>NC_064638.1:1118040651-1119290651 GCF_023864345.2 Schistocerca serialis cubense | reverse complement strand
AAACGGGTCACAGCAGTCCACCCACCTCACCGCCGCCCCACACCGAACATAGGGTTACTCTGCGGTTCGGCCCTGCCCCCGCCCCCCCTCTCGGGAACGACTCATGCCGGACGAGTGTACCCCAGATGTTTGCAAGGTAGAGTAATTATGGTGTACGCGTGCATAGAGACATTGTTTGCGCAGCAATCGCTGATGTAGTGTAACTGAGGCGGAATAAGGGGAACCAGCCCGCATTCGTGGAGTCAGATGGAACACCACTTTAAAAACCATCCATAGGCTAAAACTTCCTGGCAGATTAAAACTATGTGCCGGACCGAGACTCGAACTCGGGAAATGTGCCTTTCGCGTGCAAGTACTCTACCGTCTGAGCTACCCAAGCACGACTCACGCCCCGTCCACACAGCTTTACTTCTGCCAGTATCTCGTCTCCTACCTTCCAAAGTTTACAGAAGCTCTCCTGCGAACCTTGCAGAACTAGCACTCTTGAAAGAAAGGATATTGCGGAGACATGGCTTAGCCACAGCCTGGGGGCTGTGAGGAGGAGGCGTGAGTCGTGCTTGGGTAGCTCAAACGGTAGAGCACTTGCCCGCGAAAGGTAAAGGTCCCGAGTTCGAGTCTCGGTGCGGCACTTAGTTTTAATCTGCCAGGAAGTTTCATATCAGCCCATACTTTGCTGCAGAGTGAAAATCTCATTCTGGAAACATCTACAGGCAGGCTGGTTGGCACACCGGAACTCGATATCAACCCGCCGGGAGGATTCGTGTCGGGGACCGGCACGCCTTCCCTTTCGGGAAGCAGCGCGTTAGACCTCGCGGTTAGCCGAGCGGTCCTTGGTTCATGTTACTGCATTCCTTTTTCCCTCCTGGACATTATTCTACGTCCTTCTATCGTCTTCTTCTGTTACTTAATGGTTCTTCACACTTACTCTCCTTGTCTGTCCAGCTTCAGTGCTTACATTTTTTATGGATTTCCATACGTCTTTAACTGATCAACCTGCTTATGAAATTCGTTATACAAATATCTATAGCACCAGAGAACTTCAAACCCATCTCATCATTCCGCAGCACTTCAGTACCCCACTTCTTCCGAGACTGATTCTTCGGGGGGACTCTCTTCAGTCTACTCTTCATCATTACTAAATGAGTGAACCGAGCTGTCTGCTGTGGCGCCCCATTGTTCTGAACAGCCAAACACCGGCCAACTGGGCCACTGTGAGCGCCGTCCCAGTGCTGCTCCACTGTGCGCTGACTTCTGTTCTAAATTCGCAGAGACAGCTGGCAGCCGCCGCGCACACAATGGCAGGAAGGAACCGGCATTGGAAGCGCAGCGCGCCCACCAATTCGGGGGCGCACCTAGGCCGTCACGCGCCACGTGAGCCCCCTACAGACGGCCTGCGTCGCCACTCCACTAACGTAACGTCACACTCGACTAACAGACTTTCTTACTGACCAACACCGCCTCAACGAAAAGACTTACCTCACTGGCTACGGTTGTGGAATCTGTTTCACAAAGGGCAGGATTTGTTTCAGTTCGGCATCTTAAGATTCCCTAAATTCTAAATGAATTCTGGGGTGGGCTCCTTCAACGAAGCCGTTGTGTTTCCTGATGAGCTAGAGCTCCCATTATCTCGGTCTCTAATTTTCTTGGACATTTCGATGCCACCACTGATGTTCTCTAGGTCTGCTGGACACAAAGCTACAGACGTGACTGAACTATATACCGGGTGATCAAAAAGTCAGTATAAATTTGAAAACTGAATGAATCACGGAATAATGTAGATAGAGAGGTACAAATTGACACACATGCTTGGAATGACATGGGGTTTTATTAGAACCAAAAAAATACAAAAGTTCAAAAAAGTATCAGATGGCGCTTCGTCTGATCAGAATAGCAATAATTAGCATAACAAAGTAAGACAAAGCAAAGATGATGTTCTTTACACGAAATGCTCAACATGTACATCATCATTCCTCAACAATAGCTGTAGTCGAGGAATAATGTTGTGAACGGCACTGTAAGGCATGTCCGGAGTTTTGGTGAGGCATTGGCGTCGGATGTTGTCTTTCAGCATCCCTAGAGATGTCGGTCGATCACGATACACATGCGACTTCAGGTAACCCCAAAGCCAATAATCGCACGGACTGAGGTCTGGGGACCCGGGAGGCCAAGCATGATGAAAGTGGCGGCTGAGCACACGATCATCACCAAACGACGCGCGCAAGAGATCTTTCACGCGTCTAGCAATATGGGGTTGTTCTAATAAAACCTCATGTCATTCCAAGCATGTGTGTCAATTTTTACCTCTCTATCTACATTATCCCGTGGTTTATTAAGTTTTCAAATTTTTACTGACTTTTTTGATCACCCGGTAAATATGTTTGTGTTTCAAACATCTACTTTCTATCTTTCGGTGAGACTTTCAAAATTTGTTATGAGCGAAGACTGCAGATGAACCCCCTTTTTGTACACACGATGTCACTAAAGGCGTGGTGCGAACTTTGCTGGGGAGGCGGGTGGGGGGAGTTCGGGGATGGGGGGGGGGGGGAGAACTGGCAGCAAAGGCAATCCATGATCGGATTGAGCAAACAATTCCTACAGACGTCTAAAGTGGTGCAGGAAAACCATAGAAGTCTATATCAGGATAGTAAGATGGACATTTGAAGCAGGTCGGTTAAGAACACTGTACGCTTGGGAAGTATAAAAGGTTTCATTATATCCTGACTATTAGATGAGCACGATAAGGCATTGAAACCTACGATGACGATACTTCACTACTTTTCACCTCATCGTTCTTTTCAAAGTCGCCTTTGCTGACGATCCCATGAAATGACACCAGTCTATCGACCAGGAAATTCTCTTTCTTCACTTTACCTGTAACGTTAGAGAGTATATGTCAATAGAACCACATAATTCAGGGTGATTCAAAAAACTTCACCCGACATCACAATTCTGTATGAAGAGAGATAGAAACTTGATGCGAATTTACAGTAGACATTGGAACCAAAAGTTTTTCTTCGGGTCGGTTATAAGTTCCCCCACAATGTGTTAGTCGGTAGAGGTCTCCCTGACGCATCTATTTCGCTCACTCTTTCATTGTGCGTCAAGGGGGCGATAACCCAGCAGGAAAAGATGTTTTGCTTTCTGACCCATTCGGATCGCAGAGGGCGTTAACGAGCTGCTTCCGGGATTCGAGGAGGAGAGCCTGCCCGGGTCGAATTCGCCTCGCGGATTAGCGACGAGAGCTGGTGGGCCGCCCAACCGGGATGTTGTTTTTAGGCGTTTTCCCACAGTCGACTACATGAATACCGGGCTGGTGCCGACGTTCCGCCTCAGATACACGCTACACAAACATTCAGAAAAACGTTCACACACTTGAACATAATTACTACTTTAGCGCTTCATATGCCGAGCTATAGAGGTTGCAGCCAGACAATGTCACTCGGTATGTCTACTTCACTGGCTGCTCAGTGTGTAGGCATCCCATTACCCTGCATCAGACATTGAAGACCTTTCGTGCCATCATGACTAAAACACAAGTTCTCATTTATCTGTTACGAGCTTAGGAACCGAACAGTGCCCATTCCTCTTCATTCCTCCAAATGTTCAAATGTGGGTAAATTCTTAAGGGACCAAACTGCTGAGCTCATCGGTCCCTAGACTTACACACTACTTAAACTAACTTACGCTAAGAACAACACACACACACCCATGCCCGAGGGAGGACTCGAACCTCCGGCGGGAAGGGCTGCGCAGTGCGTGACATGGCGCCTCAAACCTCGCAGCCACTCCACGCGGCTTCATTCCTTCAAAAATGGCTCTGAGCACTATGGGACTTAACTGCTGAGGTCATCAGGATTCGAACCTGCGACCGGAGCGGTCACGCGGTTCCAGACTGAAGCGCCTTTAACCGCACGGCCACACCGGCCGGCTTCATTCCTTCCACTCTCTGTCCATCTCCATCACCTTCTCTCTCTGTCCACTTCCTCCATCTCCCACTATCTCTCCATCTTCCCCTACCCCTCCATATGTCCAACTCCGCCCCTCCTCTTTTTGTTCATCTCCTTCTCCCCCATCTCTCTGCCTGTCTCTTCCTTCCCCTGTTTTTTTCTTTTCATCTCCTCTTTCCTTTCTCTGTTCATCTGCTCCCCTCTTTCTTTCCATTTTTCCTTTCTCTGTCTGACTTCTCCTCCTCCTCCATCTCCTCCTCCCCCTTGGTGTCTATCTCCTCAACCTTCCCTTCTTTGTCCACGTTATTACACTCACCGCAATAGGAGGTTGGTGGTTCTTACCCCGTGGTTCTTAGCCCTGAAGTATCTCTTTCCAGACTGTAACTAAAATGTGCACCAAATTTGGTTGAAATCGTTCCAGAGGTTTAGGACCAGCTTACTGCCCGTTCCTTTGCTCCCATAAGCACATGTGAAATATAGTTCGTATATATTAAACATATTTCATGTGTATTTATACACATATTTCACCTGAACGTCTAGCGAATTTCGCCCTGCAGTTTTATTTTCATTCAGCTTAAAGTTTATCACGTCGTATCTCCTGAACCATGTTCTGTGCAATGATATAACTTTGCATGTAAATCGAAATGTTAATAGAGTTAGTAGTAACGAAGTAATAAATTTTTGTAAAGCATCTCAGTGTTTATGACGTTACATCTCTTGAACTAAGTTTCATAAAATGGTATACATTTCTAGGTACATTCACCGCCAATTGTGGATACTGTCTGCAAAACGTGTTGCGAATAGTAGTAATGAACTAATAAACTTCGTCTTACATGCTGCGGTAGTTTTTCGCGCGCTCAGTGTTTACGACGCCGTATCTCATGAACTAAATGTCGTACAACGATGCAGTATTTCTGGTACATTCAGTGGCACGTGTGAATACTGTCTGCGAAATGTATCATGTAATAAATTAAAACGTCTTGCTTCCTGTGGCAGTTTTACTGCCCGAACAACAAAATGTAGTAAGCGACAAACTTTTTTACTTTCATCATTTTGTGGGGTCAATAGCGAGAAAAAGTTTCGTAAAGCTTTGAAATTATGTGTAATGTTTGTTACAAGTGTAAGTGCTCCCATTCTCCAACACTGGATAACTAAAGTACGTCTATCGTCACGTCGTCGGCTACACTGGTTTATCATCGCAACTACCACCCCTCCGACAGATTGATGGTTCTTACTCTTACAATGGTTCTTTCCGGACAGCAAATGATGTATGTACCAAGTTTGTCTGAAATCGGTCTATTGGTTTAGGAGGAAATAAGGAAATACTTTTACACACGTATTTATAATTTGCATGGATTCTACCTGTACCCGTTGGTTGGTTGTAGTCTTCAGTCCTGAGACTGGTTTGATGCAACTCTCCATGCTACTCTATCCTGTGCAAGCTTCTTCATCTCCCAGTACTTACTGCAACCTACATCCTTCTGAATCTGCTTAGTGTATTCATATCTTCGTCTCCCTCTACGATTTTTACCCTCCACGCTGCCCTCCAATGCTGTGACCCCTGATGCGTAAGAACATGTCCTACCAACCGGTCCCTTCTTCTTGTCAAGTTGTGCCACAAACTCCTCTTCTCCCTAATTCTATTCAATACCTCCTCATTAGTTATGTGATCTACCCATCTAATCTTCAGCATTCTTCTGCAGCACCACATTTCGAAAGCTTCTATTCTCTTCTTGTACAAACTATTTATCGTCCATGTTTCACTTCCATACATGGCTACAATCCATACAAATACTTTCAGAAACGACTTCCTGACACTTAAATCTATACTCGATGTGAACAAATTTCTCTTCTTCAGAAACGCTTTCCATGCCATTGCCAGTCTACATTTTATATCCTCTCTACTTGGACCATCATCAGTTATTTTGGTCTCCAAATAGCAAAACTCCTTTACTACTTTAAGTGCCTCATTTCCTAATCTAATTCCCTCAGCATCACCCGATTTAATTCGACTACATTCCATTATCCTCGTTTTGCTTTTGTTGATGTTCATCTTATATCCTCCTTTCAAGACACTGTCCATTCCGTTCAACTGCTCTTCCAAGTCCTTTGCTGTCTCTGACAGAATTACAATGTCATCGACGAACAGTTAACAAGCCAAAAAAAATGGCTGTCGCTGCTGTCTTCCTCTGGGACACAATGTTCTGCATTCTGCGCACAACCGGAAGCCCTGCTGCTTTTACGGAGAAGTTTAAACATACTCTTCCCTCCCCCCAAAAACTTAACGTTTAAAGCCAACTTCCACTGTGTAAAACAGCAAAGCCAGTGCTCTTATATTCTCCAAGTTATGCTCCTTTCTCTATGAGTCACGTCATCTTCCTTGCCTTTTATTCATTATCTGTGTGTTATCACGTTCCTCTTTGCCTCCCTCCTTCACGCCCTTCTTTTATACCCGCTACTATTAGCATTCATAACTAAAAATCAACCTTACCGAAATTTCTACCAATTGGTGTACTTATCATGTACGAACAGGGACTGTGCATGTGTACTTTACCTTAACTCTACAACTGTAATTTTTAATTTAGAAATGCAGCGTAACACACTGCAATGTAAAATATATAGAATTCCTGGTTTAGCGTAAGAGACGGGCTGAAGTGGACGAGATGGACAAAGAGAGGAAGAGGAAAAGGAGTTGTACTTGGAGGGACGACAAAGAGATTGAGAGAGGAGCAAATGGGCGGAGAAAGGATAGAAGATGGATAGACACAGAGACCGGGGGGGGGGGGGGGGGGGGGAGAGGGTAGAAAGAAATGAAAACGAAGTGATAAAGACAGGGGAGAAGGCGGAAGAGGGGGTGGAAACGAGGAGATGTACAGAGAAAGGGGGAAGGAGGTGATGAATAACAGAAGATTGGAAGAAAAACATATTCAGGCAACGCTGGTTACTCAGCTAGTACACTTATAAAAAGGGATGGTTAAGTTGAAAATAGAAACTTTGTAATCCGATGTTCATCCCAAGTTTCTATCTTCGTTCACGTAGAAGATATAGTATTGTTAAATGCAAACAGTCTCTTTAAAGCAGTCTGTATTACTGACCGATGTATAAATAACAAGCCAATCCAGTTCTTCGAAATGGTAACAAAAGCTGTGCTCCTGCGGCAGAGCTATATTAGGATATCATTGACAAATGGGGCGAGAGCACCACCTCTGCAGGGTAACACCGATTGGTACTTGACGCTGCCACTGTTGTATGTTTCCTGTTGCGTCGCTAGCGAGTCAATAGAGAGGGTAATCTATTCACAAGTGAGCTGGTCCGTTAACCCACTCGGGAGGCGCCCGCGGCTGTGTAACTAACCTGAAACGCTTTCTGTTAATATTCCGGTCACATGACAGTGTGAACTCTCCCCGTGTTTACCAACACTCTTCCGCTCACTCCGATGTGGCAATCATCTTCGCTGCTTTTTCCATAGTTGTCAAGCTATTCTGGTGGCACAGGACCATCTCTGAGAAAACTTTGCAATTACTGACAGAAATATGCGGCACTAGTGCAGTTGTGCGTGTACAAACGCCTTGTAAGACAATGAAAATTATATTCAGAATAGCTCTTTTGTGAGACTCTATAAAACACATTAGCGTCTGTTCAGTAAGACAACTGGAACAAAGAACGTGTGACGTACTTTATTCCGAAAAAAACGACTGCTCATGTCTGAATCATGACAAGCGTATGATTCAGTATTCGCACGTGCGAGATACAACAGAGTGCCTTTCGCAGACTATCGGCTGTCTAGCACACCCTATGTGCGCGAAAACTCTCATAACTGACTATATTTGGTGTGTTCATTAAAAAGATGGAATGCAACGAGGACGACGAAAGCTCAGATCGTTTCTATCCTGTTCACAGTTCGCCAATATCATCTCGCCAATAAACCATAATTGTGTGGGAACGAAGTCCTTCTTGTTTGTGTCTTCAAATGAAATACTCTGGTTTATTACCATGTGAAACATGCATAAATCACTTTCTCCCTCGTGTTCATAAAAAATTATATGGCAATTTCTTTTGAGCTTGCTAATTAACTTTGTCAGTACGCAACTACAAGTGCTTGAATTTCAAGCCTAACATCGTATTGTGTATGTAAAAGTATCTTTTGGTCGTAATGTGTACGGCAACCTTTATCTTGTCATGATAAATTTGATTAGTTGGCTATAATAGACCAAGATAATATTTTGATCGTTGCTTACTAGTGAAGAAAAGGCTATTGTCAAAACAGTGTAACTAAATGTAACAGTACAAGAAAGTCGAGAACACTTTACTTGAGCTTTGTTTCAGGGAGGCTAAAGGCACGGACACGAAATGGATTGTCTGTTCTAGAGCCGGTACAGTTCTACAGCAGAGCAGTCAAAAATGGTTCAAATGGCTCTGAGCACTATGGGACTTGACGTCGGAGGTCATCAGCCCCCTAGAACTTAGAACTACTTAAACCTAACCAAACTAAGGACGTCACACACATCCATGCCCGAGACAGAATTCGAACCTGCTACCGTAGCGGTCGTGCGGTTCAGGGCTGAAGCGCCTAGAACCGCTCGGCCACATCGGCCGGCGCAGAACAATCCCTGACCGCAAATAACTAACAATTACTTGTTGCTATGCTTGCCAGATTTGCGGAAATATCTTTCTAGGAAAAAAAAAACGGATTTGGAAAGGCTATCATACACCACTCTCCACTTTAACTGGAAATAGAGCGATCTGTATCTTGAATTTGCGCGTCAAATTTATCATATTCAGTATGAAATTTCTGCAAATAAATTAATCAGATTTATGCACGAAGAAAAACTGACTGGGCAAAACAGCTTAGCAAACGGAGGAAGACAATGGTATATTGCATCTAATAGGCCAGTGCCTAGTAAGCTAATGCGGCACTCAAACCAACCTTTGAGTTACCCATTGTAGGAAATCTAGAAGTAATAGCCATGAAACTGCATGACCGTGCTTCGATTAAACCTGCAATTGAAATAACTAGTTCCAGCACTCGTTCATTACTTAGTGGCAGATCGAACGACAGCCAAAAGACACTTTTAAACGTGCTCGAAACGCAGCAGAAGCTTCCCTGGTAAGCCCTTACACAACGTCCATACAGTCACCATCTCTCCCAATTCGATTTCCGCATTTTTTTAGCCCTGAAGAAAGATTTTCATGACCGTCGATTTGCTTCGGGCTGGCCGGAGTGGCCGAGCGGTTCTAGGTGCTACAGTCTGGAAACGCACGACCGCTACGGTCGCAGGTTCGAATCCTGCCTCGGGCATGGATGTGTGTGATGTCCTTAGGTTGGTTAGGTTTAAGTAGTTCTAAGTTCTAGGGGACTGATGACTTCAGAAGTTAAGTCGCATAGTGCTCAGAGCGATTTGAACTATTTTGATTTGCTTCGGAATAAGATGTGCATGTTTGACTCCAATCATGGTATCGTAAGCAACCGCAAAAATTTTTCCGTGAAGGCACTGACCGTCTTGTTTCACAGTAGGATTAGTGTATTAAGAGGTATGGCGACCACTTTTAAAATAATAAGTTGTTTACCTACTTTTTCATTTTTATCGTTTTCGTTTCACTGTCTTTTGTACACGGAAGTGTCTTTATTTTCATCGACAATGACAGCGTCATATGACTAGAACAGCCGTGGTTCAGAAATTTGTTGTTGAAAACTTACGAATTCCATAAAATACGCCACTTTCATAAAGCAAAGGATAAAATGCAACACACTCACTAAATTAAACGCTATAAAATTTTATGTGTGACGACTTTAAACTCTGTGTCGCTAAGTGCTTTCAATCAAGATTCCTGCCTTTCGACTTGCCCTCAGGCCCCTTTAAGCTCTGGAATTGTTGGTGTCACAACATCCTGAGGGAGTACACGACAAGTGGAAGGCCATTAGTATCATATGCAGAACTGGAAAATGTAGGAAATTACGAGTGCCAGTTTGTCATCCGAAGTTGCAGTAATGAGCGCTCCTCCGTTTGCACGTCTGACCTTCTGGCCTTTTACTCACTTATAAGATGTTATGAATATGCAGCAGTAACGACGAGAGCGCTGGAAGTAAATATCAGTGCCCGTTAAGCAGTCGGTGGGTACGGCAACTGGGTGACCTGGCGTACTTTGCCTGGCCCTGGGAACGAACCGCAGCGAAAACCGGTCGCCTCGCCTGACACACCTCGTTCTGTTTGCAGACTGCCCACGCACGCTGACCCATCTCCTTGCACTCGTGAGAAATGCTGAACTGCAGCGTCGCTCATGTGGGAACAGCTGTCACGACTTTACACACAAGTTATTTGCTACATATCTGCGAGTATCCTTAGCCGTTAGTTCTGTAAAGTAAAGGCGTATGGCATGAATGGCTGGGAGATCCCAAAGGGCAGGTTCAGCCACCTAAGTGGAAAGGTTTTTCCCTGTCCTTCGTACCGGCAGGAATCTTTCCTTCGCGAAGTATGAGAGCTGTTTGCTTGTGTGTGTCTGTTAAGTGTAGGTGATTGTAATGTATGTGTGTATGTGTGTGAGTAGAGTAGTGTCATGTTCGTGCTGCACGTGATGAGAGAAGGGAGAGAGCGAAACTTGGTGCAGTCATTTTTACCTTTTAAAATGCAGTACCACCACACTCTCAAAGATTGCATTTACAGCATGTTCCCTCATACTCCTCCGTTTTCGTCAGTTTATTCATTTCTGCTTATCTTATTGATATTGCTTAGGTTCCTTATACACTCGGTAGTTACATTGATACTTCTTTCTTATTTTAATTGGTTTGTGTATCACTTTCCATGTTTTATACTTCTTGAAGTAGCCTTGTCAAGTACTAATTTTATTTTATTTTATTAGTTTTGTTTACTAATAGAAACTGTTATGGAATCATGCTGTTCCTACTCCGCTTTTATTTTTATTTATTTACTGTGCAAAAAAATTTTACTTTTTACATTGCATTGAGTGTTACTTACTGTATGTTTCTGCTTCAATGTAGATGCGTAACTTCTCATCCAGTGTTGTTTACAAACACTGTAGCATCTTTGGTGACAATACTCGGCAAATATCCGATGATGGCCTTGTAAGCCGAACAACGGTTAACATAATAAAGGTAATACTGTAGAACAAAAGCAAACTAGTGCTTGTCATTTTTTATAGTGTTGTTCTACCAAGAACCGACGGAAGATTCGGTTAAGACGATCAATGATAAGATTTGCTACTGATGATATTGCTGTAATTAGTAAAAGTGAAGAAGAATTACAGGATCTGTTGACTGGAATGAATAGTATAACGAGTAGAGAATGAGGACTGAGGTAAATCGAAATAAGACGAAAGTAACGAGAAGTAGCAGAAATGAGAAGAGCGAGAAACTTAACATCAGAACTGCGGATTACCAAATTAAGGAACTCTGCTACCTAAATGGTTCAAATGGCTCTGAGCACTATGAGACTTAACTTCTGCGGTCATCAGTCCCCTAGAATTTAGAACTACTTAAACATAACCAACCTAAGGACATCACACACATCAATGCCCAAGGCAGGATTCGAACCTGCGACTGTAGCAGTCGCGCGGTTCCAGACTGTAGCGCCTACAACCGCTCGGCCAAACCGGCCGGCTCTGCTACCTAAATAGAAAAATAATCCATAAGAGATAGGGCAAGCAGGACATAAAAAGGATACTAGCACTGACAGAAAGGGCATTCCTGGCCAAGGGAAGTCAACTGGTATCAAATGTAAGCCACAGTTTGAGGAAGAAATTTCTGAGAATGCACGTTTGCTACACTGCATTGTATGGTAGTGAAACATGGACTATAGGAAAACCGGAACGGAAGAGAGTCGAAACATTTGAGATATGGTGCTACTGAAGAATATTGAAAATAAGGTGGACATAAGGTAAGGAAAGATGATTTTCTTCAAAGAATCGGTGACGAAAGGAATATATGGAAAAACTGAGAAGAAGGGACAGGATGAGAGCACATACCTTAAGAAATCACGGAATAACTTCCATGGTACTAGAGGGAGCTGTGGAGGATAAAAACTGTAAAGAAAGACAGAGTTTGACAGGAGAGCAACTCGTGGTGGGGAAAAACTATCGTTGCGAGAGTCATTAACCCTTTGTCTCTCCGTCTTTCCTCTGATTACGTTCTTTTCTTTTCACATCATTCACTTTCTTATCTCACTCGCTGGCATGAGTGATGATTGGTTAGTCATCTTTCGGTTGTCGTATTCACACAACTGTTTCTGTAGAACGAGACCTATTGTTTACGTATTTGACATGTCAAACGTAATTGTAAAAATTTTTATCAGATGAAAACTGTTTTTCACGGAAATTGACTAAATTTTATATATTCATCTAGACTATCTACCCAAGCACAAAGAACAACTTGTTGTTGTTGTTGTTGTTGTGGTCTTCAGTCCATAGACTGGTTTGATGCATCTCTCCATACTACTCTATCCTGTGCAAGCTTTTTCATCTCCCAGTACCTACTGCAATCTACATCCTTCTGAATCTGTTTAGTGTATTCATCTCTTGGTCTGCCTCTACGATTTTTACCCTCCGCGCTGCCCTCCAATACTAAATTGGTGATCCCTTGATGCCTCAGAACATGTCCTACCAAGCGATCACTTCTTCTAGTCAAGTTGTGCCACAAATTTCTCTTCTCTCCAATTCTATTCAATACCCCCCCTCATTAGGTATGTAATCTACCAGTATAATCTTCAGCATTCTTCTGTAGCACCACATTTCGAAACCTTCAATTCTCTTCTTGTCTAAACTATTTATCGTCCACGTTTCACTTCCATATATGGCTACACTCCACACAAATACTTTCAGAAACGCTTTCCTTGCCATTGCCAGGCTACATTTTATATCCTCTCTACTTCGACCATCATTAGTTATTTTGCTCCCCAAATAGCAAAACTCCGTTACTACTTTAAGCGTTATATGAACTAATATTACGTTGTGTTGCAGAGTATAGTTTTAAATGTAGAACTGGAAGCGACAGTTAGTTTGAGGAACCAACATCCATTCCGTTTTTATTGATGCAGGACATTTTAACTACATCTCGCAGCTAGTGACAGGAAACTTTCTGTCCAACACTTTCTTAGCGGAGCCTGCGTGGCGGCGCGCCCCCTGTGGACATACAAGGCCAGACGGGCGGCTGGTCTCTCCCACGCGCTCGCCACTGCCACTGGTTCTGCGGTCGCACCTTTCCAGGCACCTGTCGCCTCGCCGAGCTGGTCTCTGCTGCCTCCGCTGTTGGCTTCCACAGACGTATCCTCGGCGGCAGCCACTACATGTCTCAATCACCTGCTGGAAGGGCGATTCTCACTGCACCTCGCGGAAGGACAAGTTATGGTGCGCCACGTCAAATAATCTCACGAGGTATTTCCAACGGACTGTCAAGTCATAGAGAAATTTCGACGCTAAGTTTTAAAAAGTCCTGCCTCCAATTTTGCTAGATGCGCTTCAAGTGTGACAAAGCTGCGCGGGTGGCCTGCGACCATGACATAAACTTGAGGAGACTTATGCCACTGCGGAATAGGTAACTAGAACGAAGTGGCTACTTATTGTTCAGTTATAATGACGCGTTCTGATCACAGCAGAATTATCATAAAGTCAGAAATAGAAGTTTTCATACAGAATAATGAGTCATATGTGTCAGTTCTCAGCATCATTAGAGTAGTCTATTGCCGTTAGATGAAGCCACTGGCTGCATAGACAGTTTGAGATTATCAGACGATGTTTGTTTGATACTGGAATATAATTTATACGTGAAATTTTATTTACTTATTTATTTATTTATTTTATGAAAATTATCTGGTGGATTAACACAGCCGGCCCTGGTGGCCGGGCGGTTTTAGGCGCTTCAGTCTGGAACCGCGCGACCGCTGCGGTCGCAGGTTCGAATCCTTCCTCGTGCATGGATATGTGTGATGTCCTTAGGTTAGTTAGGTTTAAGTAGTGCTAAGTTCTAGGGGACTGATGACCTGAGATGTTAAGTCCCATAGTGCTCAGAGCCATTTGAACCATTTGATTAACACTGTGTGCTGAACTGAGACTCGATCCGGGAACTTTTCCTTTCGTGGGCAGTGTTCTCACTGATTTAACAAAAATAAGCACTACTCACGACTCAACCTCGAAAGCTTATTTCCACCAGCGCCTGTCTCGTACCTGTCAAACATTTTTCCCTATTAATTCATTCATCCTGGCATAATTAGTGCCATCAAGTACCCTCTTAAATCTAGACTACGTGATCAAAAGTGTCCGCAAACCTATAATTCCACCCTTCGTCGTTATGAGGGCTGGAGATTGTTGCAGTGACTTGTTAGAAGATCCCTGAAGGAATGGTTGCCCTTTCTTCCTCAAAAGCACTAACAGGAGAAGGTAGTGATGGTGCACATTGGGGCCTGAAGTGAATTCGACATTCTAAATCATTGCAAAGTTAGTCTACTGGATTCAGATAAGGCCAGTACATTTCAGGAATACTATTGTTGGTTGGTTGGTTTGGAGTGAAAGGGACTAAACTACAAGGTTATCAGCACCCTCATCCATTAAGCGGCAAACCAGATGTGACCGTCGAAGGAAGGAAGCGAAAGGCGAAAACTGGAACGCTCAAGTGTAACTAACACAATAAAAAAGCGATAAAGGCCCAGAAAAAAGCAGCGCAAACGCGTTGTTAAGTGATCAGCCAAGACAAGGCATTAACACCAAGAAATCAAAAAGAATAGAGAAGATGAAAAGGGTAGATAGAGTCCAAGCTGGGCCAGCAAGCAAGTGCCGACAAGGGACACCGGTAGGGGGGGAGGGGGAGGGGGGGAGAGTGGAGAGGGATGTGGGAGCAGGACAGTGATGCCCACAAATCCCTCAGGTGGTCAATGAAGCCAAACAGCCATACCTTACAGGGATGAAAAGAAACCACCTTTGCGGGCAAAACTTAAGACCAGATCAGCCGCTTCGCCGCCGTCTGCTAGCAACGGAGGCAGCGTGTCAGGACGATTAACATGCCGCCTCACAGCACCTAAATTTAGACCACTGTCAGATGGGCTCGGGCATCGGCAGTGAAGGGGATCCTCATGCCGGAGAATGGCCGGCAGGGGTGTCCGTGCGGTTCTAGGCGCTACAGTCTGGGACCGTGCGACCGCTACTGTCGCAGGTTCGAATCCTGCCTCGGGCATGGATGTGATACTGTCCTTAGGTAATTTAGGTTTAAGTAGTTCTAAGTTCTAGGGGACTGATGGCCTCAAAAGTTAAGTCCCATAGTGCTCAGAGCCATTTGAACCATTTGAAACAGAGAATGTGACGAGGGCGAGTGGTTCCTTCTGCTGGGCTTTGGCAGCATTGGTCTTGACAGAAGGATGTGGCTAAAGGAGACAAAGAGAAGCGTGATGAAACACACGCACTGGAGGTAAGGGGAAAGACAGTGGTGTAATAATGGAGAAACGGAAAGAAATAAAAGTGTAAGTGGGAGAAGACTGTGGTATTTTCTTATTTTCTTCACTGTTTGCTAGAGGAAACTAGCCGTACTTGTTAATTGTAGTGGACCAAAGAAAAGATTTCGGCTTTTTTTCATAAATTTGACCGGGCACTGAGTTGTGCCCAGAGGCAGAAAACAGCAAACGAGATGCTTTTCGCATGATTTTGTTCTATCGACAGGCACAGCTAGGATATTAGACAAGTGAGACCTTATGTTGTGATTATGATGATATGGCAGGTGCAAGATATAGCTACAGCTACATATACAGCCATACTCTGTAAACCACCGTGAACTCCATGGCTGAGGATACCGCTTATTCTGATGTTGCGCAAAACAGTTTTTCAGTATGATGACAGCTACATAAGACTCGATTATCACAATAACTTTCAATTCAGTGCACTTTGCTGCACACGGAAGTGGTTTTAAAAAAGGCTCTAAGCACTATGGGACTTAACATCTGAGGTCATCCGTCTCCTAGGCTTAGAAGTACTTAAACCTAACAAACCTAAGGACATCACACACATCCATGAGCCGGCCGTTGTGGCAGAGCGGTTCTAGGCGCTTCAGTCTGGAATCGCGTGACCGCTACGGTCGCAGGTTAGAATCCTGCCTCGGGCATGCATGTATGCGATGTCCTTAGGTTAGTTAGGTTTAAGTAGTTCTACGTTCTAGGGGACTGATGACCTCAGATGTTAAATCCCATAGTGCTCAGAGCCATTTACACCATTTGAACACATCCATGCCCAAGGCAGGATTCGTACTTGCAACCGTAGCAGCAGCGCGGTTCCGGGCTGAAGCGACTAGAACCACTCGGCCACAGCGGCCGGTAAGGGCTTTTAAATTTGCTGATAACTCATATTAGAAGCACTTAAGCACTCAGCGAAAGCTGTTGAGGGCACTATAATTGTTTCAGCCGACTTTCACGCAGCATTAAAGGGCTCGAAAAAACATTACATCTTACGGCTTTAGTATTTGCTTATACTGTCACAGAAGGCGGAGCCTCTGCCGGTGTTGCGCACGCAGCGATCTAGCACCACGCTGAGAGGTGATCCACCGCCGCGGCAGGTGTCTGGGAGGCCTTTATGGGAGGCGGCGTGCCTTATCTGTGCCGCTGGCGGCTGCAGGTGCCGTCTGCCTGCGCACACCGACCGACGCGTCCACCGGCTGACTCAGCGCCGAGCCGCACAGAAATGCCGTTCTGTCCACCTTGGACTGACACGTACAATGGACACGGCTCACCGGTGAGTGTTTTATGGTACGACAGTCACTATTTCAGGACACTTAGCAGGTGGCGTGTCGATAGCGTGTAGTCGGACTGCAGTTCTTTCTTCAGCAACTCTAGCAGCTGCTTGATCTGCTTGCTGTTGTATTTTTCGCCGGTAAACTGGTTTAATGCAGCTCTATACTTGTCTAGTCTAGCCCCTTCATCCAAAATACTCAACTCCTGGTATCCCTCTAGAGATTTTAACAACCACAATTCCCCCTTTAGCAAAATGACAGTTCCTCAATGAATGGGGAAGTGTCAGTTCAGCCGATTCCTTCTTTTAGTCTCGTCATAAATTTTACTGCTGATTTCTATGAGATACCTCTACATCAGTTACCCGATCTGTCCATCGAATCTCCACAATTTTTCGAAACAACAAATTTCACAAGTTTCTGTTCTTTTCTTCTTTGGAGTGTACCTTGTACGGAAGTGAATCGTCGGCGATAACTCATACCTACAAATACCTACAGAACAGACTTCTGAACGCTTAAATTTGTATTTCTCTTTTTCAGAAATACTGTAGTTTTTACTACCAAAGTGCATTTTATATCCGATCTACTTCGCCCATCGTCAGTTACTTTGCTAACCAATTCATTTTCTAATATAATTCCCGCAGTATCGCCTAATTTAATTCGGCTATCTTCCATTACTCTTCTTTCACTTTTGTTAATACTCACCTTATGACCTCTTTTCAAGCTTCTACCAATTCCGTTTAAATGAACTTCCAAGCCTTTTGCTCCCTCTGTCAGAGTTACGGTGTCATCGACAAAGTCTGCAAGTTTTTGTTTTCTCTCTCTACATTCCACCCTGATTTCCTTTAGTATTGCTCAGTGTAAGGCTTTAATAACGTCTGGGGCAGCCAACAATCTCATCTCACTCCAATTTCCTTTACTACTTGCTCATTGTGAGGCTTTAATAACGTGTGGGGCTGGCAAGAACCTCGTCTTATTCCCTTCTCAACTACTGCTTCGCTTTTGATTTCCTACGATTCTCTTAACTGCAGTCTGTTTTCTGTAGAAGTTGTAGATAATGATTTTTCCCTCGTATCATCCATGCTACTCTGAGTTTCAAAACGTATATTCCAGTTAACATCGCCAGAAGATTTTATATCTGAGGAAAACTAATCCAGTTGTGATAATGAATAATTTTTACTAAGACATTCGACTGTCCATATAATAAAAAAAAATCATCACACAAGTTCAAGAGTCACGGTGAAAATGACATCATTGTTGCATAACTTTCTGTGTAAAGACGCTAAGAGATGCCTGTAGTGAAGCTGTAACAGACTGGGTTTCAAACAAGGAAATATCAATAAAAGATTTTAAACTATTTATGAAACGGGTATTGTTTGCTGTTACTACGAGCGCTGTTCTTCAGTGTCAGCAGGTCCATAAATAACCTTATTCCAGAGAAAATATGCATAAGTGTTATACTGTGAATAACTCACTTATGATCGCAAAATTTTAAGTTCTGTTCTAGATCTTGGATGAATCCGATCAACATCTGCCATGAAGCAGAAACGCATCTGTTTTACCAATCTCCAAACATATTTTACAAATAAGCCCTTTTGTGACTGACTGTTCCCTTCAGCCACAAATCTATATTAAATTAAGCATGCAATATATATCACAGTGGGGTTGCTCCATATCTTGCTAGATGGGTCATTAGTCGTTTTATGGTTTGGCACAACTTTTGTATTTTGGATGATTTCTCGTAGTACAGAGGCATAACCTGTCAAACAAGGTTCCGATTAGATCCAGTACAACAATAATATGCTGCATTTAGAACAAATATGAGCTAAGTACCACGGCACAGAAAACACGAAATTTTATCTGAGAGGAATTAAGTTAAAGGGTAATGGTGCTGCCTCAGATGTACAGGTAAAAACAAACGTAACTGTGTTCTTGCCAATAGGCCCACCCTGTTACTCACAGTTTACTTTTCAGTCTCCATGAATATCAAAATTCACAAATCGAGACAAATACTACTGCTTCACATTTTCTAGAAATGGCATTTCATCATATCGAAGCCTCATGACAAATTCCCTTTCTTACTAGATGAATAATTATGTAAAAATTTTAGAACTGACATGCCGTTGCATAAACTTGAAAATCTGCAAATTGTTAGGTCGCATCATGCTGGAAAATGAAACGGGACTTGTAACATAAAAGCCGACTCCACCCTGAATAGAGCTGTTGGAAGTCGTTAAAACGTTGGTTTTTGTTTTCTAATTAACATTTCGTTTTACGGTATGGTTTAATGTAGCACACAGAAATATACACGGTAATTCATGATAAATCATAGTTATAAAGGTTCATCTTGATGTGCATCATTCAATATATAAAAATACCAAACTGTTAGGATACCATACGTACCTAATTTCGTAGTCCTAATATGGCATTATGCTTTTGCGGAAATGTTTGCTGAAATATTTTACTCTGCAAAGAGATACTAAAGAATATTTATTCCATGTTAGTAACTGATCCACACAGCGTTATCTCTTTATACAGCTTTGAGTAGATAGCGTTACCATCTAATCAGTGTCGCTGTTTGTGGATGATAACGGGAATATATTCTGTATCAATTGGAAACTACATAATCTTGATACAAGATACAATTTATTCAGGGACACTGTAATGTCTGTCCAGTGTTCAGAACTGATGCTGATAGCGAAATAGTCATGCAACACCATTAGTTCACCTACGTCAACAATCGGCTTTCAAGTAAGTGACTGGAGATGGAAATGAAGTCCCACGCTTCTTGATAGAGCGTAGGGGAACAATACGGGAGACCCGCGCCACCCGCGCCACCGTATTAGGCAAGGTCCGTCCTCCGACCGTAATGGGGATGACTGATCATGATGAATACGATACAACAACACCCAGTCATCTCGGGGCAGGTGAAAATCTCTGACCCCACAGGGAATCGAACCCGGGAAGCGAGAGCGCTACCTCGAGACCACGAGCGTGGACATATAAATAACCAGTTAAGAAAATTATGGAAATGCGTTACTTATTAGATGCGCTGATGGGTTGGTAAACATGTGGAGATTTTTTTTTCTATATAACATTCTTCTAAAGCAAAAATATTTCTTTACTTTCCTTGGTCACTACTCGATTACAGACCGAAACCTTCTGTCAAGTGTTTAAGAGCGTTAATGACAGATAAACTGTCATCGTACTAGCTGGCACATACATACATGTTACATTTGATGATATGTGTGCGCCAGCTTATCTGTCTTCAATGATCATGAGCACTTGATGGTGGGAGTTCGGTCTTAAATTACTAACAACTAGAAAAGGGAGCAGAACTAATGAAGATGGAATAGTTACTTCCAGATAAAATTATTAGATATGAGACCGCAAGACAAAAGTTTAGGTATTTCGGCAGTTGTTGTTTACCCATAATGAATGACCAGAATGTTTTTTCTTGCTGTGTTACAGATGTGCATGCTGAATATCAGTGTAGTAAAAGGAAAGAGAAAATTTGCTAGCCTAACACGTATTTTAATCCTATCTGAGGCTCTCCAGCGAACTATGGTCAAATTTCCTAGTTTGTTAATAGCAGCAGTTGCTAAGTTGCGTTCAGAAACTTGATTTCATTTCAGCTCAGCAGAAGTCAAAGACCTGAATGAATTAGTGAAGAGGATACGCTGTCAACAGCATCATTTGACTTCTTTATCGACTGCATTAGCTTTGCCTCGCTCGTTTAGCTTAAAGCGGAACGCGCTAGCTTGCCAGACAAGGAGATGAGAGAGACCAGGCTAGAGTCAGCAAGGCAGACTAAGAACCGTTCGTCTGGAACACGTCGCGTTAGCCGTTTAAGGACGGTTTTAAACGCTCGTTTATGTAAATTCTGGGTTTGTCACCAATCTTCATCTGCGATCATACGAAACACAAACACTTAAAATCGCTGCCTTAGGCTAAATGATGACAGTGACGACAAAACGGTTCAAATGGCTATAAGCACTATGGGACTTAACATCTGAGTTCATCAGTCCCCGAGACTTAGAACTACTTAAACCTAACTAACCTAAGGACATCACACACATCCATGCCCGAGGCAGGGTTAGAACCTGCGACCGTAGCAGCAGTGCGGTTCCGGACTAAAGCGCCTAGAACCACTCGGGCACAGCGGCCGGCACAGTGACGACAGGAATGGGATGAGGCAACAAGGTTAGATAATAACAATAATAATAATAAAAGGAATGGTTAAATGTTTGGGAAAATGATTTGTAGAAAAGTAAGAAATAAATCAGACTATGTAAATTTCTGACGAGCCTTTGAATGATACTGGAAATCATGTACAGCAAATGAGGCAGGTCAAATATTTCTCTAATCTACTTTATTATTTACTTACACACAAATGATTTCACCATTTTTCAAATTTCTTTTACGTGCAAGTTTTGTTCAGAAAGAATGAAATATAGTATATTACAGTTTCAATCGTTATTCTGTTATTAAGAGTAGCCTATATAAATCAATAGAAAACAGAAATTTCAGTTTAGGTTGTCATTTGATATTTAAGTTACTTTTTGTTCGTGAAAAGAAGAATTCCACAATTTGTACAGCAATTTAACTTTTAATTCGCAAAATACGTAGGCCTCGAAGAACTTTTTGACACTTAGTTTCTACAACTAGCAGCAGCTCTTCGTTAAATCTTTGAGTTTTCCATTTAACAGCTTGTTTCGTTTTTCTTAATTAGCCCTTTCATTTTATTTAAACCTAGATCTCACGCTGGTTCACTCTGACACCAATTCTGCATTTCAGACACTTCGTTTGCCTGTGAAAATTAGGACATATATCCATTGCCTAATTTCTAGGAAGTCTTGTTTCCGCTCAAACATCTGACCAAGATCCAGCCAAATCATTAAAACAGTGAATCCCCTCCGACAGCATAAACGCTAGGCAAGGGAGAGAGAGATCTGAGATATTAACTGATATTAAATTTGACAATACAAGTGTCCGTTAACACGAATTCTTTACAGACGAATGGAAAAACTGATAGAAGACGACCTCGGGGAAGATCAGTTTGGATTCCGTAGAAATATTGGAACACGTGAGGCAATACTAACCTTACGAATTATCTTAGAAGAAAGATTAAGGAAAGGCAAACCTACGTTTCCAGCATTTGTAGACTTAGAGATTGCTTTTGACAATGTTGACTGGAATACTCTGTTTCAAATTCTAAAGGTGGCAGGGGTAAAATACAGGGAGCGAAAGGCTATTTACGATTTGTACAGAAACCAGAAGGCAGTTATAAGAGTCGAGGTGCTTGAAAGGGAAGCAGTGGTTGGGAAGGGAGTGAGACAGAGTTGTAGCCTCTCCCCGATGTTATTCAATCTGTATGTTGAACAAGCAGTAATGGAAACAAAAGAAAAATTCGGAGTAGGTATTAAAATCCATGGAGAAGAAATAAAATCTTTGAGGTTCGCCGATGACATTGTAATTCTACGAGAGACAGCAAAGGACTTGGAAGAGCAGTTGAACGGAATGGACAGTGTCTTGAAACGAGGATATAAGATGAACATCAACAAAAGCAAAACGAGGATAATGGAATGTAGTCGAATTAAGTTGGGTGATGCTGAGGGAATTAGGAAATGAGACACTTAAAGTAGTAAAGGAATTTTGCTATTTGGGGAGCAAAATAACTGATGATCGTCGAAGTAAGATATAAAATGTGTACTGGCAATGGCAGGGAAAGCGTTTCTGAAGAAGAGAAATTTGTTAACATCAAGTATAGACTTAAGTGTGAGGAAGTCGTTTCTGAAAGTATTCGTATGGAGTGTAGCCATGTATGGAAGTGAAACATGGACGATAAATAGTTTGGACAAGAAGAGAATAGAACCTTTCGAAATGTGGTGCTACAGAAGAATGCTGAAGATTAGTTGGGTAGAGTGCATAACTAATGAGGAGGTATTGAATAGAATTAGGGAGAAGAGGAATTTGTGGCACAACTCGACAAGAAGAAGGGACCGGTTGGTAGGACATGTTCTGAGACATCAAGGGATCACAAGTTTAGCATTGGAGGGCAGCGTGGAGGGTAAAAATCGTAGAGGGAGACCAAGAGAGGAATACACTTAACAGGTACAGAAGGATGTATGTTGCAGTAGGTACTGGGAGATGAAGAAGCTTGCACAGAATAGAGTAGCATGGAGAGCTGCATCAAACCAGTGTCTGGACAGAAGACCACAACAACAACAACAACAACAAGTGTCTCTTAGAGGGATGGTGTAGTTACGAATTGTGTCTCGTAGTCGCTACTTAGTCATAGGCGGTTTCAGAGTCGATAATGAGCGACTTACAGGATTCAGTCTGTCCATATCCGATGACAACAGGGGGGGGGGGGGGGGGACGGTAAACATGCACACTGCTGGGGGGTACCGTAACTCTAGATGTAACACGTGGACGCATTAGTTCCGGACCGTCTTGCACGAAGGCTGGCGCGGCGTGCCCGTGATATTGACAGTGGCGAGCCGATGTTTCCGGCCTACATGCAGCGGGGTCGGCTGCGTCGCCAAGGCCAGCGGCACCGGGTACCTGACGAGGCGCGGGGGCCGTGCTCCCCACTGCTGAATCACGCAGCCTAATAGCGCCAACACGGCACCGCCACTGGCGCCACAAATACTGACACCTAGTCTAGACCGGATTCGTCTCATCCCACCACACGGCCTCCCCCTCACTGTATGCAAGGATTCCTCCTCCTGTTCCCCACCCCCATTTCTAGAGGACTGTGTAGGTGAACATTAGTGCAGTGCTATTGGCCACGCTCCTCACAAGCACCTTCCAATGAAAGTGTGTGCTATGTAGTACTATGTCAGCTGTGCGAATGGATTCGTTATTTCCTGTCAGAAAGGTCGCAGTTCATTGTAACAGACAGAAAGTCATCCAATGAAACCAAAGATACATCTGCGGCTTCTGAATGATGTGCTATAGGCCCTATGCTGTCCTTAATCTACAGGGAGGTCCATTGATAGTGAATGGGCCAAATATCTCACGAAATAAGCATCAAACGAAAAAACTACAAAGAATGAAACTCGTCTAGCCTGTAGGGGGAAAGCAGATGGCGCTATGGTTGGCCTGCTACAGGGCGCTGCCATGGGTCAAACGGATATCAACTGCGTTTCTTCAAATATGAACCCCCATTATTATTACATATTCCTGTAGTACGTAAAGAAACATGAATATTTTGGTTGGACCTCTTTTTGGCTTTGTGACAGATAGCGCTGTAATAGTCGCAAACGTATAAGTACGTGGTATCACTCAACATTCCGCCAGTGCGGACGGTATTTGCTTCGCGATACATTACCCGTCTTAAAATGGACCGTTTACCAATTGCGGAAAAGGTCGATATCGTGTTGATGTATGGCTATTTTGATCAAAATGCCCAATGGGCGTGTGCTATGTATGCTGCCCGGTATGCTGGACGACATCATCCCAAGTTCCGGACCGTTTGCCGGTTAGTTACATTATTTAAGGAAACAGGAAGTGCTCAGCCACATGTGAAACGTCAACCACGACTTGCAACAAATGATGATGCCCAAGTAGGTGCCGGCCGCGGTGGTCTAGCGGTTCTAGGCGCTCAGTCCGGAACCGCGACTGCTACGGTCGCAGGTTCGAATCCTGCCTCGGGCATGGAAGTGTGTGATGTCCTTAGGTTAGTTAGGTTCAAGTATTTCTAAGTTCTAGGGGACTGATGACCACAGATGTTAAGTCCCGTAGTGCTCAGAGCCATTTGAACCCAAGTAGGTGTTTTTGCTGCTGTCGCGGCTAATCCCCACATCAGTAGCAGAAAAACTGCGTGAGAATCGGTAATCTCAAAAACGTCGGTGTTGAGAATGCTTTATCAACATCGATTGCACCCGTACGATATTTCTATCCACAAGCAATTGCGTGGCGATGACTTTGAACGTCGTGTACAGTTTTGCTACTGGGCACAAGAGAACTTACCAGACGATGTCAGATTTTTTGCACGCGTTCTATTTAGCGACGAAGCGTCGTTCACCAACAGCGGTAACGTATACCGTCTATATATGCACTATTGAGCAACGGAAAATCCACGATGGCTGCGACAAGTGGAACATCAGCGACCTTGTCGGGTTAATGTATGGTGCGGCATTATGGGAGGAAGGATAATTGGCCCCCATTTTACCGATGGCTATCTAAATGGAGCAATGTATGCTAATTTCCTACGTAATGTTCTATCGTTGTTACTACAAGATGTTTCACTGCATGACAGAATGGCGATGTACTTCCAACATGATGGATGTCCGGCACACAGCTCGGGTGCGGTTGAAGCAGTACTGAATAGCATATTTCATGAAAGGTGGAGTGGTCGTCGAAGCACGATACCATGGCTCGTTCGTTCATTGGATCTGACGTCCCCGGATTTATTTCTGTGGAGAAAATTGAAGGATATTTGCTATCGTCATCCACCGACAACGCTCGACAACTTGCGACAACGCATTGTCGATGCATGTACGAACATAACGGAAGGTGAATTACTCGCTAGTGAGAGGAATGTCGTTACACGTATTGCCAAATGCATTGAGGTCGACGGACATCATTTTGAGCATTAATTGCATTAATGTGGTATTTACAGCTAATCAGGCTGTAACAGCAAGCGTTCTCAGGAATGATAAGTTCATATAGGTACATGTATCACACTGGAACAACCGAAATAAAATGTTCAAGCTTACCTACGTTCTGTACTTTAATTTCAAAAACCTACCTGTTACCAACTGTTCGTCTAAAATTGTGAGCCATTGTTTGTGACTATTGCAGCGACATGTATCACAAAGCGAAAAAAGTGGTCCAACTGAAACATTCATATTTATGTACTACACGAATATGTAATAAAAATGGGGGTTCCTATTTAAAAAACGCACTTGATATCCGTTTGACCTATGGTAGCGTCATCTAGCGCGCCAACCACAGCGCCATCTGGTTTTCCCCTTCAAGCTAGACAAGTTTCGTTCTTGTAGTTTTTTCGTTCGACGCTTATTTCGCGAGATATTTGGCCCGGTCACGATCAATGGACCACCGTGTATACAGCGTGTGCCAGGAGGTACGATGAATATTCTGGAATGTGACAGGGACGATCATTCGAAACAAAAAAAAAATCTAATAAACACCGACTGTAAAACGCTATTACAAGGACACAATATCGTGGCAGTGTTGAACTATAATTGAGTAAGATGCCGGTAGAGGTCGGGCCTGAACTACCTCTGCCAATCGCAGCAAGCAATTGCGCTGTAACCACTACAAAAAGCTTTGAGTGTTTCAATTCGCTTTATGTTGCGGATTGCTTGTTCTTTTTTTCCCTTATTTTGAAATGGGCGAAGAGACTATTCCTGGTGCATAAAGGGATTCGAATGCGATTCTCGCCACAACAAAAGAAATCACCGATCGTTACAGCCGTCATCTCAGTTCTACTTTCGTGTAAGCTAAGGACGCCGACGTTGGATGGCAGCTCTTCGAGAGGGAGGCAGGGTTTGTCCCGTGCACCACTCCTCTACCCTGTACAGGCCTTTCTGGATATAGAAAATGTTCGACTGATGCTCTGGTCAGCACATTCTCCAGATCTCTCACCAACTGAAAGCGTCTGGTCAATGGTGGGCGAGCGACTGGCTCGTCACAATACGCCAGTCACTACTCTTGATGAACTGTGGTATCGTGTTGAAGCTGAATGGGCAGCTGTACCTGTGCACGGCATCCAAGCTCTGTTTCAATCAATGCCCAGGCGTATCAAGGCCGTTATTATGGCCACAGGGGGTTGTTCTGGGTACTGATTTCTCAGGATCTATGCATCCAAATTGCGTGAAAATGTAATCACGTATTAGTTCTAGTTCAATATATTTGTCCAACGAATACCCGTTTATCATCTGCATTTCTTCTTGGTGTAGCAATTTTAATGGCCAGTAGTGTATATATACTCATGGCTGTTATTATTAACTGCTAGTTTTGGGCACTCCTCCATTTCTACTTCGGTGGGGGAAAATGCAGATGGTGACTGAAGCAGTACATAACTTTCCCCGGGGCGTGTTCTGAACAGGAAGTGCACGTTACCGAGGAGAGTTGGCGTCTCGGCTGATTTGTGCTGCGGCAGGTATCCCACGGCGCTGGCTGAGTGCGGGACGTGTCGTGGAGACCAACGCCGGCGCGACCACACAACGAGGCCGGCGACCCACTTGCGATTTATTGCGCACTCGCCGGCGCTCGTGACCGCTAATTACGTCCCTGCGGCCACGCCGCAAACACACAGTGTCTGCTGGCAAGCTGCTGCTCAGTGACGCCCTGAGATCGCACCTACTACCACCATGGGAGCTAATACTGCGTCCCAAGCCGACACCTCACAATGCAGGTGATGGATGACACATTCATACGGGATCGACATTATACCCCGCAAGCAACCTAATGGTGTGTGGCAGAGGGTACTTCTGATACCACAAACTGATATCCAATACGAATTCCCGAATGGCGCGTGGGAATAATGACTTACGGTAAGTTTCTCTGTACCTGCTATAATTTCTGCAGTTTTCTCTTCAAATTCACTACGCGGGATGTACGGCGCAGGAAGTAAAATGTTGTCCGACTCTTTCTGGAAAGTTCTGACTCGGAGTTGTAATATGAAACCTCTCCGTGATGTACAACGCCTCTCTTGTAACGACTGCCAATGGATTTGTTAATCGTCTCGGTAACGCACTCGGCCCGACGAAACGATCCCGTGATGTAACTTAATTGTATCTCTTTCATCAGTCCTATCTGATAAGGGCACCAGACTGATGAATGATACTCAAGAACACGTCGAACAAGCGCCTTGTAGGTCACTTCTTTAGTGGATGAGTTGCATTCCCTTAAGATTTTTCCTGTGAATCTCAACCCGGCGTTTGCTTTTCCTACTATTTGCTATTTGTGGTCGTTCCACGTAACGTCGCTTGATATTTTTACGGTAGATACTGTTTCCAGCAGTTTGTCGTCAATAGCGTAGCTGAACGCTAGTGCATTTCTTTTCCGTTGTGTGCGTACTACGTTAATTTATCTACGTTCGGGGTTGGCTGCCGGAGCCGACACCATTCGTTAATCTTCTGCATATCATTCAGCAAACCGATACTGTCTTCTGACGTTGCTACTTTGTTATGGACAACGGCACTATCTACAAGCAGTCTCAATGGAGATCAGGCGATTTCTACTTCAACGGTCTTAATACTCCTTCTTGAGCTACTCAAATTATCTTCGCATCTGTCGATTTTGTCAGTTAACAGCGACGTGTTGAGTTCTGTCTGCGAGGAAGTCTTGAATCCAGTCGTAAATCTGGTCCGATACTCGATCAGCTTGTATTTTTTTTTTCACTGAACGGCAGTATGGGATGTTGAAGGATGGCTTCAATCTGAGCACAGTCGTCTACTACGCTTTGGATCTCATGGAGGAACAGAGCGAGCTGAATCACGCAGGATCTATGTTTGCGGATTCCATTTAGATTTTTATGGCTGAGATTTTAGTTCTCCAAAAACGTCATAAAACAGATTCCGTAATTCTACAACGTCAACGATCTAGGTCTGTTATTGTGTACATCTGTCTTACGGCCCTTCTTGAAAACGGTAATGAACTGCGCTTTTTCCGAGTCGTTAGGTACCGTTCGTTGCAGCAACGATAAACCGTTGCTAGAAGGGGGACAAGTTCCTTCGCGTAATCTTTGTAGAATCTTACAGTTATCTCATCTGGTCCTGAAGTGTTTCCACTACTAAGTGATTGTAGCTGCTTTTCTATTCTGCGATCGTTTATCTCAATAGCTGCGACTTCGAAGTTCGTACGATGAAATGTGGAAGAAGGAGGGAGTGTGTTACGATCTTCCACGGCGAAACAATTTCGAAAGGCTGAATTCAGTATTTCGGCCTTAGTCTCTGTTATCATCCATTTCGTTGCCAGTTGGCCCCTAAATGAAAGGATGATTTGATTTTACGTAACATCAAAACCTGCTATCGTTTTTGCTCAAATCCATTAACAAATTTTTACTTTCAAAGTCATTGAATGTTTCTCTCGTTGTTCGCCTTACTCGTTTACACTTCGTTGAATTTTTGCTTGTCAGCTAGGGTTTTTACTTCTCTTGAATCTGAGATGAAGCTCTCTTCGTTTACGAAGCGGTCTTCTAACACGGCTATTGAACCGCGGTAGTGTTTCCAATCCCTTAAGACCTCGCTCGGAACATACTTTTCTGTCATATTAAACGACGCTTTTGAATTATTTTTCTATTTGTGCTCCTCGTCTTCGTCGTCATCACTGATCTTGACTAGTCAGATGTTCTGGGCTTCAAAAAATAGAACAACCAAAAAATATCAATTACTATTCTACTGTTGGCTATGATATTAGCTACGCATTAAAAGGGGGTCAAATACACAACACTGTCAAAGAAGAACAATACGCCACGTGCCAGAAAAATAGCGCAAAGAGGAACAAAATTAAGGCAGGATGGGGGAGGGCAGAATGGTTTATCAATAATTAATAATAAACACATAGTTCGACCAAACCAAATGACTTGATTGAAGACAGAATACACGAAACGTACGCCATCAAATTAAGAAGACGACAAAAATTCTCACCTGGTAACATACTTACGAACCTGTAGTCTACTTTCTCAGATGATTCTGCATTTATTTCACGTTGTTTTAGTATTATTTAAAAATACTTCATCTGCACGAAGACGTTTGTGTATTACTGATTGTGTGATACGCTTTAACTGGCTAAGAGTTTCACGATCAATAACTTCATTTTAAACAACAAGACTACGCAGAGGCTTCTGGATTTTTTTCCTAGGTGGTTCTCACCAATGATCCTAAACATGTGGAATGTAAATGTACAGGTAATTCAATGGCGATGCACATCCACCATCGATGACGCCAAAGCTGTAGTTAGTTAGTTACGGGCTTCATATATCCCATTCCCGATAAAGTTTTTCTTTCCCACTATAGTCAACATCATCGTCTTGAGAGATTCAGCAACTGCTCCGATATTACTTCTTTATTTCTCCGTCACAGTTGCACATTCTTTTAATCTCTATCTAATAAGTCGCGTCAGTAAGCCGTCTGTACTCTGATATGCGGTTAAAAGACTTGCCGACGCAACTATTTGGATCTGAGGATGATCCACAATTATAGAAAAATGTGATCGAATTATAAAACGTGCAAATGAGACAGAAAAATAAATGAGAGGTATCCACTTTTTCATTTTCATATTCGCTCGGGAGCTCATGGTGTGATGGTAGCTCCTCTAATAAATACCACTTCGACTCCTTAATTGCATCTTTTTGTGTTGCCGAGTGTGCTGAGTTTGTGTAATGTAGTACCAGAACTGTGTTGTTGTCGATGATGATGGTGATAATAAGATGGATGACTCTTGGGATGGTAGATAATCAACTCTTCTCGAATAACATCACAGGGCCCACCCAAGCTTAGCCTCCCCATCTTGGTTGGGTAAGTCATTTCAGAGGTCCCAAAAAATACTATTACCAAATGGTTATCCAGCTTGGTTCACTGTTTTTATGATTTAATAGATTTAATTTATTCTAACGCTGTGAACGAAAGCTCTTCCTGCGACCAAGTCGTCAGTGAATTAAAACAGAGAAGTCTTGTGCGCCTTCTGTTTGTTCTGTGTTCTGTGCGGCAACGTATTTTAACAGTTCGCGTTTCGCATTTTCTGCGGTGGAGTTGGTCATCTCCAAATTTCCCGGTAGTACCGAAGAATTCGCCGTGACTCTGGGACTTTTAATCTGCTTCATCCTGCCGTGGCTGTTTCCAGTGCCTCGATCACTTTACTGCCGAGCCATTGTCTGCCTGTATTCCACTTATAACACCGTGGATTTTTTTTTTTTTAACGCATCACTATTCTGCAGTTTACATTGCTCTGTGCAGCAGAAGCTTGTTGGTATCGATTTTTTAAATCTTCGATTCAATACCTTATTCAGCCTTCAATTTAATACAATTCCGAGGTTTCATTTGAACTTTTAATTTATATAAAGTGTTGTAGCCCTTTCCAGAACTGTCGTTTAGTTTGGCTACTACAGTAACACAATGTTCTATAGCTGCAGTTCAATGCTTCTTTTTAGCCCCCCCCCCTCTCACTCTCTCCTCTACCCTCCCTCTCCCCCATACACACACACACACACACACACACTATTACAGACTCACCCACTCGCAGTCAGCCACGCACGCAAGAATGGGGTCACACGTAGTAGAACGAGGGAAGAGTGAGCAGCACCGATGAGAATAGAAGACGTCTGAAACAGATTTACGGCTCCATTCACGACGCTATTATACGGAACTGGTAGCCCACGAATACTGGCAGCGCACAAAGCCTCGCATGACAGGTGAGGAGAAACCGAAATTGTGCGTTAAGGCATGAACCGGTACCGCATTTTCCTTTCCTTGCCTCCATCTTCTTCGTTTATCGTGACTGTAATTCTCCGTGATTGTCCATATACGTATCTTCTCACAGCCATCTGCTGCGGAACACTTCCATTACGGTCAGAATGGCGTACTCTCTACGTGCAGTAAAAACGTGAAGGAATTGGAGCTATAGCGCCGATGATCACTTACCAGACATCACCCTTTATTCGCACAATTTTATTTAATTTCAAGCTGAAAAATTATTTGAAGCTTATAGGACTGAGCTTGCTGTGCAGATGGAACATCATTTTAATAGCGAACTTGAATGATTTATGTTAATGAGTCGCTTACCATTTTATAGCAAATGTAAAACCCATGGTAATATCCAATTTTAAAACTGTATAACGTAATATTTCAATCAATTCAGTTAACCAGCCGTTTAATTTACAAACGTCGGTTAATTTTGTTGTTCTCTTCCATTTGGTAAACACTGTCGATTGGTATAATTAGGAAAACCACACATACAAAACGTCTAAGCCGCATACGTCACGTGTGTTACCTGGCGAAGTGGTTTATACTGACACGTTAATGTAAACATTTCGATAGACGTTGTCATAGGTAAAGGAAGCGACTTGCACGAGATGCAAAGTTTAACGATTTAGCGGCAGGGCCAACTGAAGTAGTAGTTTGATGTGGTAAAGTGTGTTTACCGAAATGTCGAGGACATGAATTGAGAACCCAACTAGGACATGGATGTGACTTTTAAATGTATCGTTACTGTCAGTATACTTCAATAGTAACATAAAAACCGTGTATGGGTAAGGAAAGAATTTAAACACTTAAGAAAAATCTACACAAAGAGAGAAAATTTTAGTCCAGAAAAGCGTCCATTATTCAAGAACATGGTTTTAAATAATTTGCCAGACACCGTAAAAGTTCAGCTAGTAATAGAAGGACCTAATACTGGGCAATTCCTTCTACATATTGACTGATTTCTCAGATACTACTTGTTGGTGTATGTATTATTAACACTGCAACACGAACTCTATGCGATCTCCGACTCCTGCATATCTTTAGCGCAGAAATGCATTCCTTCTAAGCAAACCTTATTTTTTCAACGAGAAATTGAAATAAAGACAATGGCTAGAAAAACACACGTAAATTTTTTCAAAGAATATTATCTTCGTTAAACCATCGACAGATAGCGACATGCTGGAAAAACTAATTGCAGTTAGTTGAGAAAATTGTGAAACGTCATGAGATAACACCACTATAACAATTCTTTGTAATACATATGAATCAAAATGGTTCTGAATTGTATGTTATACATAATGTCTTCACATGTCTTGCAGCGTGAAACAATGTTCCCACAAAACCTCCCACGTTCCCTGTCGCCTTCAGGAAAACCACTGGGTTCCGGGTTAGGACCTCTCCTTTAGCAAATTTGCACTGAGCGCTTGTCTTATCTTTATTAGAGCACTAAAAGCCTAATTCAAGTACTCTCGTAAAGCGTTTATATTGAAGTTGAGCGATGTAAGCGTAATCCCTCGCTGTATCGTAACAGTCAAGTAAATTTAAGTCCTTTCGAAGAACGTATTATTGATATTCGAAGTTTAGTTCTTTACTAATACTATGAAACGTAGAAATTAATTTAATTCTTTAGAGAAAGAAACTGTGACGAGAACGTAAAATTCTATCAGGCTTACGTTTCACTAAGAGTTCAAAATGCCGGAGGAGGAAAACTGGGTTTCATAATAGAAAATTACGAAACAATAAGAACGTTAGGAAACAGAAATAATTATTTTTACTGAGCGGAAACAATAATTAATTGTCCTATAACATCTTGTAATCATCCCGAATAGGTTTCTAATGCGTTCACTTCCTCAAAAACTGATCAACGGAAAATAGAATGTTTGAGAATGGATGTGTGAGAAGTTTTTAACTAACCTCTTTGCAAAATCTTATTGACCAAAAAATTGAAAGATTTCAGTACGCTTTGTCACAACATTAAGTTATTAAGTAATTTTTTCGGTGATATCTGGGCCGTAACTGTAACAAAGCAAGAGATAACTGGTGAAAACCTATATTTCTCGAAATACCTTTAATACAGGAGATTTAACTACAAAAATATCTGCTGTTAAAGGCGAAACGCGAAACGATATCTCAAATTAAAGTGTGATAGCAGTGATGCCAAATTGTGATTTAATGGGTGGATTATGAGTAGTGGCACTCATCTACAAAGGAAAACTCATCTGAAGTTCTGAAAAATATTGTTCAACAGTAAGATCATTACCGAAAAGGCAGTAACGATGTCGAGAAGTTTGAAATATGAGCTGCAAGATCCGCCAATGAACTCTGACGCTGCAAGGAAGTCGTTCAGCATCCGGTAAAGATTTGATATTCTATAATCTCTTATTCATGGAAGACGAAATGAAAAATAATTTTTAGTCAACTATATAACGTTGCAAAGAGGCCATGATAACATGAAAGATATTAGGTAACAAAGAGAAGTGACTGTTTTTCTTCACACTCAACTTGTCGATAGAACAAAAATTATTCTGATACACTATGTTTCAGATATCACTCCCACGACACACCTTACCGTATGTTTACAGACACTCATTGTATCTATGACGACGTGGCTTCTACAGTGCAAGATATAACTGGATATCAGATTTTGAGTCATAAGCCCGAAGATATCTGTGCGCGAAATTTCACTCTTTACTCCTAAGAAGCAAATATATTCAGCATACTTTATCTCTCTTACCGAATTTTTGTGACTGTCTCGAAACGTTATAGTTCGTTTTCCACCAGGAAAGCCAGAACGTTTTGCCAGTATTCCTTATCACAGATTTTACTATCTTACCGCGTGGGATGGCTCAGTGATTAGCGTAGAGATCTCGAGTTCTTTAGGAGTGAGATTTTAATTCCTGTCCGGCCACAATCATTAAGTTCTTCTGTGGGTTTGCTGCATCGATTAAGACGAATTCTGCACTGAATACTGAGAGCAACTTATACTCATTGCTTAGTTCATAAAAGAACAGGTTCTGTCAGCAGATTCTCAAAGTCACAATTTCTGTGGACTTCCTCATCTTGCAGTCTCTGGTTTGTACAGGGTTGCAGATCCACATAGGTGATATTAATTTCAAAAACTACAAACAAAAACTTTCAGTGTTTATTATTGTTCAGAAGAAAAGATATCTTTGTACACTTCCACATGGCGTAGTCAGTGTTGTCATCATAGTGTTTAATTGGATCGAATAATGAGATCTACTGACGTAACTAGCTCAACACTCTACAGAACTGTCCGCAGCTCCCCTTCTTCAGCTTAGGTGGTTACTTTATTACGACAGCTTGTGACATCATTCCTATGTCGTCAAACAAGCCTTAAGTCTTGGTCGGGTATAAAGTTTCCATTCAGTCCCTTGTCGACCAACCCGATGTGGCAGTTGGAAGACAGCAAAAGGAAAGCCGAAGTTTTAAATTTCACGTACATGAAATCGTTCACACAGGAGAATCGTACAAACATACCGTCATTTGACCATCGGGCAGACTCCCGCATGGACGACATAGTAATAAGTAGAGAAATAATTGAAAGATTTGGATGCAAATAAATCACCACGTCCGGATGAAATCCCAATTTCGTTTTACAAAGAATACTGTACGGCATTGATCCCTTACCTTGCTTGCATTTATCGTGAATCTCTCGCCCAACACAAAGTCCCAAGCGACTGGAAAAAAGCATAAGTGGCTCCAGTAAATAAGGTGGGTAAATGAATGGACCCGAAAAATTACGGACCAACGTCCCTAACTTCCGTTTGCTGCAGAACCCTAGAACGTATTCTCAGCTCGAATATAAGAAACTTCTTTAAGGCTGAGAAGCTTACGTCTACGAATTATCGTGGCTTTTGAAAGCGTAGCTCTTGAGAAACTCATCTTGCGCTTTTCTCGCATCGTGTATTGCGAACCACGGAGAGCCGGCGGCGGTGGTCTCGCGGTTCTAGGCGCGCAGTTCGGAACTGTGCGACTGCTACGGTCGCAGGTTCGAATCCTGCCTCGGGCATGGATGTGTGTGATGTCCTTAGGTTAGTTAGGTTTAAGTAGTTCTAGGTTCTAGGGGACTGATGACTACAGCTGTTAAGTCCCATAGTGCTCAGAGCCATTTTTGAACCACGGAGATAAGATTCAAGAAATTGGGGCTCATACGAAGACATATAGATAGTCGATTTTTCCTCGCTTTATTTGCGAGTGGAACAGGGGAGGTATTGACTAATAGTGGTACAGGATACCTTGCGCCACGCACCGTAAGGTGACTTGTGGAGAATCGATGTAGATGTAGAAGTCAGAATTAGTAAGAGTCTCATAAAAAACATATTTCTAAAATTTCAATTTTCTGTCCGTACGATCCAGTGGATCAAGACACTTTTGAGAGACCCTCACAAATCACCGATTCTCTGTGCGTGTAAATCATGTTTATAATACAATATGAGCACAAAGTCTTTACCTGATTACAAAAATTTATTTCTTAGGACTAAAATAGGTACTGCCATACGGTTTGTTGCAAATTGTAGCTTAACTCACGTCTTTTTTATAGATGTATTTTCCCATGAGCTCTGTTTGTTCCCCTTAGAGAGTCTAGGCGATATTCTATTTCCCTCCATGCCTTTGATAAAATTTTTTTCGTCAGCGCCTTTACAGCATAACGTATTCATGACGTAAGACTTTGCGCGTCAGGAATTGGTGAACTGATCACATTATCCGCACAGTAGCCTAACGAAAGGGGCTAAGATCGGTTATGTCTGGTGAACGTGGTGGCAATGGCGGTAGACCGTCACTACCTATTCACCTGTCCGGAAAGGTTTCATGCAAGACCTTGCGAACACATAACCCCCGGTGTGGTGATACATTATCTTGTTGGAACAGCACACACAGCTGAATTTCCTGTCACTGAGGCAACAGAGCACATGAAGTGCGTCCATAGCAACTTTATGAATTGAAGCAAAAATTTCCCGAAGCAAGAAGTTCTAGTAAACACGGGCTCTAAATTCATAATTTGAGAACTATGAGCACTTGTTCTTCTTTCTTCTTCGCTATCTTCTCGTACTGAGTGAGTGCTCACAGATCAAGGTATGCATTTTAGATCCTATGTTTATCAGACAGTTTGCTTCTAATGGTCGGTCCTGTCATATTCCTGATTATTGATTATTTCTTCTGGGACAATATACATATATTAGATTATAATTCGGGACTTGGAATTTTTATAACAGAAAGTGCCTCGTAAATTATCGATGCATTTGTATTAATGTCGTGTGAATGAAACAAATTATCTGCATCGAGGTATTTACACTACGTACATCAACTGTGATATTGCATTTAATTTTCGAAGAACCTGTCGAAAAGTAAGTTGAACAGTGGTCACGTATCAAGCTTTACAGGATTTCACGGTAGCCTTTATGTTTTTATATGCTGCGAGTAAGAGGTGTTTCTGGCATTCAGTTCTTGTAGGTAATGGGGATAATTTTGAAAAGAGGAACCAGTTACGAACACTTGAACCACACGAATAAAAAAGCTGATAAGGCAAATACAAGCAAAAAGTTCCATGTGAAAGGGATGGATAATTTCTAGAAATTTTATGTTGTGGCTGAAACTGTTTTATGTTACATGAGAACGAACTCTTGCCGGACGCTGTGGCCGAGCGGTTCTAGGTGCTTCAGTCTGGAACTGCGCTACCGCTACGGTCGCAGGTCCGAATCCTGCCTCGGGCATGGATGTGTGTAATGTCCTTAGGTTAGTTAGGTTTAAGTAGTTCTAAGTTCTAGGGGACTGATAACCTCAGATGTTAAGTCCCATAGTGCTCAGGGACATTTGAATCATTTGAACGAACTCTTATTACAATGGACAAAAGCGTTCCTTCTGAAAGAGTTAGGAATAGATCGAATGGTCGCAATCGAATCCTGATTTATGAAAAAAGTGGAGGTTTCAGAAACATTATATCACAATAGGACACGGCCGATATACATCCACATCAATATCCTAACCGAGATTGTAATCCATCTATAAGGACGTATTCGTCAATGGCGGGCTAAACTTCGATCTTCCGTCCTTTCTACCTTTATCTATTGTTAACGTAAATTACAACATCCTATACATCTGATAACTCATATCCATTCAGAAAGAGGAAAATGTTCATAGCAGAACAAAATGGACAGATGATGAACTAACTGATTGTTGCCGAATCGAGTCATGGAAAAAAAGGACTAATTTCAGGCATGCACATCTAACGAGGCTGCGAGCGAAAGCTAGTGAAGTTTCCTTTTACTCTAACAGCTTGGATATCTTGCTGTGCGTAAGGGGAGCGGACCAAGCAACTGGGACGTGATCGTCAGGCTCTGGTTCCCACAGATTCTCACGGCAGATGTTACCGTCACCGTCACGGGCCATAAACGAAGTTACATTAAGTGAAACTAAAAGAGAATTAGACATTTCTCTGTTCCACGCCGAGTGAGGGGTGGTATCGCCTAGTTAATTAAGCGTTGGTGTAATTTGCTTGCTTTACGATGCAGAAACTGCTAGCGGCTTATACTCGTGATCCTTCTTTGCCACGTGAACGATAAAGAGTTGAATTAGTTTCCACCTGCTCTGTCTCCTGCACATGCTTCGCACTGTTCCCTGTTACGGTGGTAATTTTTTAAACTGAGCTAACAAGTTCTCCTTTTCCATGTCGTTTGACAATTTCGATCATAATCGCAGTCTCTATTAGCTAGTCTTTGCGTGCATTGGTAAGATGTTCTCCTGTTTCTGTTTGTTTTCACGCCGCATTGTTTAGGTAGTTTCTAATGTCAATATTATTAATCCCTATCTGTTTGTTTCCGTTTCTTAGTTCATCTTCAGTACACTGCCTCGTTAAATGCCAACATTTTAGGTTAGGCTCTACCGTGACTGTTATTGACTTTAAACGAAACAACAAGTTTACTGTTACCAGTCACTGTTTATTTATCTCCACGACGCGTATCAGAGGTTTAAACCTCAATCATCAGGTGGATTTGCATTCGTTAATATGACACTTGTGTTTGTGTTGTGTTACGATTTTTTGGAGGAACTTGTAGCACTGTCTAATGGAGAAAGAAAACACTATTTCAGAACATAGATTTGCGTTTCTTTTGACAAAAAATCACACGTGTATCTAACGCTAAACATAAAATAAGTAAAATAAATTACCTCCAGTGTTCACAGGTTCCTTTCACAGTCGTAACACATCACATATATACTGTCATATTTTGTAAACAAATATCGCGTCGGAATTTATAGGATGCATGAATCGTATAGTAAAAGAGAAAACATTGTCATAAAGTCCAAAAAATATACGTCCTAACAACATTATTACAGAATAAATTTTTTAAGGATTTGTAGATGTTGTTTAAGGTGTTGAATACTTTCGTTGGTATAAATACTTCAGGTGGTTCATAAATCCGATTTTGACAAGTTAAAATAGCTTAAACTTCATACTTACTTATACAATCAGGTGAAGTGTTACATACTTCAAGTACAATAATCATATTGGCTACAGTGGTAAAATTATACACAAATAACAATTTTGGCTGGGATTCATAGATAGATGTGAAAGGTTTTAGGCAGAGGAGGAGGAAGAGAAAGAGAAAGTGAGAGGGAGGGAGAGGGTGGAAAGAGTGATTGTATGTGAGCAAACTCTACAGGGCAAGGGCTCTTAAGATTATATCTTGCTATTCTGTCATTTAGCTCCTTCAAGGCGATGGTTGAGATCAGTGTGGCACTAGTGATGAGCTTTTCTTGGTTCTTTTGGTCCAGTGGAGCTTGAACGTTGTGTTTTAAACCTTTGCAGAGTAAGGAACCCGTGACCACTGGAGGATTACATACAACGTGTATATTACATAATAAGTAATGTAGCAGTAAGGATGAAACATATTGAAAATTTTATAAGCATTATAATCATTACTTTGAATCTTATCATACAGCACATGTCAACCAACAAAAGTATTTTCACAAATATGATAAAGGTCAAGAGCTAAAGAGTAAATAGTTTTTCCTCACAGCAAAAATTTTTTTCTTAATTCCCCTAATAATCTACAAATCAATAAGTACACTTTCTGAAGCAGCTTATGCCCTTCCTCAGGTTCGATCTATTTTCGCTTTACTGTGAATTTCGTGAAATCTGTCCAGTTAATCTGGTTGCTTTCATTCCTTTAATAAGCCCATATAATATTAGCCTTCTGTTTTTCGTATCCGAATAAATGTTGGCACACTCTTCAAATTATTTATTCACTCTTTGTATGTCCCCAATTAGTATAGTTCGGGTCTTAAATTTTCCCGATTACTTTTCAAGTTCTCTTTTGAATTTCCTCACGTTCTCTCGGTTTATTTGATAACTGTGTTGCAATCTTTCAGTTTCGTATATTTTGAGATCTATTTTTTCGTGGTGTATTTATGAAAACTGTTTACAACGTACCATAGAGTTATAGGGAAACTCAAGACGAGCAACATAAGACACCTGTAGTATATCAAGAGGGGAAGCCACCCCACATTGACCTGCAAAAGCCACCTAAGCAGCATCACATGGGTCCACGGCGAGATTTTTAATATTCTCCCCTCGTCCTATGCCACCGACTTCCTCCTAAGCCACCGACTCTATCGTGCGCTTAAAAACTACTGTAAAATTGGCGTTCGTGTACTTTTCCCTCACAGTTTTGTGAATTTTAACAAAATAAAATTAATACTTAAACCGTTTCCTGTTTCTGACTTTCTTACTACGTGACTTCTGTGCTTGTAAGGGTCGACTTTAAATCAAATCAATCACGAACAACTGTGGCCCGATGAAACGGCGCACGTCATCCACAAAAATTCCATTGTTGAATGGCTGAATCGGTCGCTGCGGCCGAGTGGTTCCAGGCGCTTCAGTCCGGAACATAGCCGGCCGGAGTGGCCGTGCGGTTCTAGGCGCTACAGTCTGAAGCCGAGCGACCGCTACGGTCGCAGGTTCGAATCCTGCCTCGGGCATGGATGTGTGTGATGCCCTTAGGTTAGTTAGGTTTGAGTGGTTCTAAGTTCTAGGGGACTGATGACCTTAGAAGTTAAGTCGCATAGTGCTCAGAGCCATTTGAACCATAACCGAACATATGCATTTTCAGTCAACGATCGGTTCAGTTGGATCAGAGAACAAAGCCAATTTTCTTGTAACTCAGCCCACATCATAATGGAGCCACCACCATCTTTCATAGTGCCTTGCTGACAACCTGAGTCCATCGCTTCGTTTGGTTAAACCTTGTGTACGTGATACTACGGCCATCTGTAAATGATCATACCGTTGTCTCATGATTTTTGTCACTCCCGTCGGGTACACCGTTCGCCTGGTGCAAGTCTTTCGATTTGACGCCACTTCGGTGACTTGCGCGTCGAAGTCACCCCGTTGTATGTTCACCACACTTCCCCTGCTTGACTATGGTACGTCGTAAACAGTTGTCTTTAATACCCTCTGCTGTAAGACTGAAAACTGTTTCCATGTCGTGACAACGATTATCGTAACTACACTACTGGCCATTAAAATTGCTACGCCAAGAAGAAATGCAGATGATAAACGGGTATTCATTGGACAAATATATTATACTAGAACTGACATGTGATTACATTTTCACGCAATTTGGGTGCATAGATCCTGAGAAATAAGTGCCCACAACAACCACCTCTGGCCGTAATAACGGCCTTGATACGCCTGGGCATTGAGCCAAACAGAGCTTGGGTGGCGTGTACAGGTATAGCTGCCAATGCAGCTTCAACACGATACCACAGTTCATCAAGAGTAGTGAGTGGCATATTGTGACGAGCCAGTTGCTCGGCCACCATTAACGAGACGTTTTCAATTGGTGAGAGATCTGGAGAATGTGGTGGCCAGGGCAGCACTCGAACATTTTCTGTATCAAGAAAAGCCCGTACAGGACCTGCAACATGCGATCGTGCATTATCTTGCTGAAATGTAGGGTTTCGCAGGGATCGAATGAAGGGTAGAGCCACGGGCCGAAACATCTGAAATGTAAAGTCCACTGCTCAAAGTGCCGTCAATGCGAACAAGAGGTGACCGAGACGTGCAACCAATGGCACCCCATACCATCACGCCGGGTGATACGCCAGTATGACGATGACGAATACACGCTTCTAATGTGCGTTCACCGCGATGTCGCCAAACAAGGATGCGACCATCATGCTGCTATACACAGAACGTGGATTTATCCGAAAAATGACGTTTTGCCATTCGTGCACCCAGGTTCGTCGTTGAGTGCACCATCGCAGGCGCTCCTGTCTGTGATGCAGCGTCAAGGGTAACCGCAGCCATGGTCTTCGAGCTGATAGTCCAAGTTGCTGCATGTTAGAGCAGATGGATATTGTCCTGCAAACGTCCCAATCTGTTGACTCAGGGATCGAGACGTGGCTGCACGATGCTTACAGCCATGCGGATAAGATGCCTGTCATCTCGACTGCCAGTGATACGAGACCGTTGGGATCCACCATGGCGTTCCGTATTACCCTCCTGAACCCACCAATTCCATATTCTGCTAAGTAATCGGATCTCGAGCAATCCAAGCAGCAATGACGCGATACGATAAACCGCAATCGCGATAGGCTACAATCCGACCTTTAACAAAGTCGGAAACGTGATGGTACGCATTTCTTCTCCTTACACGAGGCATCACAGCAACGTTTCACCAGGCAACGCCGGTCAACTGCTGTTTTGCGTATGAGAAATTGGTTGGTAACTTTCCTCATGGCAGCACGTTGTAGGTGTCGCCAACGGCGCCAACCTTGTGTGAATGCTCTGAAATGCTAATCATTTGCATATCACAGCATCTTCTTCCCGTCGGTTAAATTTCGCGTCTGTAGCACGTCATATTCGTTGTGTAGCGATTTTAGTGTAGTGTATTACTTGCCAGGCCAGTTTCTTGAATGATGTCGGATAATGTTCATTGTCAGGCACCTGTTGCACAATAAAAATGAGGAGCTGTATTTAGGGGTCAATAACGAACTAGGGCGGTTTCGCAGGACTGCGCCCTGGAGCCGCGCGAGGCACTGCCGGTGTGACGCCTGCGCCCAGCCCAGGCCAGTTCAGGCCAGCGTATCGCCTGCCGGGGCAGCGGCCGTGCTCCACATTCTCCGGTGGCGGGAGCAGCCGCAGCAGCAGCAGCGGCGCGACCTTGCGGCCTTGCCCGCACCGCGGATTGGCCCTGGCGCCTTGCGTAACGCCGACGGCCTCTTCTCGCCGCAGCCTCACTCCTCTGAAGCACACTTTGCAGCCGCCGTCCCGTGCTACGTTCTCCTATATCCCGTACGCACCAGGGAAATATTTACACAAACAATTTTCAGTACTGGCCATTAAAATTGCTACACCACGAAGATGACGAGCTACAGACGCGAAATTTAACCGACAGGAACAAGATGCTGTGAAATGCAAATGATTAGCTTTTCCGAGCATTCACACGAGGTTGGCGCCGGTGGCGACACCTACAACGCGCTGAGATGAGGAAAGTTCCCGACCGATTTCTAATACACAAACAGCAGTTGACTGACGTTGCCTGCTGAGACGTTGTTGTGGTGCCTCGTTTCAGGAGGAGAAATGCGTACCATCACGTTTCCAACTTTGATAAAGGTCGGATTGCAGCCTATCACGATTGCGGTTTATCGTATGGCGACATTGCTGCTCTCGTTGGTCAAGATCCAATGCCTGTTAGCAGAATATGGAATCGGTGGGTTCAGGAGAGTAATACGGAACGCAGTGCTGGATCCCAACGGCCTCGTATCACTAACAGGTATCTTATCCCCATGGCTGTAACAGATCGTGCAGCCACGTCTCGATCACTGATTCAACAGATGGGGACGTTTGCAAGACAACAACCATCTGCACGAACAGTTCGACGACGTTTGCAGCAGCATCAGCTCGGAGACCATGGCAGTGGTTACCCTTGACGCTGCATCACAGGCAGGAGCGCCTGCGATGGTGTACTTAACGACGAACCTGGGTGCACCATTGGCAAAACATTTTTTCGGATGAATCTAGGTTCTGTTTACACCATCATGATGGTCTCATCCGTGTTTAGTGACATCGCAGTGAACGCACATTGGAAGCGTTTATTCGTCATCGCCATACTGGCGTATCACCCGGCGTGATGGTATGGGGTGCCATTGGTTACACGTCTCGGTCACCTCTGGTTCGCATTGACGGCACTTTGAACAGTGGACGTCACATTTCAGATGTGTTACGACCCGTGGCTCTACCCTTCATTCGACCACTGCGAAACCCTACATTTCAGCAGGATAATACACGACCGCATGTTGCAGGTCCTGTACGGGCTTTTCTGTATACAGAAAATATTCTATTGATGCCCGGCCAGCACATTCTTCAGATCTCTCACCAACTGAAAACGTCTGGTCGATGGTGGCCGAGCAACTGGCCCGTCACAATACGTCAGTCACTACGCCGGGTGATCTGTGGTATCGTGTTGAAGCTGCATGGGCAGCTGTACCTATACACTCCATCCAAGCTCTATTTGGCTCAATGCCCAGATGTATCAGGGTCGTTATTAGGACCAGAGGTGGGTGTTCTGGCCACTGATTTCTCAGGATCTATGCACCCAAATTGCGTGAAATTGTAATCACATGTCATTTCAAGTATAAAATATTTTTCAAATAAATACCTGTTTATCATCTGCATTTCTTCTTGGTGTAGCAATTTTAATGGCCAGTAGTGTATATATGAAGATAGTAGCTGTTTTCGAAAGAACAGATACCATTGATGACCGTGCAGCTTCTCTAGAATAAATGATAATTAATTGAAACGCTCAGCTGCTGATAGGTGTTGTTGACATACCTCGATGGGGACAGCTGAAAATGTGTGCCCTGACCGGGATTCGAAACTGGAATCTCCTGCTTACATGTGCGAATGCGCACAGGTTGCCCGAACTCTTACGGTAATCATCACCATAGTGGGTGCGAGTAATGAGTGGATGGGCAAAGTATTTATTAGGAACATTACGTATGTAGATTGTGGAGAGTTGGGAATGTAGGTCTCACGGGAAGCGTGCAAGGGATAAGTCCCTGCAGTCGCGCTATTCATCTGTGTCCTCGGTGGCTCAGATGTATGCCGGCACGGTAGCTCAGCACGTTCGGTCAGAGAGCTGATTGGCCTCTGTAATAAAATATTGAGTGGAAGCGTCAACAAAATGAACTTGAACCAATCAAGTGTGACGTCCGCAACGACCAACCACAACGATCAACAACGAACAAAACGCACAAAAAAGATGGATAGAGCGTATGCCAAGTAAACAGGAGATTCCAGGTTCGAGGCCCGTTCGGGGCACACATTTTCAGCTATCCCCATTGAGGTATGTCAACAACACCTCTCGGCAGCTGAGGGTTTCAATTAATTATCATTTATTCTAGAGAAGCTGCACGGTCTTCAATGGTATCTGTTCTTTCGAGAACAGTTACTATCTTCTTATAAATTTTTGTTAAGTGCAGAGATTCAGCTGAGTTCAATGCATTTTCGTGAGTTGGTACACGATTGCTATGGGTTGCTTTTGGCGTATTCATCGAATGTCAGCAGCAGAATGCTGATGTTCAGGCTGCGAAGATGCGCTTTAGTCTGCACTGAAGTTTTTATTGTGATTTGTTGGTCAAAGTCTACTGCAGTGCAGGGAGTAATCATGCCGCAAGTATTTACACATGGTGAGTATGCCGATATGGTATTTTTGCATGGGTTTTGTAATGGAAACACTGCTGCTACTTGTAAAAAATACGGCATACGATATCCTGACCGCAGACTACCAGATTCAGGAGTGTTTACTCGTGTGTTCAATACATTGCGCGACGCTGGTACAGTGCCCATCAGCCATATTGCATCTGAACTTGTAATGGAACAGAGTGTGGATGAAGTAGAAGACATTATTCAGCCTGTTGAACGTAGTTTTTCATCAAGCACTCGTAGAATTTCTGCATACACGAATGTGGCGGACTCTACGTATGCACGGATTCCATCCTTATAATTTACAGCTCATTCAACATCTTCGAACAGGAGGTGAAGACAAATGATTGGAAATTTGTCATTCGAAACTTGAAAATAGACAGGTAATCCCATTTTTACTCTCCACTGATGAAGACACTTTCTCGCGTGACAGCATCAATAACACACATAATTCACATTAGTGGTCTGAAGAAAACCAACATTACGTTGTGGAGACATATTTTCAAGAGCGTTTCTTTGTAAATATGTGGTGTGGTTTAATAACAATCAGTTGATTGGGCCTGTTGTAATTCCGCATCGTCTTCCAGCACCCCGTTATTTGCACTTTCTTGAAAATGAGCTTCCAGTATTATGAAAAGAGATTTCTTTGGCTACAAAAATGCGTATATTCATCCAGCATGACGGGGCCCCTGCATATACTGCTTATCAGGTGACACATTATCTAAATCTAAAATTCCCGGAAGATGGATCACTAGATATGGACACGCTTCTTGGACAGCGAGATACCGGACCTTTCCATTTGGATTTTTGCCTTTGGGGATGCGTGAAAGTGGAATAGTAACCGCAAGAGATGATTTGATGGTTCGCACTATGAGTAGTGCAGGCCCCATAAAAGAACGCAGAGAATACCCCAGAAGATCTACAAGTGGTGTTGTCAAGAGAAGTCAAAAATGCTTTGAAGCTGACGCTGGAATTTTTGAAAATCAGCTGTCAATGCCCTCATTAGCCTTTGCTTTAAGTTTCTTTGGGTTACATGCTAACAGATGTGTCTCTGTACTCAATAAAAACTGGATACATGTTATATTGCATTTTTTGCAATACAATATTTATTGTTACTCCTGAAACAACCAGCATTATTCCCACCAATATTAAGGCATTTATCGCACCGTGCAATCAGTTTTGAATACCGTCTTCACAGAAATCTTCCGCCTGAGCATACCTATCGATAATTTAAACTTTCTGTAACACCTCTTGACACTTATGAGCGATGAGATGGTATGGAAATGAGAGAGAGCTTTTAAACATGGTTGTACGAATCTGCCTGATAAGGAATCAAGTGGACGACCCTCAGTCATTACTGACTATTTGGTGCAGAAACTTGACGGAAAAGTAATAGAGAACACACACTTTAAGATTTTGATGTTACGTGATGAGTTTCCTCAAGTGTGAATAAGTGTGCTTTATGTAATCGTTACAGAACGTTTCAATTATCGAAACTTGTTCTCAGGTGTCGAGGACTGTATTCTAAAGTGGTAGTACGATACGATAAGTGCCTAAATATAGGTGGGGACAAAGCAGAAATGTAGATTAAAATACAGACTTTCACGTAAAATAAAATCGCTAAGAAAAGTCTACATGTATTATTTTTATTTCAGAACAGTACTTACTTAAAAAGCACTTCTAGTATTTCACCTAAACACACTTGAATATGAAAGCTATCTTCTGAAACATGTAGTGCAAGGAAAATTACAACTCAGTTTCAAAGACCACAGATTTAGCTGCTGGTTATACAAGTTGCCACTGGCGTTACCATTCCATTCACTGAGACGGCAAGTGTTTTCTACGATGTTCCAAAACTATATTACTGTACTGTTCTATTATTAGCTTGTTAGATCTTCTCATCATTAATTTTAGGTACTGAGTTCTGTTGTCAGTTCGTGTTTTTTATATTATGTAGAATAACATAGAATGTCATGTAATTGAAAAACAGATACTGTAATAAAAACGGATACTATACTTGAGAAACTTTTTGTTCCTGAATTTAAACTAATGGCGATAGTAAGATTTTCATAGTAGCTGATTATGGTACAACATGATTTTTCACAACTATGTAAAAATGAAATCTGGCATTGTGAAATTGGAAAACGCCAACTATTTTGAAAAAATACTTGTTTTATTTACAGCTACGTTGATAGTATTTGGCTAATTTATGACAAATAAGAAAAGGAAGAGTAAAGTTAGACACTGATCACATGCTCGGGCTACAAAAGGATGCAGAAGGAAATCCGGCAGTGCCGTTTACAAAGGGATCATACCGATATTTAAGGAAACCAGGGAAGAGCTAGGTGTAGATGGCCGCACGAAGAATGGAACCATCGTCCTCCTGAAAGCGCGAATGCGAGTCCAGTGTGCTAGCCACTGCGCTACCTCGTTCGGTGGATGGCCGGTTTCGACTCTAATGAGCCATCATCACAACCAGTGACTACTTCCGAAAGTAACACGTCTTGCCGCAATTTACCGCTCATCGAGGTCAGCTAAAATTAACTGTCTCAGTTTCTCCTATAGTGCACCTACCTTCAAAGCTGATAGCTAGCATTACTGTGTATTTCTGAGAGAGACAATTGCGTCTTAATGCAACTAACACGAAAAGCCGAAATCTCTTCAGTAACCACAACGGTCGACATTTGCCAGTAAGTCATCAAATGCTTTTACGCGGAAGAATGTTATTCATTTGCGACCTTGTTTCTTCTGGCTATTGTCATACATGGCAAGCATAGAAACACACAGAACGACTGACTCCGTGACCTAACGAATATTCCTTACGATTGTATCCCATGATTAAAAAGTCTTAGAAGTTGGGCGGAATGTCGTGTGTCATCTAACAGCATTTCTCGTGGTTAACAGTTATCACACTCAATATTCGTAAATGCATCGTGACCTGTACTAGGAAATTATTCAAAATTGAGATTTTGGTGCCAGATGAAAGAAAATAAGAAAAGGGCCCATTTTTAAGAGAATGTCCACCTCTTCACTGGCACTTCAGTGAAAACGACACACCGAACTTAAAAATCAACTGTATTATTAAATGTTCGTTAGGTTTATTGATAACATAAATTCATTGATTTCTGTTTATCACAAACTTGCTACAATTAACGGAAAGCTGCAAGTTTCGTAAAAGCGGTAACACTGATCTACTGAATCTGTCGCATATTTTGCGACAGAACATATTCTGACAGAATGCGAGAAGAAAACACCGTGGGTGCCAGCACGCCCTGTTAAAGTATCTATTACGTTTAATCCAATTCCAACTTCTCATAGTTCCAATAGACGTTGGAGAAAACAACTTCGATTGTTGAAAGGTTCGCAGAAGAGCTTCTGTAAAGATTGGAGGGTAGGAGACGAGGTACTGGCAGAAGTAGAGCTGTGAGGACGGGGCGTGAGTGGTGCTTGGGTAGCTCAGTTGGTAGAGCACTTGCCCGCTAAAAGCAAAGGTCCCGAGTTCGAGTCTCGGTCCAGCACACAGTTCTGATCTGTCAGGAAGTTTCATATCAGCGCACACTCCGCTGCAAAGTGAAAATCTCATTCTGGAAACTTCGATTGTTGTTTCTTGGTTTTAGAAAAACATTTAATACCACGCGGACGACTGTTTGAGGAAATAAGCTTTCATGTGTGATGGATGATTCGTTAGAGGATTTCTGCAGTATCGTAATGGAGTACGTTATGTTTGGAAGAGATTCGACAACAGACACGGATGTCTGGGAAGATTGCTATTCATCATGGTCTAGCGTCGGTTTTAGCCGCTAATTTTTCACATACAATGTAGTTATAGGTGATACAGGATTTCGAAAGGAAGCTTTAAACTGTCTATCCCCTATTAACTCTAGTCGTATCTAACGGTCTCGCTACCAAATGAAACTTAACTCTAATCTTTATTTCAAAAATATTTTCGTAACAGCATTTGCAACACAGCAGTTAAGTGTGTTCTAAAGTAGGCCTACGCGCAAGATCTTGTTCTATTTAGATTCTTTGGTAGACTGCTAAATAACTGAGTGTGTCACCCAAAGATTTTTTTCGATAAACTTCACTAACGCGTATACCAACAACCGTGCTCTAATTGAGGAGGCCGAATATTTACCCGTACACAGAAGGGTAACTGCAGATTTGAGCAGCTCACCAAGGCCCTTTACAAATAGGTTGAACGTTGAGATTAACAGAAGCTAGAAATACATCTGTTACACGGAGAAAAACAGTTTTATAAGTATCAACAATGAAGCCAATCCCGGTGTCAACCAGACACTCCAATTTCACGTTGCCATTTGTCTACAACTGTTCTAATTAGATTGTCTCAAAATGGTTGATGAAGCCTCTGAAACTGGCAGAGTTCAATAAAGGGCAGTATGGCAGAAGTGAAATTTCGCCAGCTATAATTTTATATTTATCAGTTGATTTTTCTGCTGTCGTTGTTTCTCGCAAGTGTTTCACCAGGCGTACGTCTTCTTCTTTCTTTTTTCATATATTTTTGAAGGAATTAGAAGTACCACACTTTTATTTTTTAGTTTTGGCCGTCTCGCAGATGTGACATCAGACAGTTATTTGATACTGACAGTGTGACTCAGCGCGCCTTCTCTTCTCAGGTTTCCCTGTCGAGTAGCTCGTTCTCCGTTACTGTTCGGCTGGTCAGTCACGTATGTGTGGATAGCGAAGCAAGGTATGCGACTGACGTGGAACTAAGCCAGGAGCAAGCTTCAAAATTATCTGTCACATTGAAATTTGGCTGCGCCGGCCGGGGTGGCTGAGCGGTTCTAGGCGCTACAGTCTGGAACCGCGTGACCGCTACGGTCGCAGGTTCGAAACCTGCCTCGGGCATGGATGTGTGTGATATCCTTAGGTTTCAGTAGTTCTAAGTTCTAGGGGACTGATGACCTCAGAAGTTAAGTCCCATAGTGCTCAGAGCCATCTGAACCAATTTGAAATTTGGCTGCAACCGTACGGGTATAATCTAATCCAACACTTGACACCGAGGTGTATCGGCAATCGCTCTTCCCGCGAACTATTCGCAACGACTGGAACAGGGAAACGAGAAAGGGACAGTAGTACACGATGTACACTTCGTCACATACCGTAATGTGACTTGCGGATTACAGATATAGATGTAAACCCGAACTGTTTTCAGTATCTTTATTGATTTTGATACTGATCACAAGTTTCTGAAGATAATCTAAGCATGTGGTGCAACACACTGTGATTAAATTCCTAAACATCGTATTCGGTAGTCGCATTGGTCTCGGGAGTTTCATTAATTAAATCCTCAAACGTTCATCGTGACCTTTTTTTCCCACTCTGACATCCTTGAATCACTTGGGATGAATATGTGGATAGATGCTGCAGTAAGGTCATAATACGAGCATTGGACGACAAATAGTGGTAACTATTTATTCAAAACCGATACAAAAGAGTTACATCTTTTCACCTGTTACTGTCCTTCAAAGTAGTCACCAACGTTGTGCACAGCCCGTTGCCAGCGATGTGGAAGGCGTAGTATACCGTCAGCAGAGCCTGTTCTGTTGATGGTGCGAATGAAGGAGTCTACTGCATGTCGAATCTCTGTAACAGTTCTGAAGCGAGTGCAACGAAGTGGTTCCTTCAACTTCGGAATCAATTCAAAGTCACAACGACTTAAGTCCGTGGAGTATGGTGGATGGTACAGTACGTCCCAGTCCCATCGACCGAACAGAGCAGCCACAGCTTGCGCTGTATGCGCCCGCGCATTGTCGTGCAAAATGATGGGTGGGTTCCGCAGAAAGTGTCGCCGCTTCTTTCGCAAAGCTGGTCGCAGGTGATGCTTCGAAAACGAACAGTAATACTGTGCATTGACGGTCTACCGTGGAGAAACGCAATGCGTTAGGATAACACCATCACAGTCGTACACGAGAATCACCATAACTCTAGACCGCTTCATTCGCACCAACAACAGAACAGGCTGCCGGCCGCGGTGGCCGTACGGTTCTAGGCGCTCTAGTCCGGAGCCGCGCAGTTGCTTCGGTCGCAGGTTCGAATCCTGCCTCGGGCATGGGTGTATGTGATGTCCTTAGGTTAATTAGGTTTAAGTAGTTCTAAGTTCTAGGGGACTGATGACCACAGCAGTTGAGTCCCATAGTGCTCAGAGCCATTTGAACCATTTGAACAGAACAGGCTCTGCTAATCGCTATACTGCGCCTTTCGCATCGCTGGCACGGGTCCTACACAACGCTGGTGACCACTTTGAAGGACAGTAACAGGTACAAACGTGTAACTCTTTTTGTAACGGTTGTGAATAAATAGTTGCCACTAATTAAGTACCAACCCTCTCAGATTAGGCCAGAACCTCCATATAACACTTTTCAAATCAATTTTAATTCGTTTGATACTATTTTATATATATAGAGAGAGAGACTTTAAGAGAAAGACTGAAGGCTCCAATTTGACCAGGATAAATAAATAATTAAATATTCATCAAATTCAGCAGATTTCCGTTGCTTCGTTCCACGAGTCACCTCACCACTCGAGAATCATTTGGAGGAGGCAGAAGTAATTTATTACACAGATGAAACTGATGTGCCAATATCGGTATTATCCCTTCTATGCATTACTGAATGCGAATCTAGTCTCTCTATTAAACTTGTTCACACGTATTCTAATTTCCACTCCACAATTAGTTAGATAAATAAATGGTCAGCTTTGGTGCTAGGTACTGAATATAGTGTGATTTTCCAAAACTAAGGGAGAGACCATTTCCAGAGAATAACTTAATAATTATTTGAAAAACATAATTAAGGAACTTTCCTGTGGCTTTCTCTCCAATGGGATTTATTCTGACACTAGTATCGTCTGCAAGAAGTACCAGTTCTGCTTGAATGTCAAATGGAAGGTCATTCACATTATTAAGAAATAAGGCGGTCCTGTAGTTGAAACCTGTGGAACACCCTTTGCGATTTGTCTCAAGTCACAAAAATTCTCTACTTTTCCGTCACAGCTTTCTGCGCTCCGTTTGTTAAGTATGATTCAAACCAGTTGTGGTGCGTAAAGCTGCCAGATCCATAAGGTTTGAGTTTTTATAATAGTAAAACATGACCTACACACCCAAACGCCTTGGAAAGATAACAAAAAAAAAACTTTGAACATGGCTGACGTTTACAGCAACCGCATACACAAATTTGAAAAATATGTAAAAATCAGCCAACCGGTTGCATAGGTTTTCTACACTACTGGACATTAAAATTGCTACACCAAGAAGAAATGCAGATGATAAACGCGTATTCATTGGACAAATATATTATACTAGAACTGACATATTACATTTTCACGTAATTTGGGTGCATACATCCTTAGATATCAGTACCCAGAACAACCATCTCTGGCCGTAATAACGGCCTTGATACGCCTGGGTATTGAGTAAAACAGAGCTTGGATGGGGTATACACATACAGCTGCTCATGCAACTTCAACACGATACCACAGATCATCAAGAGTACTGACTGGCGTATTGTGACGAGCCAGCTGCTCGGCCACCATTGACCAGAAGATTGCAATTAGTCAGAGATCTGGAGAATGTGTTGGCCAGGGCAGCAGTCGAACATTTTCTGTATCCAGAAAGGCCCGTACAGGACCTACAACACGCGGTCCTGCATTATCCTGCTGAAATGTAGGGTTTAGCAGGGATCGAATGAAGAGGAGAGCCATGGGTCGTAACACATCTTAAGTGTAACTGAAGTGCCGTCAATGCCAACAAGAGGTGACCGAGACGTGTAACCATCTTGACTGCTAGTGATACTAGGACGTTGGGATGCAGCACGGCGTGCCGTATTACACTCCCGAACCCACCGATTCCATATTCTGCTAACTGTCATTGGATCTCGACCAGCGCGAGTAGCAATGTCGCAATACGATAAACCGCAATCGTGATAGGCTACAATCCGACCTTTATCAAAGTCGCAAACATGATGGTACGCATTTCTCCTCCTTACACGAGGCATCACAACAACGTTTCAGCTGGCAACGCCGGTCAACTGCTGTTTGTGTATGAGAAATCGGTTGGGAACTTTCCTCGTGTCAGCACGTTGTAGGTGTCGCCACCGGCGCCAGCCTTGTGTGAATGCTCTGAAAAGCTAATCATTTGCATATCACGGCATCTTCTTCCTGTCGGTTAAATTTCGCGTCTGTAGGACGTCATCTTCGTGGTGTAGCAATTTTAATGGCCAATAGTGTATATACCTTGACCAGGTTTCGTCACCTCTAAGGGTGACTTCATCAGAAGGTAAGGTAATTACATGAAGAACATATCGTCTAAGATGTACAGTGATTTAAGAGCTGAGTTGCTCAAATCATACTTTAAAATATAAGACATAATGTTCTTCAAAAAGTCGAACATTAAAACATAAGTAATACCGGCGTGGTATGTTTTAATGTTTGGTTTTTGATGAACATTATGTCTTATATTTTAATGTATGACTTGAGCAACTCAGCTCTTAAATCACTGTACATCTTTGACGATATGTTTTTCATGTAATTACCTTATCTTCTGACCTTAGAGGTGACGAAACCTGGTCAAGGTATACAGAAAACCTATGCAACCGGTTGGCTGATTTTTACATATTTTTCAAAAAACGAAAAAAAAACCTACTGGCGAGATGTCTCTCCTTTATTTCTTCGACAAGAGCTGTTGTCCAGAGTGTGGTGTGCATACTGTAAGACCTTCGGTACACACAACATCAGATTATTTGACTTGTCGCTCTAACTAAGTAGGCGAGTGTCAGCAATATGTCTCGTGGTCTTATCGTGGCGTGTTTAGCTTCTGCCGTTAGGTCAGACGATAGAAATACCACTTGCACACTTAGAGTTGCAGATTGACGGTGACCAACTTTAAACAGAACTTGATTAATTTTCACACACATTTATTAAAATAATAACAATCATAAACCTTACTTAACTTGATTCTGGATGCTACCTACAATTGACAATCTGAAGTTCCTTTGGTCTTGGTACGTTAATCTTATTCTCACATATCTCTGATACTTGACAAACTGTCTATTCATTTATCTTCATGGCTATGTACAGGAATATGATAATCTTATTAGGCGCAGACTGAAACTTGACTATAGACTGGTACAGACTAATGTAGACTGGTACAGACAGGTGCAGACAAATGCAGACTAAGGCACACTGACTAATCGGAGGTCTGTACACTCGTTATAATACCTCGAGCGTTCAGGTAGCACTGTGCTAGTGTGATCCGCGAGGAGGAAAGGTTCTACATTAGCAGCAATCTCATTGGCTGCATTACATATTAATACGTGGATGGGCGGAAGCAGAATTTGGTCCGTCTCTATGGCAGCGCCATCTCGTAGTGCGGAGACGGACGAGCGCTGCGCCTGCGCTGTTGTGCTTAGCGGGGCGCGCTCTAGTGGGAAAGTTGTGTACGCGCTGACTACGCGGAACTATGAACACAACACAGAGGCTGACACTGGTCGAAATCTCGGATTTTCATAGAGTGTTATCGGGAGAAGCGTACCAAGGACATTTAATAGAACTCATTTAACGTGTTTATATGGTGTAAGTCTCACTGTTAACGAGGAAGCAGCAGGCGGCTGAGGCGCGCCCACGCGGTGAGACAGCGGCAGCGTGCGCATGCGCGTCCTTGCTAGTCTCGTGACGCGACTGCAGCTGTGGCGGCCACACGTGGCTGTCACGGGCCGACAACTTCCAATGACTGAGGGCGACGCGCCGGAACCTGTTCCTCAAGGCTCCCCAACACCCCGATATCGTTAACGCGCGCTCATTATTACCTCGAACAACAATAAACACGGGTAGCGAGTGTCTGTTTACACAACATTTCAGCGTAGGAATCTATCCTTGGAAAACTGGTTTACTGATTCAAGTTTACATGACAAATTTTATGATACCGTCAGCATCGTTACATCTAAATCCCCGAGGCCTAAGAGGCGTGGGAAATATTTGTGTAGTTACAGGACGCTGACGCTGTATCTGTCCTTGTCGATGCTCTTGCCTCGGAGAACAAATGCGAAACACCTTTCACTTCATCAATCAAAAAGTAATAAAATGATAATTAAATGGACACAAGAGCTGCAAACAGGCGTTTATATACTTCACTGGGAATATGTTGAAAATGTGTGCCCCGACCGGGACTCGAACCCGGGACCTCCTGCTTAAATGGCAGACGCTCGATCCATCTCTTTTTTTTCTTTTTAATCTCATTTTGTTCGCTTTCGTTCGTTGCATCTGCTCGGGGCGGACGTCGTAAGACATCCGTTGAAGTTCGTTGTTGATCGAACAACTCAGTTTTTTAGTACAGAGGGCTGCTAACCCGTGGCGGTTGTCCATCTAAGCCACCGAGGGCACAGAGGATAGTGCGTCTGCAGGGACTTATCCCTTGCACGCTCCCCGTGAGATCCACATTCCCAACATGTCCACACCACTACATTCGTGGTGCGCCTAATAGATGTCTGCCCATCATACTCATTACTCGTGGCAGATTAATCTACCAAGTCCCGTACGAGTTCGGGCATACCGTGTGCAATCGCACAAGAAAGTCAATGGCAGGGAAACCATATTTTAAGCATATATGACGGTAGTATCTGTTCCCGAAAGAACAGTTACCATTAATGACCATGCAGCTTTGCTAGAATGAAATGATAATTAAATGGACACCCTCGCTCCAAACAGGCATTTATATACATGTATTAGGCGCACTACGAATGTAGTGGTGTGGACATGTTGGGAATGTGGGTGTCACGGGGAGCGTGCAAGGGATAAGTCCCTGCAGGCACAGTATCCTCTCTGCCCTCGGTGGCTCAGACGGATAGAGCGTCTGCCATATAAGCAGGAGGTCCCGGGTTCGAGTCCCGGTCGGGGCACACATTTTCAACATGTCCCCAATGAAGTATATAAACGCCTGTTTGCAGCGAGGGTATCCATTTAATTATCATTTCATTCTAGCAAAGCTGCATGATCATTAATGGTAACCGTTCTTTCGGGAACGGATACTACCGTCATATATAGTAAAAAAGTAATAAGAAAGAAGACTTTGGTCACGATATTTACAACGGTCAGTGTTTATGTACAAGAGAGAAACCAAGTGAGTTACACAATGTTGCGTTAGTTCACTTGTAGGATGCCATATCTGATACTCCATTTTATTTACTCACATTGTAATTATCTTTCACTCAAGACACCTTCAGCTTCTATCAAGACTGCTGTATGTTACAAAATTTCGAATTCGCTCTCGTTTTAGCCTACTTCCCACAGGTATTGCTTCATAACGCTTCAAGAGCAAGCGAGAGGAATGACCTTGAACGCAGAATTCACTGCTGCTTGGTACAAAAACAATGCTAAATTCCACTATTGCCGACATATTCGTCGTGAGAGATTCAGCATCTGCGTTGATACTTAAACCTTACCGTTTATTTTGCCTTCTTAGTAGCACATTTATGTTTGTGGAATGACTAGTTTCGATGAAAGTTGATCATCATCAGGTACATGTAGCTGTGTAATGAATCCGTCATTTGCATACGGAACTAGGTATCATAGAACAGGCTGAAAATTAGTTGATGTCTCAGTGCTTTAAATACTAGGCAACAGATGACAACATCTGTGGTTCGATTTCTAGGCTAATCCAGTGATTTTTATCTGTCACTCATTATTTCATTCACGTCTCGTGGGGCTGTTGATGTGAAAACTGTCGAGCTGCACCGTGGTTCGAATTTCATATTAAACTGAAGTTTCTCCTGAGTGAGTTTGATGGTTGGAGGAAGTCAAGAACATACCACCTTCAATAGGCCCATATTTAGTATAGCACTGTGGCGGTAAGGCCACAAATGTGATTACACGAAGCTAAACGTCAAATAATGGCGTGTGCAGTTTCGACCAAGTGTACCGTACGTTTTAGCATTGCTCACTACGGCCACATACATATTTGAATATGGCTCACGCCACCTGTAGGGAAACAACAACTGCCCCCTCTCCCCCCCCCCCCCCCCTTTCACCCAAAGATATGTAGTCCAAGAAATAACGGTTACCTTACTTCTGCGCCGGCCGCTGTGACCGAGCGGTTCCAGGCGCTTCAGTCCGGAACCACGCGGCTGCTACGGTCGGCCGCGTGGGATTAGCCGAGCTGTCTAAGGCGCTGCAGTCATGGACTGCGCAGCTGATCCCGGCGGAGGTTCGAGTCCTCCCTCGGGCATGGGTGTGTGTGTTTGTCCTTAGGATAACTTAGGTTAAGTAGTGTGTAAGCTTAGGGACTGATGACCTTAGCAGTTAAGTCCCATAAGATTTCACACACATTTGAACATTTTTTGCTACGGTCGCAGGTTCGAATCCTGCCTCGGACATGGGTTTGAATGATGTCCTTAGTTAAGTTTAAGTTGTTTTAAGTTCTAGGGGACTGATGACCTCAGATGTTAAGTCCTATAGTGCATAGAGCCATTTGAACCATTTTGAACCATACGGCTTTATCTTTAACTGCTACACCTGCTCAAATGAATCCTGTCACTCACTGAATAAGCGGGAGAATGAGCTTCTGTACGTATTTGTTTCAATTTTGCGAATGTTCCATTAAAGTACATTGTTTCCCTTGTACTTGTCGGACAGCTGACAGTGATCCTCATAGTTAATAAGCAAAAGATGTCGTATATGTAGATTATTATCACAATTTCAGGACTGGAAATATTCCTAAAACTGAATGATTTTGATACTCAGATAGTCTTATAAATAGAATTAATAACCCATTCGTATTACGATTCTGTTTCTGTTCACGCAATTTAGTAATTAACTGCTCACGGTTGGGGTACACAGTCACGTAGAATTTTTTAAAGCCCATCACATTCACCACTAACTGCAGCAGTATTTTCTCACAACTGCGTGTTCACGTGTAAACAGTGTGTAAGAACATTTGTTTCACTGTTTTTTGTTAAGGATGTTAACACAGATAATAGTTCATGTAATTAACATCATTTCTCGAAGTACGGAGATTCGCGCTCGTTTAGTCTTGCTGAATTCATGTATTGAAAAGTCTCGTACCAGTCAGTGACAAGTCCGCTTTACCAAAGTTCTAGAAGTCTCTGCAGACCATTTAACGGCATACAGAACCTCTACCTGTTTACCGTCTCATCATATTACCGCCTCTCCTCAGCCATTTCGAACACTTCGGCATTTCCTATACTATCCGCAAACTAGAATGCAATAACCCCACTGTCTCCCCTCTGATCACCAACCTCTGTAGTCCGCCGTACCTTTAAAACACGTTCCACTGTGTCTACACCTCCACACAATCCATATCCTGTCCTAAAGCAACTTCAACAAACTCCCTCTCCCAGATAATAAGATCCACCTGGATATATGTCCCTTCTACCACCTCTACTTCTTCCCAACCTCCACATCAGCGCTCCTCTCCCCCTTTCCATTCATCTCCATCGCTTTTCTCTTTTACCACTACCTTACCCACCTATCAAACTCCTCCTTACCCTCTACGCACTATCCACCCCAACACCTATCTTCAAATTCATAGTTTTCCTACCTAACAGACTCCAATCAGTTGTCGGCGAGAGCAGCGTAGCTTTTCTCACCTGATGATGGCGGTCATGTGCACCGCTGAAATATTGTGGTCAGATGACAGTTTGATCCAGCTGGAAACCCCACAAGAATTTGATAGACCCCTATCTCTTCTACCTACACCCCTCAACCTCATGGAACATGCTATCTCCTTCCGTATATTACTTCTCTCCCAGTACAGGTCCTTCAGATTTTAAGTTGCAGTGCTTCAGTGCCCTTTCTTAGAAGAATTAACCATTCCGACATGAGTTTTTAACATGTATATATTTTCGTTTTTCAGCTGGCCTTTGATTTTTCTAATTTAAAAAGAAAAACAATCTTAATGTGTTTTTCTTATGTTTGTTAAGTTTTAAAAATGCTGTTGACTGAAGAGTGAAATATTGTACCGCTGACTACGCCCGTTCCCCTCCACCCTCCCAATTTCCCCTCCGCGTCCATATGGAACGATGAGATGAAATAACAATAAAAGAAAAGGAAAGCAGTGACATGTATATATGTCGGAGGAATTTAAAGTTTTACACCTTATGAAGCAAAATTATCACTTAATAATGGCCTTAAGGTTGAAACTGCGGTAGTGAAATAAATATTTTCTACAGTCGACGGCGAATATTATGTCCTTCAAAAAATTTTGTAATGGTTTCTGTGGTGTCACCGCCAGACACTACACTTGCTAGGTGGTAGCCTTTAAATCGGCCGTGGTCCGTTAGTATATGTCGGACCCGCGTGTCGCCACTATCAGTGATTGCAGACCCAGCGCCGCCACACGGCAGGTCTAGTCTAGAGACTCCCTAGCACTCGCCCCAGTTGTACAGCCGACTTTGCTAGCGATGGTTCACAGTCTACATACGCTCTCATTTGCAGAGACGACAGTTTAGCATAGCCTTCAGCTACGTCATTTGGTACGACCTAGCAAGGCGACATATTCAGTTACTATGTCTTCTGAACAGATACTATTGTGACTCATGTACCGCCAAGAGCGACGTTCATCATTAGTGGATTAAAGTTAAGTATCAAACAAATTACGTCCGCTTTCTGAATTCTAATTCCTTGTCATGTTCCAGACCTCACGTCAGTATAGTTCTTCCCTCCTCATGCCAGCCTGCGTGAGCTAAAACGCGTGCATTTCGGCCTCCTCTAGTAACACGGTGTTGGCTCTTGTGCCAACACAACAGTTTCGTAAATTAGTTCAGCTGTGCCTGCAATGATTCGCAGAGAATATTATGACAGAATCTATACAACAGGTGAATTTTGATTAGAAACCCAAAACATGTTTAGTGTAAAAGAACAGCATTATTGCTGTTGCAACACTTACGTCTTTTGCTGTATGCTATAATTATATGTAAATAGGCAGAAGGCCTCAGATGTCAGTGGGAAGTAACATGACAGCCTCAACCAGACCTGTTTTGCGTTATTGCTATGTACCGTGTAAATGAACTCTTGAGTGTGTAACTAATGAGCTACTTCGCTATAACTGAGTGGTTATCCCACTTCTACTGCTGATAAAGGGGTTAACGCTTAATGACTTGGTAAGAAGCAAAGTGCTTACACTTAGCCTTAATAATCCCCAAAAAAACAGCCACTTACAATGACCTTAATGGCGCCAGGATATTAAAACCCTAACATAACCATTTTAAACGGTATTTCTTTCGAGAGGAAATTGCCGCTGTACCTAGCGCGTAGCGCTCGGGGACACGCCAAACTGGAAACTGGCCAGCGTGTTTTCAGACCGTACAGCCGCATCCGGTGCCGGATGATCAGCTCAATCTCGGAGCGAGAGAGCTCTGGCACTCAGATGCAAAACAACAAAATACTGCGCTTGGCGCAGTGATTTGGGAATTTCGATCATAACAGTTTGGGCAAGGTTCGACGTCGGAGGCCGGCAATTTGCAGCCGCGGAACGGTGGTGTGGGCATTGTTTAGGCGTGTCGGCACCAACCCATCGGCACGGACTGCGAGGGCCAGTGCAGTAATCCCCGCATTGGGGCTTGCTTTCTCCGCCCGGCCAGTGGTCCACTGACCCAGCGCGGCGCTGTGCCGGCCCATTACGTGAGGTTATTCCACCCTCGTGTGCTGTGTACACGCATGCGCCTTCCGCTGCCCCCACCAGGTGCCCACTGAACGACGGTGGTCGCCGCCGACACTTCCCGTGCATTCAGTTCCGCCTCTGCGCTACTTCCCGGCTGGCCTAGCTTCCCCAGCGTAGACTGACGATTCAGCGCTATGATAGGTCGTATCGTAGGAGACACGGTGTGGACAAAAGTATGGAAACACTGCGAGAAATGCTTATGTTTCAACATAAAAGCTGATAGTAGCTAAGTCTGCTTGCTGCACTTCCCTATTTGACCACGATGATGTCCTCAATATGATGGTTAAGTGTCAGTCATGGTCAGAAAAGTGCTCTGTGTAGTTGTGAGTACATTGACGGAGACGTCAAGGGAAGCATCTGACCTGTTAATCACGGATTATGATGAGTCTTAAGGATGTTGCAGAGGGGCCTTTTCAATGGCTGACTTTTCATGCAACGATTCCGAGAAAATCGATATTGAAATCTTATGGGTAGCTGCTATGACTATAACACTATCCATGTTACAACCAAGCGAGCGAGCGTAGCGCAGCGGCCGAAGTCCACGTCTACCATGCCAGCCGTAAAGGTCCAAATCCGGCACACGTTTTTAAATTTCATCCCACAGAATATTATTATACAGGGTGATTCAAAAACAATACCACAACTTTAGGAATTTAAAACTCTGCAACGACAAAAGGCAGAGCTAAGCACTATCTGTCGGCGAATTAAGGGAGCTATAAAGTTTCGTTTAGTTGTACATTTGTTCGCTTGAGGCGCTGTTGACTAGGCGTCAGCGTCAGTTGATGCTAAGATGGCGACCGCTCAACAGAAAGCTTTTTGTGTTATTGAGTACGGCAGAAGTGAATCGACGACAGTTGTTCAGCGTGCATTTCGAACGAAGTATGGTGTTAAACCTCCTGATAGATGGTGTATTAAACGTTGGTATAAACAGTTTACAGAGAATGGATGTTTGTGCAAAGGGAAAAGTTCTGGACGGCCGAGAACGAGTGATGAAAATGTAGTACGCATCCAGCAAGCATTTGTTCGCAGCCCAGGAAAATCGACTCGCAGAGCTAGCAGAGAGCTGCAAATTCCACAATCAACTGTATGGAGAGTCCTACGAAAAAGGTTAGTTATGAAACCTGAACGTCAACCACCCGAGGCGATGGATCGGCCGCCAGGCAGCCCGTGACAGAGCACTTCATCACTGGCCTCCAAGAAGCCCTGATCTTACCCCCTGCGATTTTTTCTTATGGGGGTATGTTAAGGATATGGTGTTTCGGCCACCTCTCCCAGGCACCATTGATGATTTGAAACGAGAAATAACAGCAGCTATCCCAACTGTTACGCCTAATATGCTACAGAGAGTGTGGAACGAGTTGGAGTATCGGGTTGATATTGCTCGTGTGTCTGGAGGGGGCCATATTGAACATATCTGAACTTGTTTTTGAGTGAAAAAAAACCTTTTTAAATACTCTTTGTAATGATGTATAACAGAAGGTTATATTATGTTTCTTTCATTAAATACACATTTTTAAAGTTGTGGTATTCTTTTTGAATCACCCTGTATTATTAAAATTATTAAGGGGGGTAGAACGCCAAACGGGCCGACTTGGAGCAGGAGAGGCATCTAAGGACATTTTAATTTCCAGTGTCTATACTATTACAAATAAATTCATAAAACTTCGTCAGCATCACCAGGAAGGATTCAGGATTCACACTCATTGCAGTAGAAGTTCGAAAACAAAAGAAAATAATTTTTTTTACTTGCAAAATTTCATCATTTTTTCACTTACTAATGGCTGCATGTGTTGCTATAGGTACACTTTTCTTCATAAGTTAGAGAGATTCTTCGATGAATTTTGCGCAGCATACATACCATACTCACAGGTGCATGAAACTCTAGAATTTATTTAATTTATGAGAAAACGAATGAAATGTTATATTTTAAACTTCATGTTTAGAAAAAAAAACACAAATTTTATCGCTAATTACCTCAATTTTTACCACAGTTTTTAATAGATTTGGAAAATTCTAGAGTTTCAAACACCTTTAAATATGGTTTGTATGCTGTACAAAATGCATCGAAGAATCTCTCTTACTTATGAAGAAATGTGCACCTACAGCAATAAATGCTGCCATTAGTAAGTGAAAAAAATGATGAAATTTCACACGTAAAAAAAATTACTTCGTTATGTTTTAGAACTTCCACTGCTATGAGTGTAAATTCTCAATCCTTCCTGGTGATGCTGACAAAGTTTTATGAATTTATTTGTAAAAGTATAGACAGTGGAAATTGATGTCTTGTGGTACCTCTCCTGCTCCAAGTCGGCCCGTTTGACGTCCTACCCCCCTTAAAAATAGCCATTTTTGCGTCAGCAAATTCATTAATAAGTCAGTCATTACAGCAAACTTTCCTCAAATGTCTATTTCGTGTGGTACAAAGTAGATTACAGAACCGGTTGGCTCCCTGTCGTTGCGTCGCTTGTTGTACAAGCACGGAATTCCTGATGGTATTTGTCGTAGAAGCATCTGAAACAAAAATTCTTAGAACTCCAAGCTCATCTGATGAAAGCTGCTGGCTTGCAGGCGCAAGGATTTTTCAGAAGCGATCCCCGAAAACACAGAGTTTTAATAGAAAAAGATTGTTATTTCTTCTATCAACCACGATGCGAACAACTCGTATTTGGTCTTTGCCGTGAAAGCTGCTTTAGTAAACTGATGCAGACTTAAATAACGTATTTTCATGGAATATTCCCTCGAAACGATTATCCTGTTAGCCTTACCAAGTCGGGAGCATTTTGCATTATTTTTCGTGCAAATTTTTGCTGCCTGTAAAAATAAAGATTACAGGGTTGGCGAGATTGCGTAATTTTTGGGTCGGATATTTGTTATGACGCAAGTGTTAGCTTTTCTGTCATCTACAAAGATTTGATCATAAAATGTGTGATCAGTCTGCCCTCGCCATGAATTACTAACGGAAAGAAAATTTTCTTGTCCCACGTACAAAGGAATAACATATCGTATCTTAAAACACTTCCTACTTTCGTGAAGTTTCCTAATTTCGTGCAGGTCATAATTACATTTTTGAATATATGAGTCAACTCGTCGACTCGTCTGACGAAGTTTCCCAGATGAAAAATAAGGGAATATCTTACCTGACGCAGTTACAGTGTGCTGTGCTGAGAAGGAATGAAAGTCTAGTTCAAATCTTTTTCTTCATAGGGTCGGTTTTCGCTTCTTGTTCCGCAAGTATTTATTGCATGGAGATTGGTACTGGTGTATGTACACTAGCTTTATATCCACGAATTAATTTTTTACATTGAAAATTGATTTATAATAATCAGAACACACAAGGGGGTCAATGAACACTGCATAGTAGAGCAAATCTGTACACACTATACATTGTACACGAATAAATAAAAAGACGCTTAAACGTACACGAAGCTGTTCTATCTGTGATATGCTGCAAAAAAATTAAAGTATTGATGTTCCCTAACCCATGCGGCTTTTCGCGGATGATGCTGTAGTATACAGAGAAGTTGCAGCATTAGAAAATTGTAGCGAAATGCAGGAAGATCAGCAGCGGATTGGTGCAGGGAGTGGCAGCTGACCCTTAACATAGACAAATGTAATGTATTGCGAATACATAGAAAGAAGGATCCTTTATTGTATGATTATATGATAGCGGAACAAACACTGGTAGCAGTTACTTCTGTAAAATATCTGGGAGTATGCGTGCGGAACGATTTGAAGTGGAATGATCATATAAAATTAATTGTTGGTAAGGCGGGTACCAGGTTGAGATTCATTGGGAGAGTGCTTAGAAAATGTAGTCCATCAACAAAGGAGGTGGCTTACAAAACACTCGTTCGACCTATACTTGAGTATTGCTCATCAGTGTGGGATCCGTACCAGATCGGTCTGACGGAGGAGATAGAGATGATCCAAAGAAGAGCGGCGCGTTTCGTCACAGGGTTATTTGGTAATAGTGATAGCGTTACGGAGATGTTTAATAAACTCAAGTGGCAGACTCTGCAAGAGATTCGCTCTGCATCGCGGTGTAGCTTGCTCGCCAGGTTTCGAGAGGGTGCGTTTCTGGATGAGGTATCGAATATATTGCTTCCCCCTACGTATACCTCCCGAGGAGATCACGAATGTAAAATTAGAGAGACTAGAGCGTGCACGGAGGCTTTCAGACAGTCGTTCTTCCCGCGAACCATACGCGACTGGAACAGGAAAGGGAGGTAATGACAGTGGCACATAAAGTGCCCTCCGCCACACACCGTTGGGTGCCTTGCGGAGTATAAATGTAGATGTAGATGTAGATGCTTCTAGTCAAAATTTTCAAGGAGTTTCCCTTGGCTTTAACGGAAAGGCCGGTACACGATCGTCTCTAATGGCCTCTTCATCGATGAGACGTTACATCTTCCTTCCCTCTTCCGGAACTGCAAATCCTCTCCCAAATACACACAGCTGGGAATTCCTCCATTCCACTTTCAGCTCGCCTGCGATTTAGCTGGAAAGATTCCACAATCAGTCAGCACTAGAACAGCCAGCTCTACCTTTGGGGGTGGATAATCTAAAGGTGGCAGGGGTAAAATACAGGGAGCGAAAGGCTATTTACAATTTGTACAGAAACCAGACGGCAGTTATAAGAGTCGAGGGGCATGAAAGGGAAGCAGTGGTTGGGAAGGGAGTGAGACAGCGTTGTAGCCTCTCCCCGATGTTATTCAATCTGTATATTGAGCAAGCAGTAAAGGAAACTAAAGAAAAATTCGGAGTAGGTATTAAAATCCATGGAGAAGAAATGAAAACTTTCAGGTTCGCCGATGACATTGTAATTTTGTCAGAGACAGCAAAGGACTTGGAAGAGCAGTTGAACGGAATGGACAGTGTCTTGAAACGAGGATATAAGATGAACATCTACAAAAGCAAAATGAAGATAATGGAACGTAGTCTAATTAAATCGGGTGATGCTGAGGGAATTAGATTAGATAATGAGACACTTAAAGTAGTGATTGAGTTTTGCTATTTGGGGAACAAAATAACTGATGATGGTCGAAGTAGAGAGGATATAAAATGTAGACTGGCAATGGCAAGGAAAGCGTTTCTGAAGAAGAGAAATTTGTTAACATCGAGTATAGATTTAAGTGACACGAAGTCGTTTCTGAAAGTATTTGTATGGAGTGTAGCCATGTACGGAAGTGAAACATGGACGATAAATAGTTTGGACAAGAAGAGAATAGAACCTTTCGAAATGTGGTGCTACAGAAGAATGGTGAAGATTAGATGGGTAGATCACTTAACTAATGAGGAGGTATTGAATAGAATTGGGGAGAAGATGAGTTTGTGGCACAACTTGACTAGAAGGAGGAACCGGTTGGTAGGACATGTTCTGAGGCATCAGTGGATCACAAGTTTAGCATTGGAGGGCAGCGTGGATGATAAAAATCGTAGAGGGAGACCAAGAGATGAGTACACTAAGCTGATTCAGAAGGGTGTAGGTTGCAGTAGGTAGTGGGAAATGAAGAAGTTTGCACAGGATAGAGTAGCATGGAGAGCTGCATCAAATCCGTCTCTGGACTGAAGACAACAACAACAACAACAACAACAATGGAAAGGTAATAATAATAATAATAATAAAGTAAACTTCCTGAAACATCCTTAGCACTTGCGTGGTGGAACTTCTTCTCTTTGCCATCCTCAGTCATTATGTAGTATACGAGGTACATCGAAGTTTTTTTTTCCTGTATCAAGGTGTAACAAAGTTGAACCTTCCTGGCAGATTAAAACTGTGTGTCGGACCGAGACTAGAATTAGGGACTTTTGCCCTTCGTGGGGAAGTCCTCTACCATCTAAGCTAACCAAGCACGACACACGACCCGCCCTCACACGTCTACTTCCGCCAGTACATCGCCTCGACGACAGCGTAGATCTTACAGCACGTCCACTCTGTGAATAACTTTTTCTCGTTTCTGTATGCTCTCAGAATGTGGTGGCAGTTCATCGCAGTGTTTTAATGCCATCGATGGTCCGCCAGCTTAGCTGAGTGGTACCGTGCTCGCCTCTCATCCAAGCCGGCCCGGGTTCGATTCGCAGCCTGGTTGGAGATTTTCTCCGCTCGCAGAGTGGGTATTGCCATGATCAAGAAAACACTCACAAAGATCCTGGTAAGAGCTGACAGACTCTGCCGTTAAAAGTGGAGATTTTTTTTCTGGTGATTGGTACGTCGTCCTCTGTCTTCGACGGAGTTGCTAGGAAGGTGGGCAAAACATTGTGTCTGAATCCTCTGGCTAACAACAACAGCGACAGAATGGCCCCTTGTACTACATGTCGCCTATACACCTCCCTGAGGTCCGCAGAGTGAGTGGGGAGGAGGGCGCTTTTTCGCGCAGCGCAGCGGTGTGCGGAAGGCAGTCGGCACAGTGGCAGGCGGTGACGAGCCGCGAGCGGACGGCCCGGCGAGACGCGGCGGGTATCGGTTCTCGGCGTAACCGGAGCCGGGCGCGCGCTCTCCTGTTACCGGCCGGCCAGCATCCGGTAGAGCCAGCCGCCCAGCGCCCACCACGCACACACACCGCTGCGTTTACCCGCGCCACTGTCAACACCGCCTGCCGGGGCAGCCGCTCCCGGGGACCTGGCCGTCTTCCGGTGCTCCCACCTGCCACGTCGGGGGAATACGGCCGGTTTACCAGCGTGAATTACGTCCATGTCTAAATAGCGACCGCACGCTGTTCGGATCAGGATACCTGATGCCACTACTGCTATGAATTTCACAACGACTGACTCTGACTTTGAGCTCATATTCTGGTTACGTCGCGTGACAAATTACGTCACTTTGTACCCCGTCAGGATCGTGGATATGTGAAATTTGACTTGGTGTATGAAAATTACATTTGAGTTGAAATGCGCGGTAATATTTAAGACGCCGACCGAGGTAGCTCACGGCTGGCACACTGGACTCGCTCTCTGGAGGACGACGTTTCAACCCATCCAGATTGAGGATGTCAAATGAAACACCTTTCGGCCGTCTAGCTTCGACACTAATTTTATTTGGCTACCAGTTTCGGTGATTTACTGCGCCATCTTCAGGCCCCTGATCTACGTGTTGGGAAATTCCACCTCGGTTTTGGTCAAAACAGGGCCCAGCAATACTGCTAGTAGTAAACTACTGGCCATTAAATTTGCTACACCACGAAGATTACGTGCTACACACGCGAAATTTAACCGACAGGAAGAACATGCTGTGATATGCAAATGATTAGCTTTTCAGAGCGTTCACACAAGGTTGGCGCCGGTGGCGATACCTACAACGTGCTGACATGAGGAAAGTTTCCAACCGATTTCTCATAAACAGACAGCAGTTGACCGGTGTTGCCTGGTGAAACATTGTGATGCCTCGTGTAAGGAGGAGAAATGCGTACCATCACTTTTTCGACTTTGTTAAAGGTCGGATTGTAGCCTATCGCGATTGCGGTTTATCGTATCGCGACATTGCTGCTCGGGTTGGCCGGGATCCAATGACTGTTTGCAGAATATGGAATCGGTGGGTTCAGGACGGTAATACTAAACGCCGTGCTGGATCCCAACGGCCTCGTATCATTAGCAGTCCAGATGACAGGCAACTTACCCGCATGGCTGCAACGGATCGTGCAGCCTCGTCTCGATCCCTGAGTCATCAGATGGGGACGTTTGCAAGACAACAACCATCTGCACGAACAGTTCGACGACGTTTGCAGCAGCATGGACTATGAGCTAGGAGATCGTGGCTGCAGTTACCCTTAACGCTGCATCACAGACAGGAGCGCCTACGATGGTGTACTCAACGACGGACCTGGGTGCACGAATGACAAAACGTTATTTTTTCGGATGAATCCAGGTTCTGTTTAGAGCATCATGATGGTCGCATCCGTGTTTGGCGACATCGCGGTGAACGCACATTGCAAGCGTGTATTCGTCATCGCCATACTGGCGTATCACCCGGCGTGATGGTATGGGGTGCCATCGGTTACACGTCTCGGTCACCTCTTGTTCGCATTGACGGCACTTTGAACAGTGGACGTTACATTTCAGATGTGTTACGACCCGTGGCTCTACCCTTCATTCGATTCCTGCGAAACCCTACATTTCAGCAGGATGATGCACGACCACATGTTGCAGGTCCTGTATGGGCCTTTCTGGATACAGAAAATGTACGACTGCTGCCCTGGCCAGCACATTCTCCAGATCTCTCACCCACTGAAAACGTCTGGTCAATGGTGGCCGAGCAACTGGCTCGTCACAATACGCCAGTCAGTACACTTGATGAACTGTGGTATCGCGTTCAAGCTGCATGGGCAGCTGTACCTGTACACGCCATCCAAGCTGTGTTCGACTCAATGCCCAGGCGTGTCAAGGCCGTTATTACGACCACAGGTGGTTGTCCTGGCTACTGATTTCTCAGGATCTATGTACCCAAATTTCGCGAAAATGTAATCACATGAGCCGGCCGGTGTGGCCGTGCGGTTCTAAGCGCTTCAGTTTGGAACCGCGTGACCGCTACGGTCGCAGGTTCGAATCCTGCCTCGGGCATGGATGTGTGTGATGTCCTTAGGTTAGTTAGGTTTAAGTAGTTCTAAGTTCTAGGGGACTGATGACCTCAGCAGTTAAGTCCCATAGTGCTCAGAGTCATTTTGTAATCCATGTCAGTTCTAGTATAATATATTTGTCCAAGGAATACCCGTTTATCATCTGCATTTCTTCTTGGTGTAGCAGTTTTAATGGCCAGAAGTGTAAAATAAGTTTGGACACTTGACGGCTGAAAGGTGTTTTATTTGACATCCTGATCGAACAGCAGAGTCCCACAACCATCTATGAAAAGATGGACATACACATCAGATTTAGGTTTCCATGATTTCCCTAAATCGCTCCAGGCAAAGGCCGGGATGGTTTCTTTGAAATGGCATTGTTGATTTCCTTCCCCATCTTTCATACAATGCGGGCTTGTGCTCCGACGACGTCGATGTCAATGGGACGTTAAACTCAATCTTCTTTCCTTCCAGTATTTAAGAGAGTGCGAATTTTTTCCTGTGTTTTTCGAGCTCCGTGCCGTAATCGGTAAAACGGAACCCTTATAGGACCTCTTTGTTGTCCGTCCTTCTGTCTGACTGTCTGTCTGTCTGACTGTTAATAATCCTCCTCCTCAGGAAAAGGTAGTCGTGTCAGGTTGAAATTTATGTCGCATACAAAGACGTACAGTCCCTCGGCGTTGTAAAAAGTTGAAGCTTTTAAGTCAAAGCAGTCAAAAGATACGGCCATCTATGTTACAGATTTTGATACTCTCAAACATGGGGCATTTTGTATAATAGAGAAAGAGTACACTTTGTGCCCACATTGTTGAGGTAAGTAAGGCGAGAAGAATGGACTCGAGCAGGAGCTTACGGCGTCGCTGAGCAGGTGATGCTGTTTAGGCAGGCTGCAGTACTCACCGGACTTGCCGACTCTCGCGCTGCCCAGCACCACGACCCGGATGCGGTTGAGGTTGGTCATGGCGCGCCGACTCGCTCGGTTACCCAGAGCCTCCTCGCATCACCACACGGGCACCGCCTGCGGCACACACCACACACACGTTGATGTTAATGCAACGGCCCGTCTCCGCCTCTACAGGGTAACGCCTCTCCGGCACGGAGGATTATCCGGATGAGGCGTCTCGACTAACAGCGGTGCGTTGCAGCACAATGCGGCCGTTGTTAGTCGTAATGTAATTGCTTCGGTCCTTACCTTTCACCTGCCCAGGCTGGCCGTGAACTCTGACGAAGGAACCTGGTGTAGGGGATCGAAGAGAACAATCAACAACCTCCTACACAGCGCAAACAGTGGCAATCACGAAGGCTGTCATGTACTCTTTAAGACTGTACAGTGAGAATATTTTCATTATTTCTGTCAAAGGGCAGGCACTGGAAAAACAAAGCAGTAAATTTGTTATCGACATAGTCTGCGAAGGACTGCTGTCGAAGGAATAAATATATTAATCTGCATTCAACAAAATCCGACGTGGGCATCTGTGTGACTAAAGTGTAGGCTAGGTGGGAATCTAATACACTGAAGCGCCAAAGAAATTCGTATAGGAATACCTATTCAAATACAGAGATATTTAAACAGGCAGAATACGACGCTGCGGTCGGCAACGCCTGTATAAGACAAGTGTCTGGCGCAGTTGTTGGATCGGTTACTGCTGCTACAATGGTAGGTTATCAGGATTTCAGTGAGTTTGAACGTGGTGATATAGTAGCCGCACGAGCGATGGGACACAGCATCTCCGAGGTAGCGATGAAGTGGGGATTTTCCCGTATAACCATTTCACGAGTGTATCGCGAATATCAGAAATCCAGTAAAACATCAAATCTCCGACATCGCTACGGCCGGAAAAAGACCTGCAAGGATGGGACCAACTACGACTGAAGAGAATCGTTCAACGTGACAGAAGTGCAACACTTCCGCAAATTCCTGCATATTTAGCTGCCATGCCATCAAAAAGTGTCAGCGTGCGAACCATTCAACGAAATATCATCGATACGGGCTTTCGGAGCCGAAGGACCATTCGTGTGCCGTTGATGACTGCACGACACAAAGCTTTACTCCTCGCTGAGCCCGTCAACACTGACATTGGACTGTTGATGTCGGGAAACATGGTGCCTGGTAGGATGAGCCTCGCTTCAAATTGTATCTAGCGGATGGACGTGTACGGTTATGGAGACAACCTTATGAATTCATGGACCCTGCATGTCAACAGGAGGCTGTTCAAGCTAGTGGAGGCTCTGTAACGGTGTGGGACATGTGCAGGTGGAGTGATATGGGACCCTGCAGTCTAGATACGACTCTGACTGGTGACACATAAGTAAGCAGCCTGTCTGATCACCTCCATCTGCTCATGACCATTGTGCATTGTGATGGACTTCGCCAATTCCAGCAGGACAATACAACACCCCACACGTTCAGAATTGCTACAGAGTGGCTTCAATAACACTCTCCTGAGTTTAAACATTTCCTTGACCTCCAAACTCCTCAGACATGAACATTATCGAGCATATCTGGGATGCCTTGCAACGTGCTGTTCAGAAGAGATCTCCAGCCTCTCCTACTCTTACTGATTTATGGACAGCTCTGCTGGGATCATGGTGTCAGTTCGCTCCAGCAATACTTCAGACATTAGTCGAGTCCATGCCACGTCGTGTTGCGGCACTTCTGCGTGTCTCGGGATATTACGCAGGTGTAGCAGTTTCTTTGGCTCTTCAATGTATATCTGGAGCTTACCTTGATATTCAGTCACCATGCACTGACTTCTTAAATCAATTAAAAGTCAGTTCCCAGAGGGGAAGAGATATCGTAAGCATAAAACATAAAAAAGGTAAATGTTATGGTTCGGTTCAACCCCAGAGACTTCACTTACCTTCGATTCACAACATGTCGGTACAGCGCAGAGCTGTAGGAGAGGACAAAAATATGGAAACACTAGAAATACATTAAGATGCGTAATATGGTGTAGGCAGTTGGAATTCGAAACAGCTTCTAATTGTCTTGGAATGAATAAATACAAACCCTTACGGTTTTCAAGTAAATTTTACATCGTTTTCCTCTACAATAGTGGAGATGGGTAACAATAATGCACCCTTCTCTCCAAAGTACACCACAAAGGCTAGTTAATATTTACACCTGGTGACTTTTGTGGCCAGGGGAGGTACAAAAATTTATCCTCATTCTCAAAAAGCCAGTTTGAGAAGATGCGAGCTGTGTGAAAATGGGTCCTGTCCCCTTGGAACACAGTATCACTATTGGGATACGAACACTGTGCCATGGGATCGACCGGATCAGCCAACCTGGTCACGTAGTCCTTGGCAGTAATGAGTCCTTCGAGAGTACCTTTAGAGCCAATGGAATACCACGGTAAGGCGGCGCAAACCGTAAACGAATACTCACCATTGGGATGTGAACTCGGTCAGAATGTGGAAACGATGTGAAATTAGACTTTGTTCCGCAGTTACATATGTCAGATTTTATGCCTTCGGCACCACGTTTTCCCGTTACAGTTTCCGTGGAAGATAGCGGGCTTTTATTGAGTGCTCCTATTACATTTGCTGGGATGTATATCAATTACACCGCACATGCTGGATAATAGTGAAATTATGATTACAATGAGTACTTTTATATGGCCAATACGCAATTAAAATGGAAGTTGGCAGGTGGATACTAACTACAATACTACCCATACAGCCGCAAGCCACAATCCAACATCACACTACGGAAATAAAAGGTAACTTACGCTCCCCCTGAAGATGATCCTGAAACTCTCGAAAACTAGTTTATGGGAATAAACAAATATTTTAAAAAGTTACTAGTCGCAGTGGTCTGCATAAAAAGTTTTTATGCAGTCTGTTATTTTTCACGCTAATTTCGTGAATCTACAGTGGAGTGCGATGCCACTTGCATGTTGTTATAAATGAACCAAGAAAAAAGGAAATAGAATTTGTGTTTATTTGGAATATAATAAGATTTTCTCCTCCATATAGAATCCAAGTATCATCTGTTGAACCGATCATCGTGTAACGTCTAACACCTAAAAAACACGCCCGATAGAATTCTAGAGTTTCATCCGGAGTATTCTAACTTAGCCTGGTGACATGGGAATCTATGCCGATGGTTGTTCCTTGGCGTCTGGAAAGTGTGCTCGAAAGGAGAAACGGTGGCGTGCTGCCTGATAAAACAGGATATCTGACTGATAAAACTGGATCATATTTAATCAAAAAGTAATTAATTTCGAAACCCTTATTGGGTTTGAATCGGCACTAAATTGCTCTTAAAATCTGGAGATTCTTAATAGTATTTTTCTGTATCGAATCTGATTGGCAGAAAATTATTATTGGCTTACAAGTAACCTGCACTACTCAAACATAATGTACAGTCTGTTAACATACATATTTTTGCTCTAAATATAGCAAAATAATATGGAAGCGGACAATCTGTGATATTCTAAATAACAGAAAGAAATGAAATGTAAGTTATTATTTTGTGGCCATACGGAAATAATAAAGATGTTAAAGAACCGCAAATTAAACACACCTACCAGTGACATCCACTACTATTGACTGCAGCGTTCCTTGATACTTTACTGTGTGGTACGTAATATACACTCCTGGAAATGGAAAAAAGAACACATTGACACCGGTGTGTCAGACCCACCATACTTGCTCCGGACACTGCGAGAGGGCTGTACAAGCAATGATCACACGCACGGCACAGCGGACACACCAGGAACCGCGGTGTTGGCCGTCGAATGGCGCTAGCTGCGCAGCATTTGTGCACCGCCGCCGTCAGTGTCAGCCAGTTTGCCGTGGCATACGGAGCTCCATCGCAGTCTTTAACACTGGTAGTATGCCGCGACAACGTGGACGTGAACCGTATGTGCAGTTGACGGACTTTGAGCGAGGGCGTATAGTGGGCATGCGGGAGGCCGGGTGGACGTACCGCCGAATTGCTCAACACGTGGGGCGTGAGGTCTCCACAGTACATCGATGTTGTCGCCAGTGGTCGGCGGAAGGTGCACGTGCCCGTCGACCTGGGACCGGACCGCAGCGACGCACGGATGCACGCCAAGACCGTAGGATCCTACGCAGTGCCGTAGGGGACCGCACCGCCACTTCCCAGCAAATTAGGGACACTGTTGCTCCTGGGGTATCGGCGAGGACCGTTCGCAACCGTCTCCATGAAGCTGGGCTACGGTCCCGCACACCGTTAGGCCGTCTTCCGCTCACGCCCCAACATCGTGCAGCCCGCCTCCAGTGGTGTCGCGACAGGCGTGAACGGAGGGACGAATGGAGACGTGTCGTCTTCAGCGATGAGAGTCGCTTCTGCCTTGGTGCCAATGATGGTCGTATGCGTGTTTGGCGCCGTGCAGGTGAGCGCCACAATCAGGACTGCATACGACCGAGGCACACAGGGCCAACACCCGGCATCATGGTGTGGGGAGCGATCTCCTACACTGGCCGTACACCACTGGTGATCGTCGAGGGGACACTGAATAGTGCACGGTACATCCAAACCGTCATCGAACCCATCGTTCTACCATTCCTAGACCGGCAAGGGAACTTGCTGTTCCAACAGGACAATGCACGTCCGCATGTATCCCGTGCCACCCAACGTGCTCTAGAAGGTGTAAGTCAACTACCCTGGCCAGGAAGATCTCCGGATCTGTCCCCCATTGAGCATGTTTGGGACTGGATGAAGCGTCGTCTCACGCGGTCTGCACGTCCAGCACGAACGCTGGTCCAACTGAGGCGCCAGGTGGAAATGGCATGGCAAGCCGTTCCACAGGACTACATCCAGCATCTCTACGATCGTCTCCATGGGAGAATAGCAGCCTGCATTGCTGCGAAAGGTGGATATACACTGTACTAGTGCCGACATTGTGCATGCTCTGTTGCCTGTGTCTATGTGCCTGTGGTTCTGTCAGTGTGATCATGTGATGTATCTGACCCCAGGAATGTGTCAATAAAGTTTCCCCTTCCTGGGACAATGAATTCACGGTGTTCTTATTTCAATTTCCAGGAGTGTAGTATAACTTTACACTGATATCTCCAGTTATAAACATTTTGTAAATAGCTATCTCCAAAAGTTGAAGGCTGTATTACCAAACATGTGAACAGTAAATGTGTGTTCTCTTTTTCTTTTCTTTAATGGGGTTTTGACACCTCTGACTTCTTTTGTTCTTCATATTACGTTACGCTAGAAGTCATAGTATGATATTTATACTCTCATCAAATTTGATATTAATTTGGTATTAAGATTTGCAATATTTCAAACAGTAAATCATGCCAATTATTTGACTTTGATAAGATTGTGTCACTTAAAAACACATGTAAGTCATTGTAAATGCTACTTATCGTGTGTGTTCACATTGCCGCACTAACACTAAAGTGTTTTCTGTTTGTGGGGTGTGATACATTTAGTAGCTGATTACATGTGATTGATCGTGATCAAAGCTTTGAAACTGGCCCCTCGCGAGCGTATTAAGAACAAATGTTTTCACTAAGTACTGTGTCCGTACGTATCACAAATTGATATGCCTGATAGGTTTTTGTAATAAGGTGTGTACACTGTTAACTAGAATAGCACACTTGGATATCACACTTTTGGGGTGACTTCTCGCTTCTCTACTGGATGTGCTCACTTTTCGGACTCTATAGAGAGTGTGCAAAATAACACCGAACCCGGTTTCTGTGGGGAGACTCACATACATTGTCCTCTCCCTCCCTACGTGCTTTTGTGCGTGTGAATTTCTCATTTTGTTTACTTTTCTTCAGCACCACTAGTTCATCATTTTTTATCGCTGCCTCATTTCCCTGCGGTTTTTGAGTTAGTTGACCTCAGTCTTAGGTGTGCTGTCTCATCTGTAACGACTTCGGTTAACCTCTTTATTTCATCATTACCATTCTTAAAATGTCGTTTTCCTGTGCACCTCAGTACATAGGAGGCCTTCAAGTAATATTCCGCAGGGCCTGTGACCGCGTCGTATGTGATAACGGCCACTAAGGAAGGTTTAAAAAATGGTTCAAATGGCTCTGAGCACTATGGGACTTAACATCTGTGATCATCAGTCCCCTAGAACTTAGAACTACTTAAACCTAACTAACCTAAGGACATCACACACATCCATGCCCGAGGCAGGATTCGAACCTGCGACCGTAGCAGTCGTGCGGCTCCGGACTGAGCGCCTAGAACCGCGAGACCACCGCGGCCGGCCACTAAGGAAGGGACACTAAGTTACGATAGAACCTTCCGCCGGATTCTCCCATAGCAAACAATAAAATTTAACATTAAATATTTCCAGCAATAAGCATCTGCAATCCCTCCACCCTGGTTGTTGTCGCACAACACGCTTTCAAACAATGGATGTACATAAACGAGTTATAATAACCACAAATAGTCGCACTGGTCAAGGCTGCCTGCAATAAAATCCAATACGTCGGAATTTTTTCACATATGATGCTGTCACACACTGACGAATTTTACTAAAACTTCAGTAGATTTTCAGACATGCTTCTTTCGTTCCCGCTAATTTTGCACTTGTGGGGAAGGAAGGAAGGAAGGAAGATTGGATTTAACGTCCTGTCAACATCGAGGTCATTAGAGACGTGGCACAAGCTCGGATTGTGCCAAGAATAGGGAAGGAAATCAACCGTGCGCTTTCAAAGGAACTGTGGTGTGTGTACTGTAAGACCTTCGGTACACGCAACATCAGATTATTTGACTTGTCGCTCTAACGAAGTAGGCGAGTGTCAGCAATATGTCTCGTGGTCTTATCGTGGCGTGTTTAGCTTCTGCCGTTAGGTCAGACGATAGAAATGCCACTTGCACGCTTAGAGTAGCAGATTGACGGTGACCAACTTTAAACAGAACTTGATTAATTTTCACACACATTTATTAAAATAATAACAATCATAAACCTTACTTAACTTGATTCTTGATGCTACTTACAATTGACAATCTGAAGTTCCTTTGGTCTTGGTACGTTAATCTTATTCTCACATATCTCTGATACTTGACAAAGTGTCTATTCATTTATCTTCATGGCTATGTACAGGAATATGGTAATCTTGTTAGGCGCAGACTGAAACTTGACTATAGACTGGTACGGACTAATGCAGACTGACTAATCGGAGGTCTGTACAATCGTTATAATACCTCACACGTTCAGATATCACTGCGCGAGTGTGATCCGCGAGGAGAAAAGGTTCTACGTTAGCAGCAATCTCACTGGCTGCGTTACATATTAATACGCGGATCGGCGGAAGCAGAATTTGGTCCGTCTCTAGGCAGCGCCATCTCGTAGCGCGGAGACGGACGAGCGCCGCGCTTGCGCTGTTGTGCTTAGCGAGGCGCGCTCTAGTGGGGAAGTTGTGTATTCGCTGACTACGCGGAACTGTATACACAACAGGAACCATGGAGGCATTTGCTTGGAACGATGTGGGAAAATCACGAAAAATCTAAATATGGATGGCCGGACGCGAATCTGAACCGTCTTTCTCCCGAATGCGAGTCCACTGCGCCAGCTCGCTCGGTTTTGGCGGTGGTACGTGGGTTGTGGACTGTGGTCCGTAATAACGTGTAACATCCTCACATTTGATCGTTTTCACGGGGTCACATGCGTGCGCGCGTGGCTCCTCGAACGATTGCTTTCCACGCTACGCAACGCACCGCATTCCCATTGTCATGCGAGGCCATGTGTCGCCGCGCCGCTATCAACGTCACCGGCGACCCGGTTGTCCATACTGCGTGCCGCGGCTGGACGCCGACGCACCCCAGGATACGGCAGGTCTGCTGTCACAACGCTTGCTCACAATAGCTGTCGCAACAGGCAAGGAAGCCACTGACTTCTGTGGATGAAGCAACAAATATGAAACTACACTGGGTGGACAACGATATGGAATAAATGTTATATTCCGATTTCCAGACTCTGTCCTCTGATTTTAGCTAGTCAGAGGCCAGAAGAGGTCGAGGCTGTGCCATGGACATAAATTGCGACAAAAAGTCTCGTATGCGGCCTGCGAGCAAAATACAAATGAAGAGCACTTCTTCCATTACTGCTGAATGGGTCGCTTGAAATGTGCAGATCACTGCTTGTACAACAAATTGTATTTGACGCGTTCTGGGCGTACCCAATCTTCAGACGTCATTTAAAATGTCTTCATACGAAGTATAGTGTCACATGCACACGCCCTGAACATCAGTGCTCACCGCTAGTTGTGTTGTTGGTATGAATCGATTTAGTTTTCTGTTTGAGTGTTTTCTCAAAAATATGAGTCAGTCAGTTTTCAGATTTTCGGAGAGAAGCAATTCAATATTTCTCCTTTTTTTTTTTTTTTTTTTTTTTTTTGAAGAACCTGATTAACAATTCCTTCTGTTACTTTCTCGCTAGTTAGTTTAAGTGCCTGTATCATAAGACCAGTGTTAATCTATCAGAAAAACACTTCCATGGTCCTAGAGAAAACCGTGGAGCAGGGATTGAAATACTTGTGCAACAAATATTTAGAACTTTGGATTAAGTCCTACGCTGAGATGAATAGGATGACAGAGGAGAAAAAATCGTGTCGTTGCGAATCAAACCAGTCAGAATACTGATGTAAATGAAACAGGCTGTGACGTTTGAACAATGGGGACAAATTTACAGGGGAACATTCCACAAAGTAAAAGGGAAGAGTCGCCTATAATGTATATATTTCAGGAATTGTGTGGTTTCCACACAAGAGACTGTTGTATTCACGAGTTGCAGCACCCTTTACTGTTGAATCCAAGTGGGCGTCACGCTTCTATCCGCTGCCAGAGGGGGGGAGGTGACTTGGAATGTCATCATGAAGTGTGCGTATGACACTTCATGTAGCAAACCTCACTTTTCCCAGCAAAGAGAAGGATTTGTCGTGCAAATATGTCGTGCGAAATGTGCAGTTGTACCTCGCCTGTTGCATGTCGTGTAAGGACAGAGCTGCCAGAGGTTGAGAAGGAAGTAAGGTTGTGGGAAACAATACCGCCAGCGCGTTTTCCATTTGAATGAACCGTAAACTGTAGTGCATGGTATGAATGATATGAAGCGGCCTTTATGATGGAAACGAAGACATTATTTGTTCCTTATACTTTCTGAGATTGTCTCCCATAGTTCTTCCGCATTCCTGGCTACCATCCAATTTAGGTATACAAGCAACGAAAGCAGTCATACTGTATCTCCGTAAGCTAACTGTGATTGCCAAATGTCTCTTGCTAACAGCATGTCAGAGTATCCTTAGAGCTCATAGAAGGTAAATTTGGTATTTTTTACGCTTTCAGAGGGTCAGATTAATGTGCAGAGAAAATACGTGGCTTTCGATTACCGTTTTGATAAATCTGAATGGAATTTTCCCGAAAAATGAGCTCATACACCAAATAAATAACAAAAAATCTTTCGTTAGGCCACTCAGAGGAAGAAAGGCTTGCTGCACGATAATGATATTTTCGAAGATGGAAAGCATTACACTCGCTCAGAGATTCTAAAACAAGACTAATTGCTTCTGAGCGCTGCTAAAGCAAAAAAATCAATAAAAGGCGGAGAAAAAATCCAAAGTATTTCTACATTTACTACATAGCTAATTGCGTATAAAGTAAAACGTAAGGAAGGGCAGACAATTTTACGTACCACCACGGATAGGTGATACGTTAGGAGTTTCTAACCTGGAGAAAGGAAATAAAAGATTAGATAAAGAAATACTTTTGCTGCAGATCACAGTTGACTGGGCAATTCAGTGGCTTAGTATTTACGGAAATTTATACGTATAGCGAAAGGTTACAATGTACTACAAAAGGAAAACATGAAATTTTATGTCCATAATGACGCAAGTTAAGAGTAAATAAGAGATCAATTCCGTATGATTCAGCTATGACACAGTTTAACCAACACTGTCGATGAGGTATCAACAGGGTTTACATAGTTTAACTGTAAGGGGGTAACTGAGCTACATGACTGTGGCCCTTTCGCACAAAAGTTCAGAATCAATCGCGCTAAGACAGTGCATCAAACTGTAAATTCCGCCCTTTCAGAGTTCTCCCATTTATTGGCTCTTTGCATCTATGATTTCAATTTCACAATATCATTTTGCATTTCAAAATTGTTACGACGGTCTCTTTATTGCTATAGATTGCTTGAAATTCTGTTTGGTCTGCTGTATATTATTATTATTGCTGTTGTTATGTCATATGAGGCCGGCCGGAGTGGCCGAGCGCTTCTAGGCGTTACAGTCTGAAACCGCGTGACCGCTACGGTCGCAGGTTCGAATCCTGCCTCGGGCAAGGATGTGTGTGATGTCCTTAGGTTAGTTAGGTTTACGTAGTTCTAAGTTCTAGGGGACTGATGACCTCAGACATAAAGTCCCATAGTGCTCAGAGCCATTTGAACCATTTTGTCATATGAGAATTGGAGGGAAGACTGTTTGCTGTTGCATCTTCTGAAAAATGCCATAAATGTGGCAGCCGAAGTTTATCGCAGCGCTCAAAGCATCTCGGGGCTGCGATTAAGAGGGTCGGTAACTATCCGTTGGCGCTAAGCATAACCGTTATAAATTAGAGTTGCTTTAGAACTCGGCAGCACGCAGTTTCAAATCCTAATCCAACCATCCAAAGTTTGGTTTTCCCTGGTTTCCCTAAATCACCCAAGACAAATTTCGCGATGATCTCTTTGAAAAAGACATGGCCGATTTCCCTCCTCATCCGTGCGACAATCCGATCTTATGCTCCATTTGTAATGACCTCGATGTCAAGGAAGGAAAATTGGGTTTAGCGTCCCGTTGACATAGAGGTCATTAGAGACGGACCAGAAGCTTGGATTGTATCAAGGATGGGGAAGGAAATCGGCCGTGTCTTTGCAAGGGATCCATCCCCGCATTTGCCTGTAACGATTTAGGGAAATCCTGGGAAACGTAAATCTCGATGGACGGACGCAGGCTCGAACCGTCATCCTCCCGAATGCGACCTCGATGTCGACGGGACATTGAACCCTAATCTTGTTTCCTTCCTTCATGTATCATTTCATGAATTTATGATAAAGGTGCGCGATGGAATCCTGCCCGAAAAAATTTTTAGTTAGTTTTCTTATCTTTGAGACCGTCAAACTTACGAAGAAATCTCAGTACGCTACCTTGAGATTGAATGTCACGTCATCCATCATTTCACTAGTTAAGTACAAGGCGAGACCTTTCGCAGTTGATGTCTTCACAACTTCTGTTGTTGACCCAGTCCAACTAGTTTACAGCGCCCGAAGGTAACCTCAGATAGATTGATTGATGAGAGGGTAACCTGTAGATGCCCTGCGGAACAAATGGTACATTGAAACGTTGACACTCGCATGACTTAACTTGCCCGTCATCTTCTCAAAGGACGATTGAAATGATCCCTGGGTCTGAAGAGAATTTTACCGAGGGAACAGTACTGCTAGGTACCTCGTTGTGATAATAGTGCTAACATCGTTATTTCTAGTGCCGTTTCTTCCAACTTCCATTCTCTAATAAAGTCCAGAAAATAAGAACACGGCTTATATTACAAAAAAATATATGACTGTGCGATTCCTTGTAAGTTTAGTATTGTTTTCTTGATCCAACTCTTCTTGAAGTTCTGCAAGTAATTACCTTACATAGCTTTCCAGAGAGGAAAAACTTTGTCACTTTCAGAGTGGCACATATGAGGTGATACGTATATCTACGAAGCAGTGTTGAAACCAGCCCATTCCATAATAGGTAAGAAGCAGAAACCGTTTCAAAGAGCAGGACGATGCCTTTTATCTTCTAATATTCAGTAAAGCCCTACTCGTCAGTTAGAGTAGGATTTATCACTTGCGTCTTCTGTGTTCTCTGCCTGAATGAGACAGAGCTACAGGACAGACAAGTGGCATTCAAAGATACGTGACCTCGAAACTTCGGATCCTAGTAAGTTTTCACAGAACCTTTTCCTCTCCTCAACTCTGCAGACATCTGTATGATAACAGTATATCTGCTACTATAGCGGAGTGTGCGCTGATATGAAACTTCCTGCAGAGTGAAAATTTCATTCTGGAAACATCCCCCAGGCTGTGTGTCCGCAATATCCTTTCTTCCTGAAGTGCTAGTTCTGCAAGGTTCGCAGGAGAGCTTCTGTGAAGTTTGCAAGGTAGGAAACCGGGTACTGGCGGAATTAAAGCTGTGAGGACGGGGCGTGAGTAGTGCTTCGGTAGCTCAGATGATAGAGCATTTGTCCGCGAAAGGCAACGGTCCCGAGTTCGATTCTCGGTCTGGCACACAGTTTACATCTGCTAGGATGTTTCATATCAGCGCACACTCCGCTCCAGAGTGAAAATTTCATTCTCTATATTGTAAATAACTCGAAAAAAAAGGGATTTTCGGACATACGTTTACAAGAACCTTTTCTCTTGTATCGCTGTAAGGAGCGTATCCCCAAAGTATTTCTGAAACACACTGCATATCGAGAAAAGTGGCGGATCTAGAACAGAACCTTGTCGTACTTTCAATTTATGTGATTCCTGACAAATTCAGATCTTCTCAGTATTTGTTGGTACTGGCAGAAATGCTTCATTTTGGTTTTTGACGGCCATTTGACTACTGATTCTCTAAAGCAAGACTCTGAGTTCCTAACCAATATTTTACTCTGCCATAAACGTCTTGTACAAACTAAGGAATTTATTAAGGTCAACCCACAGATGTCTCGAACAAGGAGCTGTCAGAACCAACTCAGTCCTGTTTTAAGTATTATCTAGAGCAGGGCTTCCCAAACTGTGTTCGGCGGGACAGTGGTGCTCCACGAGACGTAAGTGCTCCGGGAAAAACTATTAATAACACGGTGCTTTTTCCAACGATACTAATTACTTTTTTAAATTTTATTATGGTTTCTGAGTTACTAAGGCAACGGCCTTGCCGCAGTGGATACGTCGGTTCCCGTGAGATCATCATGGCTGACCATCCAACCGCCATGCGATGTTGCCATTTTTCGGGGTGCACTCAGCCTCGTGATGCCAGTTGAGGAGCTACTAGGCCGAATAGTTGCGGCTTCGGTGAAGAATACCATCACAACGACCGGGAGAGCTGTGTGCTGACCCCACGCCCCTTCTATCCACATCCTCCACTGAGGATGACACGGCGGTCGGATGGCTCCGGTAGGCCACTCGTGGTCTGAAGACGGAGTGCTTTTTTCTGAGCTACTAATTATGATTTGAAATTGAAGTTATCACTGAATAAAACAAGTTTTTATCGTTTCTTAAAATTTTAATAATTTTCAAAATAAACAAGGTTTTCCATCGCAGTGAAAGGATTCTCAAAGTGTTCCGTCAGAGGAAATGTTGGGGAACCCCTGGCCCAGACCATGGGGTTGTCAGACTAGCTGTGACGGGCAACAGGCCGGTCCGAGCACACGCCGCGTGCTGCTGTGGAAAAGCGCGCCTCGTCACTCGCAGTCGGCCAGCTGACGGCTGTTCAGGAGGCTGTAAGGCAGCCAGCGGATTCCTCCGGCTGCGCCTAACAGCTGTCTGATGGCGAAAGCAGCCACGCGAGCATCCTCGCCCAGCGGAACACGGCGCCAGGACAATCGCTGTCAGCGCGCGGCCGGAATAACAAGCAGCCGCACGCTCGTCTCCCCCTCCGAGGACACCAGCACTCCGTCCCACCGAAGTGCTTCACACGTACACCATTCCGGGTAAACGTATAGCTTCCCTAAAACTTACTCCTATGCAGGATAAAACACCGGGTACATTATTGGGAGACCATAACTACGGAGATTCTGGAAACTAGGGAAGAACATTAAAGTGTTATAGATGATAGTAGTTGACGGAAAGTCATCGAGTAAAACAGAAGTGATTTCAGGCGTTCCCCAAGGTAGTGTCATAGGCTTCGCTGTTCCTTATCTGTTGTTGTGGTCTTCAGTCCTGAGACTGGTTTGATGCAGCTCTCCATGCTACCCTATCCTGTGCAAGCTTCTTCGTCTCCCACTACTTACTGCATCCTAAATACTTCTGAATCCGCTTATTGTATTCATCTCTTGGTCTCCCTCTACGATTTTTACCCTCCACGCTGCCCTCGAATGCTAAATTTGTGATCCCTTGATGCCTCAGAACATGTCCTACCAACCGGTCCCTTCTTCTTATCAAGTTGTGCCACAAACTCCTCTTCTCCCCAATTCTATTCAATACCTCCTCATTAGTGATGTGATCTACCCATCTAATCTTCAGCGTTCTTCTGTGGCACCACATTTCGAAAGCTTCTGTTCTCTTCTTGTCCAAACTATTTATCGTCCACGTTTCACTTCCATACATGGCTACAGTCCATAAAAATACATTCAGAAACGACTTCTTGAAACTTAAATCTGTACTCGATCTTAACAAATTTATCTTCTTCAGAAACGCTTTCCTAGCCATTGCCAGTCTACATTTTATATCTTCTCTACTTCAACCATCATCAGTTATTTTACTCCCTAAATAGCAAAACTCCTTTACTACTTTAAGTGTCTCATTTCCTAATCTAGTTCCCTCAGCATCACCCGACTTAATTCGACTACATTCCATTATCCTAGTTTTGCTTTTGTTGATGTTCATCTTATACCCTCCTTTCAAGACACTGTCCATTCCGTTCAACTGCTCTTCCAAGTCCTTTGCTGTCTCTGACAGAATTACAATGTCATCGGCTAACCTCAACGTTTTTATTTCTTCTCCATGGATTTTAATACCTACTCCGAATTTTTCTTTTGTTTCCTTATCTATATAATCGATTTGGGAGACAATATGAGCAGCCGTCTTCAGTTGTTTGCAGATCACGCTGTCCTTTATCGACTAATAACGTCATCAGAAAATCAAAACAAACTGCAAAACGATTTAGAAAAAATATCTGAATGGTGCGAAAAGTGGCAGTTGACCCTAAAAAACGAAAAGTGTGAGGGTATCCACATAAGTGCGAAAAGGAACTCGTTAAACTTCGGTTACACGATAAATCAGTCTAATCTAAAAGCCGTTAATTCGACTAAATACCTGGGTATTACAATTACGAACAACTTAAATTGGAAAGAACACATAGAAAATTCTGTGGGGAAGGCTAACCAAAGACTGCGTCTTATTGGCAGGACACTTAGAAAATGTAACACACCCACTAAGGAGACTGCCTACATTACGCTTGTCCGTCCTCTTTTAGAGCACTGCTGCGCGGTGTGGGATCCTTACCAGGTAGGACTGACGGAGTACATCGAAAAAGTTCAAAGAAAGGCAGCACGTTTTGTATTATCGCGAAATATGGAAGAGAGTGTCACAGAAATGGTACAGGATTTGGGCTGGAAATCATTAAAAGAAAGGCGTTTTTCGTTGCGACGGAATCTTCTCACGAAATTCCAATCACCAACTTTCTCCTCCGAATGCGAAAATATTTTGTTGCCACCGACCTACGTAGGGCGGAACGATCACCACGATAAAATAAGGGAAATCAGAGCTCGTACGGAAAGATATAGGTGTTCATTCTTTCCGGGCACTATATGAGATTGGAATAATAGAGAATTGTGAAGGTGGTTCGACGAACCCTCGGCCAAGGACTTAAATGTGATTTGTAGAGTATCCACGTAGATGTAGATGATACGAAATTTACTGAAAATGCAATTTTTCTTTACAAACGCACTAAGTAACTTCTACTATTTATGTATGAAAAATTATATCCTCAATATGATCACCCAAGGCCACGCGGAAACGAGCAATGCGTTCATTGAAGTTTTCTATGACGCTTTCACAAACATCTGATGGGATGCCGCTATTAACTTTTAATGTCATCCTTCAGTTGGTGTACTGTTTTTGTTTTGTTCATGTACACTTCTGATTTCGCAAATACCCTAAAAAAAAAAAAGTCACAAGGCGTAAGATCGCATGATCTGGCAGGCCATACCTGGTGGCCACGCAAAGAGACAATTTTTTGAGGAAACCATTCATTCAGCAGAGTAATCGTTTCACGGGATGTGTGACACGTCGCACCATCTTGTTGAAACCAAAAATGGTCATTTTCATCAAAAAGATGGAAAAACCAGTCAGAAAGCTCGTTCGGTAACTTTCCCCGTTAGCAGTGGCGGCAGCACCATCATCATTTTAAAGGAAGTACGGGACGATCACCCCTGCTGCCCAGAACGCATACCACTTAGTCGTGCGTTGTGGGTACATATCATCTTCCACAGTCACTCGCGGGTTTTCTTTACCCCAATTTCTGTAGTTCTGCTTACTGACGTACCACTGAGGTAAAAATGGAAACGCCGTGTGGCTAGGGCCTCCCGTCAGGTAAACCGTTCGCCTGGTGCAAGTCTTTAGAGTTGACGCCGGCCGTTGTGGCCGAGCGGTTCTAGGCGCTACAGTCTAGAGTTTCGCGACCGCTACGGTCTCAGGTTCGAATCCTGCCTCGGGCATGGATGTGTGTGATGTCCTTAGGTTAGTTAGGTTTAAGTTCAAAAATGGCTCTGAGCACTATGGGACTTAACATCTGTGGTCATCAGTCCCCTAGAACTTAGAACAACTTAAACCTAACTAGCCTAAGGACAAAAATAGCTCTGAGCACTATGGGACTTAACATCTGAGGTCATCAGTCCCCTAGAACTTAGAACTACTTAAACTTAACTAACGTAAGGACATCACACACATCCATGCCCAAGGCAGGATTCGAACCTGCGACCGTAGCGGTCGCACGATTCCAGACTGAAGTGCCTAGAACCGCTCGGCCACTCCGGCCGGCGCCTAGGGACACCACACACATCCATGCCCGAGGCAGGATTCGAACCTGCGACCGCAGCAGCCGCGCGGTTCCAGACTGAGCGCCTAGAATAGGTTTAAGTAGTTCTAAGTTCTAGGGGACTGATGACCTCAGAAGTTAAGTCCCATAGTGCTCAGAGCCATTTGAAGTCTTTAGACTTGACGCCACTTCGGCGACTTCCGTGTCGATGGGCATGAAATGATGATGATAAGGACAAGAAAGGAGCAGAGAAAGTCTCCGACCCAGCCGGGAATCGAACCCGGGCCGTTAGGTATAACATTCCGTCGCGCTGACCACTCAGCTACCACTGACGAGGAAGTACGCCTCATCTGAGAAAATTATTCGTTTTGTGAAGTTCTCATTCTCCGCTTATCGAGCCAAGACCCACTGAGCAAATCGATGTCTCTTTCCAAGATCTGCGGGCCTCAACTCTTGTGTAAGTTAAATCTTGTACGCAAGCATTTTCAGATCTTTTGAAAGGATTTCGCGCAGTCATAAATTCAGTTCGGCAGTGTGAACCGTTGAAGATCGTTGCCGAGAACAACAGAGGCACACTTGACTGACGTAGCCCAACAAGTCAGCGGTCGCATAGCACTGTTTATCCGAGACTCACGCGATGGATTACGAATGTACCAGGATATTGGCACAGACTTCCAAATACTGGGACGGCGTCGTTAGAGACGTCACGGAAATTCATACCAGGGATTATCTCATCAAACGCGATTGCGGCTATAGTCTTAACAGGACTTGGGAACCAGCACTAACGTAAGAATAATTAAGGAGACCCTCAGAAAAAAAGGACAAACAGAACATCCACAAAAAATGAAATGAGCTTGTGGCATTGTTGCCCGGGAGGCCCTATCGGGGGAAGTTCGACGCCACGTTGGGCGACTTGCGTGCCGGTGATGAAGATAAAATGATGATGAGGACAACACAACACCCAGTCCACGAGCGGAGAAAATCTCCAACCCGGCCGGGAATCGAACCTGGGCCCACTGTATGGGAGGCAAGCACATTGCCTCTCAGCTAAGCACGCTGACAGATCTAAACCAATGCCACTATTGACGCCGACGCCAGCGTCTCCGCGACCGCCTACGCGCCACCTATGACCTGTAGACTGTTCAATCATTAAAAAGTATATACAATTACTGTTGTTATTTTGTACTCAGTAGAACGTTCTCCATCGTGGTCAGAGGGAAGTGTTTCCTGTTGTTATTGATAATTGTGCAATTTTTTTATGAAAAACAGAAACATGTTTCATGTAAGTTTGACAAAGTACTGAAGCGATGTATGATATACTTTTGCTTAATAGTTTTTTTTTAATTTTGACTTTTTGTGAGAAAATTGCGTTTTATTGTGATATACTATAAATTTGCATTGTTTTCTTTATTTTTATTACAACACCCCATTGTTTCATGTTACAAATCAACCATTTTCGAACAAAACCCGAATTAAACATTGAAAGTTTTAGTTTTGCTAAAAAATAATATTAATTATTAAGTAACAGACAAGAGGATAACTATATAGAACAAAAATGTTCCGTAGGTTACCTGGTCATTTATATATCCTTACTCAATTTCTAGATATTTCACCGCCTCCGGTTTTTAAGACTATCTAGTAAGTCACTGGTCGCAGAAAGTGATCGTTTTGAGGTAGCTCCCGGCAGGTATGCAACACACCCAACGTACAGGAAAGGCGGGTGCTACCTTAACTGACAAAAGCTACTAGCAAAACAACCGTAGTCATCTTTTACCTATGGTGCCGTACGGTAATTTTACAACTCTTGTCGAGACTGAATATTGACAGAGAGAAAACCGTAAACAAGCAATAGTCGAACTCTGTATCAAATGAAGCGGTCTGATAGCTTCACGTGATAACGGGAAGTGGCGGTACGTGACCGCGCGCATAGAGCGCAGATTCCGTCTGAGGTCGCGCCATGTTCACTCTAGGTTTACGCTGTATGCAGAGCTGTGAATAACTGTATATACTAGCCAGGTGCAGCTTGGCCGGGAATTCGAATCACTGTCGGACACAATGGCGTATATCAATAGTTTTACAGCGTTATCTGAGTCAGGCCAACAGAACCGCTGTCTGACTGTACTGAGGGCAAATGATCGGTTCACTTGGCGTTTTCGTGGTTGAAAGGGAGTATTGCAGCATGCCTATTCTTCTGCAGTTATGGCACAGAGATACACCGTGTTGTCAAGTATTCAGCATACGGAAGTACACAACGTTAGTCGGGAAAACTCCAAAGACTGCGGATACTACCGACTCTTCCGACGCCTGGTTGTCCTCAAACCCACACCAGTTGGTAAAACTGACACACAGATCGATTCTGTTTCAAAAGACTTGATGAGGTCTCGATTAGTTGCTCCTAAGCAGCTACCGAAAGGGTCAAGATGAAAATTGTTACCATCGTTGACTAACGGAATATACTCCGCATGCTGGCAATATTATTTTGAATGAACAGGTTTGGCTTTATCTTCAGTCTCCATTAACGCATATTGCTTGCATGAGAAAGATTCATCTCCGTTCTCTACTCGTCATTTTGCCTTCGCGATTAGTAATTTGCCCAGTGATTAAATTCAGGCTTCCTGCTCGCGCGCGCACACACGCGATGCCGGAACTTGGGAGGATATCATCTACTTTCGCCTCAGCAGAATTTCGCAGCAGGGGCTTTCGACATAATGTGTTGCAGAAAGCGTGTGATAGAGAATAACCCCGACTGACCACACCGAACAGCGAGGAAAGGAATGAGAAACGTGCGTAGCAGCCTGGGTCAGAGTAAAAACACCGACTCACAATTTTCAATTATTGCTTGTTAGAAAGTCCAATCTAGTACATTACAGCTCCGGTGAAAAGCGTACACGACGAACAGAAACTCGATTTGCATCTTTCGATCTGAGGGAATCCTTTACAAACGACTTTTGCTGTTCTTGTCGGATACCACTGATCTATACATGAACTTTGCCATTGGGGAAAGTCACTTTTCATTATGTTGTATATTAACGTATATTTTTGATCAGTTCTGGAATTGAGGATGATAGCAATGGTTTTTTCACGTTTCACTCCCTACATATGAGATCTGGACCGCCTATTGTAGAATTTCATTGTTTTCTGCCTAGACAAGAACGATATATCCAGGTCTGTTGCTACAGATATTCTTGAAAATGGACAATGCTCGAAACTGTTCCCAGTTCAGAATACACACCTATGTCACCATACATAATCTGCAACTCACCACATGGCGCATGGCGGAGTGTACCTTGTATCAGTATGAGTAATTTCCGCCGGCTGGAGTGGCCGAGCGGTTCTAGGCGCTTCAGTCTGGAACCGCGCGACCGTTACGGTCGCGAGTTCGAATCCTGCCTCGGGCGTGGATGTGTGTGATGTCCTTAGGTTAGTTAGGTTTAAGTAGTTCTAAGTTCTAGGGGACTGATGACCTCAGACGTTAAGTCCCATAGTGCTCAGAGCCATGTGAACCATTCGAGTAATTTCCTTCCCTGTTCCACTCGCAAACAGAGCGAGGGAAAAACTACTGTCTACACGTCTCCGTTCGAGCCCCAATATCTCTTATCTTCGTGGTCCTCACTTGAAATATATGTTGGTGGCAGTAGAATCGATCTGCAGTAGGCCTCACACGCTAATTCCCTAAATTTCTCAGCAGTGTTATTAAAAAAGAACGTCTTATCTCCAAGGATTCCTACTTGAATTCACGAAGCATTTTCGCAGTATTCAGGTGTTGATATAATCTAACGGTTACAAATATAGCAGCCCGCCTCTGAATTGCTTGGATGTCTCCCCTTAGTCATGGTTGGGAAAAGGTCGCACTAATGTTGAATACACGGTCTCCTTAACAGAAAAGCCACACTTTATTAAATTTCCCCTAATAAATGGAATACGACCATTCGTCTTCGTTATCACCTTCGTCTCGTGCTCTTTCCATTTCACACTGCTTTGCAATGTTATGCCTAGAGATTTAATCGACGTGAGAGTGTCAAGGCTAAGGCTGTGTTCCAACATTGTGGGATTGTTTTTATAGCAATATGCATTGACTTACGTCTTTCTAGGCATAGAGTTATCTTCCATTCTTCACACCAACTAGAAAATTGAATATGTCATCTTGTATCCCCCTACAGTCACTCAACGATGACGCATTCCTGTACACCACAGTGTCGTAAGCGAACAGCCACAGGTTGCTACTCCCCAGTCCGTCAGATCATTTGTGTATATAATGAATAAGAGCGGTCCTATTACACTTCCCTGCTACACTCTTGACGGTACGCCTGTCTCTGGTGAACCTTCACCGTCGAGGACAACGTACTGGGGAATATGTGGTCGCGGAGTCCCAGTTCCGGAATATACGGTACGTTCGAGGAAAACGTTCCGAGAAGCTTCATCGTCTGAAGATGTAGCTCTAGGGAGGCTACATATGTTTTCATTTAGTGTTTTGTTTTACTACTTGTATTTGTCAATGTATGTCAATACATTCAAGTGGTAGTGTACACTGAGCTATCAGAACGTTATGACCACCTGCCTAATAGACAGTATGTCCACCTTTGGCACGGTTATCAGCGGCGACGCGTCGTGGCAGGGAAGCAATGAGGCCTTGATAGGCCGCTGGAGGGAGTTGACATCACATCCGTACTCACAAGTCACCTAATTCCCGTAAATTCCGGGGAGACGAGCGATGAACTCTGACGCCGCTTTCAGTCGCATCCCAGATGTGTTCGATTGCGTTCATATCTGGCTAGCACATCATCTGGAACTCGCCACTGTGTCCCTCGAACCACTCCATCGCCGGCCGGTGCGGCCGTGCGGTTCTAGGCGCTTCAGTCTGGAGCCGCGTGACCGCTACGGTCGCAGGTTCGAATCCTGCCTCGGTCATGGATGTGTGTGGTGTCCTTAGGTTAGTTAGGTTTAAGTAGTTCTAAGTTATAGGGGACTGATGACCACAGATGTTGAGTCCCATAGTGCTCAGAGCCATTTGAACCATTTTTTTTAACCACTCCATCACACTCCTGGCGTTGGGACATGGCGCATCATATGACTGAAAAATGCCACTGCCGCCGAGAAACGTGATCGTCACGAAGGGATGTACGTGCCCTGCAACTAGTGTACTATACTCATTGCCCGTTATGGTACCCTGTACGAGCTCCGCTGGACTCATGGATGCCCCCTTAATGTTCCCGAGAGCATTATGGAGACGCCGCCAGTTTGTCTCCGACCCGCACTAAAGGAGCTGTTAGGAGCTGTTCACCCTGGAATACGACGGATTCGCATCCTCCCATCGACTGGAAGAAGAAAGTGCCGGGATTCATCAGACCATGCAACGCTGTGCCACTACGCCAACGTCCAGTGCCGATGGTCAAGTGCCCATTTCAGTCATCGTTGCCAATGTTATGGTGTTCACATTGACACATGCGTAGGTCGTCGGCTGCTGGGACCGATCAAAATGGTTCAAATGTCTCTGAGCACTATGCGACTTAACTTCTGAGGTCATCAGTCGCCTAGAACTTAGAACTAATTAAACCTAACTAAAATAAGGACATCACACACATCCATGCCCGAGGCAGGATTCGAACCTGCGACCGTAGCGATCGCTCGGTTCCAGACTGTAGCGCCCAGAACTGCACGGCCACTCCGGCCGGTTGGGACCGGTCGTTAGGAGTGTTTGGTGAACTATGTGTTCAGACACAGCTCCGCCACAGGTCGCCGCCTGTACTGTTTTACCAGCCTGTCCAACCTACGACGTCCGACATCTTTAACGAGGGGAGGCCGCCCAATCCCACGACGTCTGGATGTGGTTTCACTTGGTTTCCCACGTGTTGAAGGCACTCACCACAGCACTTTTCGAACAGCCGACGACTCGTCGTGTTTCCGAAAATGCTCGTGTCGAGTCTCTGGGCCATCACTACCGCCCTCGGTCAAACTCAGACAAATCGCGCATTCTTCACACGTTCACTGATACTACTTGACAGAGAATGGGCGTGACTAGCAGTCATTCCTCGCCAGGTGACTGTGCTATCGCCTGAACAATATTGTATATAATGGAAGGGCGCTGATTGGGAGAAAAAGCTGACTGACTACGTCACGGCATGCCTGGTATGCTGCCTTCAGTTTGTGGGGATACGGATAAATCATTTAGCATAATGTGTGCACTGAATCTATGTGAAGTGCAGGAAGACAATGATTAATGCAGTCTAGAGCTCTGCTTTCATGCGTGGATGAACTGAGTTTTCGTGTACGCTATGGATGCAAATATGAACGGTCACTGGTATAACAAAGTGTGTGCAAGGCAAATGTGAACTGTTAGAGGACTGTCAATTCCTATAAATAAGCCCCAAGCTGTCTTGTCGGTTACTGAACAGAAAATGTTTTGCGGGTGCCACGAAGTCGGTAGGACATTTTATAGCCGAATATACTTCGTAAATAAACCAGCGATGCGTATTTCAGATTGTGAACACTCGGGAACTTCAGTCCCACGATATCAACCTCACGACGACTACTGCGACAGTATACGAGTCTTATGATCTGCAACAGATATATCATAATGGAGGCATCATTTTCAACACCGAATCACCAGCATAAGGCATGATCGGCGCACAATAACTTTGATCCCTGCAACGATGTGAGGGGCAGCCAGAGCGGAGCTTTTACAAAAAGACTGTTAAGTACAGTCAGGATGTACTTGCTAAAGTAATGTAGTGCTTGTTTTCACTTTTAAAATAAAATGCTCCATCATAATACTGTATTACGAAGACTTGTCGCCACTACAGTACCAACTTATAAATCTGGTGTTTGCATCAGTATCATGCCTACAATTTTTGTGATTATTTGCAAAATATACGTGCTTCGGTTCATTCAATGCTTCAGCCATGTTTTGCAGATTCTGATTTCTCACGTAGCAAACAAATATCTTCCTGAAGTGATATCCGCAAACCATCATAAAACGACGGGCGCGCAAACCTATTATAAATGTGCTTTGTTTTGACTGGCTGGGACCTGCAGCTCTTGTAATGTTTGAAATTGACCTATAACTTATTGATTTATACATGCATGTGGCTGGGTTGTTTACAATATTGCGCAAGCTGCATGGGTTGGACACGTCATTGTATTCTGAGTAACAGAATACATTTCTTGACCCATGCACACTTATTATTCAACGACATTGGTTCAAATGGTTCTGAGCTCTATGGGACTTCTGAGGTCACCTAGACCTTAGATTACTTAAACCTAACTAACCTAAGGACATCACACACATCTATGCCCGAGGCAGGATTCAAACCTGCGATCGTAGCGGTCGCGCAGTTCCAGACTGTAGCACCTAGAACCGCTAGGCCACCCCGACCGGCAACGACATTGGTACCAAGTGCTTGTGGGAAATATCTTTCATGTCAGAGAACGAAGTTTCTTCAGTTTTCTTGACACTTTTGTATGTGAGTTAAGGTATCGGGCGAGTAAATGAGAAGTAGTAAATTTTATTGATTCTGAGCAGTAAACTAAATTTGATTTCATTCGTTTCACTTAGAGCCCCACACGTGAAATGAATCACTGATAATTTCGTTCATTGTAAAATATCAGTACCAGGTTGCCACTTGATTATGCGGAACTGTCATTAAATTGAAGTCGACCATTTCGTTGTGTTTGGCAGGAACCAAGGAATGTCTCTTTGGAAACTATTCATGGCCTGAAGTTTTCACTGTTCTGTTGGGAACAACAGAGTATTTTTAGATTCTTTACAGAATGCCAGTTCATGAAACTTCCCAAGTAAATTTTCAACAGACTTCATGCATTTCTTAAAATGTTCGCCTATGCAGATCTTTTTCGGCACTTCGGCAGTGTTTTCATCTAACCTACTTTCTACAATTTATTGTCTCAAAATTAGTAGACAATTTATGGTCCTGTTATTTTAAATTGATCTGCGTCCCCAGTACGATGTGTCAGAGGTTCCAAACGTAGATGAACATTGGCTTTCGAATCAAGGGAGAAGCGTGTTCTCCATAAGGTAAAGTTGAAGAACTGGTTGAATAACCGTGTGGCAATTTCGTGAACCCAAGAGCAACTTTTATGTGTGATGAACATCGGCTAGGTCGGTGTATCTGGACATATAGCAGATGAATTAATGTAATACTATTCCGTAGGAAAGTTTCCATACCGTATCATATATCAAACACTTTCAAATTAGACCTGTTTCATTTCTATTTATCTTGTACTTCGAAAGGATGCATATTTCTTTTTCTTATTTTTATATTTGTGTACGAACTACGGTTCTCAAGTAACGAAATTTATTCCTGAAATTCACCTCAACTGCAATAGTATATATATGTACTACCAAAAGTGACGTATGAAAGACGGCCGGGATGGCCGAGCGGTTCTAGGCGCTACAGTCTGCAACCGCGCGACCGCTACAGCCGCAGGTTCGAATCCTGCCTCGGGCATGGATGTTTGTGATGTCCTTAGGTTAGTTAGGTTTAAGTAGTTCTAAGGTCTAGAGGACTGATGACCTCAGAAGTTGTCCCATAGTGCTCAGAGCCATTTTTTTGACGTATGAAAATTTGTGATGTATCGGGACTGTAACCGGGATTTCCCGCTTGCTGCGTGCGGTCACCTTACCCTTTCGGCTGTCCGTGTGACATTTGGAAGTTTGGATCGTTCCAGGGAGCGTGCTCGGATAGGCTGAGTGGCAAAGCGATCACTCGCAAAAAGGTTCCGGTTCGGCACATATTTTCATATATCGCTTCAAGCAGTACATCTAAAGCTATTACAATTCAGATCATTTTCAAGAATAAATATCACTTTTTTTTCGTCGTCACCTTTTTTCGATGTGGCCCACCAATGGTTCCTGCGCGGTATTAGCCACGCGGTCTTAGGCGGTGCAGTCATGGACTGTGCGGCTGGTTCCGGCGGAGGTTCGAGTCCTCCCTCGGGCATGAGTGTGTGTGTTTGTCCTTAGGATAATTTAGGTTAAGTATTGTGTAAGCTTAGGGACTGATGACCTTAGCAATTAAGTCCCATAAGATTTCACACACAACTGAACATTTTTTTTGTCGGTGTTCTCTATGTGTTCATGTCAGATCGCCTGACGTGAATCCCATCGAAAAATTTATGATTTATGCGACTTCGTCGAGAATTCAATATGTGTACAAAATCCTGCACCGGCAACACTTCGCATTTATGGACGGCTATAGCGACAGCACGGCTATATATTTCTGCAGGGGACTTCCAACGACCTGTTGAGTCCATGGCAAGTAGAGGTGTTGCACTATGCCGGACAAAAGGGGGTCGGAAGCGATATTAGGAGGTATCCCATGATTAATCACGTCAGAGTATGGTGATGTCACACACTGAGGCCAGAAGAGACCACACGATCTATCTAAATATAAACGTGATAGGAGTGTCCTCTTTTAGTTGAGAGCCTTCACGTTAAACAACAACACAACTGGAAAGGCTGTAAGAGAAACGATACAAGCAGTAAAATCTTTATAAATAAACTACTGGCCATTACAATTGCTACACCACGAAGATGAAGAGCTACAGACGCGAAATTTAACCGACAGGAAGGAGATGCTGTGATATGCAAATGATTAGCTTTGCACAGCATTCACACAAGGTTGGCGCCGGTGGCGACACCTACAACGTGCTGACATGAGGAAAGTTGCTAACCGATTTCTCATACACAATCAGCAGCTGACTGGAGCTGCCTGGTGAAACGTTGCTATGATGCCTCGTGTAAGGAGGAGAGATGCGTACCATCACGTTTCCGACTTTGATAAAGGTCGGATTGTAGCCATCGCGATTGCGGTTTATCATATCACGACATTGCTGCTCGCGTTGGTCGAGATCCAACGACTGTTAGCAGAAATTGGAATCGGTGGGTTCAGGAGGGTAATACGGAACGCCGTGCTGGATCCCAACGGCCTCGTATCACTAGCAGTCAAGATGACAGCCATCTTACCAGCATGGCTGTAACAGATGGTGCAGCCACGTCTCGATCCCTGAGTCAACAGATGGGGACGTTTTCAAGACAACAACCATCTGCACGAACAATTCGACGACGTTTGCAGCAGCATGGACTGTCAGCTCGAAGACCACGGCTGCGGTTACTCTTGACGCTGCATCACAGACAGGAGCGCCTGCGATGGTGTACTCAGCGACGAACCTGGGTGCACGAATGGCAAAACGTCATTTTTTCGGATGAATCCAGGTTCCGTTTAGAGCATCATGATGGTCGCATCCGTGTTTGGCGACATGGCGGTGATCGCACATTGGAAGCGTGTATTCGTCAATGCCATACTGGCATATTACCCGGCGTGATGGTATGGCGTGCCATTGGTTACACGTCTTAGTCACCTCTTGTTCGCATTGTCGGCACTTTGAACAGTGGACGTTACATTTCAGATGTGTTACGACCCGTGGCTCTACCCTTCACTCGATCCCTACGAAACCCTACATTTCAGTACGATAATGCACAACCGCATGTTTTCTGGCTACAGAAAATGTTCGACTGCTGCCCTGGCCAACGCATTCTCCAGATCTCTCACCAACTGAAAACGTCTGGTCAATGGTGGCCGAGCAACTGTCTCGTCGACTCTTGATGAACTGTGGTATCGTCTTGAAGCTGCATGGGCAGCTGTACCTGTAGACGGCATCCAAGCTCTGTTTGACTCAATGCCCAGGCGTATCAAAGCCGTTGTTACAGCCAGAGGTGGTTGTTCTGGGTACTGATTTCTCAGGATCTATGCACCCAAATTGCGTGAAAATGTAATCACATGTCAGTTCTAGTATAATGTATTAGTCCAATGATTACCCGTTTCTCATTTTCTTCTTGGTGTGGCAATTTTAATGGCCAGTAGTGTAGCATTGTTACAAGAAGAACAAAGCTCCCGATATGTAACTCCCTAGTTTGCCCGGTTGTCACGTATGGGTCAGAAGTATGGACTCTGAGAGAAGAAGACAAAACGATTTAAAAACCTTTCAGCGGAAAATGCTATGTAAAATTTGTGGCCAAGGTGGGTGGAGGATACGCTACACCGAGTTGCAATCATGAATACAAGGAAGAGATACAGTACAATACACCAAATCGGCTAGAACACGTGAAGAGAACGGTGGAGAGCAGAATAGAAACGAAAATGGTAAAAGGTATGATCCATGCTGCTAGACGGAAATGGAGACCTAGATGATGTGATGGAATCCGGGGGGCGAAAAAGAGCTGCAACAAAAACCGAGAAGTTTGGAAAAAACAGCTGGAAAAGCCACGGCTCACCAAGGACTGTAGTGCTACCGAAGAAGAAGTAGACTACGTGCTGGCACCGGGTTTCGGGCTCTCCCTTTCCTTCATCCATGACAAAACAGTCCAATAGTAAACTGTACAACACTAAACAGTTATTCACATTGCACAGATACGCAGTTGACACTTCATAACGCAAGGTTCCTGCATCTGCGCCCTGAGTTTGGGACTACTTGGAGTTCGGTGTAGAGACAAGTGAACGCCAATGCACTCGCGACAAGTGTGCCGCGCAGCGGCGGGTGGAGCACTGTAGGTCGCCGCTGGCGTACCGAGGCGCTGGAAGGCAGTGGAGGCGGCGGCGGCGGCGCTGGGTCAAGGTGAGTGGCCGCGCGGCGCGCACGTGCTGTTTGTCTGCCGCGAGGTTAGTCATCCGCGGGGGCGGGCCGCTCCGGCACCCCGCACGCACGCCGCCGAGCGCGGCGCCGCTCTGGTCAGTGACCCCGCCGACGCTAAATAACACACTCCGAGCCCGTTTCGCACTGCCGGACAATGAAGGAAACAACTGCAGAGGCCACTACAAGAGCCTGCTCGCCTGTGTAGCGCTTCTCCCGCCTTAACTCGCATAATACGATAGCGACTGCTCCTGTCACACAGTAAACGCAAAGCTCGAGAGGCGTAAACAGTGCCGTCGAGGATACATAAAAAGAGAAAAGAACTAGCTGGCATTGGGACGTCATTTTTGGCAAGGCGTCCTTGCAAACACTTTCGTGTCGTGGTCGCCGAGGTCGAACAATAGCTGGTGCGGCCGTGCGTTGTACCGTGACCTGGAGACAGTGCTGTGGGTAGTCAGATACAATCTTCGTCGACACAAAGGGATGTTGACCACAGACAGGACCATGGGCATTGCAGTCTCATTTAACCTTCTCCGAAGTACAGATGAATGCAATGTTCATCAATGTTCTAACCGCGTACTCGGGGTTCCCCTAGAGTCCCACATATCTGTCCGTAGTTCATTCACTGAAAAAGTTGCAACGATATCCATCTTCGTCTGTTATCACTGAGTTCAAAGTAAATTTCGGCATGATGTACATTAGTGACTCACCCTCTATGATCATTGTTCCATACGAGGAATAAAGGGGATATATGAAAGCATGGTTTCGCGGCGATATGAATAAATAAAATTTTTCTCGAGCTTCCAGCCGCGTCAGGTGGTTAAAATCCCAGTAGATTTTAACCACCCGTCAGGTGGTTAAAATCCCAGGAGATTTTAACCACCTGACGCGGCTGGAAGCCTGAGAAAATTTTAGTAAAGGGGATGCTTACCACACCTCATGTCTCATCGGTAATTCTGCACCTACGTGTCTTGATATACAGAATTCCCACATCCACAATTCTCACAAGGCTCCAGATATCAGTACACTTAAACACTTTCTGTCTTTCCTCACGCCACAAATATTTACATTGTTACAAGCGCTTCTTAATACTAAATCGGGCCACAGTATAAATTAACGGCGTATCTCTCACTTCTAAGGCAATACCGTGTAAAGATTACACGAAAAAACGTAATATTTTCCGGAGCCTTTTGGGCGTAAGTTTTATTTAGCGAGCAGTCAACACGTCTGTCCGCAATGTAGAGCATCCGAGAACGGTGGTATGCGTGGCAGGGATTTTTCGTTGGTGAGTCGACTGGAATGTGATGCATTCAGCTTCGTGATGCCGATTGGGGAGCTACTGGAACCAAAGTTGTGGCCCGAGGCGTCAGAACTGACAAACGGCCGGCAGACCGATGTGTCCACTCCATTCCCAATATTACTGCATCCTAATGATGCCATATGGCAGAGGATGATACTGTTGCGGCGGCCGGTCGGCAGCACATGGCCTCATGGTTCTTTTTTTGTGTGTCTATTCTTCAGTTTTATGACTGGTTCGGTGCGACTCGCGAAGATTTCCAGTCCTTTGACAACTTCTTCATCTCAGACTAGCACTTAAATCCAATGTCCTCAATTATTTGTTGGGTATCCTATCACCCTGTCCCTTCTTCATGTCAAAGTTTCCCACATATTATATCCTCACTGACTCTGAATCTTTATAGTATCTGTCCGGCTAATTTTCAAAATATTTCTCAAGCAGAACATCTGGAACTCTTCGATTCACTTATTTACCGGTTCTCCCACAACTCATGATACACTTCCATACAATCTTGTATTCCAAACACATATTCTCAAAAAAAAATTTTCCTCAAATTACGGCTTACGTTTGACACTAGAAGATTTCCTGTAGAGAAGAATACCCTCTTTCCCAGTGCTAATTTACTTCTTATATTTGCACTACTTCTTTTGTCAAACTTTAATATTTCTTACAAGTTAGCAGAATGTATTCGTGTTTGTGTTGTCCTCAGCATTTCATCATCATTCATGCAAGTGCCAAGATTAGACTGAGAAAAGATTTGGAATTTGTACTGGCGCTGGTAACCGCGCAGTTGAGGGCCCCAAAATCCAAACATCATCATCATCATCACCTTCACTTCGATACTTCGTGGTCCCTAATTTTGATGTTAAGTTAATCATTATTCCAGCATGAGTACTGCTCATTATTCCCCTCTTTCCTTGCTTCACTCCCCATCCACGTTCTGTGCTCAGACCTCTCACTGTGTTCAACAACTCTTGTAAGTCTTCTTCACTTTCAATGAGGATAGCACTGTCATTAGCGAATCGTATCACTGATATCCTTTCATGTTAACTTTCAATCTTACTCCTACGAGATTCTTTTATTTCCGCAACTGCTTCTCCGATATATAGGGTGAACAATAGAGGAGACAGCTCACATCTGTGTCTCACACTTCAATACCAGCAGTTACATTACCATAGCCACTTGTAAGTGGCATGGATTGCACCGTTTAAAGCAGGCAATCCGTACCTGCACCTAAACTATGAGCGATCCCAACGTTTCAGAACTGATAGTTTGGTTTGAGGAACACTCAGCGGACTTTTGGGTACTTGCATTGTTATCCACATCATTTGACAAAACTTGTAAGGAAAACAACAGCGACAACATCGAGAGAGATGTAAGTGCCTTCTTACGACTAATTTCAGTGAGTTATGATAGGCATGTGAGCTCTACAACCATTTGTTGTTCCAAGGAGACCACGCTAAGCAGCTGGCAACGGGAAGAACGAAAGCCCTACCTCATGACAGGTACGTATCTCTTAGTCTTCTGATCGGGAATGTAACTCCAATGAAATGTCGTTAGTTGTAACGTGAAGGTACACTAGGTGTTCAAAAGTATTTGGCCACCTCGCTGAAAATGCCTTAAAAGTTTGTGGTGCCCTCCAACGGTAATGTTGGCATTCGATACGGTGTCGGCCCACACTTAGCCTGGATGACAGCCTCCACTCTCGCAGGAATACGTTCAATTAGGTGCTGGGAGGTTTCTTGGGGAATGGCAGCCCATTCTTCACGGGGATCTGCACTGAGAAGAGGTATTGATGTCGGTCGGTAAAGCCTGGCACGAAGTCGGCGTTCCAAAGCATCCAAAACGTGCTCTAAAGCATTCAGGTGCGGACTCTGTGCAGGACAGTCCATTACAGGGATGTTACTGTCGTGTAACCACTCCGCCACAGGCGGTGCATTATGAAAAGGTGCTCGATTTTGTTGAAGATTGCAATCGCCATCTCCGAATTCAACAGTGGGAAGCAAGACGGTGCTTCAAACATCAGTGTAGGTCTGTGCTGTGATAGTGCCACACAAAACAACAAGGGATGCAGGCCCCCTCCATGAAAAGAACGACTACACCATAACACCACGGCCTCCGAATTTTACTGTTGGCTCTACACACGCTGGCAGATGACGTTCACCGGGCATTCGTCATACCCACACCCTGCCATCGGATCGCCACATTGCGTACCATGTTTCGTCAGTCCACACAACGTTTATCCACTGTTCAATAGTCCAATATTTAAGCTCCTTACACCAAGTGAGGCGTGTTTGGCATTTCTCGGCGTGATGTGTGGCTTATGAGAAGCCGCTCGAACACGAAATCCAAGTTTTCTCACCTCCCGCCTAACTGCCATAGTACTGGCAGTGGATCCTGTGTGGTGGTCTGGATAGATGTCTGCCTATTGCAGATTACGACCCTCTTTAATTGTCGCCGGCCGCTGTGTCCGAGCGGTTCTAGGTGCTTCAGTCAGGAACCGCCCTTCTGCTACGGTCGCAGGTTCGAATCCGACCTCGGGCATCGATGTGTGTGATGTCCTTAGGTTAGTTGCGTTTAAGTAGTTCTAAGTTATAGGGGACCGATGACCTCAGATGTTAAGTCCCATAGTGCTCAGAGCCATTTGAAACATTTTTTTTATCTATTGTCGGCGGTCTCTGTCAGTCAACAGACGAGGTCGGCCTGTAGACTTTTTTGCTTACGTGTCGCTTCGCGTTTCCACTTCACTACAACATCGGAAACAATGGACCTAGGGATGTTTAGGAGTGTGGAAACCTCGCGTACAGAAGCATGACGCAAGTGGCACCCAATCACCTGACCACGTTCGAAGTCCGTGAGTTCCACGGAGCGGCCCATTCTGCTCTTTCACGATGTGTAATGACTACTGAGGTTGCTGATAAGGAGTACCTGGCAATAGGTGGCAGCACAGTGCACTTAATATGACAAACTTATGTTTTTGGGAGTGTCCGGATACTTTTGATCACATAGTGTATTTGTGGGTAACTTGTGATAAGAAGGTTAACGTGTGAACCAATAGACCAGTAATGTAGAGCAGATATGAACTGAGTAGACAAATGTCATGGGAAAAGTTCTTCCATTTGAATATGCGCCGTGTACGATGCCCACATCTTGCGACTGGATGAAGCATGTCATACGAGCGAAGACGTGATTGGTTGATATGGGGGAGGGGACCAAGAAGTGAGATCATCGGTTCCATCGGTTTGGGGAAGAATGGGGAAGGAAGTCGGCCGTGCCCTTTCAAAGGAAACATCCCGTCATTTGCCTGAAGCGATTTAGGGAACTCACGAAAAACCTAAATCAGGATGGCCGGACGCGGGTTTGAACCGTCGAGTCCAGTGTGCGCCACCTCGCTCGCTCGGGGACATCTGAGCTGTCTTTTATAGAGCTGCACTAAGCGAGTTAAGGCACTTCGGGCGGGTATGACAATGGATCCAAGATGGGTCATAGCTTATCGTAGATTACACAAGAAATCAGATTTCTGAGCCAGCAATGTCTAGGTCAGGTCTTCAGTATCAGAAAGACAATGATTCCACAAGCACTAAAACACTGCACAGGACGATGAGTTGTATTTGTTGAGCGAACATCACATCGTCTCTGTAAAGCCATATGGGGTGATCTGCAATGTACTGCCGGTTAGATTGCCGCCGATTTCAATGAGGGGCAGTGACGTTTGGTCACTCAGTATAAATTAAGTAAGTAAATACATTTATAGTTCGCCAGCGACACCTTGTTTTCCTAGAAGCTGGCGTGATTTACTTATCGGTACAAGCTTTGTGTATGTGACTCATGCCAAGTTCCATCTTGGTTGCGATGCCAATTAAACTAAAGGTTGAGCCATGACTGTCTAATAAGGTAATTTATTTTAGGAAAACACATAAATGCTTTATTCTCAGCATAAGCATCTTCCATTAAGTAGTGAAAAAAAATCAATCCATCTTCCGGCGAATGATCCTAAATCAGTGTCCTTCGAAAGGGGAGTCTGGAAACGTACTTAACTAGGGCCCGAGTGTGAAACGAGAAGCAAACGTTTGACGCGGGCATCTTCTTAGCGCAGAAGTGCGGATGAGGTCACCCAGTTAGTGCTTCGTCTTCCACAACGATGGGCAGACAAAGGAGACAATGGTACAAGACCGTCTCAATTTGCGAAAGGCTCGCAGAACTCCTGTAGATACTTCGCACGTGAACAACGGCTGAATTTTCAAGCTTTGCTCCTAAATGCACAGCTTCTCGTTACTAAGGTGCTCAAGTGATGCAGTACCTACGGTAGTACGTGTCCTCCACCATAAGAGGGAAATTTATTACATTTGTTAATAAAATTATGTTGAAAGGTTTCAGCTCATCGTCCACCAACATTACAAAAACAACAGAGTAAGTGCAAGCAGACCTATTATTTAGACATAACTAATTACAGTCATCGTCATCGGCCGTACTAAGAAAGTCGTTCACTGTACTACGTGACACACGTACTAAATTCCAAGGATTTTTTTTCATTACCGATTCTAGCACTCTGGCTGGACACATAAAAACCTACAATGGACCCAGTTGAGGCTACTAATGTAACAGTGGAAGAATTATTAATGCACGCAGACTCAAACAACTGTGTTTTCTTGATCAAAAAATTATTACGATGATAATGATCCATGGCTTTTATAGCTTACCTCTGGAAGACTTTATCTCGCACTTACTACGTACCTTCTTAAATCAAAATTTACCGAACTATAAAAAATTGATGAAGTATGATGTTCCACCATGCTTTAAGAGACTAAAAGTGTATCAGTCAAGCAAAAACAAACAGCCGAAACTTCATAAAAGAAAGCTGCCATCCCTGAAACTTAAATCTCGTAAGCATAACGGAAGATAACAGCTAATTTGACAGACTGGCGTGTTATTCAGAATTTGATAATATCTATATAAATATTTCAATGACCAAATGATAGACCTCTGCGGAAATGTCTTAACACATTCCAGTGTAATAGAAATCATCTACATTTTATGTAGTAGAGGAAAAGGTGATCAGCAGTCAGATAAAGGCATTACAGACTATGTGTTAAGGAAAAAGTAAGTGCTTGAGGCTTAGAAAATTTAAAGTCTGAAATCAGTCTAGACGATAGTTTACTTTTTATAATCGAAGGATTAACTTTAGCGACCACCTAATTTTCTATGACTTATTTGAATAACAGAATTCCGATTTTTGAAGGAAAACATTTATTTACTGCATCACACAAAGTTAAGCACCTCATACATTCAAAATTTAAAAACTAGCACACAGGATACTGAGTTTTATCCTAATTGAGCAGACTGAATGTATAACGTAGTATTCGAATAGTAGCTTAAACAAACAAGGGCAAAATAATGAAACAGCGCAACATCCTTGAACATCCACAGCGGAGAACGTGCAGTAGGAAAAGTAAAATAAGTTCCATCTACAAACCGGAATCACGCAAGATTATTGCTCAAAGAAAGCCATAAGAAACATACAGGTATGGTACGAATGCTTTGGTAAGAGAAATATGCTGAACAGATCAAGGCGAATCGAAAATTGGTCCAAAATAGGGATTATAATCCGTATCACCTTAACAGTTTATGCCATTGGAATATACCTCCATGGACAGCTCAAGTATTCGGTGGAACTAGTGTGTCCGCTGTATTACGTTCAAAAACTATATACATAAGTTCTGCCACGGCGCATTCGAGAATGGGATACTTGGGGGAACGGACATGGAGACTGTAAATTTCAACGGAAACACTGATATCAAAGTAATCAGTTCATTAACGTAATGGCATTGGTTCACACTCTCAGTTGTCGCTATAGGTGAGTAACATAGCAGTAAACGAAACTAGTGTACTTACTTCACTGATTTCTTCGAATCCATTGTTCCAATGGAGAGTATTAGCTTGGTTGCTAACAATAGATTTGCGAAAGATCCCTTCACAGGTCAACAGTGCACATTAAGAAAACTGTAACAGTAGAATTTGCGGGCGCTGCATGCGTGGTGTTAAGCGATTGTAGTAAAGAATCAATCGAATGACAAACTAGGCTCGTCATTTGAAAATAAGAGAAGACAACAAGCAGCCATGGTTCCCCGTCTTGTGAAAACGTTTGGTATTACAAAACCGATTTCAAATAAGACTTCCAAGTGACGATATGGCACCTCGAATTTAATCACAAGTATTTCTTCCAGTTCGTATCTTGATTCACTATGATTTCGGCTCAAGTAAAGACCTCAAGCATATTTTATTCGATTGATCCCGAAGACTGCGTAAGATCATGTATGTGGTGTTGTCACGAAACGAACTCCCAACAAACGTGTAAACATTATTAGAAGCAAATGATATAACCAAATACAGACCCCTGCAAAACTTAAGAGGAGCATGAAGAAGGGTACAGCTACAGAAAACAGCAGTTAATTAACATGTATCATAATGAACATACGAGGCTATGACACTTTTATATAACAACCGCTTAAATTCAATTCTACCATGCTAGATTTATCTGTGTTACAACACATTATGTACCGTCATAGACACACTACATGCACACTAGAATAAAATACATGGTGACTGGCTGTGTGGGCTATGCCTGGTGGCGAATAAATTGAAACAATATTAAGCAAACACTGAAATGCGGAAGGAAGATGTATTATAAAGAGCAAGCGAAGAAAGGATCTACAATGAAATAGCTACTAGAAATAGAAATCAGTTTCTTGGGACTTGTGGTAACGTATTGAGGGATAATTACTCTGACAGTGGAATATGGGAAATGGAAAGTAAACGTCAAAGTAGTTATAGTTAGAACAGATTATTTAGAGCATTAGGGGTAACACGTAAGAATAGGATGGGCATCAATGGTTCACAGCATACATTCTACCGAAAGAATGACTAAGAAAAAGCGGATGATTCTCATAACAACCCACAATAACCGTGCCTAGTCATTCAGGCGAAATTAGAATCTGACACACATCCGAATATTTCTGAAGTCTTTTTTAATTCGAGTTTTCGCGTTGCTGGAGGAATTACACTTCCCTACAGGCTGACTGACCACAGTGCAAAGGAATATTCACAACGTAGGGACTAAGATGTCACTTGAGGCGCGTGTATACACTTGTTCACACACTGTGGGACTAAAAGGATGCTGTAGACCCTAAACAGCGAGGCAAATAAGCTAAGTTCTTGTAAGACTAGTGGAAAATGTGCTACCTGACGATGAGCAACTAAGTAGAAACAGGTACGTAAACAAACTATACGTTTCATAAAAGATTGCTAGCTATTTTGTACACAGTTGTAATCATACAGTTACGTTGTCTACGATAGTGTTGTGAAACAAAACTGGGGCAGCTGCTGTTAGCAGAGCGCAAGAATCTGAGGCTATCCCGCGGCACCGGCCGAACACGCGACCTGTTGCGCTCCCAGTGGGAGTTTGGCAGCCGCGGAAGAGGCTTGTGTAGGTCAGTAACCGAGCGGCGAGCGCCGGGGCACCGGCCGCTCTACGGATCGGCCGCGTCCAGGGTTTGCCGTGCTCGGCTGACGTCTGCCTTCAGCAGCACTACGATCTGTACTATTACTTCGCAGTCCGACATCTCTTAATGATAAGTGGCGAGCAAAAAACTACATCAAGTATTACATCAGAGCTGTTACTAACACAGTCAATAAAACATCTGTTACGTCGCATCGTTCCTCATATTTTCTCCAGTACTACGTTTCGGCCACGCAGTTACTTTCTCAGGTGTACTCACTTCAAGTGAATGGTTTATTAAAGAAGGGTGCTCCTGAAGACGGTTTTTGCAGCACGATCGAAACGGTCACGCAGCTAAAATCTTCTTAGGAGCACCCACTTTGTGTTATATTTCCTAAGAAATGCTTGCTCCTGAAAAAAAAGTGGAAGAGTATGGTCCAATCTGCTGTGGAGAAAATAGACGCGGACCACCAGATGAGCATTTCTGTACCACGCCTGTCAGCTGTTAGGTGGTGAACTGTCATGCAGATATTTGAATAAGTGGGAGGCATATCTGTCTGATCAGAGGATGTGTCGTTATATGTTCGAGGAAACGTTGTTCGCCTGACAATAAATAAGAAAGATATGTAATTTGGGTGAGAATGCACAAAATGACCAAAGTGTGTCTCGTAACATCGGGTGTATAGATTGAATGAGTTATTACCCAGCCGTCTCAGTCAATACGTGGGAGTTACGAAGACGTGCAGGGATATTACTTCGAAACCGTTGAGAATCAACGTTGAAGAGAAACCGTAAATGGACTGAATCTGTTTCTGTTGCTTATCTCTCACAAGGGCCGTAAGTTAAGAGAGTGTGTTGTGTGTTTTTCTACGTTTCATTCGCGAGTAGAACAGAGAAAAGGGGAGAATTGTAAAGTCATGAAGTACTCTCCCATACACACTGCGCAGTGATGTAATGTCCTCTGCCGCAAGGTGAAATTACGGACAAAACAAATTGGATACTTAATAGTATTCTCAACAACAAATTTCTACGAAAGTGGGTGAGCTCAGAGCCATAGAACTAGGCCGTTTAGAGTTGATTCAGCATGAAAATAATATTTTATAGAACGTGATAATTTTAAAATACGGCTTCATTAATCTCACTGATCTCTAAATGTAAACAATGTGGAATTTTCTTCCTAATAACATCTTTCATACGAGAACATGTGCATAATAGACAAAAAGCTTGAAACTCGGCATGTAGTTTACTTACCGAAATTAATAGTGCTGCAGGAGCACGTGGGTGGATCAGCTGTTGCTCAGTCTCTTGCTTTCAGATATTCTTTACCGCGCACCGGCCCTAAGGATATAATGGTTTACCGAGGGGTGGAGTGGATGGCGTACCTTCGTGGAAAGGCACTTAGGAGGACGTAAGACCGTGGGACTTAGCGTTCAAAAAACTCAAAGGTTTGTTTTGGTCGTACGCAACGAGAGCCAAGACGACGCCGCGCGCGCACGTGTTCCAAACAGAGCTCTTCCCGATCTGCTCGCTACGACCAGCAACGGAGCACTGAAGCACGCCGCACGCCGCCGCGGGTTTTCTTACCTGCCGCCGCGGCGCCCGCACCGCCATCTGGCGACGGCGCGCTGAACTAGGGCCTGGCGCCCGGTAGGCGCCACAAACCGGCCTCCGGGCTTCTGACAGGTACGTAACAACGGCTGCGATAGCGTCGCCCGACAGTTACGAGGCTGGCCGGGGCTGAAGCGTAAGGTCCTCGTCATGGTACGCTCCAAGCAGGACGTGTCAATGTTCGCTACCATCACGTTTTGTTCGCATCGCAATCTCGGAATCGACAGCACATGGAAGTTGTTTTTTTATCGAGAGACGCGAAGAACTTGTTACATGGGTTGCCCTGAGGTTCTACTCTCTTCAGACGTCATTTTTGTGGAAGTGTTGATGTAGTATTTTATTCAACTTCAGCAGCTGTAGTTGTTCATACCGAAATTATCAGTAACCAGCTGTTCAAAAGAAATTTAATTTCTTAACAGCTTTCAGGGACTTAGTGCCCCTCATAAGAAGGTTATAACTATCGTATTATTTGTGAGCGTCAACAATAAAATGAAATACCCTGCGTGCAACTGGTTGCTGATTCTTTCTATGTGGGCCTTTTTTTTAAACAAAAAAAAATGTTCTTTACATAGATAGTCAGGCAGCAGTTAGAGTTGACGGTAAACTGAGTTCAAGGTTCAGAGTAGTTTCAGGGGTAAGACAAGGCTGCAACCTGTCCCCACTGTGCCGGCCGATGTGGCGGAGCGGTTCTAGGCGCTTCAGTCTGGAACCGCGCCACCGCTACGGTCGCAGGTTCGAATCCTGCCTCGGGCATGGCTGTGTGTGGGGTCCTTAGGTTAGTTAGGTTTAAGTAGTTCTAAGTTCTAGGGGACTGATGACCTCAGCTGTTAAGTCCCATAGTGCTCAGAGCCATTTTTTTGTCCCCACTGTTGTTCATATTGTTTATGGATCATATGTTGAAAACAATAGACTGGCTGGGAGAGATTAAGATATGTGAACACAAAATAAGCAGTCACGCATATGCCGATGACTTAGTTGTGATGACTGATTCGACTGAAAGTTTGCAAAGTAATATTTCAGAGCTAGATCAGAAATGTAAGGACTATGATATGAAGATTAGCATCTCCAAATCGAAAGTAATGTCAGTGGGAAAGAGATATAAACGGATTGAGTGCCAAATAGGAGGAACAAATTTAGAACAGGTGGACGGTTTCAAGTACTTAGGATGCATATTCTCACAGGATGGAACATAGTGAAAGAACTGGAAGCGAGGTGTAGCAAAGCTAATGCAGTGAGCGCTCAGCTACGATCTACTCTCTTCTGCAAGAAGTAAGTCAGCACCAAGACTAAGTTATTTGTGCACCGTTCAATCTTTCGACCAACTTTGTTGCATGGGAGCGAAAGCTGGGTGGATCCAGATTACCTTATCAATAAGATTGAGGTTACAGATGTGAAAGTAGCTAGGATGATTGCAGGTACTAGTAGATGGGAACAATGGCAGGAGGGTGTCCACAATGAGGAAATCAAAGAAAAACTTGGAATGAACTCTATAGATGTAGCAGTCAGGGCGAACAGGCTTAGATGGTGTGGTCTTGTTACACGCATGGGAGAAGCAAGGTTACCCAAGAGACTCATGGGTTCAGCATTAGAGGCTAGGAGGAGTCGGGGTAGACCAAGGAGAAGGTACCTGGATTCGGTTAAGAATGATTTTGAAGTAATAGGCTTAACATCAGAAGAGGCACCAATGTTAGCACTGAATAGGGGAACATGGAGGAATTTTATTAGGGGGACTATGCTCCAGACTGAACGCTGAAAGGCATAATCAGTCTTAAATGATGATGATGTTAAATTTTGTCTTTTCGATTGATTCCTGGTGAGTGGTACGTCATTTTCGGCAGATCTTTGAGTAACAATAATGGAATGTGAATCGGCTGAGTTGCACACGCTTAGCGAGAGGAGTTGCGTCTCGTAGTAGTACAGCCCCGGTCTGTTCGCAGAAATGGTACGGTTCGGTATGGAATGAAATAACGTATCATAGTATATAAATGATAACACTGACTTTAAATTAAAAAATAAAAAAAGACATTCTTCTCATGCCCGATCCTAAATAAGAGCAACCATAATAAAAAATTGAAAACTGAGTCATGATTGTCGGCTGTGACAGGGAAACAACTGATATGCCGCTATTCAGCTTGCAATAAAGGCAGGTGACATCATATCCTGAACGTGTCTGCCATTGCAGTTCATTCAGAACTACCAGAAACTAATTTTTGTAAAAAACAAATCCATGTCATATTACTCTTTTTTGCAGACTCCATGCAAAACCAGACTCGTTTCACAGCAGCTGGGGACTTCTTCTTGCCGTTCTTCAGCTCTCTATGCCGTTCAGATAAGCACTGTTTAATTTTCTCTCGTCTTCTGTACTGTGAAAACGTTTTCCAGGCGAATAGGCCTCACATTGTGGTGAATGTGTGGTTGAATTTTTGTTGCAGTACGATATAGGTACGGGAGTGAAAGGACATCAGTTCGAAGCATATCAAAGAACTACAAACAACTCATTTCACGCCATTGGGAATGCCTTTGTAGAATCACAATACTTTATTAGGAGGACAGCTATTGGCATGAATTTCCCAACCGCTAAACTTCGCACCATTTTCTTCCACCTCTGTCTGGATGTGTCTCTACTTAATTTTTCGTAGTCCCTTAGTGAATGTGAAGCCTACCAACCAACCAAAATTGGCATTCTGTGTGCTGGGAAAGTTCTCCAGGTATTGGAACTTAACTCATCTCTGCTTCCGGGTTATGGCGTTTTGAAGGAATTGGATTTCTACGTACTGTAACGATAAATGTGAGTCAGATGTTGCCTACATTTATAAATCGTCACATGTAATCGTTCCATTCCTTATTACCACACTCTGCTACTCCCAGGTGTAATAGGACATACATCTGCAGTTTTGACTCATCACAGTGCAACAAAGACTAAGTTACATGTTATATCTCAGGGACTGCTGAACTCTACATTTACCTAGATTAAGAGAAACTGTGGTGAGACACAGTACAGCGGACACCAAATGTTGGGTCGACTCACCTCGGAAGATGTTCTCCGTAGTTGAGAACGAAACGTCAGGGAGAAGAAGTTCTACAGATCGACCACGGCAACTTAGCCCGGAAGAGTTTACTGATAAAGTTGACGAGGAAGCTAATCCTCGTTTGCGCGTTGTTGCTCGACTTGAACGTAACTTGTTTGAATCCCGGTAATAAGAGAAACCCTCACCGATACTATTTGGCCAAAAATCGAACAGATAGTGCCAAGAATTTACCAAACACTAAACTTCGCGCTGGGCAACTGCCTTTCTGCAGTGGATACACCGGTTTACGTGAGATCGCCGAAGTTAAGCACTGTCGGACGTGGCCGGCACTTGGATGGGTGACCATCCAGGCCGCCATGCGCTGTTGTCATTTTTCAGGGTGCACTCAGCCTCGTGATGCCAATTGAGGAGCTACTCGACCGAATAGTAGCGGCTCCGGTCAAAGAAAACCATCGTAACGACCGGGAGAGCGGTGTGCTGACCACACACCCCTCCTACCCGCATTCTCACCTGAGAATGACACGGCGGTCGGATGGTCCCGATGGGCCACTTGTGGCCTGAAGACGGAGTGCTTTTTTTGGTGTGGTTTTAAACTTCGCGCTACTGTTAATTTCGAGACCTCTTTGCAGTCTCTCTAGTATCTCTAAGATGGAGAGTATGTGACTATGTTGATAGTGATCTATCCTTCGCATAGAAACAATCACCCCCTCCCCCCTAACTAACGTGCGACAAAATTTAACCTAGAATATACGAGTTTGGGCAAAAATATGGAAACACCAAAAACACCGCGAGAAATACATACATTATAGATCGAAAGTATCCGGACACCTCCAAAAACAAACGTTTTTGATATTAGGTGGATTGTGCTGCCACCTACCGCCAGGTACTCCATATCAGCGCCCTCAGTAGTCATTAGACATCGTGAGAGAGCAGAAAGGGGCGCTCAGTGGAACTAAAAATGGCTCTGAGCACTATGGGACTTAACATCTATGGTCATCAGTCCCCTAGAACTTAGAACTACTTAAACCTAACTAACCTAAGGACAGCACACAACACCCAGCCATCACGAGGCAGAGAAAATCCCTGACCCCGCCGGGTCAGTGGAACTGACGGACTTCGAACGTGGTCAGCTGATTGGGGTAACTTGTGTCATACGTCTATACGCGAGATTTCCACAATCCTAAACATCCCTAGGTCCACTGTTTCCGATGTGGTAGTGAAGTGGAAACTTGAAAGGACACGTATAGCAGAAAAGTGTACAGGCCGATCTCGTCTGTTGACTGACTGAGACCGTCAACAGTTGGTCGTAATGTGTAATAGGCAGACATCTATCCAGACCATCACACAGGAATTCCAAACTGCACCAGGATCCACTGCAAGTACTATGAAGGCGGGAGGTGAGAAAACTTGTATTTCTTGGTCAAGCAGCTGCTCATAAGTCACACATCACTTCGGTAAATGCCAAACAACGCCTCGCTTGGTGTAAGGAACATTGGACGATTGAACAGTGGAAAAACGTTGTGTGGAGTGACGAATCATGGTACATAATGTGGCCATCCGATGGCAGCAGGGTGTGGATATGGCGATTGCCCGGTGAACGTTTTCTCACAGCGTGTGTAGTGCCAACAGTAGAGTTCGGATGCGGTGGTGTTACGGTGTGGTCGTGTTTTTCATGGAGGGTGCATGCACCCCTTGTTGTTTTGCGTGGCAGTATCACGCACAGGCCTACATTGATTTTTTAAGCACCTTGTTACCCACTGCTGAAGAGCAATTTGGGGATGCCGATTGCATCTTTCGACAGGATCGACCACCTTTTCATAATGCACGGCCTGTGGCAGAGTGGTTACACTACAATAACATCCCTGTAATGAACTGGCCTGCACAGAGTCCTGACCTAATTCCTATAGAACACCTTTGGGGTGTTTTGGAACGCCGATTTCGTTCCAGGCCTCACCGACCGACATCGACACCTGTCCTCAGTGCAGCACCCCGTGAAGAATGGGCTGCCATTCCCCAAGAAACCTTCCAGCACCTGACTGAACGAATGCCTGCGAGAGTGGAAGCTGTCATCAAGACTAAGGGTTGGCCAACACCATATTGAATTCCAGCATAACCGATGGGGGGCGCCACGAAATGGTAAGTCATTTTCAAGCAGATGTCCGGATATTTTTGATAACCTTGTGTATGACAGCCAAGCCTGCAGGTTCCGCCATTGCATTTGACCACGAACGGCATCTGTGCATGTCCTCAAGACGTTACAAGTGTCAGTCGTCGTCGGAACAGTGTTCTGTGTAGTTGTGAGTGGCCGGCCGAAGTGGCCGTGCGGTTAAAGGCGCTGCAGTCTGGAACCGCAAGACCGCTACGGTCGCAGGTTCGAATCCTGCCTCGGGCATGGATGTTTGTGATGTCCTTAGGTTAGTTAGGTTTAACTAGTTCTAAGTTCTAGGGGACTAATGACCTCAGCAGTTGAGTCCCATAGTGCTCAGAGCCATTTGTAGTTGTGAGTGCAGTATGTCGGAGGTAAGTGAATTAGAACGTGGACAAATTATTGGTGCTCGTATGGTGTGTGCTTCCGTAATAAAGATAGCCGAAGTTTTTTGGTGTTTCGAGAGGCACTGTGACGAAAATTGTACCTACTATAGTGAAAGCAGAAAAACAGCGTTCGCAAAATGCAAGTGTGTGTTGAGTGGTCGCTGCAGGCGGTCACTGAAGAGCACCGTGACGAAAAGTAAGGGGACGAAACTGCAAAAGTCACTGCAGAAACGAATGTCGCACTCGCAAACCACAGCTGAACGATAAAAACATTAAGGGAGCTTAATTAGCAGGGAATTGTAGGGAATAGCACGCTCGCAATTGTGAGGACGACGGTCCAAACGCGCGTCCGGTCATCCTGATTAAGATTTTCCGGGATTTCCCTAAATCGCTTCAGGCAAATGCCGCAATGGTTTCTTTGAAAGGGCATGGCTGACTTCCTTCCCCATCCTTCCCTAATCTGATGCACGCCCGGGTTCCCGGGTTCGATTCCCGGCGGGGTCAGGGATTTTCTCTGCCTCGTGATGACTGGGTGTTGTGTGCTGTCTTTAGGTTAGTTAGGTTCAAGTAGTTCTAAGTTCTAGGGGACTGATGACTTCAGATGTTAAGTCCCATAGTGCTCAGAGCCATTTTTGAACGAGTATTATGTAACGTATGCAGGAAAGAACCTCATTCACAGAAGCAATGCTGCTTCCGCGACTGTACGAGTTTCGTAAAATAATAAACAAACCGCTCCCAGTCACAAATCGTGATTTTATTTCAGTTCAAAATGGCTCTGAGCACTATGCGACTTAACTTCTGAGGTCATCAGTCGCCTAGAACTTAGAACTAATTAAACCTAACTAACCTAAGGACATCACCCACATCCATGCCCGAGGCAGGATTCGAACCTGCGACCGTAGCGGTCGCTCGGTTCCAGACTGGAGCGCCTAGAACCGCACGGCCACTACGGCCGGCTTTATTTCAGTGCATGATGTATTCCAAGCCTTGTGGTTCATTATCGGGTGTTTGATCATCATTTGTGAAATTTAGGCTAATACTCGTCCTGTGGCGATTATATATATCTAATTGCAAAGTGGCACACTGCGAATATAGGCTTTTAGAAAACTAAGGCAACAATCAAAAATTACTTTCTGTTTCCTGTGGTGATACAGCGAGACCTTGAGAGGTGGTGGTCCAGATTGCTGAACCTGTTACCTCTAATACCCAGTAGCACGTCCTCTTGCATTGATGCGTGCCTGTATTCGTCGTGGCATGCTATCAACTTCGTCGTGGCATGCTATCCACAATTTCATCAAGGCACTGTTGGTCCAGATTGTCCCACCCCTCAACAGCGATTCGGGTTAGATCCCTCAGAGTGGTTGGTGGGTCACGTCGTCCATAAATATCTCTTTTCAGTCTATCCCCGGTATTTTCGATGGGGTTCATGACTGGAGAACATGCTGGCCACTCTAGTCGAGCGATGTCGTTATCCTGAAAGAAGTGATTCACAAGATGTGCACGATGGGGGCGTGAATTTTCGCCCATGAAGAAGAATGCCTCGCCAATATGCTGCCAATATGGTTGCACTATCGGTCGGAGGACGGCATTCACGTATCGTACAGCCGTTACGGCGTCTTCCACGATCACCAGCGGCTTACGTCGGCCCCAAATATTGTTACCTCAAAACAGCAGGGAACCTCCACCTTGCTGCACTCACTGGACAGTGTGTATAAGACGTTCAGCCTGACTGAATTGCCTCCAAACACGTCTCCGACGATTGTCTGCTTGAAGGCATATGCGGCACTCATCGGTGAAAACGTGATGCCAATCCTGAGCGGTCCATTCGGTATGTTGTTGGGCCCATCTGTACCGCACTGCATGGTGTCGTGGTTGCAAAGATGGATCTCGCCATGAACGCTGGGAATGAAGTTGCGCATGACGCAGCCTATTGTACACAGTTTGAGTCCTAACATGACGTCCTGTGACTGCACGAAAAACATTATTCAACATGCTGTCAGGGTTCCTCCGAGCCATAATCCGTAGGTAGCGGTCATCCACTGCAGCAGCATCCCTTGGGCGGCCTGAGCGAGGCATGTCATCGACAGTCTCTCTGTATCTTCTCCATGTCCGAACAAAATCGCTTTGGTTCACTCCGACGCGCCTGTACACTTCCCTTGATGAGAGCCCTTCCTGGCACAAAGTAACAATGCGGACGCGATCGAAGCTCGGTATTGACCATCTAGGCATGGTTGAACTACAGACAACACGAGCCGTGAACCTCCTTCCTGGTGGAATGACTGGAACTGATCGGCTGTCGGACCCCATCCGTTAATAGGTGCTCTTCATGCATGGTTGTTTACATCTTTGGGCGGGTTTAGCGACGTGTCTGAACAGTCAAAAGGGACTATGGCTGTTACAAAATATGCGCAGTCAACGTCCATCGTCAGGTGTTCTAGGAAAAACATTTTTTGATGTGTACATACAAGTATATAACTACTCCTATTGTACTTCACCTGTTTATATATGCTGTATATATATAGTCGTATAGCACTTTTGTAAACACAATTCAGAGAAAGTCAAAGAATTTTAAAATAGAAAGGTACTACGTTCAACATATGGAGACGTGTTGTTATATCAAAGTTGGTACAAAGATATTACATTATTACTGTACATAGATGTCATTTTTAAAGCAGTTATTTTTATAAATGTCAGATGTGATTATATGTTGTGCAATGGTTGTACTATTAAAGTTGTATTAGTTTTGTAAAAACTTATATCCAAATTTGCTATTTTGTAATTCCATTTATTAAATCCAAACGGGGCGTGTATCAACCTCAATGTGAAAAATGATGTTGAACGCTCAAACACCTGAAGATGAGCTTAGGGGCTGGAAATCCGTCGTACATTGAAATAAGACCACGATTTGTAACGGAAGACTACCCTTTTTTTTTTATTTTACAATTCTATTATGTTACGGATCTGATAGCAAAAGTGATCACATAATGCTTGCGAGTAATGCGAACTTTCAGAGTAACCGTGGGGCACATGGAATACCACGATATGGCTGCCAAGATCATCACCGAACCCCCATCATATTTCACTCATGGGACGTGAACTAGGCGAGAAGTTCGAAACAGTGAAAACAAGATTCATCCGAAGAAACAACTTTATTCCATTCCTCCGTAGTCTGTCATGGGTTCGGCACCTCGTTTCTTGGTACGGGCGTTTGGATAACAGATTTGTGGTTTCGGAAATTTATCTCGCTCTGCAATTCCCTACTTGTTGAGATCCCTTCCTGTTGTTTTCGTATTGACAGGATTCGCGAGTGCGACGTTCATTTCTTCAGTGACATTTGCAAGTGTCTTCCCCTTATTTTTTGTCACAGTGCTTTTCAGTGACCAACACACACTTTCGGTAGCGTTGTGATTTAGCGAACGGTGATGTTCTGCTTTCCCTGCAGGTGGTATAATATTCGATGTAGTAGTGCCTTTCGGAACACCAGACACTTCGGCTGTCTTGATTACGGAAGCACCCACCATAGGAACATCACCAATTTGTCCAAGTTCAAGTTCACTTAACGTATTGAGGACATGCACAGCTGCCGCTCGTGGTCAAATGCAACAGCGAAACCTGCACGTTGGCTATCATATGTATTTCTCGCGGTGTCCTCACACTTTTTGTCCAATCTTGTACATTCTAAGGTAGATTTGGCCGCACGTTAGTTGAGGGAACAGGGGGTGACGCGCAGTTTGTTCCCATCCGAAGGACAGATGACTATTAACATAGTCACGTACTCCCCACCTTAGAAACACTAGAGAGACTTCTTAGAGCTCGCGAAATTAATAGTAGCTCGAATTTTAGTGACTGGGATGTTCACGCCACTACCTGTTGAAACGTCCCCTTTGCAAAATTATGAGAGACTGTGCTAGTAAATTTCTACGTTATTTGATACAGAAACAACTAAGTAAAACACAACGTACTCAGTTTTCTCTTTACTTATTCCGATCTTCACTAAACTCACACGCAATATTTTTAGCGCAACGCAGTCTGACTTTCAACAATCCCTACAAAAGAATGGCCTTGACTAGCAATAACCTATACCTTTCATGAATCACTTACATCACAAAAATCTTCGTTATTCGAACTACTGCAATACAGCGAGCGCCAATACTGCCAGCTAAATAAAAGATTCAAACTACTGGTTCAAATGGTTTAATTGGCTCTGAGCACTATGGGACTTAACATCTGAGGTCATCAGTCCCCTACAACTTAGAACTACTTAAACCTAACTAACCTAAGGACATCACACACAGCCATGCCCGAGGCAGGATTGGAACCTGCGACCGTAACGGTCGCGCGGCTCCAGGCTGAAGCGCCTAGAACCGCTCGGCCACACCGGCCGGCTTCAGACTACTGAAGGCACTAACTACTGATAGGCATGATTAGCGAATGAGAGATTTTGATAGACAACAAACAATGTATTTACCTAAATAGCGTTCAAAAGTCATAATATATATATAATGTTGTGACATCCAATTAAACAAATTTCTTTCTTCTGACGGACACACGTCCAGATCGCCGGCTCAAAACTCTGGCATCTCTCTCCCCACATCCACCACTGCTGGCGGCTCACCTCCAACTGCCCAACGCTACGCGCTGTTCACATCCAACTGCCCAACACTACAATAGCAAATACTCCAGCAATGAGTCCAACCAGCCACAGACTGCACACAGCGCAGTCAGCGCTTTTCATACAGAGCACTGCATGGCGTTACCAACATAAAAACCTAAACAGCCTACTTACACTGTGTGGTGTCACCGCCAGACACCACACTTGTTAGGTGGTAGCCTTTAAATCGGCCGCGGTCCGTTAGTATACGTCGGACCCGCGTGTCGCCACTATCAGTGATTACAGACCGAGCGCCGCCACACGGCAGGTCTAGAAAGACTTCCTAGCACTCGCCCCAGTTGTACAACCGACTTTGCTAGCGATGGTTCACTGACAAAATATGCTCTCATTTGCCGAGACGATAGTCAGCATAGCCTTCAGCTACGTCATTTGCTACGACCTAGCAAGGCGCCATTATCAGTTGCTGTTGGTCTTGTAATTCACGTATCGTCAAGAGCGATGTTCACCATTTATGGATTAAAGTTAAGTATTCCACCAGCTACGTCCGTTTTTTCTAAAGTCTAATTTCCCTGTCCTGTTCCAGACCTCACGCCAGCCTGCGTGAGCCAAAACGCGTGCCTTTCGGCTTCCTCTAATAGGGTGTTGGCTCTCCTGCCAACCCACAACACACTGTCCTCTATTTCGCCAGGTAATGGCGGTGATGGTTCCTCACATTGCTAGGATTCGAGTCAGCTACCTCCAAGTCGAGTAACAAAGCACAAACGAAGGATAGCGTCCTCGTCTACAAACTGAACAGCGTTGACTTAGGATTGCATCTCAACATTTGATGTTCGCTGCACTACTTTACATGTAGTTAACTAAAATGAATAGGCATATGGCTCCCGTAATGGATGGTATTGCATAGCTTAGTGGCTGGATTGAAAAAGAACTTTGGGATCAAAACTAGTCATCAATAAATAGAAATTAATAATGTATCTTCGACGGTTCTTTTGCGGTTTATTTTATAATTTGGTATACCAATGAATTTCTTAATAACGTCGCCAGACGTATAAGCTTGCTTCTCAAAGCAGAACTATTAAAAATGGCTTGTAACAGGAAGGCATACTTTCCTGTTTCACTTCCCTTTCCACGTCAGCGAACGCCTGTGCATAACTGAATGCAGTCAAAAATAAGTATTCCTGCATCACCCGATTCCCGAGAAACCGTGCCCCAGACGGAGTGCAATATTTTTGCCGTGTCAGTCTGGTCTCTTTACTACGGAATCAATTGCAGTTCGCGAGAGAGGAAGGACGAAAAGCGGAGACCATTGTACGGCCCGCTGATGGGCGTCGGCGATTGGCGTGGAACTAGAGGCACGAGTCGGCCGTCGAAGCGTGGTAATCGGCCGCCGGGCCTTTGTGGCGTTCTTTCCGCGGCGCCTCGTTTTTGCAACGTTTCGCCGCTTTCAGCAGCGTCTGGCTGCTTGTAAACAACTTTTTGCCCGCGGTGGGCGCACGTGGACGCTGTCACTGGGAGCTGCGCGGTCGAGCGCACCAGCAAACTCAGAATAACGACGTGGCGAGAGGTTTTGTCGAAGCTAAAAGTGACGAGTGAAAGACTCAGAGTGCTTAGCTAACACCAACGTCATAATCTTTTCTTAGCAGAATAGAATTACTGCAAATGGACGACGAAATATGGTGAAACATCTGTTTTCCTAGCATGTTTCTGGGTGAGCACAGCGTGTTCTTGGGTGAGCATATGAGTAATCTCAACGTTGAAACGTTGATCAGACGAATTATGAACCAACTAAATGAATGAGTGGTGTCTGTTCCTTCGGACATTGCCTAGATGGGCAATGGGTCCACCTTCTTCAGTGCTAATGCACAAATATATCCGACCTACTTCGGGAATTGCAGAGTAGCGCGCATGGAGGGAAACGACAGGGACTGTGTATAGGTGGATAAATGACCTTGTGGATGACGCGGAAGTTCACTGAGGATTTTTGCAGATGATGCAGTGGTGTATCGAGAAGTTGTAACAATGGAAAATTGTACTGAAATGCAAGAGGATCTGCAGCGAATTGACGCAGGGTGCAGGGAATGGCAATTGAATCTCAATGTAGACAAGTGTAATGTGCTGCGAATACATAGAAAGATAGATCCCTTACCAATTAGCTACAAAATAGCAGTTCAGCAACTGGAAGCAGTTAATTCCATAAATTATCTGGGAGTACGCATTAGCAGTGATTTAAAATGGAATGATCATATAAAGTTGATCGTCGGTAAAGCAGATGCCAGACTGAGATTCATTGGAAGAATCCTAAGGAAATGCAATCCGAAAACAAAGGAAGTAGGTTACAGTACGCTTGTTCGCCCACTGCTTGAATACTGCTCAGCAGTACCAGATAGGGTTGATAGAAGAGATAGAGAAGATCCAACGGAGAGCAGCGCGCTTCGTTACAGGATCATTTAGTTATCGCGAAAGCGTTACGGAGATGATAGATAAACTCCAGTGGAAGACTCTGCAGGAGAGACGCTCAGTAGCTCGGTACGGGCTTTTGTTAAAGTTTCGAGAACATACCTTCACCGAAAAGTCAAGCAGTATATTGCTCTCTCCTACGTATATCTCGCGAAGAGACCATGAGGATAAAATCAGAGAGATTAGAGCCCACACAGAAGCATACCGACAATTCTTCTTTCCACGAACAATACGAGACTGCAATAGAAGGGAGAACCGATAGAGGTACTCAAGGTACCCTTCGCCACACACCGTCAGGTGGCTTGCGGAGTATGGATGTTGATGTAGATGTAGATAGGTGGCGCTCGGTGGGAGTGTGGGTCTGCCATGAGGCCTACCGGGATCGACCAGTTGCGATAACACTGTGTCCCGGAGAGGGCAATGATTAACGCATCTTCCTAGTAAACAGGAGATCCCGAGTTCGAATTCCGGTGTGGCACATATTTTCACTCGTCGTCGTTGATTCCGCGTTATGTCCCGACGCAGCTGACATAGATAATCTCTTCCCTTTCCTATCCATACTCCCCCCTCCACCATCAGTTTACGTACAATGCATTATAGCTGCGGATTACTTGTGGTGTCTGTTCATTTGGACATGTCCGGAAGAACAGACACCACGCAGTCGTATATAAGATCTTCACGGAGAAAATAGCCTTATCATCTTTCAGTCCAACGCTATGTGATCAAAAGTATCCGGACACCCACAAAAACATGTGTTTTTCATATTAGGTGCATTATGCTGCCACTTACTGCCAGGTACTCCATATCAGCGACCTCAGTAGTCATTAGACATCGTGAGAGAGCAGAATGGGGCGCTCGTGGAACTCACGGACTTCGAACGTGGTCAGGTGATTGGGTGTCACTTGTGTCATAAGTCTGTACTCGAGATTTCCATGCTTCTAAACATCGCTAGGTCAACTGTTTCCGATGTGATAGTGAAGTGGAAACGTGAAGGGACACGTATAGCACAAAGCGTACAGGCCGACCTCGTCAGTTGACTGACAGAGACCGCCGACAGTTGAAGAGGATCGTAATGTGTAATAGGCAGACATCTATACAGACCATCACACAGGCATTCCTAACCACTTCAGCATCCACTGCAAATACTACGACAGTTAGGCAGGAGGTGAGAAAATTTATATTTCCTGTTCGAGCGGCTCGTCATAAGCCAAACATTACGCCGGTAAATGACAAACGACGCCTCGCTTGGTGTAAGGAGCGTGATCATTGGACTATTGAAAAGTGGATAAACGTTGTGTGGAGTGACGAATCACGGTACACAATGTGGTGATCCGATGGCAGGGTGTGGATATGGCGAGTGCCCGGTGAACGTCATCTGCCAGTGTGTGTAGTGCCAACAGTAAAATTCGGAGGCGGTGGTGTTATGGTGTGGTCGTGTTTTCCATGGAGGGGGCTTGCACTCATTGTAGTTTGACGCCGCAATATCACAGCACAGGGCTACGTTGATGTTTTAAGCACCTTCTTGCTACCCACTCTGAAGAGCAAATCGGGGATGGCGATTGCATCTCCCAACACGATCGAACACCTGTTCATAATGCACACCTTGTGGCGGAGTGGTTACACGACAATAACATCCCTGTAATGGACTGGCCTGCACAGAGTCCTGGCCTAAATCCTATAGAACACCTTTGGGATGCTTTGGAACGCCGACTTCGTGCCAGGCCCCACCGACCACATCGATACCTGTCCTTAGTCCAGCAGTCCCTGAAGAATGGGCTGCCTTTCACCAAGAAATCTTCCAGCACCTGACTGAACGTATGCCTGAGAGACTGGATGCTGTCATCAACGGTAAGGGTGGGCCAACTCCATATTGAATTCCAGCATTACCGATGGACGGCGCCACGAACGTGTACGTCATTTTCAGCTAGGTGTCCGGATACTTTTGATCACATAGTGTATCAGCTGAATGAAAATCGTATGTACATGTACCTCGTCTAATTAATCTTTCTTAGAAAATGTAAGGGCAGCAATCTGTTAAGGCTAATCTTTTCTTGGCAAGTGTTATTCATTAATTTTTCGCAAATATCTGTTAGAGATCGTTCCACAGCGTGGGTCGTTAAAACGTTACTCTTGAGAAGATATCCCTGAAACATCTGGAATACGGCGTCAGCAGTGGTAGAAGAATCTGTAAATTTTCCGGCTAGATGGTAGCGTCATGTCTTTTAGGGATATCTAATTTGAGCTGGTGGGTCTGCTTAGATCTGATGGTTTATTTTTTAACTGGTGGCTTCAGGCTCAACTTCTTTGATGATGGCAGTGTACGTAAGGATTTCTGAAAAGCAATTTTCGAGCACGTGGACCGAAGTTAATGAAGAGTAATTTTGGTAGCGAAGTTAAGAAACGATGTACTAATATGGATTGAGTTTTATCGAAAGCTAATTCAGAATGTGTCCTGTTTTGGGATATACACTCCTGGAAATGGAAAAAAGAACACATTGACACCGGTGTGTCAGACCCACCATACTTGCTCCGGACACTGCGAGAGGGCTGTACAAGCAATGATCACACGCACGGCACAGCGGACACACCAGGAACCGCGGTGTTGGCCGTCGAATGGCGCTAGCTGCGCAGCATTTGTACACCGCCGCCGTCAGTGTCAGCCAGTTTGCCGTGGCATACGGAGCTCCATCGCAGTCTTTAACACTGGTAGCATGCCACGACAGCGTGGACGTGAACCGTATGTGCAGTTGACGGACTTTGAGCGAGGGCGTATAGTGGGCATGCGGGAGGCCGGGTGGACGTACCGCCGAATTGCTCAACACGTGGGGCGTGAGGTCTCCACAGTACATCGATGTTGTCGCCAGTGGTCGGCGGAAGGTGCACGTGCCCGTCGACCTGGGACCGGACCGCAGCGACGCACGGATGCACGCCAAGACCGTAGGATCCTACGCAGTGCCGTAGGGGACCGCACCGCCACTTCCCAGCAAATTAGGGACACTGTTGCTCCTGGGGTATCGGCGAGGACCATTCGCAACCGTCTCCATGAAGCTGGGCTACGGTCCCGCACACCGTTAGGCCGTCTTCCGCTCACGCCCCAACTTCGTGCAGCCTGCCTCCAGTGGTGTCGCGACAGCCGTTAATGGAGGGACGAATGGAGACGTGTCGTCTTCAGCGATGAGAGTCGCTTCTGCCTTGGTGCCAATGATGATCGTATGCGTGTTTGGCGCCGTGCAGGTGAGCGCCACAATCAGGACTGCATACGACCGAGGCACACAGGGCCAACACCCGGCATCATGGTGTGGGGAGCGATCTCCTACACTGGCCGTACACCACTGGTGATCGTCGAGGGGACACTGAATAGTGCAAGGTACATCCAAACCGTCATCGAACCCATCGTTCTACCATTCCTAGACCGGCAAGGGAACTTGCTGTTCCAACAGGACAATGCACGTCCGCATGTATCCAGTGCCACCCAACGTGCTCTAGAAGGTGTAAGTCAACTACCCTGGCCAGCAAGATCTCCGGATCTGTCCCCCATTGAGCATGTTTGGGACTGGATGAAGCGTCGTCTCACGCGGTCTGCACGTCCAGCACGAACGCTGGTCCAACTGAGGCGCCAGGTGGAAATGGCATGGCAAGCCGTTCCACAGGACTACATCCAGCATCTCTACGATCGTCTCCATGGGAGAATAGCAGCCTGCATTGTTGCGAAAGGTGGATATACCCTGTACTTGTGCCGACATTGTGCATGCTCTGTTGCCTGTGTCTATGTGCCTGTGGTTCTGTCAGTGTGATCATGTGATGTATCTGACCCCAGGAATGTGTCAATAAAGTTTCCCCTTCCTGGGACAATGAATTCACGGTGTTCTTATTTCAATTTCCAGGAGTGTATATTTAGATTTTAAGCCATACTGATTATGATTGCGTGAATTTTGTGTTATAGAGGGATAAACGGAAAATGCGATTCTGGTCTAGTGTGCTGAGATATTCATTACATTATGTGTTGCTTAGATGTAATTTAAGTAGTGTACGGATCTTTAAATGCTTACTGGTCGTTTGCAGTGAAAATTTTAGAGTAAGATAACGGGTGTCAGTTTATTAAAAAAGTAAAGTCGTATAGCATGAATGGCTGGGAGACCCTGAAAGGCAGGTGCAGTCAGTCATCTAATTAGAAAGATTTTCCTATCCTCCCCCCCCTTCCCCCCCCCCCCCCCCCCAATCCCCCGCCCGCAGGCACTTTCCAGTCGTGAAATATGAAAGCAATGTGAGTAAGTGTAACTGTTAAGTGTAGGTGGGACTTACCATCTAAGGTCATCAGTCCCCTAGATTAGAACTACTTACACCTAACTAACCTAAGGACGCACACACACATCCATGCCTGAGGCAGGATTGGAACCTGCAACCGTAGCAGCAGCGCGGTTCCGGACTGAAGCGCCTAGAACCGCTGGGCCATAGTGGCCAGCATACATTCTTGGAATGAGTTATTATAATTATTCCTATAATAAAGTGTCATACAAAATTTTATCGTTGGTTAACGCCTCTCATGAGTGATTATTATCGTCAATAATTTACAAATTAAGCATGAATCACGCTTCTTTTATAATTTGTAATATGCCGTTTCAAGGTAACGAGCACTGGATATTAATTACAAACACGTCACCATTATCAAGAAATTTCACTTAATAACGCATCAACGATACAAGTCTTCAAGACAAAATATGATACCCAAGACAGGAAACAAACATCGTAAGACTGGATAACGTCGTGGGGTTTGGAGTCGGAAGATGTGGGTCCGCATTTCGTCACATGTCAATACTTCTTTCGTGTTAGCGTTGTTAACACATTCTGGAACTTTGTTATGAATGTAATATTTGATGTTATTTACACTCCGATTGATTTGAGAACTAGGGACGAAAGAAATATTCAGCGATTTCCGAGTGTGTGGTTACACAGCAACCTAAGAAGACAGTTTAAATTGCTGCGAGTGCAACGAGGAGCATTAACATTCTTAATATTTCTTGTAACAAATATTTCGCTGTTTATTTACGAATGTGTGGCGATTTCCGAGTGTGTGGTAAGGCGAAAACCTAAGACTACTGATTTAAATGCTGCGACTAAAATGAGGTGCAATAAAATTCGTATTCTTTCTTCGCAGAAATATTTGTCTCTTTATTTCCGAATATGCGCCGCCTTTCGAAAGATGCGCAAGCGAATCGATGAGCACTAACATTCAAATTCTTCCTCATCACGAAGTCGATAGCTGATCATGTGGTCGACATACCACGTCACGTTTGCGGGAAGTGTGGTAAAATGAATGTTACCCAAAGAAATCTCGCCGCAGAAAATTATTACAAAAAATGTATTACTTGATACACTGTTCTGTAATAATATCTGCGTGCGTTGCTATTGATCTGTTCCGCGCCTAATGGACTAGGTCTGTTTTTCTGACACTACTGAATCATTATAAAGGCCCGTTAGCGACTTGAAATGACACTTGTCTGTGTAATTTATGGCAAAATACAGTGGCGTGCGTTTTAAATGTTGTTGCAAGCGATTTAGTGTGTTAGTTTTCACTGTTTCATGTTGTGCAACGAGAGTGAGAACTTATCATTGTATTTTAGCTTTGGATTGATTCGAGCTATTTTTGGACAGAGAATAATCGTGTACTTAACAATTCGTTTATCCGACGCAAGTGAGTAATTCTGAGAAACCGGTGATTTTGTACCAGAATTGGAACATTAAAATTAGACCTCAGCAGTTCCTGTGTAGTCAGATATAGTAAAGAAGGACTGGAATACAATCGTGGGTTAGTAGACAATTACGGAGATAATTGCACAGGCCCCCTTGGTCGATGACCAGAACTAGGTGCGCTAAGGGATGACGGGTTGATACAATAACTTGGTGCACGGAGGAAGAGGGACGTCACTACCAATTTACCAATAGATTTGAAAGTCTGCGGCTATTTTATAACACCGTTGCTCATTCAGTATATCAAAAACAAATAACACTGCTACTAATTCGCATAAGACTTTCTGTGAAAACATAATCCAAGTAGAAAGCGGGCAAATTTTGAACTGCAGGAAATAGCAGAACGAAACTTCGTTGGATTTTATTCAAAAGGAACCAACTTGGAGTAGCCTTGAGTGATTCAGGGAAATTATGATAAATCCAAATCAAGGCTCTCCATAGAGAATTGAACCTCTTTCCTTCCGAATATGTGTCCGTGTCAAAGGCACAACAGTGCACACGAGCAAAATACACACAGTGTTACTTTTATCGTGGCCACTCCGAATATCTTCCTGTCCACAAGCAAAACAAGAAATCTATCAAATGTGTGATTTCCTAAGGGACCAAATTGTTGAGGTCATCGGTCCCTAGGCTTACACAATACTTAAACTAACTTATGCTAAAGACAACACACACACCCATGCCCGAGGGAGGATTCGAACCTACGGTGTGAGGGGCAACGCAAACCGTGGCATGGCGCCTCTAACCGCGCGGCCACAGCGCGCGGCAAGAAATTTATCAAGAAGAATTGTTCAGTTACCGGGTGGAAATTAACCGACATTATTGATTTTTTCGCAACTTTGTTCGTTACGAAGATAAACATAGTAGTACGCCTTTTCTAAATAACTTCCTATATTTTTTAATCAGTAATCCACTTCCTCTTCTCGAAACCTGTAGTATTCACGAAATCATGGCGTTATTAAAAACATGACACAAAATTGACTCTCACTTCCCTGCACTACCAGAAGGCGCTGGTACCTGTGGTAGCATAGGTTGTCCACTTGCCGGAGTAGACAGTAAACGTCGTGGAAATACTCACTATCCATTCCATGAACCGTCTTCAGGTGAAGGTTTGTGTCGGTACAATATACACCATCGAAAATATGCAGTTTTTAATCCGGAACTGCCTTTACTGTACAAATACTACTGTAAAATACTACAGCTCTGTAAAACATTTGCTCGTACAGTAAACAAGAAAATTTTATCCAGTTACTATCTCCTAATTAAAATTCTCCAAAGAAAAGTAGCATTTCCATTTTCTCTTCGTTAGTGTAAATTGTTCTCACACAAATCAAGTGAAGACTGTTGACTGAACAGCGGGTGTGCATTGTCCTGTGTTTCCATTTGTTTACTGTTATATAAAACAAGTGGACGAGTTACTTTATCCCGGGTAGCTGCTCTGCGCGCTACTGCGTGACGGTCAGTCGGTTTTGTGTCACATTTGTAACAACTTCTTTTGTACGTGAATAGTACACTAATACGTTTTTTAATGTAGCTTGTACAGTGGAGGTGAACTACCGAATAAAAAGTATAGGCGCTATTTAAAAAAGAAGTATTGCTGTTCGTAAATTTATAGCGAACAATGTTACAATAAAAGCAATCGTGCTGGATGATGTGCCTCCTGCCGGATAAAAACATTTTTTTATAGAGCTTTCATTTCGCTTCGGGACAAAAATTTATTTGGGGTGGGAAGATAAATCTGTGTACGCAAAAAGGGCCTACGATGGACATAACGCCTAAAGCCTGAAGCGCATTGCGAAATGTATGTCATTTTGTCAACTATTTAGTGCAGAGCACAGGTCAGGAACACTGAATTACTCGTGCCTGGATGGTTTTATTTTTTGGTAAATACTAACGGGTACTGTAATAGGGAAGAAACATTTAGTTTGTGGGGCACCATACCTGCACACTTCTGGCTCCGTTTAACTGCTGATTGAACTGTCGCAAATGATACGCAGATCCCAACTTAATTGATACCCAGTCTGCAATAAATGCCCCAGTAACAAAATCAATTTCACGGAAAAGAAACTTTGTTTTACTTTGATAGGCTGGTAGGTTCGGTGAAAGTGCTGTAAACATAGTGAAAGCTACTAACATTTACCAGGTTCGAATTTAAAGAAGCACGTTACTGAGATGGTTTCTTTATGAAACGAAAGCATGTAATTAAAAAAAAAGTGTTTTGGTGAAGGCTGACCACCTACAAAAGCAGGTCTGTCTGAAAGCAGGTAAATTCCTAATAAAGTTTACTGATCTCTTGAATGATTTAGTGCTATCACACGCTTTCATATACTCAAATGCAAAAATGTGAAAAGAATTGCCTTCCACTTTAGTTCAACTCATACAGTTATTAGCGCCGTGGGGTACTTTTAGATGTGTTGCGGTCTACGGTTAGGAACGAGTAAGGAAGCTAGCTAAATTCAATAAAATGTACTATCACTGTACCTTAAAGTTTCTTAATTTGTATAAATAATCAGACTACTACGCAACAAGTAGTGTAAAGGTGAACTGAGGCGAAATCCGGCACAGTGCGACGCTATAAACTGCTTTCATATTTCGTACGTTCGTTGTATTTGCATAGATAAAAGGCCACATACGGACATCATGAGTGTACTTAATCGCTGTACAAAGAAAAAGTTCCAACACGAAAAAATTACGAAGCTGTTTTACTTGAATCAATTTATTTTATTATCGTCTTATTTCGAAGTTGTTTGCTTAATGGGTTCAGTCCTAGCCCGCACCGGACGCTGCTGGTAGAATGAAACAACCTTGTCATTTTTGATGCAAGCTTCGAGAGATTTGAACTCCGCACCTTGGGTAAGGAAATCCAAAGTTTTGGTCGTTGGGGTTCGTTGTTATGTGAACAATGAGGAATTCATTGTGTAATAAGAATGACCTATTTTCTAAAATACTGGTTAAGGTACGTGAAAGAAGTTGAGGTCTGGAGGAGTGATGCAGAAGTTATTTAAAATAAAGAGATGCTTTCAATTTCGTATATATTTGTATTCACTGCTAAGCGATTTCTTCAGTCTTGAATTCGCTGTCGCACACTGAAGTAATGTTGGCGAAATGAAGGAAGGAGTTTTACAACAGTTCTCGATATCCGCCTTGACCTCTTTGTCGACGGGACGCAAAACCCAAATCATCCTTCCCGTTTCGGCAGTTTTCGGCATTTTAAGAAGACATCAAGAAGAAGTGTGAGATGATGTCCAAACTTTTTTAGTGAATCTGACAATACGGAAATGAACGCTAAGACCTGTATTCTCCATATGAACCCGTACTTGTGCAGAAATTGAATTATACAAGTAGACTTACCGAAAGATTAATATTCTCTTGTGAACCTCGCCAGGCTAGCACTCCGGTAAGAAAGGATACTGCGGAGACATGGCTTAGCCACCGCTTGGAGGATGTTTCCAGAAGGAAATTTTCATTGTGCAGTGGATTGTGCGCTCATACGAAACTTTATCGCAGATTAACACTGTATATGGGACCGAAACGCGAACTCTGCCTTTTGCGATCAAGTGCTCTACCGACTGTGCTAGCCAAACACGAGTGATGACGCGCCTTCACAGCTTGACCTTCACCAGTACCTCATCTCCTACCTTCCAAACTTCACAGAAGTTCTCTTGCGAAACTTGCGGGACTATATACACTCCTGGAAATTGAAATAAGAACACCATGAATTCATTGTCCCAGAAAGGGGAAACTTTATTGACACATTCCTGGGGTCAGATACATCACATGATCACACTGACAGAACCTCAGGCACATAGACACAGGCAACAGAGCATGCACAATGTCGGCACTAGTACAGTGTATATCCACCTTTCGCAGCAATGCAGGCTGCTATTCTCCCATGGAGACGATCGTAGAGATGCTGGATGTAGTCCTGTGGAACGGCTTGCTATGCCATTTCCACCTGGCGCCTCAGTTGGACCAGCGTTCGTGCTGGACGTGCAGACCGCGTGAGACGACGCTTCATCCAGTCCCAAACATGCTCAATGGGGGACAGATCCGGAGATCTTGCTGGCCAGGGTAGTTGACTTACACCTTCTAGAGCACGTTGGGTGGCACGGGATACATGCGGACGTGCATTGTCCTGTTGGAACAGCAAGATCCCTTGCCGGTCTAGGAATGGTAGAACGATGGGTTCGATGACGGTTTGGATGTACCGTGCACTATTCAGTGTCCCCTCGACGATCACCAGTGGTGTACGGCCAGTGTAGGAGATCGCTCCCCACACCATGATGCCGGGTGTTGGCCCTGTGTGCCTCGTTCGTATGCAGTCCTGATTGTGGCGCTCACCTGCACGGCGCCAAACACGCATACGACCATCATTGTCACCAAGGCAGAAGCGACTCTCATCGCTGAAGACGACACGTCTCCATTCGTCCCTCCATTCACGCCTGTCGCGACACCACTGGAGGCGGGCTGCACGATGTTGGGGCGTGAGCGGAAGACGGCCTAACGGTGTGCGGGACCGTAGCCCAGCTTCATGGAGACGGTTGCGAATGGTCCTCGCCGATACCCCAGGAGCAACAGTGTCCCTAATTTGCTGGGAAGTGGCGGTGCGGTCCCCTACGGCACTGCGTAGGATCCTACGGTCTTGGCGTGCATCCGTGCGTCGCTGCGGTCCGGTCCCAGGTCGACGGGCACGTGCACCTTCCGCTTACCACTGGCGACAACATCGATGTACTGTGGAGACCTCACGCCCCACGTGTTGAGCAATTCGGCGGTACGTCCACCCGGCCTCCCGCATGCCCACTATACGCCCTCGCTCAAAGTCCGTCAACTGCACATACGGTTCACGTCCACGCTGTCGCGGCATGCTACCAGTGTTAAAGACTGCGATGGAGCTCCGTATGCCACGGCAAACTGGCTGACACTGACGGCGGCGGTGCACAAATGCTGCGCAGCTAGCGCCATTCGACGGCCAACACCGCGGTTCCTGGTGTGTCCGCTGTGCCGTGCGTGTGATCATTGCTTGTACAGCCCTCTCGCAGTGTCCGGAGCAAGTATGGTGGGTCTGACACACCGGTGTCAATGTGTTCTTTTTTCCATTTCCAGGAGTGTATTCATTCATCTAGGAATGCTAGTCTTTCAAGTTTCGCAGGAGAACTTCTGTGGCGTTTGCAAGGTAGAAGATGAGGTACTGACGGAAGCAAAGCAGTGATGACGGCGCCTGACTCGTGGTTGGCTAGCTCAGTCGGGAAAGCACTTGCTCACGGAAGAAGAAGATCCCGAGTTCGAGACTCGGTCCGACGCATAACGTTGATCTACCAGGAAGATCCAAGAATGTATTTACTTCTGAATTTGTGTAGTACAACATACAGCGCAAGTCAGTAGCCATAACATTTCATCAGTTAAGATAGCAGCAAATAGAAAATCACTCAGGCATTATAAATTTTTTTAGTCGTTGTGTATATCGAGACATGAATTAAGAAACCAGGGAGTTAATACTGAAAAAAAAGAGAACCAGTCTGTAAGTAATATCAAGATGAAGTGTAGAAAGACATTCGAGCTATGAAAAAAGAGAAGGCTTCAAGGGATGATATTCAGTGGGAAACGTAACGAGGCAAAACCTAGAAAATTCTTTACATGGTGTCTGCGGACGAAGACTATCACCCAGAACCCAAGAAATGAACTTATTATTTTTGTGCACAAGAAAGAAAACTGGCAGGATGGTAAACTCCATTCATCTACTAGCCTCCACACCATAATGGACAAGATAACTTCGAAATTTATCACCAATCACACAGAAAAGTCATTGGATTTGAAACGGACAAGAGGGCTTCAGAAGGGAGTGTAACTTTGTGTCGCATTCACGAGACAGGTTTTGACTCAGTTTCAACAAAATCTGGATTAGCAGTAGGGGCGAGTGTCGCACCTCTGAGAACATTTCAGTCTTTCTCCTCGAGCCAGCCCAATGAAATTTAAAATATTTTCTTATTTCATTTATAAATGATAGCATCGGCACCAGAGAGGCAATTCTGACATTGTGGTTGATAATGGAAACAAGATTAAATAGAAATCAACATACTTTCATAGGATTTGTCGACAATGTAAAATGATGTAAAATATTCGAAATTCTGAGAAAAATAGGGGTAAGCTATAGGGAGAGACGTGTAATACAGAATATGTACAAGAACCGAGATGAATAATAACAGAGGACGATCCAGAAAGAAGTGCTCGGATTAAAACGGGTGTACGACAGAGATGTAGTCTTTCGCCCTTCCATTCAATCTGTACATAGAAGAAGCAATGCTGGAAATAAAAGAAAGATTCAGGAGTGGAATTAAAATTCAAGTGAAAGGATATCCATGATACGATTAGCGGATGCCATTGCTGTCCTGAGTGAAAGTGAAGAAGAATCACATGATCTACTGAATAGAATGAACAATCTAATGAGTACAGAATAAGAATTAAGAGTAAATCGAAGAGAGACAAAATGAGAACTGTGAGAAGCCGGACACCAGGATTGATGGTCACGATAAAGTTAAGGAATTCTACTATCAAGGCAGCAAAATAACCAATGACGGACGGAGCAAGGAGGATATCAAAAGCCGAGTAGTGCTAGCAAAAACGTTATTCCTGGCCAAGAGAAGCCTCCTGCTATCAAACGTAGGCCTTAATTTGAGGAAGAAATTTCTGTGAATATAAGTTTGGAGCACAGAATTGTATGGTAGTGAAACATGGACTGTGGGGAAACCGGAACAGAAGAGAATCGAAGCATTTGAGATATGGTGCCAAAGACGAATGCTGAGAACTAGGTGGACTGATAAGGTAATTCTGCGTAGAATCGGAGAGAAAAGGAATATGTGGAAAACACTGACATGGACAAGGGACAGGATGATAGGACATCTGTTAAGACATCAGGGAATGCCTTCCATGCTAGTAGAGGGAGCTGCAGAGAGCAAAAACTTTAGAGGAAGACAGAGATTAGAATATGTCCAGAAAATAATTGGTGACGTAAGTTGCAGGTGCAACTCTGAGATGAAGAGGTTGGCACAGGAGAGGAACTCGTGGCGGGCCGCATCAAACCAGTCAGAAGATTCATGCCCGCCCCCCCCCCCCCCCCCCCAAAAAAAAGCGTTCACTAGTCTGAAAAAGTAATGTTTCTCCACATGCGAAAAAATTTTCCACGTTACAACGTCCTGTTGGTCCTAGAAATAAATATTGCATAGAAATTTAAAAGTGTTGTAATCGAGAAAATCTTGTCCGTTCCATTGTTACTCAACTAGGCACCAATACTGACTCAGTGAAATCAATTTATGTAGGAATACTATCAAAAACCAGTTACATGTTCAATACCGTCTATTGCAAACAAAGACATATTTCTTTTTTAAGACGTAAAATTGTTAAGACGTCGAAGAACATCGGTTCATTTGCAAATATTTTCCATGGCAGAAGACCTCCTCCTGTTTAGTGGTACGCCATGGTACACGACCGACAAAGTATGGCTAAATCGTCCACTCGTTATACAGGGTGTTTCACAATTCATGCTACACACTTGTAGAGATTGTAGAGGGGACTAAGTAAATCAAGTTTTACGCAGGAACTCATGTCCGGGAAAGTCATTCAATGACGGTACATAGCTCCAAAGTTATATAAGCCGGCGCCTGCAAATGTAAGTATGTACAGGATGATTTCATGATGATATTACAAACTTTCTAGGATGATGGAGGAGATAAGCATACCAAATTGAGGTAGAATCTCTGTACCGGAAACGAAAGTTATAAGCGAAAACCGTTTTGATACCTCTGACAATGGAATACATGTACTTGTACTGTTGTTGTCAAGATTGTAGGGTACGCAAAAAGAAGAAGAAGAAGAAGAAGAAGAAAACTGCGTAGTAAACATGGCTCTAAAATGCATACTTTGAGAGCTATGAGCACTTATTCAATAGAGAAGATGTGTTCCACAGTAACGCAGATGAACAAGTGCTTGCAATTTCTCGGACACGCATTTTAGAGCCTATGTTTGCTGGACATTGTTTCCTTGTTTTAGTCCTTGTGATTCTGAAACCGGTTGCTAAATTATAACAACGACAAGGAAATATCATGTGTTCCTAGGTACACTATCTCCAAGGTCCAACACTCTCCCTCATTTGAGAGATAAGGAACTGTTTCATCCTAAGGATGTTGCAGCGTTCTTAAACTTCGCTTGGATATTGGGAAATTCAGAACTGAAACAGGAGTCTGGCATAGAAATTATATATCACTAAAACCAACTCAGTATTCCCAGTAGTACTAGAAGAACTTTTCAGTCTTAAACTGGGAAAATGAAAGTAGAAAATACCTTAACTACCTTTCTGTTTCTCACGGCATTGTTCTCTTTGGTTCCAGCCGGGGTAAGTCAGAAAAACTAAAGCCTGAAAATCAACCACAGTAAAAGAAACAATGTATAAATTATAAATTACAAAAATAGCTGTAGAAATAAACAATGAAATCGTACAACAAGTTGATGTGTGATATATTTTAAGGCAATGCTTGGATGGACGCAGATAAAATACAAAAAAGGAGAAAGTTGCCCGTAGTGCTCGCCGTCGACTATGTAGAGTTTCCTAAACGAAATGTTCGTCATGTCTGAAACGGAAAGCTAAAATTCTGTGTGTATTAACGCTTTGGCTTACAACCTTGTGATAGGGAATATCGTTGCGAAAAACTTCCAAAAACCAAGGCTTTCTGAAAGTGGTACTGAGAGATGAGATTTACAAGAAGATACAAGAAACCACTAAATCGCTGTGAAAACATCTGGGAGGGAGAGACGTAGTTATAATTGTGACGAAAATGAAACTGATGTTTACGAGACACGTAGCAATTCAAGTGGGTGACAAAGGAAGCAAGAAACTTCCTGGCACATTTAAAATATTTGCCGCACCAGTGCTCGAACTTGGAAATCAAATCAGGATGTACTCCACGTAGAGTACCATAAAACTTCGTTTGGAAACCATCCGTATTACGCTGTGGCTAAATCATTTCTTCACTATATCCTTTCTTCTAGGAGTGCTAGTCTCGCAACGTCGTCAGAAGAATTTTTGTGAAGTTTAGATTCCAGGAAAGAGACAGTAGCTGAAGTAAGGCCATGGTCCTCATAGCTGTTCGTGAGCCTTGCTTGCATTTTCCCGATAAAAGCAAAGAGCTAAGGTTCGACTCTTGGTCCGGCACGAAGTTTGGATCTACCAGCAAGTTTCAAATCAGCGCACACTCCGCTGAAGTACAAAAATTCATTCTCAGACAAAGTTTTTGTTCAGTTCCTATAGACCGAGATGAAAATCTGGTACAAAATGATACAAATCAAACGCGAACAGTAAATGCTCTTTTGGATGAAGATCGCAATGTGTGAAAAAGTCAGGAGGAGGATTTTGTCCAACAATGGACGCAAAATGACCGACTTTGTTGCCAATGATGATGATAAGAAGATGATGATGGTAGTGATACTAATAGGAAAATACAATGCTGTAAGAGACGTCTTACATATATCGAAATGCAGAGCGTAATTGATTTGAAGGTAAGAAGGCAGACACTTCAGAGCTATCTTAGAGATGACAAGCTGTCAGCGTATCTGCAAAAATGAACATTAAGATTTCCGTGGACGTACTAGCTAGGTAAAAAGACAATCTTCGAGAGCACAGCAAATTTAATACCTATTTTAGAAGAAAAATCGGATAGTGCCTACAGAAGATGACGCATACGATTACAAGAATCGAAACACATCTAGATGACTAAAAGAAATAGTTTTAAAGTTCGATGCATCCGAGTTTCCACAAATAGAAACAAAGAAGGCCCATACTAAATGCGACATTGTTGTCTTCTACGATACTGCAACGAAAAGCTCTGCATGTCTCCTTTTCCCTCATAAAATGTGACACGCTATTTTCGTTGTAATATCCAAAAAAGAGATGTATTAAACTTTCACTTTCCGGTATTATATACAGCGACAAATATAACGGTTGTACAATTTCAGACTCTCTGTTGTGCAAAGCCAGCAGATACTAATGAGAAATGATTAGTAAATATATATATACATACTTCATCAGCAAATGCCTTTCTTAGCCCCAAATGTTAACAGTGGATCACAATTTCTGCACCTAGTCAGACGACACACAGTGATTTTTAAACTTTGTCACAGACCAAGCAACAAACCCGACCACCAGGCGCAATGTGGAACGGTTTTCTTGAGTGCTTTCTCGAAGTCGCCACTGACGAAAGGCGAGAAAGAATTTTCAAATTAAATTTGTCCACACCACCTGCGGCAGCTCGCCCCCTACTGGGCGCAGCTCCTTGCGTCGTTATAAATTTGGCTTCGGACGTCGGAGTAAATTGCTCCGCTACAGCAAATATTTAAATACGTGAGCCTCCTCCCTCTCTTTATGCCTGAGCTGTTTGGGAACCTGTTAAAGGCCCTCAGCCCCTGTGTTACAGAGCTCAATATTTGTTGGCCTGTTGTTTTTGAATGAAGACCGGGTGGGAAATTTCTTTATTGCTTCCCATGCCTAATAAACACTGGAACCTACAGTGCATACAAATACCTTTCTGGGTCGTCTCCTGTAATTTCCTAAGGCAGTAGAGTGTGGGAAAATGAAATTTAAAAACTGACTTAACGTATGTGTGAAAAATGGTGCACGAAGGAAGTAGAACTGTAGGAAATTGTGCCCTAAAAATCGTTCGAACCTAAAGAAGACACATTTCACTCACGCTGAGGAGTCATACCCTTTTTCTGAGCCGTTGTAACTTGGTCCACCTGCACTGCCACGTTCATGTAGAATTCCACAGAGCACAGTGCTTGTTTAAATAAGCAGATATCAAGAATACATTTTGACGCTTAATTACTTTACACAGCAACATCCTGCTTACCCTTGTTAACGCGGGCAGGGGGCTGCACGGATAACCGAACAACACGGATAATCCAATATACCCATGGTTTTTGTTTTATTGGAAACTGCTACACTTCACTACATTGCTTATGCGTTACCATCCGGAAACTGACAGCTTATTTACAAAGTTACACTTCAATAGACTGTATTTTCTATTTCATGCTTTCAGTTTACTTTCGAGAAATAATCGCCCAATTTCTTTTTCTATTATTTCTGTTTGTCATTCGCCTTTTCCATGACGACAGTTACCATTTTCCTGAGAATCAAAACATCGGCATAGCCAAACAAATTTCGACCTGCAAGTTCTAATGACAAATCAACACACTTCAACGCCTTGCTGACAGATCCGTCGATCACCTCGTCTTCGTTCTTTTATTCTAGCGAAGACACGATGTTCGCCACATCCATATCTTTCAGCTACCCAAATACTGGTTCACAGGCTTCACCATACAGCCACTCGCGTATGTTTTCGTCACCCGCGTTTTAGAAACCGTAAATTTGTGTTCTAAATTATATCGTAAAACTTCATGCACCGTTATTTACTTTTTTCAAAAATAGCCGAACTACGCACTGATAGTCTGCTAGCTCGGTAATCCGTACCCGGATATTCGGGAGTTTGCCATGTATTAATCTGCTGTTCGTTAATATTGTTCCCGGAAAATTACTCTTATTTCTTCTGATCCGCGTCACGTATAGCGACGGTAAGTAACTTCGTGATTATATACGCGCATTTCTCGATGTGGAATTTCAAGGGTTTGACAATGATGAGGTAACTCAATGTTTCCGTGCGCATACAGGTCGTCACACTTAAATATTTGTATCGATAAACATACATAGTGCGAAAAAAGTGTTTCAGATGAAATTTATTGCAGACGAAGAGATCGCAAGGTATCCACGTTATTTAGTTTCGTCTCATATGGCAGTCCGCCAGTGACAGCGGGTTTCACTTTTATTTTTAAAACTGTGACCGTGAACTATTTTAGATGATAAAGCCGCGCGGAGTGGACATGCGGTTTGAGGAGCCATCTCACAGATTGCGCGGCCCCTTCCGCCAGAGGTTCGAGTCCTCCCTCGGGCAAGGGTGTGTGTGTTGTTCTTAGCATAAGTTAGTTTAAGTAGTGTGTAAGTCTAGGGACCGATGACCTCAACGGTTTGGTCCCTTAGGGATTCACACACATTTGAACATTATAGATGATAAGAAAAATCAACATTCTGATTACATGATACTTTATCAAAATTAATAACCGTTTCGGTTTTCGAGCCATCATAAGATCTGAAAATTGTAGACAGTGCGTGTAATTTTCAGATTTGCTGTAAATTTTATTAAAGAAGCGTTTGAAGAAGACACTGACTTTTACAGTCTGATCCGATATGGTCACCATTCACCTCACCGAGCGAGACGGCGCAGTGGTTAGAACACTTGACTCGCATTCGGGACGCTTCAAACCCGCGTCCGTCCAACCTGATTTAGGTTTTCCGTGATTTCCCTAAACCGCTTCGGGCAGATGCTGGTAAGGTTACTTTGCGAGGACACGGCCGATCTCCTTCCGCATCCTTTCCTAATCCTACGGGACGGATGACCTCGCTGTTTGGTCCCCTCCCCCAAATCAACCAACTAACCAACCATTCGCCTCAGCAGCTCAAAACGGCCTCATTCACGTCTCCACTTTTTTCTTGGGTATCTGATCCGAAGGATGCGGAAACCCATATGTAACGTAGAACTGACAACGAGATGTCGAGTAAAGTGGACAGGTTAGTATTGAAGGAAGTGAGGAGTACTATGTTGTCAGTAAACAAGCAGTGACAACAGATTGGGTCTTTCAGGAGACCTTAGTAACTTTGAACGATCAACAGCTGGGCACAAACCAGGCAGATCTCATCTACTGACAGAGAGCGACTACCGGTCACTATGGAGGGCGATGTAAAAATGCGCGTGAAATCAACGGAAGAAGACAGTCGTGAGTTCAAAAGTGCTACCGGCAGACCATCTAGTACAGTGCTGTGTGTAGGTAGCTCAATTGTGTAGAGTACAATGTCGAGCATTTGTCTGTTGCCAGTGTAAAGCGACTGTTAAGATGGTATAAAGAGCGACACCACTGAACAGTGAATGATTGGAAACGAATGATCTGATGTGACGAGTCACGCCATTCCCTGCAACAAACCAATACAAGAGTCTGGATCTGGAGAATACCTGGAGAACTTTACCTGCCATTGCGTGTAGAGCCAACAGTGAAGATTAGGGGAAGTGGGGTTTGGTATGGGACTGTACTTCGTGGTTAGTGTATGCGCTCGTTATTGCACTTAAGGGGAGCCGGAGGTGCCTATGCTGCCCATGTTAAAACCACTAAGTTTGAGGAACATTTATGAATAAACTACCAAATAGAAAAATTTGAATTTTTTTTTACATATGGAGTGGTTTAGTATTGCAGTTATGACAGAGGGATTTTGGAGTATCTTTTCTAGTTTCCTTCTAAATATTTTTTTTTATTAATGACCCAAATTTTTTTACAAATAATTGCTTTATAATTAAACTGAAAGGAAACTACTGAACATATTGCCAAGTGGCTGTGTTACAATGTAAATTTGACCACTAGGAGTGCTGTATAAAAATTTCATCTCTCTAGCTTGAGTGGATTTTGAGAAAATGTTCCTTATATTCGAAAAATTCTAGTTTACGGGAAATGGCTATCAAAGTTTCTCAATACATTCCTGCACTATAGGATGGATTATCAGGCTCTTCTTCTTCGTCCTCCAAAAGCTTCCTCTTCTGTCTTCTTTTCTGGCCTGTTGTTCCATCATACTTCATATGCCTTTCTCTTCTTTCTGCTCCTCTTATCCTTTCTCTGTCAATATTTCTTAGTGCTCGTACAGTGTTCACCCCAGCTGTAAATCCTCACGCCTTCAGAACTTCACACTTCACATTGTTCCCTTGGTTGTAGGTTGCTATTGCATCATAAATGCCAAAGTGCAGTGTTTTTATGCTTACAAACACCCTTTTAGGAATCACTTTCCAAATCAAATTGTTTACGCTCTCACTAGGATTCTGCGTCTTTCTGTGTAGACATTTGTGTAACAATTCTGGCTGTGCTAAGTCATGAAAAATTGGTTTTATTGCATTTATCACAGCTGCTGGCAAACCATGTTTGTGATCATAGTCCTTTTTTGCATTATATTTGCACCAGGACTCTTTCGGGCACAGGCTGTGTTGAGGGTATTCATTGGAAGAGGCAGTATGAAGGAACAATACCCACACTGCTTTTCGCATGTCACTAACATTACTAGAATTTTGCCTTATAGCATACCCATAGTATCTCAGTAGACGTTCAATCACCTCATCAGTAAGCCCACCTCTCCCTCCTATTGTCTTTCCATCACTGAGCTTACTTGAACCCAAAGTATGTTTGAGCCTCTTAGCGCTTCATTTGTCACAGAAAACAATGTAGCCAACCCTTGCACACTCGCTGTATGCGTAACATAAGGCGCTGTATGCGTAACAGGCCGAGAAAATCCCAAGCAGTTCGCCAGGAATTCACGAGAGGGTGTTAGATGCATTCAGCGGCCGCTCATTTCCTCTGCAGGCGTGGGGGAAAATGGTAATAACTCCACTTCTAGGGCGAGTAGAACAATAATTCAAAGTTTACATTAAAGAGGAATGTCCCAATTAATTTTCGGTAGCAAAAAAAAAATCGTAATTTTTTGGATTTGACCACCTCCGGCACAAGAATATGAACACTTTACAACATTATGGCAGAGGCACTGTTTGGAGACGATGATTGTACCAATATGAGGTTCCATCGTGTCATTAAGCAGCATCTGTGAGGCAGTAGTTTGTGGACAATAATATTTCTGAAATAGACTGACTTGCTCAGAGTCCCGAACTGAACAAAACAGAACGCCTTCGAGACAGACTTCGCTCCAGACCCCAGCGTCCAACTTTACTGCCTTCTCTGAATTTGCTCTTGAGGAAGAATTTTCTGCTGTTTTTCCACAGATATTCAAACGCCTCAGTGCCTCACTGAAAGCGTCCTCAGCAGAGTTCAAGCCGTCAGAATGGCATAGGGTGGAAACACCCCGTATTAATGTCCACCAACACGTGTCCGAATACTATTGATAAGAGAGGCTGTTACGCAAACTAAATAACTTATTCTACAAAAATCTTACATAAAGTTGCTGGATCAGTAACTAGTATTGTCTTCACTATTTAAATGTTTCTTCATAATCGTGTTTACATTAACGCTTATTGGTAATTTGTATCGAACACAACGTTCATTTTCAATCCATTATTTATAGTAAAGAGGTACATCAGCAGTCAAGGTATAAAATCAAAATACGTAGAAAAAACCTTTTTAGCACTGTGTACAAGATCACACTGCGGCTGTCACTGGTAATTACAAATATGCGGGTCGATTCTCAAGATTCAGGATCAAGCACGCTTCCAGTGGACAACAGTGGAATTTAGATTAAACATGAATCCATTACATGCCCTTGTGGGCAGCGACCGTTGAGAATTTCACTATGAAAAGAAAGGAAAGCAATCAGTAGCAAGATTCGTTGTTAATTGGAGCAGATCTGGATTTCGACTGCTTCATGGTCGATCCTAGGAAGTTCTGGTCTTACGTTAATTCAGTAAGTGGATCGAAACAGCACATCCAGGCACTCTGGGATGATAATGGCATTGAAACAGAGGATGACACGCGTAAAGCTGAAATACTAAACACCTTTTTCCAAAGCTGTTTCACAGAGGAAGACCGCACTGCAGTTCCTTCTCTAAATCCTCGCACGAACGAAAAAATGGCTGACATGGAAATAAGTGTCCAAGTAATAGAAAATCAACTGAAATTACTCAACAGAAGAAAGTCCACTGGACCTGACGGGATACCAATTCGAATGTACACAGAGTACGCGAAGGAACTTGCCCCTCTTCCAACAGCCGTGTACCGCAAGTCTCTAGAGGAACGGAAGGTTCCAAATGAATGGAAGAGAGCACAGGTAGTTTCAGTTTTCAAGAAGGGTCGTGGAGCAGATGCGCAAAACTATAGGCCTATATCTCTTACATCGATCTGTTGTAGAATTTTAGAACATGTTTTCTGCTCGCGTTGGTTGTTGTTTTTGGGGAAGGAGACCAGACAGCGAGGTCATCGGTCTCATCGGATTAGGGAAGGACGGGGAAGGAAGTCGGCCGTGCCCTTTGAAATCTGCTCGCGTATCATGTCATTTCTGGAAACCTAGAATCTACTCTGTAGGAATCAACATGGATTCCGGAAACAGCGATCGTGTGAGACCTCAACATGGGTTCCGGAAACAGCGATCGTGTGAGACCCAACTCGCTTTATTTTTTAATGAGACCCAGAAAATATTATATACAGGCTTCCCAGGTAGATGCCATTTTCCTTGACTTCCGGAAGGCGTTCGATACAGTTCCGCACTGTCGCCTGATATACAAAGTAAGAGCCTACGGAATATCAGACCAGCTGTGTGGCTGGATTGAAGAGTTTTTAGCCAACAGAACACACCATGTTGTTCTCAATGGAGAGACGTCTACAGACGTTAAAGTAACCTTTGGCGTGCCACAGGGGAGTGTTATGGGACCACTTCTTTTCACAATATATATAAATGACCTAGTAGATAGTGTCGGAAGTTCCATGCGGCTTTTCGCGGATGATGCTGTAGTATACAGAGAAGTTGCAGCATTAGAAAACTTGCAGCGAAATGCAGGAAGGCACTTGGTGCAGGGAGTTGGCAACTGACCCTTAAGATAAACAAATGTAATGTATTCCGAATACATAGAAAGAAGGCTCCTTTATTGTATGATTATATGATAGCGGAACAAACACGCATAGCAGTTACTTCTGTAAAATATCTGGGAGTATGCGTACGGAACGATTTGAAGTGGAGTGATCACATAAAATGAATTGTTGGTAAGGAGGATGTCAGGTTGAGATTCATTGGGAGAGTCCTTAGAAAATGTAGTCCATCAAGAAAGGAGGTGGCTTACAAAACACTCGTTCGACCTATACTTGAGTATTGCTCATCAGTGTAGGATCCGTACCAGGTGGGGTTGAAAGTGGAGATAGAGAAGATCCAAACAAGAGCGGCGCGTTTCGTCACAGGGCTATTTGGTAAGCGTGATAGCGTTACGGAGATGTTTAGCAAACTCAAGTGGCAGACTCTGCAAGAGAGGCGCTCTGCATCGCGGTGAAGCTTGCTGTCCAGGTTTCGAGAGGGTGCGTTTCTGGATGAGGTATCGAATATATTGCTTCCCCCTACTTATACCTCCCGAGGTGATCACGAATGTAAAATTAGAGAGATTCGAGCGCGCACGGAGGCTTTCCGGCAGTCGTTCTTCCCGCGAACCATACGCGACTAGAACAGGAAAGGGAGGTAATGACAGTGGCACGTAAAGTGCCCTCCGCCACACACCGTTGGGTGGCTTGCGGAGTATAAATGTAGATGTAGATATACATGTAGATCATCGATGGAGTTGCCCAAAAGGTGACATTGCTCTCAATATGTCGGAGTATAAACACTAATCAGTTTCAAGAGAATGTTTGTGACTGACATTTCTCTGTTAGTCACAATACGCCCATGTAATTTATTATTATTTACAGTCCAGCTTAATGGTACTAATTTTACCTATTAGTAACTCCACCGATGATGACTACTTACTCGAAATTTAGATCTGCTCCGACGGATGACAAATTTTGCGACTGCTTGCTGTCCTTTTCTAATAATGAAACTGTGGAATATGTACGCTAAACGTGGATTTTTCTTTGTTTTTAATTCTTATTATTTATTTTCACCTTAAGTCCAATAAGTCCAGCAATCTTGAAATGCTAGAAATATCAATAGTTCGATGTTGATCACGGTAGTCCACGAAAGGTTAATTAAGGAAATAAATTTTCTGGAAGAGTTCGCGAACATTTTGAATAGTTTGTAAAGTAAACCATGTTGATCGCTTAATTACGTCTTTACTTTTAACATCGTTTTGATTACTCGCATCATCAGATTTGTGATTAAGTTTAAAGGAACATAAGAACAACATGCGTTTGTTATACTTTATCTAACTACAAAATAAACAAATTAAAAAGTTTATGTTTTTAAGAAAAGATTATTGGCCAAAACTTAGAGCTTCTCTTAAACAACGTTGGAAGTCTCTACGAACAAAATCGATGCTGAATCGGGGCGTTAGTAGTCAGCTTGTCTTAAACAATTTTAAAGATGAAAGTGCCAGCCCAGACGTGGCGCTAGTTTAACGGACGTTACCTTCCATTTGTTTTTCTTTCATATTTTTAAAATAACGGGAACTCTTCAAATTACAAATAGAGCCATATTATAAAACACGATTGAAATTACTAGATGCACATTTATAAAATTACTTTTCCGGCTGGCGGCAACTAATTCACGTGTTCATCTAAATCTCAAAAGTATTAATTGAATCTGTTCGACAATCTCTTCTATACAAGAGCAGCATGAACTTCAGTATTAAATACATTTTGCCTTAATGTGATGCTATGATTAGAAAAGTTGCATCCGTTCTTACAATTACGCTTCCTTGTTGCCCCACCTACTTTTAGTTGAGGTATGGTACACTGTGTGATCAAAAGTACACGGACACCTGGCTGAAAATGACTTACAGGTTCGTGGTGCCCTCCATCGGTAACGCTGGAATTCAGTATGGTGTTGGCCCACCCTTAGCCTTGATGACAGCTTCCACTCTCGCAGGCATACGTTCAATCAGGTGCTGGAAGGTTTCTTGGGGAATGGCAGCCCATTCTTCACGGAGTGCTGCACTGAGGAGAGGTACAGATGTCGGTCATTGAGGCCTGACACGAGGTCGGCCTTCCAAAACATCCCAAGGATGTGCTATAGGATTCCGATCAGGACTCTGTGCAGACCAGTCCGTTACAGGGATGTCATTGTCGTGTAACCATTAAGCCACAGGCCGTGCGTTACGAACATGTGCTCAATCGTGTTCGAAGATGCAATCGCCATCCCCGAATTGCTCTTCAAGAGTGGGTAGCAAGACATCTGTGTAGCCATGTGCTGTGATAGTGCCACGCAAAACAATAAAGTATGCAAGACCCATCCATGAAAAACACGACCATGCCATAACACCACGGCCTACGAATTTTACTGTTGGCACTACACATGCTGACAGATGACGTTCACCGGACATTCGTCATACCCACACCCTGCCATCGGATCGCTACATTGTGTACCGTGATTCGTCACTTGCCACAACGTTTTTCCACTGTTCAATCGTCCAATGTTTACGTTTCTTACAGCAAGAGAGGCGTCGTTTGGCATTTACCGGCGTGATGTGTGGTTTATAAGCAGCCGCTCGACCATGAAGTCCTAGTTTTCTCACATCCCGCCTAACTGTCACAGCACTTGCAGTGGATCCTGATGCAGTTTGGAATTGCTATGTGCTGGTCTGGATAGATGTCTGCCTATTACACATTAGTACCCTCTTCAACTGTCGGCGGTCTCTGTCAGTCAACAGACGAGGTCGACCTGTACGCTTTTGCACTGTACGTGTCCATTTACCTTTCAATTTCACTATCACACCGGAAACAGTGGACCTAAGGATGTCTGTCACTTCGGAAATCTCAAAACAATGGTTCAAATGGCTCTGAGCACTATGGGACTTAACACCTGTGATCATCAGTCCCCTAGAACTTAGAACTACTTAAACCTAACTAACCTAAGGACATCACACACACATCCAGGCTCAAGGCAGGATTCGAACCTGCGACCGTAGTAGTCGCGCGGTTCCGGACTGAGCGCCTAGAACCGCTTGGCCGGGCGAAAATCGCGCGCAGAGACGTATGGCACAACACCCAGTCACCTGACCACGTTCAAAGTCCGTGAGTTCCACGGTGCACCCAATTCTGCTCTCTCATGTCTAAGAACTACTGCGGTCCTTGATATGGTTTACTTGGCAGTAGGTGGAAGCACGATGCATCTAATATATGAAAAACTTATGTTTTTGGGAATGTCTGAAACTTTTGATCACTTAGTGTATGTCCCTGAAGAGCCACTGTGCGATGGAAGCAATGCATGTGTTGAATGCGGCTGTAGCTAGTCCCACATAGGCGTTGAAAATCCAGGATGAAATGTAACAATATTGGATATTGTGAGGGGCTCTTTGTTGCGCCTATCTGCGACTTAGCATCTCTGCTATATCGTGAGTAGCAACTTTCCTTTTCTAATATATAGGATGGTCCATTGATCGTGACAGGGCCAAATATCTCGCGAAATAAGCGTCAAACGAAAAAACTACAAAGAACTAAACCTGTCTTGCTTGAAGGGGGAAACCAGATGGCGCTATGGTTGGCCCGTTACATGGCGCTGCCATAGGTCAACGGAAATCAACTGCGTTTTTTTAAAATAGGAACCCCCATTTTTTATTACATATTCGTGTAATACGTAAAGAAATATGAATGTTTTAGTTGGAGCACTTTTTTCGCTTTGCAATAGATGGCGCTGTAATAGTCACAAACATATGGCTGTCAATTTTAGACGAACAGTTGGTAACAGGTAGGTTTTTTAAATTAAAATACAGAACGTAGGTACGGTTGAACATTTTATTTCGGTCGTTCCAGTGTGATACATGTACCATTGTGAACTTATCATTTCTGATAACGAATGCTGTTACAGCATGATTACCTGTAAATATCACATTAATGCAATAAATGCTCGAAACGATGTCCGTCAACCTCAATGCATTTGGCAATGCGTGTGACGACATCCTCTCACCTGCGAGTAGTTCGCCTTCCGTAATGTTCGCACATGCATTCACAGTGCGCTGACGCATGTTGTCAGGCGCTGTCGGTGGATCAGGATCCTTCATCTTTCCCCCCAGTGCCGGCCGAAGTGGCCGAGAGGTTCTAGGCGCTACAGTCTGGAACCGTACGACTGCTACGGTCGCAGGTTCGAATCCTGCCTCGGGCATGGATGTGTGTGATGTTCTTAGTTAGGTTTAAGTAGTTCTAAGTTCTAGGGGACTGATGACCACAGCAGTTAAGTCCCATAGTGCTCAGAGACATTTTTTCCCCCCCAGAAAGAAATCCGGGGACGTCAGATCGGGTGAACGTGCGGGCCATGTTATGGTGCTTCGACGACCAGTCCACCTGTCATGAAATTTGCTTTTCAATACCGCCTCAACAGCACGCGAGCTATGTGCCGGACATCCATCATGTTGGAAGTACATCGCCATTCTGTCATACAGTGAAACATCTTGTAATAACATCGTTAGAACATTACGTAGGAAATCAGCATACATTGCACCATTCAGAGTGCCTTCGATAAAATGGGGGCCAATTATTCTTCCACAATGCAGCGCCATACATTAACCCGCCAAGGTCGGTGATTTTCCACTTGTCGCAGCCATCGTGCATTTTCCGTTGCCCAATAGTACATATTATGACAGCTTACGTTACCGCTGTTGGTGAATGACGCTTCGTCGCTAAATAGAACGCGTGCAAAAAATCTGTCATCGTCCCGTAATTTCTCTTGTGCCCAGTGGCAGAACTGTACACGACGTTCAAAGTCGTCGCTATGCAATTCCTGGTGCATAGAAATATGGTACGTGTGCAATCGATGTTGATGTAGCATTCTCAACACCGACGGTTTTGAGATTCACGATTCTCACAAAATTTGTCTCTACTGATGTGCGGATTAGCCGCGACAGCAGCTAAAACACCTACTTGGGCATCATCATTTGTTGCAGGTAATGATTGACGTTTGACATGTGACTGAACACTTCCTGTTTCCTTAAATAACGTAACTATCCGGCGAACGGTCCAGACACTTGGATGATGTCGTACAGGATACTGAGCAGCATACATAGCACACGCCCGTTGGGCATTTTGATGACAACAGTCGTACATCAACACGATATCGACCTTTTCCGCAGTTGGTAACCGGTCCATTTTGATACGGTTAGTGTATAACGAAGCAAATACCATCGGCACTGGCGGAATGTTACGTGATACTACGTACTTATACGTTTGTGACTATTACAGCGCCGTCTATCAAAAAGCGAAAAAAGTGGTCCAACTAAACAATTCATATTTCTTTACGTACTACACGAATATGTAACGAAATGGGGGATCCTATTTTTAAAAAAACGCAGTTGATATCCGTTTGACCTATGTCAGCGCCAGCTAGCGGGCCAATCATAGCGCCATCTGGTTTCCCCCTTCAAACTAGACGAGTTTCGTTCTTTGTAGATTTTTCGTTTGATGCATATTTCGTGAGATATTTGGCCCGGCCTCTATCAATGAATCACCTTGTATACATACAGGGTGTTACAAAAAGGTACGGCCAAACTTTCTGGAAACATTCCTCAAACACAAAGAAAGAAAATATGTTATGTGGACATGTGTCCGGAAACACTTACTTTCCATGTTAGAGATCATTTTATTACTTCTCTTCAAATCACATTAATCATGGAATGGAAACACACAGCAACAGAACGTACCATCGTGACTTCAAACACTTTGTTACAGGAAATGTTCAAAATGTCCTTCGTTAGCGAGGGTACATGCATCCACCTTCCGTCGCATGGAATCCCTTATGCGCTGATGCAGCCCTGGAGAGTGGCGTATTGTATCACAGCCGTCCACAATACGAGCACGAAGAGTCTCTACATTTGGTACCGGGGTTGCGTAGACAAGAGCTTTCAAATGCCCCCATAAATGAAAGTCAAGAGGGCTGAGGTCAGGAGAGCGCGGAGGCCATGGAATTGGTTCGCCTCTACCAATCCATCGGTCACCGAATCTGTTGTTGAGAAGCGTACGAACACTTCGACTGAAATGTGCAGGAGCTCCATCGTGCATGAACCACATGTTGTGTCGTACTTATAAAGGCACATGTTCTAGCAGCACAGGTAGAGTATCCCGTATGAAATCATGATAACGTTCTCCATTGAGCGTAGGTGGAAGAACATGGGGCCCAATCAAGACATCACCAACAATGCCTACCCAAACGTTCACAGAAAATCTGTGTTGATGACGTGATTGCACAATTGCGTGCGGATTCTCGTCAGCCCACAGATATTGATTGTGAAAATTTACAATTTGATCACGTTGGAATGAAGCCTCATCCGTAAAGAGAACATTTGCACTGAAATGAGGATTGACACATTGTTGGATGAACCATTCGTAGAAGTGTATCCGTGGAGGTCAATCAGCTGCTGATAGTGCCTGCACACGCTGTACATTGTACGGAAACAACTGGTTCTCCCGCAGCACTCTCCATACAGTTACGTGGTCAACGTTACCTTGTACAGCAGCAACTTCTCTGACGCTGACATTAGGGTTATCGTCAACTGCACGAAGAATTGCCTCGTCCATTGCAGGTGTCCTCGTCGTTCTAGGTCTTCCCCAGTCGCGAGTCATAGGCTGGAATGTTCCGTGCTCCCTAACGCGCCGATCAATTGCTTCGAACATCTTGCTGTCGGGACACCTCCGTTCTGGAAATCTGTCTCGATACAAATGTACCGCGCTACGGCTATTGCCCCGTGCTAATCCATACATCAAATGGGCATCTGCCAACTCCGCATTTGTAAACATTGCACTGACTGCAACACTAACCTGTTGATGCTACGTACTGATGTGCTTGATGATAGTACTGTAGAGCAATGAGTCGCATGTCAACACAAGCGCCGAAGTCAACATTACCTTCCTTCAATTGGGCCAACTGCCGGTGAATCGAAGAAGTACAGTACATGCTGACGAAACTAAAATGAGCTCTAGCATGGAAATTAAGCGTTTCCGGACATATGTCCACATAACATCTTTTCTTTATTTGTGCGTGAGGAATGTTTCCTGAAAGTTTGGCCGTACCTTTTTGTAGCACCCTGTATACACCTCTATGTAATTAGCTATATATGTGTGTGTGTGTTTTGTTTAAGTCGTGACTTTTTATGCATTTTGTTCCTGTCACTGCAGCTGTTTTTGTAACTCTCGTGTTGCTGTTGCATGCACCGGACAGATTGTTGTACATTATGACTGCAATGCCACTGGAATCGTACTGGAACTGTTGATGTATCCAGACCTCTAGAACCATCTTTGGTTCAACTGTTAAACAGTGATAAGCTGTGAAGTCAGCAGTGAGTAGACTGCCTCCGCTCCTAGCGCAGAAGCTAACTGATGGTGTAGCATGAATAAATGTTGTGTCTGACGATGTAATTGATATTACCACGTAGCAAGAGGTAATTCTGTACAAGTGCGATGTACCTCTGTTTTTATGAAATGCTTTGTTACTCTGTTCAAATACGACGTTTCTCTCTCTTTGTGATACGCTTTGTTACATTATTCTGTATGTCATATTTTTGCTTCCAATGACGAATCCTTGGATTTTATTACCTGACGCAAATGATTTTATAACGCCTAGTACGATGTTGTAAATGTCTTCATGTGAGTGTGTGACATTTTACTAAGTGTGCATTTTCGTTCAAATTTACATCAGTTAACAGAACTGTGAGAGTTTAATCTCATAATGATCTTTATATCTTCATGGACTGATAAGCAGGAACACGATGATGGTCTATGGACGGAAACTGTCTTTTAAAAGAAAAGAAATTTTATCAGCAGCTATTGGGGGTAATAAAGACGCTCTTGTGGTAAGCAGAATAGTCGCATTTCAAAAATATGTGTGAAATCTTATGGGACTTAACTGCTAAGGTCATCAGTCCCTAAGCTTACACACTACTTAACCTAAATTATCCTAAGGACAAACACATACACCCATGCCCGAGGGAGGAATAGTCCATTTCAAAATGAGGTACACAAGGGACGTGAACAGCTTCAGATGTCAAGCGATCACTGTGAAGGTTTCAAGGAAGCTGCGTACTCGCCTGAGTTTGAAAGGGACATGACTGTGGGCGTTCCTTTGACCGGCTGGTTGAATCGTGCATTATGCAGATCTGTGGAGAGTTCGGATGTTACAGAGGCCCAGTGTGGGAGTGCATGGGGACTTCACGGCAGGCATACACGTCGTAAGGTTCCAATCGATCATTTATGACAACTAGAAAGGAGAATGGCCCTATTGTGCACCAAGTATATCGTAACCCCTTCAAATCCCTGCGTGCCATTCGAGAATAAGTTCAAAATGGTTCAAATGGCTCTGAGCACTATGGGACTTAACCTCTGAGGTCATCAGTCCCCTAGAACTTAGAACTACTTAAACCTAACTAACCTAAGGACATCACACACATCCATGCCCGAGGCAGGATTCGAACCTGCGACCGTAGCGGTCGCGCGCTTCCAGACTGTAGCGCCTAGAACCGCTCGGCCACTCCGGCCGGCCGAGAATAAGTAGTGAACTCTGCATGGGGGCATAATTATATAGTATGAATGCAGATTCTTTTTAAATTTTTCGTAGCTGTAAGTCCGATTACGAAGTCTCGTAACCGGTTGGCCCTGACTAGTATTTGTACGCAATCTGACTGCATAGAATAACAACAAAGAATGAAAGAAAATTTTCGTTAACACAATTAATTAATTAAGTCCCTAGCAACTATAAAACCTACGAAACCAAAACATAAGTGTAATTGTTCTGTGTGTGGAAGTGTGATTCAACGTACACATCTGGCACGGTTCTTCTTCAATAAGACAAGAAATTTTAAATACCATTTATACTGAAGTGATAAAAAAAAATTAGAAATACTATAATTGCGCAAGAAAACCAGAATTACACTCTAATACAAGAACACAAGCCAGATGCTTTGTTGACTGTACCTGTAATGACACATTATTCAGGACACTGAAATAATGAGAAAGAAAAGCGAGTTTTGTTACCTTCATATATATTGATGAAAAGCACTCTAATCATTACAATATCTCCATTAGAACAACATCTGCTGTCTAGCCCATCAAACAAGTGCATAAAACGTGGAACAAACTCTCCCTACTACAACATCTCGACAAGCACAGTCCACTACGACTTCTCGACAAGAACTTTTCACTACGACATCTCAGCAAGCACTGACTACTACGAGTTCTCGACAAGCACTGCCAGTGGAGGCGACGGAATAAAACTCTTTGGCGCAATCTCTGGCGCTGTGGCTCAGTGTAGCCACCTTTCAACTCCTTGTGACGTTCCGTATCATCCCGCACCATTGGTCGGAGACTAGCAGCAGCCGGATTAGGGTAATAACGTCCCAGACGTAGGCCGCCGTTAAAACCGCAAACACCCAGGGCTTCGTTTGGAGCGGTGCTATGACCGCGGACAGCTGGTGAATAGCATCTACTGTATTCCGCAACGAATCGCGGTTCGGCGCTCCCAAAGAAAACTACAGTCGATGAGTATGGCGGTGACCTATGTGAGGGGGACGGGATGGCGGGGAGGGCGGCGGGGGGGGGGGGGGGGAGGGAGTCGGCGAGGTCCCTTTCTTCTCATGTTTGGGAGAAGCACAGTGGTCTCACTCCTGGCGTCATAGTGTGGAGAGCCTTCGGATATGACTCGTAGTCTCAACTGGCAGTGACTCTGGTGGCACAACAGCCGTCCTGTGTCCTCAAGTGTTACCTCTCTTCTAACAGAATCATGGTGCCATATTTCGACAGGACAATGCTCTTCCACACTCGGGACATGTTTTTATGCGTGTTGTTGAGGCACCTCCATGGTGTACTAGGTTCCCATATCTTTCGCCGATGGCAATGTGTGTGACCACCTCAGATGTCAACACCGCCCCAGTGCTAGTATCCAGTGCTCTGAAGAGCCTTGCAACCTACGTCCTGAATTATCTGCTGGATGTATTCCAATCTCTGTCTTCCTCTACAGTTTCTGCCCTCTACAGTTACTTCTGGTGACATGGAAGCCAGTCCCAGATGTCATTGTTTTCCATATATTCCTTTCCTCTCCGATCCTCCGCAGAACCTTCTCATTCCTTACCTTATCAGTCCACCTAATTTTCAACATTTGTCTTAGCACCACAACTCAAATGCGTCGATTCTCTTCTTTTCCAGTTCTCCCACATTTCATGTTTCACTACCATATAATGCTGTGCTCCAAAAGTATATTTTGGAAAATCTCTTCCTCAAATTAAGGTCTATGTTTGATACTTCTCTTGGCCGGGAATGGCATTTTTGACAGTGCTAGTCTGCTTTTGATGTCCTCCTCGCTCCATCCGTCATAGGTTATTTTGCTGCCTTAGATAGCAGAATCCCTTAACATCCACTTCAAGACTATGTCTTAATGCTATGTTTCTCGCTGTTCTCATTTCTGCTACTTTTCATTACTTTCGTCTTTCATCAATTTGCCCTCAATCCATATCCTGTGCTCATTAAACTGTTCATTCCATTCAACACATCTTGTAATTCTTCTTCACTTTCACTGAGGATATCAATGTCTCCAGAAAATCTTATCATTGATATACTTTCACTCTGGATTTTAATTCCACTCTCTGACGGTTGTTTTTTTTATTTATTTTTTATTTTTATTTCCCTCATTGCTTCTTCGTCGAACACTAGGGACGAAAGACAACATCCCTGTCTTACACCGTTTTTAATCAGGACGCTTCGTACTTGACCGTCCACTCTTATTATTCCCCTTTAGTTCTTGTACATATTGTTTATTACCCGTCTCTTCCTGTAGCTTATCCCCATCTTTCTCAGAATTTCGAACATTTTGCTCCACTTTACATTGTTGAACGTTTTTTCTAGGTTGACAAATCCTATGAACGTGTCTTGATTTTTCTTTAGTCTTGCTTCCATTATCAACCGCAACGTCAGTATTGCCTCTACATCTGTATCTGTATGGATACTCTGCAAATCACATTGAAGTGCCTGGCAGAGGGTTCATCGAAATACCTTCACAATTCTCTGTCTTTCCAATTTCGTATAGCGTGCTTAAAGAACAAACTCCTATATCTTTCCGTACGAGCTCTGATTTCCCTTACTTTATCATGGTAATAGTTCCTACCTATGTAGGGCGGTGTCAACAAAATATTTTTGCATTCGGAGGAGAAAGGTGGTGTTTGGAATTTCGTGCGAAGATTCCGTCGAACCAAAAACAACTTTCTTTTACTGATGTCCACCCCAAATCCTGTATCATTTCAGTGGCACTGTCCCCCCTCTTCCGCGACAATAAAAACGTGCTGCCCCTCTTTGAACTTTTTCGACGTACGCCTCCAGTCGCATCTGGTAAGGATCTCACACCGCGCAGCAGTGTGTTCTAAAAGAGGACGGACAAGCGTAGTGCAGGCAGTCTCCTTAGTAGATTCTTTACATTTTCTAAGTGTCCTGCCAATAAAACGCAGTCTTTGGTTAGCCATCCCCACAACATTTTATATGCATACCTTCCAATTTAAGATGTTCGTATTGGTAATTCTGAAGTATTTAGTTGAATTTACGGCCTTTGGATTTGACCGATTTATCGTGTAAAAGAAGTTTAACGGATTCTTTTAGCACGCATGTGGACGACATCACACTTTTCGTTATTTCGGGTCAATTTACGGTTTATAAACCACACAGATATCTTTCCTAAATCGTCTTGCAATTTGTTTTAATCTTCTCATTACTTTAATAGTCGATAAACGACAGTGTCATCTGCAAACAACTAAGACGGCTGCTCAGATTGTCTCCAAAATCGTTTATACAGGGTGGTCCATTGATAGTGACTGGGCCAAATATCTCACGAATTAAGTATCAAACGAAAAATCTACAACGAACGAAACTCGTCTAGCTTGAAGGGGGAAACCGGATGGCGCTATGGTTGGCCGCTAGATGCCGCTGCCATAGGTCAAACGGATATCAACTGCGTTTTTTAAAATAGGAACCCCCATTTTTATTACATATTCGTGTAGTACGTAAAGAAATATGAATGTTTTAGTTGGACCACTTTTTTCGCTTTGTGATAGACGGCACTGTAATAGTCACAAACATATAAGTACGTGGTATCACGTAACATTCCGCCAGTGCGGACGGTATTTGCTTCGTGATACATTACCCGTGTTAAAATGGACCGTTTACCAATTGCGGTCGATATCGTGTCGATGTATGGCTGTTGTGATCAAAATGCCCAACGGGAGTGTACTATGTATGCTGATCAGTATCCTGGACGACATCATCCAAGTGTCCGGACCGTTCACCGGATAGTTACTTTATTTAAGGAAACAGGAAGTGTTCAGCCACATGTGAAACGTAACCACGACCTGTAACAAATGATGATGCCCAAGTAGGTGTTTTAGCTGCTGTCGCTGCTAATCCGTACATCAGTAGCAGACAAATTGGGCGAGAATCGGGAATCTCAAAAACGTCGGTGTTGAGAAAGCTATATCAACTTTTATTGCACCCGTACCATATTTCTATGCACCAGGAATTGCATGGCGATGACTTTGAACGTCGTGTACAGTTCTGCCACTGGGCACAAGAGAAATTACGGGACGATGACAGATTTTTTGCACGCGTTCTATTTGGCGACGAAGCATCATTCACCAACAGCAGTAACGTAAACCGCCATAATATGCACTACTGGGCAACGGAAAATCCACGATGGCTGAGACAAGTCGAACGTCAGCGACCTTGACGGGTTAATGTATGGTGCGGCGTTATGGGAGGAAGGATAATTGGCCCCCATTTTATCGATGGGAATCTAAATGGTGCAATGTATGCTGTTTTCCTACGTAATGTTCTACCGATGTTACTACAAGATGTTTCACTGCATGACAGAATGACGATGTACTTCCAACATGATGGATGTCCGGCGCATTGCTCGCATACAGCTGAAGCGGTATTGAATAGCCTATTTCACGACAGGTGGATTGGTCGTCGAAGCACCATACCATGGCCCACACGTTCACCGGATCTGAAGTCCCCAGATTTCTTTCTGTGAAGGATATTTGCTATCGTGATCCACCGACAACGCCTGACAACATGCGTCAGCGCATTGCCAATGCATGTGCGAACATTACGGAAGGCGAACTACTCGCTGTTGAGAGGAATTTCGTTACACGTATTGCCAAATGCATTGAGGTTGACGGACATCATTTTGAGCATTTATTGCAATTATGTGTTATTTACAGGTAATCACGCTGTAAGAGTATGTTTTCTCAGAAATGATATGTTCACAGAGGTACATGTATCACATTGGAGCAACCAAAATAAAATGTTCAAATGTACCTACGTTCTGTATTTTAATTTAAAAAACCTACCTGTTACCAACTGTTTGTCTAAAATTGTGAGCCATATGTTTGTGACTATTACAGCACCATCCATCCTTACGTACTACACGAATATGTAATAAAAAATGGGGGTTCCTATTTTTAAAAAAACGCAGTTGATATCCGTTTGACCTATGGCAGCGCCATCTAGCGGGCCAACCATAGCGCCATCTGGTTTCTTCCTTCAAGCTAGACAAGTTTCGTTCTCTGTAGTTTTTCCGTTTGACTTTTATTTCGTGAGATATTTGGCCCGGTCACGATCAATGGATTACCTCTCTGACAGGAAATCACGCATCCCGTCACATGACCGAGACGATATTCCATAATCACACAATTTCACTACAAGCCGCTTGTGTGGTACAGTGTCAAAAGGCTTCCGGAAATCCATAAATACGGAATCGATCTGAAATCCCTTGTCAATAGCACTCAACAAAAAAAAATGGTTCAAATGGCTCTGAGCACTATGGGACTTAACATCTATGGTCATCAGTCCCCTAGAACTTACAACTACTTAAACCTAACTAACCTAAGGACAGCACACAACACCCAGCCATCACGAGGCAGAGAAAATCCCTGACCCCGCCGGGAATCGAACCCGGGAACCCGGGCGTGGGAAGCGAGAACGCTACCGCACGACCACGAGCTGCGGGCAGCACTCAACACCTCATGCGAGTAAAGAGCTAGTTGTGTTTCACAAGAACGACTGTGTGTCAATAGACCGTTTTCTTCGAGGTAATTCATAATGTTCAAACACAGTATATGTTCAAAATCCTGCTGCGTATCAATGTTAATGACATGGGGCTGTAGTTTAGTGGATTACTCCTACCACCGTTCTTGAATATTGATGTTATCTGTGCAACTTTCCACAGTCTTTCGGTACCCATCTTTCGTCGAGCGAACGGTTGTATATGATTGTTAAGTATGGAGCTAATACATCAGCATACTCTGAAAGTAACCTAATTGGTATACAGTCTGGACCAGAAGACTTGCTTTTATTATGTGGTTTAAGTAGCTTCACTACTCCTAGGATATTTACTTCTACGTTACTCATGTTTTCAGCTGTTGTTGATTCGAATTTTGGAGTATTTAGTTCGTCTTCCTTTGTGAAGGCATTTCGGATGGCTGTGTTTAGTATCTCTGCTTTGGCAGCTCTGTTTTCGATAGTATCTCCATTGCTATCGCGCAGAGAAGACATTGATTGTGTCTTGCCGCTAGCATACTTCACATACGACCAGAATCTCTTTGGATTTTGTTCCAGGTTTCGAGACAAACTTTCGTTGTGGAAACTCTTATAAGCATCACACATTGACGTCCGCGCTAAATTTCGAGCTTCTGTAAAAGACCGCCAACGTTCGAAATTTTGCGTCTGTTTGAATTTGGCATATTTGTTTCATTGTATCTGCAACAGTGTTCTGACCTGTTTTGTGTACCAAGGAAGATCAGCTCCGACATTTGTTAATTTATTTGGTATATATCTCTCAATATCTGCTGATACTATTTCTTTGAATTCAAACCACATCTGGTCTACACTTATATTGTTAATGTGGAAGGAGTGAGATTGTCTCTCAGGAAGGCGCCAAGTGAATTTTTATCTGCTTTTTGAGTGGGTATATGTTTCGTTTATTTTTGGAGGGTTTGGGGCTTCCAATATTCAATCTCTCTACGACAATCTTGTGTTAACTAATCCCGGTATCCATTTTGATGCTCGTGATTAACTCAGGAATATTTGTTGCTAAGAGGTCAAGTGTGCTTCCACAAGGCCCCTCTGGAGCCTTACGTTTCGTAAAACCAAACTGATCGTCAATGTAACACATCCTCAATAGGCTCATACTGCCAAGTTATTTGCAAATGCAAATCGATATTGTAGTCACAGAAATTCGTCACGTCTCATAAACCCATCAAATTTCATTTCGTTTCCTCCGCCCCTCCCAGATGGTTCACATTTTTTGTCAGGAGTGTGTTATATCCACAAATTAACATCCATGTGCGAATAAAACTTTTTATTAGATGGAGCAAGGCCACCGCTTAATTTTACAAAAAGATAAAGTTTCTTCGAAAACAAAAAGCTTCTTCTCCTACCAAAATTTTATAACAAGTCAAAGAATATGCCACCTTATTGAATTGAAATATTAGCAACTGAACTGAATTTACGTTCCTTTGTCGGATTTTCTCTCGATGCTTTCCAGCGGATGCCGAGGAAGTAGACGGGCGCAGCGTCCGGAGTCGAAGGCCGGCGTAGCGAAGACGTGGCACCTGGACGTTCCGGCTGCGTCGAAGTATCATCCGGTCGGCAGTCCGCGGCGGGTCGAAAGACGCCTGTTTCCATTTCTTCCGGCTATTTAACATGGCGGCTCCAGTCTTGCTCCGTTGATTCCGGAGTGATGATTGGCGGCCGTTGGCGATCCCTGACTGGTGGATGGTGATATCATAGTGTGGCCATCCGCGCCGGAAAAAGGCTTGTGCGCGTGCGTAGTTCGTGGGTGATTGAATGTTTAGCGGGAACGCCTCTAGCGCCGGCTGGCGAAACGCACCAACACTAAACTGCAGGCGCCGCGTATATCTGCCGCGGTAGCCGACCTTTGCGTTTGTGTGGCTGTGCGCGCCACGGCAGAGTGTATTTGTCATTATCATACAAGATTTTTCCTGGCACACTAAACGCCTTGAGAACTGGAAAGAAGTCGACGACGAGTTCATAAAAGGCGTAACGTAAGGGAGGGGAGGAGATCGGATGTGTGCCCTTCGAACCGTCCAGACATTTGCCTTAAGCTATTTAGGGAACTCACGCAAATTGTGAATCCGGGTGGCCGTACGCGAATTTGAACCGCCATCCTCCTCGAGGCAAGGCCTGTGTTACCACTGCGCCACTCGCTCGGTCTTCTTGCGTCCCTCCTAGGGCCCCGGTAACACGGCACTGGAATCACTTTCAGAAGAGAGTGGGGGTGGGGCCTCCTCGACATCACCACAACGAATTCGAGGCACGCCACCTCTTCTCGAACAAGAGTTAAGCGCTTAACGGGCCAACTTGGGATACCGACGTTGTGTTAGGAGTATTATTCTCCGAGGGAGTGATTTACATGCGAGAGTTGCCGCAGGCGATGCGGCGATCGTAATTAAAAATTAAACTTGTCTGCTTTGATCGGTGGTGGCGAGCAGCGGGGGAGTTGGCGCCGCTTTGTGAGGGACTTAATTTGTGACGACCCCGGCCCCCTCTGATTGGCAGTATTGTGTCCGCGAGACGGAACACCTCACGCACGCCTGGTGACGTGCGCACATATACCTCAAAGATTATAAGCGGCTCAGCCAGCAGACTGCGCAAGCGCTCAAGTTATCATAGCAGCAATGTAACTAAATTAAATACGAAATGTTGACTATCCGCACTTCTTGCTTCATCGACTGCGTTACAGTTTTTTATAAACTGCTCAAAAAGGTTTTGCGTTGCCCTCGTGACAAGAAAATTATGTATAGGGAAAATGTGGTTAGTTAGCATAAGGGGATAGTTGGTACATAGTGTCTGTATCTTCGCCGTAGAGCTAGAACACTGTCATCGACCTAGTGGAGCGTGTATATGAAAGTGCAGCACTCAGCGTAACTTCAGTTTGCTTGGAATCGCCAGGAACGAAATAACCTTGTTTAATTGTTTTTCTGGCTCAAGAGTAAATTTCTTCGTCGGAAGCTGTTCAGTCCTGGTAAACCTGTACATCAAATTGAGGCACTACTGGTGGTGATACTCGAAAGAGTAGTTAACTATGGTTGCATGTATCATGATCTTTTCCTTCTGTATTTGGGACTGTGAGGTACCTATTTAATTTTTTATATCCCTGTGGGGCTAGCTGCCATAGTTAGGTATGGGGTCGGCGCCCCACATCTATGCCAACTAAAGCCCCATCACTGTTCACTAAAAAAGAAACAATTACTGTAAGAAACGAATAAATGCATATCACCCCAGAAGAAATTCGCTCTTTCCACACACAGCCCACGACAGCAGCCCAATTGCGACCGAAATAGGTTTGCTGCTGTCCTAACGGGCAGACCCCTTATAGACAGACCCGCAGGTGAAAAGGCAAATAAGAAGAAACTACATGTACAGTCAAGAAGGGCAACATCGTTAATAAGGTTGACAAGTCGAAGAAGATAACAATTCGCAGAGGGTGTCCATTAGAATTTTCTTCTACGGGTGTTAATGACGACGATCAGAAAATTTCTATGTCGAAAGTGAGGACAGCTAGCCCTTCCTTAATGATAGTTCAGAGACAGAAGAACTCCACGCTTAAGTGCTTTCGACCTCACCCTACTGACAAGGTGGTGAGAGTTCTCATTCGACAATTTCTACAAACCCTGGAAATCTTTCAAAGGTGCCAACGGAGCACATCTAACAGAAACAATAACGGATCTCCTACAATCCAAACGGCCTCCACACTCAATACCATGTATATGACAATGGTTCAAATGGTTCAAATGGCTCTGAGCACTATGAGACTTAACATCTGAGGTCATCAGTCCCCTAGAACTTAGAACTACTTAAACCTAACTAACCTAAGGACATCACACACATCCATGCCGGAGGCTGGATTCGAGCCTGCGACCGTAGCGGTCGCGCGGTTCCAGACTGTAGCGCCTAGAAACGCTCGGCCACATCGGCCGGCTGTGACAATGTTTCTGTGAAGTAACATGCCCACCAGTACCTCAGGAAGAGGGTCGAAACCGATAGTAACGAGGTTCGCTTGTCCATCACAGACAAAACTGGAAAAAAATTGGAAATGGCCAGACGGAGATGATCTAGTTTGACACGACCAAAGTAAAACAGTTCCGAAATTGAACTCACATGTTCATCTCCTACATTCGTCATTGGTTTACAATTTTCTATTTGATTAACTTTATATCTGAATAACAATATGTACAGGGTGACAATAATTGAAGTTTATGAAAAGAAAAACGTAAATTTGTTACAAACTACGACGTGCACACATTTTATTCAACATGGAAACGTCAGTACAGATGTTCGGATATAGTTTATGACATGTTAGATATGGCTGCCATTATTGGCGATGATGCGCAGACGAATAGCGAAATCCTGCGTGAGCCGCTGAAGTGTCGGAACGTCTATGCTGTCGATGACCTCTTGAATAGCTGTTTTCAGCTTGGAAATGGTTTTTGAGTTATTGCTGTACACCTTGTCTTTAATAAAGCTGCACAAAAAGGCGTCGCACGTGTTCAGATCCGAAGAATGTGGCAGTCAATCGATGCCCATGCCAGTGGCCTCTGGGTACCCTAGAGCCAGAACACGGTCCCCAAAGTGCTCCTCAAGGACATCACTCTCCTGCGTCGATGGTGTCTAACTCCGTCTTGCATGAACCACATCTTGTCGAAACCAGGGTAACTTTGGATACTGGAGATTAAGTCATCTTCTAAAACCTTGACGTACATTTCGTTAGTCACCGTGCCATCAAGGAACATCGCACTGATTATTCCGGTACTGGATGTTGCGCACTACACAGTCACCCGTTGAGGGTGAAGAGACTTCTCGATCTCGAAATGTGGATTCTACGCCTCCCAAATGCGCCAGTTTTGCTTATTGAGGAACCCATCCAAATGAAAGTGGGCTTCCTCGGTAAACGAAACCATGCATGCGCATACTAATCTCCATCATGTCCGGCGGCCAACCGTGCAGTTTGAACGTCCTAACGCAGAACGTTCCGACGTTATGACGATTTTATTTCATATAGTTAAATAATTGTCACCCTGTAGCTATAATAATAAGCAGAACCTATTTTTGTAGAATTTATTGTTTGTTCATACGTTTTACGTCATACTGTTATTTATAATATTAGTCGAATTTATTTTTGTTCAAGCGTTAGTTCTTTACAAAGATTATGTTTCTGTAGGATTTATTCTTTGAAAAGGAAGTTACCCCAGCTGTTAATAAAATGAAATGGTTTTCTTCTACAGTTGCTGTCTTCTGCCGAATTGTCCCTGTCCATATCAGGTTACACCGACTCATTCCTAGGGGTGTGCCAACTATGCAGCAACCGTGGTTAGTTGGCACAGTTTCAAGCATTTAGGAAACGTTTTTTTGGGTAACCTAACATGTACTTAATTAATCGGTCCTAGATGATTTCGTAGTAAAAGCTTAAGCTATCCGCCGCATTCACCAGAATCTCTCGGTACTGCACAAGAGAAAATAGAAAAATCAAAAACTAAAATTTATGTCAACTTATCCCTGTCATCCCTAAAGTCCTCCGCCGCTTTCACCTGTATGTATGGTATGTATGTGAAGGCTGATGTCAGGAACAATTGTAGTGGCGGCGTGTAGAATGCATGAAACTGGCAATATATAACAAAACTTTCGCTAAAGCGTCACCCACACAATTCCGAATACTGCAAGTGCCACAGCTTAACAGCACACGCATAGACTGATTTACAAGGAAGGTTTATGTACACAATTATAGTAACGCACATAATTACAAAATTATGTGTACTAGATGTATTGTTAGCTGTTCCATCACTAACTGACGTTTGTAGTGACATGTCGTGGCAATGAGTTTCTCTCAAAACAAACCGCTGTAGCGATTTTGAAACAATTTTCACTGACAGATAGACTGAATCACAAAGAAAATTTGTGAACATAATTTATTGCTCCATTGTTAAACGCAGGGGAGAGAGTGGATAGGTTGAAAGAGAGTGCCTCTATGATCGAAAGGATTTATCTGATGATTTTGATAGAACAAACAGGTGTCAATGGGGAAGCTACAGTGGATCCAGTACTAGAACCAGAATTTGGAAGAGTTTTGGAAGACTTAAATAAAGCAGAATCCGTAGATAACATTCCATTCGAATTTCTAAAATCGTTGGGTGAAGTGGCAACAAAACAATTATTCACGTTGATGTTTAGTACGTGTGGGGCTGACGGTATATCTGAAGACTGACGGAAAAACATCATCCACACATTTACGAAGACTGCAAGGGGCGACAAATGTGAGAATCTTCTCGCAATCAGGTTAACAGCTCATGCATTCAAGTTGCTGACAATAATAACAGAAAAAAGAATAGAAAGGAAAATCGAGGATGTGTTACATGATCAGCAGGTTGGCTTTAGGAAAGGTAAAGGCGCAGAGGAGGCAGCTCCGACGTTGGGGTTGATAATGGAAGCAAGACTGTAGAAGAATAAAGCTATGTTCGCAGGATTTGTCGACCTGAGAAAAGCGCTCGGCAGTGTAATATGGTGCAAGGTATTCGAAATCCTGAGAAAAATGGAGTATGTTGTAGGGTCAAAAAATGGCTCAGAGCACTATAGGACCTAACATCTATGGTCATCAGTCCCCTAGAACTTAGAACTACTTAAACCTAACTAACCTAAAGACATCACACAACACCCAGTCATCACGAGGCAGAGAAAATCCCTGACCCCGCCGGGAATCGAACCCGGGAACCCGGGCGCGGGAAGCGAGAACGCTACCGCACGACGACGAGCTGCGGATTATGTTTTAGGGAAAGTCCGCTAATATACAGTACGTACAAGACCAAGTACGAAGTGCACCGAATAAAAAGGGTGCAAGATAGGGATGTAGTCCCATACCCTTGCTGTTCAGTCTGTACGTCGACGAACCAATGAAGGAAATAAAAGAATATTTCAATAGTGGGATTAAAATTGAAGGTGAAAGGCTATCAGTGTTAAGATCCGCTGATATGGCACTGTTATCCTCAGTGAAAATGAAGAGCAATTACAAGATGTGTTGAATGGAATGAACAATGTAATGTGTACAGAATATGGGTTAAGATTAAATCGGAACGAGACGAAAGTAATGAACTGCGGTAGAAATGCAGACAGGGAGAGACTTAACATCAGAATTGGTGAACACGAGATGGATGAAGTTAAGTAATTCTGCTACCTTTGCAGCAAAATTATCCAGCAAGGTAAACATAAAAATCCGACTAGTACTGGTAAAAAGGGCCTTCTTGGCCAAGAGAAGTCTACTAGTATCAGACGTAGGTCTTAATTTGAGAATGTACAGTCATAATATATTTCTTTAAAGTCAGTACCGTCATTAGACTGTTGTTTATTTACAGTGTTACATTTACACTTACACAATCATGGTTTCGGCTTCAAAGACAATGTGTCTAATTGTGTATTTTAATACGACAGTATGCCATCTTAGGCAATTTATAACACTTAAAACACTGCATAATGGCACTCTCAAACTAAAATATGATTGTGTTAGTGTAAATGTAACACTGTAAATAAACAACAGTCTAATGGCGATACTGACTTTAGAGAAACTATGTAAGTGAAAATATTAGCTGTCTGACGATGGGCTTGTTAGCCGGAAACTGGTTATGGCACTAAAATAAGACATTAAACTGTATTTTCGTTAGTCACCAATTATCATTAACGGCTGCGAAGTTCACGAGATCCAATATGGATAATATAATATTATGTTTTTCCTCATCTTCTCGCCTTCTAAGGGGTTTCTGGCTGTTCATCTTCACTGGAGATACATTATCCCTGTTTAGTGGAGCTGCTACTACCCTGATTAAAGGAGCTGGTACTTATTTGTTTAGTTCCGCCTCAGTCAAGCTAAACTCCCTTTTCTTTCTATGTCGAGCAGCTTGAACTTGTAGTACACTGGTTTCTTGATTGGCAACGTAGGAGTAGATATTCCCACGATCTGTTAGATGTATATCTGATTTTCAAACACCGCTGACTACATTGGGTGCATAAAGTGCTCATGGGAAAGCTGTACACATAACTTGATCCACATAAAATAAATGAAAAGTTGTACGAACGGAATGGTATTACACCGCCATGGAAAAAAAAACCTGAAAACAGACAGAGTTAAATTTACTCCAAGCCCCTACTGCCACCTTCATTATCTAACAGCACTGATCGCTCACAGATCTCATACAAGGTCCTTGTAAAGATCTGGAACTAAAAAACTTGGCCTGTCTAAATAAAAAGGTATTGCGTATACTCGACGTCACCAACATTTTGAAGTCTGATCACTGAATTTTACGACAGGTACACAAAATGGTTACACTTGGATATGTAGCCAAAATCAAAAACTCAGGATACAGGTCTTTTCAATGAGCAAGCAGGACTGAAACATCGAGATAAAGTTTAACCAGAGGTAAGGTGAAATTACGCAAGAGTTCTTATGCATAGCCTTACCCACCAAATAAAGGGACCAAAATATTACTAATTAGGAGATATTCAAGGGGCAACACAACGGAAGTCGAACAGCACATCAGACGAAGACTTCAGGGTCATTTCTGACAACCATTTGTTTCGGAATGATGAAGCAATTCGCAGTGTATCGCAAGTGCTACCTACAACTCTTCCTCAGAAATGAAAGCTAACTATACACATTGAGAGTAGACGCTTTTTACAAATCATACTTCCTCTGCACCATTCCTTTCCCTGGTGACAGTTGCTTCATCCACATCCTCATCCCGATTAAAAATAATTCAAGTTAAATTGTGTGTGCTAAGTCGAAACAAGGCTGCGGGAGTAGACAACATTCCATTGGAACTACTGACGGCCTTGGGAGAGCCAGTCCTGACAAAACTCTACCATCTGGTGAGCAAGATATATGAGACAGGCGAAATACCCTCAGACTTCAAGAAGAATATAATAATTCCAATCCAAAAGAAAGCAGGCGTTGACAGATGTGAAAATTACCAAACTATCAGTTTAATAAGTCATAGATGCAAGATACTAAAACGAATTCTTTACAGACGAATGGAAAAACTGGTAGAAGCCGACCTCGGGGAAGATCAGTTTGGATTCCATAGAAATATTGGAACATGTGAGGCAATACTGACCTTACGACTTATCTTAGAAGAAAGATTAAGGAAAGGCAAACTTACGTTTCTAGCATTTGTAGACTTAGAGAAAGCTTTTAACAATGTTGACTGGAATACTCTCTTTCAAATTCTGAAGGTGGCATGGGTAAAATACAGGGATCGAAAGACTATTTACAATTTGTACAGAAATCAGATGGCAGTTATTAAAGTCGAGGGGCATGAAAGGGTAGCAGCGGTTGGGAAGGGAGTGAGACAGGGTTTTAGCCTCTCCCCGATGCTATTCAATAAGTATATTGAGCAAGCAGTAAAGGAAACAAAAGAAAAGTTCGGAGTAGGTATTAAAATCCATGGAGAAGAAATAAAAACTTTGAGGTTCGCCGATGACGTAATTTTGTCAGAGACAGCAAAGGACTTGGAAGAGCAGTTGAACGGAATGGACAGTGTCTTGAAATGAGGATATAAGATGAACATCAACAAAAGCAAAACGAGGATAATGGAATGTAGTCGAATTAAGTCGGGTGATGCTGAGGGAATTAGATTAGGAAATGAGACACTTAAAGTAGTAAAGGAGTTTTGCTATTTGGGGAGCAAAATAACTGATGATGGTCGAAGTAGAGAAGATATAAGATGTAGACTGGAAATGGCAAGGTAAGCGTTTCTGAAGAAGAGAAATTTGTTAACATCGAGTATAGATTTAAGTGTCAGGAAGTCGTTTCTGAAAGTATTCGTATGGAGTGTAGCCATGTATGGAAGTGAAACATGGACGATAAATAGTTTGGACAGGAAGAGAATAGAAGCTTTCGAAATGTGACGCTACAGAAGAATGCTGAAGATTAGATGGGTAGACCACATAACTAATGAGGAGGTACTGAATAGAATTGGGGAGAAGAGGAGATTGTGGCACAACTTGACCAGAAGAAGGGACCGGTTGGTAGGACATGTTCTGAGGCATCAAGGGATCACAAATTTATCATTGGAGGGCAGCGTGGAGGGTAAAAGTCGTAGAGGGAGGCCAAGAGATGAATACACTAAGCAGCTTCAGAAGGATGTAGGTTGCAGTAGGTACTGGGAGATGAAGAAACTTGCACAGGATAGGGTAGCATGGAGAGCTGCATCAAACCAGTCTCAGGACTGAAGACCATAACAACAACAACAACAAATTGTGTGCACTACTCTCACTGTTTGTAAACCGCTTGATTGCGGACTCTGCTTCAGAAATGACAGAAACTGGCAGACTTAGGCTGCTGAGATGTATCTGTCCACTCCCAATAATAATAGTAATAATAATAATAATAATAATAATAATAACGATAATAATCCCTGTGGAGGCCCGGGAAAAGAATAGGCCTCCGGTATGTTCTGCCAGTCGTAAAAGGCGACGAAAAGAACAATCCACTAATAGGGCTAACCCCCCTTTTAGTGTGATTAGTTGGTTCAGGACAGAACTAATGAAGCCTCGGACAAGCGCCGTCATGGTCGGGGACGACGCTTGAACCCTATGCCTGCCCACAATGGTAACGACACTGCTAGCCAACTGGAAAATGATTTAAATCCAAATAGAGGTGTTTTGCAGGATATGCTTCCTGCAACCACCCTAGAAGGAAAACAAAGACAGAGGATGAGATGGTCAGATGAAGTTAATCGACACCTCATGTTCTGTTATTACCAAGCAACAAACCTAGGAACCAACACAACTGGATACAGATCACAAGTATACACAACATTTATTACCAGATACCCAGAATTAAAATTTTTAACAGAACAACGACTAGCTGATCAGATCCGTGTAATAATAAAAAATAACAGGATACCCCAGTCAGAATTAGATAACATCAAACAACAAGTACAACAAATACTGGAACAAAATAATGTGCAATCAGAAGAAGAAGAAAATACAGTAATGGACTCAAACATCCCAGAGCAAACAAACAAAGAACAACACGCACCAATTAAACAATCAGAGGAAAACGAAATCTTAAGGCAGCGACCAGAACAAGCACAAATAGAACACAAAGTGACACAGATATTAGATATAGAAGAAAAATTTCAGCTAACATATATAGAATACAAAGACACAAATACAGACATTAGACCATTCTTGCATACATCTACATCTACATCTACATCTATACTCCGCGAGCCACCTTACGGTGTGTGGCGGAGGGTACTTATTGTACCACTATCTGATCCCCCCTTCCCTGTTCCATTCACGAATTGTGCGTGGGAAGAACGACTGCTTGTAAGTCTCCGTATTTGCTCTAATTTCTCGGATCTTTTCGTTGTGATCATTACGCGAGATATATGTGGGCGGTAGTAATATGTTGCCCATCTCTTCCCGGAATGTGCTCTCTCGTAATTTCGATAATAAACCTCTCCGTATTGCGTAACGCCTTTCTTGAAGTGTCCGCCACTGGAGCTTGTTCAGCATCTCCGTAACGCTCTCGCGCTGACTAAATGTCCCCATGACGAATCGCGCTGCTTTTCGCTGGATCATGTCTATCTCTTCTATTAATCCAACCTGGTAAGGGTCCCATACTGATGAGCAATACTCAAGAATCGGACGAACAAGCGTTTTGTAAGCTACTTCTTTCGTCGATGAGTCACATTTTCTTAGAATTCTTCCTATGAATCTCAACCTGGCGCCTGCTTTTCCCACTATTTGTTTTATGTGATCATTCCACTTCAGATCGCTCCGGATAGTAACTCCTAAGTATTTTACGGTCGTTACCGCTTCCAATGATTTACCACCTGTGGCATAATCGTACTGGAATGGATTTCTGCCCCTATGTATGCGCATTATATTACATTTATCTACGTTTAGGGAAAGCTGCCAGCTGTCGCACCATGCATTAATCCTCTGCAGGTCCTCCTGGAGTACGTACGAGTCTTCTGATGTTGCTACTTTCTTGTAGACAACCGTGTCATCTGCAAATAGCCTCACGGAGCTACCGATGTTGTCAACTAAGTCATTTATGTATATTGTAAACAATAAAGGTCCTATCACGCTTCCCTGCGGTACTCCCGAAATTACCTCTACATCTGCAGATTTTGAACCGTTAAGAATGACATGTTGTGTTCTTTCTTCTAGGAAATCCTGAATTCAATCACAAACCTGGTCCGATATTCCGTAAGCTCGTATTTTTTTCACTAAACGTAAGTGCGGAACCGTATCAAATGCCTTCCTGAAGTCCAGGAATACGGCATCAATCTGCTCGCCAGTGTCTACGGCACTGTGAATTTCTTGGGCAAATAGGGCGAGCTGAGTTTCACATGATCTCTGTAGGCGGAATCCATGTTGGTTATGATGAAGGAGATTTGTATTATCTAAGAACGTCATAATACGAGAACACAAAACATGTTCCATTATTCTACAACAGATTGACGTAAGCGAAATAGGCCTATAATTATTCGCATCTGATTTATGACCCTTCTTGAAAATGGGAACGACCTGCGCTTTCTTCCAGTCGCTAGGTACTTTACGTTCTTCCAGCGATCTACGATAAATTGCTGATAGAAAGGGGGCAAGTTCTTTAGCATAATCACTGTAGAATCTTAAGGGTATCTCGTCTGGTCCGGATGCTTTTCCGCTACTAAGTGATAGCAGTTGTTTTTCAATTCCGATATCGTTTATTTCAATATTTTCCATGTTGGCGTCCGTGCGACGGCTGAAGTCAGGGACCGTGTTACGATTTTCCGCAGTGAAACAGTTTCGGAACACTGAATTCAGTATTTCTGCCTTTCTTTGGTCGTCCTCTGTTTCTGTGCCATCGTGGTCAACGAGTGACTGAATAGGGGATTTAGATCCGCTTACCGATTTTACATATGACCAAAACTTTTTAGGGTTCTTGTTTAGATTGTTTGCCAATGTTTTATGTTCGAATTCGTTGAATGCTTCTCTCATTACTCTCTTTACGCTCTTTTTCGCTTCGTTCAGCTTTTCCTTATCAGCTATGATTCGACTACTCTTAAACCTATGATGAAGCTTTCTTTGTTTCCGTAGTACCTTTCGTACATGATTGTTATACCACGGTGGATCTTTCCCCTCGCTTTGGACATTAGTCGGTACGAACTTATCTAAGGCGTACTGGACGATGTTTCCGAATTTTTTCCATTTTTGTTCCACATCCTCTTCCTCAGAAATGAACGTTTGATGGTGGTCACTCAGATATTCTGCGATTTGTGCCCTATCACTCTTGTTAAGCAAATATATTTTCCTTCCTTTCTTGGCATTTCTTATTACACTTGTAGTCATTGATGCAACCACTGACTTATGATCACTGATACCCTCTTCTACATTCACGGAGTCGAAAAGTTCCGGTCTATTTGTTGCTATGAGGTCTAAAACGTTAGTTTCACGAGTTGGTTCTCTAACTATCTGCTCGAAGTAATTCTCGGACAAGGCAGTCAGGATAATGTCACAAGAGTCTCTGTCCCTGGCTCCAGTTCTGATTGTGTGACTATCCCATTCTACACCTGGTAGATTGAAGTCTCCCCCTATTACAATAGTATGATCACGAAACTTCTTCACGACGTTCTGCAGGTTCTCTCTGAGGCGCTCAACTACTACGGTTGCTGATGCAGGTGGTCTATAGAAGCATCCGACTATCATATCTGACCCACCTTTGATACTTAACTTAACCCAGATTATTTCACATTCGCATTCGCTAATAACTTCACTGGATATTATTGAATTCTTTACTGCTATAAATACTCCTCCACCATTGGCGTTTATCCTATCCTTGCGGTATATATTCCATTCTGTGTCTAGGATTTCGTTACTGTTCACTTCCGGTTTTAACCAACTTTCCGTTCCTAATACTATATGCGCACTATTTCCTTCAATAAGAGATACTAATTCAGGAACCTTGCCCTGGATACTCCTGCAGTTTACCAATATTACGTTAACTTTTCCTGTTTTTGGTCTCTGAGGACGGACGTTCTTTATCAACGATGACAATGTCCTCTCTGGTAAGCCGTCAGGTATTTTACCGTTTCGCCCAAGGGGGGGTCCCTCTAACCTAAAAAACCCCCGTGTGCACGCCACACGTACTCTGCTACCCTAGTAGCTGCTTCCGGTGTGTAGTGCACGCCTGACCTGTCTAGGGGGGCCCTACAGTTCTCCACCCAATAACGGAGGTCGATGAATTTGCAACCATTATAGTCGCAGAGTCGTCTGAGCCTCTGGTTTAGACCCTCCACACGGCTCCAAACCAGAGAACCGCGATCGACTCTGGGCACTATGCTGCAGATATTAAGCTCAGCTTGCACTCCGCGTGCGATGCTGGTTGTCTTCACCAAATCAGCCAGCCGCTGGAAGGAACCAAGGATGGCCTCAGAACCCAAGCGGCAGGCGTCATTCGTTCCGACATGTGCTACTATCTGCAGCCGGTCACACCCAGTGCGTTCAATAGCTGCCGGAAGGGCCTCCTCCACATTACGGACGAGACCCCCCGGCAAGCACACCGAGTGCACACTGGCATTCTTCCCCGACCTACCCGCTATTTTCCTAAGGGGCTCCATAACCCGCCTAACGTTGGAGCTCCCTATAACTAATAGGCCCGCCCTCTGTCGGGACCTTGCCGGAGAATCGGCCACTGGCCCAACAGGCGAGGCATCCTGTGGTGGCTCGGAAACGATGTCATCACCACTAGGAAGCACCCCGTACCTGTTGGAAAGGGGTAAGGCAGCTGCCACGCGGCCAGATCCCACCTTCGCCTTTCGGCCAGGCACGCGCGAGCCCACACTGTCCGCCATTCACCCTGGAGTGATGGCTGACCGGTAAGATGCTCACTGCCGGAAGACGCAGCGACATCAGGGGTTCCATGTGATTCCAAGGCCACCGAAGTAGGCATAGGTCTCACCACAGTTGCCCCAACGCCACTACGAGCCGACGCCTGCGCCTCGAGCTCGATGAGCCTAACAGACAAAGCCTCCACCTGCCCCCGAAGAGTGGCCAATTCTCCTTGCGTCCGCTCACAACAACCACAGTCCCTACACATGACTATGTTTACCCTACTCTATACGGTGACAAATTCCCAAGATAATCTTCTGATGAGCTACTCTGATAATCAAGAAACACTCACTGAAATACGAGACGCGAAAACTACGCTAGGTTTTCCCAGAAAAACTATTTAAAAGCTAAGCGCAGCAAATAAGTACAAAAGCGCTTTATACAAACAGTACTCGCTGCTGCTGGTGCTCTCGCTCTGGCTGTCACAAGACAACTGCTGATTCAAGTAACTAGTGGCTAACGGTCGCGAAACAAACAAAATACGGTTTTAGGGCGCTTTCTGTTCTAAACGATCAAGAAAACACTAAGAAATCTAACACGAAAACTACGTAAAGTTTTATCAAGAACTGTTAGTTACTGTGCATAGACCACCAAATAACCCACAAGTCGAAACAACAATAAAAACTATCAACACAATCATACACAACAAAATAAATGAAAACACAACTATGGAAGAGTTACAACTACTGGTATATATAGGAGCACTCACTAAACTAAATATACACACTAGGCAGAGATCAGAACCAACCAACACACAGAAGAACCCCACAAAACCAGCATGGCAACACAGGCTACAGATCAAAATAGAAAAACTGAGAAAAGACATCGGACAGCTAACACAATTTATAAGAAATGAAATCTCGGAAAAAAACGAAAAAGGTTAGGTAAAATCTCACAACAAGAAGCGACAGAGCAATTAGACGAAAAGAAGCAGAAATTACAAGCATTCGCCAAACGACTCAGAAGATACAAAAAAAGTGAAAATAGAAGGAAACAAAACCAAACATTCAACACAAACCAAAAGAAATTTTACCAGACAATAGATAACACACACATTGAAATAAACAATCCACCAAACATAACAGACATGGAACACTTCTGGAGCAACATATGGTCAAACCCGGTACAACATAACAGGCATGCACGGTGGATACAAGCAGAAACAGACACATACAAGATGATACCACAAATGCCTGAAGTGACAAATTTGCAACATGAAGTCACCCAAGCAATTAATTCTACTCACAATTGGAAAGCCACTGGAAATGATAAAATAGCAAATTTCTGGTTAAAGAAGTTCACCTCAACACATTCACATCTAACTAAATTATTTAACAGTTACATTGCAGACCCATACACATTCCCTGATACACTTACACATGGAATAACTTATCTGAAACCTAAAGATCAAGCAGACACAGCGAACCCAGCTAAATATCGCCCCATAACATGCCTACCAACAATATACAAAATATTAACTTCAGTCATTAAACAGAAACTAGTGACACATACAACACAGAACAAAATTATAAATGAAGAACAAAAAGGCTGTTGCAAAGGAGCACGAGGATGTAAAGAGCAACTGATAATAGATGCAGAGGTGACATATCAAGCTAAAACTAAACAAAGGTCGCTACACTACGCATACATCGATTACCAAAAAGCTTTTGATAGTGTACCCCACTCATGGTTACTACAAATATTGGAAATATATAAAGTAGATCCTAAATTGATACAGTTCCTAAACATAGTAATGAAAAACTGGAAAACCACACTTAATATCCAAACAAATTCAAATAATATCACATCACAGCCAATACAGATTAAGCGTGGAATATACCAAGGAGACTCATTAAGTCCTTTCTGGTTCTGTCTTGCTCTGAACCCACTATCCAACATGCTAAATAATACAAATTATGGATACAATATTACTGGAACATACCCACACAAAATCACACATTTGCTATACATGGATGATCTAAAACTACTGGCAGCAACAAATCAACAACTCAACCAATTACTAAAGATAACAGAAGTATTTAGCAATGATATAAATATGGCTTTTGGAACAGACAAATGTAAGAAAAATAGCATAGTCAAGGGAAAACACACTAAACAAGCAGATTACATATTGGATAACCACAGCGACTGCATAGAAGCGATGGAAAAAACAGATGCCTATAAATATCTAGGATACAGACAAAAAATAGGAATAGATGATAGAAATATTAAGGAAGAGCTAAAAGAAAAATATAGATAAAGACTAACAAAAATACTGAAAACAGAATTGACAGCAAGGAACAAGACAAAAGCTATAAATACCTATGCTATACCAATATTGACCTACTCATTTGGAGTAGTGAAATGGAGTAACACAGACCTAGAAGCACTCAATACACTTACACGATCACAATGCCACAAATATAGAATACATCACATACATTCAGCAACAGAAAGATTCACATTAAGCAGAAAGGAAGGAGGAAGGGGATTTATCGACATAAAAAACCTACATTATGGACAGGTAGACAATTTAAGAAAATTCTTTCTAGAACGAGCAGAAACTAGCAAAATACACAAAGCAATCACCCACATAAATACATCGGCTACACCACTACAATTTCATAACCACCTCTACAACCCTTTAGATCACATAACATCAACAGATACAAAGAAAGTAAATTGGAAAAAGAAAACACTACATGGCAAGCACCCGTATCATCTAACACAGCCACACATCGATCAAGACGCATCCAACACATGGCTAAGAAGAGGCAATATATACAGTGAGACAGAAGGATTCATGATTGCAATACAGGATCAAACAATAAACACCAGATATTACAGCAAGCATATTATTAAAGATCCCAATACCACAACAGATAAATGCAGACTTTGCAAACAACAAATAGAAACAGTAGATCACATCACAAGTGGATGTACAATACTAGCAAATACAGAATACCCCAGAAGACATGACAATGTCGCAAAAATAATACATCAACAGTTTGCCTTACAACATAAACTTTTAAAACAACACGTTCCTACATACAAGTATACACCACAAAATGTACTGGAGAATGATGAATACAAATTATACTGGAACAGAACCATTATAACAGATAAAACAACGCCACATAACAAACCTGACATCATATTCACCAATAAAAAGAAGAAATTAACACAACTAATTGAAATATCCATACCCAATACAGCAAATATACAGAAGAAAACAGGAGAAAAAATTGAAAAATACATCCAACTGGCTGAGGAAGTCAAGGACATGTGGCATCAGGATAAAGTTGACATTATACCAATTATACTTTCAACTACAGGAGTCATACCACGCAATATCCACCAGTACATCAATGCAATACAGCTACATCCAAACTTATATATACAACTTCAGAAATCCGAAATTATTGATACATGTTCAATTACCCGAAAGTTCCTAAACGCAATGTAACATATACCGTACAGTTAAAAGGAAGTGACGCTTGATCAAGGTCCGCGTTACTTTCATTCCGAACCAGACCTAAGGTCTGAGAAAGGAACGATAATAATAATATGTTCACAGACGCAATTTGCATAGTTTGTGTGAAGTGGTTGGACTATTTGAGGAAGATATTCATACACAATTTTCAAAGCTGTAACATCCAACAGACAGTCTCATGCGTTATAAATCTGTAATTATTGGTGACTTATGTATTTAGTATACCAGTCTTAGGAAATGACAATTTTTTTTAAATTATTGAAGTTTAGTGACCGAGACACAATTGAAACCTTTCGTTTTCACGCCTCAGAGAGTTTCATTTTACCCATCATGGAGTAATTACTTCAGGCTGGGAACCGCTGTGGTAGACAAACATCAGCGCAGGGAATGGTATTGCTATTGGTAACATTCTTTTATGCTGCCGAAGCGTATGAAGGACTCCTGGTTTTGAACAAACGTTCCTCAGGATAAGACTTCCAAATGTCAGAACTTGTAATTAATTACATATGCAGTTAATGGACAACGTTCCGTTCTCGCTGCTGAACGACAACAGTGACAACGTGCTTTACTTACTCACTTACATGACTCAGAATTAATAAGTGCACAGACAATACTTCGTGGGTCATAGTAGACTTAAATAACGTCTAAAATTTTGTCAGTTACCTATGTTATTAAATTTAGTACCGAAACTTAAGATCATCTGAAAATCGGTTCTTTCGCGACAGTGGACGGTACCAATCCGTTCCAAAAAGCCGCAAGCTTAGACGCCATTTCTCAGGGGCTCATATCTCGAGTTCTTTTGTTCACAAAAGTAAGTGGTCCAGTGTTTTGGACAGGTTTTGGCCTGTCGACCATTTGTATACCCATCGGAAGAACGGCCATACTGTTGCTATCCTACCATAAAGCGTAAAAATTTAAACACTATACGCTTCCTCGAGCCCAGTCAAATTGAGCAAATCGGTTGTTTCTTTTCCACTAAGTGCGGTCTAGGGTAGGCCTTAGACATCTTATATTTAAGCAGCTTATAAAGGAAACATTTGTTCAAGGTTAGTGCCTGAGAATTTCGTATTTTCTATTGATGGAAAATCGACGAACTTTTAACCGTATGTTCTTAAGCTGACTTTCTTAGGGCACCTTGAAACTTTTTTCGACGTTATTACCTTTTACCGAAGTCCTGAAGTTCAATCTTTCCGAACTTATGCGAATATAATATCGACGTAATATCTAATCAGAGATGCAAATTTTGTCTTAACTGACGTAGGGGACAAACAGAAAGGGTTCTGGGGTCATCGCAAGGGTTGAAAGGTCAACAAACTAATTTTATTCGCTATTTTTTCACCAATAAAACTTTATGAAGTGCCATCTCTGTATAATTGGCACTTCAAGTCTATAAAGGCCACACTGATCTGCAAAATATTCGGTGACGCCACCTGGTGGCGTAAGCACCTTACAAGAAATTATTTTGTCATATAAATTCTCGTACTTACAAATCAAATGCCGCATTTCTTGGTGTACTATAGGCGTCGCCTAATCGTATGCATTTTTAAGTAATTCAATGCAAAGTTTGTTTGTGTTGGATGGGAGACGATTTTGTGTTAACTTTATATTATGCATATTTATTTGTTGTTTATGTGTGTCATAGTATCTAAGTGTGACGAAGTAAATAAATGAACTGCCAAACTCTACTGACCTACGTTATTCCTTTAGTATAAGCAGAAGCCGACCTCGGGGAAGATCAGTTTGGATTCCGGAGAAACGTTGGAACACGTGAGGCATTACTGAACCTACGACTTCTCATAGAAAATAGGGTAGGCAAACCTTCGTTTGTAGCATTTGCAGATTTGAAGAAAGCATTCGACAATGTTGACTGGAATATTTTCTCTTAAATTCCAAAGGTGGCATGGTAAAATACATTGAGCAAAAGGCTATTCACAATTTGTAAAGAAACCAGAGGGCAGTTATAAGAGCCTAGGGGCACGAAAGGGAAGCAATGGTTTAGAAGGGAGTGAGACAGGTTTATAGCCTATCCCCGATGTTATTCAATCTGTATGCTGAGCAAGCAATAAAGGGAAAACTTTGGAGTAGGAATTTAAGTCGAGGGAGAAGAAATAAAAACTTTGAGGTTTGCCGACGACATTGTAATTCTTTCGGAGACAGCAATGGACCTGGAACAGCAGCTGAACGGAATGGACAGTATCTTGAAAGGAGAATATAAGATGAACATCAACATAAGCAAAATGAGGATAATGGAATGTAATAGAATTAAATCGAATGATGACAAGGAAATTAGATGAAGAAATGAGACACTTGAAGTAGAAAATAAGTGATAATGGTCAAAGTAGGGAGCCAATGGCAAAAAAAGCGTTTCTGAAGATGAGAAATTTGCTAACGCTGAGTATAGACGTGTCAGGAAGCCCTTTCTGAGAGTATCTGTATGGAGTGTAGCCATATATGGAAGTGAAACATGGACGATAAATAGTTTAGACAAGAAGAGGATGGAAGCTTTTGAAATGTGGTGTTACAGAAAGTCTTGTACAGGATAGAGCAGCATGAAAAGTTTCGGATTGAAGACCACAACAACAACAACAAGCATCACATCCTGCTGTAATTGAGAGAAAACAGCTGAAAAATGCTCCAGTCAGAGCGCAAAAAAGCGAACACGAATACACTCCTCCTTAAAAGACTCTGGTACAAAAGTGGAGAACCAGCTGCCTCAAATCTCGTTCCACTTTCCTCACCAAAAATTTTTGCATGCCAACATATTTGCCCTATTTTGTGCTGAAAGAGAGTATCAGAGAGACAGTGACAATGGAACAGAGAGGAGACAGTGCCCGTGGGAGACAAAGTGAAAGAAATCAGTAATGGTAGGAGAGAGAAAGTGGCAGTGAAAGAGAAAGAGACATAGACGAAGACAGTAGCAGTGGGAGCCAAAGGGAGAGGAGACAATGATGGTCAGAGAGGGACAGCGGCAGTGAGAGAGAAAGAGAGATGCATGTAGACAGTAACAGCGGGAGAAAATCAGAAATGAGACGGTGGAAATGAGAAAGAGAGATGAGTTGGCTTGGGTTGCTTGTAACCCAATCTCCTCAGACCGGCGGACTTTAAAACGAAAAAATTGCCGGTTCTTGCATCCCGTTTACCCACATGTAAAAGTTTCCCCGTCTAGGGGTCAAAACATTGATAAAATCAGGTTCAAAATGGCTCTGAGCACTATGGGACTCAACTTCTCAGGTCATCAGATCCCTAGAACGTAGAACTACTTAAACCTAACTAACCTAAAGACGTCACACACATCCATGCCCGAGGCAGGATTCGAACCTGCGACCGTAGCGGTTGCGCGGTTCCAGACTGTAGCGCCTAGAACCGCTCGGCCACTCCGGCCGGCGATAAAATCAGCCTTGAGGACATGTCTGGACAGGAGACTGTTGGATGAAGAAAAAGCCAACTGCAAGCCAGAAAGAAACAGACGGTGGTAATGGAAGAGAAAAAGGATGAGACAGAGACAATGATAGTGGGACACAGGGGAATTGAAAACGGCAGGGCCGAGATAATCATATGGAAGAGTGAGAGAAAGGAATGAAGACAGTGATAGTGCGAGAGAGAAGAAAGGAGGAAGTGCCAGTGGGAGGAAAAGGACACTGTGGGAGAGAGACATATATAGTGACAGTGACAGGGAGATGCTGATTATGAAGGTAGCGCCAGTGAGAGGGAGATAATGGGAGATAATGATTACAAAAGATTAACTACAAAGAGAGACTGGGTAAAAGGATTTAGAATATTCTGTTTTAAAAGAGCGGAGTTATGTTCGCACGCCAAAATTTTTGGCCAGGGAGGCGGAATAAGGTTTGCGGGAGCTGTTTCCCACATTTCTGTCAGAGTCTTTATAAGAGGAGAATATTCACCTTCTTTTGTGCTCTGAGAAGAGCATTTTTCAGCTGGTTTTCGTATATGATTACAAAGAAAAGTCATCATACTATAGATTTCGGCCGACTGCTGTGGCCGATCGGCTCTAGGCGTTTCACTCCGGAACCGCGCTGCTGCTACGGTTGCAGGTTCGAATCTTGCCTCGCGCATGGATCTGTGTGATGTCCTTAGGTTAGTTAGGTTTATGTAGTTCTAAGTCTTGGGGACTGATGACCTCAGATGTTAAGTCCCATAGTGCTTAGAGCCATTTGGAACATTTATACATTTCGGTCGATGATGACCACCTTCATGCCCAATTAAAACAGACGGGGCCTTGCATTATACCAATATGATTAAGACAGAGTGGCCTTTCTGTGAACAGTAGCGCTATTCACATAATGTTTTTCCCTGCATTGTGGCCTAGTTGACTCTATATTGTTATATCATTTAGATGATCGCAATCTAATTTTGTTTATATCTATTGGCGCTGACATTTCGGCTTAGTCGTATTACGATAGTGTAAGACTTCGTCTGTTTTAATCAGATTTGAATATGGTCATTATGGTAAAATCGACAGTCTGACGACTTTTTTAATCCTAGACTGGAATTAAAGAACCAGATTCTTTACTTCCTGGATCACGCTCCTATGTCTCAGGTTAGATAATTATTTCAAAAACTTCTTCTGTGCAATAATCTTGTCATTACATCAATAATACACGTATTTTCTATCATTCACCTACAGCAAAAAGAATGTACATATTTTGGTTTCGCAGGTGACCCGGCATAATATTTGGAGAAACATGTGAAACGTGGAGTCATGGGCTGTTCGTACAGTTTTACTTTCAGTAAATTATATACAATTACACTGTTATATTTCGGTTGCAGGCGATCGTTTCGTCGTTGAGTAAACGGGAAATGTATATCTGTGCTCATAAATTCTAGTTAGCTACAGATTCGGAGAAATGCTCACACTACTTACAATTTTGTCTGGTCTGTCATAGTGATATATGAACTACTGACAACATAGCATCGTCACATAATAACATTAAAGCAGATTTTTCGGTTCCAAAACCCCGTCAGCAGTACCAGTCATTTAGTTCAGTATCTCTGAAGCAGAGATCACTGATAACCAAAATGCTGTTCTCAGGCTTCATATTTTCTCTGTTATTTTTCCGAACGGTACATATTGTTTGATGGCAGGGACCTTACCTCTTCAAAATAAACAGTCACGTACTTGAACATCGATTCTGGCCGGTACTTCAAATAGCAATAAGAACGAAGCGGCTAAACAAATCGGAAAATGTTGTACAACATATCATCCTATCTCCACGCCGATCCTCTGTATCTCCCCACAATCAACAGGCAGGCTCCTAAAATACGACAGGCCGGTTGCATACAGAAGAGGTGAATTGTGTGGCAGAGAAAATTACCAGTTTGGAGGTGGAAGCAATGAAACTTTATCTGATGCAGCCAAGTATATTTGACGTAGCTTCCTTAATAACTTCTCAAATGACACAAGATTTTGAAACATCTCCCGTAATAACGACTGGAACGGTATCTCCTCTAGTGGGTAGCGGCTGATCTATGGAGAGAAGAATTCCACGGCTTATACTCCCCTAATTATATGAACGGGATTACTCGTCACAGGTAAAGCTATTGTGCAGTAATTGGTGCTTAGCTTTTCAAAGCTATCGTCATTCAGTCGGAAGGTGTCGTACATAACTGGTGTCTCTGTAATCGTGTCATGCATAACTGGTGTCTCTAATCTGGGCGGTAAATAAGGAACTAGCGTGCAAACATCGCGCACGTAAAACGTATTAGTGTAACTACCGAGACTACCTGTCTCCTGGCGGAAAATAGGAATAGTTGGATTTATACAAATATTATTATCAGGACTGAAAGACGCGAGTTAAATGTGATAGTACTGCATTAACTACAGTAGTCCTCTTTTTAGGACTAGCGTTATAAACATTCTAAAACGAAGAGAAAAAAAAGGCAACAGCATTATTAGAAAGCAAATTACGTAAACATCTTGCTTATGGATGCAGATGTTTAGTACTCATTAACACTAATAAATACACTTCTGGAAATGGAAAAAAGAACACATTGACACCGGTGTGTCAGACCCACCATACTTGCTCCGGACACTGCGACAGGGCTGTACAAGCAATGATCACACGCACGGCACAGCGGACACACCAGGAACCGCGGTGTTGGCCGTCGAATGGCGCTAGCTGCGCAGCATTTGTGCACCGCCGCCGTCAGTGTCAGCCAGTTTGCCGTGGCATACGGAGCTCCATCGCAGTCTTTAACACTGGTAGCATGCCGCGACAGCGTGGACGTGAACCGTATGTGCAGTTGACGGACTTTGAGCGAGGGCGTATAGTGGGCATGCGGGAGGCCGGGTGGACGTACCGCCGAATTGCTCAACACGTGGGGCGTGAGGTCTCTACAGTACATCGATGTTGTCGCCAGTGGTCGGCGGAAGGTGCACGTGCCCGTCGACCTGGGACCGCACCGCAGCGACGCACGGATGCACGCCAAGACCGTAGGATCCTACGCAGTGCCGTAGGGGACCGCACCGCCACTTCCCAGCAAATTAGGGACGCTGTTGCTCCTGGGGTATCGGCGAGGACCATTCGCAACCGTCTCCATGAAGCTGGGCTACGGTCCCGCACACCGTTAGGCCGTCTTCCGCTCACCCCCCAACATCGTGCAGCCCGCCTCGAGTGGTGTCGCGACAGGCGTGAATGGAGGGACGAATGGAGACGTGTCGTCTTCAGCGATGAGAGTCGCTTCTGCCTTGGTGCCAATGATGGTCGTATGCGTGTTTGGCGCCGTGCAGGTGAGCGCCACAATCAGGACTGCATACGACCGAGGCACACAGGGCCAACACCCGGCATCATGGTGTGGGGAGCGATCTCCTACACTGGCCGTACACCACTGGTGATCGTCGAGGGGACACTGAATAGTGCACGGTACATCCAAACCGTCATCGAACCCATCGTTCTACCATTCCTACACCGGCAAGGGAACTTGCTGTTCCAAGAGGACAATGCACGTCCGCATGTATTCCGTGCCACCCAACGTGCTCTAGAAGGTGTAAGTCAACTACCCTGGCCAGCAAGATCTCCGGATCTGTCCCCCATTGAGCATGTTTGGGACTGGATGAAGCGTCATCTCACGCGGTCTGCACGTCCAGCACGAACGCTGGTCCAACTGAGGCGCCAGGTAGAAATGGCATGGCAAGCCGTTCCACAGGACTACATCCAGCATCTCTATGATCGTCTCCATGGGAGAATAGCAGCCTGCATTGCTGCGAAAGGTGGATATACACTGTACTAGTGCCGACATTGTGCATGCTCTGTTGCCTGTGTCTATGTGCCTGTGGTTCTGTCAGTGTGATCATGTGATGTATCTGACCCCAGAAATGTGTCAATAAAGTTTCCCCTTCCTGGGACAATGAGTTCACGGTGTTCTTATTTCAATTTCCAGGAGTGTAGTTTGATCGCTCTCAGTTTCCTAAGATGCCTCACAGTGATTAATAATGTTAATTGTTCTAGAATTCCATTAACACGAAGAGTACTATAACAAACTATGTAATCTGTTGAGTACCCACATGAGATACGTCAGTGTTAGTGACAGAATGTTGTTTTGAAGGTAACCTTTCTAAGGAGCCACCAATACTTCAAAGATTCTGCAGATCAGTACGATGGAACGTTGTATACAGCATACGGCATCACTTCTACTTCCGGAAATTCGCTCTCGGCATCTCGTATTATTTGTATTTGATATACTGTAATATGTTACATTATTACTGCGTGAGATATAGCTAGAAAATAACTCTGATTTACGTATAGCACCTTCATGTTTTTTTTTTTATTTTATTGTTCCTCAGTTCCTCCCAGCCGCCTTCAGGTGGAAACGGTGACAGTTTTTGCAACATGGTCACAACACCTTCCGTTAACCTCTGTTTCTCCAGTATGAACTATGTGAGCTACAACGAAACTGATGAACCATGAAACTGATTCACTTTCTTACAATTGTTATGCTATACAATGTAATTACAAGAAAGATGGTGATGTGTTTTTTCATGATAACAAGGTAAGAATCATAACATACCAAATATAATGAGAGACGATTTCGAACTACTGCGTGTTGCTTTTTATGCTGAAAAGAAATCTGTAGACACAAAGAGTTTTCCAAAATTTTGCCCTCAGTATGTTTACCATACCTCTGGAAATTTCGTTAAGAAAAAATTAATATAGGACTATGGTAAGTAGATACAAGACTGAATTTATTAATTTTTAGAAACAGTAATACAGTTGGCTGTAAATACTTCGAAAACATTCTGTCTTCTAAGAAGAAATATCTGAAGCTGTGCGTTTCTATTGAACTTGTCGAGAGGATGAACTGATGCGTACATATTAATATAAACACTGTTCAGACGTATGTTTCACTTATGCGGCGAAGCTATATCGCTAGAACCCAACCAGTGAGGTGTCCGAATATCGCCATAAAACCGTTAGCAATGATTAACCTTCCTCCCCACGTATCAGTAATAATGATACTGTTGCTTTAGGGAATCTTTTTCCGTACGTTAACCTCAGAATGGAAAAATTTCCAGGACGGTAGCTACGGGAGCAACAGATATCTGAGTACATCATCTGTCGTTAAACACCTTTCCAGTGCGATGGCTCTAAACACCCTTCCTCTGTTCTCGTAAAGAAGAAAGATAATTCCGGAGACAAGGGTACGTGCGCTGCATTATAACACCGGGGCAGATTCTGCAGATGACCAGCAGAGAAATAAACCAGAAGAGCCAGGTTTCGTTAGTCGGGTTCAGTCTGCTTCGTATTGAGAGCACGCTTAACGTGCCACAGGCAGGATCTCTTACGTGACGATTGCAATCGCGTTACAGATTCTGTTGCCTGAAAACAGACGAATAAGATTGTAGTACGTGGTCTGGCATATTATTTTAAATTTATCCCAGAGGACAACTGCAACAGCAGATATTACAGGGATTATTTAAATTTTCCCAATATAACTGTCATCTCTTTATTGCATTAATAAAAGGAGAGTGATTCACTGTGGCTGTCTGCTTTCAATATCCACCAGAAATACTGCGTCTGTTCCTTCTTTGCTGTCTGTCGGCTTGTAGTGTTTCAGAAATATATTATTCAATTGCAGGCAAGCACTTTAGATGAACTGACCTTTAAAAAGAATAACAAAAATCATCCCCAACATTTCTCGGTATTCGCCGATACTAAGGCTCGTTTTTCAAATCTGCGAATAAATCTCGTGTTTCCTCTTTTAATTCGTTCGTATTTTCCTTTAATTTTCGCGTGTTCGTGTCTATTGCTCATATTTGCTTCGATCCTGTGCGTATTTGCGGTAATTCTATGCATGTCTGCATTAATTTCAAGCATTCCTGCATTCATCTAATGCACTTGCAAATGTTTTAAATTCTGCAAATCACGTTATTATAATCTTTCACCCTCTAGGTTCAAAATTCTAGAATTTGAATTAACATTTTCCTTCTCAGCTGAATCTGAAAGTTCATTATTGTTACCAATTTTACCAACTGCAAGTCATTTACCTGCTCTAAGTCCTTGACCAGTACCGTCCCTTCGAAGAGTAAGACTACAGTTAACCACATCCATCAACATTTATAGCAGTTTTGCTTCACACATAAATTACACATGTTAAATCTGTTCATGCTTCATGCAACCAAAGTTCACAATTCACTTTTTTTTTGAAATATATTCTACATTTTTCACATGACGATGTGAGGAGCCACTGACAATTTAAATTCACACCCATCCTCTGCTCCTGTTAAGTATCAGACAATTCTCTGAAGATTTTTCGCAGTTTTCCTGTCACGATCGCCATATGTAATACACTATGGTTGAAATGGTCATGTCACATTATTCCTCTTCTCCTATTCCACTTTATTATGTCATTTATTGACCAATATAATCTCATTTTAGTTTTATAATGTTTTTGAAATTGTTTCAATGAGGAGGGAATGACGATAGAGACAATGACGGCTGTTACTGACAGATGAGAGATACATTTGTCACAAGAGTACCAAAACCGTAATTCCGTAATGTCTTCATAAGGCATGTATACTACAGCTTCCTATGAAATTTTCGCACTGAAACTTAAGATCGTCCATATCTTCTAATGCGATTAATTAACCTAATACTGACGTATCATATGAATCAATAATTAGCGGCACAATATGTCATGACACACAGGTCGACACCCCCGCATTGCAGTCGACTGCAAATTCGTGACTGCAGTTGAACAGTTGACAACAGACGGCTCAGTACCGCTACAATGTCTCACAAAAAAGTGAAGTAACCAAAAGACGTGCACAGATGTCAATGTAACTTCATACACGTACACGTAATCGGAAGGTATGTAATCGATTTGAGTTGAAGTTCCCTGTGATATATACACTGAAGCACCAAGGAAACTGATACAGGCACGCCTATTGAAATACGGAGATATATAAACAGGAAGAATACGGCGCTGCGGTCGGCAACACCCATATAAGACAACAAGTGTCTGGTGCAGTTGTTAGATCGGTTACTGCTGGTACAATGGCAGGTTATCAAGACTTACGTGGTATTATAGTCGGCACACGAGCGATGGGACACAGTATCTCCGAGGCAGCGATGAAGTGGGGATGACCGTTTTACGAGTGTGCAGTGAATATCATCAAATCTCCGACCGGAAAAAGATCCTGCAATATCGGGACCAACGACGACTGAAGAGAATCGCTCATCGTGACAGAAGAAAAAACCTTCCGAAAATCGCTCCAGATTTCAATGCTGAGCCATCAACAAACGTCAGTGTGCGATCCATTCAAGGAAACATCGTCGATATAGGCTTTCGGAGGCGAAGGCCCACTCGTGTATCCTTGGTGACTGCGCGACACAAAGTTTTACGCTTCGCCTGGGCCCGTCAACACCGACACTGGACTGATAACTGGAAACATGTTGCCTGGTCTGCCGAGTCTCGTTTCAAATTGTATCGAGCGGATGGACGTGTACGGGTATGGAGACAACCTCATGAATCGGTTGCCGCTGCATGTCATGAGGGGAATGTTCAAGCTGGTGGAGGCTCTGTATTGGTGTAGGGCGTGTGCAGTTGGAGTGAAATGGGAACCCTGATATTTCTAGATATGACTCTGACAGGTCATGTCCATTGTGCATTCAGACGGACTTGGGAAATTCCAGCACAGACAATGCGACACACCACACGTCCTAAATTGCTACAGAATGGCTCGAGGAACACTCTTCTCAGTTCAAACACTTCCACTGGCAATCAAACTCCCCAGACATGAACATTATTGAGCATCTATGGGATGCCTTGCAACGTGCTGTTCAGATGAGCTCTCTACCCCCTCGTATGCTTACGGATTTATGGACAGCGCTGCAAGGTTGATGGTGTCAGTTCCTTCCAGCACGGCTTCAGACAGTAATTGAGTCCATGCCACGTTTCTTGCTGCACTTTTGTTTGCTCGCCGAGGCCCTACACGATATTAGACATGTGTATCAGTTTACAAATAATGGAGAAATTGAGAGAAGTTGGGAAGCAGAATTAGGACAAATTACACGGGAAGAAATGGAAAAAGCTGTGAAGAAGATGAATAGGGGGAAAGCCCCAGGACCTGATGAAGTATCAGTGGACATGATAACAACATCAGGTCCAGTGGGAATGCAGTGGCTGTATAGAGTACTATCAAGCGTGTGGAGGAATAGTACAATACCTGACGACTGGAGAACGGGAGACATTGTTCCCATCTTCAAGAAAGGCAATAAAAGACTGTAAAAACTACAGAGGAATAATCATTATGAGTCATACAGCCAAGATTTTTGAAAGAATTTTACTAGAAAAGATAGAAAAGGAGCTGAGTGAAGAACAGCATGGGTTTAGGAAAGGAAGAAGCACGATCGACCTGATATTTTCTATCCGTCAACTGATGGAAAAAAGTTGTGAGTATAACAAAAGGGTGACAATGGTTTTTATAGAAATAGAAAAGGCATATGACTCAGTTGACAGGGAAAGACACTGGGAAGAAATGAAGAAGATAGATATAGAAGATGGATACATTAATGTTATCAAGACAATGTACAGAGGACACAATTGTAGAATTAGAACACCATTGGGGAACTCTGAATACTTCGAAATAAGACATGGACTTAAGCAAGGAAGTATTCTATCTCCTGCACTTTTTAATGATGTGATGGAGGGAATGAATAGGGCAGTTAAAGATATAGTAAAAGAAAAAGACAAAAAGATGATTTTTGCAGATGATATGGTAATATCGGGTGATAAAGAGGTAGATGTACAGTTACAGCTTGATGCGTGGAAGGAAATAATGAAAGGGTATGGATTAAAAATAAATAAAGATAAGAGTGAAGTAATGGTATTTGGAAGAGAGAATGGAGAACACTTCAAAGTGGTAGAAAGTTTCACTTATTCAGGGAGTGAAATATCTAGGGATGGAAGAATAACTAACGAAAGTAATACAAGGTTACAGAAGGGAGGCAATTTCTACCAAACAATAAAACACCTGATTTGGAATAATGAAGTTTCAGAAAGAGCCAAACTCCTTATGTATAAGAATTATTACATCCCTATTGTCACCTACGGTGGAGAAACGTGGACAATGACAGAAAGGGGCTGGAGCAGACTGCAAGCAGGGGAAATGAAATTTCTCAGAGCAGTTAAGGGAAAAACAAGAATGGACAGAGTAAGGAATGTAGAGATTAGGAAGGACCTCAAACAAGAAAGTATGAGAGAAGAAATTGAAAGAAAGAGATTAAGATGGTATGGGCATGTTAAGAGGATGCATGGGCAGAGACTCCCCAAAATTATGGCAGAACTAAAGATGGCTAGAGGGCGCCCAAGAACACGGTGGAAAATGGGAGTGAGAATATCTGTAGAAAGGAGAGGTGTGACCTGGCAGCAAGTGGAGGAAGAAAAGTGGTGGGAGGACGGTGCCAAATGGAGAGGACTCATCAGCACCCAGACCTGGCAGTAGCTGGAGCGGGATTCGGATATAGATAGACCAGTTTCTTTGGCTCTTCAGTGTGGTATAGCCGCCACAGTCCACTAATGTTATTCGTGTTTAGTGCTGTTACCAGGACTGTAATGGTACGTAAGAGGAGTGAACAGCGACAGATATTGGTTGTTAATTGTGAAGGGCAGGGAGATGCCATGTACTCGTGTGCCACAGATTATCAGCACTAGACATAGTTACAGAGAGGCCACACCACAGCAAAGGGCTGCGACGAGAATGATTCTATGACCGGAAGGATAGACTGCTAATGTATAGCGTCATACAGTGTCAGCGATGAATCGCGGTTCTGCACTATCCCGGTTCAGCGTCGTCGGCGAGTAGGGCGACGACTTGGGAGGAGGTCATTTTCTTCCGACGTTTGCGAAGTAACAGCCGTGTCACTCCTGGTGGTACCGTGTGGGTAGCCATCGGGTATGACTCCACGTCACCGTTGGTGGTGACTGAAGGAACTCCGATGTCACAACGGTACCTCAGGCACACCCTGAATCCTAATGTGTTAAGCCGGCCGCGGTGGCCGTGCGGTTCTAGGCGCTACGGTCACAGGTTCGAATCCTGTCTCGGGCATGGATGTATGTGATGTCCTTAGGTTAGTTAGGTTTAAGTAGTTCTAAGTTCTAGGGGACTGATGACCTTAGCAGTTAAGTCCCATAGTGCTCAGAGCCATTTGAACCAACCTAATGTGTTAACTCTTTTGCGACGCTATTGTGAGGCCATTTTTCAACAGGGCAACGCTCTTACACACACGATACATGTCTATATGAAAAAAGTGTGAGGTGGTGAGCTACTCTCGTGGCCAGAATGTTCCCCATACCTGTCCCCGAGAGAACACGTGTGCGTCCAGCTCGGACATCAACTTGTCCCAGACCCTCCATCCAGAAAATCAAGGGCCGCGAACAATATTTGTGGACCAGCTTGATTATGCCACAGCTTTATGACATCTTCCCTGCATTTGAGCCAGATGGGTGCAATAAGTAAGTTCCTATGCCCACGTTCTTCGTAAATTTGACTCAATTTTGTAATCACTGAAATAACATGGGCATCCTCTCAATCCGTGAAGTTTCATTTCGTTATCTCTTCTGCTTCCGGGCTGCTACACTTCCTTTTGTCTGGCTGTGTATTATCTCATGCGTACTGAGTGAAGAACAATCATAAACTGCAATCACATCCTAAGCAAAGATAGTATTCAACCAGTGGTACTGCTAGACTAACTATGCCGGATGATTACCGATACACCACGATACATGCAACTAGAGGAATAAATGAACTCAACAAAAAACGGAAAAAATAACCAATATTTATAAAGTGTGAGGGAAGAGGATCTCACAAGCCTCACGACTTCATCGTTATCGATATGAATACCAAAGATGTGTCAAAAAATATTACTTTTAACAGCAGTCTATGTATCTTTACTATCCTTAAAACTTTTAAAACAGACGTCCGAACTATGTACGTAAATTATCAGGTTCAGGCGGGAGGAATTTCGGGAGTAGGTGATTAGCTGACATTTGTCGCAGTCTTAGGCATAGAAGACATTAATTTCGTCTCGAAATGATGTACGAATTATCCTGACGGAATTGTGCATTACTGGTAGACAGTGAAGTACATGTATGGGTGAAGAACATCTCTTAGCTGTGCATTAGAGACGTTGTCCTCTACTTACATGCTTAGGAGAACCAATGAACCGAAAGTAAACATCTGCAGTGGAGTATTTAGACAAATCGAATGCCTAGGTTCTAAGTTCAAGCGAGGATTACTAGGATTTGACGTACCATAGACGACTTGGTCATTGGAGGCAAAGTACAGCCTCTGTTAAGACAAGGATACTAAGTAAATTGGCCTTGTCGAACTCCCGCTCCTCCCAAATTTGAGTTCAGAGTGCTAACAACACGCGACATTCTTCTGGATTCGATTCTCCTATAATTTTATGGATGTCACCTCGGACTTTAGTTTGGTCGAGAACGTCTGCACCCGTATGTGTCAGGTAAACCTAACAGCTGCTTGAAGAAGTAGTTCGTGAAATGACAAGAGCAAACTGAGCAATCGAAAGTTTTCCATCAGGTTGTAAAGTGAACAACACGTAAAGATATTTTATTTGCCCAATCTAGGCTACTATAAATTACTTCGCAAAAAATTTAAGTTGTGCCAACTTCCCAATTCTCCTGCAGGAAACAGGTTCGAGTCCTCACCTAATCTCATTCTGTCATCAGTTACACACAAGCCTCATAGTTATTTAATCAATCCATATTAAGCAAATCTATTTATAAATTTAACTTGACCTATTGAAAACTATCGTTTCTGTTACATCCTCATCATTCGTTATATTTTGTCGAAATGAGACGGAACTCTCAAAATACTCGTGAATATAGTCTTTGGTCCCGATTTGACGAATTTTAACTTGTGCCCATCACAGAAACTTCCTCAGCTTGGCAGAACAGGACCCTGCAATCAATTAGAGTTTGTGAACTCGCTCAGCCGGCCGAAGTGGCCGTGCGGTTAAAGGCGCTTCAGTCTGGAACCGCGTGACCGCTACGGTCGCAGGTTCGAATCCTGCCTCGGGAATGGATGTGTGTGATGTCCTTAGGTTAGTTAGGTTTAATTAATTCTAAGTTCTAGGCGACTGATGACCTCAGAAGTTAAGTCGCATAGTGCTCAGAGCCATTTGAACCGTTTGTGAACTCGCTCCATATGGCAACATAACAGATGCTGAAAACACGGGAGCGCTCCTTTTGAACACGCGCGCTTGTCTGATGGATTGGTGTCAAAAGTCGGAGCTTAAACACGGCTGCTGGCTAGGACGAGGCGCGAAACACACTGAGTACATAGTGGATATCCCTGCTGCGAAGCTACGTCAAATCCACATGCGCGAAACGAAAAGGGTATTATGGCGAGAAAGCTCACTGAAATGAGAGCTGTCTACGTAAATATTTGATGTCACACGACCCAGTAACGCTACATAAATTCCAAAGCTACCAAACCGATCGCATCGTCTCTTACAATGTTTTCATACGCAAAAAAACGACGCAAAATACATTAATATTAATAATTTTTATTTACGTCAATTTTTAATGAATTAATTGTATGTAAGTCTGAGGTGCTACGAACTCAAACAAAATGGAAAATTAAACTTCATTGCATGTGAGCGCCATGTCTATAAACCAAAAAGTTTTAATATTAAAAGCAACAAACCACTATGAAAGTAAGTAATATAAGCTAGAATACACAATTCCGCATAGTAAAAGGTATTATGAAGCAAACGCAGTGTAGGTAAATCCATTAGGTGTACCTATTACAAGTCCTACTGATTTTACAATATTCAATGTTACTAGTAGCACTTTTAAATTTATTCAGATCGGCTATTAATGAAAGATTTAGCCATCTAAGTATGTTTCATGTAGTGTAAATTCAGAAGGTCTTAGGTGAAAGGGTAGCTGGCAACTCAGTTTTTATGTTTATTTATATACATGTTTCTTTTTGTAAACCAGTGTTGCAGAAAGTTTGCAATGTATATTTTATCAATAATCAGGGAACCAATAGACTTCATCATTAATCTCTTTCCTAGGATTAGGTGTTGAAATCATCTGTGCCGGCTTTTATCACCTATCCACCCGTCTCTTACGAGATCTACCCTGATCTCTCTTACCAGTCAGCTGATAATTCATTATCTACTTGGCAATCTGTTTTCTGTCTTTCTATCCACATGATCCTTCCATTCACTCTATTCTCTCCTATCTTGACATTAACTAATAAGATTGTTTAATCTGACCTAAATGTTTCACTCCGTATTTTACTCATTTTATTACAGCCTCTTACATATCTCATGAACTTCATCTCGCTTCTTGTATGCCTGACTTTTCTGTTTATGTTACTGTCCATGATTCGGAACCATATACAAGAGTAACGACAGCCATAACTTGATAGAATCTGTGTTTCTTCAATAGACTTATAATGCAATTTGTTGACTAGTTAGTTACTTGTTCCATAGATAATGTGAACGACTCTTTTGTTGAAATGATGTGTAAGAGTCAGTTTTCAGGATATGTATACATGACCAATCTTAACACCGATGAACACATTACTCTTTAGTATCACTCACGTAGCTACGCTTGACAACAAGGTTAATTTTTTTCATTTATTTTTTACAGGCAACAAGTTTTTAAATATAAATTCGTCCACTGAATACAAGGAGTAGTCCAGGAGAAACTATTTAATGTTAGATTTAAAAATTGCTTTGCTACATGCAAGATATTTTACTTTATTGTGCAAATGATCAAAAATGTTTGTCCCTTGTTCTTCTCAAACTGTGCTGGATTATTTATGACGAAAATAATTAGCTAATATATGTGTTGTGACGGCACAGTTGAAATGCCAAACTCTTTGAAGAGGTACCTACATGACGTCTGTGGGTGAACATCACATATTATTCTTACTGCTCGCTTTTGGCAATCATTACTTTCTTTCTAAGTGGTGAGGCACCAAATGACCGCAAGAAAGAGGGCTGTCTTAATACGCTCAGAATTTTAATGTTTTATTTGACAAATCTGAATGGTGGTCATGAAGGTCATTTTACGCAATGTGTTGAATTGTCGCCATTCACGAGTGATAGCTCTTCACACACAGCTAGAACGTTAGCTTTGGATAGGCATTTGGATGTGAACAGGGCGTAGCATTGTGCAGTTGGAGGTGAGCCGCCAGCAGTGGTGGATGTCGAAAGAGAGATGTCAGAGTTTTGAGAGGACGATCTGGACGTGTGTTCACCAGAAAAAGGAAATTTGTAAAGATGGATGTCATGAATATATATATGATGACATTTGAACATTATTAAGGTAAATACATTGTTTGTTCTCTATCAAAATCTTTCATTTGCTAACTATGCCTATCAGTAGTTGGTGCCTTCAGTAGTTAGAATCTTTTATTTATCTGGCAGTACTGGCGCTCGCTGTATTGCAGTAGTTCGAGTAACGAAGATTTTTGTGAGGTAAGTGAATCATGAAAGGTATAGGTTATTGTTAGTCGGGGCCATTCTTTTGTGAGGGTTATTGAAAGTCAGATTGCGTTGCGGTGAAAAAATATTGTGTGTCAGTTTAGTGATGATCAGAATAAGTAAAGAGAGAACTGTCTGAGTACGTTCAGTTTTACTCAGCTGTCTTTGTATCAAATAACGTTGAAGTTTACCAGCACTGTCATTTTTAATACTTTCTAAGGGGACGTTTCAGATGAAACGCCGGAGAGAAGGGGTGTGGAATTGTGATACTGACAATCTATATAGCCTCACGTTTTCTCTGGCTTTTTGGTGTCCTCTCTTCAATGGAACACGGCACTACATCACATGCTGAGGAGAAATGTTTCACGTCGACGGCTCCAACGTTCGATAAGCCGCAACACGGCCGGCAGAGGTCTGCACCCGCCACTGGAGTTCCGGCAGGCCCTCTCGCAGCCAGCGATAGAGTATCACTGCAGGCATCTCCGTGCTAATTACCCGGCCAATTAACGACAATGGACGCCTTTGTTCGCGACCCTCGTTACCTGGCGGTCCTCTCGCCTATCGCCGGAGATACGCCGGCTCCCGGCAGCAGAGTGAGTAATCGCTCACATTGTTCGGAAGCTGCCACCGACCTGCAGGTGTGCAGCCTTCTTTACGCCAGAGAGCAGGTAACAGGGCGAGGGAAGGGCTCCGCAACTGTGGCTATAGGGAAGTAGAGAGCCGACGGGTCTGCCGCCGCAGCCGCTAACAGAGCTGAATACACGCTCTTTCCTTCGTACTTTGAGACCTACCTGTGTTTGTTCTCTGACATACGATCGAGCACCCCAAATCCACAAATATCTTAGACGTACTTATCTCAGATGACTTAATTTCATCCATTTTAGAGCTCCACGGTTTCGTTTCATGACTTACGGCGACTGACATTTCATTTTTTTTTCGATTCTTCAGTCTTCTCACTGGTTTGATGCGGCCCACCACGAATTCCAGTCTTGTGCCAACCTCTTCAGATCAGAGCAGCCTTAAATACAGCGTTCTCAATTATTAGTCTTTGTTCCCCCCCCCCCCCCCCCACACACACACACACACACACACACACTTTTTCGTTCCTACCGACGAAAATGGTGCCATGGAAGTTATTTCCTGATGTTTTAACAGATCTATCATTCTGCTACTCTTTCTGGCTAGTTAATTTTTTCCAATTTGTTTCCTTCCTCGCCGATTCTTTGGAGCATTTCCTCATTCTTTAGCAATCCACCCAATTTTTAGCATCATTCTATAGCACCACATCGCAAACGCTTCGATTCTCTTTATTTCCAGTTTCCCAACAGTGAGCGATCCTCTACCACAAAATATTGTGCTCCAAACGTACATTCTCAGAAATTGTTTCCTGAAATCAAGACCGCACTCTGATACCAGTAAACTTCTCTCGCTATTCTGCTTTTTATGTCCCCCTTGCAAATCTATCATGTGCTAATTTGCTTTCGAGGTAGCGGTATTCCAACCTTCGACAAATTTGTGGCCCCCTGTTTTGATGTTTGGTTTACCGCTGATCTCATTTTCGCTACTCGTTACTGCTTTTGTCTTTCTTCGACTTACTCTTAGTTCATATTCTTTACTCACTAGTCTCTTCAATCTGTTCAACATGTCCTGTAGTTCTTCTTCACTGTCTCTGACGATAGCACTACAAAGGCAAGTTACATCATTGATCTCCTTACATACTGAATTTTTAATTCCACTCTTAAACATTTATTTCTGTCGTTGCTTCTTCGATATAAAGATTGTACAGTAGGGATGAAAGACTGCATCCATGTCTTATACTCTGTTTAACCAGAGCACTTCGTTCTTGGTCTTCGATTATGAGTCTTCTGTATTGGTTCTTGTACATAATATGTATTACTCGTCTTTCTCTATAGCTTACTCACACTTTTCGCAGAATTTCGAACATATTTTAAATCGTTGAACACTTTTTACATGTCTTGATCCACCTTATCGTCTTCTAACAGATACTCAGATTTTATTGATATTCTTCTATATATTATTTTTGTCATTTATTTGAAGAGTCGTGAAGCCGATCATGCGCTAGTTCTGGCATTCATCTGCCCTTGTTGTGTTTGGGATTTCGTGGGTGACTTTTCCCAAAAGTCGGATGATAAGTCTACATTTCCATGGATTCTACACGCCAATTTTAGCTGTCCTTTAGTTGCCACTTCCTCCAATTATTTCAGAAATTCCGGAGGACATTCACCCCTTCAGTCTCATTTTACGTCCAGTCTCCAAAAACTCTATTAAATTCGGATACCGGACCCGGTATATCTTCCACATCGACTTCCGTTTCTTCCTCCATCATGCCATCAGACAAGTCCTCCTGCTCGTAGAGGCCTTCAGTGTACCCTTTCCACCTACCCCACCTATCCGCCTATTGCACTTTTGATGTTGTGGTTCCAGTAAAAAACATAAAACTCTGACTAATGTTTACTTATCACTAGCATCCACCGCAAAAATATATATCCGATGCACTGCAATATGCTCACCACCAGTGTTGGTACCGTAACATTATTAAAAAACGAAACTACAGCATCAATCTTCAAGTGAACCTACTTCATTATGGTGTCAAGCCAAGGTATACGTCGTAATCACAAAATGAAGTTATCTTTTACACTATTTGAATTAGGTTGGAGGCCCATTTCATGAAAGGTTTAGTGCGTCTAAATGAAAAATCTCTTAGATCTCCTATACTAATTTTTTGTTAAGAAATTTTTGTCTATTGCGAAGTAACATCAGTATAAATTGTAAGTGAAGGTGTGGAAAAGTTCACGATATGGTTTGGTTATATTACATTATCGGAATTGAATAGTGATGGCGACTGAAAATTATGGGACTATTCCATACTATCATCTTCTTAACAATACTGAACATTAATACATGATTTCGTCAATATCTCGAAGATGGAATTCTGAAGTTTCCGCTTTTAGCAGTTGAGAAAAAGAGGGCGATATTAACCGATTGTCACTGCTGTGTGATTTAATACTCGCAAAGAGACAATGTTGTTACTAATTGATGGATATTTATACAGCAGTTTGGAAGTCAAACGCTTCCTGTGAACTCTATCAGAAGAAGGTCGCGCGATTTATAGCACAACGGAGACGCTCACTCCAGTCTAGAAAAAGGACCCTCTGTGACGCCAACATTAGCTCGATAAAGGGTCATAGTGTCATACTTTCTCTGAGAAACCACAAAAGGCATGGTGAAGAGCTAGCTATACGTTCAGTTAATCAATATGAACAGTGACTGGTTGGTTCAAATGGCTCTGAGCACTATGGGACTTAACTTCTGAAGTCATCAGTCCCCTAGAACTTAGAACTACTTAAACCTGACTAACCTAAGGACGGCACACACATCCATGCCCGAGGCAGGATTCGATCCTGCGACCGTAGCGATCGCGCGGTTCCAGACTGAAGCGCCTAGAACCACTCGGCCACTCCGGCCGGCAACAGTGACTGGACGAGGTTGTGGAGTGATCAAGGTACTAAACTCATAGTGGGAAGTTCAAAAGTTCAAAAACCCCTTAGGTAAGGTAGATTAATTTTTCCAGTGATTTTTCAATGTCCTTCCACACGAATGCAGAGTATCTCCTTTGGGTAGGCCACAAACGATGTCCTTCTCGCACTCACGTTGGTGTGCCAAGCTGGCGCTACTTATTCTGGTACGTCCTTTAGAGAACTCTTACGGACATGGTGCATCCGGAGTCTCTCTCAGCTCGGTAGCTTGCGTCGTTTGTGCTTAAACGGTTTCTGCTCGGACTATAACTAACAATAATGTTCTGTTGATTGTTATTCTTATGTTACGCCTATTTTCAAAGTTGCCTGAATTTAAGTGTTTCATTGCCAGCAATTTTCTCCCCCGAATGGCACAATACTTTTCTGACGTCCATATAGAGAAGGAGAAAGAATTACATGTTCTTAAAGCGCGTGCTATTCGAGAAAGGAACGGTAGAGAAATAGTGTCCAGGTTTTCGATGTATCCTTTGCCAGCACGTAAGTGCGAAATGCAGAGTAGTCACATATCTGAAGATGTACCTCACAGGTCATCGTTTATTGTCCAAGGATGTCATATTCAATGGGAGGACTGAACCTGTTACAAAATTGCTTTCATATTTCACAGACCCCACTGTGGATCGATTTCTTTTTTTGCTTGTAGATTTCCTTTGGTCTTCTGTACGATTCGTCAAGTACTGTAAATAAGGAACTTCAAGCTTATTCTCCACAGGTTTTATAGCAATGTCGTCAACTGATTTAACAACTTCTTGTGGTATTATTTGTTTTCTTAGAGATATTCGATCTTGATATGTCACTTGATAAATTTGCGCTTTTCTAGTTAAATATTAGTTAATATTATTAGAGTTGATTATGTGTCTCGGCTGCGGTGTTTACGTCCAGTTGCTTCTAACTATTTTGCACACTTGCTCTTTTGTCCACTAGGAAGAAGTGCGGACTTTATTCCATTGGCCTATTATATTTACTTTTGGCCTCACCAACAAGTTAACGCTACAACACAGTGCTGGCGAGGAGAACGAGTTTAATTTTCCTACACGACGAAGCTTCCTCATAAGGCCACACGATCTGTGATGTGCATAGAGGGTGTTCCAGATCTTAATGTTCAAAGTTGTCCAGATGGTAGAGGATCCGAAACTTCGAGGTAGGGAAGCCGTGGTCGGAATAGAGCATTGTTCGCGATACGTCGTCTTGAATGAGTAGTTTACAAACTCATTCCTCATACAGGATGCTCATTCGCGCATCTGGAGCCTCTCTCAGATAGGCGGCCTGTGTCGCTTGTGCTTAAACAGGTCCTGATCGAACTAAAGCCAAATATTTTTGGTTTTCGAGTATTTTTAGCATCCTTCGGGATCTAAATAATTTGACCATAAAATTATTAGACATCCTATATAAACCGACTGATCGCACATTAGTCGCAAATTCTGCTTTATGCACTATACCTGCGTGAACATAGCCACCCACCTGGCGAGGCGGTAAGGAGATGTTCAACGATACAGTTTATAGCTCTCCTCCACTGCTTACAAGATAACGAGAAACGAAAACACACAGTACTACAGCCGTCAAGAAAAGTACTCCGGACAAGATTCAGAGCTGTTTACAATGCAGGGACTACCAGCTGAAAGTCTGTGGTATTACACAGTTATGATAACAGTCACTAAGGCTAGTGTGAAAACTTCAGAGATCTCTGTTGAGATGAAAAAAATTCTGTGTAGTTGAATAAAATTCTTATGACAGTTTGAGCAAGCCACACTGCTAAGAAGGATGCATCCAGAGAGTTTTATATTAATCTAAAGCCTACTCTCTGATTTCTTTTCTGCTTGAGAGAAGTCATTTTACGTTGTAAGTCTTTCTAATGGATATAAACACTGTATTTTATTACCAGCTGTTAGATGACTTCATTTCCTTGCGTATTATCATCCTACGTATTATCATACTACATCACACAAAATTTTTTTAAATCGTTCTCATACTTACCGTGGATACGTCGTTATTTCCACTGTTCTGTGTTGCTTATAACGCTCTGAAAGTGGCACATATTTTGCGCGTGCTGTCTCTCGATAATATTCTAGGTGACGAACTTTACGTACTCGCTGATAAGGAAATAGAGTTTTTATCAAAAAGAAAAATAGCCTGACGGTGTAAAATGACTTACTTCAAGACATATTTCGGGTGCAGACCTAGACATAAAAAGAATATTCGTATCACATACGAGGTAAGCTAGTGTATCTACACTCCTGGAAATTGAAATAAGAACACCGTGAATTCATTGTCCCAGGAAGGGGAAACTTTATTGACACATTCCTGGGGTCAGATACATCACATGATCACACTGACAGAACCACAGGCACATAGACACAGGCAACAGAGCATGCACAATGTCGGCACTAGTACAGTGTATATCCACCTTTCGCAGCAATGCAGGGTGCTATTCTCCCATGGAGACGATCGTAGAGATGCTGGATGTAGTCCTGTGGAACGGCTTGCCATGCCATTTCCACCTGGCGCCTCAGTTGGACCAGCGTTCGTGCTGGACGTGCAGACCGCGTGAGACGACGCTTCATCCAGTTCCAAACATGCTCAATGGGGGACAGATCCGGAGATCTTGCTGGCCAGGGTAGTTGACTTACACCTTCTAGAGCACGTTGGGTGGCACGGGATACATGCGGACGTGCATTGTCCTGTTGGAACAGCAAGTTCCCTTGCCGGTCTAGGAATGGTAGAACGAGGGGTTCGATGACGGTTTGGATGTACCGTGCACTATTCAGTGTCCCCTCGACGATCAGCAGTGGTGTACGGCCAGTGTAGGAGATCGCTCCCCTCACCATGATGCCGGGTGTTGGCCCTGTGTGCCTCGGTCGTATGCAGTCCTGATTGTGGCGCTCACTTGCACGGCGCCAAACACGCATACGACCATCATTGGCACCAAGGCAGAAGCGACTCTCATCGCTGAAGACGACACGTCTCCATTCGTCCCTCCATTCACGCCTGTCGCGACACCACTGGAGGTGGGCTGCACGATGTTGGGGCGTGAGCGGAAGACGGCCTAACGGTGTGCGGGACCGCAGCCCAGCTTCATGGAGACGGTTGCGAGTGGTCCTCGCCGATACCCCAGGAGCAACAGTGTCCCTAATTTGCTGGGAAGTGGCGGTGCGGTCCCCTACGGCACTGCGTAGGATCCTACGGTCTTGGCATGCATCCGTGCGTCGCTGCGATCCGGTCCCAGGTCGACGGGCACGTGCACCTTCCGCCGACCACTGGCGACAACATCGATGTACTGTGGAGACCTCACGCCCCACGTGTTGAGCAATTCGGCGGTACCTCCACCCGGCCTCCCGCATGCCCACTATACGCCCTCGCTCAAAGTCCGTCAACTGCACATACGGTTCACGTCCACGCTGTCGTGGCATGCTACCAGTGTTAAAGACTGCGATGGAGCTCCGTATGCCACGGCAAACTGGCTGACACTGACGGCGGCGGTGCACAAATGCTGCGCAGCTAGCGCCATTCGACGGCCAACACCGCGGTTCCTGGTGTGTCCGCTGTGCCGTGCGTGTGATCATTGCTTGTACAGCCCTCTCGCAGTGTCCGGAGCAAGTATGGTGGGTCTGACACACCGGTGTCAATGTGTTCTTTTTTCCATTTCCAGGAGTGTATATTCATCATTAGCTCACAAAATTTTCTTAATGGACCAGAAATTGTAATCAGTCTGTGTTAATTACGGTTCTGCATTAGCCTTATCAGCATGTTACACACTAACACTGAATTGACCTGAGCACGAGATGTGTATGGTACAAACGTTAACCTATGGTTAATGCACCGAGTATTGCTGCTGAACTACTACGGAGCTCAGAACTTCGCCATTTTGGAAACTATTCCTTAAAAAAATTTGCCTGTATTCTAAACTTGAAAAGTAGCTGCCTGTAGTGTGTCATTCATCTGAGACGACATGGCATTCAGAGGCAGTTGAAACCTTAACAGTTAACACCACTCAGTGACTACTATCACGGTCAGGTACCGTTGCTTACCAGCCTCCTTCGGCTATCTTGCTAGCTTATTTTATGTTCTCAGAATATTGCTGCAACTCAGGCCAGAAAGTGTTGTTATAAAATGAAGCAATAAGCTCTCCTCACGACATAGCATTCGCTACAGTTTACTTCGCTCGCCTATCGTTGTATCGATTATATCAAGTATTCTGCCACGAACCAGAAAATGTCACGGTAAGGCCAATGCAACTAGGGCTTCGAGAGGAACACTGCACATCAGTCTATTTATACGCCCATGGTCGCCAAAATTTTGCTTTAAAAATGAGAAAAATAAAATAGTACAAATGATGAATACGGCTGATCGACTAAGGAAGAAAGAGGAATAGAAATACAAGATGACCATAAAATAACTTAAAAGCAACAGTAAACAATTAATATTAGCAGTCATAACAGTATATTTTGATGTAAACGCCGTCTCCTTTTTAGGGTAATGCAGGTACAGCAGTACCTAACTAAAAAAAGACTTCATCTGACAGTGCCTATAGCTAAAAATTCTGCGGGTAGTTATCATTCTTATTTTCCAAATCTTACGCCAAAACAGAACTTCGCTTGCTAATAGACACAACAGGATATTTAGCGCAGTGACTTTCCATCTTAAGAAAACTGGCAATAACGTCACTTAAATTCTCCATCGGCGTTGGTAGTTGTACTATGTTAAACTCAAAATTTTACTGATAATTGGTGAAAGAGTGTGTTTATCTCTCTAAAAAGTAATTTATGCTGTTATTAGGTCGACGCACTTTGTACAACATTTTCCGTATTAGTAGATCCATTCCTCAAGTTCCGTTTTGCAAGCTCTTCAGATCACAAATCTGTTTTCATCATGGTGGGTGCCACACTTGGTGAGCAGGAAGAACGTTCCAATACGTCGTACCCAAAATCCCCCATTTTCCCCAAACAACAAAGTCATTTTTCTGTATACGTGTCTTCGGCAAACTAATGTAGCCTTTTTCTCAAACTAGGTGTCTACTAGCGTATTTTCTCTTTTATCCTCTATTGTGTTCAGAAGACTTTAGTTATGTATGTGTTTCTTTTCTTTTTTATCTTTTCTACCTTAGTCAGTCAGAAAAGTGAGTTTTCTATACTATAAAATGATAGCCATAATATTTCCGGCAGATGAAATGGACTTCATCTCTTTGGTAAATGGTCATTCACTTCGAACCATGACTATGACCACTGCACTGAATTCGTTGCAAATGCGTCGACTGACGTTTCATCCACCGTAAAAATTAAAAGAAAGTCTACGCACAAAATCAGTTCAGCACTTTTTTTAGACATTGCAGGGATATAAGTTCTAACATTTTACGCGATCGTGCTGCCAAGCTTTGCACAAGCTTTCTCGCATTTTTCTTTTTTTCTTTTTTTTTTTTTTACGTAAATGTTCCCCACTCTTTCACCTAACAGGCTTAAGGGGTAAAGCACTTCACACACATGTGTCGTCGATCGCGCACTATTATACCGCGCCCTTTCTCCATGACTGCACCTTTGACAGCAGTTCCCAATTACATTATCTACAGAAGAAGTACTACAAACGCGATGTTTCTGAACTGCTGAGAACTGACGAGCAGTTTCTTTATATAAAAAAAAATTTCCAACTTCAAATGAATTTCGGATTGGGATAAACAGTCTCAAATAAAAAACTTTAAAACAGCTCAGATTTTCCAGTGGTCAGTTTGAACTAATCACAGAGAACACGACTGCTTTAAACAGTCGTACAAACGAAATAATTCGGCTGAGTCGACGGTTGACTCACGCCATTGTAGAAACAAAACTCCGTCGATTTAATCTGCGAAACAGGCGAGAAATTATCACCTTTTCCCAATAATTATAAAAGAGAAGCATTCGTTTCAGTGATATCCCGTAAACCTTTGGAAATAAAATGATACATGTAAAGCTGAGAATATTTTCAATTATGTTAACAGAAGGTATGAGAGAAGGATTGCCGATGATATCACTAGGTATCAAGTTCAGCTTCTCTTATTTTGCTATTAAGCGAAATTTAAGTTTGGAAAAATTTGTGTCTACTTTGAGACATTTAGTAAAGTACGAGGGCAGTTCAATAAGTAATGCAACACATTTTTTTTTCTCGGCCAATTTTGGTTGAAAAAACCGGAAATTTCTTGTGGAATATTTTCAAACATTCCCGCTTCGTCTCGTATAGTTTCATTGACTTCCGACAGGTGGCAGCGCTGTACGGAGCTGTTAAAATGGCATCTGTAACGGATGTGCGTTGCAAACAACGGGCAGTGATCGAGTTTCTTTTGGCGGAAAACCAGGGCATCTCAGATATTCATAGGCGCTTGCAGAATGTCTACGGTGATCTGGCAGTGGACAAAAGCACGGTGAGTCGTTGGGAAAAGCGTGTGTCATCATCGCTGCAAGGTCAAGCAAGACTGTCTGATCTCCCGCGTGCGGGCCGGCCGTGCACAGCTGTGACTCCTGCAATGGCGGAGCGTGCGAACACACTCGTTCGAGATGATCGACGGCTCACCATCAAACAACTCAGTGCTCAACTTGACATCTCTGTTGGTAGTGCTGTCACAATTTTTCACCAGTTGGGATATTCAAAGGTTTGTTCCCGCTGGGTCCCTCGTTGTCTAACCGAACACCATAAAGAGCAAAGGAGAACCATCTGTGAGGAATTGCTTGCTCGTCATGTGGCTGAGGGTGACAATTTCTTGTCAAAGATTGTTACAGGCGATGAAACATGGGTTCATCACTTCGAACCTGAAACAAAACGGCAATCAATGGAGTGGCGCCACACCCAGTCCCCTACCAAGAAAAAGTTTAAAGCCATACCCTCAGCCGGTAAAGTCATGGTTACAGTCTTCTGGGACGCTGAAGGGGTTATTCTGTTCGATGTCCTTCCCCATGTTCAAACGATCAACTCTGAAGTGTATTGTGCTACTCTTCAGAAATTGAAGAAACGACTTCAGCGTGTTCGTAGGCACAAAAATCTGAACGAACTTCCCCTTCTTCATGACAACGCAAGACCTCACACAAGTCTTCGCACCCGAGAGGAGCTCACAAAACTTCAGAGGACTGTTCTTCCTCATGCACCCTACAGCCCCGATCTCGCACCGTCGGATTTCCATATGTTTGGCCCAATGAAGGACGCAATCCGTGGGAGGCACTACGCGGATGATGAAGAAGTTATTGATGCAGTACGACGTTGGCTCCGACATCGACCAGTGGAATGGTACCGTGCAGGCATACAGGCCCTCATTTCAAGGTGGCGTAAGGCATTGAATGGAGATTACGTTGAAAAATAGTGTTGTGTAGCTAAAAGATTGGGGAATAACCTGGTGTTTTTCAATGCTGAATAAAACAACCCCTGTTTCAGAAAAAAAATGTGTGCATTACTTATTGAACTGCCCTCGTAGATTATTGTAAGTCCCCCACGAGGCCCACGCACTTCGTGTACCGTCTCCAATTGTTAATTTGTTGACTGTGTCAGTGACTACTGCCTCATGTTGACTAAACGAACATGTGTGAAAAAATTTCAGGACTTCTCTGAACTTATTGTGCATATCGATCATTTTCTTCATGTAGTGTACCACAGCCGTGCACTCTTTAAAGGGCACTGTTAAACTTTCACCTCGGCTGTTACCTGATTAACAAGTATTTACTTTATTACGTTTCGCACGACTGCTCTATTCGGCCATACAAACCATTCTCATGTGTCCACCTGTCCATTATCTTCCCTCTTCCATTAATCCATCTTGGCATGGGATCCAAACAGCAGAACAATATTCAAGAATCGTTCGAATGAGGATTTCATAAAACGTATGTTGTGGATGGTCTACACTTCCCTGTATTCATCTCAAACATCTGAGTCTGGTTTCTCCCTTTGCCGTGCCTAGTTTTACGGGATAAATGGTTCAAATGGCTCTGAGCACTATGGAACTTAACATCTGTGGTCATCAGTCCCCTAGAACTTAGAACTACTTAAACCTAACTAACCTAAGGACATCACACACATCCATGCCCGAGGCAGGATTCGACCCTGCGACCGTAGCGGTCACGCGGTTCCAGACTGAAGCGCCTAGAACCGCACCTCCACACCGGCCGGCTTTTTATGGGATACTTAAAGAAAACTTAGTCATACGATTTTCGAATTTTTCGTCTACTTGCAAGCATGAGATGACTGTTGCTTATATTCAGGGCAAATAACCCAACTCCGCACAACGTGCATTAAAATTTCCTAATGATGCCACATTCATGAACAGATCTGGTTGTTATGTCAATAACCACATTTACCTAGAGTTGTTACCTCCCAGGTGTGTTCTATACAGTGAAAAGTGGTGCTCTAAGAACACTAGAAACACACAATGAAATTGAGCTCATACAGTGAAAGTTCAGTTTCGTATGAACGGTGCCTACAAAAACTATGTCGATACTCTCAGAACAGTATTAAGAATGTTGATTCCTGTAGAGGAGCTGTTTGGTCATCATAAAAATATATTTTCCATAATTCTTCGCACAGACCTCAGTGGGACAGATTTATAAAGCTTTACATTGTTCTACGACAATTTTTATACTTTTGTACAACTTTTCCAGTCACGTAGCATGCTTATGCTTCATTGTTCCAGAGCTAGATCTTCCGCATGTTTTATGTACTTCCTAATGGAGAAACACCAGGTCCAATGGCCTTTCTTCTAAGATGATTTTCAACTCAAAGCTCTGATCTGCAGCTTGAGTAGTATCCATTGACGTCAGGCGTTCCCGACATGAAGACTGGGTCCCGACGAATCTGAAGAGTATAGGAATACAACTGTAGCTTCTCTCCTCCTCTGTTATTCCCTAAACGTTAAATTTATTTGTTTCGTAGCATCTGCTGCTAATCTCTCGGATGATCTTTTATGTCGGAATTACTTGCGACTGTAAAATTCTACATCCATAGAGAGAGAGAGGAGTGTCATATGTAGTTGATCGATGCCACTTGAAAATAATAAACTTTATCACTCTGAAATGCTCCCGTTTCAGCTCCATAGCCCAAACATACTTCAAAGAGAGTGTCGCAAACTTTCAGGGGCAAAAGTATCGAGACGATAGAGATTCCTAAACAATGCAACAGTGGTCGGAATGAATACTTCAGCTGTTACGGATATATCATTAAAGAACTCATTTGATTCACGTGTTTGTAGCTTTCTTTGCGTTTAGCAACTTGCAAGAAAATCAGTCATTCGAGCCTCAGAGTGGTTCTCGACAAAGAATTGCTTGCACATCAGAATCTGAGAAGATAGTGTTGTTAAGTGTGAGAGAAAGTTCACCAATTAGCCCCTGTCAAATGCCCGTGATATGTAAACTTCGACAAATATAATCTGCAGAGTATCAGCGATACCATGACCAACAACTTATCCCACTAAAGGAGCCAAAAGATTTAAAACCCAGATCTCAGTTGCGGCAGTGGATTATGTAGGACAGTATTACAGTGTTGAAATTCCTATATTACGTGTTTTTCACGAATGAGCTGTAACAAACTGACGTAATAGCCACTCTGAAGCGATGAAAATTGATACGTCACCCTCTTCTTAGATCACTAGCAAATATTATCTGTTTAGTAGTGGAACTAATAGGATCCTATTTCCTGTCATCGCATTTGAATGGTGCGTGTCTTCTGGTGTTTATTTGAAATGTGCTGCCACAGTTCCCTGTTTTCCACGAGAGGATGTGACCTCAACACAAAAGCGCACCATACTACATCGATGATGTAATAAACAAGTATTCATATTGTTGTATCGGAAGGAGAAGTCTTGTCCTATGGCTATTGTAACTACCGACTCTCACTCCCGTGGACACTGTTACGTGTAGTCGGTGATGTATGAAATCTATAATTCATTATAAACGATGTTCCTCGAAAGCCTGCAACAAGAACTTAAGATGCTCCATCATTTTAAGAAATCACATATAATGGATTTAATAGAGGAGTTATAAATTTTTGTACACCAGAAAAAGTTAGGTGAAAAAATTCTCATTGAGAAGCTACACCGATTAATTTCTTAAAATAACTCTCTTCTACATAATATTAATTATAGTGTATACCTAAATATGTTCATCCCTTCTTATTTTTCTCTGAGTACAAAATAGGCTAAAAATAACCCGTAATCATGATTGTTAAATTAGTCATAATCTAATAGTACTTATAACTGACAATTTATTGTAAATAAAAATGTAATCTACCAATACAGAACACCTCTGGCTGTATCCAAAATCTTTGTGGACTAATACTGACGCAATATGTTATTGCCGTGTTATACTTTTATATAAAGTAAACAAATTGGGTAAACCCGTGTATGAATTTCTGCATTTTCCAACTGCAGTAAAACGATAAGACGACGACAGCAAGACAAGAGAATCAGAATCACACACTCACGGACATAACATACAATTCCAATGTACAGAGTGGCACTTGAAAACGGGAGTAAATTCTGAAATTTTGAAAACTCATAGAGGTATGTATGAAAAGACTGTAATTGGTACAACGTTTTACACTGAAGCGCCAAAGAAACTGGTATGGGCACGCGTATTATACAGAGACGTGTGAACAGGCAGAATACGGCGCTGCGGTCAGCAACACCTGTATAAGACAATAAGTGCCTGGCGCAGTAGTTAGATCGATAACTGCTGCTAAATTGGCAGGTTATCAAGATTTAAGTGAGTTTGAGCGTGGTGTTGCGGTCGGCACACGAGCGATGGGACAAAGCTTTTCCGAGGCAGCGATGAAGTGGGGATTTTCCCGTTTGACCATTTCACGAGTGTTCCGTGAATACTAGGAATCCGGTAAAGCCCGCATCTCGTGGTCGTGCGGTAGCGTTCTCGCTTCCCACGCCCGGGTTCCCGGGTTCGATTCCCGGCGGGGTCAGGGATTTTCTCTGCCTCGTGATGGCTGGGTGTTGTGTGATGTCCTTAAGTTAGTTAGGTTTAAGTAGTTGTAAGTCCTAGGGGACTGATGACCATAGATGTTAAGTCCCATAGTGCTCAGAGCCATTTGAACCATTTGAATCCGGTAAAACATCAAATATCCGACATCGCTGCGACCGGAAGAAGATCCTGCAAGTACGGGACCAACGACGACTGAAGAGAGTCGTTCAACGTGACAGAAAATTTCTGAAGATTTCAATGCTGAGCCATCAACTAGTGTCAGCGTGCAAACCATTCAACGAAACATCATCGATATATGCTTTCGGAGCTGAAGGCCCACACGTGTAACATTAATGGCGGCACGACACAAAGCTTTTGGCCCCACCTAGGCCCATCAACACCAACATTTGACTGTTGATGACTGAAAGCACGTTGCCTGGTCGGACGAGTCTCATTTCAAATTGTATCGAGCGGATGGACGTGTACGGGTAAGGGAGATAACCTCATGAATCCGTGGGCGCTGCATGTCAGCAGAGGATTTTTCAAGCTGGTGGAGGCTCTGTAATTGTGTGGGGCGAGTGCAGTTGGTGTGATATGAAACCCCTGATACATCTGGATACGACTATGACAGGTGACAAGTATGTAAGCATCCTCTATGATCAACTGCGTCGATTCATGTCCATTGTGCACCCCGACGGACTTTGGACAATTCCAGAAGGACAATACGACACCCAACTTGTCCAGGATTGCTACAGAGTGGTTCCAGGAACAACCCTCTGAGTTTAAACACTTCCGCCGGCCATCAGACTCCCCAGACATGGACAATATTGAGATATCTGGGATGCTTTGCAACGTGCTTTTCTGAAGAAATCTCCTACCCCTCGTAATCTTACGGATTTATGGACAGCTCTGCTGGATTCACGGTGTCAGATCCTTCCAGCACTACTTCAGATATTAGTCGAGTCCATGTCACTTCGTGATGCGTCACTTCTGCGTGCTCGGGAGGGCCCTACACAATATTAGGCAGGTGTACCACTATCTTTGGCTCTTCAGTGTATTATTTAAATGGTTAGAAAACGAAAAGGAAATGGTTGTGTTGTGGATTGGCAGGAGCCAACCCACGGAGTTTGGAGGAAGCCGAAAGGCACGCGTTTAAGCTCACGCAGGCTGGCGTGAGGTCTGGAACAGGACAAGGTAATCAGAACTCAGAAAAACGGACGCAGATGGTGGAATACTTAACTTTAATCCATTAATGTTGAACGTAGCTCTTGCCTCTACATTCTTTACAATATCAATAGCAACTGATAATGGCGCCTTGCTAGGTCGTAGCAAATGACGTAGCTGAAGGCTATGCTAACTATCGTCTCGGCAAATGAGAGCGTACTTTGTCAGTGAACCATCGCTAGCAAAGTCGGTTGTACAACTGGGGCGAGTGCTAGGAAGTCTTTCTAGACCTGCCGTGTGGCGGCGCTCGGTCTGCAATCACTGATAGTGACGACACGCGGGTCCGACGTATACTAACGGACCGCGGCCGATTTAAAGGCTACCACCTAGCAAGTGTGGTGTCTGGCGGTGACACCACAGGTTGTTCACGTCTTAGCTGCACAGAGTTGGAAAAATAAAACTGGCCAACAAAATGTAATCGTAGATGAAAAAGTTGTTTGAGGGCGTTGGTGCAGCATGCATGCTTAGTGTGATTACGATGCGGATATATAAGCGCCGATATGTAGGCAAGTAATTAGTGTGGTATTCGCGCCTTTCCGATTTGCGTGTGGTAAATGCGGAAACGTGAACTCTAGTGACGTTATTACCAAATGCTTCCAAACAGGACAATGTGCTGTTATTCTTATCTTGGCTGCCGAAGGACGAACACGGGTAGACTTTCATCGGAGAATGAAGAAGGTATATGTTACAACATGTCTGTCGGAAACCAACGTTGGAAATAGTGTACCAAGTTCCGCGCTGGTTGCGATTCGACACAGCACGCCAGTCTATCTGGGAGGCCTGTCTCATTCACTATGGACAACTAAAGCGGAAGCCACTCCAGCACCCGCCCTATAGTCATGATCTCTCCGCATGCGATTATCACACCCATTTGGTCCCTTACAATGGCCTCGAAGGGTCTACTATTCCCGTTTGATGGAGTCTCTCCACATCCGATTATCATGCATTGAAACGTCCCCTTTGTACAATTATACATGACTGTGCTTAAACTGACACACAATACTTTGTTAGCGCAACGCAATCTGACTTTCAAAATTCCCTACAAAAGAATGGCCCTGACTAACATTAAACTATACCTTTCACAAATCACTTACCTCACAAAAATCTTCGCTGCTCAAGCTACTGCAATACAGCGAGCGCCACTACTGCCAGCTAAATAAAAGATTCAAACTACTGAAGGCACTAACTACTGATAGGGATAGTTAGCAAATGAAAGACATTAATAGAGAACAAACAATGTATTTACCTTGATATCATCATATATAAATATAGCAGTTCATGACAAATTTCAAAACTCCGCCATCTCTCTCCCCACATCCACCACTGCTGGTGGCTCACCTCCAACTGCGCAACGCTACGCGCTGTTCACAGCCAGCTGCCTAACACTACAATGGCGAGTATTACAACAATGCAAAGCAGCCACAGACTGCACACAGCACAGCCAGTGATTTTCATACAGAGGTGGCGTTACCAATGAAAAAACCTAAACAGCCTACTTACATAGCCCCCACTTTAAACCCAGAATGTATTTTCAAGTAAACCAAAATGTTGCATTAAAATCTCATTAGCAGTACTGGTAAATGTTCTAAGTATGTAAGCCCTATAGTCGTTCCATAATCGTGCAACTAACAAGCAAGAATGTACACACACAATAACACTGTGACGTCTGTTCACTATAACAATGCATTCGTCATTTCTGTTTCAATAAGTTCTCTTGGTTCTTGACTGGATATTTAACTTCAAACATTGTTGCATGTTAACAGATTCTAAGTCTGACAAGCATACTAGTAATGTAAAGTGAAAAGTTTTATGGCAATGACAAAGTTAAAAAGCAGATTATCTTTCAATAAACGGTTTTACATGTGAAATGTGGTGTAAACCTTTACTCTTCCTAGTGCGCAGAGTTTCAACTTCAACGCAATTATCATGTGGTATACGTCGGATTCTGTAAGGTCCATTGTAAACTCAGCTAAATAAAAGATTCAAACTATGGAAGGCACTAACTACTGGTAGAGATAGTTAGCAAATGAAAGATATTAGTAGAGAACAAACAATGCATTTACCTTGATATCATCATATATAAATATAGCAGTTCATGACAAATTTCAAAACTCCGCCATCTCTCTCCCCACATCCACCATTGCTGGTGGCTCACCTCCAACTGCGCAACGCTACGCGCTGTTCACAGCCAGCTGCCTAACACTACAATGGCGAGTATTACAACAATGCAAAGCAGCCACAGACTGCACACAGCACAGCCAGTGATTTTCATACAGAGGTGGCGTTACCAATAAAAAAACCTAAACAGCCTACTAAAGCAAATGCAAAGAAATTATATATTGGTCAGAAAGTTCTCATTAAAGCTCATTCATTGTCACATAAGAAGAAACACTTGACTCACAAATTCTTTCTAGTTTACAATGGACCTTACAGAATCCGACGTATACCACATGATAATTGCGTTGAAGTTGAAACTCTGCGTACTAGGAAGAGTAAAGGTTTACGCCACATTTCACATGTAAAACCGTTTATTGAAAGATAATCTGCTTTTTAACTTTGTCATTGCCATAAAACTTTTCACTTTACGTTACTAGTATGCTTGTCAGACTTAGAATCTGTTAACATGCAACAATGTTTGAAGTTAAATATCCAGTCAAGAACCAAGAGAACTTATTGAAACAGAAATGACGAATGCATTGTTATAGTGAACAGACGTCACAGTGTTATTGTGTGTGTACATTCTTGCTTGTTAGTTGCACGATTATGGAACGACTATAAGGCTTACATACTTAGAACATTTACCAGTACTGCTAATGAGATTTTAATGCAACATTTTGGTTTACTTGAAAATACATTCTGGGTTTAAAGTACTACTCCGCCATCTCTCTCCCCACATCCACCACTGCTGGTGGCTCACCTCCAACTGCGCAACGCTACGCGCTGTTCACAGCCAGCTGCCTAACACTACAATGGCGAGTATTACAACAATGCAAAGCAGCCACAGACTGCACACAGCACAGCCAGTGATTTTCATACAGAGGTGGCGTTACCAATAAAAAAACCTAAACAGCCTACTTACAGCATCTTCAATCCCTTAAAGAGGCCTTGAAGGGTCGACGATTCCCGTTTGACGAGGTTGTGCAGCAGACAGTTACGCACCTCTTCTCGCAGCAGGAGTCTGTGTTTTACCCGGTGCGGCGGCGGGATGTTCGTGTCAATGTTCAAGAATATTTTGCCTGATCGGCGTAACGATTCTGTACGGGCTTCAAACGGAAACTGTTTGATTGCCCCTTATATTTCATGCACCTTAAGACACGTAACCCAATTACACCTCCTACCCGGTTGCAGATGATGTAAGTTGAGTTGCCTAACTCAAGGCAAGGACTAATTCTATTTTGCGTTCTCTGTACTGCCGAGCGATATATTTGAGAGAGTGGGACTATTATTATTTTGAATTTTTATTGTGAACGTAAAAGCTTTTTGAGCCGTGCACGGCTCGTGTTCATGTCTTTTATTGGCTCTGAGCACTATGCGACTTTACTTCTGAGGTCATCTGTCCCCTAGAACTTAGAAGTACTTAAACCTGCCTAACCTAAGGACATCACACACATCCATGCCCGAGACATGATTCGAACCTGCGACCTAGCGGTCGCGCGGTTCCAGACTGTAGCGCCTAGAGCTGCTCGGCCCATGTCGTTTATTGCTTGGCGTCTTGTCATTGCGGTTATGGCATCTCGTTTCTTATTCGATTTACTGGCGTCATTAAGTTGCTGGCTTGCTTGCCCGTGAGTGGCAGCAGCAGCGCTTATCAATACGAGTACTGTGGTACTATCTTTGGAGCGACTGCTAGTATCTCCGGATCTCGTTGTATGGGATGGGCAGTTGCGAAAGGGACATCAGGTCGGTTTGGGGCGCAGCAGCCAGCATGTCGGTGCAGCGCGAAGGCAAGCAGGGGCCTTTGGCGGGGTGCTGCCACTGCCGGATCGAGGAGGGGTAGCTGCGAGAACGACGACTTCGTTGCACACCATACCCTGGACGTTTAAGTTGAGTGAAGAGTTAACCACTAATGCAACCTCGACTATTCTGAGATCTCGCCTTTGGGCGGCGGGTTGTTGCTCCCAGGGCCGCTGAGCCTGGCGGCAACGAGTGAAGTGTTTCGAGGCGGTGAAATAATGCAGCCGTCTTTCTCTATTTGTTATTCACGTTGAATTCAGTATTGTTCTTATTAGTGAAGTGCAACCAGCCGTATTTTCTGCCTTGTAGCCGCTAACGCCCCAGTTACCTGTCCTGGAGGTTAGCGTACTTTTCCGCAGGTACCTTTCGTCGTCGTGTTGATGCTGTCCGACACGGTGTGTAGTTCGACAGCTTCTTGTATTGTACTGTGCATATATTTTTTTGGGAGGTCTAACTTGGTTCTAGTGTTTCTGTCGGCCTTGGGTGTTTTCTGAAGACGTAGTGCTGTCTGTCTTTTCGCCATTGCCTAAAAATATTCCATCGTTGTACCGGTGATCGGACGTTAGGTGGATTGGTTAGTCGGTCTACCGGCGCTTAAGCTGTCCCTAGTTCGAGTTGCCGTCCTGTTACGTGAGTACAACTCTTGGCTGCCTGTCTCACCACACCTTATGTTTGAGTTTCCTTCCCAGGCCAACCCATAGAACACTTGCTGAGAACCGCTGGTCCTGATTCCTTGGATTGTGATGTTTGTTTTAAGGATATTTGTAATTTCCTAATTATTGTTGGTGTGGCATTCAGCTGAGCAATAATTTCACTTCTTTGGTGATAAGGGCTTCAGCGGTGTTACAGTAAGGCTTTTTTTAGCAGACTTGTTTTCAAAGTAAAGTCTTTGTTGAAATGTGTGCTAAATGGAATTGTTCTTCTGACTTCTAATTCGGGCCTTCAGCTGTTTGTTATTTGAAGTTGTGTGTGGCCTTGAATCGAGCAATAATTTCACTTCTTTTATTATAAGGAAGTCAGCCGTCTTACAGTTTGTTTTAAAACGAAGTATTTATGTTTATAGTTTCTATTTGGAATTGTTCCTCTGACTTCTAGTTCAGGCCTTCGGTCGTTTGTTGTTTCAGGTTGTTGTTGGTGGCCTTCGGATCTAAAATTGTGGAACTTTGTTGTATGATAAAGCCTTCAGCCGTGATATAGTCAATTGTGTTTTTTTAAGAGATTATAAAATTTTAATTTCCTTAAATAAACTTTTCGTATTTGTTGTGCAACCGGGAGTAACTGATTACGGCCCCATCCACAATCGTAATCTTATCCTGCCTCGTCCTGAGAAACCAGCTGTCACTTTTACTGTAAGATGCAAGTTATTTATCTCATTAAAAAAATATTCATTTCTGACGATGTAGTGTTGCATTCTCTATGCAATGGTCCCACGCATCCTCAATACCATAGAACTGCGACACGGTCGCATCTCGCAGTGGATCTAATAGTCGCACATGATCCAAACTTACAACAATCATGTATGTTTAGCACCAATCCAGAACCTAGTGAACTTCAAACCTATCTGCGTGGCCTTCGCATTTCTGTCCTCGGCGACAGCCTGAAAGCGGTAGTAAATTAGACCGTCATAAATCGAGTTAGGCTTCGCAGCGACATGAAAGGTCTGCAGAACACCGCGACCCGTTGCTTCATTCATTCCGTGACGAGAGCTGGGGCACGGTGCGCCACAGGCGTTGGGCAACCGACATGAAGGGCGGCCGGCGGACGCTAGCGATGGCAGTGGCGGGGGCGGTGGCGGGGGCGGGGTCTGCGGGTCGCATTCTGGGCCACCGCCTCGCCGGCAGGTGGCGCTCGCCGTTGTTTAAGCCGCTTTACGGCCCGGCCGCGTGCGCTCCGTGAGCGGCGGCGCCGCTTCCCACGGCTCGTGGCAAATCACGACCGCCCAGGAATTCTCATATTCTAGGAGGTCGCCCGAGAGAAACTAGGCAACGCCTCACCTGTGTCGTAGCCTGTCGTGAGAAATTTCTGCGATGGAGATGAGTTATAGCCCAGTCTGTTCGTAGTTTTCCCGTAACGGAATTATGTAAGCTCTTTGCTCAACGGTCCTGTATGTCTTTTGGAGGGCTGAATCAAAATTTCATGTTTTCTGCCTTTTGAGAGTTCGACTTCACAACGAAAAATGCAAAAGCCTCAGAATTTTAACCCTTTTTTTTAGTTTTTCGCGTACTGATGGGTACAAAAAAAAAAAAAATGTATCCACTGTTTAAATGTCCATAACTGGCAAACTAATTGACGGAGCTGTCTCATCTTTGGTAGTGTAATAGTTTGTAGTTCCGCCAATCGCCATACAAGCGTTGTATTGCGTTGTTTTGTTTTGTCAGATGACAGTCGCTCGATACTCAATTTTTTGTTCTTAGTTGCACCGAGTTAGTCGAGTAAATATGGCTGGCGCAAGGCTTACATTCGATGAAAGGAAGTCAGTTTTGAAGTGGTATTTTAAATACGAAAACATTAATTAGGTTCAACGGCATTGGCGAAATGAGTATCAAACAGAGCCACCGACACGTTTTAACGATTCGTCGCATTCGAGACAAATTTGGAGCCGAAGCCTTTGTTAAAGATGTACACAAACAGCGATCTGGACAACCTGTAACAGTAACAAGTACAGCTAACTCCCGTCGTGTGTTACAACAATTCACTCGCTCGCCACAGTAGTCTTTGAGACATTGTGCCCGTGAAACTGGAGTGAGTCGCTCAAGTGTTCGGCGAATTTTGAAGACAGCAAAGTGGAACTACTACATCCCACGACCGCTACACACAATGAACGAGATCGTTGAATGGAGTACTGCGAGTGGTTTACTAACATGGTGCGCAAGTGGCTCTGAGCACTATGGGACTTATCTGCTGAGGTCATCAGTCCCTTAGAACTTAGAACTAATTAAACCTAACTAAACTAAGGACATCGCACACATCCATGCCCGAGGCAGGATTCGAACCTGCGACGGTAGCGGTCGCGCGGTTCCAGAACCGCTCGGCCATTCCGGCCGGCCATGGTGCGCAAGGATGAAGAGTTTGCAGAGATGTTGTGTGGTCTGATGAGGCACAGTTCAAACTCAGTGGTACAGTAAATGGCCACAATTGCATATACTGAGCCACCGAAAATCCGAACGTCAGTGTAGACAAAGCCGTGAATTCGCCAGGAGTAAATTTGTGGTGTGGGTTGTCTTACCGGGGCTTGATTGGGCCATTCTTCTTTGACGGCGCAGTTACCGGTGAGGTGTACCTTCAGAAGCTTCAGACATCCTTTTTAACTGCCACCCGAGACTTGTATGGCGACGGAAGAGTTTACTTTCAACAAGATAGTGCCCAGCCCACTACCAAAATCGTGTTAGGGCGTATCCCGACGAAACTCTACCAGGAACATGGATAGGTCGTACAGGTGCTGTGGAGTATCCACCACATTCCCCAGACCTAACTCCTCTGCATTTTACCTATGGGGAACGCTAAAGGGCGTCGTTTATCGACAAAAGCCGCGCACATCGGATGAACTTCGAGAATTCATCGTACATTCACGTGCAAATATCCAGCTGAACACGTTGCAGTCAGTAGTTCGTGCTGCAGTTCGGCGGGATCGCTTGTATGTGGATGTTAATGGTGACCATTTCGAATACCTACAGTGATATCTTGAAGTTGGACTTTAAGCTATACTTTCACCAAAAATGAGACAACTCCGTCAATTAGTTTGCAAGTTATGGACTTTTAAATAGTGGATACATTTTTTTGGACCCCTCTTTAATCTCGGAAACTAATCTTTTTTTTTTTTTTTTAAATTTGACCACTCCATACAAAATTCAAGCAGAGAAAATGTCCTGAAAAGTTCAGTAGTCAGGAATTAATTTCTGTCGAGCAGTATCAGCGCTAGAAGGCGCTGAAGAGAAGAGAGTTTTTGTCCCTTCTGCGGAAACATCAAAACCATACACTGCCACCTTGAAAAATATGCATGTTATCAAAGAAAGCCCGTATAACCGCGTGAAAGTATATTAAATTTCCTACAAGAGAAATCTGTAATATTAAATTTTCTCTTAAAGGTGAAGGTCACAGAGAGAAAATTACGAAAAGTGCCTTCTGCGCTCTACAGCCAAAGGATGCCTTTCACCTATCTATCTCTCATGGGCGCTGTGCTTTAGGTGTATTACGCTTCTTGAAAGAGGTTCCTTTGAATGAATTGATGGGAAAGCGTAATAACATTAACAAATTATTCAGCCGTGCGCGGCTCGTGTTAATCCAGTTTCTTGTTTGTCTTCTTCACTTACCGTGCTGTCGCCTCGTTTTCTTATTCCTTATAATGGCGTCACTAACTTCCTGCCTTACCTGCCCGTGATTGGCAGTAGCAACGCTTATAGATAAGTGCACAGTCGTTAAGTCGAGGACGGAGCGCCAGTGAGGTGCGGACAGCCAGTGCTCGCTGACCGCTGGCGACACACATGAACTGTCCGACGGAAGCAGTTTGGAGCGGAACGACCGTTGGTTGGTCGTTCGGTTGGTCGTCTCATTGGGTGACGTGTATTTGGTCTTTTGTCCGTTTCTGGGCCTCATCAGTTGGTCACCTTGGCGGACGTGGGTCGGTTCCTTCCTTGTGCAGAGATGTCGTGGCCAAGGGGCAAGTGTTAACTCTGCATCTTTGTGTCCGTGTCAGTGTGCCCGGGTCGCCGTGTCTCCGAATTCCGAACGGACTTCGAGTATAGTCGGGTTGGAGCTGCAGTCAGCTTCGGACAGCCAAGACTCGCCCGACGGTTGCCGACACACGTAACTTCAGTGGGAACGACCTGGGTTGGTCGTTCGGTCGGTCGTGTCATCGGACGACGTGTATTTGGTCGCCGACCCCTTGTGGAAACTCTCTGACAAGGGAACCTCCCCATCGCACCCCTTTCAGATTTAGTTATAAGTTGGCACAGTGGATAGGCCTTGAAAAACTGAACACAGATCAATTGCGAAAACAGGAAGAAGTTGTGTGGAACTGTGAAAAAATAAGCAAAATATACAAACTGAGCAGTTCAAGGAAACATATGCAACATTAAGGAGCCTGGGAACCCAGGAGCGCCGTATTCTTGTGGTAACGTGAGCAGCTGCGGAACGAAAGGTCCTTGGTTCAAATCTTCCATCGAGTGAAGAGTTTAATTTTTTATTTTCAGTTTATGTGACAAACTCTTATGTTTTCATCACTTTTTTGGGAGTGATTATCACATCCACAAGAAAACCTAAATCGGGCAAGGTAGAAGAATCTTTTTACCCATTCGCCAAGTGTACAAGTTAGGTGGGTCGACAACATATTCCTGTCATGTGAGCACATGCCGTCACCAGTGTCGTATAGAATGTATCAGATGTGTTTTCCTGTGGAGGAATAGGTTGACCTATGACCTTCCGATCAAATGTTTTCGGTTCCCATTGGAGAGGCACGTTCTTTCGTCTACCAATCGCACGGTTTTGCGATGCGGTCGCAAAACACAGACACTAAACTTATTACAGTGAACAGAGATGTCGATGAACGAACGGACAGATAATAACTATGCAAAAATAAAGAAAGTAAAATTTTCAGTCGAGGAAAGACTTGAACCAAGGACTTCTCATTCTGCAGCTGCTCACGCTACCACGAGACCACATTGTCCATTATGTTGCTTATGTGGCCCATGGACTACTCAGTTTGTATATTTTGCTTATTTTTTCACAGTTCCACACAACTTCTTCCTGTTTTCTCAATTGATGTGTGTTCAGTTTATCAAGGCCTATCCACTGTGCCAACTTATAACTAAATCTGAGGGGGGTGCGATGGGGAGGTTCCCTTGTGAGTGTCGAATTCATTCGTCTTTGTTGTTCCACAGTGATTGCTTTCACGTTGTTCAGGATCTAGTGCAAGTGTGTTTACGTGTGTTTACTGTGATTTCCACTGAGCGGATGAATGCTGTCTGCGTACTGCGGTAGTCAGTGGGTCAGTTGAAAGAGAGCAGCGAGTGTGTAGGGTAGTGTTACACTTGGCTGTATGTCTCACCTGAACTGTGGTTAGGGTTCCCTCCCCAGGCCGACCCTTGGAACCCTTCTGAGCTCCACTGTTTGTTGTTTGTGATTGTCATTTTATTTGGTCCCAGGTACTGTGCCAGAACTTCAGCCGTGTATTAATATTGTCTGTTTTATATTTAGTATATGGCCTTCAGCCGAGCTTCATAACAACTTTAAATTTGGCCTTCATCCGTGTTTCATTTAAAATTCTTATTGCTCTGTATTTAGGCGTTCAGCCGCGTATGTTTCAGAATCTGTGGCATTAGTATGTAAATCCTTGTCTGTAAGGTTTCTCTTTAATTATCTTGAATTCTTGAAACAACCTTCAGTCATGTCCTGTAAATGTTTATCTTAAAGTGCTGTTTAATTATTCTTGAGCAATTGTTTGGGCCTTCAGCCCACAAGGTACTTCAAGTTTTCTTAAGATGTTTTTCTGTTGTACTGTGTAAAAGCTTATCTTTAATGCCTCTCTTTTATTATGTAAAAGAGAAATTTTTATTGGGCTTTCGGCCGAAGAATTAATTTGAATTTTCGTTAATACCGCCTTTAGTCCAAATATGTAAATGCTTGGTTTTTAAAGAATTTCCTTAGCTGATCTGAAATATTACTTCGGCCTTTAGCTCAGAAGATACTGTAATTTCACTTGAGTAAGGCCTTCAGGCGTTTCTCTAAATCCTGGTGTTTTAAAAGTAATCTGTTAAACTTATTCTGGAGAAGTTACTTGGGCCCTCAGCCGGGAATTGATCTTTGCTGTTTTTAAGAGATAACTGTGCATTGGTTTGAGGAATAAAGTTGTGTGTGTCCTTGTATAACTAACTGTAATTGACCTTGGCTCCTTTCCACAACCCGAACCGCTCTGTCCTGCGAAAGCAGATTTCAACTGATGTGTGGCGCCAGCAGCTGGCGAGCAATCGATGTCCGCACCTCACTGGCAGTGCACTTATCGATAAGCGCTGCTGCTGCCACTCACGGTCAGGTAAGGCTGGAAGTTAGTGACGCCAGTAAATGGAATAAGAAAACGAGGCGGAAGTACGATAAGAGAAGATGTCAAACAATAAAAGGGATGAACACGAGCCGCACACGGCTTAATTATATTTAACATATATTAGGCACATGACATTGCAAATAAAGATAAATATGAAATCCTTATGGAGTAATATACATGTAACATGAAATGCGTATCAAGCCTAGGAATAGATCACGAGTAGGTTCTCCGTCCGGAAAAGGAAAAAGGTATTTAGTCATAGAATATGAATGGAAAAGACAAGTAATTTGTATATGTATGAAGAAATATTAGTACCAACGTCATGTGTACAGTTAATTTACTCGTCTCCATTTGGTTGTTGGTAGTACATGCATTGTTTATTGGGCACTAGAAGACCCAGGTGAAGGGTCTTGCCATGGATGACCTAGGAAAAAGGACTCGATGGTAACTTGTTGACTGTTCAACTAAAAAATTGTAATTAAATGGTTAATGTGGCGATAACCATACGGATCTGTGCAACACGAAGCTAGCATCAACCACAAATGCCACACTGCTGCCTAAGAGTGTGGTGTCTGGAAGAGAGTTGAAAACTTTTTAGAAAGTAGATTTTGTGCCTTTCCGATTCCACCCTCATCGGACAAAGCTAGGGGATACAGAGAAAATTCGTAGCTTAAGAAATCCTCTGCTTCTTTGTCTGACTGTTTTGCGGTAGACATCTTTTGAGAATGAGTGGAGGCTTAATGACCACAGGTATTTCTTCTACTTCATAGGTTCACTATAAAACTTATATGTCTTTTGTGTTCATATTCTAGCACTAAATGCCTTGACAAACTGCCTATTGGCTTCTGTCTCGGGTTCTTCGGCCGGCCTTCATCTAATGATTTTTCTGACGTTTCGCCAGCACGAGTGGCTGGCATTGTCAACGCCAGCCACTCGTGCTGGCGAAACGTCAGAAAAATCATTAGATGAACGTCGGCCGAAGAACCCGAGACAGAAGCCAATAGGCAGTTTGTCAACAAGTGGCCACGAAAGCCTTAACAGTTTTGTACTAAATGCCTTATTTCTTTTCCAGATGGAGAGCCTACTCGTAGTGACAACACCAATTTCGTGACACATGTACATTACGACATAAAGATTTCATATTGATCTTTCTGTTAAGTGTCATGTACCTAATCGTTCTAAATATAATTTCTTAATGTTTTCATGAAACATGCTTTCCCTTCAATTCATTCAAAAGTAGGTCTTTTAAGCGCAATACACTGAAAGTATAGCGCCCATGGGAGACATACAGATGGAAGGCATCTTTTGGTAGGTCGCAAAAGGTAATTTTCGCTTTGCTCCCGCCTTCCTTCTGAAAAAAAGTATGTTATCGATGTCTCTTTTAGAAATTTAATGTGCTTCCACGTGATGTTGGGATTTCTTGTCGATAACATGCATATTTTTCGAGATGTAGTGGGTGGGAATGGACATTTCTGACGTTTTCGCAAAATGGCCAAAAAACTCTTCATTCAAGCACGCTCTAGCACCAATACGTTCATTAGAAATTCAGACCTCACTAGTGCGTTTTGTAGGAAATTTGATCTACTTCGAGGTTTTTGCGTTTTTCGTTGTGGAGCCGACCCTACAAGACAGAAAATTTAAAATTCGGATACAGCACCCTGGAAAGAATATAGAAACGTTGAGGGAAAAGCTTCTGAAATTCTGTTGCGAAGACGGCTGTTTTGAACACCAGCTGGTTGGACTGTTATCGGTTTTTGTATCGTTATTATTGGCAGCCCTGCAGCCAAGCGACTAGCGCGAGGTTTGGTGTTCTCGTAAAGATAAGTTATTTTAGATTATAAAACACATAGATTAGTACTGATTACGTGGTAAATAAGTGTATTAGTGTGCCGTTTAAGTGTACCATTAAAGGTTTCATTTCTCATTACGTAATATAGCAGAAAACGCGAAAAGACCGTACAGTCGTATTTTCTGTTTACGTTCTGCTGCAGCAAATCTATAGAATTTCGTTTACTTGTTCCTTGCTCTCTCCAGCAATTTAACTTAGCGTACCTCTTCATTATTTAACTAGCATTTCCGGAAAGTAGCGTAAAGTTTAACTTGTTGTTTCAGAAACTTTGCACTTTTGTTTTTGTTTACACACGGTTGCGTATAGGCCAAATTTGTGTAACCATATTTTCGTGTTTATCTGTAATTTAACTAACTTATTCTTAATAAATTATTACGTTTATCATGAGTGAAAAGTGCTTGACTTGCCGTAGAATTGTTAGGTCGGGGCTTTGGTGTGATGGGTGCTGTAGTTTTTTCCATGTGGGTGACTGTAGTGGCGTGGGAATAGGGGAAGTAAATGAGACTCATCAGTGGTTTTGTAGGATTTGTAGTAGAGATAGGAAGATACTGGAACAGGAGGGGAAAATTGCTGCCCTTCAGGCTGAGTTAGACAAGGCCAGGGGAGATCTTGACAGGTTAAGGAGGGAGAAGGGTAAAGAGAGGTGGGAAGTGGCAACAGGCAACAGGAGGAACAGGCCTAGAACTTTGTCTGACAGCTTTATGGTGAATGTGGAAAATAGATTTGACCTGTTGCTTCAGTTAGAAGCTGGTGAGCCTCAAGCAGTTACAGGTGTAGACAGGGCACAACAAACTTTCAGCAGCAAATTGAAAAGTAAGAATGTAGGGAAATCAGTAAAGAGAAAGAAAGTGTTGTTGTTAGGTAGTTCCCATGGAAGAGGTGTTGGCCAACTCTTGCAGGATGAACTAGGATCAGAATACCAGGTCACCAATTTTTTTAAACCTAGTGCTGGTCTGGAGCAGGTGACAGAGGATTTAGGATCACTTTGCAAAGATTTCACTAAGGAAGACACCGTGGTTATAGTGGGTGGGGCAGGTAACAGTATTGACAGAGATCCTGGGTACAGCATAGAGTGTGACCTGGCGAAGATTGCATCAGCATCGAGGCATACCAGTGTTGAGTTTGTATCTGTTCTTGGGCGCCATGACCGACCTCATTTGAACTCTTCTGTCAAGAGAGTTAATTTGGAGCTGGAACGGCTGCTCATGTCGGGTGCGGGGTCACACATTGGTGTGGTTCATGTTGATTCTGTCAGTAGGTGGGATTATACTAGGCATGGCCTTCACCTCAACAGGAAGGGGAAGGGTAAATTGGCTGGGGAAATAGCAGGAAAGTTAAAGGGGGGAGGCACTGTCATGAGTGGTAAAATACCAGTGGTTATAGGATTCAGAAAAGACCCTTTTTTAGGGTAGGGAGGACAGAAAGAAAACAAATTTTAAGAGAGGTTAGAACTGAGACAAACCTTCAGTTTGAGAAAGAAATCAAAAAACATAATTCCAGCTTATTACATCAACATAAACAGCCATTGGTTAAGAATTTTCAACTGTCAGCAGATATTTTAACTCCATCCAATTTTAAGTCAGTCAATGTGAAATGTCAGCTATCTTTATTGCATCAAAATATTCGAGGACTGAGAAATAAAATTAATGAATTAACTATCTGCATAGATGAATTAGAGTCTTCAAACCCAGCTGACATAATCTGCCTCTCTGAACATCATGTGACCACTGGTATAGAACTTTTAAGTGTTACAGGGTTTAGGTTAGCATCTCACTATTGTAGATCAGAAATGGAGAAAGGAGGAGTTGCCACATTCATCAGGAACTGTCATAAATTTAAGAACATAGACATTCATAAATTTTGCCTAGAACAGCATATGGAAGCATGTGCAACAGAATTAGATTTTCACAAAAAATCTTTCATAATATTAAGTGTATATCGAGCACCTGCAGGTAACTTTAATCTGTTTGTAAACCACCTTGAAGCTGTACTGGCCCATTTAACAACCAAAAACAAAGAAATAGTGGTTGCTGGTGATTTCAATGTAGATTTCCTTAAAGACTCTCCCAATAAGAACCTATTTGAGTTAGTAACACTATCATTCAACTTAATTCCCACAGTAAAGTTCCCCACTAGGATAACCACTTGCTCACAAACAGCCATTGATAATATCTTTATAGAAAAGTCAAATGAACAAAATTATATTACAAAACCAATAGTCAACGGCCTCTCAGACCATGACATGCAGTTCCTTCTGTTAAATGTTAATACTGAACAGGATATAAAATCTGTTAAATCTGAGCTCAAGAGGGTAATCAGTAAGCCAAAAATTGATTATTTTAGGACACTCCTCAGAGACATTCACTGGACTGATGTTTACAGTGCTCATGGCATGAATGAAAAATATAACATTTTTGCTAATAAAGTGCTTACCTTATATGAACACTGCTTTCCCCCAAAACTTACCAAGGTTAGAGCAAAGTCTACAAAGAAGCCATGGATTACTCGAGGAATAGGGGTATCTTGTAAAACAAAAAGAAAACTGTATCTGTCAATCCGAAACATTTCCAATGTTGATGCTATAGCACATTATAAGAAATACTGCAAAATATTAAAGACTGTAATACGGATGTCAAAGCAAATATATTACAAGGAAAAGATAGTCATATCAGATAACAAAATAAAGACAATATGGGATATAGTGAAGGAGGAGACCGGTAGAACCAGACATGAAGAGGAACAAATAGCATTAAGAGTAAATGATGCATTGGTGACAGATGTGTATAGTGTTGCAGAACTTTTTAACAAACATTTTATAACTGTTACTGAAAAGATGGGGTTGTCAGGTTCGGTAGATGCTGCTATGGATTACCTTAGACCAGACATTTCAAGTAACTTCCATAATATGAATTTGACCCTCACTACCCCAACAGAAATAATGTCCATCATAAAATCTTTAAAATCAAAAACATCTAGTGGGTATGATGAAATATCAACAAAGTTAATTAAAGAATGTGATTCTGAGCTAAGTAACATATTAAGCTATCTGTGTAACCAGTCGTTTATCAGTGGAATATTTCCCGAATGGCTGAAATATGCTGAAGTTAAGCCACTGTTTAAGAAGGGAGATAAAGAAATAGCATCAAATTTCCGTCCAATTTCACTGTTGCCAGCATTCTCAAAAATTTTCGAAAAAGTAATGTACAGTCGTCTTTATAACCATCTTATCTCAAATAACATACTGTCAAAGTCACAGTTTGGATTTCTAAAAGGTTCTGATATTGAGAAGGCTATCTACACTTACAGTGAAAATGTACTTAATTCATTAGACAAAAAATTGCAGGCAACTGGTATATTTTGTGATCTGTCAAAGGCATTTGACTGTGTAAATCACAATATCCTTTTAAGTAAACTAGAATATTATAGTGTAACAGGAAATGCTGCAAAATGGTTCAAATCTTATATCTCTGGCAGGAAACAAAGGGTGTTATTAGGAAAGAGACATGTATCAAGCTATCAGGCATCATCCAACTGGGAACTAATTACATGTGGGGTCCCACAAGGTTCCATTTTGGGGCCCTTACTTTTTCTTGTGTATATCAATGACCTTTCATCAGTAACATTACCAGATGCCAAGTTTGTTTTGTTTGCTGATGATACAAACATTGCAATAAATAGCAAATCAAGTGTAGTCTTAGAAAGATCAGCCAATAAAATATTTGTAGACATTAATCACTGGTTCCTAGCCAATTCTTTGTCACTAAACTTTGAAAAAACACACTACATGCAGTTCAGAACTTGTAAGGGGTGTCCCAAGAGTATATGTCTAACATATGATGACAAGAAGATAGAAGAAGTGGACGGTGTTAAATTCTTGGGATTACAGCTTGATAATAAATTCAACTGGGAGGAGCACACCACAGAACTGCTGAAGCGTCTTAACAAATCTCTGTTTGCAATGCGAATTTTGTCAGACATAGGGGATATAAAAATGAAAAAGCTGGCATACTATGCTTACTTTCATTCCATAATGTCATATGGGATTATTTTCTGGGGTAATTCATCAAGCCAAGCTAAAGTTTTCCGGGCACAAAAACGTGCAGTAAGAATTATATGTGGTGTGAACTCAAGAACATCCTGCAGAAGCCTGTTTAGGGAACTAGGGATACTAACTACAGCTTCCCAATATATTTATTCCTTAATGAAATTTGTCATTAAAAATATATCACTTTTTCAAACCAACAGCTCAATTCATGGAATCAATACTAGAAATAAGAATAATCTTCACAAGGATTTAAAGTCACTTAGTCTTGTACAAAAAGGTGTGCATTATTCAGGAACACACATTTTCAATAACTTGCCAGCAGCCATAAAAAGCTTAACAACCAATGAAATTCAGTTTAAGAGAAGCCTAAAGGATTTATTGGTGGCCAACTCCTTCTACTCCATTGATGAATTTCTGAGGAAAACCAACTGATTTGTATATAAGTACAACATAACTTCTGCACAATTTCAGTGCAGTAATGTGTTCACTGAAAATTTGTGTGTGTGTGTGTGTGTGTGTGTGTGTGTGTGTAAGTATAATCTAACTTCTGCACCATTTCAGTGCAGTAATGTGTTCATTGTAAATAAGTATTACAGTAGTTGTATTACATGTTTCTTACCTTATAAATAAATAAAAAACTTTTTTATTTTAAATTCAGTGCAATAGTATTTGTAAAATGACTCTTAGTGTTCATTAAAAAATGACGATCATTCCACTTGGGACCTGTGGAATGGTACATTAGCTTATTTGTTTTAGTTTAAATATTTGTCACGTATTGTTGTTTTTCTGACATGTTCCACATCCTGGAGGACCTCCTCACTACGGATCAATTGGAATGAAAGTAAATCTAATCTAATCTAATCTAATCTACATGGTATCTAAAATCGTTCAAAGTCTACGGAAGAAATGTATGATTAGATGGAACATTCAAATTCTGTTACAGCTAAATCGAAATTTGTAGCACGTAAATCACCTACATATTATGCTAAAATTTATAAATAAATTACAGATTTATGTAGGTATAACAAATTACAAATAATTACAGAGACCATTAAGTAAATTTAAGAGGGACACCACGAATTCATATAGTTACAGAGAAGCTGTACATACTATAAAACAAAATAATCAGGCATTTACAATACATTTAAAATCCAATTAAAATGAACCCAAACTAAAATGGAGGAGTAATGTGCGCACAACAATGTGGCAAGAGTAAGGAAATACACTCCTGAAATTTATTAACAGAGCTAAGTTCTGTAATTCGTATGCCTTGAACTTATCTTTTTCTCTGAATTCTCCACTCTTCCACACATTGTCTGGTCACATAATTTAATTTGTACTTCTTTCACTTTATTTCCGATGTGCTCGAAATGACATTGTTCTGTTCTTTCATCAAATACACTGCTTCTCTGTAACTATGTGCAATTATTAATATTTATATAAATCCACAAATTTTTATATTCCAGAAACTTTAATAATGTCAATAGTTTTCTGATTTTTATTTTTCTGAATTTTTATATTCCAAAAACTTTAATAATGTTGATAGTTTTCTGATTGTTTTAGACGTTAATAGCCATGCTTTGAAGAACTGTTCATTAGTGACAAGCTACACCTGGTAACGAAGTTGTAACCAACGCTGTACTAGGTACTCACTCGTTAGTAAGCGTGATCCGAGTTACGCTTACAAGGGAACCTCCCCATCGCACCCCCCCTCAGATTTAGTTATAAGTTGGCACAGTGGGTAGGCCCTGAAAAACTGAACACAGATCAATCGAGAAAACAGGAAGAAGTTGTCCGGAACTATGAAAAAAATTAGTAAAATATACAAACTGAGTAGTCCATGCGAAGATAGGCAACATCAAGGAGAATGCGAGTGAAGGAGCGCCGTGCTCCCGTGATTAGCGAGAGCAGCTACGGAACGGGAGGTCCTAGGTTCAAGTCTTCCCACGAGTGAAAAGTTTAATTTCTTATTTTCACTTTATGTGACAAACTGTTATGTTTTCATCACTTTCTTGGGAGTGATTATCACATCCACAAGAAAACCGAAATCGGGCAAGGTAGAAGAATATTTTTACCCATTCGCTAAGTGTACAAGTTAGGTGGGTCGACAACATATTCCTGTCATGTGAAGCACATGCCGTCACCAGTGTCGTATAGAATATATCAGACGTGTTTTCCTGTGGAGGAATCGGTTGACCTATGACCTTGCGATCAAATGTTTTCGGTTCCCATTGGAGAGGCACGTCCTTTCGTCTACTAATCGCACGGTTTTCCGGTGCGTTCGCAAAACACAGACACTAAACTTATTAAAGTGAACAGAGACGTCAATGAACGAACGGACAGATCATAACTTTGCGAAAATAAAGAAAGTAATATTTTCAGTTGAGGGAAGACTTGAAACAAGGAGCTCCTGTTCCGCAGCTGCTCACGCTAACCACGGGACCACGGCGCTCCAGGGCAGACGCTCAACTTGATGTTGCCTACGTTACGCATGGACTACTCAGTTTGTATATTTTGCTTATTTTTTTCATAGTTCCACACAACTTCTTCCTGTTTTCTCGATTGATCTGTGTTCAGTTTTTCAAGGCCTATCCACTGTGCCAACTTATAACTAAATCTGAGGGGGGTGCGATGGGGAGGTTCCCTTGTTAGTAACGGTGGTGTTGTGGCCAACACTGCACATAGGTATCGATTCTTTAATAAATATGATCTGGGGGTAGTTGTTAGTCATATGAAACCTGCAATGAGCAAGCTGTAATTTTATTTTGTTTTGTGATCATGACTATTAAAATTTTTAATATAAAATACAGATCGCTGTATCTCCTTCACTCGACGATGTCTGGTCTTGCAAATTATTTATATTTCTCATAACATGTAGGTAACTATCATGTTAAAAATATCAGTGTACTTGTTGCAAAATGTGGAACGACAAGCTAATGCCGGTCTTTGTGGCCGAGCGGTTCTAGGCGCTTCAGTCTGGAACCCGCGTGACCGCTACGGTCGCAAGTTCGAATCCTGTCTCGGTCAAGGATGTGTGTGATGTCCTTAGGTTAGTTATGTTTGAGTAGTTCTAAGTTCTAGGGGACTGATGACCTCAGATGTTAAGACCCATAGTGCTCAGAGCCATTTGTACCATTTGGACAAGCTAATTTGGCTCACTCTGTGTAACTTGCCCATAGTAACCCCTTTACCTGTTTATAGTGTCAAAGGTGTTTTTACTCTGCGTGCTTCACAACTCACGCTGTATGCTCTATCTGATCAAAAGTACGTAGTCATCTATTAAAGTAAACTCCGTCCAAAGGCCCCTGCGAGCCTCATGTACAGACCGACAGCCTTGTCATCGTTTGCCAGTGAAGTAGATGGATGCCCCAAGGGGCCTGGGGTCAGCACGCTGTTTTCCCAGCCATTGTCAGTGTTAGTGACCTGCTCAGTCAAGTAGCTCTCCAATTGGCATCATGAGGTTGAGTGCAGTCTGTTCCATTCCTACTATGAAGGAAAAATCCTGGCGGTACTGGGACTCAAACCCGGGACCTCCGCGGGATAGTCGGCCCCCTGACTGCTCTCCTACAGGGGCGGACGCGTCAATCTGTATTTGGACATCAATATGTCCATCCTTCACTCTTACGATAGTTTGCTAAATGCGGGGACACTTTACGTGAAGTGTCTGAACGCAGAGGAATAGCATCCCATTCTGCCTAGAGACCAAAACCAGAGGTCGCTGAAGTCTGGAGTTACGTCGACTTACTACACTACTGGCCATTAAAATTGCTACACCCAGAAGAAATGCAGATGATAAACGGGTGTTCATTGGACAGATATATTATACTAGAACTGACATGTGATTAAATTTTCACGCAATTTGGGTGCATAGATCCTGAGAAATCAGTACCCAGAACAACCACCTCCGGCCGTAATAACGGCCTTCATACGCCTGGGCATTGAGTCAAACAAAGCTTGTATGGCGTGTACAGGTACAGCTGCCAGTGCAGCTTCAACACGATACCACAATTCATCAAGCGTACTGACTGGCGTATTCTGACGAGCCAGTTGCTCGGCCACCATTGACCAGACGTTTCAGTTGGTGAGAGATCTGGAGAATGTGCTGGCCAGGGCAGCAGTCGAACATTTTCTGTATCCAGAAAGGCCCGTACAGGACCTGCAACATGCGGTAGTGCATTATCTTGCTGAAATGTAAGGTTTCGCAGGAATCGAATGAAGGATAGAGCCACGGATCGCAACACATCTAAAATGTAAAGTCCAGTGTTCAAATTGCGTCAGTGCGAACAAGAGGTGACCGAGACGTGTAACCAATGGCACCCCATACCATGACGCCGGGTGATACGCCAGTATGGCGATGACAAATACACGATTCCAATGTGCGTTCACCGCGATGTCGCCAAACACGGATGCGACCATCATGATGCTGTAAACAGAACCTGGATTCACCCGAAAAAATGACGTCTTGCCATTCGTGCACCCAAGTTCGTCGCTGAGTACACCATCTCAGGCGCTCCTGTCTGTGATACAGCGTCAAGGGTAACCACAGCCATGGTCTCCGAGCTGATAGTCCATGCTGCTGCAAACATCTCAGAACAGTTTGTGCATATGATTGTTGTCTTGCAAACGTCCCCATCTGTTGACTCAGGGATCGAGACGTGGCTGCACGACCCGTTACAGGCATGAGGATAAGATGCCTGTCATCTCGAGTGGTAGTGATACGAGGCCGTTGGGATCCAGCACGGCGTTCCGTATTAACCTCCTGAACCCACCGATTCCATATTCTGCTAACAGTCATTGGATCTCGAACAACGCGAGCAGCAATGTCGCGATAGGATAAACCGCAATCGCGTTAGGCTACAATCCGACCTTTATCAAAGTGGGAAACATGATGGTACGCATGCACGAGGCATCACAACAACGTTTCACCAGGCAACGCAGGTCAACTGCTGTTTGTGTACGAGAAATCGTTTGGAAACCTTCCTCATGTCAGCACGTTGTAGGTGTCGCCACCAGCGCCAACCTTCTGTGAATGCTCTTAAGAGCTAATAATTTGCATATCACAGCATCTTCTTCCTGTTGGTTGAATTTCACGTCTGTAGCACGTCATCTTCGTGGTGTAGCAATTTTAACGGCCAGTAGTGCATATCGTGCCAAATGTGTTCCTCTGGATTCAGGTCATGACTTTGGCAGGCTAATTCACTTCAGAAAAGTTATTGTCCACAAACGTTTGCCTCATAGATACAGCTGTATGACAGGGTGCATTGTTATGGTGGTACAAACAGTCAGCGTCTCCAAACTTTTACTGTACTGCATGCAGCACGATATACTGCAACATGTGCTCATATCCTTCCCAATTTAGTGCTTTCTTGAGGACAATAGAGGGAGCACACCTTAACCGAAAAACACCACCTTCTGCATACTTCACTGTTGTGACTACACACGGTGGTGGATACGTTTATCTAGGAATGCGCGAAACCTAAACCGTTCCATCGTATTTCCTCAGGGTATAGTGTTATTCATCGCTCCAAGTCACTCCTTTCCAGTCATCCAAAGTCCAGTGGCGTTGCTATTTATGCCACCACACGCGTCGCTGAGCACTGACTACAGAAATGTTTGGTTTCTGAGGAGTTGCTCTGTCATTGTAACCCATTCTTCTTAACTCTTGATGCACAATCTTTTGGTAGCAATGTGGAACTCACGACTGAACCCTTCCGTTTCTTTCATGGGACTTTTTACGAGCACAACGCACAATATTCGACGGTCTCTGTCCGCCAGTACACAAGATATGCTTGGTATTGTTCTAGCTGTGGTTGTTCCCTCACGTTTTCGTTTCAAAGTCACATCACCAATAGTAGAGCAGCTTTGGAATATTTGAAATGTTACTCTAGTAACATTTAGAGACTAGTCTCCCCCAAAATATCTCTTTAGTTTAGCTTATAGAGGTATCAGTGCACGGGTTGAATGACATGGGGGCTCTTCTACAACTCTGTCTCACTCCCTTCGCAACCACTGGCCCCCTTTCATGTCCTTCAGTACTTCTACTTGCTGTTATTCTACCTTTCTGTCGCTGTATTTAATTCCCTCCTATTTGCAGGGTTTCTAAGAGTGAATTCATGCCAAGATTGTCAAAAGCTTTCACGAAATCTTTAAATGCTATAAACGTTCGTTACATTCAGTCTGTGGTCCAAGATAAGTAAAGTAGATAGTAGTGCCTCACACAGTCTTAAATTATCACACAAACTCAGACTGATCTTCCCCGAGATAGATCTACCAGTCCTGTAAATAAGTCGTTTCATTTCTTTGCAACTATTAATTATCAGACTGATAGTTCGCTAATATTCACACTCGTGTGGGCCTGCAGTCTTTGGGAATGGAATTATTTCATTTTTCATAAAGTGTTCCGTCTTTCTCAGATAGTGGCCGAGCGGTTGTAGGCGCTTCAGTCTGGAATCGCGCGACCGCTACGGTCGCAGGTTCGAATCCTCCTTAGGGCATGGATGTGTGTGATGTCCGTAGGTTAATTAGGTTTAAGTAGTTCTAAGTTCTAGGGGATTGACGACCCCAGAAGTTAAGTCCCATAGTGATCAGAGACATTATTGTAAACTAAAGTTCGAGCATATGATTCTCATACGAAGACTTCTTAGGCAATAGAGTGGTCATAGACGGCGAGTGTTTATGAGAGACGAGGGTATCGTCAGGAGTGTCCCAGCGAAGCACGATACAATCGATCCTATTTTCTATACACATGAAGGGTCTGAGGTTAGGGTGAGCAGCGACCTGCGACTATTTTTTGATGACGCTGTAGTGTACGGAAAAGTATCACCTTTGAGTGATTGCAGGAGGATACAGAATGAAATGGATAGAATTTCTATTTGACGGGTTGAATGGCAGCTTCTACGCGTGGAAAAATTTTAAGTAGATGTGCACGAAAAATAATCGTACGATGTGTGAGTGTAGTATTAGTGGCGTGCTGCTTGATACAGACGCGTCTACAAATTACATAGGCATAATGTTCTAAACTATCAAGTAAGGTCGGATATAGAGAAAGCGAGTACCTGACTTTGTTTTAATGGGAGAATTCTCGGACAGTATAGCTCATATACGAAGGAGACTCCATACAGAACAGTTGTGCGACGTTGCTCAACTGCTGGGGATCTCCACAAAGGCGAGTTAATGGAAGATGTACACTACTGGCCATTAAAATTGCTACACCACGAAGATGACGTGATACAGACGCGAAATTTAACCGACAGGAAGAAGATGCTGTGATACGCAAATAATTACCTTTTCAGAGCATTCGAACAAGGTTGGCGCTGGTGGCGACACCTGTAACGTGCTGACATGAGAAAGGTTTCCAACCGATTTCTCAAACACAAAGAGCAGTCGACAGGCGTTGCCTGGTGAAACGTTGTTGTGATGCCTCGTGTAAGGAGGATAAATGCGTACCATCACGTTTCCGACTTCGATAAAGGTCGTATCGCGACATTGCTGCTCGGGCTGGTCAAGATCCAATGTCTATTAGCAGAATATGGAATCGGTGGGTTCAAGAGGGTAATACGGAACGCCGTGCTGGATCCCAACAGCCTTGTATCACTAGCAGTCGAGATGACAGGCATCTTATCCGCATGGCTGTAACGGATGGTTCAGCCACTTCTCGATCGCTGAGTCAACAGATGGGGACGTTTGCAGGACAACAACAATCTCCACGAACGTTTGCAGCAGCAGGGACTATCACCTCGGAGACCATGGCTGCGGTTACCCTTGATGCTGCATCACAGATAGGAGCGCCTGCGCTGGTGTACTCAACGACGAACGTGGATGCACGAATGGCAAAACGTCATTTTTTCGGATGAAACCAGGTTCTGTTTACAGCATCAAGATGATCGCATCCGTGTTTGACTACATCGCGGTGAACGCACATTGGAAGCGTGTTTTCGTCATCGCCATACTGGCGTATCACCCGGCGTGATGGTATGGGGTGCCATTGGTTACACGTCTCGGTCACCTCTTGTTCACATTGAGGGCACTCTGAACAGTGGACGTTACATTTGTGTTACGACCATTGGCTGGCTCTACCCTTCGTTCGATCCCTGCGAAACCTTGCATTTCAGCAGGATAATGCACGACCGCATGTTGCAGGTCCTGTACGGGCCTTTCTGGATACAGAAAATGTTCGACTGCTGCTCTGGCCACCACATTCTCCAGATCTCTCACCAATTGAAAACGTCTGGTCAATGGTGGCCCAGCAACTGGCTCGTCAGAATACGCCAGTCAGTACTCTTGATGAACTGTGGTATCGTGTTGAAGCTGCGTGGATAATTCTGATAACACGCTTTGATCTAATTATCAGTACATGGAATCTTATTTCTAATATTTTTCTTGCATCAGTAGACCCACGCTCTGTTTGACTAAACGCCCAGGTGTATCAAGGCGTTATTACGACCAGAGGTGGTTGTTCTGGGTACTGATTTCTCAGGATCTATGCACCCAAATTGCGTGAAAATGTAATCACATGTCAGTTCTAGTATAATATATTTTTCCAATGAATACCCGTTTAACATCTGCATTTTTTCTTGGTGTAGCAATTTTAATGACCAGTAGAGTAGAAGCAGTTCAACGGCGTGATTCTAGATATGTTACCGGTAAGTTCGATCAAGACACGAGAATTACGGAAAGGCTAATAGGAATACCTGGAGGGAAGAGTACAAGCCTCTGGCGAAACACTATTGAGAAAGTTTAGAGTGGCTACATTTGAGAAAGACTGCTGAGAGATCCTGCTGCGACCAACATACATGTCGCGTAATGCTCACGAAGATAAGGAAAGAGAAATTAGGGTGCGTACCGTAGCAGATGGACAGTAGTTTTTCGCTCGCTGCATTTGCGCGTGGAACAAACATCGGATCACTAGCTGTGGCAAAAGGTATCCTCCGCCATGCTCGGCATGTTGGCTTGTGGAGTATGTATGTATATGTAGATGCAGTAAGTGGAATAATTCTGATAGCACCCTTTGATCTAATTATCAGTACATGGAATCTTATTTCTAATATTTTTCTTGCTCCTGTAGACGACTATCTGGTACACAAACACTTGTTTACCACTGTAACGGTTCTCATACTTTAATGGTGGCACGAGTCCCACACGTACGCCAAGATCGAGTATGGCACAGAGTACGGCATGGGGAAGCGGGGGTCGCAGTCTTTCGATACGACGATAGCGGCGTTTGCCTCTGCAGCGGGCGGCGGCGGTGCGGCAACAGGCTGCCGGTTATCCCGAGTGGTATCTTGGGGACAACACTGGTACTGGCCGTGTGGGGCCTTATCAGCTCAGAGAGTTGTTACTCGGAGACCAGGGGTCACCGCTCGGCTCTGCCTTGGTCGACGACTTTTTGTGGTGTCGTCGCTTACGCAGTCGTCTTAAGTTGCAGGCGGCAACGCGAGCAATATCTTGCATGGAAAATTCATCACAGCACAACGTCTAGACGACCTTATGTACAGTGTCCCCCTTAAATCACCTACAATACGTGGTCGATGAAAGGTTCTTGGTGTTGCTACGTTATTGCGTTCATCACTGTCTCATCAAGATCATCACCATCATCAATTCGATACAAACGGGTTGGACAATAACGTGAAAACACACAGGAAATAGCAAAGACAAGATCCAGTTATTAGCCAACAGTGGGGTATACAAAATCATCTGTTCTGATTGTGACAAATTTTACATTGGTCAGTCAGGCAGAGACATATCAACTAGGCTGGCTGAACATGAACGCAGCTGGAGGTTGCAGAATTCAGACTCTGCATATGCTGAGCATGTACTGAGTGAGGGTCGCAACTACCAGCCAGTGTCCCATGTACTTCATCTAGCAAACAAAGACCATAAGCTCAACCTGCTGGAAGCCCTGGAAATTAACAAACATCTTGCTCACACTCCAGATCTCATCCTAAATGACCAGACACAGCTCAACACTTCCCCTCTCCTAAACTTCATATAATCATCTTTGTTGCTCACTACTTCCCACACTCTCTCTTCCAACATATTCCCATTTTCCTGTATTCATTAAGTTGTTTTGTTTTGTTGAAGTTGTCTTTGTATTCCACATAGTCTGTAGTTTCAATATTTAAGGCTTTCTTTTAACTGGTACTTGTATTACTGTCCATGTTTAACACCCCTTGTAGTCTCATCAAATACTGTTCATATTTTACTTTGCTCATTTATGTAATGAAAACTGTTACACAGCCACTGTTTTAATTATAATGTTACTGTTAAAATGCAGTACCACCACGCTCTCAAACTGTAGGTTCCCTCAAACACCACCATTTTCCTACATTTATTTCTGTTTATCTTATTGATATTGCTTAAGTTCTTTATGTATTCTATAGTTACATTGATAACTGTCTCTTTAATTGGTTGTGTATGACTCTCCATGTTTCACACCTCCTGATGCAGCCTTGTCTAGTACTAATTTTATTTTATTTTCTTAGTTTCGTTTATTAATAGAAACTATTATGTAGGCATGCTATTCCTATTTTGTGCTTAAGGTTTTCCTGTGTACTCCATTGTTATTTATGTACTGTTCAGTTTTTACTTTTTCACTGCAAAGATGTTACTTGCTGTATGTTTTCTACTTCAGTATAGATTTGTTACTTCTCTTCCAATGTTGCTTGCTAACATTTAACTTCTTTGGTGATAATACTCAGTAAATGTCTGAAGATGGCATAGTACGCCGAAAACCGGTTAACAATAAAAGTAATATTGTTGAACAAAAGCAAACTGGTGCTTTTCATTTATTGCACAGGAAATGGGCGTTTGAATATAAATGCAGATGCTGGCCTAGCCAATAGGTTGTGGAGTTGTATTTCAGTAGGACAGGCACCTATGCAAGTGTCAGTTGTGGCCAGAAGAGTGATCAGTATAGTTGTGAGTATATTATGTTGGAGCTAAGCTAATCCAGACGTAGAGATATTGCTGGTGCTCGCATAGTGGGTGCCCCCGTAACCACGGCAGCGGAAGTGTTTGGTGTTTCTAGAGGCACCGTATCGAAGATTTTAATGCAAGCAGGGAAAGCGGAAAAACATCATAACGCGGACAAAAGCGTGTCTTACGCGATCGTTGCAGATGGTCACTGAAAAGGGTTGTGACTGAAAAATAATAGAACGACAGATGCGGAAGTCACTGCGGCACTGAATGTCATACTCGCTAACTCCGTCAGCACCAAAACAACACGAAGGGAGCTCCACAGTCAGAGAACTGCAGTGTGAGTTTGAATTCCAAAAATCACTCACTAATGATGAAAGTTCCCGTACCAGAAAAACGTGGTGTCGCAACCATAAATCCTGGGCAATGAAGTAATGGTGCAATGTAACCGCCGGCCGGTGTGGGCGTGCGGTTCTAGGCGCTTCAGTCTGGAACCGCGTGACCGCTACGATCGCAGGTTCGAATCTTGCCTCGGGCATGGATGTGTGTGATGTCCTTAGGTTAGTTAGATTTAAGTAGTTCTAAGTTATAGGGGACTGATGACCACAGATGTTAAGTCCCATAGTGCTCAGAGTCATTTGAACCACTTTTTTTGCAATGTAATTTGGTAGGATGAGTCTTGTCTCACACTGTGTCCAACTTCCGGCCCAGTTAACGTCCCAAGAGTGTAACGTGCCGGGAGTTAGGTAATGATTTCGGCAACCATATCATAGTATCTCATAGGAACCGTGTTCACTCTGGAAAGCTGTAATACTGCCAAGGATTATGTGACCGTTTTAGCTGCTAAGGACCGTCTCACGGTACCATGTTTATTGCCAAATCACAGACGCCTTTTCACACACCATCGAGTCTGAGATCGTCCAGGAGTGCTTTTGTGAGAAAGAGGATGAATTGTCGTCCGTGCCCTGGTGTAACACCCTAATGAACCCCAAAATCCAATTAGGAAAGACCATTATGATGTAAAGTAGGGACAAGTTATCCTGATAAGTACGACAACTTTGCCGATCATATAACACCAGAAAGTCTTCATAAACACCAACATTAAGCATTACAGAGTGTGTTTTGGTAGAAAGGAAGAAGAAAGAAAGGTCATCTTTAGTTATTTGCCAAACATCTAAGTAATAATTGCTAATTAATACCATGAAGTCCAAAGAAACGTCGGTCAGAGATAACTTTTATGTGGAAGAAAGTTGTAAACGCAATGAAGAAAGTCAATGCGTCTACAATACTCATTCACGGAAAAAGTAAGTCGTTTGTTAGCTATCGTGCTATCAAGTCATACGAGAGCAGCTCTTGCCATAGTTGAGCGAACGGAGCGCGACGAGATTGTTTCACTTTCAAGAGTCGTTGTTGCGTGACGTAGACGCACGGATTTTGTGAACTGGTATTCAGACTAGAGACTTGAACCGAGATAGTATGCTGACTGTGTATATCGAGTTGTTGGACTTTATTAACGTAAGTAGGCAATATTAGGCTCATCATTCATATAAGTGAACTTGTAGAAAGGAATGGACAAAGTTTCAAAAGACTATAATACACGTTTTGTCTCGAGTAGGAGACATTGACATGAATGCATGAAGAAGATACAATTACGCTGAGGGTTAAGGCTGTCGTAATTGTCACGATATTTGAAACTAACAGAACTGACAGTGCCAATTAACCGTGTGTGCGTGTGGCATGATGTTTATAAAGTATTTAGCGAAAAGGAACAGTAAAATTCTTCGTCAAAACTGGAAATTCAACGTGTCGCTTCCATCATTCTATGAATATTTGGTAATTGCTCATCAAAAGTTAATGAACAGTGACTATTTAACTTGGAAGTAAATTCGTGGACTGTTAGTTGTGACAAGGAAGGTTTGGACATACATAATATTACGACGCGAGATAATTAAGACATTGTTAAAGAGTATCTGTGGATCTCGAGTCATATAGAGCCAACAATTTTACTTAGCAACGAACAAACAACGACCAATACGATCTGCAATTGAACTTTTTCCTCACTTTTCGTGATGTGGACGATGCGCATGAGGGAAGATTAATCAATTACTGCACTAAAGTGTTAACCGGGCACATAATAATTCAACTTCAAACCATAAGAGACAATCAGAGTGCGCAGTTCACATTAATAAGGAAATTGTGCGGACTCGCAATCAAACTTTAATCATCACGCGAGGAACGATTTCTTAAGAGCTTTCTCAGATCTAGTCTCTCGTTAACCGACTGAGACATCCATCATCACGTATCACGTCTCGACTCCAGCAGCACGTGGCGGAGAGGGAACGTCACACTGACCATAACGTTGACCAGCCTTTGTAGTATATTTAGCAGAGAAGGGTACATGATCTCTATTCACCTTAATCATAACCGCCCGAATTTCCCATTATTTTGCAGTAATAATGGACTAACTCCCTTTAATACCACGCAGAAACTGGATTCATCCATTCCGAGAGAACTAGAAGCTCCTTTGAATGCCATCTACACTTTTTAGCCACGGTAACATGGTGTTTTTGTGTATTTCCACACTTTTTCCATTCTTTGCACACTACTGAGTAAAGATCTCCTCTCGATTAAGTGTGTTTTAGGCGTTTGAACGATGCGAACATTGTTGGCTCTATAAGATGTTTAATGCAGTCCGTCCATCACCCATTGGTTCGTCAACGCAGTCTTCTCTTTATAGGTACAATCTGTCCCTCATCCATTTGTCTGGATGCCTGTCATACACACTTTCACTTCATTTTCATTATGAACATAATTATTTCATACGATCCTGTCGGAGCTCTGATCCTAGGAATCCGCTACGATGGACGCTGTGCTATCCTCAGTTTCTGAGTGGTTTTATCATTGAAAGTTCCCATCGTACTGCAGCAAGTAAAAACTAATAACGCACACTGATTGTAAACTTTCCTATTTATACACATTGGAAGTTTTGGACGTGCTATTTAATATAGCGAAAACGACCCAGAGCGTTTTTGTTTCCCTGTGTTTCTTTTCCTGCCATTCACCATCGTATAAGTTCCACGAGTTATGTTAAAGATAAATTTAGGTACTGAATGATCTGCTGAAACGACAGTCCTGATATCTGTCTTAACACTGCGCTTGCGGCAACGCCACATCCGTCTCTTTCACTCATCTTGACAAGCTGACAGTTGGCTCCATGATATAGACTTTTATGGACTCATGCGAAAGTTATACAGACGTGAGTTGTATGGGACAGAAGAATAGAAAATTTCCCAAACCTATCTTCTCAACCACCGACGTGAAGGCAGATTCGATATAATTACGTCTGACTCATGGCTAAGATCTTGTCTTAAATAAACATTTTATGATGCAACATACTTTTTTTAAGAATGGATAGAGGGTAGTTTTTATTGGTAATAATGGATTTACAACGCGCAACGCAAAGTAGATCAGAATACACCTACACAAGTACATATAAGATGGTTTGTCCATGATACCTCTATGCTATGCATTTGGTCGCTTCCTATTAGATATAACGTGCATTCAAAAAGAAATAAGCTTTCGCAGAAAAATGGAAACGGTTGAAACGATCTTAATGTCACTGCCTGCAGAAAAATGTACGGTTGCTGAAAAAGCAGTGAAGTCCTAAACTCTATAAAATGTCTTTTACATTTTTCTTGTAAGAGTGGTATATGTTATCCTTGATGTAATTGCGTTCGTCATTTTCTTAAACAGATGAGAGAAGTAATCCTTCTTAATCTTCAGCTTTTCTGTAGCTGGCATCCATTGATGTAAGACGTAAATTTATTTGTTCTTATGCTAATAATCATCCCAATTTTATCAAGTATTAAGCTAGTGGTTTTTTATCTACCATCCCATATGATGATCATTCGTGTGCCAGTAATCTCTGTTTCAGATTTAATTTTCCGCTGTGAAGCGTAAGCTTAGTGATGTGGAGACTACGTGCAATCCACATATTTGTACACAAATCATTACTTTACTCATTTTAGAACCTGTAGTCTTATTTGTTTTTAAAACAAAGTCCACAGATTTATTGCCATACAGTACCTCTCACTGTAGTGCTATTTTACATGGTCATACATTACCTGGCTTACCGCTGTCCAACACCCTACTCTACACCTCGACACAAATCTTCCAACACAAAAGCCAACAAGGACCTACGCAGATCCAGCTGTGTAGGGAAATGAGTACAAACAAATATGTCAAGTCTTTAAAAAAATGTTTCATCAGCCGTTTTCATTCCTGAAACAACGTTTTCAATTTATTACATAGTGAACAAACTAACAATCATTAATTGTGATAATTTAACTTATGCAGACCATCTAGCACTCGTCGCAGAACATGTCAGTGCTAGGAAAATTTTTTGTGTAAATGGTATGCGGTGTGATTCCAGTGCATTATTGCAACCCGTTTGTCTTTATTTTATGCAAAAGTCATAAATCCATGCTGTGGGAAAAATATGATGATGGATACAATATATATGGAGTAAAAAGGAAAATGATTAAAATTTATTGGTGTTATAAATACAATCAGAATACAAGGAAAAGGGAAAAGTATTGCACTCAGTGTAATATGTCAGGTAGGAACAGTACTGTTTATAACAATATCTTATATATATGGTCATGTTAGTGAAATTAGCACTCATTCAATAATTTACTTATAACGTCACGATAGAAGATTTTATTTTCAAATAATTAACCGTAGTACGTAATATATTGTACAGTATGGAGGAATTTATATCATGGCAGCGCATAATGGCATGGCAATGTTTCAGTTTTATGCTGGCCACCTTATATTGCAAGAACATTCTTGCCCAGTAAGGCTGACAATTAAGTGAATAACTACATTTAACTACCTTATATTTAAAGTATGTAAAGTTTAATTATATTACATTATTAAGGAAAGGATAGGAAAATCAACTGATAAGGATCCAGTAACACAACATAGTAATCAAACCGTTGCTTACAAGAATGAATTTGATGAAATAGTTGTGGGCAATACGAAGACATCAGTGAACGAAAATGAATGATAAGCTGAAGAAGAAACTGACAATACTAAGGTTAACTCTATTGTTAATGCTACGGAAAGCCTCACCACCATCCAAGAATCTGATTCCAATGGTAACCGATATCTACTGTTACAGAAAATGAATGAAATTTCCACTGAACTATCATGTGAAATATCCACTTTTAATAACAATAAGGTCCATTTTAAGTAGTGAAGTGTCTACCTTACGTAGTGAAAAATATACTACAAATGAAATGTCCTCCTTACGCAGTGAAATGTCTACAGAAATTTCTTTTAAATTGTCTGCTTATTTGTCATCCAAGTTTGATGAATTTTCCGCTAATTTATTGGATAAAATTTCCGCAAAACATGATGATTTCGTAACGAAATTTCTGCACAAGTAGTTGATTTGTCTACGGACTTATAACAATTAACATTACAGTATACCATCGTGATTTATGTAGGAAACTTGACACTGTAACTAAACGAGATGTTGGTCAGACAAAAGGAAATGAGTGTTGAATTAGCCTCGCTGAAAGAGGCAAACAAAGATTTTTCTCGGTAAAATGGAAGAGTCTGAGTTGAAGAGTCTACTCATAAATTAAATTGTTAAGTAGAAGATTTTACTACCAAACAGCAAGCCAATGTTAAACTACAATTAGCTGCCCACCTAGGCAACCTAGAAAAAATTATTCTGAGTGGAGTTCCAGCAAGGATAAATTTTGTAAATGAACGTTTAGATTCTCAACTGTCACGTGCAGTTCAGCAGTCTGTAAATGAGCTATTGTCACAAAGGAGTAGTTTAGGGGAGGTTGCAAATTTTGAAATTAAGCAGTTAAATACCACAGCAGATAGAGAATTTTTCACAGTCGAGAGAGACAATGTCACATCCAAAGCCAAAGAAATGCAATGAGGTTTAACTACGCCAAGCAACATGTAAATAGTTCGTCACTTACTATGATGAGAGCAGATGGAAATGTTAGTCCTGCGCCTTGTAGACAAGAGTACTGGAATCAGCAAAATCACAGTGATATGTCACCTGACCATAAGTTGGAGGGTATGAGACGACACCAAAATTGTCATCTGTCCTACTGAACGAAAACTTACTTAAACACTTAACCTATTTCAAGCGTAGATTCCAGAAACAAATATACAACCTCTTGTATTCATTAAATAGTTTGTAAATATTCTCCTAGATCATGGACTGGCAAACAGAAAACACGGTATACTACAAGCTATATACAAGAGGAAGGTATCCTCTGGGTCACCGCAACACCTGAGAATTGCCAACATTAAGCTCACTTTGAGCGAGCATTCTTAACAAAGTACTGGGCTAGTTCAGTCCAGAGAGACTTGGGAAGGAGATTTTCAGCTTGGGGCCCTTTAATAGTAAATACGGCAGCCTCCGGCAATACTTTGAGAAGTATATTAACGAGACCAGGTACTGGGACGACCCGACTTCTTATCGAGACGATCTCACAATTTTGAAGACTATATCGCCCATGCAAGTACGAAATAAAATGGTACATGCCCCAGAATCTGATCTAGATTATTTTAAGTCGGTTTTTGATTCTCTTGAGCTTATACAAGAGGATTAAAGAGTGAATAATCACCACAATAATGGTGTAGCAAAATCTTCACCACCCCTGGCACAGTGGCACCAGCACCGCACCGCAAGAGACAATATACAGTATACGGTTCAACAAGGCCACCTAACATGCGAAATTCGGAGCTAATAGATAGTGAGTCGCCGAGAAACAATGAAAGTAAGCAAAGTGACAATCAGTAGTCTCCAGGTTATAATGGATGAAGAAATTGCCACTGGCAAAATTACCACAATAAACAGAACAATAATAGCGACAACAAGCAGTGAAATTCACCCGCGAGGAGCGACGGACAGATTCAGGGATATGATAATAGCAATAGATATGAGATGCAGGATCACAGGTACGTGAATGTGCTGTTAAAGAAGACTGGCGGAGTCAATACATTAACTGACTGTGGGATGGTTAGGCCCAAACATAAAAAATAGAATTGTGATACGCTCGTTACAATGAATATAGTAATATCAGGAAAGAACTGACCCCAATCACTTTAAGTGTCATGAACAAAACAAGGAAATTGTACAGTATTTTATCCACCAGTTTGATAGGTTGGAAAGGTACCTACATACACTGCCCAGAACCGTCGAATTCTGTGAGCTATCGGAGTTAGATAGCGAAATGTCAAGATCCAGATGAAATTAGAGGTAGTATTAGAAAAAGGAGTGATACAATGCCCTTCGTTAATCGCAAGCGGGCTAAAAGTCGAATGCATTATGGCCCAGATATTTTACATGAGAAGGACACTATAATAAACTTTTTCATGGGTAAATGCTATTTGCGTGTCAATAAGCAAAGAATTACAGTAGATATGGTAAAGACTAACATAGACCACGAAAACTACTGCCAAGGAATAAAAGTTAATTAAAACAAAAACTGCATTCACATGTGACATGTTTGCACAATGTAGTCAACTTGATGATGTAGACGTTCGAATAATGAATAAAGTAAAGGAGTATATCACTATTGACTTATCACAACATGATGAATTACAAAAATTATTGTTGAAGTAATTACATGTGTTTGTAAACAATGTGGTGTCATAATTGCTTATGAATATCATATGAATGTCCGCCTCCCATGATATTATTTCTACAATACACACTCCCTACCATGGTCAAAGAAATCAGCATTTAGTAATGAAATCAAGCATATACTAGAGTGACACACAGTTAAACTATCTACACAACCATATTGTAGCCCACCGTTAGCTGGTGCCAAACCTGGAGTCAATGTTCGTTTAGTGCTAGATTAGAGAGATTAGAGGGCAATTAACAAAATTATCGTTCGTGTATGAACTCATCCAGAGATTTTGGCAAAGCAATAGTGCGGAAGTGTTCTGGGATTAAATTCTTAACTAGTAACGACTTACAAAGTTCTTAATGGATAGTAAAATTAAAGAAGAATCCAAGAAATACTCAGCCTTATTTTCAGCAGTAGGAGCTACCAATTCTGCATGCTGCCATTTGACTTAAATGGAAGCTCAGGAATATTTATTACTGCATTAGACACGATGTTTTGAGACCTGAACTAACTGACCAAATCACACTGTATGTTGATGATATCCTTATAGCTAACAAGACACAGAAATAACATACAGTTATTAGAAAAGACACCACACAGATTTTCAAAGGCAGGAGTAGCAGCTAATTTACAAAAATCTAAATTTCTCAGGGAAAAGATTAAAGTTATTGGTCATATTGTCACGTCTGTTGGGGGGATCACACCTGATCCTGATAAGACAATTACCATTAATTATTCCGTATACAGCTGCTAAGTTGCAACACAAGGCATTCTTGAGCTTATGTTTGCTTTTTTTTGTAGGTTTGTATGCGATCAGCTTTTCAATAGTTCAGACGTGTTGGGTCCTTTAAAGAAAAACGCACTGTGCATCTGATAGAGTGACTGCCAGAATGACTATGATGCATTAAAAGAATCCTTCGTAAATTCCAGTATTTTGCATCATCCTGACATGATACGGATTTCGATCAATTTACCGATGCATCATTTTCTGTATTAGGGCTTGTTTGATCCAGATTCATGACGAAAAAGTGAAGCATGAAACATGTGACATAAGTTTTGTTAGTTGCACTTTATTTGAATTTGAACAGACATACTCTGCTACTGAGCTAGGAACATTAGCTGTAGTTTGGGCATTCAAAAAATTTAGCTGTTACTTCTACGGAAAAAAATTATTGTCTAATGTGACTATCAAGCTCTCTTATGATATGCAAGCTACTGCTCTCCCACTTGTCACACTGGTTTTTATCTCCTCAGGAGTATAATTATAAGATCGTTTACCTATCTGCAAGGGACAATATTGATGCTGATTAAGCATTATCTGAATTATCACTAGGTATGTCAGAATATACGGAGCTGCGTGAACAACAGTGGCTGGCCGGAGAGCACGTTGAATCTGCCACTCTGAGTACCCAACGTGCTCTCCGCCCAACCACTGCAGCACAACCTGTTGAGATGAATGAAGTCACGAGGGAGGAGGTAGGCACTGCATTTATTCCATACACAGGCGCACTCTCGGGGAAAATCGCCCGCATTCTGGAGAAACATCGGGTCGGAACTGTGTTTTGTCCTCCAAATAAAACTCGTGCACTGGTGGGGAGCGCCAAAGATGACCTCGGTTTGAGGAAGGCCGGCGTGTACCAGATTCCGTGTCAATGTGGAAAGTCGTATATTGGTCAGACGATGCGTACCGTCGAGGATCAATGCCGTGAACACCAGAGGCACACTCGACTGATGTATCCGAGCAAGTCGGCGGTCGCTGAACATTGTTTGTCGGAAAATCACGCCATGGAGTATGACCGCACGAGGACAGACGTCGAGATACTGGGACAGCGTTGTTAGAGAGGCCATCGAAATTCGCACCAATGACGACCTCATAAACCGTGACTGTGGCTATAATCTTAGCAAGGCTTGGGAACCAGCGATTGGGTTAATCAAGAGTAAATCGAGCAAACATGTAGTTGTGACGACCACGGCGGACAGAGCCATCACACCGACGTCATCTCAGACGCCGTCGCAATCTGTTCCACCGCGCGACCGTGGCGCGGGGCGCGGACGGCGGAGGGAGCGCGCCGCGGGCGGAGGGTATTTAAATCTGCCGCCGCCGCGACCGAACCCAGTTCCCTCTGAGCAGCCATAGCGTACGGATCTCCGTGCCGGCACGTTCACAAGAACTCAGTCCGTCAGTTCACCTGATGATGGCGACATGTATGATCGCCGAAATATTGTACCCGTTGGACACTATAGACCGGCAGCACACCCGTGGATATTTTGATAATCAACCTTTTAGTCCTAATTGGTTCTTACTGGAAATACACCGTAGTGGTGCAGAGAAAACTCCTTATTTCGGCGAGTGTTACGTGGTGTTCATCTTCTCGTACACGAGGTGTACAGTTGCCGAGTAGTAACCCGGCAATTAAAACATCCCTATCCACATCTCCGACACTGGTATCCTAGTCCGCAGACACCCCAGCGAACGTTCGGAACAGACAACTTCACTCAACGACTAATTACGTAGACCTGAACCTTCTCTGTGGTGGACAACGCAGCTATACAAATAGCGGCGTCTGAATCACAAAAAAGTGAAATATTTTACAGACACCGGGCTACTGGATTGCGATCACCTCCAACAGAATCAAGAGGTGTTTGTTTGGTTTGTGGGGCGCTCAACTGTACGGTCATCAGCACCAGTACAAATCCCATTTTTCACAATCCAATTTTTATCAAAGTCCAATCTAGCCACTGTCACGAATGAGGATGATGAGGACAACACAAATACCCAGTCCCCGGGCAGCTAGAATCCCCAACCCGGCCGGGAATCGAACCCGGGGCCCTGTGAATAATTAAGAGAATCACCGTACAATGACATGCCAACACTCGACATCGCCACTGCAGAGTCCATAGACAACATTGTTGTTGCGCTAGCCGCCGCTGGGAGACAAACAGAGCTTGCCAGACAGTCTTTCTGGCCTCGTGGTCGCTCCGGCCGTCCATAGCGCCACCCTATACCAGCTTGCAAAACGCGGCTGACAAACGAATTACGAAGCAGTCAGAGGAATTATTTCCATCGGTGGTTGTGGAGCAAATGAATTACGTGTAATGCTCTCGAATCATTTCAAAGCTCTATTCTTAAATCCTTCAGTACGTATGGACAGCAGTCCCTAACGCTACAGGCCTCTTACACCAATCAGATATATTTTGAATTTTAATATAATGTGACAGCATCCAAGTTTGGCTTTAGTTTGTGGCGGTGTTCAGTCTGAGGATTGGTTTGACGCAGCTTTCGTTGCTATTCCATCCTGTGCAAGCCTTTTCATCTCCGGATATCTAAACCTACATCCATTTGAACATGCGTACTGCATTCATCTGTTGGTCTCTCCAACTCTTACCACCAAAACTTCCCTCCAGTGCCAAGCTGTTGGTTCCTAGATGTCTCAGAATGTATCCTATCAACCAATTCATTATTTTAATCAAGTTGCGCCACAAATTACTTTTCTCTCCAATTCCTTTCGGTATTTTTTCATTGCGCGATGTACCCACCTCATCTTCAGCAATCTTCTGTAGCTCCACATTTCAAAAGTATCTATACTCTTCTTGTCTGAAGTGCTTCTTTTCTATGCTTCACTTGCTTACAAATGCCTTCAGAAAAGATTTCATAACATTTTAATTTGCATTAGATGTTGATCCGTGGTAAAAATTGCTATTTTGAAGAGCGCGCCGCAGCGCGTTGTGTGAAGCAGTCGCCCTCCGTTTCTGGCAGTGGCGCCACTGTGGCACTCTGAGCTTTGATGCCTCCCTCTGGCGGGAAAGGGGAAAGGCTGCCTGTTCACGTGCATTTAAGGGGCGCTATGAGCTCGGAATCCGGACAGTTGGTCAGTCGGAGTGAGGCTGGGTCAGTCTCGCGTCACCAGTTGCTGGTCTGTCTCTCGTTCGCATTTGTGCGGCAGTTAGTGTCTGTCTGTCGTTTGGATCAAACTCTAAAGCCCAGTGGCCCGCGATGTATAGAAAGGGGTAGTGGCTTCGCGGTCGACACGAGAGCAACAGGAGTCAAACCACGACATCGGGCTTGCCGGTGCGAGCTGCGACGCCGTGAGACAGGAGATCTGCGCGCCTTCCTGCGCCCGTTGAAGCGGCTGGCAGCGGACGGTTCGAAGAGCGTTGGGGTGCGCCAGGTCTTCGCCAGAAATTGCAGTTTATCAGAGGTTAAGGATTGGAAATATGTTGTTCCATTTACTTGTTAAATTCTACTTGTTTTCTTGGTGAGGTGACCAGCCGCTTTGTTTTGGGGTCGTCCCACAGTTCTTCTCCGTTTGCCCACCCGCGGGAAGGTGGTTATTTCTGAATTGGGTGGTCCGTTTTTCCCTTGTGGAGTAGGGGCGGGTTAGAGCAATCTGCGGTTCTGGTTGTTCTGTAATCCCTCTGTCAATCTGCCATACGTTAATAGCTGCCTCTGTCATGTTTGTCGGATTCGGTGTTAACGAATTTATTCCTTGAAGTGTAACGGCCGAATTCCTGAAATATGTTTTTATCTTGCCTGTCATTTTGAGAGACGGTATATGTGTAATTATGAGCGTGTTTGTATATTGTATGTAAGACTGCATTTCATGGGTTTATATGTAAATGGTCATTTTAGTATATAAAGTTGCCACCCTGCCACCATATGAGCTTTTTAGTTTTTAAAAAATCAATTTGCACCTTCGGTGGCAAGTTAATTTTTTAATGTTAGTGTTTTGTACCATTTCCATCCTTCCTCTGGGGTGCATAGTTTATGTGCTTGTGTGAGTTGTTAAAATTTTTAGTTTAAAGTAATCTGGTGTGTTGCAGATTTGCACCAGTGTAGTCTTTCAGAGGTTGTTGTGAGCGGTCGTGACTACGGCCGTGTCAAAAGGGAGCGGCAAGGTTCTCAGCCCGAAAGCTCATACTGTCAAAGTTGGTTGTTTCTGCCTCTGAATTAATTGTAACTTGATATTTAGAGGGTGCTTTCTGATTATAATTGTAAATTTGTTTCGCCGGCCGTTGTGGCCGAGCGGTTCTAGGCGCTTCAGTCCGGAACCGCGCTGCTGCGACGGTCGCAGGTTCGAATCCTGCCTCGGGCATGGATGTGTGTGATGTCCTTAGGTTAGTTAGCTTTAAGTGGTTCTAAGTCTAGGGGACTGATGACCTCAGATGTTAAGTCCCATAGTGCTTAGAGCCATTTGAACCATTTTTTTGAAATCTGTTTAAAGAAAAAGAATAAAGTGCTTTTAGGAATAAAATTTCCATTTGTTGAAAGAAATTTACTTTGTTTTCATCAGTTACCCACTGGCAACTACTTCCACGCTCACGTAGTGTGATTAAATGTGTTAATGTTCTTGATGAATCGCTAGTAAATAAATTCTTAAGAAAAGGTTTTGAAAGTTTTCAACAAGCTTTTATTGCCATTGCTTTACTTGCCATTGCTATCATCAGTTATTTCTATGCCCAAATAGCAAGACTCATCTACTACTTCTGGTATCAGATCATAGAACAACGGAATTCACTAATAATATAGTGACTTATGAGTGACCAAATTACTGGGAACACGGGACGCACATTGGCGCAGCCCGAACACACTAAAAAGACGAATCTCCTAATAATTACAACTTCTGTCAACTACTGGGGCGAGCAGCGACTCTGGCAGGATACAGCCAAGTAGTGCCGACCGTCATCAAGACGTAGCTGACCGAGCTAACGCCGCCCCCCCCCCCCCCCCCATATTTCTATCAAGGCGCCGCCGCCTGTATTGCTCAATCCGGAACTGAATGTGCCCGCCACTCGTAGTACACTGTAACATAAAAAGAACGAAGGACAGGCAATCAAACCCAAGGACACAACACAAACCCTATTAATTCAGAGTTATGCCCCCACCACCTTTAAATTTAATATACCTTAACACATGCAAGACCTCAAACAAGTAGCATGGAAAACTATTCACTTCTTACGGCTCATAATTCTTCACGCTTACTGGCAGACCCCAATAATAAGCATAAGCCTGTAGAAGTTAACGTCCTGCCCAACCGAGAGCATAGAAACCCACAATACAAGACACCAAAGTCACGGGCCATTCAAACGGAGACCACAGAATAAAGCGTAAGATACCCAAGTAACGTTACAAGCACACTGTCTCAACACTAAAAATGGCCTGCCAACTGTCCTAGAATGACTCATGCAGCCTTCACGCTACACACGCTTTGTGCTCCCATCAGTGAGCAATGATTTACAATCTTAGCAGCACTACTCAACATATACTGGAACTAAGAGTGAACTCCTTATTCCCGCCACGACGGGGATAATGACAAAGAAATCACTGTTACCGGCTGTGAACACAAATTACCATCAGATTGATCACAAGCACAACTTCAAAGAAGTAGCTGATACCCACCGTTAGTAGGAGCAAACGACGAGAATACACATAGCATACATAGGCATAGTATTCGTAGGCATATATAGTACAATATACACACTTGCTAATGCATTAGAGGCCATCACCACCGGCTCGCTGCCGACTCGCTCCTCAAACCATAACATAGCGCTGCCTGCAACCATCGTTCCTCCGTCCGTATCGGTCACTCCAAGACTCGCGAACATAACACATGCCTAAACAACGGGCAAGCACGACCACTAGGGCCCCGTAGCGGAAAACCAAGCGAACCATAGCCGGAAGTTCCGCGCTTAAATAGCGTCCAGAAGAAGAAAACCAAAGAGAAAACGCGCATGCCAGCTCGAACGGGATTACTGCCTCTAGTACATAAGAGAATCACTGGCGCCAGCGACTCCCCCACGGCTCAGTAAGTAATCGTCGTCTTTAGAGTGTATGCTACAGACAGTAGCATTTTTAATGTTAATGCTATCACTTCTGTGGTGCAGACGTTAGCACGCTGGACTTGCAGTCGGAAGGACGACGGTTCAAACCCGCGTCCGTCCGTCCTAAGTTAGGTTTCCCGTGATTTCCCTAAATCGCTTCAGGCAAGAGCCGGGATGGTTCCTTTGAAAAGGCACTGCCGATGTCCTTCCCCATCCTTCCCTACTCCGATGGAACCGATGAAATCGCTGTTTGGTCGACTCCCCCAGATCAACCAACCAACCATCATTTGGAATACAGAGCTGAACCCGACGAACACATCTTTCAGGATCTTTGGGAAACTTAAGACAGGGAACACTACTACTTTTAGTCTTCTGATTGTAGTTTTCACACACAGCGAGAGGCCGCGGTGGTCTAGCGGTTCTAGGCGCTCAGTCCGGAACCGCGCGACTGCTACGGTCGCAGGTTCGAATCCTGCGGCGGGCATGGATTTGTGTGATGTCCTTAGGTTAGTTAGGTTTAAGTAGTTTTAAGTTCTAGGGGACTGATGACCTCAGATGTTAAGTCTCATAGTGCTTAGAGCCATTTGAACTATTTGAACCACACAGCGACAGCACAGTTCGCCATTGTTAAAGTCAAAGAGGAAGAATAAACTCGACAGAACAAGAAAACAGACGACAACCACACGAAACCTCTTCGCTTCAACACGCGAACTGAGCGGAGTTTCCCGATGCTGATGTGTTGCGCAGAATGGTCAAAAATCATTGTTTGGCGCACACAATGTGTGCCCCGCTGGTTTGTGATTACTATTAAAGGTTTTATGATCAAGAAAATTGATACTCATATCAATTGGGTGTTTCAAATTTATATGGATTTTGCTGATGTCTGTTTCCGGTTTATCGATCACTGTATATCGTCAAAAAGCATTATTGTATAGACATATCTTCTGCAGCAGATAATTCTGTGTGCCTTATGTTGGGTCCCGGGTGGAGGGATAGCAGACCAAACAGTATCAAATGAAATACAATATCCGTACTGGGGATCATTCCACCGTTAGCTTGGTTCAAATGGCTCTGAGCACTATGGGACTTAACTACGGAGGTCATCAGTCCCCTAGAACTTAGAACTACTTGAACCTAACTAACGTAAGGACATCACACACATCCACGCCCGAGGCAGGATTCGAACCTGCGACCGTAGCGGTCACGCGGTTCTAAACTGACGCGCTTAGAACCGCACGGCCATACCGGCCAGCTCCATCGTTATCGCTCTTGTAAGTTGTCTCCATGTGAACGACGCTTAATTCATACGAAAGTGCAGCAGATGCTGCGAAACGACGTGATATATCTGCAAAAGAGTGCTTTTCCTTCACCCAGCATTTCTTTGGAAGAAATGTGATGGCATCTGACGCATCTACATCAGTCATCGGTGGCTTAGCATAATCTGCGAAAGGAAATTATGCATATTGGTATGAACTGATCTCGCCCTAGACAGTCTGAAGGGAGTGAAGTACTTCGCCACTATGAATATGCTGACCGCCTGTTGGCTAACCGAGGCTGCTGAGGCTCCCTGGAAAAACGCTGCTTTCATAATACGTAGTCACCTTTATGAGCTCAAAGTCATGTAATTAAACCTGTGTAACTCTCCAGCCACCATTGAACTCATGTCAGATAACCTGTTTCGACACCTTTGTTTCGTGAATAACACTTTTGCTTTCTCGCTGATATTTGAAGGTTCAGGATTGAGTTGAAATATGTCTATGACGCCGATCTTCGTCACACTGGCGATTTTTCTCTCCGTCGTTCATGAAATAAAAATCTAGGACAATAGGATAACGGAAGTGGACAAAAGAAATTTCTCAACTCTTCGGCACATTGGAGATGTCAGATGCTTCCTCGTAATGGCCTCTACTACAGAACTTCATATACTGTTGGAATTGCAAGAAACGGTTGCTACAAGAACTGCTGCAAGCAGAAGCCAGTCTTGCGATGAGAAGCAAGAAAGATTTTCCTGCCACACGGTGTAGTCGCGCGGTCTAGGGCGCCTTGTCACGGTCCGCGTGGCTCCCTCCGTCGGAGGTTCGAGTCGTCTCTTGGGCACTGATGTGTGCGTTGTCTGAGACGTGCGCGGCTCGTGCTCATGCCGTTTCTTGCTTGACAGATTCTCTTTACGGAACTATCGCCACGTTTCTTATTCGATTTACTGGCGTCACTAAATTGCTGGCTTGCCTGCCCATGAGTGGCAGCAGCAGCACGTATTGATAAGAGCTCTGTCGTAGTAACTTTGAAGCGACCGCTAGTATTTCCAGCACGTCGTGTGTCGGGGTTTCAGTTGGGACGGAGCGCCAATGAGGTGCGGACAACCAGCACTCTCCGACCACGGGTGACATACATGCAGTATCCGACGGAAGGAGACTGGAGCAGGAAGGACCGCTGGTTGGTCGTTCGGTCGGTCGTCTCATCGGGGATGTGTATTTGGTCTTTTGACCGTTTCTGGGCCTCGTCAGTTGGTCATATTGCCGGACTTGGGTCTGTTCCTTCCTTGAGCAGAGATGTCGGGTGGCCAATGGACAAGTGTTCCCTCTGTACGGTTGGGTCCGAGCCAGTGTGGCCGGGTCGCCGTGTCTCCGAGTTCCGAACGGACATGGAGTTGAGTCGGGATGCAGCTGCAGTGAGGTCCGGACAGCTAAGATTCACCCGTCCGTTGCTGACACACATGAATTGAGTGGGGACGACCTTGGTTGGTCGTTCAGTCGGTCGTCTCATCGGACGACGTGAATTTGATCGCCTTAGCGTAAGTGAGTTTCATCAAGTATTGCGCAAGCTTGGGGACCGATGACCTGAGCAGTTTGGTCCGATAAAACCTTACCACAAATTTCGAAAGATTTTCCTGCGACATTACTGAGACACTGACATCTTTTGACGAGAACAATGAGACAGAAGAGTGCACTGACGCCAGTATTAAGAGGATGACATCCTGGCATTCACTTAATGGTGTTGGCAGCCGCTTAAAACTAATGCAGTGGATGCTGATTGTATCAGACCAACCTTTGTGATTCTAGCATGCGGATGCTATATGGCCTTGCTCAGTTCCTCTTCTACGCGTTGCGCTGTACTATCAAGCGTGGTATGGCACTCAAAGGAAGGAATATTCAAAAGTTGCTTTGATGTGACTCAGTGAGAACCGGAGAAGCGAAATTCGCCTTTTATTTAAACTAATGAGACAGAATATCTTCAAAAACTTTATATTTCAGCTGCAGGAACGTTGACTTCTACTGCAAATAACTGGGGCGCATCAGCTTTCACCTCCCGGACGAAACGCGATTTCCCAACCCTGTTTCCACAGTCCATTGTCAGCAGCTGCAGTAGGCGCTTTCTGTCCGCGGCTTGCGGGGTGGGCTCCCATTTCCCCGGAGCGGGGTCGCGCCCCCTTCAGGAAGAAGCTCGGTCAGCCTGGCCTAGGAGGTGACGGCTCCGCTCTTTGGACTTTCACCGGCATATTTATCCCACTCAGCTGTCCGCCCACCTTTGCGGAGGCAATTGCGAGCCGCTCACGGTCCGTCTCCAGCTGGGAGGGAAGGAAGGCTATCAAAAACATCTCCGATTCACCCACAGCACTCTCTCGGAGCACAGAATACAGTCAGCGAACAGAAAGTGCTTTCCACTCCAGTGTTGTATCTCAGGAGGTAAATAGCGTGGTCCGCATACTTTGACAGCATGCTCACAGGCATAAGGCAGTCACTTTTCGTGTCGAACACAATACTAACGTCACACACAGGAGGCATCACGCTAACACCGTGCAATATCGCTTCAAGCCTACATAATGGACTACGTTCAGCGAGTTTCGTCAGGTATGCCACACCCAACTGAAGCCACTCATTGAGGTTTATATCCTAAAAGAGTGGCTCTGAGCACTATGGGACTTAAGTTCTGAGGTCATCAGTCCCCTAGAACTTAGAACTACTTAAACCTAACTAACGTAAGGACATCACACACATCCATGTCCGAGGCAGGATTCGAACCTGCGACCGTAGCGGTTCGCGCGGCTTCATACTATAGCGCCTAGAACCGCTTGGCCACCCCGGCCGAGGTTTGGATCCCACAAAGCTACCAAACTGTTGAGAAGTTGACTCATGCGTTTCACTCAGTGTTCCAAATAGTTTCAGACATTTTCTCTAGGATTAAGATGAGTGATTCCGAGGAGCAGTCGAGACTCTGCAGGATGCCTCAGTAGTCATCAAATCAGCAGCGTGTATGAGAAAGCGAACACAGCTGTTACCGTCTTGAGAGATGAGTGTCTCTACATTACAGTCTGCGTAAAAAAGCGGGAGTAACACATTGCTGCCGAGTAAACTATCTTCCTTTTCAACCAGACCTACTCATTTCCCGAAGTCCTTAGGTGGTAAAGCCTTAATTTCTGTCCCTCAGAATGTGTTACGAAAAAAATATGACTTTTGTACCCCTCCAAATACATTTCGTATCTGATATTACTGTAATAACGCTAATAACAACTACACAATAAAATATAATGTAATAATAATTTTGTTATTGTTGTTTATAGCAGTGGTAGTGCTACAGCTAGTATTATCGGTACTCGTTCTCAGTCAGAACTTTTAATTCACAATGTCATTAAATACATTCATTACTGGTTTCAAGACATTGTAACCTCCCCACAATAAAAATAATATGAATAATATTCACATTTAGTGTAACCTCCCAACAGTAAAATTTCCGAAACCTCCCAACAGTACAAAATATAATTAAATACTTCACATTCAGTGTAACTGCCCAACAGATAAATTGCGTAACCTACCAATAATAAAATGTGACTAATCTCTCAATAAAAAATTGTGGCTCACTTATAACTTTTCAATAATGACTGTGAATTTAAACTGGTGAATTTTGGACGTCAGCAGTGCAGCGTCATGGCCCTGAAAGATCATTCTGAATGTTGTTGTTGTGGTCTTCAGTCCTGAGACTGGTTTGATGCAGCTCTCCATGCTACTCTATCCTGTGGAAGCTTCTTCATCTCCCAGTACTTACTGCAGCCTACATCCTTCTGAATCTGCTTAGTGTATTCATCTCTTGGTCTCCCTCTACGATTTTTACTCTCCACGCTGCCCTCCAGTACTAAATTGGTGATTCCTTGATGCCTCAGAACATGTCCTACCAACCGATCCCTTCTTCTAGCCAAGTTGTGCCACAAATTCCTCTTCTCTTCAATTCTATTCAATACATCCTCATTAGTTATGTGATCTACCCATCTAATCTTCAGCATACTTCCGTAGCACCACATTTTGAAAGCTTCTATTCTCTTCTTGTCTGAACTATTTATCGTCCGTTGCACTTCCATACATGGCTACACTCCATACAAATACTTTCAGAAACGACTTCCTGACACTTAAATCTATACTCGATGTTAACAAATTTCTCTTCTTCAGAAACGATTTCCTTGCCATTGAGAGTCTACATTTTACATCCTCTCTACTTCGACCATCATCAGTTACTTTACTCCCTAAATAGCAAAACTCCTTTACTACTTTAAGTGTCTCATTTCCTAATCTAATTCCCTCAGCATCACCCGATTTAATTTGACTACATTCCATTATCCTCGTTTTGCTTTCGTTGATGTTCATCTTATATCCTCCTTTCAAGACACTGTCCATTCCGTTCAACTGCTCTTCCAAGTCCTTTGCTGTCTCTGACAGAATTACAATGTCATCGGTCAACCTCAAAAGTTTTTATTTCTTCTCCATGAATTTTAATACCTAATCCGAATTTTTCTTTTGTTTCCTTTACTGCTTGCTCAATATACAGATTGAATAACGTCGGGGAGAGGCTACAACCCTGTCTCACTCCTTTCCCAACCACTGCTTCCCTTTCATGCCCCTCGACTCTTATAACTGCCATCTGGTTTATGTACAAATTGTAAATAGCCTTTCGCTCTCTGTATTTTACCCCTGCCACCTTCAGAATTTGAAAGAGAGTATTCCAGTTAACATTGTCAAAAGCTTTCTCTAAGTCTACAAATGCTAGAAACGTAGGTTTGCCGTTTCTTAATCTTTCTTCTAAGATAAGTCGTAAGGTTAGTATTGCCTCACGTGTTCCAACATTTCTACGGAATCCAAACTGATCTTCCCCGAGGTCCGCTTCTATCGGTTTTTCCATTCGTCTGTAAAGAATTCGCGTTAGTATTTTGCAGCTGTGACTTATTAAACTGATAGTTCGGTAATTTTCACATCTGTCAACACCTGCTTTCTTTGGGATTGGAATTATTATATTCTTCTTGAAGTCTGAGGGTATTTCGCCTGTCTCATACATCTTGCTCACCAAATGGTAGAGTTTTGTCATGACTGCCTCTCCCAAGGCCATCAGTAGTTCTAATGGAATGTTGTCTACTCCCGGGGCCTTGTTTCGACTCAGGTCTTTCAGTGCTCTGTCAAACTCTTCACGCAGTATCTTATATCCCATTTCGTCTTCGTCTACATCCTCTTCCATTTCCATAATATTGTCCTCAAGTACATCGCCCTTGTATAAACCCTCTATATATTCCTTCCACCTTTCTGCCTTCCCTTCTTTGCTTAGAACTGGGTTTCCATCTGAGCTCTTGATATCGATACAAGTGGTTCTCTTCTCTCCAAAGGTGATTTAATTTTCCTGTAGGCAGTATCTATCTTACCCCTAGTGAGACAAGCCTCTACATCCTTACATTTGTCCTCTAGCCATCCCTGCTTAGCCATTTTGCACTTCCTGTCTATCTCATTTTTGAGACATTTGTATTCCTTTTTGCCTGCTTCATTCACTGCATTTTTATATTTTCTCTTTTCATCAATTAAATTCAATATATCTTCTGTTACCCAAGGATTTCTATTAGCCCTCGTCTTTTTACCTACTTGACCGTCTGCTGCCTTCACTACTTCATCCCTCAGAGCTACCCATTCTTCTTCTACTGTATTTCTTTTCCCCATTCCTGTCAATTGTTGCCTTATGCTCTCCCTGAAACTCTCTACAGCCTCTGGTTCTTTCAGTTTATCCAGGTCCCATCTCCTTAAATTCCCACATTTTTGCAGTTTCTTCAGTTTCAATCTGCAGTTCATAACCAATAGATTGTGGTCAGAATCCACATCTGCCCCTGGAAATGTCTTACAATTTAAAACCTGGTTCCTAAATCTCTGTATTACCATTATATAATCTATCTGATACCTTTTAGTATCTCCAGGATTCTTCCAGGTATACAACCTTCTTTTATGATTCTTGAACCAAGTGTTAGCTATGATTGTGTTATCCTCTGTGCAAAATTCTACAAGGCGGCCTTCTCTTTCATTTCTTCCCCCCAATCCATATTCACCTACTATGTTTCCTTCTGTCCCTTTTCCTACTGACGAATTCCAGTCACCCATGACTATTAAATTTTCGTCTCCCTTCACTACCTGAATAATTTCTTTTATCTCGTCATACATTTCATCAATTTCTTCATCATCTGCAGAGCTAGTTGGCATATAAACTTGTACTACTGTAGTAGGCATGGGCGTAGTGTCTATCTTGGCCACAATAATGCGTTCACTATGCTGTTTGTAGTAGCGAACCCGCACTCCTATTTTTTTATTCATTATTAAAGCTACTCCTGCATTACCCCTATTTGATTTTGTATTTATAACCCTGTAATCACCTGACCAAAAGTCTTGTTCCTCCTGCCACCGAACTTCACTAATTCCCACTGTATCTAACTTTAACCTATCCATTTCCCTTTTTAAATTTTCTAACCTACCTGCCCTATTAAGGGATCTGACATTCCACGCTCCGATCCGTAGAACGCCAGTTTTCTTTCTCCTGATAATAACGTCCCCTTGAGTAGTCCCCGCCTGGAGATCCGAATGGGGGACTATTTTACCACCGGAATATTTTACCCAAGAGGACGCCATCATCATTTAATCATACAGTAAAGTTGCATGTCCTCGGGAAAAATTACGGCTGTAGTTTCCCCTTGCTTTCAGCCGTTCGTAGTACCAGCACAGCAAGGCCGTTTTGGTTAATGTTACAAGGACAGATCAGTCAATCATCCAGACTGTTGCCCCTGCAACTACTGGAAAGGCTGCTGCCCCTCTTCAGGAACCACACGTTTGTCTCGCCTCTCAACAGATACCCCTCCATTGTGGTTGCACCTACGGTACGGCTATCTGTATCGCTGAGGCACACAAGCCTCCCCACTGACGGCAAGGTCCATGGTTCATGGGGGGTCATTCTGAATAAAAAAATGAAAATTCTTACCTCAATGAAGTCTCCGAATAACGCATATATATCTGCTCTTATAATAAATTTTTCTGGCACAGCCCAGTGCAATGCTGGCCAATAGATTTGTCATGTATAAAAAGAAAGAACTGATTTTTCTTTTCAATAATCGAGATGACCAAGGATTGGAGAAATTAGTAAAATCTTTAAATTGAAATGAATGATTGTCAAAAGTTACTTTTTATGAGAAAGATTATTATTAAGAGATTTTTTTAAAACATTTACATGGGACCGGATATAACAATAGTACATATGCGCGAGGCTACTTTTACCTTATATTATACCGCTCAGGCACCGCCATTGCTCCCCCCGACCAACCAACTTCATACACCAAACTGCTAGCTACTACTTACTCCAATATTATTTAAAAGGGAAGTTTGGACCGAAGCTAAATCGGCTGTGATTGGCTGGCGCAGTGAAGTCACTGTAGGAGCAAAGCGAGGCAGTGGCTAGCGCAGCAAGCGACTCTTACTAAGGACAAGCAACTACTTATAACACCAAAAAGTTCTCAGGAAATTATTTAAAACAGTTGATTTACCTGTTTAGATGTTTGCAGCAGCAGAAGAGTGCCACTGTCTTGATTTCCACTTCTGTTGTGCTGCTGCTTTCTGCATTTTATGCTTCGTATTAAGGAACCGCATACGAATGAAAAGTCGTGTTCTGACATACAGTTTTATAACGTGTGACGAAAATTCCGGATATTTAGTTTGGACAGCAGTGCATATTGTTTTCACAATATTTTTTTTCTTGGAAATACTATTCAATCCATTAAATTCATTAAAAATTAGTTCAAACTGAGACACCTTATGTAGCCACACATCTGTTGGAACTGCAAGCCCACCGCTAGATAGAAATTCAATCCAACCATAATTTTCATTTGTTGGAGGACTTAAAATATCAGCAGACGGCGTTTCCAGTGTCTTGTCACAGTTCTTTGCACGATATGCAATGTAGCCAGCCAGGTAACGGAATCAATCTGCAGAGCAGTCACATCCCTCTTTGACAGCAGATTCTTCTGGTGCAGGTTGAACAGGAAAATTAATATCTCGTAGCTGTTTTTCACCATCTATCATTTGTAGTGCTTCGCTTATGTCAGGCAAAATTCCTGTGAACAGATGTGACGTCAAAAATCCGTCACACTCATCTGCCTCTACTGATGTGTCACTTGACAGAGGAATGTCATGAGCATTGTGTCCCAGCAGTAACAGCCGTAATCGATATTTTACTTCTGTTGGAGAAGGGTTCAAATGGAAATGACCAATTCCTCTGATCTGTGAAAAAAAATTTTCCAGTGCATCCTGGTTCAATCTTGCAGTTAAAATATATGTTATTTGTAGTGGCTGAAGATCTCAAAACAGTCCAAATAATAATCGAACAGTTGTCATAATGCCTTTCTGGAATGGTAACAAGTGATTTTCATTGCCTAAGCGCATTTTTTCGGCACACGTATACAGTTCTCTCAATATTCTTTCTCGAACATCCTTATGTATCCCATAACCACATGATAACACATTCTTATTGTATCTCCGAGCATTCAGAATGTCAAATGCGTTGTTTGCTAACTGAAAAAATTTGCTGCTTCCTCTTCTTCACGCATTAGGTACTTTATGGCTTTAGCTATGGTACTCGAAAAAAGTTGCATTGCCAAATAAACCCTTTGACGCTCTCTCCCCTTGACACTGAGATGAAGTTGTGACAGTTTAGGACACAACTTCATTTCACTCCTATCTAATGCGAGCAGTCTTTCTACAATAGATTTATTAACAATTTTTCCATTTGAAAGCTTTAGTCCATCATCCAGAAAGTGGTTCCTCATTAATTTAAACAAATGCAGAACATCTGAAAACACCCAGATTCGTGTATTTTCATACTGCGGATTGGAAAAGCAGGAATTTGTATCTGTCACATTAAAATCTTTCCACACAGATCGATTTTTTGTTCCAAGGTCGCACACTACCGGAACAACATCGTAACCAACATCTTGCACAGCGCAGATAATACTGTTTAACCGATCAGCTGTTATTTGTGTGTCAAAATTCATAGTAAATGGGTTGCTTCCATCCAGAAAACAAACCACGTACCATAACAAATAGCACGTTACTGTGTGGCCCTACAACACGATCTTCAACAGGATCATAAATAATGTTGCGGTCTACATTCAATTCGTCGAATGATAGCACACACACAAGTTCAGTTTTTGTCAATACAGATGAGTGGGCTTTCATTAGTTGCAAAACGTCTGTCAGCACACCAGCAAAGCATCTGAAAGAGCGTGACGTCCATCTCTTAAGTGTTGACAGTCCTGGGAGTGGGAAAGCGACCTGATTTCTTAAAAACAAATAACACTTCCTAGACACAGCACGAAGTGTCCCCGCTTTACAAATATCTTCCCTTTGCCATTTTGCTCGTTTGTTTCCTCTCAACAAGCAGTTTATCTGTGTTTTTGAAAACAATTTGCCTAATATTTGAGTCACTTTCTCCTGCACTTGCTTCTTTTGACACTTTTGTTGATATTTTATTTTCTCACCACATATTACTACCGCCCACATATATCTCGCGTAATGATCACAACGAAAAGATCCGAGAAATTAGAGCAAATACGGAGACTTACAAGCAGTCGTTCTTTCCACGCACAATTCGTGAATGGAACAGGGAAGGGGGGATCAGATAGTGGTACAATAAGTACCCTCCGCCACACACCGTAAGGTGGCTCGCGGAGTATAGATGTAGATGTAGATGTAGAAGCTTTCACTTTGAGTTTCAAACGCTTCTCACTACACCTGAGATTTGCACACATAGCTGTCAGTCGGCGGTTCCTGTATTCTAATTCTTCTATACGTTTACAGAGTTCGCTGATCTGTTTACTATCAGTGTCACAGTCATCTGTCGCTGTTGACTGGTCTATTTTTCTTTTTTTCGGAGACACACTAACCAGGTGCTCAATTGCATTTTTCATTGTCTTTCTTGCCTGCAACCTGTCTGCCCTATTCGGAGAAGCTGTGTCATCAGGGCCTGAATTTCCACTAAAACTGGGAACACTTCCTGGTATATTCACACTCGGCACTGCGTCTGATTTAAGTGTTTTCTTCGGCGGTAGATTGAGAAGTTCTGCTCGCAAGCCACGTAGATAATCATCGGATGTGAAATGCAATGATCAAACAGTTGACGTCGCAACACTGAAGCGATCTTTTCGGTGGCACTTCATAATCCAGGCCTTCTGCACTTTGACGTCTTTTGGGAACGAATGATAAATTATATCCGTGCCTTTTGTCTTTCGGCTGTACGACAGACACCCTGTTACAGCACACCCAGGCATTTTAACGCAACACTTTTACAAAGCACCGCAACAACACCACAAACTAAAGCAAAACAACAACACCGGTAAAACAGCTCTTTTGGCGCCTCGACACAACGTGCTGCTATGATGACGTCATCCGCAGAACGACGAAATATTCGCCGATCTGCGCAGGCCATTTGGGCCCCCCCTGACTTACTCCAACTGCTACACAGTTCCTACTGCATACAACACTGCTCTCTGGTCTGAGATTCTCTTATAGCTTACATATCGCAGGCAGCGCATGAGCAATCCATCGAAATTACATCTGCTCGAGTGCGCTAGCAATAAATTCCTTTATCATGGACCTCTTACAACATTTTAATACTCTTATAATGGGGGAGTTTTGCAGCATGGTACCCTTTTCAGACTTCTGCTTCTCGCCGGGCCAGTTATGAAGTTTAATATGTGAGATTTAAATATTCCCTGCGTACAAATTGTTCCATAAAATTTTATGGAACAAATTTAATGTAATTTCTTATTTCAATTTCAAATGATGGCATTTTCTTTCTATGTGCAGCAGTTTTTTTAATTACAGAAAATACTCTGGAAAATTAATGTTTTTTTTCCAAATGTGAAAACATGTACCAAGGTATAACATAAACATAAATGTAGGATCAACATTACGGTACGCTATTAAACCAAGAATACATTTACGTAAACGAATTATAAACTACATAAACTAGGAGGATTAGAGAGGAAATCTGCAAGGAAGAATTACAGTCGGTTAAAAATTACGAAATAATAATGTAATACATCGAAAAATCGAAAAATGACAGAACCAATGAGGAAAATAATACTTTTGTTCAATGTTTACAACGAGTGGATGACAACAAGTTAAGAAGTGTCTCTGGCGAACACAATTACGATACTTACAAAGATGTGGGAACACTTGTCAATTGTAATAGCGGCCAACATACATATATTTGCTATAGTCTGTATCCTCTTATGGTTTATCAAATGTCTGCCGGTTCGGGTAACAAGTTCTCACACCTCACTTCTAAAAAACTCATTAGGGATCATTTATGAAACATTCCTCCATATGATATTTAAGGTATGGTATAAAGTGTAACATGAAAATGTAGGTAGCTCGCTGCACATGGCGTGCAGTCCGTGGAGCCTTCTTGCCCATCCACATAGATGTGTCATTATTTTAACATGAACGGGCCAAATTGCTGCAAATAGAAACATTGCCGCCGGAAGTTGCAAACAGGCCCTCGATGTATAGAATTTATTGAAGGACGTGTAAAACATAAGACATGGCATAAAACGTGGAACGTAAGACGAAAATTAACAAAACGTGGTGAACTAAATAATCCCCACTGCAGTAATACATTAAGGTCAGAGCATCAAATCTACTGGCCAATAAAATTCCTACACCACGAAGATGACATGCTACAGACGCGAAATTTAACTTACAGGAATAAGATGCTGTGACATGCAAATTATTAGCTTTTCAGAGCATTCACACAAGTGTGGCACCGGTGGCGACACCTACAACGTGCTGACATGAGGAAAGTTTCCAACCGATTTCTCATACACAAACAGCAGTTGACCGTCGTTGCCTGGTGAAACGTTGTTGTGATGCCTCGGGTAAGGAGGAGAAATGCGTACCATCAAGTTTCCGACTTTGATAAATGTCGGGTTGTAGCCTATCGCGATTGTGATTTATCGAATCGCGACATTTCTGCTCGCGTTGGTCGAGATCCAGTGACTGTTAGCAGAATATGGAATCGGTGGTTTCAGGAGGGTAATACGGAACACCGTGCTGGATTCCAACGGCCTCGTATCACTAGAAGTTGAGATGACAGGCATCTTATCCGCATGGCTGTAACGGATTGTGCAGTCACGTCTCGATCCCTGAGTCAACAGATGGGGACATTGTCAAGACAACAACCATCTGCACGAACAGTTCGACGACGTTTGCAGCAGCATGGACTATGAAATCGGAGACCATGGCTGCGGTTACCCTTGACGCTGAATCACAGACAGGAGCGCCTACGATGGTGTACTCAACGATGAACCTGGGTGCACGAATGGGAAAACGTTATTTTTTCGGATGAATCCAGGTTCTGTTTACAGCATCATGATGGTCGCATCCGTGTTTGGCGACGTCGCGGTGAACGCACATGGGAAGCGTGTTTTCGTCATCGCCATACTGGCGTATCAGCCGGCGTGATGGTATGGGATGCCATTGGTTACACGTCTCGGTCACCTCTTGTTCGCATTGACGTCACTTTGAACAGTGGACGTTACATTTCAGATATGTTACGACCCGTGGCTCCACCTTTCATTCGATCCCTGAGAAACCCTACATTTCAGCAGGATAATGCACGACCGCATGTTGCAGGTCCCGTACAGGCCTTTCTGGTAACAAAAAATGTTCGTTGCTGTCCTGGCCAGCACGTTCTCCAGATCTCTCACCAATTGAAAACGTCTGGTCAATGGTGGCCGAGCAACTGGCTCGTCACAATACGCCAGTCACTAGTCTTGATGAACTGTTGTATCGTGTTGAAGCTGCATGGGCAGCTGTACCTGTACACGCCATCCAAGCTCTGTTTGACTCAATGCCCAGGCGTATCAAGGTCGTTATTACGGCCGGAGGTGGTTGTTCTGGGAACTGATTTCTCAGTATCTATGCACCCAAATTGTGTGAAAATGTAATCACATGTCAGTTCTAGTATAATATATTTGTCCAATGAATACCCGTTTATCATCTGCATTTCTTCTTAGTGTAGCAGTTTTAATTGCCAGTAGTGTAGTTATGTCTTCGTAGACCTCTTATACTCGATACATCCCTCTATAGAGTACCGATGTCACAGTAGATAAACCTAGTCATTCAGTATTTTTGTATCAAGCAGAATAGCGTGTTATGCATTACTCTGTTAGTTGGTGACCTTTGGCCACATTTTTTATGTCCTTATACCCCCAACATTGTCGATGTTGTACGAGAAACCTCTCGGCAGCGCCGCATCGCGCTTCCTCACACCGTCTCCAAGTGCGCAAACGTACTACGGTCGGCACACGACAAGGGACTTTTTTTTTTTTTTTACTTACATATCTGCAAAGCGAATTTGACGGCTGCGCGCCGTGAGTAAGATGCTACGTGTATTTTAAAGCTGCACCGTACCAATAAATAAGAAAATTAAGAATGTTTCCCAAAGGAAATTTTAACTGTGCATCCTTATGATTTTGATCGAAGCATTGACTGATGAAGCTGCTTGGAACTTAAACCGGTAGTAATTTGACAAAGCCGAAATGCATCTGTAGACTGAACCAAATAAACCTGTTTCTGCTTCACCAATGCACAGTCAGATGTATGGGGATTACAATTTACAAAGAACTTGAACTGGAATCGTCACAGAGAAATTGTTGCTGGCAAGGTAAACCAAAGCATGCGCTTTTTGGCAGAACATGTAGAAGGCGCAACAAATCTAGTAAAGAAACTATCTACGCCTACACTTGTTTGTCCTCTTCTGAAGTATTGCTGCAGTATGAGATGCTTACCAAATAGGATTAAAAAGTGAGACGAGGGCAAATTCGCTTGGCATTACGCGGAATAGAGAGACAACGCGACAACCGGCGGCGATCATCAAAATATTGGTGTTTCTCGTTGTGACGAAATTTTTTCACGAATTTTCACTCACTGACTTCTACGAATAGGAAAATACTTCATTGATTCCCACCTATGTAGGGAGAAATGTCCATGGTACAAATTAGAGAAACCCAAGCCCCCGCAGAAAGATTTGGGTGTTTATTTTCCCTTTATGCTAACGAGGAGTGGAACGGTTGAGAAATGATCTGAAAGTAATTCTATGAACCATCTGCCAATTATCTAAGTGTGAAGTGCAGAGAAGTCCTGTACATGTATATGTAAGAGAATGTAAAATAAGAAACGGGGGAAACATTTTTCAGGAGGAAAGAAGAAGCAGTAAGATAACTTATTTGATATGAACTGAGGCAAAGAAAATGAGACTTTATAAAAGATGGATTGAACTGAGGAAAGAGATACTTCATTAACAATAGAGAACAAGCAAATAGCAAATGATGATGAACTGTAAGTGGCACTTGGTAACCTGTCGTTCGCAAATAAGGCGGAAAAAAAATTAGATCGCTACTCTCTCGTACACTACATCTTTGCTGAGCAGGTGGCCTCATTCTCATAGTACAGTACTGGATTTGTATGCATATGCCTGTGTGTGTGTGTGTGTGTGTGTGTGTGTGTGTGTGTGTGTGTGTTTGTGTGTGTGTCAGATCTGTGTTACTTCATTAATGATGTCATGTTTATAACAATGGTACACTGTGATACGATTTTGAACGTCCCTAGGAGAGGGAGTGAATAATCGGATAAACAACATTGGTTACCATTCGGAACAGATGTACTACTGTTTATATTTTCGTAATGCACAGAGCTACAGTGAAGACAATCATACTAGTTAGAAAACTTTTGCTGAATAAGTCCTTATTTTGCTCCTGCACAAAAACTCACCGTGCTTGACATAAAAAATTAAGCACCCAGAATACATGGTGGTCGGATTGAATTGTAACTTTTTATACGCACATGTCATCGGTGGTTATGTAAGTGATAAGAGCTATACTTTTCTTTCACAGGTAGAATGGCCTCCAGAGCGCATTAGTGTTGCTCGTGTCTAGTGTTTTTACCAGACTAGGTAGTGTATATAAGGGACGTGAATAGCAGAATATGTTAAATAATCACCGTCAATAAGATGCAGCGTACTCGTGTGAGACAGCGTTATAAGGACATGACACAGCTTTAGAGGGACCTCTCTGTGGGGCTCCAATTGGCAGTCTGATCGAACCGTCCAATATCCATATTTGTGAGGCACTCGAATACGACAGTGGCACAATGTTGGACCGCATGTGAACGTTGAGTCAGGCAAATTCGTCGAAGACACCTGACCACCGAAGAGGAGGAGCACTGTACTGTGCACAAACAGCCTGAAATCTGCGCCTTCCAATGGTCAACAAGAACTGAACTCCAACATATGTATCATCTCAAGCAATTGATTGGAAATCAGTATCAAACTACGTAGCGAATAACAGTATCATGGGTATGCTGCAGTTAGTATCACATCTGGTTTCGGGGCCAATGAGATATGCTGGTCTGTCGGCCACACTTCGTAAAAGCTTGACTGCATATAGGGCCCATGAGAAATCAATGTTTGATTGAAAAAGAAACCACTAAAGTGTTAATTTTGTCGTGTGCTATTGAAACTTTCGTGCATTCAAACACGCAGTCAATAATTATTAAACTCTCCTGAAATAGTCACTCGCCCCCCTCCGGAGACGACTGCTGCACCCGTAAGTCCTGCAGCGGCACGTGATGTGATGTACACGTCACGGCCTGTTTTTCTCGTGGGCCTCGCCTGTGTTTTGAAGGATGCCGTGACCGGGGAGCTTGGACTACTGTTGAATGGCGTCCCATGGAGTTCAGCGAAGAATCGTGGCTCTGCACTAGCCCAGAAGAACATTGCCAGCGAGTATGGTGAACGTCCTGTAGTTCCATTGTTGTGGAGAGGCAGAGTGGTATGGGGAACGGTGCGTCACGGGCATCCCCCATCCTCCTGTGTTGTCTCTCCAGTGACAGTATCGTGGTGCCATTTTTCAACAGCACAATGCTCGTCTATACATACACATGTCTGTATAAACTTTCAGCGTGGTGCTGAAGTATACTCCCTTGGCCAGCAAGATACCCAGATATGTTCATGACAGAACGGACGTGTGTGGGGCCAGTTCTGAGCTCAACTTCTGCCAGCGCAAGTATTCAGAACATCAAGAGCCAATTACAAAAGAGTGCATCAGCAGAGAATAGAACGGCCTTAGGGCATCTTTTCCCACCGAATCAGTGCTGTCATCCAGGCCATGATGAGTTAGGGAGGGAGGAGGGAGGGGGTGGAGGGTGCAATGTCATAAGTGGGCTCGTACTGGTAAGTTCTTTGTAAATTTGAGTAGATTCTGTAATAGCTGCAGTACCATCACCTACCACGTTACCACCCCCATGAAAATGGAAATGAGCGTATGGCTTCGTTGGCCGAGAGGTCCCAACCGGGGAAGTTCGGCGGCCAAGTGCAAGTCTTATTTCAGACGACACCACATTGGGAGATTTGAGCGCTGATGATGAGGACAACACAACACTCAATCCCCAAGCAGAGAAAATCTCCAACCTGGCCGGGAATCGAACCCGGGCCCGCTTGCATGGGAGGTGAGCGCGTTACCACACAGCTAAGCAGGCAGAAACCCCCAATAAGTTTCATTACGTTTCCACCTCCACTGCTGTGCGCTTCACTTTTCTTCTCAGCCTGTGTATTAGGGGTCGGAAAAACCGACCAGTTGAAACCGATACCGGTATTTTAGTTATGAATAACCAGTATTTTTTGGTATTTGTTTACCTCGATTAAACAGGTTTTTTTACCAAAATGTTAAACATCGCTGCGATTCAGCAACTGTACAGATTTGGAAAGGCTGAAAATATCAGTCAGCTAGTTGCAAATCGGAGGTCTGTTTAGCCCTTGACCTAGGTTTCAATATTTATAAAAATATCTTCTTCAGAAAGAGTGGGCCATATTATTAATATTTTGTTATGTATGTAAAAATAGTTTCTAACCGTTTATACACATTTTAGGTCCCACTCCTTTTCAAGGAGGTATTATTATAAATATCGAAACCTGGTTCAAGGGCTAAATAAACGTTTGGTTTGCCACTGGTTGGCTGAATTTTTCAACTTTCTCAGATTTTTTTATGTTTTATTAATAACCGGGTAAAAAACCGAAATGTTTGTTAGCCATAGCATCAGTGCTAAATTTTTTGGATTTTAAATAGACCTTTTTTACACAACGAGTACTTTTTATTCGTAAAAGTTCCATTGCTTTCAAATGTTGTTTTGCAATTTAAAACGGGAAAAGCCATCAGTGCTTTTTTAGTGTCAATTACGACAGAAACCAGCAACAAAGACGTTGGTTTCTGATACAATAATCTTCTTGTTACCCTATGGCATGGCCTACTAGACATTCACGCAGGTAAATGCAGTGTGCATTACTTAACCCATCTGCGCTATAATGGTAGTCGTCGTTGGATATTATTTCTGTTACAAAATGGCACCGTCCTAAGTCTGGATATATTACACGAAGTGCAGTATAAGTGAAGTACAATGCTCCAACTGCTTTAAAACATTAAAACGGTAGGAACCACAAGAAACGTGACATCATATAATTCATTCATAGTTTACAATAAAAGTCTATAGTTGTTGATATGCTGCCTGTGTCTACAAAACATGCCCTAGTCTACTTCTAGAACTTTAAAACTGACAAACTAACACGAAAAAGAGTCCTTCATCTTTAGTTTTCACCCTTTAGCACTGACTATTTGTAATGTCCAAAAAAAGTGGTATGATTCTCAGTTACAACATGATTTTTGAGCAGTTTCAAAAAATTAGGATCAACAGGAGAATATTGGCGGTATGTCTTTCTTTTTTTTTCCTGTAGTGTTAAACCACGTGTCACTTTTTGAGAAAAGTAGCGAACGTAGGACATAGTAAGTTCTATTTTAAGTACAGGGTAACAGATATTGAACCATATGAAATAAAATCATCATAACTTCTGAACGGTTTGTATTAGGGTGTTCAAATTGCGTTGTTGGCCGCGGGCATAATGGGAATTAATATGCGCATACGGAAGCTTCTTGTTGTTGTTGTCCATTTGCACGTGAAAATGTCGTCAGTAAGCAAAATTGACTCATTTGGAGACTGAGAACTCGCATTTCGAGAGCGAGAAGTCTCTTCACGCTCAACGGGTGACTATGTAGTGTCCAATGTACAGTCACAGAAAAATCGGTGCCAAATTCCTTGATTGCACAGTCACAACCAAACGGTACATGAAGGCTTTGGAAGACAATTTCATCCCCATTATCCAAAGTGGTGCCGATTTCGACAAGACGTGGTTCATGCACGACGGAGCTTGATCCCATCGAAGCAGGAGAGTGTCTCACGTCCTGGAGGAGCACTCTGGGACCGCATTCTGGTTCTGCGGCACCTAGAGGACACTGGCATGGGCCTCGATTGGCCGCCACATTCTCCGGATCTGAACACATGCGAGTCCTTTCTGTGGGGCTATATTAAAGACAAGGTGTACAGCAACAACCCCAAAACCTTTGCCGAGCTGAAAACAGCCATTTAGGAGATCATCGACAGCACAGATGTTCTGACACTTCAGTGAGTCACGCAGAATTTCGGATATCGGACATGTCATAACCTAAATCCATATATCTATAGTGACGATTACATGTTGAATAAAGTGTGTACACGCCGTAGTTTATAACTAATTTACTTTTTTTTCGTATAGCTCAATAATTGTCGCCCTGTATCTATATAATTTAATACACTACAGGCCATTAAAATTGCTATACCAAGAAGAAATGCAGATGATAAGAGGGGATTCATTTTACAAATATATTATACTAGAACTGACATGAGATTCAATTTTCACGTGAATTGGGTGCATAGATCCTGAGAAATCAGTACCCAAAACAACCACCTCTGGCCGTAATAACGGCCTCGATACTCCCGGGCATTGAGTCAAACAGAGCTTGGATGGCGTGTACAGGTACAGCTGCCCATGCAGCTTCAATATGATACCACAGGTCATCAAGAGTAGTGCCTGGCGTATTGTGACGAGCCAGTTGCTCGGCCACCATTTAACAGACGTTTTCAATTGGTGAGAGATTTGTAGAATATGCTGGCCAGGGCAGCAGTGGAACATTTTCTGTATCCAGAAAGGACGTACAGGATCTGCAACATACGGTCTTGCATTATCCTGCTTAAATGTAGCGTTTCGCAGGGATCGAATGAAGGGTTGAGCCACGGGTCGTAACACATCTGAAATGTAACGTCCACGGTTCAAAGTGACGTCAATGCGAGCAAGAGGTGTCCGAGACGTGTAACCAATGGCACCCCGTACCATCACGCCGGCTGATACGCCAGTATGGCGATGACAAATACACACTTCCAATGTGCGTTCACCGCGATGTCGCGAAACACGGATGCGACCATCATGATGCTGTAAACTGAACCTGGATTCGTCCGAAAAAATGACGTTTTACCATTCGTACACCCGGGTTCGTCGCTGAGTACACCATCGCAGGCGCTCCTGTCTGTCACGCAACGTCAAGGGTAACCGCAGCCACGGTCTCTGAGCTGATAGTCCATGCTGCTTCAAACGTCGTCGTACTGTTCGTGCAGATGGTTGTTGCTTTGCAAACGTCCCCATCTGTTGATTCAGGGATCGAGACGTGGCTGCACGATCTGTTACAGCCATGCGGATAAGATGCCGGTCATCTCGTCTGCTAGTGATACGAGGCCGTTGGGATCCAGCACGGCGGTCCGTATTACCCTCCTGAACCCACCATTTCCATATTCTGCTAACAGTCATTGGATCTCGGCCAACGCGAGCAGCAATGTCGCGATACGATAAACCGCAATCGCGATAGGCTCCAATCCGACCTTTATCGAAGTCGGAACCGTGATGGTACGCGTTTCTCCTCCTTACACGAGGCATCACAACATTTCACCACGCAACGCCGACCAACTGCTGTTTGTGTATGAGAAATCGGTTGGAAACTTTCCTCATGTCAGCACGTTGTAAATGTCGCCAACGGCACCAACCTTGTGTGAATGCTCTGAAAAGCTAATCATTTGCATATCACAGCTTCTTCTTCCTGTCGGTTAAATTTCACGTCTGTAGCACGTCATCTTCGTGGTGCAACAATTTTAATGACCAGTAGTGTATTTTGACTCTGGAAAAGGAATGAGTCAGAATATTCATCCTTTGTTCGAATTCTACGTTTATTACAGGAAATAATAGGAATAAAAAACCGACAACAGGTAATTTCAGAAACCTGGTAATTGATATGAGTTTTAACGGTCAGGTTAAATTGGCGATGAGAATAACCGAAATAACCGAGAATCGGTTGTCTCGGTGATAATCGCAATCCTTACTGTGTGTAAGTAGGCTGTTTATGTTTTCTCTATGTAAGTAGGCTGTTTATGTTTTCTTATTGGCAACGTTACGTAGCGCTCAATATGAAAATCACTGGCTGTGCTGTGTGCAGTCTGTGGCTAGTTTGCATTGTTGTCTGCCATTGTAGTGTTGGGCAGCGGCAGCTGGCTGTGAACAGCGCGTAGCGTTGCGCAGTTGGAGGTGAGCCGCCAGCAGTGGTGGATGTGGGGAGAGAGATGGCGGAGTTTGCAATTTGTCATGAACTGATATATATATTATGACTTGTGATGATATCAAGGTAAATACATTGTTTGCTCTCTATTAATATCTTTCATTTGCTAACTATCCCTATCAGTAGTTAGTGCCTTTAGTAGTTTGAATCTTTTATTTAGCTGGCAGTAGTGGCGCTTGCTGTATTGCAGTAGTGGGAGAAACGAAGATTATTGTGAGGTAAGTGATTTAGTGATTTGTGAAAGGTATAGTTTAATGTTAGTCAGGGCCATTCTTTAGTAGGGAGTTTTGAAAGTCAGATTGCGTTGCGCTAAAAATATTGTGTGTCAGGTTAAGCACAGTCGTATGTATAATTGTTCAAAGGGGACGTTTCATATGTCGACCCTTAGCCTAGGATACCTCACTGGAATCTTCTGATTTTTTTCTTGTAGTTTGTGTAATTAGTGTAGATGTTGTTTACTGCTAGCGCGTAATTGTAGAGAGAATCTCCTTTGTAGTTGTGGCCTTTCATTGTTGTACAGTAAAACAGTTGTGGCATGCATGTAGATTTGCACCAAGTATTTCGCAGCTGCGCTTGCAATTAACTAGATATTATTTTCAGTGCTATGTTAATGTGTTCTCTTATTTTTGATCTTCAAATTGTGTTTTTCTGTGTTGTCGTGTGAAATACTGTGACAATAATGGCGTGTGAAAAACGTAACACTAGGCTCCAAACTAAACTGAGAAATAATAGTGATGACGAGCGTAGCTTATCAGCGCCGCCGAGTAATGAATTTACTAATGTTCAAAGTAGTAATTTGGTAACTGTGCACAGGGAAATGGAGCGGGCGTCAAACAATGGCGTGGACAGTGAAACAATTAGTGAAGAGGGAAGCATTATCGATCGATCGGTCGGCAATAGCTCGCCTCAGGAAGCCGAAATGACACGACACGATCTCGCAAATACTGTAGATGGTTTCGCCTTTTGACAAAGTTTACAAATAGACAAGATTCTTCGAACGACTTGTTATTTTAACAATATGGAAAAAAGAATTCGAAGAGTCTTGTCTATTTGTAAACTTTGTCAAAAGGCGAAACCATTGCAATTTGTCATGAACTGATATATATATTATGACTTGTGATGATATCAAGGTAAATACATTGTTTGCTCTCTATTAATATCTTTCATTTGCTAACTATCCCTATCAGTAGTTAGTGCCTTTAGTAGTTTGAATCTTTTATTTAGCTGGCAGTAGTGGCGCTTGCTGTATTGCAGTAGTGGGAGAAACGAAGATTATTGTGAGGTAAGTGATTTAGTGATTTGTGAAAGGTATAGTTTAATGTTAGTCAGGGCCATTCTTTAGTAGGGAGTTTTGAAAGTCAGATTGCGTTGCGCTAAAAATATTGTGTGTCAGGTTAAGCACAGTCGTATGTATAATTGTTCAAAGGGGACGTTTCATGTGTATCTTCGTAACTCACAATTAAGTTACAAGAAAGGTAATCACGCTGGATGGTGTCCACATGGCAGTTGAAAAACGTTTGATTGAGACTTTTTTCTGAGCTGGCCAAATATTTATTTGGGGTGGTCAACATTAATGTCAGCCACAGCCGTCGGCCACGGCGCCGCCCCGGCTTGCTGATTGGCGCCTGTTGGCCTACCTGAGTAGCGGGACGCCGCATGAGTTACTGGCCGGCTATAGCTGCGAGGCGGGGCGGGCTTCCGCGGCTGCGCCGGCCACTTAACAGGAACAGGGACAGCCGACCGCCTGCCGGTACCGTTCGCCACGTCGTTATACAGACCAGGATGCAGATCGTACCCTGCGGTTGTCGCCAATCAATCCCACGACGCCTCCCGACACACCCCGTAGCCCGAATAACACATCCGTTCCCCGGCGTGCCTCGGGAATTAGGCGCCTAGCGGATCCTCTATATTTTCAGCAGCGTCCTGAATACAAGGCTGATTGGAAAAGTAGTGGGTTTTAGTCTCACACTTAAGAGAAACGAATTTACTTAGTGTGGTGTGCGTACTGTAAGACCTTCGGTATACACACCATCAGATTTGTCGCTCTAACTAAGTAGGCGAGTGTCAGCAATATGTCTCGTGGTCTTATCGTGGCGTGTTTATCTTCTGCCGTTAGGTCAGACGATAGAAATGACACTTGCACGCTTAGAGTAGCAGATTGACGGTGTCCAACTTTAAACAGAACTTGATTAATTTTCACACACATTTATTAAAATAATAACAATCATAAAAATAACTTAACTTGGTTCTGGATGCTATTTACAATCGACAATCTAAAGTTCCTTTGGTCTTGGTACGTTAATCTTATTCTCACAGATCTCTGATACTTGACAAAGTGTCTATACATTTCTCTTCATGGCTATGTACAAGAATATGATAATCTTACTAGGCGCAGACTGAAACTTGAGTACAGACTAATGCAGACTGACTAATCGGAGGTCTGTACACTCGTTATAATACCTCGCGCGTTCATGTATCACTGCGCGAGTGTGATCCGCGAGGAGAAACGGGTCTACGTTAGCAGCAATCTCATTGACTGCGTTACATATTAATACACGGATCGGCGGACGGAATTTGGTCCGTCTTTATGGCAGCGCCATCTCGTAGAGCGGAGACGGACGAGCGCTGCCCCTGCGCTGTTCTGCTTAGCGGGGCGCGCTCTAGTGGGAAAGTTGTGTACGCGCTGACTACGCGGAACTATGTACACAACACTTAGCATTTTAAAGTTCGGATTCCTTGCTATACTCAAAATGCTATTTATACCGATGATCAAAAAGTCAGTATAAATTTGAAAACTGAATAAATCACGGAATAATGTAGGTAGAGAGGATCAAATTGACACATGCTTGGAATGACATGGGGTTTTATTAGAACTAAAAAAATACGAAAGTTCAAAAAATGTGCGACTGATGGTGCTTCATCTGATCAGAATAGCAATAATTAGCATAACAAAGTAAGACAAAGCAAAGATGATGTTCTTTACAGGAAATGCTCAATATGTGCACCATCATTCCTTAACAGTAGCTGTAGTCGAGGAATAATGTTGTGAACAGCACTGTAAAGCATGTCCGGAGTTATGGTGAGGCATTGGCGTCGGATGTTCTCTCTCAGCATCCCTAGAGATGTCGGCCGATCACGATACACTTGCGACTTCAGGTAACCCCAAAGCCAATAATAGCACCGACTGAGGTCTGGGGACCTGGGAGGCCAAGCATGACGAAAGTGGTGGCTGGGCACACGATCATCACCAAACGATGCGCGCAAGAGATCTTTCACGCGTCTAGCAATACTTCTTTTTTTTTTGTTCTAGTAAAACTCCATGTCATTCCAAGCATGTGTGTCAATTTTTACCTGTCTATCTACATTATTCCGTGGTTTATTAAGTTTTCAAATTTATACTGACTTTTGGTCACACGGTACATGCACTCATGGAACGGTACAAACCCCAAATAATAAAATATCGCCAGTTGATATTGAGCCGTGACCGGCTCGTGTTGATGCCGTTTCTTCTATGGCATTTTCTCACAATCGAGTGGCGTCTTATCGCTCCCTGAGTTACTACCGTAATGATGACCTGACTTGCCTCCATCAGTGGCAGCACCAGCGCTTATCGATAGTAGTACTGCTGCACCATCTTTGGTCTGACCGCTATATTTCCGTGTGGTGGTGTGTATGGCAGTCGGTCCGTTGGGACAGAGCAGCGAGGAAGTTTCCGTGGCGCTTGGTCAGGCCAGGGCGCTGGCGGCGTGCATGAGCAGTCGAATTTGTCAGGCACTAGCTGCGAGAGGTGCAAAGTTCGTCGCCCACCGAACTTGGATTCTGGAGTTGAGTAATCAGTTAACCTGTTATGAAAACTCCAATTGATGTGACATCTGTTCGCTCATTGCCGGTTGTTGCTTCCTGGGCCATTCTCGCATTCTGGTGTTGGCAAAAATTCGCAGCCGTCTTCCTGTATGGTATTTAACTACTGAACTGATTGTAACTTATTAGTGAAGTGCACAAGCGGTACCTTCTGCCTTGTGGCCGTTAATGTTCCAGTTACCTGGCCTTCAGCCAAACCCAATGTGAAAAATTTCAAGATAAGGCCTTCAGCCATCTTAAATTAAAATTTGAAAAATAATTTGAAAATTTTCCTCTCTATCTTAATTTTTTTATCCAGACCTTAAGCCTTGTGTTGTGCTATGTTCAGTACATGGCCTTCAGCCAAAGCATATGTGAAATATTTTTAGATAAGGCCTTCTGCTGTCTTAAATTTGAGTATGAAAAATCATTTGAAAATTTGAAAATTTTCCTCTCTATCTTAATTTTGTTATCCAGGCCTTAAGCCCTGAGTTGTTCTATGTTCAGTATATGGCCTTCAGCCAAACTTTATGTGAAATATTTCAAGACGAAGCCTTCCGGCGTCTTAAATTAAAAGTTGAAAGGTCATTTGTTTAAAACCTTTTAAAATTTACTTACAGAAATTCTTGTTATCCATGCATTAAGCCCTCAGTTCCTCTATTTTGTAACTAAGGCCTTCAGCCGTGTGTGTTCCTTAAGACAATTTTAATAATTTGTGTTTTGGTGTTCAGCCGTATTGTTTCTGAATTCTTTTAAGGGCATGTGTGATTAAGTGTTTTAGCAAAATGAAGTTTGTATGTTTGTGCAACTAACAGCAACTGATTTGGGCCTCTTTCGACACCCTGACCCGGTCTATCCTGGGAACCCGGATTTCAGCTATATACACACATCAAAAAAAGTATTGCATCAACCCAGTTCCCAAAATTCTTGTAGACAGACGTTGACCATGGATATTGTATCACAGGCACAGTCCCTTTGACAGTTCAGAGACTTCACTAAACCCGCCCAAATATGTAAGCAACCATGCATCAGCAGCGCCTATTAGACGGAGGGTTCTGACAGTCGATCAGTTCCAGTCATTCCACCAGGAAGGAGGAAAATGGCTCGTTTTGTCTGTAGTTTAAACATGCCTAGACCGTCAATACCACGGTTCGGTCGCGTCTCCATTGTTACTATGTACCAGGAAGGCCTCTAAACAAGGGAAGTGCCCAGGCGTCTCGGAGTGAACCAAAGCAATGTTGTTCGGACATGGAGGAGATACAGAGAGACAGTAACTGTCGATGACATGCCTCGCTCAGGCCACCCAAGGGCTACTACTTCAGTGGATGACCGCTATCTACGGATAATGGCTTTGGAGGAACCCTGACAGCCACTGGACGTCGTGTTACGACTCAAACTATGCACAATAGGCTGCATGATGCGCAACAGTAGTGGGGCTATAGGGGTACTGAGCCATTTTGTGGGTTGCCTACATCAGGGGTATGTATGCACTCAGGGGCGAACCTATTGTTCTATTTCATTGACAGGTACTTAACCTACTGTTCTGTTAAGTGGTTTTCCATGTCACTGCACTTAAACTATTTTTCCCCCACCCCCTCCCACTCCTCTCCCCCCCTCAGGAAACTCCCCACCCCTCGCTGTTATAGGTGCTGTTTCAGGTCTGAGTTAACCTATTGTTCTGTTAAGTGCTTTTCCATGTCACCCCCATTTCCTTTTCATTGACAGGCACTTAAACTATTGTCCACCCCCACCCCCTCCCCATCCCACAACCCCCTCCCCCATCGCTGCTACAGGTACACTTTTAGGTCTGAGTTATCGTAATAGCCCCCTCTCACTCTTATTAATGAATCAATTAATTAACCTCTCTGGTGGGAAAGAGCCCTGTCCCCTGCCACATCCCCCCCCCCCCCCAGGTGAGAAGTTCAGATTCCATCATGACAATGCAGCCTCTAGTAATATAAGAAAATGGTGTGAAAGAAAGATCACTTGGGTTACCTCCACTAACCTGTCACCTGACTGCCACCTCATCCTAGGAACTGGCACCAAGTTTGAATTTTGGTGGGAAGATAGGTCAATTGAGCTACCTTGACTAAGAAAATGGCATGAAAGAAAGGACACTTGGGCTACCTCCACTAACCTAAGTCACCCGACCACCACCTCTTCCCAGGGATTAGTGGGAAAAGGACTCAGCCTGCACTGGGCTGTTGGAGAGAGGAAGAAGTGTACTTTACTTTTTTTTGAGCAATTTAGTTAGGGATTGAGTATATTTATCACAGCGATGCAGAACCATGCTCTGACATGCCACACGGCAGACAGACATGCGAACCACTAAAAGACTCTGAGAACATGCTTGCTAATCATCAACTATCAAAATCATGCACCAGTCTTTATTTAAACAGTTTGAACCACTACGCAATCCAATGTGTTCGCCACCAGGTCAGAGCTCAACTGAACTAGTACACAGTACCACCACCAGAGGGTGCTGTTGTCTGTTCCATGACACAATCCTAGATGGTGGGAGGAAATGGTGGGAAAATGACTCTGCCTGCGCTGGACATAAGTTTTTATTTCACAGGCAATGTCCCCACCATGAGATCAAGCGTCCAACTGACCTAGTACACAGTACCACCACCAGAGAGCGCTGTCGTCCGTTTCATGATGTAATCCAAGATGGAGGAGGAAAATGGCGGGAAAAGGACTCTGTTTGTGCTGGACATAAGTCTCTATTTTGCAGACAGTGATTCCACCACAGGATCTAGAGTGCATCTGACCTAGTACACAATACTGTCACCAGAGTGTACTGTGACAATCTGAGATGGTTGTCTGGAGGGGAAAATGGAGCGAAAATGATTCAGGCTGTTCTGGGCTGCTGGGGGGGGGGGGCGAGGAAGGAGAGTACTCTATTTATTTTGAAACATTTTATTTAGTCATGGAGTATATTTATCACACTGATGCGGGGAAGTGCCACCAATCCTCAATACCATAAGCTCTGAGCGTGCTTCAACGGCCATAGTAAGGCGCGATGGTGGAACGTTGTATGGTACAGAGCCCAGGGATCTTGGCTTAACTGCATGGGTCACGAGGACGGTATGAACCTCCATAAAAAAAATCTGAATCTAAAGGTGTGCTCCGTGCCGAAGACACACATGGCTGTTGAGGTAGAACAGTTGCTAGCAGGCGACCTCTAGGGAACCTACCGCCCCCCCCCCCCCAATTGTATTAGGCTTACCCAGGTAAGTGGGGCTCAGTCTGGGTGGACATTCCTTTCCATAGCTGCTCGGGGGACCACCGCGAAAAGAAATACAAATAGTGCTCAAGCACGAGTCTCTAAGAAAGGAAAGTTCAAAGCTTTACAGTATGACCCACAATCGTTCCCTTCCCTGCCCACACCAGCGGAGGAATGGCGGTCTAAATTACCTGGTGAAATTTATTCTGCTCAAACAGATGGGGACTCATTTCTGACCACAAAGCCTCAGTTTTTTGTGGAAAATTTAGAGGAGAAGTTTGGAGAAGTTGAGGGCATGTCTAAAATGAGGTCTGGAGCAGTCCTCATACAGACAGCATTCCCAGCAAAGTCATTGGCATGGCTTGCTTGTGACAAGCTCAGCGATGTTGCAGTCTCCATTACGTCACATAAGAGCCTCAATATGGTTCAGGGACTTATTTTTCATCGTGACCTGTTGTTGCAGTCTGACGACGAGCTCCATGCAAATCTGGAACGCCACGGTGTCCTCTATGTACAATGTGTCTTCAGGGGACCTAAAGATAGTAGGGTTGACACCAGCGCCTTCATCTTGGCTTTCGAGGGTGTCACAATGCCTGAGAAGGTCAAGGTGATGATATATCGATGTGATGATAAGCCTTATGTCCCTCCTCCCATGCACTGCTTTAAGTGCTGGAGGTTTGGGCATATGTCATCAAGATGTTATGCCAACCCTACCTGTCGGGATTGTGGACGTGCCTCCCACCCCAATGTTACATGTTCACTGCCCCCTGTTTTTGTAACTGTGGACAGAAACATTCACATTGCTCGTCAGACTGCGCGGTTTATCAAAAAGAATGGAAGATTATGGAGTATAAGACCTTGGACAGGCTCACTTACACAGAGGCTAAACGCAAGTATGATCGACTTCACCCCGTGCGCATTTCATCGCCATATGCTGCAGCAGCCCTGTTGATGAGCCCCCAAGCTCAGCCACTTTTTGTGGGCCCTCCAGCCTGGCCATCTATTCCTACCCCCCCTGGTAGTTGGGGGAATACCCTCTTCTGTTGCTCCCCTGTTTTCAACACTGGGAGTCACAATCCCTCCTTCTTTCGGGGCTTCAGTCCCCATCTCTGCGCTGAAGAAGGCCTGCCACCGGCTCCCCTAGCACGCAAGGGATCGCTTGGTGCCCTCCCTTCCATGGTTACTGCCTCTCCAGATGTCAGCCACCACCTGAGGGCCGTAGGGCTTCCAGGTCTTCCTCGGTCCATGAGACTGGGTCAGAAAAGCCCACCCAGCCTGATAAACTGAAGGACAAATGGGACCCTACCAAAAAGAAGAAAAAGCAAAAGGCAAAGGACATAGAGACAGAAAAGGAGTCTGAGCACTTCTAAGGCATGACCTATCCCCCCCCCCCCCCCACCCAGGTTCTTTCACGTCTTCCCAGTCGAAAACCATTATCCTTCAATGGAATTGCCATGGTTTTTGCCACCACCTTGCTGAGTTGAAACAGCTTTTGTGCCGCTTCCCTGCCACTTGTCTGGCACTGCAGGTGACCTGTACCTATGGGGTTACTATAAGAACTGCGTAGAATACGACAGGGTGTCTGGCGGTGTCTGTGTTTATGTTCTTGCCACTGTTCCTAGTGCCCCAGTGCCACTTCACACGGCTCTCAAGGCTGTGGCTGTTAGAATCCAGGCAGGAATGGAACTTACCATCTGTTCCCTTTACCTTCCCCCAGATGAGGTTGTCCCTCTTGCTGACCTAGCTGCCTTGTTCGCCCAGCTCCCCCCGCCATTCCTCCTTTTGAGGGACTTTAATGCCCACCACCCTTTATGAGGTGGGGCCCAGATCTAAGGCCAGGGTAGGAACTTGAGGCACTCTTGGCACAGCATGACATTTGCCTCCTTAACACTGATGCTCCCACATATTTTAGCTTGACTCGTGGCATATACTCTCTTAGTAGCCCAGGTCTTCTTCTATACCTCAGTTGGAGGGTCCACGACGACCTCTGTGGTAGTGACCACTTTCTTATCCTGGTTTCTCTTCTTCAGTCCCAACCTCCTGACCATCTGCCACGATGGTCTCTTTGTGGAGCTGATTGGGCAACCTACACCTCATCTACTGTGGCCATTGCTCCGCTTCCTGATGATATTGATTTGTTAGAGGATGAGGTCACTATGGCCACTGTTTCTGCTGCCGAGGCAACTGCCCCCTGTTCTTCAAATACCCTAAGGCGTAAGTCAGTCCCTTGGTGGACACCAGAGATTGCAGAAGCTATCCAGGACCGCTGGCGAGCCCTGCAACTACACTGGCGTCATCCATCCCTAGAGAATCTGGTTGCCTTTAAATGGCTGCGGGCCCGGGCTCGGCGGTTAATCCGACGGAGCAAACAGGCCTGCTGGGAGTGATATGCTGCCAGCACAGGTTCTCACACCTCCCCAACTCAAGTGTGGTTGCAGGATCGGCGCATTTTCGGCTTTCGCTCTCTTGCGTCTGTCCCTTGCCTTTCTCTTCAGGGTACACTTTGTACTGACCCAATCGCCATCGCCGAACATCTGGCAGAGTACTTCGCTCGTAGTTCCATGACAGCAGGCTACAGCGCAGAATTCTGCTCCATTAAAGATCAGGCTGAGCATACGCAGTTGTCGTTTTGCACGCACTGTTGGGAGCGATAGAACGCCCCGTTTAGTGAATGGGAGTTCCAAAGTGCCTTTACAGCTTGCCTCGATACCTCTCCAGATCCACATCGAATTCACAACCAGTTTCTTCGCCATCTCTTGGCGCACTGTCAGGGTGAATTACTCGCCCTGTTTAACCGCATCTGGATGGAGGGCATTTTCCTGACTCAATGGCATGATGGCGTTACCATCCTGGTGCTGAAACCTGGTGCAGATCCGCTTGTGGTTGATAGCTATCGCCCTATCAGCCTTACCAACATTATGTGCAAACTCCTGGAACGCATGGTGAGTCAGTGGCTCATGTGGATCCTTGAAGCTCAGGGCCTCCTGGCCCAACAACAGGGGGGCTTCCGTCAGGGCCACTCAGCGATAGACAATTTAGTCTCGCTAGAGTCGGCTATTCGTACAGCTTTTATTTGGCGAGAACATCTAGTTGCTGTTTTCTTTGACCTTCATAAGGTGAACGATACCACCTGGCGCCATCATATCCTTGCTACGCTGCACGAATGGGGCTTATGGGGTCCGCTTCCGATTTTTCTATGGAATTTTCTCTGCAATCGCTCCTTTCGGGTTAGAGTTGGCACTTATTTTAGCTCTGCTCATATTCAGGAGAACAGTGTCCCGCAGGGTTCGGTTCTCAGTGTTCCCCTCTTTTTGGTGGCGATTAATGATCTTTCGGCTGCAGTGGGCTCATCAATCTGTTCCTCTCTATATGCCGATGACTTTTGTCTTTATTACAGTTCTCCAAGCATCAGTGTCGCTGAACGGCAGCTGCAGGGAGCTATCCGTAAGGCACATTTTTGGGCATCCAACCATGGTTTTCAGTTCTTAGCCTCCAAGACCTGAGTGATGCATTTCTGTCGTCGTTGAATGGTCCACCTCCATCCAGAGCTCTACCTTGCCAATTAACTCCTTCGTATTGAGGAGACACATCGTTTTCTTGGCATCCTGTTTGATGCTCAGCTCACTTGGACACCTCATCTCTGCGAGCTTATACAACAGTGCTGGCGGCACCTCAACATCCTTCACTGCCTCAGCCACACCGTTTGGGGGGCTGCACGAACAACCCTCCTATAAGGCCTTAGTCCAGTCCCATCTCGAATACGGGAGCGTGGTGTATGACTCAGCAGCAACTTCATCGTTGCAGATCCTCGCCCGATTCTCCATTGTGGCGTCAGACTGGCAACAGGTGCCTTCCGCACTAGTCCGGTGACTAGCCTTCTTGTAGAAGCTGGAATCCCTCCCCTACGATTCCGTCGACAACAGTTGCTTGCATCATACATCGCTCGCATCCATGCCTTGTCTGACCACCCAAACCGCAGGCTCGTTTTTCCATCTTCTGCACTTCCCTCCCCACGATGGCAGCCTAGGTCGGATCTCCCAATCGCAGACCATGTTCGTTCCCTTCTCTCGTCACTTGAGTCCTTTCCCCTTCCTCCATCCCTCCAGCCCTCTTCTTCTACCCCTCCCTGGTCCCTCTCTCCCTTGCAGATTTGCTTGGATTCGTCCTGCGACTCCAAGACCTCCGTTCCTCCTGCCAGTCTTCGTCAACATTTCCTGGCTCTTCTTGCACCGTTTTGCGATGCAGATGTAGTCTACACCGATGGTTCTGTGGTCGATGGATGCACTGGGTTTACTTTCATCCGCGGCGACTACGTTGAGCAGCATTCCCTGCCTTGTGGGAGCAGTGTTTTACTGTGGAGCTGGTTGCTCTTTATCGTGCACTCGCTCACTTTCCCTCCTGCCCTGGGGATTCATTTGTCATATGCAGTGACTCCCTGAGTGGATTGCAAACACTCGGCCAGTGTTTTTATCGGGACCCTCTGGTGATCAGCATTCAAGATTCTATTTTTGCTATCGCTGAGTGTGGTCGTTCAGCAATGTTTGTGTGGACCCCGGGCCACATCGGCATTGCAGAAAACGATCGTGTCGATAGGTTGGCCAAGGAGGCCACCACTTTGCGGCCCCTAGAGCTTGGTCTCTTGGAAAGAGACCTCCAGTCAGCCCTACATCGTAAGGTCCACGATGTCTGTAGCTCTGAATGATCTGTCTTGAACACGCCAAATAAGCTTCGCATGGTAAAGTCATTCACGGCTGTATGGAACTTGTGGTCGGGCAAGGCATGGATGCGGGCGATGTATGATGCAAGCAACTGTTGTCCTTGAGGAGCATGCGTAGGGACTCAGTTGTTTTCTGCCGTCTCTGAATTGGATAAACGCAGTTGACCCACAGCTATCGCCTTCGCCATGAGAACCTGCCCAAGTGTCGCTGTGATGCGGGGCTGACAGCGGTCCATCTTCTGATGGACTGCCCCCTTTTAGCCCCCTTGCAGCAGTCCTTTAATTTACCAGCTGCACTTTCTTTAATTCTAGGTGACGATGCCTCTATAGCTGACTCAGTTTTACGTTTTATACGTGCAGCTGGGTTTTATCACTCACTCTAGTGTGGGCGCTCTTGCATGATTTCTCAGGCTACACCCACTCCACCGACTTGTAATTGTGACGTGGATACCAAAATGGTGTCTTTTATGGTAACAAGTTGTGTTGGTACCTCTGTCCTCTATCAACGCTTTCCAGCTGGAGGTTCTTCGTTTGTAGTTGAGTGGTTGACCTTTTACCTGATTCATCAACCACTGTAGTGTTTTACTCTAGTCAACTATTTGCTCTGCTCCTTTTAAGTGTCATCTATTTTGTGTTATTGCGGTGTTCATTTTAGCTCTGTACCCCTTGGTGTTCCCTCCCTCTGGGCGCAGAGGTTACACTTTTACTGTATAGGCCTTTTACAAGTATGTCTGTTTGGAACAGGGGACTGATGACCTCGATGTTTAGCCCCCATCAAACCCCAAAACCAACCAACCAACACCCATCAGGGTGCCGCACACATGAGGTGGCAGCATCCCTTTCATACTTCACACGCGAGAAATTTGTCTCGAAATATGTGTTCACCTAGGCACCAATGCCGATGTGGCCGGGCAGGGTTGCAGACACTCCAGGAATGCACGAGCCATCACAGCAAGGAGCAGTCGCCGTACACAGGTGAAAGTTGTTTCTATTTTCGAGTATACAGTCAGTGTTATAGAGACGTCACAGAACTCCAAGGCACGCTCACGTTGGTCTCATACGCAAGACGCCTCTGGGCAGCACGTGTCTTTACCATTGATGGCAGAGTAGCACAGGGCGCATTGTTTCTAGTACGACACTAGGGACACGTTTAATGCTACTTCACTGCCCAATGTAACTGACGCTACACTGCAAAGTGCACGCGCATAGCTACAAACCTTCGCAAGCTCATCTAAGAAGGTTCTCAATCTTATACTGATGACACATGACTATGTAAAGAAATAAGGACGGAGACGACCTCGCAGAAATTGTTTAGTGTCCCGGAAATAGTTAATGCTCGCTTTCTTGATGTCTCAGCTTGTATGCATGAAAGTTCTTGCCCTTTTATTTTCTGCTCCAAACCTCCTTTCTTACTTGCTCGCTTTTCTACACACATCTCCAGACTCATGGATTACAAGAATGCCTATATTTTTGCATGGTTCGCCATAATATTATACCATTTTCGCGTAACTTCTCGATATCAAGCACTAGGCAGCATCCTACCAATCGCTAGTGCAACACAATTCCCAACATATAGATCGGAAATTATTTCTCTACAAACCCGAAACTTTAGCTAAGTGAGGCATGCTGTAAACCACTGACTAGTTAAACTTGTCACGTCTACGAAAGCATTTACTCGGCAACTCGAAACAAATAGAAGAAACTGATATTTCCACTTTCGAATACCGATATTGGTGATGTAGTAGATTCCTAATAATCCCTATAATTTACAATGTCAACAAAAGTGTTTCTCATGTCTAGAGAACCGGCAAACATGTCTTCCACATGCTAGATGGACACACCACAATCAATCTTCCCTCAACTAAATAAAGGTGCGAAATGTACAGAAGCAGTCAACCGAAAAATTTACATGGGAGGGAATAACGATCCAGCGCATACGTACCTAAATAATCAGTTTTCTCAAATTTCCACGCAATCACGAACGCTACCAACACATACTAAGTATTAGTTCACTATTCGGTCGTCTAGATGACAACACAGTTAATTCATCTACATTCCTACAATCCAACAGGCATCTCCAGTCTGACAGCGCCTACCGTTTGGTTGCAGATTACAAGCTATCTGTAATAAATCATACACAAGTGGTCCTGTAAAATCATGCACACCAAGTGTAAAGGTATTAACAAAAAAAACGAATTATTGTTTGAACTAAATATCCACATAATTTTGTAATCATTTAGTAAATATGTTCACATTACAGATTAAATAAAACGGAAACCCACTGATGATGGCACAGTGGTGCTGAAACATGTTTGGGAATTTGGAAAAAAGTGTGTTTTGCATAACTGGCGGACCTCACATCCTACAATTTTAACTGCAAACACGGTAAACACGGTAAACACAAGGAGCTGTAAATCCAAATAATGAATAGCTCACACAGAGAATGCTTGTGAATGCTGCCCAAACCGACCTGCCTAAGCCAAGATGGCGGTCGGGTATTTATATTGTTGCATAGGTCACATGAGTCAAACCAAATATATTTGCGCCCTCATCATGTAAAAATACAGTTCTAATGATTTATAGAAGTATTATATATGAAATCCCTTCCAAATTTCATCATCTTTTCAGTGCTTCCGCATAAATTCCTCTTTTAACATGAATAACGCTACTTTTGGTGATATTATTGTTAATAAATACAAAAAATGTATTACGAACCTATTTTTGCTTTTCTAACTATTGTTATGCTTTAAAGCTACCGCTACGTTTACTATAAAAACTAATCTTGCGACTATATTTGCCGATTTTTCAGCGGTACGTACACATTCCGTCCTACAGTTCGAAAAGGTTAATGTTTATCAAAATTTTGGTTTCATTCTGATACGTCTCTACGAGATCTATCCATTGACATTTCGTTTATGAAAATAGGTGTAGTTGTCCCCGAGTTACAATTTTTTTAAATTTCGTACAGTTTAAAAGTTTTTTTCAGATAGAACAGTTTACAATCTATTCATCGCCCCAAGGGCTTACTTATATCCTAGTACCCGCGATAATTTTGCTTTTATTTCTGTGGTATTAGTTTTCCAGTATCTTACTGGGTTGACATTTTATTAGAACATATATAATTTTTCAGCCCTTAACAAGAGCCTCTGGTCTCTCATGGCGGCGCTTTCCGCCCTTTTCCTCCCCAACGGCTTTCGAGCACTGGAAATACCGGCCACTTGTTTTCAGAGTGAATCAGTCGTCTGCTAGCATCAGAATTTCTCATGCATGGTGTTTGGTCCAATAGCAGAGCTCGAAGAGCGCCGCCACCTAGCGGACGAATTACAAAGCTGTAGCCGCTGTCGGCCGCCACGCTCACCCAACACGTAGCTCGCTACCATCCGTTCGTATCTGTCAAAAGTGAGTTCGCGCGCCGACAACTGTCACACAGTGCATTACAAACTCCGCGCTCTCGATCACGTCCGCTCCTAAACTTTATAAGGCGCCTTCTTTGGAGCTGTACCGTCACACCGTTCCGTCCGGGAAATACCTCCATACATACGGTGTTGGACTGTTGCCTCGGGCCATGTATTCTGCATCCCTCTCACCCACTGAAAATATCTGGTCATGGGTCAGACAGACTGACACGCAATCACTCAGCATCCACTGCGGCTGATGAAGTCTGGGACAGAGTTGAAGCAGCATAGAGTGAGGTAGTCGTGGTCATTCAGTGCGTCTCTATGCATAGCCGGATTAGAAGCATTGTTGATACCACAGGTGGCAGCTGTGTACTAAAAATCGACAGCAATGTATAATGAACAATCAGCCAGACGCGTTCTAAGTATTCTGAATACTGTGGCCGTTACGGATACGCAGAGCGGAAGGAAGAAGATTGTTTGTAGGCGTCGATATCATTATACGGTTTGGAACAGGTCATATACAGAAATACTAGAGTAGACTTTTGAATTCCGATTCTCCTGCATACGGCTTCACTCACCAGTGACAGGTGAAATGTACCACAAGTAAAGAATTCCCTTTCGGTATTTTCTTCAACTATACATCCAGACAGTGATATGAGCATAAAGGAAGCCGTGTGTAATGTAAGAAATACTTCAGCTGATAGATAGAGAAGGTAACACAAAGACGTACAGGATAAAAAGGAAAACAGCAATAAAAGCCACTCAGGAAAGAAATCAATATGAAGTGCAGAGAAGCTAAATCTAAATGGCTGCTGAAAAAAATGTGAACAGGAATTGTAGGACAGATTCAGCATATTGAAAGATTAAAATACTTCCAGTGACAGCAAAATCAACCCAGAGGATCCAGTGATACAGTATTTGGCAGTGCTTTAAAAGACATAAGATAAAGCAAAGCAGAAAGGATGCATAACTTTCCTGCGTAATTTCTAAAATCGTTGGCCGAAGTGGTAAATAAACTATTATTTAAGTTAGCATGCACTGTAATTTAACAGACGGGAGACATACCATCGAGGAGCGTCACACAAAATCGAAGAGAGCAAAGGCAGGTACATGCGAGAACTGTCACACAATCAGGTTAACAGGTCATGTATCCAAGTAACTGGCAAGAGCAATATACACAGGGGACAATATAATAGAGAATTTGTTACAAGGCGATGGATTTGGCTTTAGGAAAGGTAAAGCCTCAAAAGAGACACTTCTGGCGTTGCACTTGTTAATAATAAATAATGAAAAATATAGACACGTTCGTAGCATTTGTCAATGGATAGAAAGTGTTCAACAACAAAATATAATGCGAGATGTTTGAAATGCGTTGTAAAGTGTAGTGAAAGACGACAATAAAATTGGAAGGGTAAGGGGGAAGAGTTGGTATTAAGAATGGTGTAAATCAGAAGTGCAGGTTTTTCTCTCACTGCTCAATCTCTAAATCAAGGAAGTAATGACGGAGGAAAAAAACGGGGGTAGGATTGAAATGCGTACTGAAAGAATATCAATAATAACGTTCTCTGATGCTATCCTCATCGACAGTGAGGACGAATTAAAGAACGTGTTGCATTAATGAAGAGCCTAATAAGTATATACTGATACGAAACCAAAGAAAGACGAAGGTAATGAGGAGTAGCAGAAATGGCATTAGCAATAAACCTAACATCGAACTGGGGGACCACGTAGAACGTCAAGTGAAGTATCGTGTTATCTGGGTACCTTAGAATCAAAGTAACGTACGACGGACGAAATAGGGATGATATAAGAGGAAGACTGACGCCGTCAAGGAGGGCATTCCTCTAAAAAATGCCTGCTGTTATCATAGGTCGTAATACCAGGAATATATTTCTGAGATTGTACGCTTGAAACAGAACATTGTTTGGAAGTGAATCAAGAAGTTTGGGAAGACCAGGATAGAAGAGAATCGGAGAGTTTTGAATGTGATATCACCGGACGTTACTGAAAAATAAGAGGACGAGTAAGATATGAAATGAGGATTTTCGTCGCTAAATCAGTAAGGATAGGAATATGTGGATAACATTAGAAGAAGGGACAAGGTGACAGAACGTGTGTTAAGACGTCGATCAGTGACTTACATGGTGCTACAGAGAACCATAGACGGGAAAAGTTGTAGGGCAAGACAGATATCGGAATATGTAACAATTAATACAATTAATGGAGATCCTTTGGTAACTGCTACTGTGAGGAAGTTTTAGTGGGCTGAACTAAATCAGCTAAATGGTAAGAAAAGAGTGTAATTCACATCTACATCTATATTCTGCGAATGACCACACGGTGAGTGTCGGATGGCACACCTTGTTTCAATTGCTAATGATGTGCAGGAAGAACGGCTGCCAGTAAGCCTCGGTGTGACTTCGGACTTTAGCATTCTGGTCGTTTCACGAGATGGATGTGGATGTAACATGAAAATTTCCTCACCAGACATGCGTCGCTTAACAACTCGCCATACATGTATTAGGTATAGCATTACACCGCATTGACGGATGCGTCGTGAGACGTAAAGAGGTAAGATGCTAATATTTGGGATTTGACATACATGTGAGGAAGAACTTAGAACTACCTAAACCTAACTAACCTAAGGACATCACACACATCCATGCCAGAGGCAGGATTCGAACCTCCGACCGTAGCGGTCGCGCGGTTCCAGGATGATTTCGTAGGATGATTCCAATTAACAGTCATCGTCTTATCATATCTTTTTATCCTCCTACATATACTACAGTTTTTACAAACTGTATAATTTATTACCTACAATATAAATTAAACGTCTATGCTGCAAATCTATGTACCACTCTTAGTCATCCAGGGGGCAGAAACAATCAGGATCACAAAGGATAGGCAAAGTGTTGGCTGGTCTTGCCATGATGGCGATCTGAGACATGAGGAGAAAAGCAGATGACAGGAATTTGTGAAAGCTGGTTGCTGAGGAGGCCACGGCACTTGAGTGGATTGTAAACATCAAGTATGTGTCTTCTATCGATCATCAAATATATCAGATTTATCAATCAATTTAGAAGCAGTATTTTGGATCTAACTCTGGAATCAGTTATGCGGGGATAGAAAACTAATACGGCAAATCCCGTAATATCTGTAACGGATGTTATTGCCCTCAATTTGAAAATCAGTGAAGAATTTAAGAAAAATAAAGGTTTTTATTGTTGTTGTGGCCTTCAGTCCAGAGACTGGTCTGATACAGCTCTCCATGCTACTCTATCCTGTGCAAGCTTCTTCATCTCCCAGTACCTACTGCAACCTACATCCTACTGAATCTGCTTCGTGTATTCATCTCTTGGTCTCCCTCTACGATTTTTACCCTACACGCTGCCCTCCAATACTAAATTGGTGATCCCTTGATGCCTCAGAACATGTCCTACCAACCGATCACTTCCTCTAGTCAAGTTGTGCCACAGTTTCTCTTCTCCCCAATTCTATTCAATACCTCTTCATTAGTTACGTGATCTACTCATCTAATCTTCAGCATTCTTCTGTAGCACCACATTTCGAAAGCTTCTATTCTCTTGTTGACCAAACTATTTATCGTCCGTGTTTCACTTCCATACATGGCTACACAAATATTTTCAGAAAATACAAACATTTTCACAAACGACTTCCTGACATCTATCCTCGATGTTAACAAATTTCTCTTCCTCACAAACGATTTCCTTGCCATTGCCAGTCTACATTTTATATCCTCTCTACTTCGGCCATCATCAGATATTTTACTCCCGAAATAGCAAAACTCATTCACTATTTTAAGTGTCTCATTTCCTAACCTAATTCTGTCAACATCATCCGACTTAATTCGACTGCATTCCATTATCCTCGTTTTGCTTTTGTTGATGTTCATGTTATATCCTCCTTTCGAGAGACTCTCCATTCCGTTCAATTGCTGTTCCAGGTTCTTTGCTGTCTCTGCAGAATTACAATGTCATCGGTGAATCTCAAAGTTTTTATTTCTTCTCCATGGACTTTAATTCCTACTCCAGATTTTTCTTTTGTTTCTTTTACTGCTTGCTCAATATACAGATTGAATATCATCTGGGATTGGCTACAACCCTGCCTCACTCCTTTCCCAACTACTGCTTTCCTTTCATGCCCCTCGACTCTTATAACTGCCAGCTGGTTTATGTACAAATTGTAAATAGCCTTTCGCTCCCTGTATTTTACCCCTGCCACTTTCAGAATTTGAAAGAGGGTATTCCAGTCAACATTGTCAAAAGCTTTATCTAAGTCTACAAATACTAGAAACGTAGGTTTGTCTCGCCTTAATCTATCTTCTAAGATAAGTCGTAGGGCCAGTATTGCCTCACCTGTTCCAACACTTCTACGGAATCCAAACTGATGTTCCTAGAAGTCGGCTTCTACCAGTTTTTCCATTCGTCTGTAAAGAATTCGCATTAGTATTTTGGAGCCGTGACTTATTAAGCTGATAGTTCGGTAATTTTCACACCTGCTTTCTTTGGGATTGGAATTATTATATTCTTCTTTATGTTTGAGGGTATTTCGCCTGTCTTATACAACTTGCTCACCAGATGGTAGAGTTTTGTCAGGGCTTTCTCTCCAAAGGCTGTCAGTAGTTCTAATGCAGTAAAATCCGTTGCCGAAAATTAAGAACAATGGACTGTCTAGTTAGGTAGCCAAAATTTCCTAAAATATTCCTGTGTTTCATTTCCACCAGCGTGTTGAAGGTGAGCTCAGGAGATTTTTGAAGGTTCGGGAAGTCGTTATCTCCTCTATTTTCCAAATATTTGATCTGCACATTGTCGTGTATGACCGTGGTCTGATTTCCAGTGTCGCGTTAATGTTCACTTAATGCTGACTCTGAATTCTTTCAACTGGTATGCTCTTGATACCGAGTTGAAAACTTCTTCTGGTTAGGCCTATGTATTTGGCTTCATTTTGTTGACAAGATATGCAGAGGACACCCGGTAAATTCACAAAGCACACTTTTCTTGTGTCTAAATTTTTGGCTGTTGTTCTTAGAAGCATAACAAGCCGGGATCATGTTTTTCGAAACAAGGCATTTGCCTGTTCCGTCAGAAATATCCCCAAAGAAAGGAATGTTATGGTACTTTTTCCTAGTGAAAGCTGTATTGTCTACTGTGATAAGAAAGCAGATGGTCTTTGTTTGGGATAAGAAATTTTTCGCATTGTAATTAATATTTACCCTTAGTACTATACCCCTGTTAATGTTACGTACAAAAACGTTGTCGTAAACATTGAGGCAGCTATAAACTGTCCAAAACTCACTTCAGAAAGCCGCGGTAGATAACGGGGCACTATGCAGCCTGAGCTCACCTTAAACACCCAGACAGGGCTGAGACTTACGTGTAATTTAGGAAATTTTGTCAACCTAACTAGATTGCTCATTGTTCTCTTTCGGCGACGTATTTGGTGCATGTAAACACCGTTATTGTTCATAATTTCTCCATTGGTTTTCAAACTGCGGGAAATAATACCCATTATAAACATCAGTAGTTGCATCATACGGGATTAACATATTAGTTTTCTGTCCATGCATCGTCTATGTTTTATTTGCCTTGCTGACTTAAATTGTGATTTACTTCTATCTTCAGCACCTCCTGCCCTTTCACCTTCGTTGTTCAGTGCAGTGGCCCCACTTCCTCAAACATTATCTCGCTGGGGTTTCGTATACCACAGCCAATTCAGGTTTCCTCGTGGCGGAATCTAGTAAACTCAGTATTCCTTATGGTCACGTGCCCAACGCCTCGTCAGTACTGATAGACATTTTTGCACGTTTTACAGGATCTATTTTATCCTCCGCGCATCAAATCTTTGTTTCATTTTTTATCAATTTGACAAAGGCTCGTAGCATGTTTTGTTTCATCAGTGACATACAGGGTGGGAAGAGCTTATGGACACTGTATGACAACGTTGTAGATGCAATTTATGAAAGTACCTTATTTACTATGGATTATTTTACTAAGCTAGTGTTAAAAAGAAACTATGTAAAATACTTCCTTTCTGATCCATGTTTAGATCATCTGAGGTTGCGCCTAAATTGGTGTGAAACCGGTCGTGGTCTTAATAAAAAAACTTTCTACAGCGAGAGCGGTATTTTTTACTTTCTTATAAAAATGTGGACATTTGGCTGCGATTGTCCGCAATTCAAAGTAATCTGTACAACTATGAATTACTGCAAACAGACAAAGGAAAAGAATCACCAAAGTATGCCATTCACATCATACGATATTACGATACACTTTTATCACCATTTCTGCTGAGGCGTAATCGACATATAATCTTTTCTACTTACACGGAGCTGGTAAGTAACCACCATGAGAAAAGTCTATTATTGAAAGGGGGCCGCCTGGCTTTTAGCTAGTATACGTGCGAGTGTAAGACCACTCTGCACAACGGCGAAGATCCTTCAGAAATGATCCTGCTCTTCTTCATAACTCCTATATCCACAGCGACGCCGTACAGTATAATACATGGTGCTACAAACATTATGTGCAACACGTGGCAAATAATGAAGCTAAAAAAAAAAAAAAAAAAAAGATCAAAGGCGATGTCAGTAAGCGTGACACCCTGAATTACTTTTTTTTTCATTTCATATAAGCACTATACATTATGAGTCCCTATGGCCATAAAGTACATAGACAATTTCACAATCCTAAAGTATCTTCAGAGTACCCGGTGGTCACAACAACAAGCTCCAGTATCACGCTAACGTGCATATTACAGTCACCAGTAACCCTGTCTCCATAGCCAGGACAGAATGCAGACAAGAAGCACAAAAGATTTAAATAGAAAGATCAGCACGACAAACTTTACCAATCGGGCCACGAGCTTTGACAGATAAAGCAGGAAAACAAAGGAAATCAGTGAGACGCCAAGAAATACGAACGAGTGCCGATGTGAAAGCACATATAATTATACCTGAAAGCGGAAAGGAAAAATAGATGCTTTAAAATTATCCCAACCACTTTTAACATGTATGAGACTGGTTCTGATCTATGTTCTTACAACAGTTGAGCAAGGACGCTCTGCGAGTGTTTGGGATTTAGTGTTGAACCTACGGCCTGCAAGGTAGGAAGATACATCTCACGCATGCGAAGTTCAGAAGAGTGCAGCAGTATGGACAGTGATGTAATTAGACAATGATTTCAATGTGTTTTCCACTACACTTCCAGTAAAGGAAACGTTATCGGTAACATAAATTAGTGTACAGGTTCAGGCGAAACTATAGGTTAGCAAAACTGAAAACCTTAGATTTTCGTTATTAAGGTATGACTTCAAGACATAGCAATGTTAGCAAAATTACGTAGAGCATGGTGAAATATTGATACTGGGTGTTGACAACTGTGAAGCTTAATTCCTAACTACTATAAGGTTCTCTAACGGTAAGATGGTTAATGACCATGTACGGTGGTCGATAAAAATACAAACAAATTAAATACAATTGGGGCCAGAGGTATCAATTACGCTAAAATGCAGAATGAAAATACCCAAAATATAATGGGGGCCGGAAAGAGCAATCAAAAAGATGTACACAATTAAAACAAATCAAAAAATGTTTCAAATGCCTCTGAGCACTGTGGAACTTAACATCTGAGGTCATCAGTCCCCTAGAACTTAGAGCTACTTAAACCTAACTAACCTAAGGACATCATACACATCCATGCCCGAGGCAGAATTTGAACCTGCGACCGTAGTGGTCTCGTGGTTCCAGACTGAAGCGCCTAGAACCGCTCGGCCACACCGGCCGGCTAAAACCAATTAATAACTCTACAGTGGCTGATCAGTCTTTTCGTTAGATCGGACATCTCGTGTTTCTGCTTCAATTAGGCCCGACAATCGTGAATATGTTTATCTACAGGTCATGGTTGAATGTACAAAAACTAGGAGAAACGGAGACGACCGCAGTTGTGATAGAGTCAATTGAATATCACCTGCTGGCGTGGCGCGAGCGCGCGTGATAACCTTGTGTCGGCGACGGCAGAGGCAATTGAGGCGCGAGCTGTGAGTCTGAGAATCTATTCTAAACCTCTCTCTACTGTTAAATACCAATCTGATACATTTCCTACGTCTTCGGTCAAGTCGAGACTCCTATTTATTCCCTAGCTAAGTTAATTGGCATGGTACACGCTATTTGGCTGGAAGAGCGCATACGTCGTTGCCTTCAAATTGCTCACAAGCGTTAACTGTCAGTGCTCGGTGCGATTCCCGGTACTAGGAGGCTTTGCAGTTGAACTCCTTACTAGTTAAGACGAGCCTGTGAACAAGTGTTCACATAATGACTCAATGTGGCATGAGTCGCCTTCTGAAACACTCGACGATTTTCTGCAAGAGAACAAGCCAATTACTCTGTCTGTAATTTGCCTGGTGGTCACGCGTTTTTCTTTCTGGCCAATCAGAGCGTCCATACTTGTTACAACTCCACCCGCTAGAGTTTTTGCAGCCTATCACTGACGTCGTTTCAGAGTTTAACTTCTGCTACTTAATATTGCGATAAGCAGATTCTCCTTTCATGCGAGTTTTAAAGGTTTCAGAGGCTTGTATGCTCTGTAAAATAACATAGAAGGTGATATGTGGCATCTCTGAGAAATATCATAATGCTGGTGCATGCACAAGCGTTTCAGAGCACACATTTCATTGTACATTGTTGAACATGGAGCTCTACGGCAGACCATCCATAAGTGTTCACATGTAGACCCAACAAAATGGTCAGTTGCAATTCCAGTGGGCACGAGATGTCGGAATTCGACTGTCGAACATGGGAATTGTATCGGATCTTCGTCTGAATCACAATGTTGCTACAATACGTCGGGAACTGCAAAGGGGGATGTGACCATGAGAAAAAGATTGCATAACCAATGAAAGGCTGACGTCATACGAGTCATAGTGTGGAATGTCAGAAGTTTGAATGTGCTAGGGAAACTAGAAAATCTGAAAATACAGGGTTATTCAAAAAGAATACCACAACTTTAGGAATTTAAAACTCTACAATGACAAAAGGTAGAGCTAAGCACTATCTGTCGGCGAATTAAGGGAGCTGTAAAGTATCATTTAGTTGTACATTTGTTCGCTTGAGGCGCTGTTGACTAGGCGTCAGCGTCAGTTGATGCTAAGATGGCGACCGCTCAACAGAAAGCTTTTTGTGTTATTGAGTGCGGCAGAAGTGAATCGACGACAGTTGTTCAGCGTGCATTTCGAACGAAGTATGGTGTTAAACCTCCTGATAGGTGGTGTATTAAACGTTGGTATAAACAGTTTACAGAGAATGGGTGTTTGTGCAAAGGGAAAAGTTCTGGACGGCCGAGAACGAGTGATGAAAATGTAGCACGCATCCAGCAAGCATTTGTTCGCAGCCCAGGAAAATCGACTCGCAGAGCTAGCAGAGAGCTGAAAATTCCACAATCAACTGTATGGAGAGTCCTACGAAAAAGGTTAGTTATGAAACCTTATCGTCTGAAATTGGTTCAAGCTCTGTCTGCAGCTGATAAGATTAAAAGAATCGATTTCTGTGATTTTATCCTTGCTCAACTGGAAACAGATGAATCTTTCGTTTCAAAGATTGTGTTTAGTGATGAAGCAACTTTCCACACTAACGGGAAAGTCAACCGTCACAATGTCTGTATATGGGGCACTGAGAATCCGCGGGAAACAACTCAGTATGAACGTGACTCGCCTAAGGTGAACGTTTTCTGTGCCATTTCAGCCAATAAAGTTTTTGGTCCCTTTTTCTTCGAAGGTGCTACTGTAACTGGACTACAGTATCTGGAGATGACTGAGAATTGGCTGTTCCCTCAGCTCGAACAAGAAGCACAACAATTCATATTTCTGCAGGATGGAGCGCCACCACATTGGCACTTATCTGTCCGTAACTACCTGAACGTCAACTACCCGAGGCGATGGATCGGCCGCCAGGCAGCCCGTGACAGAGCACTTCGTCACTGGTCTCCAAGAAGCCCTGATCTTACCCCCTGCGATTTTTTCTTATGGGGGTATGTTAAGGATATGGTGTTTCGGCCACCTCTCCCAGCCACCATTGATGATTTGAAACGAGAAATAACAGCAGCTATCCAAACTGTTACGCCTGATATGCTACAGAGAGTGTGGAATGAGTTGGAGTATCGGGTTGATATTGCTCGAGTGTCTGGATGGGGCCATATTGAACATCTCTGAACTTGTTTTTGAGTGAAAAAAAAACCTTTTTAAATACTCTTTGTAATGATGTATAACAGAAGGTTATATTATGTTTCTTTCATTAAATACACATTTTTAAAGTTGTGGTATTCTTTTTGAATCACCCTGTACTTGGGCTATATCTAGGTATAGTTGGGGTCAGTGAAGTGAAATGGAAAGAAGACAAGGATTTCTGGTCAGATGAGTATAGCGTAATGGCAACAGTAGCAGAAAGTGGTATAAGAGAAAGAGGATTCGTTATGAATAGGAAGGTAGGGCAGGGAGTTGTAACGTCTCTTAGCAAAAAGACATACTATGTAATAAAGAGAAAGCATTGTGTGTCATGTTTTGTTCTTGTATAGAATTATGTAATGGCAACAGCAGCAGAAAGTGGTATAAGAGAAAGAGGATTCGTTATGAATAGGAAGGTAGGGCAGGGAGTTGTAACGTCTCTTAGCAAAAGACATATTATGTAATAAAGAGAAAGCATTGTGTGTCATGTTTTGTTCTTGTACAGAATTATGTACTGTTTTTTTTTTTTATTTAGATAATATCTGTGTCGGCGAGTACTGAAACCGCCACAGACGATACTTATTAAATATCAAACAAAGATGAGAAAATGTGACTAGTATAAATAGTACAGAACGAACATTAATTTCTCTGTCGTCTTCTTGTAGTTACGTGAGTAGGAAGAGCCTGTGACGTTACATTGGACGCTTGCGTAGCATTCTTTTGTCAAGATTGTGAGAGGGACGCCATTAGACATAGCTTTGGAAAGGTGTGTAATAACTTAATTTGTTTAAATGTTTTGAATAGAGTTACTCAGTGAAAACTTGCATTATGATTTGTAATAAGCTTGCCTGGAATTTTATCCCATCCCTTTAAGACATTTTCAGTTATTTTAATATTATTCGTGGTGCAGAGCTGCGCTACGAACGAACGAGCCGCTGCCGCGGCGCATTCAAACTGCATTAAATGAAATCAATCATAACGCAAAGAAGCGGGCAGGTAACAGTGAACTAAAATTATTTCTTTCGGCTTTCGGAATAGCAGAGCAGCAGATTTTATGACGTGTTTCACAGGTTGACGCGGGCTGCTGATAATATATTATTAACAGTGCAAAAAGGTAATTTACCTTCATAACATAAAAGAAATCTTTCTGTGCGTAGTTCTGGTCTGGCAAACCTTATAGTAAAAACATCTTTTTCTCTGATAATATTCTCATGTTCTCGTGTTAGTCGTGGTACTTATTGGTGTTTTACTGTTAACAAAAATCCATTGCAAAATTTTGATGTTGAACAATCATTGCGTACTGTAACATCTGTATTGATAACAAAGTAATTTTCGTTAACCTTTTCAATAGCTGTAAAGTAAGTAAAATAAGTTGAACGTTATAGCGAGTTACAGTAACGAAAAAATGTTCCTTTAATAGAAAGCCAGACCCAGAACAATAAGAACATAATCTATTTTGTTGTGTTGAAAATTAATGATCCAAAGAAAGTCACAGCACAGCATCACTAAAAGGTATTTCGGGGCTCTTTTTGTAGCAACTTATTTTATCTCATATATTAGTTGTTACGCGAGTAATAGTAAAACAAAGCAAATAATAGAGAGACAGCGAAAGAGTGAGTAACTGTCACCAGTCCAGTGATAGGGTTCCTCTCATCGGAATCAACAGCAAACCAACAACCAACAATGGTCATACAGCTATACACGCCGGCTTCACAAACCGAAGATGAAGAGACAGAGAAAGTATATTAAGATAATGCACGGATAATTCAGTACGTGAAGGGAGATGAACATCTGATAGTCATGGTGGGCTGGAATGTGGTTGTAGGAAAGGAGTAAAAGAAAAAGTTACGGAAGAATATGAGCTTGGTACTAGGAATCATGGAGAAGAAAGACGAATTGAGTTCTACAATAAATTTCAGCTAATAATAGTGATTAAACTCTTCAAGAATCACAATAGGAAGAGGCACGCAAGAGAAAGGCCAGGAGTTACGAGAGATTTCAGTTAGATTACTTCATGGTCGGGCAGAGGTACCGAAATCAGACACTGGATTGTATGGCGTACCCAGGAGCAGATATAGATGAAGATGACAAAGTAGTAGTGATGAAGACTACGCTTAAGTTTAAGAGATAAATCAGGAAAAATCAATGCGCAGGAAGTGGGATACGAAAGTACGGAGGAATGAGGAGATACGTATCCACTGATACATATGGTGTAATTGAAAAAGTGTGTTGATGATCTCTCCATTGGCAAAAGATACCGGAATTGCCCCCTTTCGGACCTCTGGGAGAGGACTGCCAAGGGGGAGGTGACTGCGAGAAAAAGATTGAATAATCAAAGAAAGGATACCTTCATACGAGTCGGGGCGTGGAATGTTAGAAACTTGAACGTGGTAGGGAAGCTAGAAAATCTGGAAAGGTAAATTCATAGGCTCAACTAAGTATAGTATGGATCAGTAGAGTGATACAGGGAGATTTCAGTTAGATTATATGATGGTCAGACAGACGTATGGAAACTAGATACTGGATTCTAAAGTGTACCCAGGAGCAGATACAGACTCACTTCACAATCTCATAGTGGTGAAGAGTAGGCTGAAGTTTAAGACATTAGTCAAGAAGAACCAATACAAAAAGACGTGGGATACTAAGATACTAAGGAATGACGAGGTATGCTGGAAGTTCTCTAAGGCTATAGATACTGCAATAAGGAATAGATCAGTAGGCACTACAGTTGAAGGGGAATGGACATGTCTAGAAAGGGCAATCACGGAAATTGGAAAGGAAAACATAGGTACATAGAAGAAACCATGGATAACAGAAGAAATACTTCAGTTGATCGATGAAAGAAGGAAGTACAAAAGTGTTTGAGGAAATTCAGGAATACAGAAATACAAATCGAGAGGAAATAAATAAATATGACGTAGCTAAGACTAAATGGCTGCATGAAACATATAAAGAAATAGAATAAGAAATGATTGTCGGAAGGACTGACTCGGCATATAGGAAAGACAAAACGAGCTTCGGTGAAATTAAAAGCAGGGATGGTACCATCAACAGTGCAATGGGAATTCCACTGTTAAATGCAGAGGAGAGGTGGAAGGAGTACACGGAAGGCCTCTGTGAGGGGAAGATTTTTCTGCTGTGATAGAAGAAACCGGAGTCGATTCACAACATATAGGGAATCAGGTATAAGACTCAGAATTTAAGAGACCTTTGGAGAACTTAAGATCAAATAAGCAAGAAGAGAACGATAACAATTCATCAGAGTTTCTAAGCCGGCCGTTGTGGTCAAGCGGTTCTAGGCGTTTCAGTCGGGACCTGCGCTGCTTCTACGGTCGCAGGTTCGAATCCCGCCTCGGGCGTGGATGTGTGTGATGTGCTTAGGTTAGTTAGGTTTAAGTAGTTCTAAGTCCGGGGACTGATCACCTCAGGTGTTAAGTCCCATGGTGCTCAGAGCCATTTGAACCATTTTTAGAGTTTCTAAAATCATTGGGAGAAGTGGTAACTAAACAACTATTCACTCTGGTGCGTAGAATGTACGAATCTGCCGACATACCACCTGAGTTTCGAAAAAATATCATCCAAACTACTGTGAAGACTGCAAAGGCTGACTAGTGCGAGAATTATCTTACAATAATGACACTAATTACCTATTTCCTGTCCTGATCGCTATTTTATTTTCATAAATTATACAACTTAAGCTTAAACACATGTAGTTGTATAGTTAAAAAAAGAACAGAAAGTGTTACAATAAGCAGTATGTAAAAGACCGTGATTGCTGCGTGAAGAAGTCCGTGACTGCCTGCTGTACATCCTCGTCCGACAGGAACTGTCGACAATTCAAGACCTCCTTAAGGGACCAAGACAGACAGGGGTCGATTGACATTTTTGGTACCATGGCTTTGAGTCATGACATAACTGTGTTGCACGAGTGATGCCATACATGTCCGCTGCATTCATAAGTTAGCTGGTTTTACATGGGGAAATTGGAGCATTAGTTTATGCTGTGTTAGAGGAGGGCATCTTGATCTGTATACCGAAATTTTGCATACAATTTATTTAGGGATGGATTTCACGCAGTTTATTTATTACACTGGTACAAAACACGCACCCTCGCGTGCTGGAGGTAGCGATAGATAGTCTACAGACCTGCAAGTGACTCATAAATCACCGATATAATGCAGTAGACTGATGTGCAGAGATTGAAACGTTATAATTTATGTATTGAGAATTATGCCTAGCACTGTTGAGAGTATTGTTGCAGAGGAGATACGGGAAGACTTCTCTGAAGTGACAGAAGAAGAAACAGGAGTCGATTCAGAACCTATAAGGGATCAGGCATTAGATCCTAATTTAAGGGAGCTTTGCAGAACTTAAGATCAAATACGACAGAAGGGATCGATAACAATCCATCAGAGTTTCTAAAATCATTGGGGAAGTGGCAACAAAACGACTATTCACTTTGGTGTGCAGAATGTAGGAATCTGGCGACATTCCATCTGAGTTTCGAAAAAATATCATTCGAACTACTCCGAAGACTGCAAAAGCTGATTAAGGCGAGAATTATCTTACAATCAGCTTAACAACTCATGCATCCAAGTTTCTGACAGAATAATATACAGAACAATGCATAAGAAAATTGAGGATATGTTAGATGATAATCAGTTTGGCGTTAGGAAAGTTAAAGGCACCAAAGATGTAATTCTGGAGTTGTTGTTTATAATGGAAGCAAGACTAGAGAAAAATCACGACACGTTCATAGGATTTGTCGGCCTGGAAAAAGTGTTCGGCAATGTAAAGTGATGCAAGATGTTCGAAATTCTGAGAAAAATAGTGGTAGCTACTGGGATAGACGGGTAACTTACAATGCGTACAATACGACCAAGAGGGAGTAATAAGACTGGGCGATCAAGAAGGAAGTGCTCGGATTAAAAAAAGGGGTAAGACAGGGATACAGTCTTTCACCCCTCCTGTCCAATCTGTACATCGAAGATACAATGATGGAAATAAAAGGAAGGTTTAATTGTGGAATTAAATTCAAGGTGAAGGGAAATCAATGATACGATTTGCTGATACTGCCATCCTAAGTGAAAGTGAAGAAGAATTACATGATCTGCTGAAATGAATGAACAGCCAATTGAGTACAGAATATGAACTGGAAGTAAATCTAAGAAAGGCGAAAGTAATGAGAGTAGCAGAAATGAGAACAGCGAGAAACTAAACAACAGGATTAATGATCACAAAGTAGCTGAAGTTAAGGAATTCTACTTCCTAGGCAGCAAAATAACCAATGACAGAGGGAGCAGGGAGGACATGAGAAGCAGACTAGCACTGGCAAGAAGGACATTCCTGGCCAAGAGAAGTCTACTAGTGTCAAACATAGGCCTTAGTTCGAGGAAAAAATTTCTGAGAATGTACATTTGGAGCACAGCATTGTATGGTAGTGAAACATGGAGAATGGGAAAACGGAACAGAAAAGAATCGAAGCATCTGAGATGTGGTGCTATAGATGAATGTTGAAAATTAGGTGGACTGATAAGGTAAGGAATGAGGAGGTTCTGGGCAGAATCGGAGAGGAGAGGAATATGTGGAAAACACTGACAAAATGATAGGACATCTGTTAGAGCAAGTTGGCATTCAACACATCAACTAGGAATTTTGTGTAAATTATCTTCTACCCTTTTACAGTCATTCAACGACGTCACCTTATTGTAAACCACAGCATCATCAGCAAACACTCGCAGATATCTTCCATCCCTGTCCACCACTTACCCTGTCCATCACTTACGCAAGCAGAAAATAACTGTTTACCTGGCACATTTTCCTGGGGCACACGTGACGGTACCCTTTTCCCTGAAGAATACTCACCTTCGTGGGCAGTGTACTGGGTTCTGTTACTTAAGAAGTCCTGGAGCCACTCACGTATCTGGGAACCTATTACATATGTAAGTATCTCGGTTAGCAGTCCGCAGTGGGTTACTGTGTCAAACGTTTTTCATAAATCTAGGAATATGGTATATGTATGTTGCCCTGCGTCTGTTGTTCGCAGGATATCATTTGAGAAAAGGGCCAGCTGAGTTCCGCACAAACGATATTTCCTATAACTGCTGAATCGTGGACAGAAAATTTTCCTGTGCAAGGCAGTTTATTATATTTTAACTGAAAATATGACGAATAAATCTGCAGAAAACTGATGTTAAGTGTATTCGTCTGTAATTTCGCGGGTCCGTTCTTTTATCCTTCTTATATACAGGAGTCACTTAGACTTTTTGGTTCAATGGCTCTGAGCACTATGGGACTCAACTGCTGAGGTCATTAGTCCCCTAGAACTTAGAACTAGTTAAACCTAACTAACGTAAGGACATCACAAACATCCATGCCCGAGGCAGGATTCGAACTTGCGACTGTAGCGGTCTTGCGGTTCCAGACTGCAGCGCCTTTAACCGCACGGCCACTTCGGCCGGCCACTTGGACTTTTTCCCAGCCGCTTGGGACTTAGTGCTAGGAGAGAGGTTTGAGACAAATGCAAGATAAGTAACGAGCCAATGCCATGTAGTACTCTTTGTAAAACCGAATTGGGATTCCTTCCGGAACTGGCAACTTACTTGTTTTCAGTTCTTTGTTTCTCTACGCCAGGGGTGCCTATTCCTATATCCCGCACACGGGAGTCTGTGCGATGATCAAACGACGGTATGTTTGTGCTAATCTCCTCCGTGAACGCCTTCTTAAGAGTGAAATTTAAATCTTCGGATTTCCTTTTCGTATCTTCTACTGCCACACCAGAGTGGTCGACGAGTATCTGCATATAAGCCTTCGATCAGGTTAGCGATTTTACATAGAACCAGAATTTTCTCGGGTTATCAGCAAGATCATTCACTAAGGTAGAATGGCAGTAGTTGTTGCTTACTTCGTGCATCACCCTTTTCACAGACTCACGAATTTGTAATACACTACTGGCCAATAAAATTGCAGCAGCAAGAAGAAATGCAGATGGTAAACGGATATTCATTGGACAAATATATTATACTACAACTGACATGTCATTACATTTTCACACAATTTGGGTGCATAGATCCTGAGAAATTAGTACCCAGAACAACCACCTTTGGCCGTAATAACGGCCTCGATACGCCTAGGCATTGAGTCAGACAGAGCTTGGATGGCGTGTACAGGTACAGCTATCCATGCAGCTTCAACACGATACCACGGTTCATCAAGAGTAGTGACTGGCGTATTGTGACGAGCCAGTTGCTCGGCCACCATTGACCAGACGTTTTCAATTAGTGAGAGATCTGGAGAATGTGCTGGCCAGGGTAGCAGTTGAACATTGCTGTGTCCAGAAAGGCCCGTACAGGACCTACAACATGCGGTCGTGTATTATGCTGCTGAAATGTAGAGTTTCGCAGTGATCGAATGAAGGGTAGAGCCACGGGTTGTAACACATCTGAAATGTAACGTCCACTGTTCAAAGTGCCGTCAATGCGAACAAGAGGTGACTGAGACGTGAAACCAATGGCACCCCATACCATCACGCCGGGTGATACACCAGTAGCCAATGTGCGTTCACCGCGATGTCGCCAAACACGGATGCGACCATCATGATGCTGTTAACAGAACCTGGTGTCTTCCGAAAAATGACGTTTTGCCATTCGTACACCCGGGTTCGTCGCTGAGTACACCATCGCAGGCGTTCCTGTCTGTGATACAGCGTCAAGGGTAAGCGCAGCCATGGTCTGCGAGCTGATAGTCCATGCCGCTGCAAACGTTGTCGAACTGTTCGTGTAGATGGTTGTTGTCTTGCAAACACGTCACCATCTGTTGACTCAGGGATTGAGGCGTGGCTGCACGATCCATTACAGCCATGCGGTTAACATGCCTTTCGTCTCGACTGCTAGTGATACGAGGCCGTTGGGATCCAGCACGGCGTTCCGTATTACCCTCCTGAAGTCACAAATTCCATATTCTACTAACAGTCATTGGATCTCGGCCAACGCGAGCAGCAATGTAGCGATACGATAAACCGCAATCGCGATAGGCTACAATCCAACCTTTATCAAAGTCGGAAACGTGATGGTAGGCATTTCTCCTCCTTACACGAGGCATCACAACAACGTTTCACCAGGCAACGCCGGTCAACTACTGTTTATGTACGAGAAATGGGTTGGAAACTTTCCTCATGTTAGCACGTTGTAGGTGTCATCAGCGTCGCCAACCTTGTGTGAATGCTCTGAAAAGCTAATCATTTGCATATCACAGCATCTTTTTCCTGTCGGTTAAATTTCGCGTCTGTAGCACGTCATCTTCGTGGTGTAGAAATTTTAATGGCCAGTAGTGTATCCTTTGTACGAGTATGTCATCATGCGGTCTCCTTCGAACAGCCATTGCTCCCTCGGCAATATCCGAATTTCTTTGTTAAACTACGGTGGATGCTTTTCCTCCTGTATCCACCTACCAGGCACATAGGGACGTGGAATCAAACTTGCGTCCTCGCGAAAGCGATCCCATTGCGTTATCCAGAACGCCACATCTCTTGGTTATACTGGTGGATGCAGCGTTTGTTGCAAGTGTGACCCACTTAACAGCGTGCCGCCTGGTTTAAGTAGGAGGCGCAGACCTCCTGCCGTGCTGGGATCGGCTTATCTAGCGTCGCGGTCTGCGGTGGCCATCAGATAAACCGCCCGCCCTCCGCCAGTGTCGGGCCGCCGCTGCGGATGCTATCGGCTCGGCTACAGGACGGGCGGACCCGCCTACACGATGTTACCGCCCAGGCCTCGAAGATGACTTCATGCTGCCCGGCGGCCGCCGATCGTCTCGTTCCGTGGCCTCGAAAAACCCCAGCCGCCGTGCAGCTACTTTGTAACAGCGAACAAGCCGTCCAATAAATAATTTAGTTAGCAGCACCACCACTAATCATCTGCAGTGTGTAATTACAGTAAGACGACTTAATTTGGAGCCATAAGCCCAAGAGTCTGAAAGCTCATTTTTAATGACTTCAATATTTCACTCATCTCCCTAACACGTAGTAATGCTTCCGTTTACTTCTTCATTTGTCTGGCCAACGTGTTCGTAGTAGTTCAAATGGTTCAAAAGGCTCTGAGCACTATGGGACTTAATATCTATGGTCATCAGTCCCCTAGAACTTAGGACTACTTAAACCTAACTAACCTAAGGACATCACACAACACCCAGTCATCACGGGGCAGAGAAAATCCCTGACCCCTCCGGGAATCGAACCCGGAAACCCGGGCGCGGGAAGCGAGAACGCTACCGCACGACCACGAGCTGCGGACTGTCCGTAGTAGTTGTTCTATTGGTAAAAGTAACTTGGATCTGCAACAAAATTTGTATTTATCTTGCCCTTTTCGTTTTATTGGATTGAAGCATCATCAGTTGTCCGGAATACTTATGTTTTCGGTTTGACTGTGTGTCGAAAAACAGTTTGTTTACTAACCTATTGGAAGGTAGGTCTTTGGGCTACTACATTTATCCAGAATGAGATTTTCACTCTGCAGCGGAGTGTGCGCTGATATGAAACTTCCTGGCAGATTAAAACTGTGTGCCCGACCGAGACTCGAACTCTGGACCTTTGCTTTCGCGGGCAAGTGCTCTACCATCTGAGCTACCGAAGCACGACTCACGCCCGGTACTCACAGCTCTACTACTGCCAGTACCTCGCCTCCTACCTTCCAAACTTTACAGAAGCTCTCCTGCGAGCTTGCAGAACTAGCACTCCTGAAAGAAAGGATATGGCGGAGACATGGCCTAGCCACAGCCTGGGGGATGTTTCCAGAATGAGATTTTCACTCTGCAGCGGAGTGTGCGCTGATATGAAACTTCCTGGCAGATTAAAACTGTGTGCCCGACCGACACTCGAACTCGGGACCTTTGCCTTTCACGGGCAAGTGCTCTACCATCTGAGCTACCGAAGCACGACTCACGCCCGGTACTCACAGCTTTACTACTGCCAGTACCTCGTCTCCTACCTTCCAAACTTTACAGAAGCTCTCCAGCGGAGCTTGCAGAACTAGCACTCCTGAAAGAAAAGATATGGCGGAGACATGGCTTAGCCCCAGCCTGGGGCATGTTTCCAGAATGAGATTTTCACTCTGCAGCGGAGTGTGCGCTGATATGAAACTTCCTGGCAGATTAAAACTGTGTGCCCGACCGAGACTCGAGCTTCTGTAAAGTTTGGAAGGTAGGAGACGAGGTACTGGCAGTAGTAAAGCTGTGAGTACCGGGCGTGAGTCGTGCTTCGGTAGCTCAGATGGTACAGCACTTGCCCGCGAAAGGCAAAGGTACCGAGTTCGAGTCTCGGTCGGGCACACAGTTTTAATCTGCCAGGAAGTTTCATATCAGCGCACACTCCGCTGCAGAGTGAAAATCTCATTCTGGAAACATCCCCCAGGCTGTGGCTAAGCCATGTCTCCGCCATATCCTTTCTTTCAGGAGTGCTAGTTCTGCAAGCTCGCAGGAGAGCTTCTGTAAAGTTTGGAAGGTAGGAGACGAGGTACTGGCAGTAGTAAAGCTGTGAGTACCGGGCGTGAGTCGTGCTTCGGCAGCTCAGATGGTAGAGCACTTGCCCGCGAAAGGCAAAGGTCCCGAGTTCGAGTCTCGGTCTGGCACACAGTTTTAATCTGCCAGGATGTTTCTTACTACATTTATGTCTATTTATTTATTTAACTTGGCAAGATTAGGGCCATCAGGCCCTCTCTTACATCTAACCAGCCCTTCAACTTATTTTAAATTCATATGTATTAGTAGGCATGTTAAACTACATCTAGTACAAAAAGTGAAATAAACAGTGACCAAGGCACACTTGCAAAAATACTACATATATAGTTTATATTCGTAGATGATAAGTACTGTTATAATTAAACATTATCAAAGAGACAGATTTTAGAAAGGAGTGCTAGCAGCAGGGAGTATGAGGGAGACTGATGGTGAAGGGAGGAGGAGAATAGAGACATGATGTAACATAATTAAGGAAATATAAAGGAAAAGAAGATTGCGTGGTTAATAGAAATAGATGAAGAGGAAGAAGAGAAAGGAGCAAGATAGGAGACACTAGATTTGCTATTTGACAGAGGAGAGGATTGGCATTGTACATTAATTTTGTGGAAAACGTTATGAGGATGATATTAGGAAATGCTTAAACTTCTTCTTAACAACAGTAGGGGGTTGAATTTTGCGCAAGATAAGGGGCAGTTTGTTCCAGAGGCGGGCAGTGGCAACTGGGAAGGAGTTTGCAAAAGATTTTGTTTTGCGAGTGAGCACAGTTAGGATACCAAATAAGAGTCACCTCGTCTTTCGATTATGATGGCATGAAAGGTGTTCCATCGTGTGTATGTACATCTGTCGGGTACTACTATTTTCGCAATGTCCTTTTTGGCCTATTTTTACTTCCACGTCAAACACTACCCATTTCATGACGTAATACGTCACTAAAAATTGCACTGTTATTGTCCGATCCTCTGACTGAACGTGTACGGTGATTATAATCAAAGATCCAGTTTCAAAAGTCTATAAAAAAAAGGAACCGCTGCTCAGAATTATTTCAAATTTAAAAGAAGTGTTATCGGAGAAGGATGAAAGGTTATGGGAGAAAATTCACGTTTCTTACCGCTGCAAGCGTCAAAACGCGGGTGGTTTCAAATGACAGACGAATCGCAGTACGACCGCTATGGTGCAAGTTGCTCAAAAAATGGCTCTGAGCACCATGGGACTTAACTTCTGAGGTCATCAGTCTCCTAGAACTTAGAACTACTTAAGCCTAACTAACCTAAGGACATAACACACATCCATGCCCGTGGCAGGATTCGAACCTGCGACCGTTGTGGTCGCGCGTTTCCAGACTGTAGCACGTAGAACCGCTCGGCCATTCCGGCCGGCATGCAAGTTGCACATTAGACCAAAAGTACTGTGCGATGTGCATAACCGCACAAGTTTGACTTTCAAATAGTTGTGGCACTGTTAGTTAGGTAAGCCCATCAGCCACAGCAAGTTGGTACCAATCCAGTTGGAAAAAAATCTGTTTTTGATTGTCCTGAGGCCAGAAAACCACATCAAAACCAACAATTAATTCGGATTTTAACTGACGTGAGACTGGCGCAAGACATGTTCAGCTTGCTGCCCGTTCTCTGATACAAGTTGAAATCGAGGAACAGCATGTTCCACATCAGGTCGGAGTGTCTCTTAGGGGTCGCGTTCAGATTGTGTTGCGCAATGCGTGGCTTCAGTTCAGGTATGTTGGTGATCGGAGCACTGAACTCAGCACCTTTCAGATAATCCCACAGCCAGAAGTCACAGGCTTTAAGGTCAGATGATACCGACGGCCACGCTGTAGGGAAATGATGGCTGGCAAGTGTAGAATTTCTGAAATGCATCTGCAGCAACAGTTTCACTGGCTGTGCAATGTACGAAAGAGCGCCAACTTGCATAACAATTGGCCAAATGCGAGTGTGACTCACACACCGAGGTCTCCGTGCAAACTTAATTAAGTATATAAATATCATTCATCCTTCCTGGGATTCAAGAATTTCAAAGATTTAGATACTGGCAAGACATCGGTCACGGAAATTCCAAAACCGTATCAAAATCTCTACAGTTATTCCTCAAACTAGCCAGGATGTACGAAAAGAAGCGGGCAGGGGACTTTAGTTTATAAATGAACGTGTAGAAGATTTATCAAGGTACTTTTTAAATTATTTACTAAAACATGACTGCAACTTACATTTTATGTTTGTATACGGAAATGATCGTCTGTTATGCTTTTGACGGACGATCAGTTCAATGTATGTTCTCATGGCAAAAATATATTCTTATGTGATACAATTAGTTTAACAATTTTTAGGTACTTCTTTACTTTACTTGTACTATGAAACCTAACTTCTTGCCAAATTTCAGAATTTTACGTCAACGAGAAATATCCTACAGGTTTTGATGAATGAGTTTGGATGTATCAAAATATGTGACATGAATGGCCGAATCTTTTGATTTCATTGACTTAGAAGCTTAAATTTTTTCACCACCAAGGGACCAGCCAGAGCTCAGTAAGTGACATAAATTTGATTTCATACGCCACCCCGCTTACAAGAAAAAGGGGCCATAACAAACGGACAGACAGACAAACGGATAAGAGATGACAAAAAAATAATGTTCGTGTTATATAATGACAAATTAACAGTTGTAGCATTTTTTTCCTTTACCTGTACTGTGAAACCTTGCTTCCTCCGAAATTTCATGATTCCGGGTCTGTGGAAAGTACGCTACAGATTTTGATGAGCGGGCTTGTAAGTTTCAAAATATGAGGCATAAGTGGCAAATATTTTGATTGAATTGACTTGGATGCTTAAATGTTTTACACCGCCAATGGATCATACGCTTTAGTAAGTGACACAGATTTGTAACTGATACGCCGACCTGTGCCAGACAAAAAGGGGTCTTGACAGACGGACAGACGGATGAAAAATGAAGTAAAAATATCCTTTTCGTGTGATGTAATTTCAAATAATTAATTTTCGGATTTTTTTCCTTTACTTGTAGTCTGAAACTCTGCAATTTTGCATTTTTAGGTCAACGGAAACTATCCTATAGGTCCTGACGAGTGAGTTTTCGAGTATCAAAGTATGTGGCGTAAATGGCCGTATAATTTGATTGCATTGACTTAGAAGTTTCAAATTTTTACACTCCGTACACCTTAATACACTACTGGCCATTACAATTACTACACCAAGAAGAAATGCAGATGATAAACGCGTATTCATTGGACAAATATATTATACTAGATCCTCAGAAATCAGTACACAGAACAACCACCTCTGGCCGTAATAACGGCCTTGATACGCCTGGGCATTGAGTCAAACAGAGCTTGGATGGAATGTGCAGTTACAGCTGCCCATGCAGCTTCAACACGATACCACAGTTCATCAAGAAAAGTGATTGGCGTACTGTAACGAGCCAGTTGCTCGGCCACCATTTACCAGACGTTTTCAGTTGGTGAGCTCTGGAGAATGTGCTGGCCAGGGCAGCAGTCGAACATTTTCTGTATTCAGAAAGGCCCGTACAGGACATGCAACATGCGGTCGTGCATTATCGTGCTGAAATATAGGGTTCCACAGGGATCGAATGAAATGTAGAGCCACGGGTCGTAACACATCTGAAATGTAACGTCCACTGTTTAAAGTGCCGGCAATGCGAACAAGAGGTGACCGAGACGTGTAACCAATGGTACCCCATACCATCACGCCGGGTGAAACGCCAGTATGGCGATCACGAATACACGCTTCCAATGCTCTGAAAAGCTAATCATTTGCATATCACAGCATCTTCTTCCTGTCGGTTAAATTTCGCGTCTGTAGCACGTCATCTTCGTGGTGTAGCAATTTTAATGGCCAGTAGTGCATTCGACATAAATGCGAACTTAATGTTACGGTGTAAAGTCAAGCGCCGACACGCCAGTCGGGAACGATAGAGAAGAAATGGCTGTGAGAAGTCAGCCAATGGCACGCTGACCGACCCCTCTCCAGGACGACAACGCGACAGCAGCGGCCCCTATGTGAAGAGGACATAAACGCCGCAACCGAATGGTCGCAGCCCAGTTGAAGAGTAGTTTCAAGATTAGGCACTTGTATAGCGGCAACTCTGGATAGTTCACCTAAAGAACATTGCTTATTTTGCATGTCGCCCTTTGCTTGCGACAGTTCTATGTACGAGGGGCGTTCAGAAAGTAACCTCCGATCGGTCGCGAAATGGAAACGACTATGAAAATCCGATAAAGCTTTGCAGAGATGTGTTGGGTAGTGTCTCTAGTATAACCCCAGTTAGCATCACGTCGCTCTTCTCATTTCTGAGCTCGCAGTGAGTGCGTAAAGATGTCTAGAAAATAGTGTCTGCCGCCAAGTACGAGGGCCTGGTGAGAAATTTCGCCTGAAGCTATGCAGCTAACATTACATAACTGTCGTGCTGTTTCGTCTTGACGACAATTCTCAGCCGCATTCTGCAGGGGCAATGAAGATGCTCCTGCATCGTTTTCAAATGGAAATGATAGATTACCCACAATACAGTCCGCAATTGTCTCCCCCTGAGTTTCATCTCTGGTCACATGAACCGCTGTCTTTGAAGACAACATTTTGACACAGACAACGAGGTGTAGGCCAGCGTGGAGAATTGGCGGAAAGCACTGGCGGCTGCCTTCTATGATGAGGCTATTGAAAAGTTGGTACAACGCTATGACAAAAGTCTAAGTCAGAACGGCGACTACGTAGAGAAGTAGCTGAAAGGTGTAGCTAATTGTTACAAGTAAAACATTTCTGATGTTCACTGTGGTTTCAATTTGGCAATCAATCGGAGCTTACTTTCTGAACAGGCCTCGTAATAGTTAAAGTTAAGTATTGTAATCTTTCCCTTTTGTAATAAACCTCATTAATACGATTTGTTTAAATGTTGTCTGGCGATCCGAGGAAGCAGGTTTCCTAGACACCCCACATTCGACGAATAGGCTGGATTTAACACTTGATATGTTTACCAGTACGTGAGAAAAATGGAACAGTCGGACAGACACAGGTGGAAGACGAAGCAATTATATAAGGTTTCCATTTTCACAGATTCAGGCACGGAACCCCAAAAATGATACCACCATGCATCCACGCTGTTGGAGGGTTGGAATTACATTGGTACGCAAAAGACTCGCATAGCGTGTACCAGTGACGGTACAGGTAACAGGACCCATATCCTCGAAAAAATATGACTACGATAAACGAACGGTCGACCTGCACCACATAGTAACCTTTGCAAGATGAATCGAATTTTCCCTGCACATATTCTGCAGTTATGTGTACTAACAATTTCTTGAAGATGGAAATGGGCGCCGGCCGCTGTAGCCGATCGCTTCTAAGCGCTTCAGTCCGGCACCGCGCTGCTGCTACGGTCACAGGTTCCAATCCTGCCTCGGGCAGGGATGTGTGTGATGTCCTTAGGTTAGTTAGGTTTAGTTAGTTGTAAGTCTAGGGGACTGATGACCTCGACGTTAACTCCCCTAGTGGTTAGAGCCATTTGAACCATTTTGGTAATGGGCTTAGTCTGTCTTCAAAATTTCTTACGGCCATTCGATGTCCATGCGAGCAGGAAATTCTAGAGCGAACCTTTGTCTTACTAGTAGGTCAACATGAAGTAATTCCTGAGCGTGGCTAATTTTGTATGGGTAGCAATTCAGGGTTGTAACCGCTTACTATATTTCTGGCTAATTAAGACTGAAATGGACCATGTACCTGAAGTACCCTGTTGCGCGGGTAAGGCGTAGAGTAAATGAAATACTTGAAATTGCAGTTATAACCGAATCGCCAATGCTCCGAGTTGTAGCAGTTACATCAAGAAGTAAAATCTCAGTTAAGGTTAAATGAATACAAACATTTTGCTGGAAGGATTTACACTAGTTAGTTAAATTTGGAAAATGTTATAAGTTTTGTTAATAACGGTCACCAGCTCACTACATGAACAAAATTACTATCTGTTAATCGTGAAGAAGGTTCATAAGAGTGCTTGGTATCGTTGCTAGGCGAAAACAGTACAAAACAGTGCAAAATTGGTGAATACTGCTCTAGCGTCGTTTCAAATGGACATGTCACAGAAAAACAATTACGTTTCAATTAGGCAGCAGCTCATGTAAATCAATTAGTAATAAACAAAGAACAACAAAATCTCATCACTAGGAAACAATTACGTAAATGACTCTATCTGGTCATTAATAGTTGATAGGATGAATCCTACTCAGGTGCTCTGCGTTACGTTAAAGTGAACGTCATTACTTTGTTATAACTCGGTATTATTCGAACACAAAATCGACTTCGACGCTTGTTAGCCGCATGCAAATGTGACCAAGTAGGTAGTTGGATCTTACTACATACATAAATTCCGCAAGCCACCTTACTCTGTATGGGAGGGGCCGACTAACTTCGATTACATCTATCATATCCCCTTTACCCGTCTCTTTCGGGAATGGTGCACGGGCAGTAGTACTTGCGGCAAGTCTCCGAATGAGCTCGCATTCCCTGTTTTTTTTTCTGAAGTCATCACTTTCTTGCGCCTTCTTGGAAAATACAGCACGCTCTCGGAAATATATCAATGAACGTTTCCATGATATACAATGCCTCTCTTGTAGCGTCTGGCGCTGTAGTTTCGTCAATATTTTCGTGACGCTTTCACGCTATCTAAACGACCGTGTGAGAAAACTTGCTGGCATTCTTTAGATCTCTGTCCCCTGTATCAATCCTACTAGATAGATCCATAGACAGACCAGGATCATTGTAACGAATCTCATTATGATATCTGGTTTTCCCGTAACTAGTTTTATGTGGTTGTTCCACTTTAAATGACTCTGCCTCATAGCATAATCTATTGAATAAATATGTTTAGTTACGTGAGGATTATTGTTCCCATTGATTAGTTACCAATTTCTAAGTCGAACAAGAACACTTATTTTCACCTATTTATTCGCAGGTATTTACATCTGTTTACGTTGAGGGTTAGTTATCATTTCCGCGGCGAGTATCAGTACTCTTCAGAACCTTCTCTATTTCACTACAATTTGTTTCTTTTATAGCTTTTCTGTCTCCAACCTTATCATAATCGTCCACGAACAGCCTCACCCAGCATCCGACGTCATCACGGATTCAACTACTTACTCTATTACATCAACTTCTTTCGCTCTCCCTATCACATCGCTGTACAGCTATTCCTCAATTTTAGATGCATTCCTTTCATTTTTCTGCTGTTTCTTTCGGACGTAAGACTACTTCCTCTCCTGCTCCTTACAGCTTCGGCTTGGAGCTTTATCTTTTACTACACAGAAACGGCATTTAACTATCGTGGTTCCAAGTCTTTCTGCAACGACTTTTGCGTGGAACATGTTATGAAGAAATTACGACACTATAATTTGGAGCAGACGTCCCGTCTCTTGCACGGAGTTTCGCACCGACCTGTTATTACGTAACCTTGGAGATCGTCTCTCTCTAAATGTGAGGACAGGCTCTTCCGCCCTCTAATTATACTTTCGCCGGCAGGACGGAAGGACACTCTACGTTGTCATACCTCTCATTTCGCAGACTGCTCGGTCTCAAAACCCTTGTATGGACAACAGAAGCGGAACACATCCCACAGGCTTACAGAGATTATCGCATTTCTTAATGGCCTCATAAAATACAGTTTCCTACACTGTGTAATATGAAAAAAGATAGAAAGAGGAATTCTTGGATTGTCTTGCATAGATATCAAACATTTACGCAATGTATGTTGCCAACAGCAGTGTCAAAATACGCACAATTAAAGACTATATTTTCGAGAATGTGTAATAAATTCCAAGCTTAAGCAGTGATTTACACAAGGTGATCGTACTCACATACCGAGGTTTGACTGCCGCACGGACTTCGGAATGGGGAACATAGAAATTGGTATCTCTGGCCTACAGAAGCAACTGAAATGGTTGAAAACAAATAAGTCGCTAGGTTGAAATGGAATCCCAATTCGGTTTTCCAAAGCGTACCCTACTGCATGGCCTCTTACGTAGCTCCCATTTATCGCGAATCTCTCGCCCAGTACAAAGTCTCAAGCGGCTGGAAAAAAGCGTAGGTGACTCTTGTACATGTATAAGAAAGATAAAGGGACGGACCCACATAATTACAGAGCAATATCTTTAACATTGTTTTTTTTCTTGAATATGTTCCGAGTTCGAATATAATAATAAAAAAAAATTCCTCGAGACAGAAAAACTTCGCCGATCTGTGTGGCCGAGCGGTTCTAGGCGCTTCAGTCTGGAACCGCGCGACCGCTACGGTCGCAGGTTCGAATCCTGCCTCGGGCAGCAATCCGTGTGATGTCCTTAGGTTAGTTAGGTTTAAGTAGTTCTAAATTCTAGGTGACTGATGACCTCAGATGTTAAGCCCCGTAGTGCTCACAGTCATTTTTTGAACCAGGAAAACTTCTGTCCACAACCAATCACGGATGTAGAAGGCATCCCTCGTGGGAAACTCATCTTGCCATTTTGTCACGTGAGATCCAGAGAACCATGGATGAAGGACAACACGCAGATTCCATATTGCTAGTTTTCCGAAAAGCGTTTGACACAGTGGCTCTCTGCAAACTGTTTACGAAGGTCCGTAAATACGGATTAGGTTTCCATACATGTGAGTGCCTCAAAGACTTGTTAAGTAATATTCCCCGTACGTTGACCTCAACGAAGAGTGTGTATCTTGTTCTGTATATACAAGGCGGGGAAAATAAAACTGACTCGGAGAACAGAGCTCCAGGGTACAAAGAAACACAGCAGAAGAAAGGAAATACAGTATTAACCTGATTAGAATAGATGTTGGAAGTGACCACCATTCATCTCTTGGCACTTTATGGCCTTGTCAACAAGTTGCTGACGGCGGATCGAAGCTGGACTGCTGGAATTGCTGCATTCTCATCCTAAATGTTCTGTTGCAGTTCTTGAAGTCTGTGAGGATTGTTGCGGTACACCATAGACTTGAGGGCACCCCGCACACTGACAGACCTGGTGACCTGGTTGGCCAGCGAGGGTCGTGTCGAGACTTCAGGTCCAGGTAGGGTACTCGTCCGCACGATCCACGTGATATGCCGGTCTCCTGCGTCGGTTTGATTTGGTAGGACTCTGAAGCACTTTCTGGTGAACTGTAGCCGCATTATCTAGTTTGCGGGCACATTTCGGAATGTTTTTCCATTTGTTCAAACAGATCCTGTGTGGCGCCATTATCGGACGAAGCGTTGCGTGGCCCTCTTTGCTGGCACTTTGACATCGTTAAACTTCCCAGCAAACAACTGACCACACCGTTTCCACGACTTTGTTGTCGCATAACTTTCCGCAACGAACACTCCCTGCTCCACTGTGAGTACCACCGTCCCCTTTGCACTGCTCCACTGACACTGACTACGCCCGGAGTGGATCACGTGGCGGGAGTACACATGAAGTGCGTGTCACGGGGTGTGGTTATATGCATACATTCAAGTCCAATGGTATCCACTCGTCCGGCCCACTTTCATCTGTCCCATCCTGTACTGAAATGATCTGATGGACAGAGTGAGCAGTAATCTGCGGTAGTTTTCCGATGACACTGTGGTACGGGAAGGTGTCGTATTCGAGCTATTACAGAAGGCTACGTGATGACTTAGGCAGAATTTCTAGTTGTGTTGAGCCGTGGCGCTCGTTACTGGCGCGCCAGTCTCTTGGATGTCCATTATCGATCCTTCGATGTTTCTTGTCTTTGCTTGCCTTGTTGTTTTCCGCATTCGCGTGGTGAGTGGCAGTTGACGTTTGCTCGGGCTATCTGCTGAGACACCGCGAGTTACGAGGTGGGAAGCAACCACGTATATGTGGAGTTGGTTGTACGCGGTCTGCCGGTTCAGCATGGAGAATATGATTTTGCTCGCCGTGCCTTGCGACCGCCTAGCTTGGGTTGCTGCCTGGTGTATCCTACACGAGCCATACCGGACGTCCAGCAGAAGCCAGCAGAAGTTAAGCTGCCTTGTGTTTCTTTAAAGAAAAGGAGCAAATGTATAAGACGTTTTGTAACCAATTTTGGTGGCCTCTTAAGCGTGGCCTTCGCGTTTACACTGCCTTTGGGGAAAGCTAATTCTTTTAAATTTAAATAGTTGGGGTTCCCTGTCCTTTATAATCTTTTGGGTGTTTTATCTGAATTTTCTCTTTGGGGTTCCTTCCTTGTGCTTGGTTAAATGTTTACTTGTATAGCGGGAAGTGACTCCTGGTTAAAACTCGCAGAAGGTGTTTGATGTAACTGCCGCTTCCGGCACTTGTCTTTTCAATTAAGTGTTGTCACCCCTTCGAGCGACCTGATGTCACTTCTCGTTAATTAATGCTGGTTACTCATCATCATCATCATCATTTAAGACTGATTATGCCTTTCAGCGTTCAGTCTGGAGCATAGCCCCCCTTATACAGTTCCTCCATGATCCCCTATTCAATGCTAAAATTGGTGCCTCTTCTGATGTTAAACCTATTACTTCAAAATCATTCTTAACCGAATCCACGTACCTTCTCCTCGGTCTGCCCCGACTCCTCCTACCCTCTACTGCTGAATCCATGAGTCTCTTGGGTAACCTTGCTTCTCCCATGCGTGTAACATGACCCCACCATCTAAGCCTGTTCGCCCTGACTGCTACATCTATAGAGTTCATTCCCAGTTTTTCTTTGATTTCCTCATTGTGGACACCCCCCCCCCCCCCCTGCCATTGTTCCCATCTACTAGTACCTGCAAACATCCTAGCTACTTTCATATCCGTAACCTCAACCTTGTTGATAAGGTAACCTGAATCCACCCAGCTTTCGCTCCCATACAACAAAGTTGGTCGAAAGATTGAACGGTGCACAGATAACTTAGTCTTGGTACTGACTTCCTTCTTGCAGAAGAGAGTAGATCGTAGCTGAGCGCTCACTGCATTAACTTTGCTACACCTCGCTTCCAGTTCTTTCACTATGTTGCCATCCTGTGAGAATATGCATCCTAAGTACTTGAAACCGTCCACCTGTTCTAACTTTGTTCCTCCTATTTGGCACTCAATCCGTTTATATTTCTTTCCCACTGACATTACTTTCGTTTTGGAGATGCTAATCTTCATACCATAACCCTTTCATTTCTGATCTAGCTCTGAAATATTACCTTGCAAACTTTCAATCCAATCTCCCATCACAACTAAGTCATCCGCATATGCAAGACTGCTTATTTTGTGTTCACATATCTTAATCTCACCCAGCCAGTCTATTGTTTTCAACATATGATCCATAAATAATATGAACAACAGTGGAGACAGGTTGCAGCCTTGTCTTACCCCTGAAACTACTCTGAACCATGAACTCAATTTACCGTCAACTCTAACTGCTGCCTGACTATCCATGTAAAGACCTTTAATTGCTTGCAAAAGTTTGCCTCCTATTCCATAATCTTGTAGAACAGACAATAACTTCCTCCTAGGAACCCTGTCATATGCTTTTTCTAGATCTGTAAAGCATAGATACAATTCCTGTTCCACTCATAACACTTCTCCATTATTTGCCGTAAGCTAAAGATCTGGTCCTGACAACCTCTAAGATGTCTAAACCCACACTGATTTTCATCCAATTGGTCCTCAACTAATACTCGCACTTTCCTTTCAACAATACCTGAGAAGATTTTACCCACAACGCTGATTAAAGAGATACCTCTGTAGTTGTTACAATCTTTTCTGTTTCCATGTTTAAAGATTGGTGTGATTACTGCTTTTTTCCAGTCTGGTGGAACCTGTCCCAACTCCCAGGCCATTTCAATTATCCTGTGTAGCCATTTAAGACCTGACATTTCACTGTATTTGATGAGTTCCGACTTAATTTCATCCACCCCAGCCGCTTTATTGCACTGCAACCTATTGACCATTTTTTACACTTCCTCAAATGTGATCCTATTTCCATCATCATTCCTATCCCATTCTACCTCGAAATCTGAAACATTACTGATCGCATTTTCACCGACATTGAGCAACTCTTCAAAATATTCCCTCCATCTGCCCAAAGCATCCACAGGATTCACCAACAGTTTTCCTGACCTGTCCAAAATACTTGTCATTTCCTTCTTACGTCCCTTTCGAAGACTGCCAATTACACTCCAGAATGGTTTTCCACCAGCTTGACCCATAGTCTCCAACCTGTTTCCAAAGTTTTCCCACGACTTCTTCTTGGATGCTGCAATTATCTGTTTGGCTTTGCTTCTTTCTTCAACATAACTTTCTCTGTCTACCTGGGTTCTGGTATGTACCCATTTTTGATACGCCTTCTTTTTCCTTTTACAGGCTGCCTTGACTGTATCATTCCACCAAGCTGTTTGCTTCATCCTACTTTTACACATTACTGTTCCAAGACATTCTTTAGCCACTTCTAGTACTGTGTCCCTATACCTTGTCCAATGACTGTAATTGACTACATTCAACTAACTGGTACCTTTCTGAGATCGCTGTTATGTACTTGTGCCTGATTTCCTTATCCTGAAGTTTCTCCACTCTCATCCTCCTACATATGGACCTGACCTCCTGCACTTTCGGCCTCACAATCCCAATTTCACTGCAGATTAAATAATGATCAGTGTCATCAAAGAATCCCCTGAATACACGTGTGTTCCTCACAGCCTTCCTGAATTCCTGATCTGTTATTATATAGTCAATGACAGATCTGGTTCCCCTGCCTTCCCAAGTATACCGGTGAATGTTCTTATGTTTGAAAAGGAGTTTGTGATTACTAAGCCCATACTGGCACAGAAATCCAAGAGTTGTTTCCCCTTCCTGTTGGCCTCCATATCCTCTCCAAATTTACCCATAACATTTTCGTACCCTTCTGTTCGATTTCCAATCCTGGCGTTAAAATCACCCATGAGCAGAACACTGTCCTTGTCCTTTACTCTAACAACTATATCACTGAGTGCCTCATAAAAACTATCCATCTGATCTTGATCTGTCCCTTCACAATGCGAATATACTGACACAATCCTAATTTTCTTGCTAGACACTGTCAAATCTATCCACATCAGTCGTTCGTTTACATACCTTATTGCAACTATGCTGGGTTCCATTTCTTTCCTGAAGTAAAGCCCTACACCCCATTGTGCTATTCCTGCTTTGACTCCTGACAGGTAGACCTTGTATTCTCCCACTTCCTCTTCTTTCTCACCCCTTACCCGAATGTCACTAACAGCTAAAACGTCCAGCCCCATCTTACTTGCAGCCTCTGCCAGCTCTACCTTCTTTCCAGAGTAGCCCCCATTGATATTAATAGCTCCCCATCTCATTACCATTTGTTTGCCAAGTCGTATCTTAGGAGTCCCTGGTGTGTCAGTTAGAGGTGGGACTCCGTCACCTCCAAAGGTCCGATGCATTTTGCTCTGATTGTTGCCAGCATCATATTTAAAGTACCAGGGAAGCAGGTTGCTAGCCTTACTTGCCCCGAGTCCCATTGGGTTTTACCCCTAACGGCTGAGGGACTAACCGGTGGATTTGGTAGTCTTTGCCGTATGAGCTGGTTTATGTGTACTTAATTTTGAATTGGCCATTTGAATTAATATATTGGAGTGCAAATAGCACTAAGGCAACCTCATTGTATACCACCTTGTGCCTCGGTCTGGTACCTTAATTTTCAGTGCTACGAGTTAGCTCCACTAACGGTTTTACCGATCTGGTCCCTTCAAAATCTTGTCTTGTATAAGTTTGCCCCATGTGTGTCTGGGAACACAGAGATGAGCTTTAGTGTGACTTCAGTGCTAGTCAGTTAATGGAATCTTCATTTTGGCTTGGCTTCCACTGAAGAGTTTGAGTGGAGCGAAATGTGTTTGATTTGTTATTCATTTAATTACTGTAAGTTTGTTTATTTAATGGGGAGCAAGACATTTAAAGACTGTTGGTATTAACTCCCTTAGTTGCGGGGTGTTGCTAATTCGATCCAAATGGTCTACTACTTATTCAATGGCAAGGTTGTTCATTAGTTGGTTACTGTGAGTACAAATTCACGCTATTTGTTTGTTACCGAAATTGTTGAAGTGTCTGTGTCGTGATTCAATCACTAGCTACGTGTTTGAGCTAAATTGATATAAACCTTAAAATTTGTTGCCAACAGAAACCCTTAAGACAGCCAAGTTTTGTCACTGCTTATGTTAACCTTTACTAGGAGTAATATTACATGTAGTTAAATTTTGTCTTAAAATGTGTATTTCTCTGATGTAATAAACGAGTGATAAAAGAAAACAGCAAAGGGGCCTGGTCCTTCCCATTGTGTCCGGTTTGTAACACGTATCAGGTGTGACGAAGCGTAACTTGTTATAAACGTCGAAAAATGCAAGTTAATGCGGATGAGTATAGAAAACAACCAGTAACTTTCTAACACAGCATTAGCAGTGTGCTGCTGGACACAAAAACGTCGTTTAAATATGTGGGCGTAACGCAGCAAAGCGATGAAATGGAACGAACATGTGAGGACTGTGGTAGAGAAGGGAAATGGTCGACATCGTTTTATTGGGAGAGTTTTGGGAAAGAGTAGGTTGTATATAAACGAGACGGCATACAGAACACTAGTGCGACCTATTCTTGGGTGCTACTCGAGTTTTGGCATCCCCACCAGGGTGAATTAAAAGGAGACATCGAATCGGTTCAGGCACAGACTCCTAGATTTGTTACCGGTAGGTTTCGATCAGCATATACAGGGCTATTACAAATGATTGAAGCGATTTCATAAATTCACTGTAGCTCCATTCATTGACATATGGTCACGACACACTACAGATACGTAGAAAAACTCATAAAGTTTTTTTCGGCTGAAGCCGCACTTCAGGTTTCTGCCGCCAGAGCGCTCGAGAGCGCAGTGAGACAAAATGGCGACAGGAGCCGAGAAAGCGTACGTCGTGCTTGAAATGCACTCACATCAGTCAGTCATAACTGTGCAACGGCACTTCAGGACGAAGTTCAACAAAGATCCACCAACTGCTAACTCCATTCGGCGATGGTATGCGCAGTTTAAAGCTTCTGGATGCCTCTGTAAGGGGAAATCAACGGGTCGGCCTGCAGTGAGCGAAGAAACGGTTGAATGCGTGCTGGCAAGTTTCACGTATAGTGATGTGAAAGATTCAGTGTTTAAACCTCCTCTACCAAGAAACGTGCCAGAACTGCGAGCTCGCATCAACAATGCTTTCGAACTCATTGATGGGGACATGCTACGCCGAGTGTGGGACGAACTTGATTATCGGCTTGATGTCTGCCGAATCACTAAAGGGGCACATGTCGAACATTTGTGAATGCCTAAAAAAACTTTTTGAGTTTTTGTATGTGTGTGCAAAGCATTGTGAAAATATCTCAAATAATAAAGTTATTGTAGAGCTGTGAAATCGCTTCAGTCATTTGTAATAACCCTGTAAGTATTTCAGAGATGCTACGTGAGGTAAAATGGGAATTCCTGGAGGAAAGACAACCCTCTTTTCGCGAGGCTCTATTAAATTTATAGAAACTGAACTTAGGTCGACTGCAGAATGATTCTACTGCCGCCAACGTACTAGTAGCGTAAGAACACGAAGATAAGATTTGTGCGGAAGCTTATAGACAGTCGTTTTTTCGTAGCTCTGTTTGTGTGTGGCACAGGAAGAAAAATGACTAGTATGGTAAGTGGTACCCTCCCCCATGCGCCGTATGGTGTGTTGTGGAGTATGTAGCTGATGAGCCAAAACATTATGACCACTGCCCACTGCGAGGTTGAATGCTTCCTGGTGGTGTCGTGGGCGTGTGACGCAATAAAGAAAGAATCTAACCTGGGGAGCGACGAAAGGGCAGTCATTATTGCGAAGATACGGGCCCCAAATACGGAAATCGCCGATTTAAGCAGTGTTGACAAAGGGCACATAGTTGTGGTGTTGCAGTTGTGAACGAGAATCTCTGAAACAGTGATGATGGTCACCTATTAACGTCCTACTGCTGTGAGCATCCATGGAAAGTTGTTGAAGAATAGTGAAATAACGAATAGGCCATACAGTATAGGTCGACCACGTCTCGTCACAAAACGTAGAGGTTGGAGGATTCCTCACTGTGTAATTCAGGACAGACAGAGACCTGTGACGTATCTGACGACAGAACATAACGCTGGTGCAGGCACAAGTGTTTCCGAGCACACCGTTCAAACTGAAAAGTGTGTGCTAAGGTCCGATCAGGGTAGATCCAGAAAATAAAGTCCATAGTTGCCAACCGCAAGATGGAATGAATATAATATCTTTGAGTAGGAGGATCTTTGAAGGTTAAGAGATTTGGGCGCGCGCAGTAAAAAACATGGTCATCGCAGCTAGGTGCCTGGAGGAAGCATATGTGTGGTGGCAGCTTTAAGGTAGGATTCGCACTACAAAGTTTTCAGGTTGTACACTCAGCAATTAAACTTGATTGATGAGCCAAATATATGTGTCATTACTGGCAAAATGGAGGAGTGAAACAAGTTTGCAGATGCAGTCAAATGTGGGTTTGTTGAATAATTAATTTGGGACAAATTTATCTTTGATACTTTCACTAATTAAAAAGGAAACAATTTTGGTTCGATACTTTCACTTTTAAAGATAATTTTGGACGTTATACTTTCACTTGGCGACCCTGTCACGTTAATAGGAGAAGCTATAAAAAGATTTCAAAATGGTTTTTGTTAGATAATGTTCAGAGTTAGGATTTGTATGTCCAAGTTTTGAAGAAGTAAGCATTTTGTAAAATTTTTTGTAAAAGTGATTCGTGCTACTAAAATGTTGGAAATGATAGTTTTTGTATATGACTTAAATTTTAACAATATTTATATATTGAGATCAACATTGTGTTTAAATCTAACAGCCAGAATCATAATCCACATCCTTTTGCTTGTATTGAATATGAAAATAAGTAGTAAAGTAAAGTTACCCACAAAATGAAAGAACACAAAGAAAATGAGGCCCCTATGCAATATATATGTGCAGTTCATGGTTTGAAATAGATTTTGGTGTAACTTTATTTATTTAATCGTATGGCTAGGGCCCCCTGTCGGGCAGGCCATTCGTCGGGTGCCGGTATTTCAATTTGACGCCACTTCGGCGACCTGCAGTCGATGAGGATGAAAGGATGATGATGAGGACAGCACAACACCCAGACCGTGGGCGGAGAAAATTCCCCGACCCAGCCGGGAAACGAACCCGGGCACAGAGGATTGACAATCCGTCATGCTAACCTTTCAGCTACCGGGGGCGGACTTGGCATAACTAAAGTTACCAGAGCAAAGTTATTTCAAATAACTAATTTTATGCCATTGCACAACTGGCATTATTCCAGTCAAGATATAATTTCATTAAGTAAACATCAGGGCCAAAAGTTAATTTTTCAGTACCATCTTAATGCCATTGCACAAACGGCATTATTCTCTTAAACTTGATTGCTGAGTCAGATACATGTATTACTGGCAAAATGGAGGAGTACACGAAACAAGTTCGCAGATGCAGTCAGATGTAGGTTTGTTGAACAACTATTTTGGAACAATTTTATCTTTGATACTTTCACTAATTAAAAAGGAAACAATTTTGGTTGAATACTTTCACTTTTAAAGATAATTTTGGATTTGATACTTTCAAAACGCCATTGTTTAACATGGAGCTCCACACCACAGGCAACGACATCGTCAGTTATGATTGCAGCGGGTACAGCATCACCGAGTGTTCACCATAGATCACTAGATACTTGTCGGCTGTCGAATAAATAGCATTTCTTGTTACATCAGGTCGGTATTTTTGTCCTTACACGCCGTTCGTCCAAACGAATGTCTGCATCAAACATGCACCGCACCACAGATGCTGACCGGTGAGGACAGAATTATGCTGTGGGATACACTGAGTTGGGATTCTATGGTAACTGTAGTGGTAATCGAAGGCATCATGACGATGACATCTTCCAGCTGCATAACAGTCCTTGTTACAAGGTCAGAATTTTGCTACAGTGATTTGAGGGTCATTATAATGAACTCACTTGACCTGCAAATGTGCCTAATCTGTACTTATTGGAACACATATCGGGTGCCAGCTGCTTGCCTGTAAACCACCATCCCGTAATTTGCGGTAATTGTTTGACCTGTGCGTACATATCTGGTGCCAGATACTTCTGGAATCCTGCCAAGGACCTGTAGAATCCACGCCAAGCGGAATCTCTGTTGTACTGGTTCGGAAGGTGAGGCGACACGCTATTAAGTGGGTGGTCATAATATTGAGCCGTTCTGCGGCTCGCGTTGGTGCTGTTTGTAGGTTTCCGCCCTCTGTTGCAGGCCAGACGGTATCGTTTAGTTGACATGGTTGCTCTTGTTTGTCTTCTTCTCGTGTTGACTGGCACCAGTCGGTTTCACAAGCGTTGCCTGTCCTCTAGTGACAGCAGCGGCGGTTATCGATATGTAGTAACTGTTGTCCTATCTTTGGGGCGACGTCGTTGTTTTTCCGGGTCATGTGAGTGAGCAGTTCGGTTGGGGACTCAGGAGGAGCCAGGTCTGCACAGTGTGCGAACACACCGGAACCGTTGGCGGCGCGCATGTATTGGCAGATGGAAGGGCTGTGGTCACGAGGGTGCACGACCTCGTCGTAAACCAGATCCTGCAGGCTTTAAGATGGGTGCATTTCCATTCAAGTAGAGAAACCTCCACCACTGTGACATCTTGCGATTCTCCAGTGACTTGGGTTCGTGTTGCTGCTCGTGGTGTTGCCGAGGCAAAGAGCAGCGAGTGGAGTGCTTGGGGAAGGCGGATCTGATTGGCTCTCCTCGACTCCTTATTACTATTTACTGTGTTCAGCTTGTTACAATTTATTAAGTTCAACCAGCAGTATTTTTGCTGCCTGGTGGCCGTTAACACCGTAGTTACCTGCGATGGGGGTTGTTGTATGTAACAGCAGCGTACGTTTCCTCACCTTGCTGCTGCTGTATGGTAAGGCGTACAGTTCTGACAGCTTTCTTGATTGTTGGCCGTTGTGATTCTTCTACTCTGGCGGCAGTTATTCTTTTCTCGTTCTGGGCGCTCTAAGCACAGTATTCTGGGGGGTGGAGGGTGTGGGGGTGGGGGTGGTAATGCAGCCCGGCGGTTCAGCTTTGGCGTGTTGTTCCATTCTTGCGCAACATTGTCATTAGTCATTCGTTAAACTGCCTGCCTGTCTCATCGCTCGCTAAAGTGTTTGTTGCCAGATCTTCTCAGAGGTCGATTCCTGGAGCACCATTTCTGACTGGTCCTTGTGTTTTATTATTGTATTATTTATTACCATACCTTGTAATGCTTATATTAAAGGTTATGTGTGTCTAGTTGGTAGTTTGGTCTCCTCCTGGAATAAATCTAGCAGCGTAAGGGTTGTCTTACAAGGTTACCATCAGCTTACTTCATCCATTTGGTGCTCAGTTGCTCGTTTCTCTTAATTAACCTTTGCTTGTATTTGCTGTTTTACAGCAGGTTTCAAAAACTTTTATATTATTACAGTTCCTGGCGTATAAGGCCTTCAGCAATGATTGTGGTCATTTGATTTTGAAAAAAAAATTTCGAAATTTGTGATTTAGCAGGAAGCCTTAAAACCTTATTTAATGCCATTCCTGGCGTTTGATACCATCTGCTGTGTTTCTGGCCACTTACGTTTAATATTTCAATACCTGTAAGTTGCAATTGATGTGAGGTCTTAAACATTTTTAATTTATTGCCATTCTTGGCGTGTAAGGCCTTCAGCCGAGACCACAGCGGCTTGCTTTTTTTTAAACTTAATCTGTATCTGTATTTTATGGTGATTTGCTAAATTGTAAAGCACTGAAAACACTATTATTTACACAGTTGTTTATTCCTTCATGAATAACGTATGGTATATTTTTTATTATTTATTGTTGAGTCTGGAATTACTATTTTAAAAATAAATGTGTGTAACTGTAAAAGGCAACCGATAGAAACTGATTACGGTCGGTCACAATCGTAACCGAATCCTGCCTTCCCTTGACTACCATGTTTCAAATATTTTCGATCATCAGTGAATGAGATGTACATCTACATCTACATCTACATGACTACTCTGCAGTTCACATTTAAGTGCTTGGCAGAGGGTTCATCGAACCACAATTATACTATCTCTCTACCATTCCACTCCCGAACGTGACAAATAAAGAGCACATAAAATTTCTGAGTATCGTCTAAAGCTATTCCCTGCAAAACTCCTTACAGTCTGCGTCAGAGGTAACTTCTAGAACCACTGTTGTCTCTGTCTCCTCTCCCCCTTTCTTTCGCTTTGAATTCACGAACAGCTTGGGGGAAGAACTATTAGCGGCAAAGCTCGATATGAGGTATATTTTCTCTATATTTCTCTGTATCGAGAGGCTTTTGTGGGAGGAAGCAATACGTCGTCCGGCTCTCCTTGGAATGTATACTTTAGGAATTTCAACAGTAAACTTCTATGATGCAAAACGCCTCTCTTTCGACGTCTGCCGTTGGGCTTTATTTAACACCTTCGTAGCTCTTACTAGATGATACAGTGACGTAATGATGGCTCCTCTACCTCGTCTAGTAATTCTACTTGATAAGATTCCCAGACAGGTAAACAGTACCCTAGAATCATTCAAACAAGCGTTTTGCGAGCTACTTCTTTCGTAGATGAAATATATTTCCAGAAGAGTCTCTCAGTTCATCAGAGACTTTTACATGCTTTGTTTCATGTGAACATTCCGTCTTAGATGCTCGGTTGATTACACCTATGTACACTACTGGCCATTAAAATTGCTACAGCAAGAAGATGACGTGCTACAGTCGCGAAATTTACCCGACAGGAATAATATGCTGTGATATGCAAATGATTAGCTTTTCAGAGCATTCACACAAGGCTGGCACCGGTGGCGACACCTACAACGTGCTGACATGAAGAAAGTTTCCAACGGCTCTCTCATACACAGACAGCATTTGACCGGCGTTGCCTGGTGAAACGTTGTTGTGATGCCTCGTGTAAGGAGGAGAAATGCATACCATCACGTTTCCGACTTTGATAAAGGTCGGATTGTAGCCTATCACGATTGCGGTTTATCGTATCGCAACATTACTGCTCGAGTTCGTCGAGATCCAATGACTGTTAGCAGAATATGGAATCGGTGGGTTCAGGAGGGTAATACGGAACGCCGTGCTGGATCCCAACGGCCTCGTATCACTAGCAGTCTACATGACAGGCACCTTATCCGTATGGCTGTAACGGATCGTGCAGCCACGGCTCGATCCCTGAGTCAACAGATGGGGACGTTTGCAAGACAACAACCATCTGCACGAACAGTTCGATGACGTTTGCAGCAGCATGGACTATCAACTCGGAGACCATTGCTGCGGTTACCCTTGACGCTGCATCACAGATAGGAGCGCCTGCGATGGTGTACGCAACGACGAACCTGGGTGCACGAATGGCAAAACGTCGTTTTTTCGGATGAATCAAGGTTCTGTTTACAGTATCATGATGGTCGCATCCGTGTTTGGTGACATCGCGGTGAACGCACATTGGAAGCGTGTATTCGTCATCGCCATACTGGCGTGTTGGTATGGGGTGCCATTGGTTACAAGTCTGGGTCACCTCTTGGTCGCATTGACGGCACTTTGAACAGTGGACGTTACATTTCAGATGTGTTACGACCCGTGGTTCTACTCTTCATTCGATCCCTGCGAAACCCAACACTTCAGCAGGATAATGCACTACCGCATGTTGCAGGTCCTGTACGGGCCTTTCTGGATACAGAAAATGTTCGAATGCTGCCCTGGTCAGCACATTCTCCAGATCTCTCACCAATTGAAAACGTCTGGCCAATGGTGGCCGAGCAACTGGCTCGTCACAATACGCCAGTCACTGCTCTTGATGAACTGTGGTATCGAGGCCGTTATTACGGCCAGAGGTGGTTGTTCTGGGTACTGATTTCTCAAGATCTATGCATCCAAATTGCGTGAAAATGTAATCACATGTCAGTTCTAGTATAATATATTTGTCCAATGAAAACCCTTTATCACCTACATTTCTTCTTGGCGTAGCAATTTTAATTATATATATATATATATATATATATATATATATATATATATATATATATATATACAGGAGCTTTTGTGAAATAAATAAGACACAACGAATTACAGATATTGGCTGCAAGTGGAATTGATTGAAATCATTGTGGAAAGTTTGTGCCGGATAAGGTTTCAAACCCGGGTGTCCTTACCGGGCAGATGCTCTGACCATTAAGCCGTCCGGACACAGTGGTCATCGAAACTGCACGGACTTCCCTAGCACGCCTCTTGTCAGACCCCAGTTCTCAACTTATTCACACACTACTAAAGTAGTGCCCCTTACTCATTATCCTCACTAATCACGGCAGTTTTCCGATTCCTGTAAGAGCTCGAGTTGGTGTGCATAGGAGGTGAGGAGAAGAACAGATACCATTTAGATGCAGCAGCCATTATGAATTAAGACATGAAGGAACAGCAGAGATTGGCTGCCAGCGGGCGTTGACTGAGGTAAAATGTATCATTTGAAATGGCACTTGCGTGTACGTGAAACTGTATTTTACGATATTCCAGTGCCTGCGTTATTGCGAATTACGGTGCAATGTTCCTTCGGACATGTATGCACTGCCGTGAGCCCTCCTCGGATAGCCTAATGGTAAGGCGGCCGCTCGCGATATGCGTGAAATCTGGGTTCTAGTCCCGGTCCGACACAAATTTTCATTATTGTCAGTGCACCATACGGATGGTTATCCATATTCTTAATTGCGAATACATTTCTTGTACTCCGCATTTTGTATGCCAGTGACAAGAAAACGTAATGTCAGGTTCAAATGGCTCTGAGCACTATGGGACTTAACGTCTGAGGTCATCAGTCCCCTAGAACTTAGAACTACTTAAACCTAATTAACCTAAGGACATCACACACATCCATGTCCGAGGCAGGATTCGAACGTGGGACCGTAGCGGTCGTGCGGTTCCGCACTGAAGCGCCTAGAACCGCTCGGCCACAGCGACCGGCAGTAATGTCAGGAATTGATATAAGTTCTACTTCTTTTGGAGAAGCTCCTTTTACAGTACGTGGTTGTTTTGTTGAGGTACTTCCTACAAGCGCATTTAGAGAGAAAAAGAAACCCATAAATAATATATATTCTGTACGTAATGTGTTTCTCCTGAAAATGATGCCTGGCAGAGAGAAAATAGTGTAATACTTACATCACGCAATGGCCTTCTAATTAATGACAAAAACGAAAACGAGAAAATAGTAAAAGGAAGACATCCAACGCTAAGTTTTGCGCTTTAAAACCTCTAAAAAATTCCATCATAAATGCCTCCTTTGGCTTCACATTGAATTAATTCGTGGGATACAAATCTTAATGTTCAGGGTCGAATGGAAAAAGTAATATTTGTCACCTTTATGTCACGCCCAAGAGAAATTTTTTCTCTTGTTTGGCACTCCAACCTTACAGCATTGTTTTCATAATACGTATTCGGTTTCATAGGTAACAGCATTATACACTCCTGGAAATTGAAATAAGAACACCGTGAATTCATTGTCCCAGGAAGGGGAAACTTTATTGACACATTCCTGGGGTCAGATACATCACATGATCACACTGACAGAACCACAGGCACATAGACACAGGCAACAGAGCATGCACAATGTCGGCACTAGTACAGTGTATATCCACCTTTCGCAGCAATGCAGGCTGCTATTCTCCCATGGAGACGATCGTAGAGATGCTGAATGTAGTCCTGTGGAACGGATTGCCATGCCATTTCCACCTGGCGCCTCAGTTGGACCAGCGTTCGTGCTGGACGTGCAGACCGCGTGAGACGACGCTTCATCCAGTCCCAAACATGCTCAATGGGGGACAGATCCGGAGATCTTGCTGGCCAGGGTAGTTGACTTACACCTTCTAGAGCACGTTGGGTGGCACGGGATACATGCGGACGTGCATTGTCCTGTTGGAACAGCAAGTTCCCTTGCCGGTCTAGGAATGGTAGAACGATGGGTTCGATGACGGTTTGGATGTACCGTGCACTATTCAGTGTCCCCTCGACGATCACCAGTGGTGTACGGCCAGTGTAGGAGATCGCTCCCCACACCATGATGCCGGGTGTTGGCCCTGTGTGCCTCGGTCGTATGCAGTCCTGATTGTGGCGCTCACCTGCACGGCGCCAAACACGCATACGACCATCATTGGCACCAAGGCAGAAGCGACTCTCATCGCTGAAGACGACACGTCTCCATTCGTCCCTCCATTCACGCCTGTCGCGACGCCACTGGAGGCGGGCTGCACGATGTTGGGGCGTGAGCGGAAGACGGCCTAACGGTGTGCGGGACCGTAGCCCAGCTTCATGGAGACGTTTGCGAATGGTCCTCGCCGATACCCCAGGAGCAACAGTGTCCCTAATTTGCTGGGAAGTGGCGGTGCGGTCCCCTACGGCACTGCGTAGGATCCTACGGTCTTGGCGTGCATCCGTGCGTCGCTGCGGTCCGGTCCCAGGTCGTCGGGCACGTGCACCTTCCGCCGACCACTGGCGACAACATCGATGTACTGTGGAGACCTCACGCCCCACGTGTTGAGCAATTCGGCGGTACGTCCACCCGGCCTCCCGCATGCCCACTATACGCCCTCGCTCAAAGTCCGTCAGCTGCACATACGGTTCACGTCCACGCTGTCGCGGCATGCTACCAGTGTTAAAGACTGCGATGGAGCTCCGTATGCCACGGCAAACTGGCCGACACTGACGGCGGCGGTGCACAAATGCTGCGCAGCTAGCGCCATTCGACGGCCAACACCACGGTTCCTGGTGTGTCCGCTGTGCCGTGCGTGTGATCATTGCTTGTACAGCCCTCTCGCAGTGTCCGGAGCAAGTATGGTGGGTCTGACACACCGGTGTCAATGTGTTCTTTTTTCCATTTCCAGGAGTGTATGTCGCAGTACCATGTTTTTTCTTGTCTTTATGTAAAAATATAATGATGTTAGTTCCACCCAGTTCTCTGCCTGTACTCTTTTACCAGTATGCCCAGCCTACGGTGTCCGATATCTCTAACGAAGGGTGCCCGCCTAACCCCACGACTTCCGGACGTGATTTCATCTTGGTTTCGCCACGTGTTGAAGATACTCACCGCAGCAGTCCTCGAACATCCGTAATGCTCATGCCGAGCCTCCGGGCCATCACAATCTACCCGCAACAAATTCTGATAGATCGCGCACCTTTCCCGTTCTATATCGACAGCACGCTTACTGATGCTACATCCACCGTGCTTGTGTCTTTTAGCAGTCATTCGTCGCCTGGACGGGTTTATATCGATATTAGGTCGGTGGTCAACATGCTCTGGCTGATCAATGTACACTCTGATCACAATTTAGTAGTGATGAAGAGTGCCATGAAGTTGAGACCAGTCAAGAAGAATCAATACTCAAAGGAGTGGGAAAAGGGAGTACTAAGTGTAACACGCCCGGGGGTACAATTTGGTGGGGGTGGGTACCTTAAACTGGTTGTCGATTCGTGACCGTGCCCCTGTCCACACCACGTACCTGGTAATCCCGCGGCGGTCGTACTGTTCTGCTCCACACTGCTGCTGGCTTGCCTGAAATTATCTATCGAAATATGCAAGCGAGTCAGGGGAGCCGTCAACGTTAAAACACAACACTGTCCGACGTCTGGTATGAACAACTGTATTCTGAAACGATAAAAGAAAGTCGCAGGTTGCACTGTTTACATTCTAATTCAGAAGGGTTATCACAATTAATGGATGATTAACAGTCCACAATATCAACGGACGAGCGCACGCGTAACCGACAACATGCGGGTGATTGTTGATGATGCGGAAGCCGAATGGTTGCACGAAAGTTCTTACGCTCATCACGCATACACAGATATTTGGTATCAGTCCTGGTTGATACTAGTAATGATATAACACTATTCGTAAAGTTAACTTTTTAGTTCTCAGTTCTCACTTAAACGAGCGTGCGCGTAACCGTCGCGGCGCGGCTGATTGTTGATAATGCGGAACGCGATGGCCGAACGCACGTCCTCACGCTCGCTACAAGACTCTGGCACTTAAATGCACTCTTGTGTGGTAAATAGTATTACCGATTCACATTAGTTCATTCTTGGAGACCGAACACGGCGCGGATGATTGATTCAGTACGGTACGACACGCAACGAGAGGCTACACAAATACGTTATCAGCAGCATTGCTCATTTTTAAATTACTTATTGACGCACTTTCCTCTGAATCATTTGCTTATTTTATCATTTTACTGCAATAGCACTTGTAGCATAATTTCATCTTCCATATTAACAATGCCTCTCACATGCAGAGCTACACACAACACAACATAACCGTTCCGTGTCCCGCGCTCGACTCTGCAGACACGGCTGCCCGCAAAGATACTCCACAACTAAGCCAGCGATATGACAATACGCTTACATAAAGAATGATGACATACGATTGAAATTCCCTAATTCTACATACACCTCGGTTAGAAGAAGCTTACTAGACAGATCAGTTGAAGGGAAATGGACATGTCTAAAAAGGGCAACCACAGAAGTTGAGAAGAGAAACTTAGGTACAAAGATGGCAACTGAGAAGAAACGATGCGTAACAGATGTAATACTTCAGATCATTGATGAAAGAAGATAAACATTCAGGGAGAATACAAGTCGCTTAGGAATGAAATAAATAGGACGTCCGGCGAAGCTAAGGCGAAATCACAGCAAGAAAAAAGTGAAGAACTCGGAAGAGAAATGATTGTCGGAAGGACTGGCTCAGCATATAAAACAGTAAAAACAACATCTGACGAAATTAACTGCAAGGGGGTAACATTAAGAGCAGAATTGGACTCCGTTAAATGTGAAGCAGAGAGCGGATAGTTGGAAAGAGAACACTGAAGGCCTTAATGAGGCGGAAGACTTATCTGATGTGATTGAAGAGCAAACAGGTGCCGATTTACGAGAGACAGGGTATTCACTATTAGAATCAGAATTTGAAAGAGCGTTGGAAGAAATAAGGCAGAAGGGATAGATAAAACAGCACCAGAATTTCTATAATCGCTTGTGGAAGTGGCAACAAAACGACTATTCACGTTGATGTGTACAACGTATAAATCTGGCGACATACCATCCGACTTTCCGAAAAATATAATACACACAATTCCGAAGACTGCAAGAGCTGTCAAATACGAGAATTTGGCGTCAGTCAGCTTAACGGCTCATGCATCCAATTTGCTGACAAGAATAATATACAGAAGAACGGAAAAGAAGATTGGAAGTGTTACATGACGGTCATTTTTGTTGCAGGAAAGATAAAGAGAGGAAATTCTGTCGTTGCGGTTGATAATGGAAGCAAGAGTAGAGAGAGATCAAGGCAAATTCGTAGTATCTGACGACCTGAAAAAGCGTTCGACACTCTAAAATGGTGCAAGATGATGACATTCTGGGGAAAATGAGGTTAAGCCATGGAGCGAGACGGTAATATGCAACACGTACAAGAGACATGGGGGAATAATAAAACTGAAACACCAAGAATGAAGTGCTCGGATTATAAGGCAGTGGTATTGTCTTTCGCACTTACTGTTCACATCAAAGTAGCAATGATGGAAATAAAAGAGAGGTTCGAGAGCGGAATTGAAGTTCAAGGTGAAAGGAGTCCAATGATAATAATCGCCGATGACATTGCTGTCCTTAGTGAAAGTGAAGTAGAATTACAGGATCTGCTGAATGGAATAAGCAGACTATTGAGTACAGAATATGGATTGAGAGTAAATCGAAGAAAGACGCTACAGATTTATAGTAATGTTAGAACAACAGTGTACGAAAGGATTCAAATATTACATAATTAAATCTGAAAAGATTACAACTTGCAAACAAAACAAAAAATACTGCAAATGTAAGATTAAAACACCAATACAATATATTTTATATTTCATAACACAAAACGAAAATATTTATACAGAACAATATATTTATCTGGGAATGAATTATTGAACAACCCAATATGAAAACAGCACTGAAGCGGACATACATTAGGTGCGCGTACAGCGATATAGAAGTACTTCTAGCGTATTTCTGACAGATTCATCTTTTGAATACCACTCCATTATATATGACTGAATTTGGTATTAACGATTCCATGCGTTTTGCTATTAGTTAAATGTCGAAATGAAGGTCAAAGTAATAAGGGAGACGGTATTACTAGAAAAAAAAATTGGCACGTCAAGATGCACCGTTGTAACGATACTGGAACTGGAAACTATAGAACTTTTGTTTGAAGTTTTTATTATGTATGTTACCGTTTCAATGGTATTCATTCGGAGACACTAAACTCAATCTTTTCAAGGGGATAATTCACCACCGTTAAAGGCCGTATCGGAACGTATATATAAAATGTGTCTCTCTCACTTTGCTCTACACTACAAACATATTCAAAGGCGATCGAACTGAAGTGTGCCGGAGCGCTGATTGCAGGCTCCTATAGCACCGCCTATTCAAGAAACACTGGGTTTTCTGCTGTTTACTTTACAGTCCGACAATTTCACTACATTTTAACCACGTAAGACAAACGTAAGCAATGACGGCTACCCAAATACGCCTCCTTACCATTACACCATAGAGTTCAAAATGCATACAGAACCGAAAATATGCAATAGTGACATCTCCGACTTAAATTGACACAGTAATAAAATTTACGACGGCCTGCACGGAAAAATTAGTGGCAATAATATTAATTTGTGGTCCGGTGCTAGCGTCTTTCAAATGGTAATCAAAACGTCCTCGGCCCCGGTTTCGAACCCGGCGACGCTGAAGTTTTGAATAAAAATCATCAGAAATTCTCACTCTGCCAATGGCCTAGTCGAAGAGGGTGGAGGAGCGGACAGCGTCCTTGGGGTGGGAAACTGCCCCTTAAGGCCGAAGAATCAGCAATGATCAACGGTATGAGGATACAGAAGACAATGGGAAAACACTGCTTTAAAGACACGTAACTTGTATCTACAGAACAAGTGGCCCGTAACTGGAAAAGTGTCATGATGATCTCTCCATTGGTAAAAGATGCTGGAATAGTCTCCCATTCGGAGCTCCAGGAGGATATTTCCAAGGGGGAGGAGACCACGAGAAAAAAATTGATTAACGAAAGGACAACATTCTACGAATCGGGGCGTGGAATGTCCAAAGTTTAAACGTGGCATGGAAGCTAGAAAGTTTGAAAAAGGAAATGATAATGATGCATCTTGATGTAACTGGGGTCAGTGAAGTGAAATCGAAAGAAGATAAGGATTTCTGGTCAGAAGAGTACAGCGTAATATCGACAGAAGCAGAAAACAGTGTAACTGGAGTAAGACTTGTTATAAATAGGAAGACAGGGAAGATAGTATGGTAATGTGAACGGTTCAGTGATTAGATTGTTCTCACCAGAATGGCAGCAAACCAACGCCAAAAACAGAAGTTTAGGCTACGTTTACATTTAACAGTAGTTCAGGTCTACAAGCCGACTTCACAGGCTGAAGATGAAGAGCTCTTTATACACATGAAGGGCTGAGTGCTATTGACAAGGGATTTCAGATCGATTCCGTATTTCTGGATTTCCGGAAGGCTTTTGACACTGTACCACACAAGCGGCTCGTAGTGAAATTGCGTGCTTATGGAATATCGTCTCAGTTATGTGACTGGATTTGTGATTTCTGTCAGAGAGGTCACAGTGCGTAGTAACTGACAGAAAGTCATCGAGTAAAACAGAAGTGATTTCTGGCGTTCCACACGGCAGTGTTATAGGCACTTTGCTGTTCCTTATGTATATAAACGATTTGGGAGACAATCTTAGCAGCCGTTTTCGGCTGTTTGCAGATGACGCTGTCGTTTATCGACTAATAAAGTCATCAGGAGATCAAAACAAACTGCAAAACGATTTAGAAAAAATATCTAAATGGTGCGAAAAGTGGCAGTTGACCCTAAATAACGAAAAGTGTGAGGTCATCCACATGAGAGCTAAAAGTAACTCGTTAATCTTCGGTTGCACGATAAATCAGTCTAATCTAAAAGCCGTAAATTCAGCTAAACACCTAGATTTACAATTACGAACAACTTACATTGGAAAGAACACACAGAAAATGTTGTGGGGCAGGCTAACCAAAGGCTGCGTTTTATTGGCAGGACACTTAGAAAATGTAACAGACCTACTAAGGAGACTGCCTACACTACGCTTGTCCGTCCTCTTTTAGAATACTGCTGCGCGGTGAGGGATCCGTATCAGGTAGGACTGACGGAGTACATCGAAAAAGTTCAAAGAAAGGCAGCACGTTTTGTATTATCGCGAAATATGGGAGAGAGTGTCACAGAAATACTACAGAATTTGGGCTGGAAATCATTAAAAGAAGTCCGCAGCTCGTGGTCGTGCGGTAGCGTTCTTGCTTCCCGCACCCAGGTTCCCGGGTTCGATTCCCGGCGGGGTCAGGGATTTTCTCTGCCTCGTGATGACTGGGTGTTGTGTGATGTCCTTAGGTTAGTTAGGTTTAAGTAGTTCTAAGTTCTAGGGCTGATGACCATAGATGTTAAGTCCCATAGTGCTCAGAGTCATTTGAACCATTTTGAACCATTAAAAGAAAGGCGTTTTTCGTTGCGACGGAATTTTCTCACGAAATTCCAATCACCAACTTTCTCCTTCGAATGCGAAAATATTTTGTTGACACCGATCTACATAGGAAGAAACGATCACCACGATAAAATAATGGAAATCAGAGCGCGTACTGAGTGATATAGGTGTTCATCCTTTCCAAGCGGTATACGAGATTGGAATAATAGAGAATTGTGAAGGTGGTTCGATGAACATCTGCCAGGCACTTAAATGCGATTTGCAGAGTATCCATGTAGATGTAGGTGTAGACAGAGCAAGTATATGAGGGTACTGAACCGTAATCCAATATGTAAAGGGAAATGAAAATTAAATAGTTATGGAGGACTGGAATGCTGTCGTAGGGTAAGAGAAGAAGAAAGGATTACGGGAGAACATGGATTTGGTGTTAGGAATGAGAGATGAGAATGACTAATTAAGTTCTGCAATAAATCACAGCTAGTCATAAAGAATACTATTTTCAAGAGTCACAAGGGAAGTAGGCATACTTTGAAAAGGCCGGTAGATACTGGAGATTTCAGTTAGGCTAAATCATGGTCAGGCAGAGATTCCGAAATCAGGTACTTGATTTTAAGACGTACCCAGGAGCAGATACAACTCTCATCATAATTAAATAATGGTGAAGCGTAAGCTGAAGATTCTGACACTAATTAAGAAGAATCAATGCGCAAAGAACTAGGGTATGGAAGCAGCAAGGAATGACGAGAGACGCTTTAAGTTCTCTAGTGCTATGGGTACTCCGATAACGAGTAGCTCAGTAGGCAGTTCAGTTGGAAAGTAACGGTGATCTTTAAATAGGTCAGTCACAGAAGTTGTAAAGAAACACATAGGCACGAAAAGATAACTACGAAGAAATCATGGGTAACAGAAGAAATATTTCAGCTGATCGGTGAAAGAAGGAAGTAAAAAAATGTACATGGAGATACAGGAATATAGAGGTGCAAGTCACTTAGGAACGAAATAAACAGGAAGTGCAGGGAAGATAAGGCGAAATGGGTGCATGAAAAATAGAAAAGAATTGAGAAAGAAATGATTGTTGGAAGGACTGACTCGGAATATACAAGAATGAGATCAACCTTCGGTGATATTGAAAGCTAGAGTGATAACATTAATAGTGCAATTGGAATCCCACTGTTAAATGCAGAGGAGACAGCGGATAGGTGGAAAGAAAACACTGAAGGCCTCTATGAGAGGAAAGACTTGTCTGATGTCATTAAGAAAGAAACACGATTCGATAGGGAAGAATCAGAATTTAAAAGAGCTTGGGACAACTTAAGATCAAATAAGGCAGAAGGGATAGCTAACATTCCACCAGAATTTCTAAAATCACTAGGGGGATGTGGAAACAGAACGAATATTCTCGTTGGTGTATGAGTTCAGCGATATGCCATCCGACTTCCGGAAAAATATCATCTACAGAAATCCTAAAGTTGCAAGAGCTATCGAGTGCGAGTATTGTCGCACAATCAGCTTAACAGCTCATTCATGCATTCAAGTTCCTAACAAGAATAATATAGAGAAGAATTGAAATGAAAATTGAGGATTTGTTAGATGACGATTAGTTTTGCTTTAGGAAAGGTAAAGACACCGAGAGGCAGTTCTGACATTACGGTTGATGGTTCTGAGCACTATGAGACTTAAGTTATGAGGTCATCAGTCTCCTAGAACTCTCCTAGAACCTAACTAACCTAAGGACATCACACACATCCATGCCCGAGGCAGCATTCGAACATGCGACCGTAGCGGTCGCGCGGTTCCAGACTGAAGCGCCTAGAACCGCTCGGCCATTACGGTTGATACTGGAAGCAAGACTAAAGAGCAACCAAGACACATTCATAGGATTTTTCGACCTGGAAAAAGCGTTCAACAATATGAAATTCCGCAAAATGTTCGAGAGAGACGGATAGTAAACAACATGTGCAAGAACCAAGAGGGAACAATAAAGTGGAAGCTCGAGAAGGAAGTCCTCGGATTGAAAAGGGTGTAAGACAGGGATATAGTCTTTCGCGCCTATTGTTCAGTCTATACATCGAAGAAGCAATGACAGAAATAAAAGCTAGGTTCAACAATGGAACTAAAATTCAGGGTGGAAGAATTTCAATGAGAATAATCGATGGTGACATTCCTATGCTCAGTGAAAGTGGAGAAGAATTACAAGATCTGCTGAATGGAATGGTCTAATGAGTACACAATGAGGACTGAGACTACATCGCAGAAAGACGAAAACAACGAGCAGTAACAGAAACGAGAATAGCGAGAAACTTAACATTAGGATTGATGGCCACGAAGTAGATAAAGTTAAGGAATTGTGCTACCTAGGCAGTACAATAACCCAAGACAGACGAAGCAAATAGAACATCAAAAAAAGACTGGCACTGGCATAAAGGGCGTTCCTGGCCACAAAGAGATGTCTACCAGTATCAGAGAGAGGCCTGAACTGGACGAAGAAATTTCTGACAATGTAGGTTTGGAGTACAGCAGACCTAGTGCAGCGGCCAGCAGCGCTATGTCAGTTGAAGATCCATAGCGCAAACAGGCCGATCAAGATGGCCCCGGAGATTCTCCATTCGGTTTAAATCCTGGAAGTTTGGTGGCCAGGAGAGTATAGTAAGCTCATCCTGTTGCTCTTAGAACCACACAGCAAAAAACACACTACTTGCAGGGGTGGACATGGTTCCCATGGATAGATAAATACTAGTGCTGGTCCATTGTGTCTCCCATAATGGCGAGATCACCTAGGGAATTCCTCCGGCTGTCCGATGCAGAAAAATGTGACTCATCTGAAAAGGCCACTTGTCATCAATTGTTGGACCTGAAGTTGCGTACTGAGTTGTTAATTCCAAGCCTTCATCTAAAAGTGTATGAACCAGGCACCTGCTGCAGAAGCCCATACGCAGCAACATTCGCTGAACGAAAGTTGAAGAGACAGTGGTCGTATGTCCTTGGTTCACCTGGATGGTCAGTTGCTGAACAGCTGTACGTATACATCTCCTCAACTGTTGTTCACCCCTATCATTTATGGCCCGTGGTGTACCACAGTTTTGCTAGGCGCCGCTGTTGAATAGCGCTATTTAGCTATTCATGGTACACTTTAATCATAGAGGTAGGCAAAAAGTTTAAAAACCTAGACGGTTCGGAAATGGTTCCGCCAGTGGCCCGAAAGCCAGTGATCATACCCTTTAGGACGTCAGATAAATCACTCTGTTTCCACATTACGACAACGACTGAACTATTTTTTCTGCGTCCCCCCGACACGCTTCATACATCTTCCACTGCTAGTGTTGCCATCTGCCGTCTCTGAGCGATTATTACACGATCAAGTCGAACATAGGTGGTGGTCACATTAACGTGACAATGATGTGCGCATTGAATCAAATGCTGCATATCACCTAACTCAAAGTTGTAGGAGAACATCGACGTGCGGAAAGGAATGAAAGAGGAAGCTGCCTGGTAGAATTCTACGCACGCCATATTTTCATCATCTCTAATACATCGCTTAAAAGTCGTGATTGAATGTTGTTTACTTGGAAGATACCTGGAGACTCTCGAATGTTTCCAATAAAAAGAAATTTCGACTCTGATCTTAATTAAGGAAGAAATTGCAGAAAAGCAGAATATTTTGGATCTGGGAAGCAGATGAGTTGAAAGTCCCAGAAGTTCCTGAGAGCTTCAAGGGGAGTATTAGGCAACACCACAGGAGACGAGGTACTGGCGGAATTAAAGTTGTGAGGAAGGGTTCTAAGTCGTGCTTGGGTAGCTCAGTCGGTAGAGCACTCGCCTGCAAAAGGCAAAGATCCCGACTTCGAGTCTCGGTTTGGCTCACAGTTTTAACCTGCCAGGAAGTTTCATATCAGCGCACACTCCGCTGCATAGTGAATATTTCATTCTGGAATCCTCAATTTTGTTTTCCAATCTTCTGTTTATTTTTTTTTATCAGCCACTTGGATGCATATGGTGTAGCCAATAATATCTCAATATTATTAAGACTTTGTGGTCTGCTTTGGAGTGAAAGGTGCATGATCGCTATCTACCTCTATCATTGTTACCCGAACTTGCAACTATTTTGCGGGAAGAATGGTGCAAGATTCCCTTGAAAACCTCGCAAGATCTGTGTTTATCCATTCCGAGACCAAGTAATGGGCATGGTAATCTGTTGTGTTTTTGGTGTTTAGATATTTTTTTCCACCACTGTGTGAGAAATATATTCATTAAATTATGCCCTCTGCTTTTAAAACACCCTGTATAGTATGGCTATACGAGGAATATGAACTAGAAGCCAATATTGAAGAAAGGGAAATGGAAGTAGATCAAAGGTTGTTGGATGATACGGCACTGCGAGAGAAACTGACACAGCGCTCAAAAACCTAACTCATAACAAGATTCATGAAGTAGGCGATACGCCCCAGAGTTAATGAGAGCCTTGGAACAGGCCCTATTTTACCTGCTGTCCAAGTTATATGAGATAGGCGAAGTACCATCATACTTCAAGAAGAGTATCGCAAGTCCAGTTCCAAAGAAGTCATGTACTGAGAAGTGTTAATATTACCCAGCTATTAGTTTAATAAATCATCCAACCAAAATACTGATACTAACTTATTATTTACAAAAGAATAGGTAGACATCGACATCAGGGAAGAACAGTTTGGGTTCCGGAGAAATGTAAGCGCACTCAAGGCGCTACTGTTTGTTCAAATGGTTCAAATGGCTCTAAGCACTATGAGACTTAACATCTGAGGTCATCAGTCCCCTACAACTTAGAACTACTTAAACCTAACTAACCTAAGGACATCACACACATCCATGCCCGAGGCAGGATTCGAACCTGCGACCGTAGCAGCAGTGCGGCTCCGCACTGAAGCGTCTAGAACCGTTCGGCCACCACGGTCGGTTACTGTTTGTACAACTGATGTTAGAAGATAGGTTGAAGAAAGGCAAATTAATTTTTATAGCATCTGCAGATATAGAGAAAGCTTTTGTGAATGTTGACTGGACAACACTCTTTGAAATTTTTCAGGTAGCAGGGATAAAATATAGCAGGGATAAAATAAAGTGAGCCCAAAGTTGCTTACGATTTGTACGGAAATCATACTGCAGTTATAAAACTCAAAAGCTAAGAAAGGGTAGCACTGGTTGAAAAGGGAGTGAGACAGATTTAGAGTCCATTCTTCAGATACACTAAGCACGCTGTAAAGGAAACTAATGATGAATTTTGAAAGTAAATTAAAATACAGGGAGAAGTAATGAAAGTCCTAAAATGAGTCGATGATACTGTAATTCTGTCAGAGACAGCAAAAGAGGGTAGCTGAACTGAGTGGATAGTGACTTGACAAGAGGTCCCAAGATTATCATCTTCAAAAGTACGACCATGATAACGGAATGTAGTTGAATTAAGTCTGGCGATTATGAGATACTTAGGTTAGGAAATGAGAGACTGAAACTAGTAACTTATTTTTGCTATTTGAGCAGCAAAACAAGTAATGAAGTCCGAAGCAGAGAAGCAACAGCAAACATTTTAGGAAAAGAGGACATTATTAACATCCACTACAAATTTAAGTATTAATACATCATTTCTGAAGGTATAGCTGTGTATGGAAGCGCAATGTGGACGATAAGTAGCTTAGACAAGAAAATGGGAGAAGCTTTTGAAATCTGGTGATCGAGAAGAATGCTGAAGATTAGCTGAGTATCTGGAGTGACTAAAGAGGGGGTGCAGAATCGAATTGAGGAAAAAAAAAATTGTGGCTCAACTTGACCAAAAGAAGGTATCGGTTGATAGGACGTATCCCGAGGCTTGAAAGAATCGACAGTTTTGCAACAGAGAGAAGTGTGTGCATTAAAAGTTGTAAGGGGAGACCTACGTATGAAAGGTTGGCTGTTTCAAATTGACGGTTGCAGTAGTTATGCGAAGGTGAAAAGTCTTGCACAGGATGGAGTAGCTTGGAGAGCTCTGTCAAAAATGTCAATGTACTGAAGACTACAACAACAGTATACGTAGACAATGGCAAGCACTGTGGATAACGAATATAGCCAATACAATTTTTTCATTAGATGTAATTGTTTTCTATGTTTGAATTACCTTAGAAAATAAGAAACAGCGAACAACGGGAATGATATTTCATACGTAATTCCTTTTGCCTGATGCATTTATCCACTGCCTCTGTGGTGATCCACTCTCATGAAACCTGTGAACAACTTAAATACTTAGTTCAAGATCGAAAAACAGTTGTGCAGTAATACGCCCAATATATCCTTAGTAATGCCAGTGGCTTTGTTTTACTTTCTGTCAAGGTAGCATTACTGTTTCGTGTATTATCTCTTTCTTAATATGGCGATTACCAATTTTTAAATTGCGTTTCGCAAGACACTTCTTATTCCCGTTTCGATCTAAAGTTTTTTCTCCTAGAGCCAAAGAGCCCAGCTGCTGACATACCCACCTGTTACTGGCTGGATTCTGGACTCCTCTACGTTTCCGTAAATTAACTTGTAGCATCGGTTGTTGATGGCGTACTTTATGCAAGGAATGCTTCGTCTGCACGGAATGCGTTCCACAAAACAATGGAGGAACATCCATTATCATTACGCAGGCTGAAACCACGATAGGAATGCGTTTATACACACTTCAGCCGCTGCTGCTCGCATTCTCGACCACCTAACAAACACCACGCGATCTGCGTTTCCAGTCGTGATTTTCACCTCCCTAAACAACTAAACATATCCCGGGTACACATGTCCGAAACATCAAGCCTCAGTAAACACCCAGCCATGACATACGACCATCATTTGGAAAATATATTCCAATGGAATGTATGAAGAAATACATAGACGTTAGCCATGCAGTTTATTATTTGCTATTTCCTACGATGTAATAATCTCCTTCGATAAGAGATTTACGTAACGAAGGGAGAGTTGTTTATGAGACTAGATTGGCAAAAGATTAAAAACGTGTAACATAACATTTTTTTTATATTTTCGTTCTTACATAGTGACCCTTAAGCACAAGGCATTCACACAACTGAGACAACATTTATCTTTTTATTTTTCTTCAGTGCAGAAGCAAAAAAGGGGGAAGGCATTTACATTTTTATTTTTCATTCAATAAAAATCTCTTGTCTTCCAGTCACTTTTTTTGTATTAGTAAACTGACGAAATTCTTGTGATGAATAGGGTCGATGCGGAATTATTCGGAAACCCAGATGAGGGAAGTCTTCACAACAGCCGTTAAGTGATAACATGAATGGTGCTTTTAGAAGGGACTGTGTTCAGTGGCACCAGAACATAATACGTGCGTAGTGAGGGATGATAGTGTTAGCGATTCATTTGTCACAGTAATCGGCGCTCAGGAGGAGAGTACGTGAGCCCTGTGTTTTGCTCTGCAGACAGTAGCTGTACTGAGCTGTACTGAGTTTAGAGGTGAACAGTGTATGAAACATTCTTATAGGGTACAATCACGTCCTGCCGACGAGCACATTCTCTTGTAGAACCATTTTTTCCCTTTCAAATTGCTGAATTTTATTCGCTACCTACAGTTCCTCAGACCTTCACAGTATTCCAACCACGTCATGACGATGATCGTTTTCATGTGTCACCAGCATCACCATTACACCATAGCATCATTACATTCGTCATCAATCATTATATTTTAACTGTAAAATAAAATCATCTACAAAGTTTAAAAAATTACCAGTATATATATATTGTTCACTAATGTGTTTCCAAAAATTATCATTTGTTTTTGAGTGTTTAAAAACATCCTTTCATGTTAGGTAACTTTTGGGTGAAGACTGGTCCTGCCTGCACCTTCAAGAGGAACTGAAACAACAGTTAAGAAATAGGTTGAGTAAGGAATCATTCAATGGCAGCACTGTTCATTGGAACAACATCGCATGTCATCTGCATCACTTTCGATGATCGCCTGACTCTGCATTAACATAGCAGGAACACTTGCACCCTAAAGTTACCGGGTACCTCAGTAGTAGAGAAACAAAGCCAAAGTGACACCAAATTACATTGTTGCTATATTTATTCAAGATGGCATCTATTCCTGGCTGGTCTCCCCATCTCCTCTCCATAGGCGGTAGATGCAGCAACATTGCACCTCCACTCCTCCTCCTCCCTCACTTTCCCTTCCCTCCCCACTTTCCCGCTCCTCTCCACCACATCCCTCCCCTGCCCCCTTACGGACTGGCAGGCAAAGACTCAGTGCTGGATCATAACTCACGGTTACGCCGAGGGGTGCCTCACTTAGAGAGCATCCCAGGGCGCCCCTAATAGCTACAACTCCAATAACTGTTTTTCAACTGTTGTAGGCTTTTTTTTTTACTTTTGGAATTAGGTTCTCTTTATTATACAGTCGAATCGAAAACAAGCTTTATATCATCACAAACAATACACCACACACAAATAGCTTTACCTTTAACCACCATATGATGTACACAAGTCCTCAATGCAAAAGGCATCGTATGATAAAAATAAGATGTACCAATACCCTTATTAAAAACTTCACCACCATTACAAGTACGATAAGTAATGACAACACCGTTATTAGAAATTTCAAGACTACCAGTACTCTCAACACCTCCACGGCAAACAATATCTGCTGGAGCTTTTGGAGAGGAACAATATGAGGTGCTGTCTTGGGAATTGTGTTCATTTATTTATTGTGTATTATGCTGCTGGAGGAATTTCCTAAATTTTGGTGGGAAACCGAACTGAGAGACTAGCTGCTTAAGATTCAGATAAAAACAACTGCTCAAAATTGATGAGCTGTTATAAAAAAGCTTTCATTAAAAAACAATAGTCCACACACAGAGAAAACATTCAAATCGATAACTCCCCTACACATTAAAAAACGCTTTGTAGCTCACCTTACACTGCGAAAAACTTCGAACGACACGTAGAAGAACATCCGAAAACGATGCAAGAAAAACCTGTTCTAGTAACATGACGCTTGCTACAGATATAGGAACTGTGCCTCTACAGGTATAAAAACAGACACAAGGAAACCACCAGAAATTCTCACCAATGTCCTAATGCACTACACAGTGTTAAAAACAAAACTAAGTATCACAACACCTGCCCTGTTCATCCAACTGTGTGAATAGGAAATCATATTATCACCATACATACTGGTGATGATCATAAAAGGTTATCAAAACGTGCTACAGACGCGAAATTTAATCGACAGGAAGAAGATGCTATGATATGCAAATGAATAGCTTTTCAGAGCATTCACACAAGGTTGGCACCGGTGGCGACACCTACAACGTGCCGACATGAGGAAAGTTTCCATGCGATTTCTCGTACACAAACAGCAGTTGACCGGCGTTGCCTGGTGAAATGTTGTTGTGATGCTTCGTGTAAGCAGGAGAAATGCGTACCATCACGTTTCCGACTTTGATAAAGGTCGGATTGTAGCCTATCGCGATTGCGGTTTATCGTATAGCGAGATTGATGCTCGCGTTGGTTGAGATCCAATGACTGTTAGCAGAATGTGGAATCGGCGGGTTCAGGAGCGTAATACGGAACGCCGTGCTGGATCCCAACGGCCTCGTATCACTAGCAGTCGAGATGACAGGGAACTTATCCGCATGGCTGTAACGGATCGTGCAGCCACGTCTCGATCCCTGAGTCAACAGATGGGGACGTTTGCAAGACAACAACCATCTGTACGAACAGTTCGACGACGTTTGCAGTAGCATGGACTATCAGCTCGGAGACCATGGCTGCGGTTACCCTTGGCGCTGTTTCACAGACAGGAGCGCCTGCGATGGTGTACTCAACGTCGAACCTGGGTGCACGAACGGCAAAACGTCAATTTTTCGGTTGAATCCAGCTTCTGTTTACAGCATCATTGATGGTCCCATCCGCGTTTGGCGACATCGCGGTGAACGCACATTGGAAGCGTGTATTCGTCATCGCAATACTGGCGTATCACTCGACGTGATGGTATGAGGTGCCATTGGTTACACGTCTCGGTCACCTCTTGTTCGCAGTGACGGCACTTTGAACAGTGGACGTTATATTTCAGATGTGTTACGATCCGTGGCTCTATCATTCATTAGATTCCTGCGAAACCCTACATTTCAACAGGATAATGCACGACCACTTGTTGCAGGTCCTGTACGGGCCTTTCTGGATACAGAAAATGTTCAACTGCTGCCCTGGCCAACACATTCTCCAGATCTCTCACGAACGTCTGGTCAATGGTGGCTGAGCAACTGGCTCGTCATAATACGCCAGTCACTACTCTTGGTGAACTGTGGTATCGTGTTGAAGCTGCATGGGCAGCTGTACCTGTACACGCCATCGAAGCTCTGTTTGACTCATTGCCCAGCCGTATCAAGGCCGTTACTACGACCAGAGGTGGTTGTTCTGGGTACTGATTTCTCAGGATCCATGCACCTAAATTGCGTGAAAACGTAATCACATGTCAGTTCTAGTATAATATATTTGTCCAATGAATACCCGTTTATCATCTGCACTTCTTCTTATTATAGCAATTTTAATGGCCAGTAGTGTATTTTCGTCCCCATTTTATGCGTTTTTAAAGCGATATGTTCTTGCTGTTGTGATTTCAGAGTGGCCGAGGTCTGTCACACCAACGCCGATAAACCTATCGCAACAGCCATGTAAGTATGTATTGTGTTTCTCTCTCAGAAAAAAGCTTTCGTTTTCATGTTCTTATTGCTGTTAAGCTCCTATAGAGGCGCTGGAACAGTGAGTGCATGACAATGAGATACCAGAGGAAATGGTGTGGTAGTTGTTGTTTGGAGTGTGAGCTGCAGTTCCGTGAAACACAGTTACCGTTTCTGAACTGGGTGGAGGCAGTCCGAATGACATTGAGGATACGGTTTCGTCGTGGGGCAGGGAGATTTTGGTAATTTTCTTTATTTTCTGCACTATATGTCAAATTTCTTTTTTTTGCAGCAGCAGCAGGCGAGTCTCCATACTTATTACTTCTCTCTCTTCACAGCTGCATCACCTCGGCTTAATGTGGTGCAGGTGCACAGTCAGGTGATATCACCAAGAAAATATGGTCCCATATGGCGTGCCTCACCCTGCAGGACAAGTCTTGCAGCTGTGTGGGCCTCTGCCACGACCTCCACTGACACAGCTCACACTGCCACAGCCCCCGCTGCATCGTTGCCTCCCCCCCCCCCCCTCACTCTGGCACCTGTGAGAAACATCACCACCGGTTGCTGCGACACCTCCACCCCAGTAACAACAATCTCACCAACCTGTTTCACCCACAGGCCAGCAGCTCCCATTGGCCTGATGCAGACATCCAGCATCTCTGACTCACACCTCCATCACAAATATCTGGAGCAGGGGAAGGTCCTGCTGCCAGTACATCTCATCAGCCTGCATCACCCCAGCCCACTTGCTCCAACTGGGGCAACAGAGACGGTCAGCAGTGTCCTTTCCAAACAACAACTAGCTATAGGGTTTCTTTGGTTGCCAGCAGCTTCCTCTCCCATCCTAAAAGTCATCAGCACCAGGTTAGTAATGTCACACCAGAGCTAAACTACATGGTGACTGAGGATGGTTTTGATGAGCGAATATCATTCATGGAAACTGAGGAACCAGCAGGAGATAGAAAGACCCACTGGGGTTTCTGAAAGCGTGCCTTCCCCTGCTGGAGAGAGACCTCACTGGCCTTATAAATCATCAGCATTACTCATCCGTTAAGTGCAGTACATTTATGCGCTGTAAGCTCATGCATCCCCCAAACAAGTCATTGCTGTAGAGTCAGCGTCGTTTACATTTGGGGAAGAAATGGGGTGGTATCGTGGAGCACCTCAATCACTACATGGCTTGAAAATTTCACCTGGAGTGCTATATGAGACAAGTTTTCTGGGATGGAAGTTAAGAGGCTCAGGTAGAACACTCAGCTGAGTAATATGCTTCGGCATCCATAAGCTTGCCCATGATTCAGTCAATGGAGGGCCAAGCTATATCCGGCCTCTTGATGACACAGCTAACAAGAAGGCATGTATTAACGTAAAAAATGAAGATCAGTATTGCTTTGCGTGGTCAGTCCTGGCTTTCAAGAGAAATTACAAGTGCACCCAGAGCACTTATCTCAATACTGTGGGGTACTGACATTCGTGGGTTTTATAACCTTGACAGTATCGAGTTCCCCATTAAACCCCAGGACACCTAAATTTCAGACACAGAATGCCGATGTATCAGTTCATGTTTACAACCTGGATGAGAGCAAGTTGATTGTAAAGTTTCAAACAGAGATGTCGGTCCTGTACATTTCTCGGAATTCACAATTCAGAGTAAGATGCATGTGAAAATGCTGTTATTTTCATCATCATCATCATTAATTTTCTGCCAAAAGGCAGGTTTTCACATGGTAGTTCTCCAGGCTGTCCACTCTTCTGCCATCCTCTTCAGGTCCGCATAATTTCCTCTTCCCTTTATGTCGTCTATCACCTTATATCTCCTTCTTCCTCTCAGTCTTCTCCCACAAACCAGTCTTTCCAAAGCATCTGTTAGCAAGTACTCTCTTCTCAATGAATGTCCCAAGCAGTTCTTTTTCTTTTCCCTTATAATCTTCAGCAGACATCTTCTCTCACCAACATTTTCCAGTACTCTTTCATTACTCATTCTTTCCATACAGCTTATCCTCTCCATCCTCCTCCACATCAGCATCTCAAATGCTTCTAACCTTTTTTCATCTTCTCGTCTCAGCGTCCATGTTTCTTCCCCATATAGCGCCACACTCCAGACAAAACATTTGCCAAGCCTTTTCCATAGACGTTTATCTAATTTGCCACATAACAGTCTCCTCTTTCTGCTGAATGCCTCGTTCGCTATGGCAATTCGAGCTTTCATCTCCTGGTAACATCTCAAGTCTTCGGTTATTGTGATTTCAAAATATTTAAATCCACTTATGTGACTAATGGTAGCTTGTCCTATATTAATATTGTACAGTCTGTGTCTTGTACTGATGACCATACTCATGTCTTAGCTATCACAAATCATATGCCAGATATAATCCTGTGATTTGGCTGCTCACTGAGCTCGAGAAACATTCATGGGAGGTTGATAAGCTTTACAGCAGCATTCCCCTGACCAATCGAAGGAGGATACAGATATTTACATGAAGACTGCTGACTGCCATATTTTTGAGCTGCCATTACAGAGGAAAGTGGAAACTCCTCGTAGGGAGCACTTTTCTGTGGTGTAGCTCACAATACATGCAACTTGAAATATTGATTACCACAACCATATCCGACTTTTTGCACAATCTAAGCGGATATGATGCTCACTTTATCATTGTACATTTCCCTAAACTGGATATTGATAGGGATCAGGTAAGTGCCCTTATTGATGTGTCGAGAAATATATCTCATTTGCCAAATGAATGATGCCAAGAATAAAGCTCCGCTTCCTGGACTCGTTACGCTTCGTGTAGGCATCATTCCAGAAGCTTGTTGAAAACCTGCTTCAGGAGGAAATGCACATCACCAAAGGAGCATATATACTGTCGACGCAAAGTTTGAGCTTGTGACAAGGAAGAGGATATTCCCATATGAGTGTATGGGTTTTACAGGGAAACTCAACGAAACCAGACTACCTGACGTTCTCCAGTAACCTTACAGGCTATGTCAAAAAGGATGCAGAATATGAGCATGCTGTAAATGTTTGGCAGGAGCTTAACATCCCAAAACTGGGCGAGTATGCAGGACTTTGTATGGAAACAGATATACGTTTACTAGCGGATGTATTCAAGAAATTCCTGAGTGCATACATGACCACGTATTCCCTAGACCCTGCCTTCTATTACACAGCGCTGGAATTGTCTTGGGACGCCATGCTCAAGAAAACGAAAGTAAGCATCGAGCTGTTGACTGATGCTGAGTTTCTTCATTTCTTTGAGCCAGGGATTCATGGTGGATTTGCTAATGAGTCCATAGACATGTCAAGGTGAATAACCGACTTACAGGTGAGAGGTTCAACACATTCCTTGATCCGAGTTACGTCATATATCTATGTGCGAATAACTTCGGAAGGTATGGCATGCAACAGTCACTGCCAATTGGCGAGTTTCGATGGCTGTCCAAACCTGAATGCAGAGCATTAGGTGAAACTATCCACAGCGTGGCAGCTAATTCTGGTGTAGGCTATGTTACGGTTTTAGATCTCGCATACCCTAATAGTTTGATTTTCTCTTATGTCCAGAGCAGCCAGTTCCATGTGATGGGATCGTCTCCTAGTTGATGACAACGCTGGGGAACAAGAAAAGATAGCTCATGCATTAGAGAAACCTCCAAAATGTCTCAATTTATGGACATAGCTAACTGCAGTTTGGTACACTATCTGCTTCAGTCAGTCACTTATATACCGGAAAGGAGACATCTGCGAAAAATGATTTGGACAAAGACTTTTGGAAATTGATGAATAATGCAATTTTCGACAAGACGATGGAAAATTTGCGAAAACATCATAAAATTCTTATTAGATCGTGGTGGGATGGGCGATGGTGCTTAACGAAGTTTATCACCAGGCCAAATTTCAACTGATCACTATCTTCAACAAGAACTTAGTTGCTGTGGAGATGTCAAAAACTGCAGCAGAGCCCATGAAATCTGTCTAAGTGGGGAGGTGCATACAAGTCCTGTCCAAATTCCACATGGATATGCATTATGATGTGCATTATGTGCATTGATATGCGTTATGCACATCTTAAATATTCATACGCAATGCATGAACAGTTAAAATAGCTCCTGTAAATAGACAGAACATTATTTCACACTTCTTCTTGACTTGATGGAGAGCAGGACATCTGTAGAATTCTAGGGCTTGAATAGCAGCAAACTTGAATATTCGACACATCCGTGTGATCTTCTCCTCGCCTTTGATGTAGTGTCGTCAAAGACTTGAAGCGACATCACCATATCTTTGTAGAAATCACTAGGATCATCCCAGTGAATTCCGTTGCAGAAATATGTTAACCACTTAGCATTCCTAGGTGCTTTAGCACATTTCACATCCAGGGAAAGACCTTGGGGTTGCAGTGCTTGCTGAGAATCTCTTTATTATACTGGAGTCTTCTATGTATGTTGTGAATGCAACATCTTTAAATACGAACTTTCTATACCCAGTATTACAGGAACCCTGACCATCTGCATTGATGTTCACACATTGAGATGCCATTGTGAAATGCTCTGTGTATGGTGCAGCACTTGTTTATTAATAGTGTTCGATGCACAACACCAGTCAGTGGCGAATAGTTAATCACACAGTCGTGTAGAATTAGAGCATACGCTGCAGTGTGTTCTGGTAAATTTGCGGCAGTTTCAGATTCATTTCGTACAACTACAGGTGTGGATTTCACTATCTCAATCTGTTTTCAGCAGTCTATTACAATGATTGGGGGAGGGGGGGGGGGCAGCTCCTTGAATTTCTGCAGGCTTAGTAGACATCCTTCCTCTTAACACTAAGAAGTACGGAATCTTGCATACATGTTAAATGCTAGACTGTATACATTTTCATCCCAATGCTGACGTAAAATATCATATGGGTATAATTCAGAGGTCAGGTGATTCTACCATTAGTTAACACGCAATTGTCACATTTAGTGGAGCCATTTGCTATATTCCTTCTTTTGTTGGTCTGAAACGCAAGTATGGTGAATCTGGATGTCTCTAGCTTTTGTCTGCCTGCAGTCGTTAGCACTGGATACTCGAAAACTGCTTACGAACATAAAGACAGCAGTAGAAATACACTGCCATTCAGAACTTTTAAAAGCTTCAAATGCTGCTCGTCCAATATAATGATGTGTGACTTTTTCCATGTTATTTTGTTGATGGTGACCTGGACTCCTCTTGAGCTCCATGAATGTATGAGTTTTTATCTGTTGCACTCCATACCAGAATAAAGTCCTGTATAGTATTCATAACAATTTGCTGGATGTAGTTAAAGAACGTCATAAGCAGTTTTAGAGGTATATATATGCAGGAAATCTCCTGTATTCTTCCACCGCTATACTCACTGACTCATCTATGAACTATCCAGCGTTTTCTAAATAGTTCAGATCCGAGGGAGAAGCAAAGACATAAGTTTTAAGAGTGATCTGCCTACATTGTGTGCACATTGAATATCGACCTCTTTAAGGTCATATCGTATCTGATGAAACTGGAACACTTAAGCACTGCATGTAAGGCTTCATGCCACTGTAGCAGTACCACCCCTTTTCGTAAATATTACATCAAGATTTATGAAACTCTGACATGGAAGGGTTACAGCATCTTGGTGTTGGATGAGGATCCTAACTTCATCATTCGTGTTAAATGTGGTTGAAGCAAAAGATTTATGTGAGAAGTGTTCCTGACGTATAATATGCTTGTCATATTATTCTGGATTTCTTACACTGAATGACGTCAGTGCAAGGTTTGAGACCTACTGATTTAAGAAACTTTTAGTTCACACATGTAATTATCTTGCTTTACTGTTTTGAAGTGCCTCACTGCGAGTTATATGCAGTGTCTTAATACCTTATAGTCATCCTGTCTTCATTCGCAATAAGCAGACACTGGAAAGCTGGAGGCTGCTGCGATTCCTGGCTGGTTGGACGCCACCACTGCTTCCAGTTCCAGAAAACTGAAAGTCGTCATCGTTGCTTTCTACTATTAATTTCCAGGTGAAGTTTATTGTGAGCCTCTGAGATAGCGGAATGCTGTTGTATGTCTCCAGTCGAATAAGCGCAATACTCCACTCCCCAGTGCTTAAATCAATCGGAGGGAAGAAATTCGCGTGTGCTACTGACGATCTTCCTTTTAAAGTCAGAGTATACGATATTGCATCCGAGCCTCAACTGATGACTAGACGCTCTATGCATCTCCTTACATGTTCTTCTTCTTAAACTTCAAGAGGAACATGGTACACAGATGGCATACCACACATATGACTATTAAAGTCTTGGTAGCGATGAAAATTGTAGAACACACGTCTTCTCACAGTGAAGTATCGTAACTGTTCTGGTGGCTGCATGACTTCAAATGGTTTGGAATAGCAGACATTATTTGTATTTTTATTAACATAAACCACCGACTGGTTTCGTTGTCCCACAGCAACATCTAAATTCACAATTCCACATTCTCTGGATTTCCACAGTCTTCAGTAACGTAACCCACACTATCACTCTACGGAAGCTTGGAATCAAGAATTATTTCCTTACTAACTTGAGCAGACCTACGAGGGTTGTCCAGGAAGCAAGTTCCGATTGGTTGCTAAATGGAAACCACAGTGAAAATCAGAAACTTTTTTTTTTTCTGCGGGAGTTAGCTATTCTTTCCAGAAACTTCTCTACATAGCCGCCGCTCCGACTTAGACATTTTTCGGAGCGTTATACCAAATTTCCAACACCATCGTCATGGAAGGCAGCCTCCTGTGCTTTCCGATAATTCTCAAAGCTGGTCTGTAGCGCGTAACCTGCACCCAAGCGTTGTCTTCGTATCCAGCGTTTCATGTGAACAGATATGATATTCAGGATAAGCCAATTAGGGCTGTGTTGTGCATGATCGAACACTTACCATCGAAAAGGCTGCAGGAGCTTCTTCATTGCCCCTGCAGAGTGCGTCTGAGTAGTGGCATGAAGAAGGAAGTGCTTGGCAATTGTGTTAGGTGGGCTGCATTCATTAAGGCGAAGCCTCACAGCGGGCCCTCCTACTTAGCGGTAGACATCGTTCTTCTAGGCACCTTTACTAGCCCACAGTGCGCTCACAACTGAAGAGAGCGTCTTGATCCGATCGACGGTCATACTAGAGACTATTCAACACATCTGTGCAAAGCTTCATCAAGTTTTCACTGTGGTGTCCATTTCGCGACTTTGTACCAGATCTGCGGTAATTATACGCTGGAATTTGCAATTTTTCGAGAATACCAACACCTCCTACCATGTATCTCCTATCGTGCATATTATAATCTTAGGCTGGTGTGCTCTATGCACCCCATTAAATAGCAAATCGTCAATCCAGCTGTTTTATGCTGCAGACAAACAAAGCCATTTAACTGGTGCTCTATTCCCATCAGGTCTTACGATATGCTCTATGAGAAACACATTTCTTTCTGAGCTCTTCTGCAATTCCTCTGTGTAAAAGCATCCAGAAATTTCAGTGCCACTGCTATTTCTTAAGATGTAAGTACTATGTTTTGCTCTCTGCACTGTGGAAACGGAGACTATCTCAACCAACCAGTTTGGGAGGTATTGCTCCTCAAATGCAGTATTGTCTTTTGAGATACATAGTAGACCACCCACATTAAATTTCTATTTCCATGGATGCAACATTCCCCACTTAAAAAAGGGAGGTGAGGGGGACAACCCAAGAGGAGCCGCCATCTTGAATAAATTTGGCATCAGTGCCGACTTACGTCACTTTGGCCGCATTCCCCTACTATTGCTTTATACCCATTGGCAAACCCCAGCTCTGTCATCCTACCATCACATCCTGGCATTTCTCTGAACAAAGCACTGTCCTACCCCTTGCAAGAGCATGCGGCGGATGTCTGGGGTAATGCTGTCGATAGCAAAATTGATCAGCGTCAGTGCAGACAGAACAAGGTGCTGCACCTGACATTTCACGTCACATGCAACTTACCATCACACGTTGTGCACCAATGACTGGTGTCTCACAACTGAGTGAACGCTTTCAGTGTACTACCCATAACTTCTATGTGGAGACACAGGCACATGCAACTAGGAAGACCAGCTTGCTCTTCACAAAATTTCACTGCTGAGATCATACAAGATGGCAGCACTTGCTGAATTGCTAAGGTAATTCAGCAGCTGCAGACTTAAACGACTGACAACGAGAGAAGATCACCAAGCTAGAAGTCTAATCAAACACGACTACAGGCTTTGCGAAGGGAAAACCACGTGGTTCCAACTCCGAGACACCATGGGCAGAAGAAACTCCCCTATAATGATCAGTATAAGGGGAATATGTTATCATTCTAGCGACGATACTATTATAAATTGTACAGTCTATTGACGTTCACCACTTAGGCAGAAAGTAGATTGCTATGGTAGCCTGTGATCTAAGGATGGATTCTGTGATTAGTAATCAAAAAGTCCTTGGTCGCGGGGTCGAACCCAGCGCAGCTTAAGCTCTTAACAAAAATCATCAGCATTGGCGGCTGAAGACTTCCGGCATAAGAAGTCTCCCTCATTCTACCAACGGCCTTGTTAATGAGGGCGTAGAAGCGAACATAGGTTCAGAGCATTCTCTTGCCCTTGAGGTGAGAAACTGCCCCTAAAGGTGGAAGAATCAGTAATGTTCAATGACTTGACGATGCAGAAGGCAATGGGTGTCACTGGATTAGAGACATACAAAGCATATCTACAGGGCGTATGGGTCACAATTGAAAAAGTGTTATGGTAATCTCTTCATTGGAGAAAGATTCCTAAATAATCCGCCATTCGGATCTCTGGGAGGAGCTGTCAAGGGGGAAGTGTATCCATAAATAACGAGAGGATGACGACCTGCGAATCGGGATGTGGAATTTCAGAAATTTCAACGTTGCATGCAAGCTAGAAAATCTAAAAAGGAAAATGCGAAGGCTAAATCTAGTGGAGGGATCAGTGAAGCGAAATGGAAAGAAGACAAGGATTGCTGGTTAGATGAGCAAAAAGATAAAATCAACGAGCAGCATAAAATGGTATAACTGGAGTAGGATTCGTTACAATATGAAGATAGGGCAGAGGGTGTGTTACTGTGTACAGCTCAGCGATAGCGTTGTTATCGTTAGAATCGACAGCAAAACAACACCGACAACGATAGTTCAGGTATACATCCCGAGGAAATTTTGGAAATTTGTGATAAGGTCCGAAGGGACAAAATTGCTGAGGTCATCGGTCCCGAGGGTTACACACTTCTTAACGTAACTTAAACTAACCTACGCTAAGGACAACACACACACCTATGCCCGAAGGAGGACTCGAACCTCCAACAGGGGAATCTGTGCGAACTGGTGCAAGGCTTCCGAGGTCGCAAGCTGAAGCTGAACAGGTAATTAAGTTCGTAAATGACGATGAAAATCTAATAGTCATGGGGGACTGAAATGCAGTTGTAAGGGAAGGGATAGAAAATAGTGTTACGGGAGAATATGAATTTGGCACCAGCAGTGAGAGACGACAAATACTAATTGAGTTCTGCAACAAACTTCAGCTGCTAATAGTGAATACTTTGTTCAAGTGACAGAAGAGGAGGAGGTAGACTGGGAAAAGGCCAGGAGATAGGGGAAGACTTCAGTTTAAATCGTGGTGAAGCAGAGATTCCGAAGCTGGTAATGATTTGTCAGTCGTGCCCAGGAGCAGATATAGACTCAGATCACAATTTAGTAGTGATGAGGAGTAGGTTGAAGTTTAAGAGATTAGTCAGAAGGAATCAAAACGCAAAGAAGTGGGATACAGAAGTCCTAAGGAATGACGAGATACGCATGAAGTTCCCTAAGGCTATAGACGCTACAATAAGGAATATCTCAGTAGACAGTTCAATTGAAGAGAAGTGGACATCTCTAAAAATGCTAGTCACAGCAGTTGGAAACAAGAACGTAAGTGTCAAAGAAGATAACTGCGAAGAAGGTATGGGTAACAAAAGAAATACTTCAGTTGGTAGGTGAAAGAAGGAAGTACAAAAACGTTGAGAAAACTTCAGGAATACAGAAATACAAGTCTCTTAGGAACGAAATAAAAAGGTAGCACATGGAAGTTAAGACGAAATGGAAGTGTGAAAAATGTGAAGAAATGTAAAGAGAAATGAGTTGTCGGTAGGTCTCACTCAGCATACAGAAAAGACAACATTCGGTGAAATGAAAAACGAGGATGGTAACATTAATAGTTCTATGGGAATTCCACTATTAAATGAGAGGCGAGAGAGGATAGGTTGAAAGAATACATTGATCGTGTTCATGAGGGCGAAGATCTTTCTCATGTGACAGAACCAGAACAGGAATCGATGTAGAACGAATAGGGAACCCAGTATTAAAGTCAGAATTTGAAAGAGTTTTGGAGGATTTAAAATCAAAAAAGGCAGAAGAGATTGATAACATTCCATCAGAATTTCTCAAATCATTTGGTTAAATGGCAACTAATCGAGTATTCAAGTTGGTTTGTCGAATGTGTGAGTCCAGAGATAAACCATATGTGTTTCGAAAAAATATCATCAGAACAATTCCAAAGAGTACAAGAGCTAACAAGTGCGAGAATTATTCCACAATCAGTTTAACGGCTCACTCATTCAAGTTGATGGATAAAACACAGAAGAATGAAAAAGGAATTTGATGATGCGTTGGATGACTATTAGTTTGGTTCTAGGAAAAGTAAAGACACGAGAGAGAGAGTTCTGACGTTGTGGTTGATAATGGAAGCAAGACTAAAGAAACATCATGACACCTTATTGGATTCGCCGAGCTGGAAAAAGCGTTCGACTATGTCAAATGGCGCAAGATGTTCAAAATTCTAACAAAAATAGTGTTAAGCTATAGCCAAAAAAGATAACACACTATATGTATACCCGGATTAAAAAGGGTGTAAGATAGGGGTGTACTCTTTCGACCCTCATTTTCAATCTATACATCGAAGAAACAATGTCAGAAATAAAAGAGAGGTTCAAGAGTTGAATTAAAATTCATGGTGAAAGGATATAAATGACGAGATTCTTTGATGCTGTTGCTATCCTCAGTGAAAATGAAGAAGATTTACAGAATCTACTGAATGGAATGAACAGTGTATTCCGTACAGAATATGGATCGAGAGCAAATCGTAGAGTGACTAAAATAATGAGACGTGCAGAAATGAGGACAGCGAGGAACTTAGTAACAGGTCTTGTGGTCACGAAATAGGTGAAGTTGAAGAATTCTGCTACCTAAGCAGCAAAATAACAAATGATGGACGCACTAAGAAAGACATCAAAAGCAGACTAGCACCATCAAAAATGGACATCTTCGACGTAGAGAAGTTAATTGGTATCAAACACAGGCATTAATCTGAGTAATAAATTTCTGAGTATGTACATTAGGAGCACAGCGTTGTAAGGTAGTGAGACAGTGAATTTGGGGAAACCGGAACAGAAGGAAATCGAAGCATTTGAAATGTAGTGCTGCAGACGAATGATGAAAATTGGGTAAACTGACAAGGTAAGGAATGAGGAGGTTCTGTGCAGGACCAGAAAAATCTAAATATATGGAAAACAGTGACAAGAAGAAGGAACAGAATAATAGAATATAGGGAATAATGTCCATGGTACAAGAGAGAGCCGTAAAACCTGTAGAGAAGGCAGTGATTTGAATACTTCCATATTGAGGACATAGGAGTGTTCAAACATGCGTGAAATCTTATGGGACTTAGCTGCTAAGGTCATCAATCCCTAAGCTTACACACTACTTAACCTAAATTACCCTAAGGACAAACACATACACCCATGCTCGAGGGAGGACTCGAATCTCCGCCGGGACCAGCCGCACAGCGCCAAGACCGCTCGGCTAATCCCGCGCGGCATTGAGGACATAGGTTGCAAGTGCTCCTCTGAGAAGAAGAGTTAGGCACAGGAGAGAAAATCGTGGCGGGCCTCATCAAATCAGTCAGTAGACTGATGAATAAAAAAAAAAAAAAAGATTTATTACCTGGTACCATAACAAGCATTTTGGAAGCAGCAAAGCTTGCCACCAGTGCACGAGCTACTGTCATGAGCATTTATGGATGTTGTTGAAACATGGTGGGATCACGATTAGGCAACTGGGTGTTGTACGTCCACACCTCGCCACAAAGCATGTCCACTCAGTTTCCCAGTTGCGGTATCACTCATCAGCTGCACGTCGTAAAAGCTTCGATTTTCTTCTTTTCTAGCTTGCCCAACTCTGTGATTCGCTCCATTACAATGCTGTGCTCCAGACGTCCGTCCTCAGAAATCACGTAGATCAAGGCTTACGATTATTACTAGGAGCCTTTCACAAAGCAATACTTTCTTTGACTGTCCTAATCGCATCTCACATCTTCCTTGATTTCTCCCTCAGGTATTATTTTGCTTCTAATGTATCAGAATTACATCAGTTTGAATTCCTTAATTCTGATGAGCTCATGGCTCATTTATGCTATTCATCATTCATTTGTTCTTTCTTAGGTTTACTTTCAGTCTCTATTCTGTGCCCATCAGCCCGTTAGTTCCATTTCACAGGTCCTGTAGTTTCACAACCTTTCACTGAGGATAAAAACGTCATCTGCAAACTTCATCAATGTTCTTTTCACCCAAGATTTTAATCCAGCTTCTGAAACTGATGTGACATGACTGTCATATATCGCCATGAGAAATTGTTTCGTTTTTCTGCCACTACTTCTTGGTTATTTTATTGAGATTAATGGCCTGGTTTACTTGGAAGGAAGGATTTGCTTTTCTGTTGTTGGGAAGCTGCAATCCTGGTGAGACCTCTAGTTCCTGCTTGTCATCACAAGGCAGTGGGTCTCATAAGGCGGGGCAAGCATATATGGGGAGTTGAGCTATCTATGGAAGAAGTGCCATGGCCCAATCCGCGCTTTTTTTGGTTAGAGCCGATGCCTCTGCTGTCAGTGACGTTTTTAATGTTAAATCGCTTGATGATGGTGCTTCATACTAAAACCTACAATCACTGGTCAAAATAAAATTGCGACTATACACAAAGCAAATAAATTTCTTCTGATTGTATTTCTCGCTGTTCCACGCTACAATTTGTCGGGAATATGTGACAGCTGAATACCCTCCCTGCCCAGAGCGTGAAGAACGGCAGCATTCTCCCTCGTGCGGATTCTTCTTAACTGTCATCCGACATTTGTTTCGTGCCGAAAGTTTTCTTAAGAAATTAATTTCAGAGTATTCTTGCTTCGCTCATCTTTTTGAATGAAATACACTATCTCGTCAAAAGTATTCGGACACCCTCATGTAATGCCGGACTGACCAGTAGATGTCACGACGGGTAGACCAGGCAGCATAAAAAAGGCGACCAATAGAATGGCTCGGTGAGAAGAGCACAGAGACTTCAGACTAGTTAATGAACGTCACTGGACTAATAGAGTCACCAGGGACGTCAGAAATTGCCCAACTCGACTGCTGGTGATGTGGAGTCGAAACGCGAAGGAACAACGACAGATAAACCAAGACCAGCTAGACCTCATGTACACACATAAAAACAAGTTTTGCATCACCTCGGTTCGGAGAGTTCCGCAACCTGTACAGAAAATTGGAAAAGAGATTGACCTAAACATAATTTCCTCCCTTTTTATTGCTCATGAAAACCACACTTTGCATGTTGTACCACCATACAATTAGACCTTCAGAGATGGTGGTCCAGATTGCTGTACACACCGGTACCTCTAATACCCAGTAGCACGTCCTCTTGCATTGATGCATGCCTGTATTCGTCTTTGCACACTATCCCCAAGTTCACCAAGGCACTGTTGGTCCAGATTGTCCCACTCCTAATCGGCGAATCGGCGTAGATCTCTCTGTGTGGTTGGTGGGTCACGTCGTCCATAAACAGCCCTATTCAATCTATCCCAATCGTGTTCGATAGTGTTCATATCAGGAGGACATGCTGGCCACTCCAGTCGAGCGATGTCGCTATTCTGAAGGAAGTGATCCACAAGATGTGCACGATGGGGGCGCGAATTGTCATCCGTAATGACGAATGTCTCACCAATATCCTTCCGATATGGATGCACTATCGGTCGGAGGATGGCACTCACGTATCGTACAGCGGTTACAGCGCCATCCATGACCGCCAGCGGTGTATGTCGGCCCCACATAATTCCACCCCAAAACAGCAAGGAACATCCACCTTGCTGCACTCGCTGGACAGTGTGTCTAAGGCGTTCAGCCTGACCGGGATAGCTTCAAACATATCTCCGACGATTTTACAGTTGAAGGCACATGCGATGCTCATCGGTGAAAAGAACATGATGCCCATCCTGAACGGTCCATTCAGCATGCTGTTGGGCCCATCTGCGCTCCATGGTGCCATGATTGCAAAGATGGACCTCGCCAATTACGTCGGTAGTGAAGTTGTGCATCATGCAGGCCGGCCGGAATGGCCGAGCGGTTAAAGGCGCTACAGTCTGGAACCGCACGACCGCTACGGTCGCAGGTTCGAATCCTGCCTCGGGCATGGATGTGTGTGATGTCCTTAGGTTAGCTAGGTTTAAGTAGTTCTAAGTTCTAGGGGACTGATGATCTCAGAAGTTAAGTCCCATAGTGCTCAGAGCCATTTGAACCATTTTTCGCATCATGCAGCCTATTTCGCACAGTCTGAGTCGCAACATGACGTCCTGTGGCTGCACGAGAAGCATTATTCAGAATGGTGGCGTTGCTGTCAGGGTTCCTCCGAGCTATAATCCGTAGGTAGCGGTCATCCACAGCAGTTGTAGCCCTGGGTGGCCTGAGCGAGGCATGTCATCAACACTTCCTGTCTCTCTGTATCACCTGCATGTCCGAATAATATCACTTTGGTTCACTCCGAGACGTCTGGACACTTCCCTTGTTGAGAGCCCTTCCTGGCACATAGTAACAGTGCGGAAGCGATCAATCGGCGGTATTGACCGTCTAGGCATGGCTGAACAACAGACAACACGAGTCGTGCACCTCCTTCATGGTGGAATGACTGTAACTGATCGGCTGTCGGACCGCTCCGTGTAATAGGCGCTGCTCGTGCATGGTTGTTTACATTTTTGGGTGGGTTTAGTGACATCTGTGAACAGTCAAAGGGACTGTGTCTGTGATACAATATCCACAGTCAACGTCTATTTTCAGGAGTTCTGGGAACCGAGGTGACACAAAACTTTTTTTGATGTATGTATTAACTGATAAGGATTGTCGAGTATTGAGAAATATGGAGGAAAAAATCTCTTCAAGAAGCAGGATTTGCTCATGAGTTTGCAAACACTGATAGCAGCAGTGATTGTGTGTATGGAGCTATAAAGCCTGGGGTAGAGTGGTCAAGCAGTTCATCATAAGGCACAACGTACTGCAGTTAGAGTCAAGGAGCAACGTGAGTCGACTGTGGATGGTTGGAAACGAGTGATTTGCAGCGATGAATCGGGCTATAACCAGCTGCAATCCGACAGAAAGGTTTGAGTTTTGGCGAATGCCTGGAGAAAGTTACCTGCCATTAAGTCTACGTTGACGTCCCTTTCTGAACGCAATGGGACACCTTTTGGAGGAGTCAGAACGCCGATTTCGCTCCAGACCCCAGTGCTTGACATCACTACCTTCTCTGGTTTCGGCTCGTAAGGAAGATTGGTCTCTGATTGCTCCACAGACAATCAGATATCTCACTGAAACTTTCCCCAGCTGAGTTCAAGCTATTATAAGGGTGAATGGAGGACACACTCGATACTGATGTCCACTAATAGATGTCCAGATCCTCTCGATCGGATAATTCAAATTTTCAACGTGTTCCTGCCATGCTGTTGTTTTTGTGGTCTTCAGTCCAGAGACTGGTTTGATGCAGCTCTCCGTGCTACTCTATCCTGTGCAAGCTTCTTCATCTCCCAGTATTTACTGCAGCCTACATCCTTCTGAATCTGCTTAGTTTATTCATCTCTTGGTCTCCCTCTATGATTTTTACCCACCACGCTGCCCTCCAATACTAAATTGGTGATCGCTTGAGGACTCAGAATATGTCCTACTAACCGATCCCGTCTTCTAGTCAAGTTGTGCCATAAATTTCTCTTCTCCCCAGTTCTATTCAGTACCTCCTCATTAGTTATGTAATCTACCCATCTAATCTTCAGTATTCTTCTGTAGCATCACATTTCGAAAGCTTCTATTCTCTTCTGGTCCAAACTATTTATCGTCGTCCATGTTTCACTTCCATACATGGCTTCACTCCATACAAATACTTTCAGAAACGATTTTTTGACCGCTGCAGTCATGGACTGAGCGGCTGGTCCCGGCGGAGGTTCGAGTCCTCCCTCGGGCATGGGTGTGTGTGTTTGTCCTTAGGATAATTTAGATTAAGTGGTGTGTAAGATTAGGGACTGATGACCTTAGCAGTTAAGTCCCATAAGATTTCACACACATTTGAACATTTTTTAATATATATTTTTACATCCTGACACTTAAATCTATACCCGACGTTAACGAGTTTCTCTTCTTCAGAAACTCTTTCCTTCCCATTGCCAGTCTACATTTTATATCCTCTCTACTTCGACCATCATCAGTTATTTTGCACCCCCAAATAACAAAACTCATTTGCTACTTTAAGCGTCTCATTTCCTAATCTAATACCCTCAGCATCACCCGATTTAATTCGACTACATTCCATTATTCTCGTTTTGCTTTTGTTGATGTTCATCTTATATCCTCCTTTCAAGACACTGTCCATTCCGTTCAGCTGCTCTTCCAGGTCCTTTGCTGTCTCTGACAGAATTACAATGTCATTGGCGAACCTCAAATTTTTATTTTTCCTCCACGCATTTTAATACCTACTCCGAATTCTTCTTTTGTTTCCTTTAGTGCTTGCTCAATATACAGATTGAATAACATCGGGGACAGGCTACAACCCTGTCTCACTCCCTTCCCACCCACTGCTTCCCTTTCGTTCCCCACTACTCTTATAACTGCCATCTGGTTTCTGTACAAATTGTAAATAGCCTTTCGCTCGCTGTATTTTACCCCTGCCACCTTCAGAATTTGGACGAGATTATTCCAGTCAACATTGCCAAAAGCTTTCTCTACGTCTACAAATGATAGAAACGTAGGTCTGCCTTTCCGTAACCTATTTTCTAAGAGAAGTCGTAGGGTCAGTATTGTCTCACGTGTTCCAACATTTCTACGGAATCCAAACTGATCTTCCCCGATGTCGGCCTCTACCAGTTTTTCCATTCGTCCGTAAAGAATTCGTGTTAGTATTCTGCAGCCATGACTTATTAAACTGATAGTTCGGTAATTTTCACATCTGCTTTTTTTTGGGATTGGAATTATTATATTTTTCTTTAAGTCCGAGGATATTTCGCCTGTCTCATACATCTTGCTTACCAGATGGTAAAGTTTTGTCAGTAGTTCCAACGGAATGCTGTCTACTCCCGGGGCCATATACATTAGCTATGACTGCTGTTATAAACGGCTCCCGATATCTACAAAAGCAGAGGGAGACTCATTACCTAACTTTCTAATCTAACACCTCTCAGGGCATACAAACCAAACACTAGTATTCTGAAGGCAGGCACAGTTTGAGAACTAGAGTTAACTGCAGGGTTCCCCATCGCTTTGCAAAGAGAAACGTTGGCCGTGTGACGTTCTAATTACAGGAGAGATGAGAAGCAGTCGGATGAAACTAGTCGGTGGAGAAGTCGCGTGGGTGCAGCAGCAGCGGCCGCGCATGCGCACTGCGTTCCGCTCGGGTGACTACGCGCCGTGCAGCTCCACCAGTGAAAGGCCCGGCTGCCGACTGTTGGCTGCCGGCACCATAACACACACACACACACACACATACACACACTTGTGAATCCCGCACCCCCAACTTCTGCCCGAGCGCTGCCACGCGATCCGTATCGGCCACTCGCCGCCGTAGCTTTCCGTTTCCTCTGAGCCCGGTCCCCCCACCTCCCCCTTAAAATATACGACTACGCTCCTGTCACGACGGATTCGTTAGCACCACCTTCCGAATGCCGCCGCCACGAGTGTGCTGCGAACGGTGGGTGAGATACTGGAACGGAGCCGTGGGAGGTCACTCTCTCCAACCATTGTGTTCAGCCCGCGTGACGCTTCCGCGAGAAAGAATAGCACTCTATGTGTAATAGGCCGTCCGTACAACTTGATTCCATATTGTGTTTTGCTCAGGCCGGAAGTCTGAAAATACGTTTGTTATTCAAGCACCTATGGGTGATGGCGTAACTAGGATAACTGGCAAGCCGGCCGGTGTGGCCGAGCGGTTCTAGGCGTTTCAGTCTGAAACCACGTGATCGCTACGGTCGCAAGTTCGAATCTTGCCTCGGTCATGGATGTGTGTGATGTCCTTAGGTTAGTTAGGTTTAAGTAGTTCTAAGTTCAAGGGGACTGATGACCTCCGATGTTAAGTCTATAGTGCTTAGAGCCATTTGAACCATTTATTTGATAACTGGCACCCAGGACAACTTCGACTTTCTTTTCTGCTTGGCTCTACTGTCGAGGACCCTGTGTTTTATTATTATTATTATTATTATTATTATTAATCCTCGTCGCACTTTAGCCTGCTTGGTCCTTTATTGACATGAACACAACTTTACAATGAAGCAGGACGTACGTACTTCATTAATTGCTTTGCATATGCTACTATTCAAAACAGGGAAAAACCCACTGTCCATAGGCACAATGGTTTCAACAAAAAGGCGTTTCCATTTCGCTGTTGTATTATCGATATTGCCGCGCGGAATTAGCCGAGCGGTCTCAGGCGCTGCAGTTGTGGACTGTGCGGCTGGTCCCGGCGGAAGTTCGAGTCCTCCCTCAGGCATGGGTGTGTGTGTTTGTCCTTCGGATAATTTAGGTTAAGTAGTGTGTAAGCTTAGGGACTGATGACCTTAGCAGTTAAGTCCCATACGATTTCACACACTTTTGAACATTTCAGCTTTGCTTGCGCTGGCTCTCTTGGCGTCCAGTCTCATTTCACGCTCGTAAAATCCTTTGGCTTCTTCTTCTTCCTTCCCCACCCCTTCTTACCTTTTTTCTTTTGCCTTTCTTCATTTTTATCCTGTTAGGTAAAGAAGAGCCCACGCAAACCTCTGACATACACTCCTGGAAATTGAAATAATAACACCGTGAATTCATTGTCCCAGGAAGGGGAAACTTTATTGACACATTCCTGGGGTCAGATACATCACATGATCACACTGACAGAACCACAGGCACATAGACACAGGCAACAGAGCATGCACAATGTCGGCACTAGTACAGTGTATATCCACCTTTCGCAGCAATGCAGGCTGTTATTCTCCCATGGAGACGATCGTAGAGATGCTGGATGTAGTCCTGTGGAACGGCTTGCCATGCCATTTCCACCTGACGCCTCAGTTGGATCAGCGTTCGTGCTGGACGTGCATACCGCGTGAGACGACGCTTCATCCAGTCCCAAACATGCTCAATGGGGGACAGATCCGGAGATCTTGCTGGCCAGGGTAGTTGACTTACACCTTCTAGAGCACGTTGGGTGGCACGGGATACATGCGGACGTGCATTGTCCTGTTGGAACAGCAAGTTCCCTTGCCGGTCTAGGAATGGTAGAACGATGGGTTCGATGACGGTTTGGATGTACCGTGCACTATTCAGTGTCCCCTCGACGATCACCAGTGGTGTACGGCCAGTGTAGGAGATCGCTCCCCACACCATGATGCCGGGTGTTGGCCCTGTGTGCCTCGGTCGTATGCAGTCCTGATTGTGTTGTGGCGCTCACCTGCACGGCGCCAAACACGCATACGACCATCATTGGCACCAAGGCAGAAGCGAGTCTCATCGCTGAAGACGACACGTCTCCATTCGTTCCTCCACTCACGCCTGTCGCGACACCACTGGAGGCGGGCTGCACGATGTTGGGGCGTGAGCGGAAGACGGCCTAGCGGTGTGCGGGACCGTAGCCCAGCTTCATGGAGACGGTTGCGAATGGTCCTCGCCGATACCCCAGGAGCAACAGTGTCCCTAATTTGCTGGGAAGTGGCGGTGCGGTCCCCTACGGCACTGCGTAGGATCCTACGGTCTTGGCGTGCATCCGTGCGTCGCTGCGGTCCGGTCCCAGGTCGACGGGCACGTGCACCTTCCGCCGACCACTGGCGACAACATCGATGTACTGTGGAGACCTCACGCCCCACGTGTTGAGAAATTCGGCGGTACGTCCACCCGGCCTCCCGCATGCCCACTATACGCCCTCGCTCAAAGTCCGTCAACTGCACATACGGTTCACGTCCACGCTGTCGCGGCATGCTACCAGTGTTAAAGACTGCGATGGAGCTCCGTATGCCACGGCAAACTGGCTGACACTGACGGCGGCGGTGCACAAATGCTGCGCAGCTAGCGCCATTCGACGGCCAACACCGCGGTTCCTGGTGTGTCCGCTGTGCCGTGCGTGTGATCATTGCTTGTACAGCCCTCTCGCAGTGTCCGGAGCAAGTATGGTGGGTCTGACACACCGGTGTCAATGTGTTCTTTTTTCCATTTCCAGGAGTGTATATTAGGCACGATATTACACATAGGCTGAAACCCTGAGCCTAGTGTGGGAAAATCAGCCTCCAATGAATATCTCAGTGCCATGCCAGAAATTTTTGTAACGCAAATTTTATCCTTTCTCATTACACATTTGGTAAGTTTTCAGTTTTTGCCTTCGTAAACTTTTTCTCTTATTGTATGGATGTCAGACTTTCCATTGCGTCGCCATCTTGTATACGATCGCTTTCGGGTCAACCGTCATGAGTGCATAGAATACTCTGCAGATGAAACTTCCTGGCAGATTAAAACTGTGTGCCGGACCGAGACTCGAACTCGGGACCTTTGCCTTTCGAGGGCAAGTGCTCTACCAACTGAGCTACCCAAGCACGACTCACGCCCCGTCCTCACAGCTTTACTTCTGCCAGTACCTCGTCTCCTACCTTCCAAAGGCAAAGGTCCCGAGTTCGAGTCTCGGTCCGGCACACAGTTTTAATCTGCCAGGAAGTTTCATATCAGCGCACACTCCGCTGCAGAGTGAAAATCTCATTCTGGGTACTCTGCAGATGTTTGTTTCACGTACAACTTTAAATTCAATGTCTAGGTGCAGTAGTCGCTCCCGGATATTTGTTGATGGGTAAATTCCAAAACGCGTCATCTGAGCATTGAAGTAATTCCTTGCTTGACGTTAGGATTTTACCATTGCCATCCGATCGGCATGAATGGGAAACTACTAATGACTATAAAAATGGTCACGTTGCCGCCTGCGTTACTCGCTGTCAAATTTCTATTATTGAAATTAAAACATTCTCAAAAATTATACGAATTCATATAATTGATTTGCATCGATGGGCAATGAATCCACCATCTTTAGTGCGGATGCACACCTACTTCGACCTTCTGTGGGAATCTCAAAATAGCGAGCATGGAGGATATGTACAGGAGTTGTGGACAGATGTATTCTTCCTGTGTGAAATATTTCGGAGTAGATTTCGACATCTCGGATTGCACCATTCCCTTGTGAGTAGTAGATGACATTACCTCTGAATTACTGAGATCCTCGGAAGAACATACCAACGAAAACATTATTTCACCTGGAAAACAAGTTGTATGCGGGTGAAACACACCCAAACTTCATTAACAATGCAGTAATTCCTATTCGAAAGAGGTCTAGTGCTGAAAGATGTAAAATATTGCCGAGCCGTCAGTTCCGTGCTTATAAAATACTGACACGAATTATTCAGAGAAGAATGGAAGACACTAGTAGAAGCCAATCTCGGGGAAGATAATTTTGGGTTCCTGAGAAAAGTAGGAACACACGAGGCAATATCGAACCTACGACTTGGGTTAGTAGATAGGTGAAGAAAGGCAAAATTATGTTCATGGTATTTGTAGATTTAGAGAAAGCTTTTAACAGTGTTAACTGGAATACACTCTGTGAAATTCTCAAGATGACGGGGATAATAGACAAGGAGAGAAAGATTATTCAGAACTTACAGAGGCAGCAGTTATAAGAGTCTGAGTACATGAAACTGAAGCAGTTGTTGAAAAGGTAGTGAAACAGGTCTCTATTCCACCACCGATGTTATTAAATCTGTTCCACAGCAAGGAAAACTTGGAAACGGATTTACGGTTCAGGGAAAATAAGTAAAAACTTTGAGGTTGGACAGCGACATTTTAGTTCTGTCAGAGATAGCAAAGGCCTTGGAGCAGTAACGGATATCGTCTTGTAAAAGAGTTATAAAACTGAAGTAATATTGTAAGTAGGATGTTTAGGTTTTTATGTTGGTAACGCCACGTAGCGCTCAGTATAATGACTTGGGAACAGTATTAAGGTAAATACATTGTTTGTTCTCTATCAAAATCTTTCATTTGCTAACTATGCCTATCAATAGTTAGTGCCTTCAGTAGTTAGAATCTTTAATTTAGATGGCAGTACTGGCGCTCGCTGTATTGCAGTAGTTTGAGTAACGAAGATTTCTGTGAGGTAAGTGATTCATGAAAGGTATAGGTTATTGTTAGTCAGGGCCATTCTTTTGTACGGGTTATTGTAAGTCCGATTGCGTTGCGCTAAAAAAATTAAAAAAAATTGGTCAGAATAAGTGAAGAGAGAAATGTCTGAGTACGTTCAGTTTTGCTCAGCTGTTTGAAAATCAAATAACGTAAGAGATTTACCGGCACTGTCATTCTTAATTTTTCTAAGGGGATGTTTCAATACAGCTATGGGTATTCTGTCGCAGTCCCAATTTTCGTGTAGGTTCTACAATACCAGACTACTAAATCCAAGCTGGCGGTGATGGGAACTTCAGAATTACAAGGTGATGGAACTAGCCCAGATGATCTTGGATTAAAAGGAAATTAAAAATTCCAAGACGGCAGATCTAGCCCAGTTACGCTTTGTTACATCTCCGACATCAAGGTGTACAAAAGTATAGAAACGACCACAATTATTTATTCAAAATACATAAAGATACTGACAGTTCTGGTATAACTTGGACTATTTCCACATCAAAAGTGTCTGCTTCATGAGCCACAATCATATTTATGTTAATGTTATTTACTCGTTTAAAATAAGCAAAGCTATTGACAATACTGCTTTAACTTATAGCATTTCCAGGTCCGAAATTCCTGTTGGCGAGGATTTGGATGAGCGGAAGATAACAGGCAGCAAAAAACTAATTTGAGACAAAATTCACAAATCTTTATTTCACTTTTAATTCAAGAAACTTCACAAGTAACAGCAACGATAGTTAAACTTTAATCATTTACGTAAGTTAAACCAACTTGACGAAGCTTCTTCGGAAACTTGAAATTCATAAACAAACAGAAAAGACGTTAATCTTGATTCTTGCATAATATTTAAATTAGAAGTTTAAAATGCTTTCATTGCATCACTTAAGAAACCAATTCCGTCTTCAGCTCTACTCAAGGGCACAACTATTCATATTGTTAGGAACAGTTCGACAGCCCAACCAAGACAGTAAAGATTTCACCGTAAATTAGTCACAAGATACAACTTATTAATGCAAACGAAAATAAAGTGAAACAATCCTGACACTGAACCAGTTGAAAACAGAGTAAATACCCAAGCTGAACAGCGATTCCTTTTCGGTATTTCTCCCCTAATCGACATGTGCTTAAGCATAAACATTTAAAGCAATAGCTTAAAACATTATAGTATTAAAATCATATTAGTTCCTTAGCAGAAATGATGAAGCGATTTGCAGTAAAACTAGACAAACTAACTGATATCTCAGGGTACAGGGCTGTTTTAAAAATCTCCTTTTCCTTATTAGCACAATAGGAAGTGCAACACCTAGCGTTAACAGTTATTGACTGGCAATATACTGTTAACATTAAATGGTAATTTCTTATAAATGGTTCAAGAGAAATCATTGTAGTATGGATGACGATTTATTTTTTTTAAAAGTTAAAACAATTGTATTTAGAGGAATCTGGATCGGCTAAAGAACTAACTTTAGGTATACTACCTGCATGGTGGTGCACAGAAAACATGCGATGCTCACCTTTATGAGTGAAATCGAGTGACTTCTTCAACATGCTTAAATTAAACTTCCTGGCAGATTAAAACTATGTGCCCGACCGAGACTCGAGTCTCGGTCGGGCACACAGTTTTAATCTGCCAGGAAGTTTCATATCAGCGCACACTCCGCTGCAGAGTGAAAATCTCATTATGCTTAAATTAGTTCCAAAACCTGTAGCAAACATCAACAGCCAACATGTCGCAGATTGTAAATGGTGTCAAATCTCTGTACACAGAGCCAGCTATTCACAGTGCCGTCTGCAACTTCCTTCAGATCATTAGACTTCAGTTGCATCACGTAATAATGCTGGCTACGCCGATCTATAAGGAGCGTTCAAAAAGAAACTGAAACCAGTGCCTGTACTTAGAAGTATGGACCGTGGCTTTTGAGACACTTGTCCCACTGTGACACAAGGCGGTGAATGGCTGTCTCTTAAAATTCCCGAGGATGCCATGTTAACCAGTTCAGCACGTACAGCTGGACGTCGTCGTCCGAGGTGAACCGTTTGCCCCTCACAGCGTATATAAGGGGACCAAAAATGGCGTAATCACAGGGATAGAGGTCCAAACTGTATGGAGAGTGGCCGAGAACCTCCCATTTGAATTTCTGCAGGAGTGCTACTACTGTGTTGGACGTAGGAGGCTTTGCATTGTCGTGGAGTAGAATGACCCCACTGGAGAGATTGCCTGGTCGTTTTGATTTGATCGCTTGACGAAGGGTGGTCAAGGTTTGTGAGTAACGCTAGGCATTCACTATTGGCCCGTGCTGCAGGAAGTAAATCAGAAGGGGGCCATTTGGTCAAAGAAGAAAGTCAGCATAGGGGAAAAAGATTCATCTCGAACGGCGACATCCAGCTGTACGTGCGGAAGTGGTTAACATCGCAGCACTGGGACTTTTATATGACAGCCATTCACCCCCTTGTGTCATAGTTGGATAAATGTCTCAATAGCCAGGGTCAATACTTCTAACACACAGTTACTGGTTTCTGTAATTATGCTTCCGGCTCGTTTCTTTGAACAGATTCACCCTCTGAAGGTGTTAACCAGAAGAACTTGACCACCACATCTGACAGACTTTTGGCAACTCCAATCAAAATAGTCGCTACGCAACATCTTGAGCATTTGTTTCATGTTTTGGACAGGTTCAGGGAAGCTGGCCTTACAATCAAACCTAGTAAGTGAATTTAGTGCGTCCAGATATATCAGTTTTGAAAAATTCAGTTTTCAAAAGTGTGGTCAAGGTAGATACAGGGCATGCAAGAGCCACTAGAGATTTCCCTCAGCCTAAGAACTGCAGGGATATCGCACGATTCGTCAAGATGATTAATTAATACCGCAAGTTCATTCCTGGATCCTCATAATTAGCAGTGCCTGTTACTAAGCGTCATCGTAAAGGCTTTCCCTTTCAATAAATGGATATTCAGCAAGCAGCATTTGATGTCACAAAATTTGTCCTTAGTACGGCACCAGTGTTAGCAGTTCCCAACATTGGCAAAGATTTTATACTCCAGACGGATTTCTTTTATTTGGGAGTGATAGCTGTATAATTGCAGGAGTACGATGGCGACTGCTATCCTGTGGCATATGCGTCCAGGGCATTATCAAGTGTAGAACTTAATTGTTCTGAGGTAGGGGCTCTGGCAGTGATTAATGGACTGGAAAATTTTCGATCCTATTTAGAATACGTACCTTACTTACTTGAGACCGATAATCATGCCCTTAGATGGGTGTTAGCGGAATCGTGTAAGACTGGTAGCATAGCGAAATGGGAAGTCTGAATTTCAGCAGTCCGTTTCATAGTTATACATATTCAGGGTACCGATAATCAGATGGTTGATATACTCAATATAATGTTTAATAATTGTGACAAGGATGCTGAACTATTGCTGGATCATAGTGAGTGTAATTTCGACATTATTAGAGAGATTTCTGAATTATTTCGAGATTTGGCCGAACAACAGGTTAACGATACCAAACTTAGCAGCATTTGCCAACTGCTTTCTCAGGGTTGAGTATAACTATGTTGCAGTTTCGCTGATGGACTGCTTTGTTATCGCATACGTCTTCCAGCAACTTTATCGGCTGCCGTACTGCCCTATTTTCACCAGTCCTCCAGCGGGGAGCATTTGGGTGTTTTTAAGAAAAGTCGAGAAGCATTTAACCTGTCGCTCTCTTCATTCTGACATCCTGTTAGGACAGTAGGTGTGTTAAGCCCAGTAACAATATCAGACAAAAGTTGTTGAGATGTTACTGGGATGAGATGCCAATGGGTAAGTTATTCGTGTATTATTCGCAGCCATTATCACGTAGCAAAATAGGCAATAAATATGTGTCTGTGGTCGTTGAGGCTTTCAGTTACTTCTCATAGCTTACTCCTAGTAAGCATCGCGATTCCCCATTTGAGGATTAGATATGCATGTTTTGGCGCGTCAAAAGCTTTAGTTAGTAGTAACTCGCCTGCCTTTATTTTCAGGAAGGTTAGACAATACTGTTTTCAAAAGACGGTTATCCGTGTCACCACAGTTCCTCATTAAACGCATCCTTCCTTTGCAAAGCGAATCAGTCCAATCTTAAGGCTTCTCTTATTATTTATCGTAGTAGAACTCATAATAGATGTAATGCATCACTTAATTTGTCAAATTTTGCGTTCAGTTATGTTGGAACACAGCATATCTTCCAGAATCCTACTGCAAATCCATGTTAGTGATATGGGTCTGTAATTTAGCGGATTACTCCTACTTTCTTTCTTGAGTACTGATGTGACCAGTGCAACTCTCCAGTCTTTAGGCACGGATCTATTGTCGAGCCTGTGGTTGTATATGAGGTAGGGGGTTACCGCACTCTGAACACAACGTAATTGGTATACAATCTGGACTAGAAGGCTTGATTTCATTGTTTTGAGCTGCTTCTCTACACTGAGGCCATTTAATTCTAAGTTACTCTTGTTGGCAGCTGTTCTTGATTCAAATTATGCAATATTTACTTCATCTTCTTTGGTGAAGATATTTCTAAAAACCATGTTTCGTAACTCTGCTCTAGTGGCACTGTCAGCGGTTGATTAGCATTGCTAATGCGCAGTGAATGTATTAATTCTATCTTGCCTCTCTGTACTTTCAATTTTCTGCCAGATTTTCAGGCAGAGTTTCTTTGTATAAATTGCTAAAAGCATCTTGCATCAAAGTCCGCACCAAATTTCATGCTTCAGTAAAACATCACCATTACAGGAGATTTTGCACTTTTTGAATTTCATGTGCATTTTTCGTTGCTTCTGCAACACTCTGGTGACCTGCTTTGAGTACTTTTAAGCCACATCTGGTCTACACCTACATAGTTTGGAAGAAGTGCAGACTATATCTTAAGACGACGTCATGGAATATTTTATATGCTTTTTAAAAAGACGTATTTTGTTTTTATTTTTAATAGATGTTTTTGTTTCTGTTGAACATTCTTCGTCCACTATATATAGGTTTAATCAGCCAAATTTCTTCTAGAGAATGATGAAGGTACTATGTATGATTTTGTTTCGTGATTCTTTGCTGGTTGATTGAGCTGGGGGAGGGAACCAAACAGCGATGTCATCGGTCGATTGGATTACAGAAGGATGGAGAAGAAAGTCGGCCGTGCCATTAAATAGGAACCATCCCGGCATTTGCCTGAAGCTATTTAGGGAAAGCACAGAAAAGCTAAATCAGGATTGCCAGACGCAGGTTTGAACCGTCATCCTTCCAATTGCGAGTCCAGTGTGCTAATCACTGATAAAACCTCGCTCGGTCGTGATTCATGCTGAAGCTTCTAGAGAAATTTATTTCTTTTCCAGTAGAGTAAGAGAATTGGTCTGCAACCCTGTACATACAAAATGTTTGTGGGAAAATGGTAACCATAATACACTGCCCGCCCAAGAAAGTGAATTCTCAGAGCACATAGTGGAATGTCAATGAAACTTCGTAGATTTATTCACCATCGGCGGGCAATATGTACATTGCAATGTAAAGTTGCAACTCCTCTGTACAATTGGCACAAGAGTATATTACTGTTGTTCGTGTTTAGTGTTGGTACAAGACCCGGTAGGGTATATAAGGGGGCGTGAATAGCATGAGATGTTAAGTGATCAGTGCAAAGGAAATGGAGATACTGCATACTCATGTGAGACAGTGTTATCAGAGTTTGTAAGAAACCCGATGGTGGACTGCGTGAGAAGGTGAAGGCAAACATGCTTGCCGTCAAGGTTCCGGTCGACCTGTCACATAAGACAGGATCGCAGTGTTGTGCAGGAAGCATATCGTGCCCCCTTCTGCACCAGTCATCCGAAATCAAGTAATGGACTCTCTGCAACATACTCAGTGTTCCTGCACCTTTCTCTGGAGGTTAGTATCAGTCAGACTAGGGAATTACCGTCCCATGCATAGACCGTCTTTAACACCAGAACACAAACGCTGCATCTGGAATGGTGCCGTGAACGGAAAGCGTTGCCTCTCATGCGACAGTATCAAATGGCTCTGAGCACTATGGGACTTAACATCTGTGGTCGTCAGTCCCCTAGAACTTAGAACTACTTAAACCAAACTAACCTAAGGACATCACACACATCCATGCCAGAGGCAGGATTCGAACCTGCGACCGTAGCGGTCACGCGGTTCCAGACTGAAGCGCCTAGAACCGCACGGCCACACCGGCCGGCTGCGACAGTATCGTGGTGACGTTTTTCAACAGGACGATTACCCTCCACGAGTGGTACGCCTCTCTGTAAACTTTGCAAAAACAGACATCATGCCTGATGGGATACGGCACTCGCTGGATACACAACGTTACTTATAATCCGTCTTGATTGTGAAAATATTTGTTCACATGACCGGTTTCTGTTCATCTAGAACCATCTTCAGATCTGAAACGACAATTATAGTACTTTACTATTTCACAAATGCAAACCTTTTTAATGCTACATTTGATGTTGATCGGATAGCATGGAAAAGGTTTGCATTTGTGAAATAGTAAAGTAGTATCATTGTCGTTTCAGATCTGAAGATGGTTCTAGATGAAGCGAAACCGGCCACGTGAATAAACATTTTTGCAATCATGACGGATTATAAGTAACATTCTCTACAAACTGTTAGAATGATGCCAATACCCATCTGGCCAGCAAGATACCCAGATGTTTCACTGATGGAAGATGCGTGGGACCACATTTGAATTACGACGTCAGCTCCGTCGTAGTGCCAGTATCCAAGATATTAAGGACCAATTGAAACAGCAATGGGACAGCTTGCCTCGGATGAGGATACCACTGCTTTATGATGCCATTCTCAACCGAATCAGTGCATGCATCTACGAGGGGCGTTCGATAAGTAATACGTTAAGTAATACATCACCTTTTTTTCTCGGCCATTTTCGGCTGAAAAATTCCGAATTTGTTGTGGGACATCGCTGAATATTCCCGCTTCAGCCCCTATATTTTCATGAAGTTCCGAAAGATGGCGTCTGTAACGGAAGTGCGTTCCAGTCGAAGAGCAGCCATTGAATATCTTTTGGCGCATCGCAGATATTTATAAGCCCTTGCAGACTGACAAGGGAGACCTGGGAGTGAATGAAAGCACGCTGGGTCGTCGGGCGGGACATCAACAAGGTCACGCAAACCTGCCCGATTTCCCGCATGTCGGTCGGCCTCTCGCAGCTGTGAACCCTGTAGTGTTGAAACATGCGGATACTTTCATTCGAGGTGCTGGGCGAATGACAATAGAACACCTCGTTGCATAACTGGACGCCTCTCTTGGTATTACTGAGACACTCGTCCACCAATTGGGGTACTCAAAGGTTTGTGCCCGCTGGTTCCTCGCCACCTAACTGAATACCATAGAAGTCAACGAAGAACCATCTGCTTGGCCCACTAAAGATGCACTCCGTAGGAAGCAATATATGAATGTTTGGTAGCTTATTGATGGAGGAAGACATTAACTCCGACGTCGATCAGTATAGTGGTACCATGCGAGCACACATGCCCTTCCATTAAGGTAGTCTAACGTCTCAGACGCCTCAATACGCCACTACTAAGAAAGACATAGAAGTCCTGCGCAATTGGAGACTGAATAACAGTTGTTAATAAATATTTGAATTACAGTTTATTAAGACAACCCTCCATGAACCATGGACCTAGCTGTTGGTGTGGAAACTTGCTACCTCACCGATACGGATAACCGTACCGTAGGTGCAACTATAATAACGACGGGCTATCTGTTTGGAGACCAGACAAACGTTTTGATTCTGAGGAGAGTCTGTAGCCTTTTCATCAGTTTCAAGGGCAACAGTCTGGATGACAGACTGATCTGGCCATGTAACACCAAGCAAACCGGCCTTGCTGTACTGGTACTGCGAACGGCTGAAAGCAAGGGGAAAAACGACAGCTGTAATTTTTTGCGAGGACATCCAGGTCTACTGTATGGTTAAATGACGATGGCAACCTCTTGGGTAAAATATTCCGGAGGTAAACTAGTACCCCTTTCCCCCTTCCGGATCTACGGGCGCGGACTACCAGGAAATTTGAAAATTTATGGTAAGGTCTTATGGGACCAAACTGCTGAGGTCATCGGTCCCTAAACTTACGCACTACTTAATCTAACTGAAACTAAAGGACTCGAACCTCTGCTCCGACGGGGGGGGGGGGGGGGGGGGGGGTAGGAGGGGGCCGTAACAAGGCGCCTCAGACCACACCGCTACCCTGCACGACGACTAATCAGGAGTACATCGGTATCAGGAGAAACAAAACTGCCGTTCTACGGATCGGAGCACGTAATGTCACATCCCTTAGTCGGGTAGGTACGTTAGAAAATTTAAAAAGGGAAATAGACAGGTTAAAGTTAGACATAGTGAAGTTCGGTGGCAGGACGAACAGGACCTGTAGTTAGGTGAATACCGGGTTATAAATACAAAATCAAATATGAGTAATGCAATAGAGGTAATGCAGGACTAACTTCAATAATGAGTAAAAAGATAGGAATACGGTTAAGCTACTATGAACAGCACAGTGAACGTATTATTGCAGCCAAGATAGACGCGAAGCCCACACCCACCTGAGTAATACAAGTTTATGTTAGAAATAACTCTGCAGATGAGGAGGAGATTGAGGAAACGTATGATGAGATAAAAGAAATTATTCAGATAGTTAAGGGACCCGAAACTTTAATATTCATGGGAGACTGGAATTCGATAGTAGGAAAAGGAAGAGAAGGAAAAGTAGTTGATGAATATAGACTGAGGAAAAGGAATGAAAGAGGAAGCCGCCTTATAGAATTTTGCACAGAGCATAATTTAATCATAGCTAACACTTGGTTTAAGAACCACCCCAGACGATTGTATACGTGGAAGAGACCTGGAGTCAACGGATGGTTTCAGATAGGTTATATAATGGTTAGACAGAAATTTAGGACGCAGATTTTAAATCGTAAGACATTTCCAGGGGAAGATGTGGACGCTTACCACAATTTATTGGTTATGAACTGCAGATTAAAATTGAAAAAACTGCGAGAAACTAGGAATTTAAGAAGATAGGGGCCTGGATAAACTGAAAGTACCAGAAGTTGTAGAGGGTTTCAGAGGAAGTATTAGGGAACAATTCACAAGAACAGAGGAAAGAAATACAGTACAAGAAGAACGGGTAGCTTTGAGAGATGAAATAATGAAAGCAGCAGTGGGTCAAGTACCTAAAAAGACGAGGACTAGTAGAAAAACTTGAGTAACACAAGAGATATTGGACTTAACCGATGAAAGGAGAAAATAAAAAAATGCAATAAATGAAGCAGAAGAAAGGGAATACAAATGTCTAAAAAATGAGAGTGCAAAATGGATAAGCAGGAATGGCTAGAGGACAAATGTAAGGATGTAGAAGTATACATCATTAGGGGTTAGACAGATACGGCTTGCAGGAAAATGAAAAGACCTTTTGAGAAGAGAGAACCACCTGTGTAAATATCAAGTGCTTAGATGGAAAATCAGTCCTAAGCAAACAAGAGAAAGCCGAAAGGTGGAAGGAGAATATACGTGGTCTAGTCAAGGGAGATGTACTTGATGTCAATGTTATGGAAAGGGAAGAAGACGTAGAGGAAGATGAGAAGGAAGATATGAAACTGTGAAGAATTTGACAAAACACTGAAAGACTTATCACTAAACAAGGCCCCGGTAGTAGTCAACATTCCATAGCCTTGGGAGAGCAGGCCATGACAAAACTTTTCCACCTGAAGAGGAAGATGTATGAAACAGGTGAAATACTCTCAGCCTTCAAGAAGAATATAATAATCCCAATTCCGAAGAAAACCGGTGTGGACAGCTGTGAAAATTATCGAACTACCAGTTTACCAGGTCACGGCAGCATAATACTAACTAGAATCCATGTCAGAAGAATGGAAAAACTGGTAGAAGCCCACCTCGGGAAGATCAATTTGGATTCCACAGAAATGTAGGAACACTCGGAGTACTGACCCCAAGGCTTCTCACAGAAGGTAAGTTAAGGAAAGGCAAACCTGCGTTTTTAGCATTTGTAGACTTAGAGAAAGCTTCTGACAGTGTTGACTGGAATACTCTGTTTCAAATTCTAAAGATGACAGGGGTAAAACATAAAGAGCGAAAGGCTATTTACAACTTGTACAGAAACCAGATCGCAGTTATAAGAGTCGAGGGGCATAAAAGGGAAGCAGTGGTTTGGAAGGGAGTGAGACAGGGTTGTAGCTTCTCCCCGATGTTATTCAATCTGTATATTGAGCAAGCACTAAAGGAAACAAAAGAAAAATTTGGAGTAGGTATTAAAATTCATGGAGAAGAAATAAAAACTTCGAGGTTCGCCGATGACATTGTAATTCTGTCAGAGATAGCAAAGGACTTGGAAGAGCATTTGAACGCAATGGACAGTGTCTTGAAAGGAGGATATAAGATGAACATCAACAAAAGCAAAACGAGGATAGTGGAATGCACTCGAATTAAGTTGGATGCTGCTGAGGGAATTAGATTAGGAAATGAGACACTTAAAGTAGTAAAGGAATTTTGCTATTTTGGGAGCAAAATAACTGATGATGGTCGAAGAAGAGAGGGTATAAAATGTTGACTGGCGATGGCAAGGAAAGCGTTTCTGAAGATGAGGAATTTGTTAACATCGAGTAGAGATTTAAGTGTAAGGAAGTCGTTTCTGAAAGTATTTGTATGGGTTGTAGCCATGTATGGAAGTGAAAAATGGACGATAAATAGTTTGAACAAGAAGAGAATAGAAGCTTTCGAAATGTGGTGCTACGGAAGAATGCTGCACATTAGACGGGTAGATCACATAACTAATGAGGAGGTATTGAATAGAACTGGGGAGAAGAGGAGTTTGTGGCACAACTTGTCAAGAACCAAAATAACTGATGATGGTTGAGGTAGAGAGGACGTAAAATGTAGATAGGGAACGGCAAGGAAAGCGTTTCTGAAGAAGAGAAATTTGTTAACACTGAGTGTAGATTTATGTGTCAGGAAGTCTTTTCTGAAAGTATTTGTTTGGAGTGTAGCTATGTACGGAAGTGCAACGTGGACTCAGACAAGAACTGAATAGAAGTTTTAGAAATATGGTGCTACAGAAGAATGCTGAATATTAGGTGGGAAGATCACGTAACTCATCAGAAGACACTGAATAGAATTTTGGAGAAAACAGCTTTGTGGTAGAAGCCGAATAAAAGAAGGGCTCGGTTAGCAGGACACATTCTGAGGCCTCAAGGGATCACAATTTAGTACTGGTTGGAAGCGGGGGGGGGGGGGGGGAGGTGGAGGGTAAAAATCGTAGAGGTAGACCAAGAGATGAATACAGTAAGCAGATTCAGAGTGATGTAAGTTGCACTAGTTACTCGGAGATGAAGAGGCTTGCACAGGATAGATTTGCATCGAGAGCTGCAGCAAATGTGTCTTCCGACTGAAGACCACAACAACAAGACTACAAGATTCCACATAAATCAGCAAACCAGTAGTTATCAATTTCTAAATTGAGACCACTGAAAATCAAAGATAGAGGCGTGATAAAATTTACTAGGTATTCTTTATATTAATGAGCATTTGGGTGTAAAATTACTTGATCATAACGGTACAGGCTTTAAATAAAATAAAACAGTTCTTAAAAGCTGTCAGCAGTGCGTGAAATAATGTACAGAGGCTCACAGTAACACCCAACTGAACCTCAACTGGGGACATCCAGAGCTATTTAAATCAGTTTAAAAATGTTTTAAGAAAAGATGTATAAAACAACTATAATAAGAAATTTAGATATGACACCTTTACAAAACATTCTGGGCAATCTCCTGGCGCGCAGGGCGGCAGAACTTGTGACGCTCCACAAGAACGCGGCCAAGTACTCCAAATTATATGGTGCTCAAACATATACAACCCTAATATTACAAACACAATAAAATTAACACATGCAGTTTAGCGTGGCAATAAGTAGGTGAATCTCACACTCTGGGGATTAGATTTAGATTGAGGTATTAGTTGCACCCCTTTCTTCTGCACCAGTATGTTTTACAATAAGAAAAGTAAAGAAAAGATTCCTAGTGCCAGGTGATATAACACAGAGCTACAGTAAGTTAATGCAATTTTGCATCATTCACGGGAAGTAAATAAAACAACATTAATACCTAGGAGAGCCCAGGATGGGTCAACTCAATAAGGATGGCCGCAAGAACATAGATGAAGCGTTAAAAGTCACGCCAAAACTTCACGCTGCTAACAATGGCAAAACTTACTGAATATAAGATCGTACAGAGCTGTGGTTCATTTTATCTCTGTCTTCTCGGCGGCTTGTTTCACTGGCGCCCTGATAAACGGCGCGAATTGAGCTTGCAGTTTTCGAAGATGATCGCTGGCTCAGTTTGTAATAGGCCGACAGTGGGGTCTGTCGGGAGAACGGGCAGGAGGGACGCAGCGTCAGGGCATCACGCGTGGCTTTTCACGCAAAGTTTCCTTCGGCCGTTAGTTCTGTTTGTGCCAAGATCGACTTGTCTCTCCCTTGGGTAGTGGCAATCACAATGCTGCGTCGACGGCGTCCTCCTACGTCCTTCACCGGATTTGTACTTTCCTGTTTAACTATGCTGTGCGGACCTGGACGCGGAAAAAATGGAAGAACAAAATAATGCATCAAGTATTCTGACACACTTCAAACTGGCAGATGGGCATGGTCCCTGTACAACATTACATTCAACCTCAATTTTAGAACGAACTGAAAATGATAATGTCCATAAACTACACATTTTTTTTAAATCAGCGTAAAATGCCATTTTCTATAGCCCAAGAAATTTTTTTTGAAATTTTTGGTCATTTTCAAGAGCATATCATCTTAAACACTAAAGCTTAAGCACCAAACTGTCATACACATTACGCGGAAGTTAAGTTTCACTAGTAAACTACTGAATTTGAAAGTTCTGCGAGCCTCGTGGCCTTCGTGACCTACAGCATGTAAATGCTTCAGTGGTAAACTTTATCGCCAATTTATGTTCAAAATTTCAACCAATTAAATAAATGCAAAGATACAACACGGTTGCGTCTAACATTAATCACAATGAATTAATGATCGTTATCACAGGTGTTTTCTAGAAGGCACTGACAACCGGAACCAAAGTATAGGCATGTCTAGCAGGGTGTGTTTCAAATGTAAACATATATCTGAGAATATATGATTTCGGAATTTCATACGCGTGTGGTTTTGTGGCTATTGTGTGTTGTTTTGTTTCTGTATGTGTGTTTCCTGTGCTATAAATGCCGGCAGTAAAGAAATTTAGCCTCAAACGAAAGTTTCGCGGCAACCAATTCCAAACACAACCGAATAATACACATCAGTTGCTTCAAAAGTCGTCCATGGAAACTGTGTGCTTTTAGACGTAAACTTTCGTTGTCTGAATGTAATAAGAACAAGCCTAGCAATATTGTGAGCAGCAATAACGACGAAAATGTTGTTGTGAACCTAAATATGCTGTCAAGACTTCTGAAGAGTGCTGTGAAATGTAAGTACTGCAAGTGTGAAGATAGTATTGACGTTTCTGAGGACATTTCAGCAAGGAAGGGTCTTTCGAATAGGTTAGTGATTGCCTGCAACTTGTGTAAGATGCACAGTGATACTATGACATCGCCAGTAACTGACAGTCGACATTAAAGTGTAAATATTCAGTTTGCTTATGCAATACGATGTATTTGGAAGGGGAAGGAGAGCTGCCCAGACTTTTTGTACAGTGATGGATTTGCCTCCACCTCCACTGAGGTTTGACAGATACAATAAATTAATTTCTTAATGCTTTATGTGGTGTAAGTGAACATTCAATGAAAAGAGCAGCAGAAGAAGCAGTAGCTTTGTCTGAGAATTCAGACATTGTAGCAGCATTTGACGGATCTTAGCAGAAGAGAGGTCATACTTCTCTGAATATGGGTTGTAAAGGTCACATTTATTGTAGCTGCTAAGATAGTAGATTATGAATGTCCAACAAAGCACTGCCAGGGTTGTGCAAGTAAATTCATTGGCACCTATGTTTGTGTAAAGAACTTTGATGGCCCAGTGGAAACACGGAAACGAAAGGAGATCTAAACATTTTTAGAAGACCAGAGGTCAGTCGTGGTGTGAAGTATGTTGGCTAGCTTGGGGATGGGGACTGTAAAGGGCATACTACTGTGACAGACCATATGGGACACTCTGACAGAAAAACTTGAATGTGTTGGGCGTGTACAAAAAAGAATGGGAGCTCGGCTGAGAAAATTATGTAAAGACTTAAGTGGAAAAAAAACTTCAGAAGGAAAACATATAGGTGGTCCAGGTCGTCTTACAAAAATGGAAATTGATTCTTTGGCTCAATATTATGGACTTGGAATAAGGAGAAATGTAGGAGATTTGGAGAACATGACGAGCTGTTTGGGCAACGTGGTTTCACAGAGTGTCAACGGATGAAACCTCAAAGCATGGTTTGTGTCCAAAAGTGGAAGATTCGTGGCGCAAGTACTGGTTGAGCAATGCTACAGGCATACAATATACCCGCAAACATTCCTTACCACTTGCAGTAATGGAGACAATTAGGCCTGTATATAGGGATGTAGCAAATAAAAATCTACTTAGGAAATGTATGCAGTGTCTCTCTCAGAAAGCCAATGAAAGGTTCAACAGCTGTGTATGAGGGAGAATACTTAAAACTGTATTTTTTGTGCTGACAGTGATGAAGATTGGTGCAATGACTACAGTAATAACATTCAATGATGGTGCAATTTCAAGGATCAATGTTATGAAGAAACTGAACATCCAGACGTGAAGAAATATGGCATCAGCTCTAACTGCTATTGACAAGCGGGAGGGGGATAACCAATACAGAGACAGCTGCAGAAACTGCTACCAAGGAGTCAAGGATGAAGAAAAGAACGAAAAGAAAGAGTATGGAGGATAAGGAAACTGGAATACAACTGGAGTATGCAGCTGGGATGTTCTAAACGAGCATAGTGGTAAGTTAATGAATCTGCAAATCTTCTTTTGCGATTTACCGAAAACTTGAATTTTCATCATTCAGGTACACTTCTCTCCTAAACATCGCTGCCGCCTGAAAAGATTCTGCAAGAACGGGGCCAAATGTAACTCAAGAGAAAAGTTCAGCGTGACAGAAGTGCAACCCTTACCCAAATTACTGCAGATTTCAGTGATGGGCCATCAACAAGTGTCAGCTTGCGAACTATTCAACGAAACATCACCGATATGGAGCCGTAGACCCACCTGTGTACCTTTGATGACTGCACGACACAACGCTCTGCGCCTCGCCTGGACCCGTCAACACCGACATTGGACTGTTGATGACTGGAAACATGCTGCCTGGTCGAACTAGTCTCGTTTCAAACTGTATCGAGCGTATAGACGAGTACGGGTATGGAGACAATCTCATAAATCCATGGACCCTGCATGTCAGCAGAGCACTGTTCACGTTGGTGGGGGCTTTGTAATGGTGCAGGACGTAAGCAGTTGGATTTATATGGGACCCCTGATACTTCTAGATACGACTCTGACGGGTGACACGTACGTAAGCATCCTGTCTGATCACCTGCATCCATTCATGTCCGTTGTGCATTCCGACTTGGGAAATTCCAGCAGGAAAATGCGACAACCCACAGGTCCAGATTGCAGCAGAGTGCCTACAGGAATACTCTTCTGCTTTAAACACATCGGCTGGCCTCCAAACACCCCAGAAATGAAAATTATTGAGCATATGTGGGAAGGCTTGCAACGTTATGTTCAGAAGAGATCTCCACCCCACTGTACTCTTATGGATTTATGGACAGCTCTGCAGGATTCATGTTGTCAGTTTCCCCAAGCACTACTTCAGACATTAGCCGAGTCCACGCCACGTCCTACTGCGGCACTTTCGCGTGCTCACGGGGGAGCTACACGGTATTAGGCAGGTGTACGAGTTTCTTTGGTTGTTCAGTGTAGCAAGCACAGCCGACAACCCCGAACCGTCAGGTGCTCCACACGCCCCGCAAGTTTTCTGGCTGAGAACCACCTGCCCCCTCGGTGGACTGACAGAGCGAGGTCACCAGAGATCTCTTAGGAGCCACCCTACGGACGATCTCTAGGCAAAGACAAGCGTGCACGAAAGCCTGGAGCGAGATGTCGATTCACGACGTGGCACAAGTTCGTCGCACTCAACGGAAATTATGTGGAAGAATAGGGCTTTTTATCCAAAAGTATAATATGGAATCCAACCTAGTTTCAGAAAAAAAATGTTGCATTATTTATTGAACGGCCCTCGTAAATGAGGGGGGATAGAACTTCGAAGTGATAAGTGCACTCATAGTGCCAAGTTGTTTATCAGCTTGACTCGATTTTGTAACCACTGCAGTAACGTCACATATATCCTCAAACCACGGAGTTTCATTTCGTTTCTTCCTCCTCTTCTGGGGGCTTCAGTTTTTTGTTCTGTCAGGCAACGTGTTACAGAAGAACCTTCACATCTAGATGGAAAAGGAAGAAAAAACTGTTTTGATGGTTTGATTGTTCTGCAAACAGGTATTGAAGTCAAGGTCGGATAACTTCTTAAAACGTGACCTACACAGACTTTGAAACCCATCTTAGGAAGAAGGAACAATCACTTATTACCCGAAACTGAACGTAGTGGACATGCTGTAAGATAAGACGATGGCGTGAACGCTGGAAGGAGATGAAGGAAAATGAGAAGCGCCAGCACGTGGCCGAGCAGACACTCGGCGGAGAGTACTTTCTGCACACGCCGCGTCTGGCTTTATTTTTTTATGCCGCGGGTGTTGTATGGAGCGAGTTGAGGATCACGCGATAGGCCGCGGGATAGCTTTCTAGCTGGCGCCGGCCGCCATCGCTGACACGGGGGTGCTCTCCGGTGGCTCGGTAGCATTTCTCGGCTGGCTGATGCCTATCTGCTGGCTACCAGAGCGTGACGCATGGGAACTGGGTTCGCCGCCGCCTGCCCGATGCCCGGCAGGGGAGAGGACGCGCCACGCTTCTCTGGCGCCTGCCAGCTGCGGCTGCTAATGACAGCTGCAGACACACACACTCTCTTCTTCTCTCCGAGCACATGATGGGCCAACCACATGAAGCGAGAATTACACTACTGGCCATTAAAATTGCTACACCAAGAAGAAATGCAGATGATAAACGGGTATTCATTGGACAAATATGTTATATTATAACTGACATGTGATTACATTTTCACGCAATTTGGGTGCATGGATCCTGAGAAATCAGTACCCAGAACAACCACCTCTGGCCGAAATAACGACCTTGATACGCCTGGGCATTGAGTCAAACAGAACTTGGATGGCGTGTACCGGTACAGCTGCCCTGATTCAATATGATACCTCAGTTCATCAAGAGTAGTGACTGGCGTATTGTGACGAGCCAGTTGCTCGGCCAACATTGACCAGACGTTTTCAATTGGTGAGAGATTTGCATAATGTGCTGGCCAGGCAGCAGTCTAACATTTTCTGTATCCAGAAAGGCCCGTACAGACCTGCAACATGCGGTCGTCCATTATCCCGCTGAAATGTAGGGTTTCCGCGGGATCGAATGAGGGGTAGAGCCACGGGTCGTAACACATCTGAAATGTAACATCCACTGTTCAAAGTGGCGTCAATGCGGTGACCGAGACGTGTAACCAATGGCACCCCGTACCATCACGCCGGGTGATACGCCAGTGTGGCGATGACGAATACACGCTTCCAGTGTGCGCTCTCCGCGATGTCGCCAAACACGGATGCGACCATCATGATACTGTAAACAGAACCTGGATTCATCCGAAAAAATGACGTTTTGCCATTCGTGCACCCAAGTTCGTCGTTGAGTATAGCATCGCAGGCGCTCCTGTCTGTAATGCAGCGTCAAGGGTAACCGCAGCCATGGTCTCCGAGCTGATAGTCCATGCTGCTGCAAACGTCGTCGAACTGTTCGTGCAGATGGTTGTTGTCTTGCAAACGTCTCCACCTGTTGACTCAGGGATCGAGACGTGGCTGCACGATCTGTTACAGCCATGAGGATAAAATGCCAGTCATCTCGACTGCTAGTGATACGAGGCCGTTGGGATCCAGCACGGCGTTCCGTATTACCCTCCTGCACTTACCGATTCCATATTCCGCTAACAGTCATTGGATCTCGACCAACGCGAGCAGCAATGTCGCGATACGATAAACCGCAATCGCGATAGGCTAGAATCCGACTTTTATCAAAGTCGGAAATGTGATGGTACGCATTTCTGCTACTTACACGAGGCTTCACAACAACGTTTCACCGCGCAACGCCGGTCAACTGCTGCTTGTGTATGAGAAATCGGTTGGAAACTTTCCTCATGTCAACACGTTGTAGGTGTCGCCACCGGTGCCAACCTTGTGTGAATGCTCTGAAAAGCTAATCATTGGCATATCACAGCATCTTCTCCCTGTCGGTTAAATTTCGCGTCTGTAGCACGTCATCTTCGTGGTGTAGCAATTTTAATGGCCAGTGGTGTACCTTTCGTCAAAGCCTCGATCATAAGAATCGGGCTGGCTGAGACAGGCCCGTGCTGTGCCGTATGGTGGCTAGACAAATTTATAAAGACACCCTGGTACGCATACCGTGCTGAACATACAACAGCCATCATATTGGCATGAAGTAGACTACTTCGTAGTCCGCGCCCGCTGCAGAATGGTCAGCGTTATCAACGCCAAACATTATCACAATTGCTCATTCACGATTAGCGCCCGAGAGGACCTTGGTTCTATTCCCGGTACTTCACAGGGTTGTTCCTTGTTGGGAGGACCGGTAAGAGGTGCACTCAGCCTCGTGGTGCCAATTAAACAGCTAATCGACCGAGTAGTGTTGGTCTGAAAAGTCTGCAAAACAGCCAGGAGAGCGGTGTTCTGATCACATGCTTCTCCATACCGCCCCCTGCCTGACGCCTCAAGGCAGAGGATCTCACAGAAGCCGGTAGATGTCCCTAGGGCCTTCATGGCGTGGGCAGGACCTCGTTCTACATTCTTCAATGAACAGAGGATTAACATTTCAGCGCAGCAGTACTACTTAAGTAGCAGTAACTCAATCAGCAGTGTATAAAGGAATGTTCAAATGTGTGTGAATTCCTAAGGGTCCAAACTGCTTAGGTCATCGGTCCCTAGGCTTACACACTCCATAAGCTAACTTATGCTAAGAACAACACACACTCATGCCCGAGGGAGGACTCGAACCTCCGGCGGGAGGAACCGCGCAGTCCGTAACATGACACTTCAAACGGCTCGACCACACCGTATAATGAAAAACCACGGAGTATTTGTTGCTGCTTTTTCTCGAGAATATCGTATTATGGCTGGTGTAAGAAGCAAGAACGAGTAGCTATTCGACAGTGGCAGGTTTGTATCCCATCGAGATTGCAGTTTATCGCTGCAGGCTATTGCTTCTCGTCTTAGTCGGGATCCCAGGACTGTCTTGCTGAATCGATGGTTTCAGTAGGCACATTGTGAACGCTGCACAGCATGACAACTTCGACAGCTGCATGACCGCGTCCTATCGATATTTCGATTTATCGATGGGAGCTATTGCTACTCTTCTTGGACTCCACGGCTGTCTTCCTGAATCGATGCTATGCAGTATTACCTAATTGCTCCTTCGCGAGTAGCGCCCGCAAGGGCAAGGGTGGTAATGGTTACGCCACATACCTGAAGTCAGGCCTGTTTATAGCAAGACAAGTATTCACGTGGACATTATTTTTGTTTTCCTCCATTTGTTGTCATTTACATACAACCCGTCAGCTGGTTACTAAGGTAGGTCCTGTTACCACAATATTAATGTGTTCATATGCAGTCAAGGAAAAAGTTGCAACATCAAAAAATAATTCATGTAAAATAATGAAATTTCGGGAATATATTTGTCTTAGTAACATATTAAGTTATTAACATTGCAAGATCACATGTTGATGTAAGCGTGAGTTAAGACATTGCAAATGTGTTGTTGTTGTGGTCATCAGTCCTGAGACTGCTTTGATGCAGCTCTCCATGCTACTCTACCATGTGCAAGCTTCTTCATCTCCCACTATTTACTGCAACCAACATCCTTTTGAATCTGCTTGGTGTATGCATCTCTTGGTCTCCCTCTACGATTTTTACTCTCCACACTGTCCTCCAATACTAAACTGGTGATCCCTTGATGCCTCAGAACGTGTCCTACCAACCGATCCCTTCTTCTAATCAAGTTGTGCCACAAACTCCTCTTCCCCCCAATTCCATTCAATACCTTCTCATTACTTATATTGAGAGGCACCCACATGCCTTGCTCATACTGTGGCATCAAGCAGTCAGGCCTGCAAGATGAGTGGTCTGCCAAGCGAGTGGATTCATTCTTATTTATCGAGTAACACGAACTCTAGTACTCACACTTAAGTTACAAGTTATCCTCCTATATGATTAATACGCAACGGAAATACGCATCTGACTATCAGTAATTTACAGAACTCTGACTGTACACTACGCACTGGCAATACCACATTTTCTTTCTTTTTTCATTTAACGGCTTTTGTCAACACGTGGCCACCGCACTGAATATGAATGCCGCACACATTATAAATTTGGGACATTATGACAACATACAATTCGAAGGAAAAGTCCACCAATCTTTTTCTTTTCACTATCCTATTTATTCCGATAAATTCTCTAACCTAAACACACAAATTCTACAACCTACAACAATAACACATGAGAAATTCCGCCCAGTGGGCATGGCTTTACAATGGTGAATCTCTATATTATGGTCTCGTAATTATTTTTAACACTACAGTGCACTTTCTGGATAGGATGGTGGATCTTTTATTATATCTCACACTTCGACTCTCACAATCATCATCACGAAACTTTCCTCCAGATCGAGCGATACAGAAGGAACAAGCATAACCCACTAATGTTTTGAAACTACCTTGCTACTCTCCCATGCAAACCACACATACCAAATTACGTGACATACACCACACTATAACATGAAATACTACACAGGGAATAGTCACAACATTATCACTTTCAGCTTTCCCACTTCAATCAACATTTATCCCAGTTTCACACGACACTGCCCCACTTTGTAATTCTACTTTCCTACTATGAACTCTGGAGATATATGCACGTCTTCCTGTGCAATGCAAGCCAAGTGGCGTTGCTGGATAGACGGTCGACTCACCTTGATTCTCTCTCAGAGTTTGAATGAAGCGTCACACGGAATCATATCATGCAAAGTAATATTAAGAACATATTCATCACACACGCGAGTCCTCAACTGATACCATGGACGAGTACTTCTCTTTATCCTTTGTCTCATACACAGATTGAGACTCACACAGTACTCACCACGTGGAAGTACTCGTCTCTAATTTCAAGTCCTGCACACGCCATTCCTTAAATATTTCAACTTATGGTACACACGCTATTTCTTAAATATTTCAACTTATTTTACACATGCTAGTAATTCAGCTTAACTTAAGCACACGGAAGTATTTCAACTTATTGCTACACGTGGTTTCATTGTGACCATTGGTCACTTCCGAAGATTACTACAATCCCATTAATATTACTTGCCTGACATTTAATTCTCCCCACAAAAGTTCCTGAAATAGAGAAATTAATATTTCAAACTACTCTTAAATATTCCACATGCATACCATTGATACAGTTGTTGCATTATTGTACTCTCCACAATCCGGAGTAACGTACACATACAAATTTACAACAATCCACATGACAATTAAAACGTTACATCATGCAAATAAAAAAAATAATGTTGAGATAAAAATTTGCTTCGTTACTGGGATCTTCGTTATTTTTATGAGTAATCCAAACTTCACTAATTCTATGAAAAATAAAAGAAAATACTAATTGTACTCATGAAATTTCAAATAGCTCACCGTCCAAACACAGAACAAGTAATCTGACATTCATAAATTGCATTGTAATAATCTTTACACGGCAATGTCTAAATACAAAACAAAATCAACAAAAGAAAAAAATTTTGTACACTAGTTACACGTAGAAGTCAGGCTCCATATCAATACATGCAATAAATAGTTAGCAATAAGTACTTGAATCCACCAGTAGCTCTCGTATCTTACTCTACTGCTCATTTCTCTAATGTTACACATTTAGATGACAAGAACTTGCATTTCGACTAGCCTTCGTTACACTTTAATGTGAAATATCACCACTGTGATAATGAAAATAAGTGGCTTCAGTCAACACACCAACAAGATTATTACTGTCCACGACATCAAAATACATCAGTTAATTCCGATATTTGTTGTGCAATGCAAACTCTTGTCCCCTGTGACAACCTTACTGACCAATGCAACAAGAGCCGCTACGTTAGTGTTGTGCCGCTGGCTAATAATTAAAGCATCATTGTACCAATTCTAATAAACATGCTACGTGAACTTGATATCCCAGAACAAACAAAAACAAAAACACTAACTATTCTAAACATAAATGTTAATGAAATACAATTAGACTTGGTGTCCCTTCAGGAATGAAACATATAAAAAATTACACAATTACAAATACATTATTCCCTATCTTGCGAGTCACACGGAAACATTTCATTCTGTGATTTTCTTGGTGTCAAATAAGTTGCTGACAGGTTCCCTAGAAACACTGTTTCGGTGTCAAAGCTCTCCCATGGTTACCCGGACGAAAGTCTTCAAGTCACTCAACTCGGCATTTTGAACACGCACTGAACAGTAAACTGTATCTCACATTAAACACAAATGTCATAGTCACACTCAGCGTACCATCCACACGAATCTGGTCGTCCAGAAATGGCCCTACAACTACCATTACTCACGGTTCTGTCCTTTCAGTTCATGGTGTAATTAAAAGTCGTAAGTTCCAACAAACAGCACTTATTCCCGCACCAATTCAAGAAATGTCTCCTACTACAGACGCAAATGTCAATGTCCCACTCTACTTTCTTGTGTTCATACAATAATTAGTTACCAAACGTCAACTGTCATCTTCAAGAATACCAAGCGTCCCACATGCAATTCACAAAGCACACTTAACAAGTCACTGCCAAAAGTTTACGGATCCCACCATTCAGTGGTCAAGACAAAACAAAACAATCGTCCTGTCTGCTAAAGACAAAATCTTTTTCACCACTCACAACATGGAAACACCAGTCCTTCACCTTCCAACTTATGGAGACATACGAGCAGTCATCTTGTTTCATGGCTCCACAGTCCAGTACTAGTTAATAGTTGCTGGTAACAAATGCCTGCCGGGCTCTGCCGCGCATCGTCCATTCTGCCGTGGCGCCGCTGCGCGCGCCGTTGAGCAGAAGAAACCACCCGCTGTTGCCTCCGCGGGATACTTTTCCCAGTCATAAGGGTGGCGGAACTTATGAATGGCCAGTGGTACGTGCGTGTCGCCCCAGGCCGTTGACCTGCTGTAGCGGGCGCATGGAGTGTACCCCGACCAGCAGTGGAGTGGGGAGTGCCGCGGCTCTGTCGCCCGTCGCCATGATGACGTCAGCTCGGCCCGCTAGTGGTATAGGCGTTACGACACCCAATCAGTCAGACCCTTCCGTGCATCTCGCAACATTACAGACAAAAGGATATTCTTACATTACTTAAATACTCATTGATTACCTGTATGATCTATTAGATACATTGGTAATAAAAGAAACTTTGTTCTAAAAACATAAAATCATACCTCCTAGTTTTCTACACATACAACATCAACATTTATCGCTTTTCTATATACAGCCCACACTTGTGCTATTGATTGTACCTGTCGTCCCTCATACAAAACATGAAAGTGTAAAATAAAAAACAAAAGGAATAAGAAACAATCTATGCAACTCATAATTACAATATAAAATAGTAGACTACTCTAACATCCTATCACAGTGAAAATATTAGAAACTGTTGATTCTAAAGCTACAATATACAATGAACCTTTGTGCTTGTGACAGACTGAAATTAATATCTCTTTACATATTTTACATTTTATTATATATAACAACATTTCTAGGACACGTATGTACCATCCACATGTCAGATCCTGACCTGCCATCAAGGTTCATCCAAATCAAACAATAACACAATAGTGTTTTTGTTATGGATCAGTAGCATCCCCTTTACAGGAGTGTGTGCGTTGATCACACTACTCTACGACTCTCATTCACCAGACATCACATTTTCCTTCTCATTCAACCCATTAATACACTAACAGAATAGGTGAAGAAGTCAGCTAACCCTAACACCACCACACTCACGACAACATACCATACCTTTGCTCCCTTATAATCATAACACCACCACACTCATGACAACATACCATACCTTTCCTCCCTTATACTCAACCACATAACACATGAAGCTGTTTTGGAGATTGCTTTCCAGTCTCCGAATTCGTCCTTTCACTCTGGCCTCTCCATCGGCTTACCTCTGCATTCACTTCACCGATTATTCATCCTGCTATATACCAACATAGAATTGCGACATTTCATCTAAGAACAAAAAATATTCATCCTGCAAAATAACTGTACACATTCTCGGTTCAGTTTTGATTAGTTATACTGGTACCAGGCTTCAACAACAACAACAACAATGTTATTTTTTGCCAAATCGCAAATCTTATGGTAAGAATTAGATTTACACTTGTGTACATCTTACGTCAGTATTCCACAACGTTCACCATCTGGATCTCATACTCCCTTTATGTCCTTTCACATTGTGCAGTTGTCCTCATCTCTTCATTCGTATTTCGGCTCTCCGTCCGTCCATTACTCCATCATTTCCTGGTCTTCCTTCGCCATTTGCATCTATCTCGATTGCAGCATACGCCGGCCTCTCTGTAACATACATCTAAGACATCTCCACATTATTAATTCTACTCTCCTTTATTTACCACTGTTTCATCACGTCGAATCTCTCTTTATTAATCACACTGCTTCACGCAGCTTCTTTCCTTAAATATCACCTTTATCCACTACTATTTATCACGTCGCTTCTCTATCTACCATCTTTATCCACTCATTAATCATCACGTCGTTTCTGCTTGATCCTTATTCATATGACAAAAAATTACGTACATACACCACTCTGTCGACTCCTGATCATGACTCATTCGACTAGTCTATTCCCTCATACTTCCTGACATCCCGCCTGAAAATTCTTATGTTCGATTTGACCCTGCACAACGTTACACACCACCAATAAATACACTGACTATCTACCATAAATTGCCTACTTTCGATCTGTCCTTAACTTTTCCATAATTTGATGTTAGAAATGTGATGAAGCCCACGAGATTGTTTTCCCTTGATCGTCTCAATCAGTACAGCATTTTCATGGACAATCCGCCTCACTCTGAATGGTCCACTATACACAGTAAAGAATTTGCTAGTTAGGAATCTGAGCTTACATGAAAATTAAATGTGTGCAGAGAATATACAAGCTTGGAGAAATGGGCAGCCCAAGTGTTAGAAACTTAGGTGCTAGTGGTCTCTTTCCCTAACACTAGATTCCGAACAACCATACACAGCACTTCATAACTGTCGCTATGACAATGACATACTACCGATCAGATGGCATCTAATTTAAAAACTTCGATCACAATGTTTACTTTTTACATTACGTGTTAAGTACCTGCAATAGTCAAATCGCACTAGTTATACTGGACTCCTTGGCATTATTTCATAACATTTTAGCAACTGGTTTCTTTGAAGAAACAGTTCTTTTACTTTACTGTTCGAAATAAAAATTTGCAAATTTTGTTCTGAGAGACCAGCCTAACAGATGCCATTACTGGTGTTTTATTCTCTGATCGGAAGTATGGTAATTTCATTCCTACATATTAGTAGAGTATGTCTGCTACATAGACAATTTTCAGTGCCAGCTGCATGTGTTTTAAGGCAAGATGCTAAGGGCTGATATGTTGGATTAGTTTCTCCTATCCTTCAATCCATTATGACAAGAATTAAATGCCAGGATTCCATGCTCTCCTGTCATTCTGATAGTTTCTGCCGTTCCTATCCTCGACACTAACTGACCTTGAGTCGTGTCTCCGTTCACGATATTGCTCTCATTACCCAGTTCCTGTAAGAAGTGTTGAAATGACGCAGAATCGTCTAAGCCTCTGCCTGCTATCACTATATCTCTGCGCAATCTCACTGGCAACTTCGCTATACAGATCCTAATGAGCTCCCCCGGTTCGTATGGCACATCCAAATACCTATTTCGTCTCAGCATTTCCTGATAGCACGCCATTGGATCTCTTATACCACCTTCGTTACAATTTGGCATCATCAATATGCTTTGCGTAACCTGGTCCTGCGTACTTTGCGACCAGAATTCATTTAAATACCTACTACAGTCTTTAATAACTTCCTGCATTTTCGCTCTAGCCTCGTCCCTCAAATGGTTACACACAAACTTCATTTTGAGGGGCAGTCCCCACAATGAAGGTAATGAATCTTGAAATTGAGACAGCCTTGGACTATACCCAGTTGGGTTTGCCACCTGCTTTATCCGAAACAACCGTTCTTCTGACTCTCTGAATTCGTCTTCCTCTTTCTGCCTATTTTCGCTTTTTGAGTTTATCTCACTCTCCCTCTGCAATCTACATGGTGGTGTGTCACCTTCGCTACTGCACGCTAATTGCAACTGTGCTAGTTCTTCACTATGTTTCCTGCTTATTACTAATTGCGCCCCTTTAAGCTGTAATAGCGATTGTATCTCCCCCTGGTTGGCGTAAACCTCTCGCTGCGTACTGTCAGAGCCTGTCTCGCCTCTTATACTGATCTTTTCTACCTCTGCACTAATCGTATTCATTCTGACCACTACTTCTTTGATTCGCTCATCCGGCAACACGACCCTACGTTCTGTAATATCGCTCTCTATTGCACCTATTCATACCTCCAAATTATTGGCTTTTTCTTTCACAGCATCCTGTACTTGCTTCGACGCACCCAGATTCTTCTCCCCCTCATCTAACCGATTATTAACTGCGGGCAGACGCTCATTGATAACTGTGTGTAGCTTCGTCATTGCCTCTTTATTTCCCTTATCCAATGCCTCCATACTTTCCTTACTACCTTTATCCATCGCTTCCATTTTTCCTTATTATCTCTATCCATCGCGTCCAATATTTCCTTAAACTCCCTATCTCTCTCCTTAGCCTCCCTATATCTCTCCTTAGCCTCCCTATTTCTCTCCTTATTCTCCCTATCCATCCTCTGTAAAAACTGCAGTATCACATTGTCATTTGCTACTTTCGACGCGCTCACCTCGTTCGCCTGAGAAACCGTAGCTTCGCTAAGGGTAGCTGCACTTTCAGTGCATACCTGACCTAGTCCCGGCTCACCCGCGTCGTCGGGAAAAGCCCCCGATTGTGAACAAAGCCCGCCGCTCAAAGGATAACCTGGCAGCAGTCCACTGAACAATTCAACCCCTTCCGAGTGTTTGCCGTCCCCACTCATTAACCCATGGTCAACAGCTACTTCCTGCTGCACTGCTACGTTCACCCCAGAGTCGCTATTCTCCATGGTGGCTACACTTTTCGACTGCGAGCTAGTTACTACGGACATTATGCAAAAGAAATTATACCACGATCTTCCAGCCTTGGACGATATAGCAATTAATTACATTAAAAAATAAAAGATCCTCACCAATCCAGAAAGAAATTGCAAACAGAAAAAATTTTACTTCTTAGCGCTATCACAATACATTCCATAAAAAAAATCTTAACAGCAATAAACCTAACAGCAAAATATCCAGAAAGGGTCGAAATTATGAGAGGCACCCACATGCCTTGCTCATACTGTGGCATCAAGCAGTCAGGCCTGCAAGATGAGTGGTCTGCCAAGCGAGTGGATTCATTCTTATTTATCGAGTAACACGAACTCTAGTACTCACACTTAAGTTACAAGTTATCCTCCTATATGATTAATACGCAACGGAAATACGCATCTGACTATCAGTAATTTACAGAACTCTGACTGTACACTACGCACTGGCAATACCACATTTTCTTTCTTTTTTCATTTAACGGCTTTTGTCAACACGTGGCCACCGCACTGAATATGAATGCCGCACACATTATAAATTTGGGACATTATGACAACATACAATTCGAAGGAAAAGTCCACCAATCTTTTTCTTTTCACTATCCTATTTATTCCGATAAATTCTCTAACCTAAACACACAAATTCTACAACCTACAACAATAACACATGAGAAATTCCGCCCAGTGGGCATGGCTTTACAATGGTGAATCTCTATATTATGGTCTCGTAATTATTTTTAACACTACAGTGCACTTTCTGGATAGGATGGTGGATCTTTTATTATATCTCACACTTCGACTCTCACAATCATCATCACGAAACTTTCCTCCAGATCGAGCGATACAGAAGGAACAAGCATAACCCACTAATGTTTTGAAACTACCTTGCTACTCTCCCATGCAAACCACACATACCAAATTACGTGACATACACCACACTATAACATGAAATACTACACAGGGAATAGTCACAACATTATCACTTTCAGCTTTCCCACTTCAATCAACATTTATCCCAGTTTCACACGACACTGCCCCACTTTGTAATTCTACTTTCCTACTATGAACTCTGGAGATATATGCACGTCTTCCTGTGCAATGCAAGCCAAGTGGCGTTGCTGGATAGACGGTCGACTCACCTTGATTCTCTCTCAGAGTTTGAATGAAGCGTCACACGGAATCATATCATGCAAAGTAATATTAAGAACATATTCATCACACACGCGAGTCCTCAACTGATACCATGGACGAGTACTTCTCTTTATCCTTTGTCTCATACACAGATTGAGACTCACACAGTACTCACCACGTGGAAGTACTCGTCTCTAATTTCAAGTCCTGCACACGCCATTCCTTAAATATTTCAACTTATGGTACACACGCTATTTCTTAAATATTTCAACTTATTTTACACATGCTAGTAATTCAGCTTAACTTAAGCACACGGAAGTATTTCAACTTATTGCTACACGTGGTTTCATTGTGACCGTTGGTCACTTCCGAAGATTACTACAATCCCATTAATATTACCTGCCTGACATTTAATTCTCCCCACAAAAGTTCCTGAAATAGAGAAATTAATATTTCAAACTACTCTTAAATATTCCACATGCATACCATGTCTCCACTCTTTCGTCATTACGGAGCACAACTAAAACAGATCTTAACATCACAAGATCCAGTGGCAGAGTGCTGAAGCATGGCCGTTCTCTAGGTCCTCTCCCATCTCTGTCGAGGTGGGGGAAGCACCTTGCTATCATATTGGTCAGCCACATTTCAGGCGCTCAAAGCTCTGGTACATTTCATCTCTTTGGTCCCACCAAAGGTGGCCAAAGGATCGACTAAAAGATGATCATATATTCACATTCACTATCTGCGGTTAGCAGACGACCATACATTCATTCATTTCACAGATCTCACCAAACTGGATGTAGGGATTTACTTTGTGGGAGTGCACATGTGATCAATTAAATAAATAAATTGTCATTATTTCCCACACTGGTATCCGGCTTCGCTGTATTAATTGAAATTGAGTTATTTTACAAAAAAAAATGTGTTGTTCTGACAAAAATAATGAAGTATGTTGTACCTATTTTCAATGTCGGGTGGTACTGTACCCTTTCAATATGATCTACCCATCTGATCTTCAGCATTCTTCTGTAGCACCACATTTTGAAAACTTCTATTCTCTTCTTGTCCAAACTCTTTATCGTCCATGTTTCACTTCCATACATGGCTACACACCATACAAATACTTTCAGAAACGACTTCCTGGCACTTATGTCTATACCCGATGTTAACAAATTTCTCTTGTTCAGAAACACTTTCCTTGTCATTGCTAGTCTATATTTTATATCCTCTCTACTTCGACCATCATCAGTTTTTTTCCTCCCCAAATAGTAAAACTCCTTTACTACTTTAAGTGTCTCATTTCCTAATCTAATTCCCTCAGCATAACCCGACTTAATTCGACTCCATTCCATTATCCTCGTTTTGCTCTTGTTTATGTTCATCTTATATCCTCCTTTCAAGACACTGTCCATTCCGTTCAACTGATCTTCCATGCAAATGCGTAATGGTGGTATATTAACAACCAGTGAATTGCCAGAATGTTGAATGCAAGCATTCAAACTTGCATGCATTGTGTTGTACTTGGGCCGGATGTCAATTTATGAGATCGAGTTCCATTCCTGTAGCACTTGGTCGGTCAATACATGGAGGGTTAGTGCTGTTTATGGATGATGCTAGAGTTATCGTCCTATGATGTCCCATATGTGCCAGACTAGAGACATATCTGGTGATCGAGCAGGTCAAGGTAACATATCAATACGTCGCAGAGCACGTTGGGTTACAACAGCAAAATGTCCGTCCCTGGTAGTTGAGTGGTCAGCGCGACGGAATGTGATGCCTATTGGCCCGAGTTCGATTCCCGGCTGCCGGCCGGAGTGGCCGAGCGGTGTTAGGCGCATCAGTCTGGAACCGCACGACCGCTACGGTCCCAGGTTCGAATCCTGCCTCGGACATGGATGTGTGTGATGTCCTTAGGTTAGTTAGGTTTAAGTAGTTTTAAGTTCTAGGGGACTGATGACCTCAGATGTAAAGTCCCATAGTGCTCAGAGACATTTGAACCATTTTTTTCGATTCCCAGGTGGGTCTCAGATTTTCCCCGCTCAGGGACTGGGTGCTGTGTTGTCCTTATCATCATAATTTCGTCCCCATTGACACACAAGTCGCCGAAGTGGCGTCAACTCGAAAGACTTGCACCAGGCGAACGGTCTACCCGACAGGAGGCCCTAGCCACACGGCATTTCAATTTTCGAACAGAGAAATTTCGGAGAGCGTTATCCAGTTGGGAAAAAACTCTGGATTGCCGTTCATGAATCGCAGCATTACAGATTAAATCACCACAATGCCGTACAAGTCAGGGTGCGTGGGATAACCACGAGGATGCTCGTGATGTCATATACAATCATATACCACTCGGTAGCCCCAGCTGTATGTCCAGTGTGTCCAGCATGCAGACAGGTTGGTTCCAGGCCCTCAACTTGCCTCCTTCGAACCAACACACGGCCGTCAGTGGCACCGAGTCAGAACCCTCCTGCCCTACAATGAGCTCTCGGTTCACGCCACTGAAGTCGCATACGGCGGTGGTTTGGTATCACTGGAATGCACGCTACAGGGCGTCCGTCTGTTGTCTCAATGTGGTGCCAACTGCTACTCAAATTGCTACTGCAGACGCAGTACGATGCGCCAGGGCCATATGATCAATAAGACTGTCTTGAATCTCGGTAGTGTCTTTGGCCGTCTGGAGCCCCGTCTTCTTGCGACCGTACATTCTGGTGGCCACCGCTGCCAGCAATCACGTACAGTGACTACATTCCTGCCAAATCTTTCTGCAATATCGCAGGAGGTCCATCCGGCTTCCAATCGGTCAAACGGAGTAAGGTGATGATAATAGCGTCTTTGCCGCCTTTAAGGCAATCCTGACTAACATCAACTCATCAAAGGTAACTAAAGCTCGCGACCGTTACAGCCAGCATTGAAGGCATCCTGATATTGGCGCTCCTAGCGCCACTCTTACGTGGCTGACGCGAAATTTGAATAAACATCTTTCAGAAGTTGAAACATGTCTACCAATTTTTCTTTTGACTCACAAACCTCTCTTGGTATTGCGATTTTTCTCCGTCGGTGAATATTGCATGAAGTTTGTTTTATTCCTTAGTGTTTTAACGAAGTTTTAGCAAAATTGCAATTTTAAATACTTGGAAGGTTAAAACTGATTATGAAAGAGACAGAAAAACAGCAAGAATGCCGCCACCAGTGCTGCCCCTGGACAACCGCCGCCCTACCAACCACTTCTCACCATCAGGGGCGAAGACCTCAGCAAGGCGCCTCGCCCTTTAAATGGCGTAAACCTATATGCACATAAGGTTACTCTACAGGGCAGTATGCGCTGTCCTCTGTTTTCCTCTATTTCTACATTTCTCTTGCAATCTGAACAATCTAATGAACACTTGTTTTCGGGACATTTCAGTGACTATGATGGCGTCCTCTTGGGTAAAATATTCCGGAGCTCAAATAGTCCCCCATTCGGATCTCCGGGTGGGGACTACTCAAGAGGACGTCGTTATCAAGAGAAAGAAAACTGGCGTTCTACGGATCGGAGCGTGGAATGTCAGATCCCTTAATCGGGCAGGTAGGTTAGAAAATTTAAAAAGGGAAATGGATAGGTTAAAGTTAGATATAGTGGGAATTAGTGAAGTTCGGTGGCAGGAGGAACAAGACTTTTGGTCAGGTGAATACAGGGCAATAAATACAAAATCAAATAGGGGTAATGCAGGAGTAGGTTTAATAATGAATAAAAAAATAGGAGTGCGGGTAAGCTACTACAAACAACATAGTGAACGCATTATTGTGGCCAAGATAGACACAAAGCCCACGCCTACTACAGTAGTACAAGTTTATATGCCAACTAGCTCTGCAGATGATGAAGAAATTGATGAAATGCATGATGAGATAATAGAAATTATTCAGGTAGTGAAGGGAGATGAAAATTTAATAGTCATGGGTGACTGGAATTCGAGAGTAGGAAAAGGGAGAGAAGGAAACATAGTAGGTGAATATGGATTGCGGGGAAGAAATGAAAGAGGAAGCCGTCTGGTAGAATTTTGCACAGAGCATAACTTAATCATAGCCAACACTTGGTTCAAGAATCATAAAAGAAGGTTGTGTACATGGAAGAATCCTGGAGATACTAAAAGGTATCAGATAGATTATATAACGGTAAGAGAGAGATTTAGGAACCAGGTCTTAAATTGTAAGACATTTCCAGGGGCAGATGTGGACTCTGACCACAATCAATTGGTTATGATGCTAATTTAAGGAGATGGGACCTGGATAAACTGAGTAAACCAGAGGTTGTAGAGAGTTTCAGGGAGAGCATGAGGGAACAATTGACAGGAATGGGGGAAATAAATACAGTAGAAGAAGAATGGGTAGCTCTGAGGGATGAAGTAGTGAAGGCAGCAGACTATCAAGTTGGTAAAAAGACGAGGGCTAACAGAAATCCTTGGGTAACAGAAGAAATACTGAATTTAATTGATGAAAGGAGAAAATATAAAAATGCAGTAAATGAAGCAGGCAAAAAGGAATACAAACGTCCCAAAAATGAGATCGACAGGAAGTGCAAAATGGCTAAGCAGGGATGGCTAGAGGACAAATGTAAGGATGTAGAGGCTTATCTCACTAGGGGTAAGATAGATACTGCCTACAGGAAAATTAAAGAGACCTTTGGAGAGAAGGGAACCACTTATATGAATATCAAGAGCTCAGATGGAAACCCAGTTGTAAGCAAAGAAGGGAAGGCAAAAGATGGAAGGAGTATATAGAGGGTTTATACAAGGGCGATGTACTTGAGGACAATATTATGGAAATGGAAGAGGATGTCGATGAAGACGAAATGGGAGATAAGATACTGCGTGAAGAGTTTGACAGAGCATTGAAAGACCTGAGTCGAAACAAGGCCCCGGGAGTAGACAACATTCCATTAGAACTACTGACAGCCTTGGGAGAGCCAGTCATGACAAAACTCTACCATCTGGTGAGCAAGATGTATGAGACAGGCGAAATACCCTCAGACTTCAAGAAGAATATAATGATTCCAATCCCAAAGAAAGCAGGTGTTGACAGATGTGAAAAATACCGAACTATCAGTGTAATAAGTCACAGCTGCAAAATACTAACGCGAATTCTTTACAGATGAATGGAAAGGCTATTTACAATTTGTACAGAAACCAGATGGCAGTTATAAGAGTCAAGGGGCATGAGAGGGAAGCAGTGGTTGGGAAGGGAGTGAGACAGAGTTGTAGCTTCTCCCCGATGTTATTCAATCTGTATATTGAGCAAGCTGTAAAGGAAATGAAAGAAAAATTCGGAGTAGGTGTTAAAATTCATGGAGAAGAAATAAAAATTCTGAGGTTCGCCGATGACATTGTAATTCTGTCAGAGACAACAAAGGACTTGGAAGAGCAGTTGAACGGAATGGACAGTGTCTTGAAAGGAAGATATAAGATGAACATCAACAAAAACAAAACGAGGGTAGTGGAATGCAGTCGGATTAAATCAGGTAATGCTGAGCGAATTAGATTATGAAATGAGACAATTAAAGTAGTAGAAGAATTCTGCTATTTGAGGAGCAAAATAACTGATGATGGTCGAAGAAGAGAGGATATAAAATGTAGACTGACAATAGTAAGGAAAGCGCTTCAGAAGAAGAGATATTTGTTAACATTGAGTATGGATTTAAGTGTCAGGAAGTCTTTTCTGAAAGTATTTGTTTGGAATGTAGCCATATATGGAAGTGAAACATGGACGATAAATAGTTTGGCACGTCGTAGTTTCATACGAGTTCCTGTACTCAGCTTCACAATAGACGTATCCATGATTGGAGACTCTGATGTAAATTAAAGTTGCCAGATTGATTTCTTCACCAGAGCATGGGCCATCACCTGGCAAGATGTTATTGGTGTCATTTGCTACATAAATAACATCACTTCTGGTTGTCTTAGTTGGAAATTTGGACAGCAGATTTTAAATCTCTGACGTGCTAAGATCGGATAGCATTACTGTCCAATAAAATAACGCAAGACTGCATTCGTATATGCCTCGATACATCGGGCGTTCGACTGTTGGCATGGGCAACACGTTCCTCGTATTGCTCACCGATTGAAAACATTTGGTTATGGGTTGCTGAGAGACTGGAGTGTCATCGTGAGAGACTGGAGTGTAACCACACACCAGTCAGTACAACTGATCAATTCTGACACAGAGCTGAAGCACAATGGGATGACATACCTGTGTCACCCAGGGTCAGTTCGATTCACACTGACCCAACGATGGGTGCAGCGGGAGGTGGGGGAGGGGGATGGGGGAGGGGGGTTAGAGCAGCTGTTGCTGACAGAAGTGGTAACTCAGTGTCCTATATTTCGCATCCCGTATACCCCCAAATCATCTACAGTTTTTATCATTTATTCTTCATCTACATGGCTGCTCTGCACTTCACATTTAAGTGTCTGGCATAGGGTTCATCGAACCGTCTTCACACTTACTATGATGTTTACTAAATGTTAGTTAAATTTCCTTCATTTTTGCAGATGCACCATACTACCATCCACAGCCCTCCTCCCCCCTCCCCCATCTCTTTCCCCAGAAAGGGGCAACTAAAGTAGCCATGGCTACTGCCACTGGATCTAACTCCAACTACTTTTCGAATGGAAGCATATATTGACGATTACAGATCATAGCCTCAAAATTATTTCTCCTCGGAGCTTTTGACATGTCGTATTAGCTTCTAATGTACTCTAAATCCATACCTTTTTAACCGAAGAATTCATATTTTCAACCTAAATACATGAATTTATGTCAAACCGTAGGACCCACAAGATGTGGCCGTGAAACTAGGTAGCTTGTCTGTGAGCATATCAACTCCAAAACAGAATTACCAGCGGTGGATCTGCAGCAAATACTAAAGTTTTTCCCTGTGTTTATTTCCGCTTCCACATCTGTCAATGCTTTATGCACATCAAAATTGCACAGAAGTGAACATATAAAAATTTCCAAGGGCGTAGTGATTCATTCTTGAAATCAACGTTGGAGATTCAGTGATTTAAGGAAAAGGAACTACATATCAGTTCTTTTGCACTCGTAGTTCTATAGTTGGCGACAGAACAAACTATCTCAGCAGCTTGAAGTATATGAAGATAACAGGTATCATATTTAAGATTTAATAACAGAGTTAGAAGGCAGCGTTGTAGAATCGCCAGTGAGCGATATTATTATTGTCTCCGTATTTAGACACGCTACCAGCATGTGTTGCATAAATATTGAGAGCTCAGGCTGGTTACTCAGTGCTTAAACCAGGAAACAAGGAACAAAATCTTTTGAGATGTGATGTCACAGACGACGTCTGAAAATTAACTGGACTGCTAAGAGAAGAAATGAGATTCTCGGCAGTACCGACCAAGAAAGGAGCATATTATGAACACTAACCTGAAGGAAAGTAACTGAATAAGCCGTAGATGACAATAACTGAATGAGAAGTCAGAGACAGAAATACACGCAACAAATAACCGAGGACGTTGAATATAAATGTTACGATAAAATGAAGTGAGAGGCAAAGAGGAAGAAATCGGGTAATGTCGCACCGAACGATCCAAAATAATCATTACAAAGAAAAAATTTGGACTCATTGGATAAATGGACAGGTTTAGATTTCCTCAAATCACTAAAAACTACCCCATTGACAGGAACTTCAACATGAGTACCACAGCTTTTTCCTTCACGTCTCCAAATACAAAAGTATAAGCAGAAGCTCGAACTGAATCGAGTATCATCAATAGTATACACACTTGACTCATCAGAATAAGAGAGGAAAACATTGTTTAAAAAATATTAATTTGTCGCCCAAGCGAATGTTGAATGTGGTTAATTTTCAGCTAATAAATGCTCATTGTTATAATGGCGTAGTATGCTTGACGTCATCCATTAGGTTGTACCAGTCAAGTCATCCAATTAGTGCCTTATTAGTGAGCTAGTTAGATTATTACACGGAACCTTTACATCCACCAAGTCGATATTTAGTGTTAATAGCAATAGAATACATTGCGTTCCACCACGTCAGTTAAAAACCAGTACTACACTAATTCCGTGGCGGAGAGTACAAACGAACTGAAGAGCTACTGCATAGCCAACAGATAAAATATTATGGCTTAAATTGCGCCTGTTAAGAATACCACAAAAAATGCTGTAAGTCTTCTAACTGGAATTTAAGTAGAAACCGCAGATCAGTAAGAGGCAGCAACTTCGCGTATTGCCAGCCATTTACTACCGGCCCTTACAGACGGCAACGCAATCTTCTCACTGACACAGAAACAAAAGAAAAAGGGAAATGCGGTAAGGTTGGGCACTGTGTCCCTCTAATCCTTCGCTATAGTATTGACTAGATCATGTCTGATTCCCAGAAAACCGACGTTTTGATGTTCAAATACATCGATAGCGCAGATTGTTTGGAATATATCGTTTTATATTGTATACTAGACACGGTTTCTAGCTCAGTTAGACAGTCTTATTTGAGTGGCAGGCGATGAAGAATATTACTGGCCAAGCCTGTAATGTTCGATTGGGTTAAGCGTTGCGCGAAATTTGAAATGGAATAAAACAAATTTTCATGGAGCACCACTTGTTATCAACTGGATCCCTAAGTATGCCTTCACATACGAATGTACATTAATACTTTAAAATTATCTGTATTCAGAGAATAGTTCAGTGGTACAGAGTAGTTGGAGATTTGTTAAGACATCAGGGAGTAACCTCTATGGTACTTAAGGGAGTTAAAGGTGATAAAAACTGTAAGGCAAAACTGATTCTGGAACACATACGACAAATAATTGAGGATGTATGGTGCAAGTGCTTCTCTGAGATGAAGAGGTTAATGCTGGATAGGAACTTGAGGTGGATCGCGTCGAACCAGACAGAAGATGACTTAAAAGAAAAAAAAAAGACATTTGTATTTATGCAGCGTATAGATCAGTTGAGTTCTGCTTTATTCTTAACTACAGTCACGGAACATAATTTTATGTGACGCCTTCGACTGAATGAGTGATGTCAATCGAAGTAGAGGGATGGAGGGGGCACAAGTCCATAAAAAACAGCCATATTGACTACGTGTGTATCATTTCAGTGCGCCTGGATGTTCTCTATTGTTTTCTTTTTAACAAATGAAACACTTTTCTGATTTCCAACGACAGTTACGGTAGCATTACTGGGCGTACATAACGTTTCAACGAAGGAAGTTGGAAGAACCCACTGGCGAGCCAAAACATTACGATCATCTGCTTATAGCATGTTGCTTAACCTTTGGAATGCAATACACTTGCTATTTGGCGGGTCTTGCGTTGGACAAGTCCTTGAACGTTTATGGAGGAATGTGACACCAAATGTTTACGAACACATAACGCAGTTCCCGTATGTTACGGGGTTGGCAATTCTTTGGCGACAAAATGGCACCCATTAACGTCCAAGATGTGTCCCATCGGATTTGAATACAACGAAATTGATGCCAGCAACACGAGCGAACCGTGTGCTGTCATATCGATTATGGCCACTCGTTGAACTTATCTAATTTTCGATTCTTAGCGACAGCTTCCCTGCCGTATCGCTAAAGCACAGCCTTGCTGCTCTTTGAAGTCATTTCAATTCTACAGCGTCTTGTATTGCTGACTCTTCCAGATGCTAGAAGGGGTTGCTCGCTGACGGGGCCAATGAGATGTACAGGCACTGCGCCTACCCACTTCACGGACACCACAGATCTTTGGAACACCAGTGGCCGTCTTTGCGGGAAAGCCATTTACTTTTTCAGACGAGTTTAACAATTCCTGACTGCGCGTTTAAATGGTTGCAAGCTCTTGATAGCAAGCGACGAAGTTAAGACCTATAGCGGGTACCTTTTCACTGACATGTTCAAATCCCGTGTGCCCCGCACGGAGCCGAGCATTTGCGACGTATGGCCCACAAGCCGACTAGTGTGACGCCGTAAGTTCGTTACGGGCCCGTATTTCTCGTGATCCCCACTCACTGAGGATGGAAGTCTCCCAGCCTTCCCGTTGGCGACAGCTTACTGCGAAGAACGTGCTTACATCATTTGAAAAATCACGCATTCCATTTACCTTTGTGGTCACAAGTTGTGTCTTCTGACTTGCCACAGTTCCCATTGCTGCTTCCGTACTTCTGGTTCATGTGGCCCCACCAGCGTTACTTACTTCATAAACATTCGAATATTAGGTTCGTGCATAAGTTCGTAGCGTTTTTGTTTTGCATATTGATATTTCGGCTGTTATGTTTGTTACTTTTTTTTGTGAAACAAAAGGTATTCAACTGTCGCCACTCTCGAGCCAGACATTTCGCAGTCTCAACGTTGAGGATAATGGCACAGAATTGAGGACCTTCCACAAGCTCATAAATGTAGACGTAGATATCGCTGGAAACACTGTTAAGGAATGTTGTATTTTACAGGACTACGTGCGAAACACGGATGATGTACAATTTATGCAGGGCACCGAAACAAATATTTTTCTCTAATGTAATATTTTCCTGTGGAGATTTCTCCTGATGAATATAAATTAAACCAATAAACTCTGGGGGGGTTGCATGAGACACATTTTCTGGTGTGCTTTCCTGTGGGTCACGATTTTTCGACGACTTCACATTTTACTTACAGTACATAGAAAACAACGTTAAGAATTTTTAATTGTTTATTAAGAAGAGGCAACAATATTAACATAACACAATTACTTCGATTACAGTAGAGATTAAAAAATGACATGTAAACAAAGGATGGGTCATGTTCTGCCTAACGCGGTCATAGATTGAGGAGTGTCTAATTTATCCTGCTGCTACTACTGTCTAGGTAACCAGATCCTCTTCTGAATCAACAGGTGCCATGATAAATCACCTGCTCTTCCAATCCACTTTTTTTCGAAACGGTCTACTCAAGAATCTACGTAGAGAACGACTGAAATATGCCGGCAGCCCGTCATGCTGGAACACATGTGTGCGTTGCAGCGGGTGCAAGGCGTCCATCAATTCTGACGATGTTCGGATGAGGAAATTGTAATAATACTCGCCATTTAATGGCGTAGGTGGGAGATACGGCCTAATCAAATAGTCCCAGCAACATCTGACTACATATTTACGTAGAATCGCACTTAATAAGCGCGAGTGAATCTGGAATGAGGATTAAAATCACTTCAAACTTGCGAAATGTGGATGTTGAAGACCCCATCTCACGTGAACTTATGTTCATCCGTAAATAGCACAGGCGATGGAAATGTAGAATGCGTCAGGCACTGCTCCGAGCACCTCTGACCTCTGCAAAAACTGTGCATTTAGTGGATATCACCTGGTTTCAGGTTATGCACACGCTGTAGCTGAAATAAAAGTAACGATTGCTCACGAAGGACGTTTCTTACATTCGTCTGATTTGTGCTCATGTTACTCGCAACTGCACGAGTGCTGATGGAAGAATCTCGCTCCACATGTTGCAGGATATCTTCCTCACATAGCACAGCTGGCACTGAGACTACGTCTCTGTCGAGGAAAACAGCTAAATGACAATGATCTAGTCTCACGTAGATGTTGGAACACAGCACTGAAAAGCGAATGATGCGGGGCATGGTGATTGGGATATTGCTGTTGATAAGCCCGCTGTACTGCTTGTTCGATGTGGTTTGCTATGTAGTGTGCACCAACCACATCAGTCTAATCACTGCAGATATATCACCAAACTGAAGAGCTAATCCCCATGGCCACAGAATGAGTCAGTACATGAAACGACGACAAAGAAGTAATAATAGATGAAATAAAATGTTAATGAATTCTAAAACCACGACAAGCTTTAATTTTATATAAACCCAGGAATGAACTCAATATTTGAAGGACTTATCGACAGAATAGGACCGACCCATGACGACATTATTCAGTTTCAAATTGAAAGCACGAGAAATAAGGCAAAGATTTTTAAATTCATGTGGTAGATTACTGAAAATGGATGTAGAACAATACTGCAGACCTTTCTGCACGAGAGCAAGTAGGTGCAATCCAAATGCAGATTGGATTTCTGCCTAGTATTATCTGAGTGAAAGCTGCTAATTCTTGGGAATAAGCTGATATGGTTAACAAGAAACGATACTAAAATACACTATTGGCCATTAAAATTGTTACATCACGAAGATGACGTGCTACAGGTGCGGAATTTAACCGACAGGAAGAAGATGCTGTGATATGCAAATGATTAGCTTTTCAGAGCATTCACACAACGTTGGCGCCGGTGGCGACACCTACTACGTGCTGACATGACGAAAGTTTCCAACTAAATTCTCATACACAAACAGCAGTCGACCGGCGTTCCCTGGTGAAACGTTGTTGTGATACCTCGTGTAAGGAGGAGAAATGCGTACCATCACGTTTCCGACTATGATAAAGGTCGGATTGTAGCCTATCGCGATTGCAGTTTATCGTATCGCGACATTGCTGCTCGCGTTGGTCGAGATCCAATCACTGTTAGCAGAATACGGAATCGGTGAGCTCAAGAGGGTAATACGGAACGCAGTGCTGGGTCCCAACGGCCTCGTATCACTAGCAGTCGAGATGACAGGTATCTTATCCGCGAGGCTGTAACGAATCGTGCAGCCACGTCTCGATCCCTGAATCAACAGATGGGGACTTTGCAAGACAACAACCATCTGCACGAACAGTTCGACGACGTTTGCAGCACCAAGGACTATCAGCTCGGAGACCATGGCTGCGGCTACCCTCGACGCTGCATCACAGATGGTGTACTCAACGACGTACCTTGGTGCACGAATGGCAAAACGTCATTTTTTCGGATGAATCCAGATTCTGTTTACAGATTTATGATGGTCGCATCCGTGTTTGGCGACATCGCGGTGAACGCACATTGGAAGCGTGTATTCGTCATCGCCGTACTGGCGTATCACCCGGCGTGATGGTATGGGGTGCCACTGGTTACACGTCTCGGTCACCTCTTGTTCGCATTGTCGGCACTTTGAACAGTGGTCGTTACATTTCAGATGTGTTACGATCCGTGGCTCTACCCTTCATTCGATCCCTGCGAAACCCTACTTTCAGCAGGATAATGCACGACCGCATGTTGTAGCTTCTGTACGGGCCTTTCTGGATACAGAAGATGTTCGACTGCTGCCCTGGCCAGCACATTCTCCAGATCTCTCACCAACTGAAAACGTTTGGTCAATTGTGGCCGCAAAACTGGCTCGTCACAATACGCCAGTCACTACTATTGATGAACTGTGGTATCGTGTTAAAGCTGAAAGGGCAGCTGTACCTGTCCTCGCCATCCAAGATCTGTTTGACTCAATGCCCAGGCGTATCTAGGCCGTTATTACGGCCAGAGGTGGTTCTTTTGGGTACTGATTTCAGGATCTATGCACCCAAATTGCGTGAAAATGTAATCACATGTCAGTTCTAGTATAATGTATTTGTCCAATGAATACCCGTTTATCATGTGCATTTCTTCTTGGTGTAGCAGTTTTAATGGCCAGTATTATATGTATGCATTGAAAGGCCAATGTCAGAGCACCCAACTAATGAACAGAGGTTCGCCAACTTACACCACTTATCGCCCGAACCGTCCGTTTTCGAGCTTAAACCACCCTTTGAAAATGGGAAGAGTTACTCCAAACTGTAACACCATACTTCATAAATGAAAGGAAATAAGCAAAGTAGGCTACTATTTGTGTCAAACTATCATTTACTTCATATATTGTTCTAATAGTAAAAATGTGACCATTAACTCATTGAACAAAATTCTGAACATGGACGTTCCATGACAGTTTATTATACAGGGTGATCCATTGATCGTGACAGGGCTAAATATCTCACGAAATAAGCGTCAAACGAAAAAAATACAAAGAACGAAACTTGTCTAGCTTGAAGGGGGAAACCAGATGGTCGCTATGGTTGGCCCGCTAGATGTCGCTGCCATAGGTCAAATGGATATCAACGGCATTTTAAAAAAAAATAGGAACCCCCATTTTTAATTACATATTCGTGCAGTGCGTAAAGAAATATGATTGTTTTAGTTGGACCGCATTTTTCGCTTTGTGATAGATGGCGCTGTAATAGTCACAAACATATGGTTCACAATTTAGACGAACAGTCGGTAACAGGTAGGTTTCCTAAGTTAAAATACAGAACGTAGGTACGTTTGAACATTTTACTTCGGTTGTTCCAGTTTGATACATGTACCTTTGTGAACTTGTTACTTCAAAGAAGGCATGCTGTTATAGCGTGATGACCTGTAAATACCACATTAATGCAATAAATGCTCAAAATGATATCCGTCAACCTCAATGCATTTGGCAATACGTGTAATGACATTCCTCTCAACAGCGAGTAGTTCGCCTTCCGTAATGTTCGCACATGCATTGACAATGCGCTGACGTATGCTGTCAGGCGTTGTCGGTGGATCACGATAGCAAATATCCTTCAACTTTTCCAACAGAAAGAAACCCGGGGACTTCAGATCCGGTGAACGTGCGGGCCATGGTATGGTGCTTCGACGACCAATCCGTCATGAAATATGCTATTCAATACAGCTTCAACCGAACGCGAGCTACGTGCCGGACATCCATCATGTTGGAAGTACATCGCCATTCAATCATGCAGTGAAAGTTCTTGTAGTAACATCGGTACAATAGTACGTAGGAAATCAGCATACATCGCACCATTCAGATTGCCATCGATAAAATGGGGGCCAATTATCCTTCCTCCCATAATGCCGCACCATACATTAACCCGCCAAGGTCGCTGATGTTCCACTTGTCGCAGCCGTCGTGGATTTTCCGTTGCCCAATAGTGCGTATTATGCCGGTTTTCGTTACCGCTATTGGTGAATGACGCTTCGTCGCTAAATGGAAAGCGTGCAAAAAATCTGTCATCGTCCCGTAATTTCTCTTGTGCCCCGTGGCCGAACTCTACACGACGTTCAAAGTCGTCGCCATGCAATTCCTGGCGCTTAGAAATATGGTACGGATGCAGTCGATGTTCATGTAGCATTCTCAACTCCGACGTTTTTGAGATTCCCGATTCTAGAGCAATTTGTCTCTTACTGATGCGCGGATTAGCTGCGACAGCAGCTAAAACACCTACTTGGGCATTATCATTTGTTGCAGGTCGTGGTTGACGTTTCACATGTGGCTGAACACTTCCTGTTTCCTTAAATAACGTAAGTATCCGGCGAACGGTCCGGACACTTGGATGATGTCGTCCAGTATACCGAGCAGCATACATATCACACGCCCGTTGGGCATTTTGATCACAATATCCATACATCAATACGATATCGACCTTTATCGCAATTGGTAAACGGTCCATTTTAACACGGGTAATGTATCACGAAGCAAATACCGTCCGCACTGGTGGAATTTTACGTGATACCACGTAAATACGTTTGTGACTATTACAGCGCCATCTATCACAAAGCGAAAAAAGTGGTCCAACTAAAACATTCATATTTGCTTACGTACTACACGAATATGTACTGAAAATGTGGATTCCTATTTTAAAGAAACGCAGTTGATATCCGTTTCACCTATGGCAGCGACATATAGCGGGCCAATCATAGCGCCATTTGGTTTACCCCTTCAAGCTAGACGAGTTTCATTCTTTGTAGTTTTTTCGTTTGACGCTTATTTCGTGAGATATTTGGCCCGGTCACGATCAATGGACCACCCTGTATATGTGAATACCTAGAAATTTGAACTGTTCAGTCTCACTAATCATAAGCCTATTCTGCCTCATTAGAAAGTCAGGCTTAGCAGTATTGTATGATAGAAACTGTAAAAACCGAGTATTACTGTGATTTAGGGGTAGTTTATGTTCTGTAAGCCATCATCTTACATCTTGAATTGCACTATTTGAAACAGTGCCAACGTTGCACACAAGATTATTTAGTACCAAACTAGTGTCACCTGTAATACTAGAAGGCACACCCTTTACATTAACAAGGAATAGGTGCAGCCACAACACCGGTCCCACTCGGACCCCACACCATAACCATTCTCAGTATTGTGAAGAATGACCTTTCGCTGTTTGTTCTTAAAGTGAGAGTTCAACCAACTATGAGCTTTTCTCCGTATTCCTTAATGATACAACTTCTCTCAATATTTTGTGATCTACAGAATCAAACGCCTTAGTTAAATCAGATTCCTAGTGTGCGAAGATTTTTGTTTAATAAATACAGTACCTCGGAGCGAAAAGAGAATACAGCATTCTCAATCGTTAAACTTCTAAAACCAAATTGTACATTTGACAGCAAATTATGTGAAATGAAATGCTCAGTTTTCATTACGTACACGCTGATGGCATAGGAATAGCTCTAAAGTTGTCCCTTTCTTCCTTTTTATAAACAGGGTTTACTACTAAGTACTTTAATCGTTAAGAAAACTGACTATTCCTAAAGGAAAAATTGCATCCACGGCTAAGTACAGGGCTAAGACGTGCAGCACAGTGCTTTAGTATTCTGCTAGATACTCCGTCGTATTCATGAGAGTCCTTAGTGTTCGGTGATTTAATTATTGGCTAAATCTCCCTTGTCAGCATCACGGAGGAGTATTTCAAATATCAGTCTCGGAAAGCCATTTTCGAAGAGGGGTATATGATTCCCTGTAGAAACTAAGTTTTTATTTAATTCACCATCATTGTTCAGAAAGCGATAGTTTAATTCTGTATACGTATCTGACTTATTGCTGTCAGAAATATTTTTGAAATGTACAGACTTTGTATCCTGGACTTCTTGCTGCTGACCAGGCACTTCCTGTAGGACTGACCATATGGTTTTAATTTTATCCAGTGAATTAGTTATTCTATTTGCATACCACTTACTCCTTGCCTTCCTAATAACATTTTAAGCGCCTAATAATACTGTTCGTAATGATCTACTGTAGTTCGAGTGTGACTACTTCTAACGTTTTGATACAATTCTTACTTTGTTCAACATCTTATCCTTATCCCAACAATCAACCAGCGGGGCTGCTTTTACTGTTCGTATCCCATTTTGAACGTTCTAATGGAGAGCAACTGTCAAAGAGCACGAGAAATATGTTAATGAAAGCATTATATTTGTTATCTATGTTATCATCCCTACAGACATCCCGCCACTCTTGTTCCTTAATGAGCTTTTTAAATCTCTCTATTACTTTTGGATTAGAATTTCTATATAGTTTGTAATAATATAGAAAGATTGAGTACAAAAACCTTTTAGTGTTAAAATTTGGGAATCATGATCTGGAAGGTCATTGACCATTCTACCAAAAATTCCTGTCTAGTAATGAAGAATGAGTAAAAATATTGTCTGTGGTAGTGATGCTGTTCCCATATACCATGGTTGGAAAAAATATGATCTGCAGGAGATCACAAGAATTTTGGAGAGCTTCCAATATCCTATTTCTTGTACAAACAAATAGAAGGTTAATAATGAAGTCACCATATACAACTCATTTTTGGAAAGTGAACCAAGAACCCTCTCTAGCATGAAGAGAAATGACCTGATGTCAATGGTTAAAAGTTTAGTTTCACAATATTCAACTGCCCCTGCACAATATTTAGATACATGTTCAGTGCAGTGCTTCATACATCTACAGACTCAGATGCAATAGCCAACAATTACTGTGCTGTATTCAGACGGAGAACTATATGTGAATGTGAAACAGCTATTACAAGAGACCTTTATAAGAAGAGACCTTTATAACAATAAATCAGTCGTTACAACTTAAGAGCTAATATGCCCTCTACCGAATTAAATAATGCTCAAAGGAAACTAAGAATTAGAAATAAATATGTGTTTGGTGTCTCGTGCAACCTCATAGTGTTAGTCGTTTAAAGGAATACAGAAATACAATTCACTTAGGCCTGAAATAAACAGGAAGTGCAGGGAACATAAGGCGAAATGACTGTATGAAAAATGTGAATAAATCAAAAAAGAAATGATTGTCGAAAGGACTGACGCAGCGTATAGAAAAATCAAAACAATATTCGGCGAATTAAAACCAAGGGCGACAAATTAAGAGTGCAATGAGAATTCCACTGTCAAATGCAGAGCAGACAGCTGACAGGCGAAAAGAGTACACTGAAGGCTTCTATGAGTGGGAGTACTTGTCTGACGACGTGCTACTGGAAGAAACAGGTGTCGATAGGAAAGAGATAGGGGTTCAGTATTACAGTCGCAATTTAGAAGAGCTTTGGAAGACTTAATATGAAATAAGGCAGAAAGGATGGATAACATTCCATCGGCAATCCTAATGGCATTGGGGGAGTGGCAACAAAACGACTCTTCACTTTGGTGTGTACAATGTATGAGAATGGCGATATACCATCAGCGGTTTGGGAAAACATCATCCACACAGTTCATACGACAACAAGAGCCAACAAGTGCGACAGTTACTGCATAATCAACTTAACAGCTGATGTACCTAAGTTTCTGACAAAAATAATATACAGAATAATGGAAAATGGAATAGAAAATAGAAGATGTGTTAGATAACGATCAGTATGGCCTTAGGAAAAGTAAAGGCACAAGAGCAGCAGTTCTGACGTGGCTGGTTGATAATGAAGCAGGACTGGAAAAAAATCAAGGATTTGTAGACCTGGAAAAAGGGCTCGTCAATGTAAAATGGTGCAACATATTCGAAATTGAAAGAGAAATAGAGGTAAGATATAGGGAAAGGTGGGTAATGTGTACGAGAACCAAGCGGAAACTGTAAGAGTGGAAGACCATGAACGAAATGCTCTGATTAAAAAGAGTGTAGTCTTTTGCCCCACTGATCAATATACACATCGAAGAAATAATTGCGAAAATAAAAGGAAGGTTCAAGAGTGGGATTCAGTTTAAAGGTGAGAGGATATCAATGATAAGATTCGCTGATGCAATTGCTGTCCTCAGTGAAAGTAAAGAAGACTTACAGGACCTGCTGAGTAGAACAAACAAGCTAACAAGTATTAGAATATAGACCGAAGAAATGCGAAAGTAATGAGTAAGAGAATAAATGAGGAAAGGGAGCAATATAACATCAAACTTGGTGATCCGAAGTAGATGAAGTTAAGTAAGTCTGTAACACTTACATCCATTATATTTGTGAAGTGTGTATTCTGTGTCGTTTAAACTCCTTGAACTATGGCAAGAAAATTAGAGTTTTATAATGAATATATGAAAAAAAGCAAAAGAATATGTTGACATGATAAATTATTGTAATATGAATATGTTCATTTAAAAAATGTTTGTTAAAATGGTTCATGCTTAGGGCACTTGTTTTTGAAACATATAAAAGCTGTAGGAAAGTCCCTCCGCAACGGAAGTGGCATGGCGCGGTACAAAAGGTGGGTTTTGGTGGTCGAACTGAGCGACTCCTTTGTGTGAACGAGACGCAGTATGTGGCTAGCCTTAGCATGGTGCACTTCGACGGTGCTAAGAGAGGGAATCGGAAGCTGCATTATAAAGAATTTGCCTCGGATGTGGATCTGTCTATTATTTGGTATTGACGGCATAATGGAATGGCTTTAATATGTTGAAAATACGACGCCAAGAGGAGATTTTATAGAGCATTTGCATATCAAGAGCCGTGAGTACAGTCAGCCCCGATGTCGCCTGCCACCAATCTTCGCCACTGTTTCACAAACTTCGTACATTCTGTTAAGTAATGTAAATTGACATGGACCAGTTAATTTGTGTGTTGTTTCAATAATAACCATATAAAACATAAATTCATGTCCGGAACCATATTTTCAATACTGATAACGAACCTAAACAAAGTCCTCACCTAAGTGCTACTAAAGCCGAGTTTCACGATTTAAATGAACAGCTCTTGCATTCAAGTGATTAAAAGTGATTTTTTTATCTGAAGTAAAAGCAGTAGTAAAAGTTAAAGCTAAAACCACAAAGCCGGCTGCGGTGGCCGAGCGGTTCTAGGCGCTTCAGTCCGGAACCGCGCGACTGATACGGTGGCAGGTTCGAATCCTGCGTCGCGCATGGATGTGTGATGTCCTTAGGTTATTTAGGTTTAAGTAGTTCTAAGTTCTAGGGGACTGATGACCACAGATGTTAAGTCCCATAGTGCTCAGAGCAATTTGAACCAAATCTACATGCACGAGTGTAACAAAGGTTTAACTTTATTAAAGTTATCTCAGTAAAAACACGTCGAGATGGACTCAAACAACTAGAAACTGCTACGCAATATGGTATAGCTTACCCCTTTCGTAAAAATCGCTCAGATTGAGACCTCCTGAACCATGGCCTAGGAAGACAAATCACTCAGCTGTCGCTAGAAACCGCGTGTACGTAAACTCTTACATTTACAGATCATTCACTACAATACTACAAAATGGCAGCTTGCACTATGTGATCAAAAGTATCCGGCCACCCCCAAAAACATACGTTTCTCATATTGGGTGCATTGTGCTGCCACCTACTGCCAGGTACTCCATCTCACCGACCTCAGTAGATATCTCGAGAGAGCAGAATGGGGCGCTCCGCGGAACTCACGGACTTTGAACGTGGTCAGGTGATTGGGTGTCAATTGTGTAAACTTCTGTGAGTAAGATTTCTACACTCCTTAACATCCCTAGGTCCACTGTTTCCGATTTGATAGTGAAGTGGAACTGTGAAGGGACACGTATAGCACAAAAGCGTACAGACCGACCTCGTCTGTTGACTGACAGACATGTATCCAGACCATCACACAGGAATTCCAAACTGCATCAGGATCCACTGCAAGTACCATAACAGTTAGTCGGGAAGTGAGAAAACTTGGATTTCGTGGTCGAATGGCTGCTCATAACCCGTACATCACGCCGGTAAATGTCAAAGACCATAAACGTAAAAAGTGGATAAACGTTGTGTGGGTGACGAATCACGGTAGAGAATGTGGCGATCCGATGGCAGGGGTGGGTGTGGCGAATGCCCGGTGAACGTCATCTGCCAGCGCGTGTAGTGCCAACAGTAAAATTCAGAGGCGGTTGTTTTATGGTATGGTCGTGGTATGGAGGGAGCTTGCACCCCTTGTTTTTTTTTTGCGTGGCACTATCACAGCACAGGCCTATATTGATCATTTAAATACCTTCTTGCTACCCTCTGTTGAAGAGCAATTCGGGGATGGCGATTGCATCTTTCAACGCTATCGAGCACCTGTTCATAATGCACGGCTTGTGGCGGAGTGGTTACACGACAATAACATCCCTGTAATGGACTGGCCTGCACAGAGTCCTGATCCGAATCCTACAGCACACTTTTGGGATGTTTTGGAACGCCGAATTCGTGCCAGGCCTCACCGACCGACATCGATACCTCTCCTCAGTGCAACACTCCGTGAAGAATGGGCTGCCATTCCCTAAGAAACCTTCCAGCACTTGATTGAACGTATGCCTGCAAGAGTGGAAGCTGTCATAAAGGCTAAGGGAGGGCCAACACCATATTGAATTCCAGGGTTACAAATGGAGGGCGCCACGAACTTGTAAGTCATTTTTAGCCAGGTTTCCGAATACTTTTGATCACATAGTGTATTTTAACGTAACAAATTCTTAAACATTTTCAAGGTACACAATCGAGAAGCGGCCACAATAGCGGCATTTCAATTTACAGAAGAGAAAAACCAAGATCTTGGAGTGTGCTAATTCAGGATGATATACATAAGCAGAAATGAATTGTAGCAAAAATATTGCAAGAAAAGCGTTATTGTAATGAATAAGCAAGCTCTATTCTAGAAAAGATAGTTGTTAACGTCAATATTAAATTTACAAAATGTGACTCAAATAATGTGAGAGAAGATCTGTAATGATAAGAGTAATGAAAAATTATTTCTCCATTTGTAGAAGCTTAGCGTGGCTCAGCAGACATCGCTTGGCCGCGTGACCCGCAGCCTCCTCCACACAAGTGTGTGAACCAGTGGCACCTTTGTTCACCCACTTCCGCTAAGACCAGTGACGACTACTTCTGTGGACGCAATTCTTCTCAGTTTGGCAGTCACTTGTCTTACTGACCTACAGCTAACGCGAATTCTTTGAACTAAATACAAGCTAGTAAACGTGAGAGACGTGAGAAACTCTCGACGAGAACTAGAAAGCCCTCTCTCTCGCGCATGCCCAATATACAAGGGTGATTCAATAAGTAATGCAACATATTTTGTTTCCTCGGCCAACTTCGGTTCAAAAAATTCTCAATTAGTTGTGGGATATCGTGAAGTATTCCCGCTTCAGGCTTAACAGTTTCACTAAGTTCCGGTAGGTGGCGTCTGTAAACACATTGTAAATCACACGTTGGACAAGTATGTGCCGAAAAAGTGGGTTACGGACGGAAAAGACCCACCGTGGTTTAACAGCGCAATTCGGAGAATGCTCAGGAAGCAAAGGCAGTTGCACTCGCGGTACAAGAAAGACCGGGAGAATGAGGACAGGCAAAAGTTAGTAGAGATCCGTGCTGCTGTAAATAGAGCGATGCGCGAAGCATTCAACCACTACCACCGTCATACCGTAGCAAAACTGAAAACGCAAGGAAATTCTGGTCTTACGTAAAATCGGTAAGCGGGTCGAAGGCTTCCATCCAGTCACCCACTGATCAGTCTGGCATGGCAACGGAAGACAGCGAAACGAAAGCTGACATTTTAAAATTTAGCATTTGAAAAATCTTTCACGCAGGAGGATCATACGAACATACAACCGTTTGAGTCTCGTACAGAATTCCGTATGGAGGACATAGTGACAGACATCCCTGGGGTTGTGAAGCAGCTGAATGGGTTGAAAATAAATAAATCGCCAGGTCCTGATGGGATTCCAATTCGGTTTTTGCATTGGCTCCTTACTTAGCTTGCATTTATCGCGAATTTCTTGCCCCACGTGAAGTCCTGAGAGACTGGAAAAAAACGCAGGTGACGCCTGTATATAAGAAGGATAGAAGGACGGATCCTCAAAATTACAGACCAATATCCTTAACATCGGTTTGTTGCAGGATTCTCGAACGTATTCTCAGTTCGAATATAATGAATTTCCTTGAGACAGAGAAGTTGCTGTCCATTCATCAGACGGGTTGATAAAGCATCGCTCCTGCGAATCTCAACTCGCCCTTTTTTCACATTATATCTTGCAAACCATGGATGAAGGGTATCAGACGGAATCCATATTCCTTGACTTCCGGAAAGCGTTTGACTCGGTGCCCCACTGCAGACTCCTAACTAAGGTACGAGCATATGGGATTGGTCCCCAAGTATGTGAGTGGCTCGAAGACTTCTTAAGTAGTAGAACCCAGTACGTTGTCCTCGATGGTGAGTGTTCATTGGAGGTGAGGGTATCATCTGGAGTGCCCCAGGGAAGTGTGGTACGTCCGCTGTTGTTTTCTATCTACATAAATGATCTTTTGGATGGGGTGGATAGCAATGGGCGGCTGTTTGCTGATGATGCTGTGATGTACGGGAAGGCGTCGTCGTTGAGTGACTGTAGGAGGATACAAGATGACTTGGACAGGATTTGTGATTGGTGTAAGGAATTGCAGCTAACTTAAATATAGATAAATGTAAATTAATGCAGATGAATAGGAAAAAGAATCCCGTAATGTTTGAATACTCGATTAGTAGTGTAGCCCTTGACACAGTCACGTCGATTAAATATTTGGGCGTAACATTGCAGAGCGATATGAAGTGGGACAAGCATGTAATGGCAGTTGTGGGGAAGGCGGATAGTCGTCTTCGGTTCATTGGTAGAACTTTGGGAAGATGTGGTTCATCTGTAAAGGAGACCGCTTATAAAACACTTATACGACCTATTCTTGAGTACTTCTCGAGCGTTTGGGATCCCTATAGGTCGGATTGAGAGAGGACATAGAAGCAATTCAGAGGCGAGCTGCTAGATTTGTTACTGCTAGGTTTGATCATCACGAGAGTGTTACGGAAATGCTTCAGGAACTCGGGTGGGAGTCTCTAGAGGAAAGAAGACGTTCTTTTCGTGAATCGCTACTGAGGAAATTTAGAGAACCAGCAGTTGAGGCTGACTGCAGTACAATTTTACTGCCGCCAACTTACATTTCGCGGAAAGACCCCAAAGATAAGATAAGAGAGATTAAGGTTCGTACAGAGGCATATAGGCAGTCATTTTTCCCTCGTTCTATTTGGGAGTGGAACAGGGAGGGAAGATGCTAGTTGTGGTACGAGGTACCCTCCGCCACGTACCGTATGGTGGATTGCGGAGTACGTATGTGGATGTAGATGTAGATTTAGATGTAAAGGAGGTGTGTTCCAAGCAGACAGCTGTCATTTAATTTGTTTTGGCGCAAAACCAAAGCATCTTACATGTTCATAGGCGCTTGTAGTATGTCTGTGGAGACATGGCAGTGAAGAAAAGCACGGTGAGTCGTTGGGTTAGTCCACAAACCTGCCCGATCTTCCGAGTGCCTGCTGGCAGCACACAGCTGTTGTTGTTGGAACGTGCGGACACTCTCATTCGAGGTGATCGACGGACCATAAAGTGATACCTCACTGCTCAACTAGACGTCTCTGTAGGTAGTGCTAAAATTCTCTTCCACCAGTTGTGGTATTCAAAGGGGTGTGCCCGTTCGGTTCTGCAACACCTAATAAAATACCATGAAGAGCAATGGGGAATTGATTGTGCATTACGTTGCTGATCGTGACAATTTTTCTTCAAACATCGTCACATGCGATAAAACACGCGTTCATCAATTAGAACGAAAACAAAACGGCAATCCATGAACTGGCACACATCACATCTCCACTGAAGAAAAAGTTCAAACTTGCACCCTCAGCCATAGAGTCATGGCCACATTCCTTGGGACTCTGAAGTGATTATTACACTAATGGCCATCAAAATTGCTATACCACGAAGATGATGTGCTACGGACGCTAAATTTTACCGTCAGGGAGAAGATGCTATGATACGCAAACGATTAGCTTTTTAGAGCATTCACACAAGGTTAGCGCCGGTGGTGACACCTACAACATGCTGACATGAGGACAGTTTCCAACCGATTTCTCATACACAAACAGCAGTTGACCGGCGTTGCCTGCTGAAACGTTGTTGTGTTGCCTCGTGTAAGGAGGAGAAATGCGTATCATCACGTTTCCGACTTTGATAAAGGTCGGATTGTAGCCTATCGCGATTGCGGTTTATCGTATCGCGACATTGCTGCTCATGTTGGTCGAGATCCTATGACTGTTAGCAGAATATGGAATAGGTGGGTTCAGTAGGGTAATACGGAACGCCGTGCTGGATCCCAACGGCCTCGTATCACTAGCAGTCGAGATGACAGGCATCTTATCCGCATGGCTGTAACGGATCGTGCAGCCACGCCTCAATCCCTGATTCAACAGATGGGGACGTGTTTGCAAGACAACAACCATCTACACGAACAGTTCGACAACGTTTGCAGCAGCATGGACTATCAGCTCGCAGACCATGGCTGCGCTTACCCTTGACGCTGCATCACAGACAGGAGCGCCTACGATGGTGTACTCAACGACAAACCCGGGTGTACGAATGGCAAAACGTAATTTTTTCGGAAGACTCCAGGTTCTGTTTACAGCATCATGATGGTCGCATCCGTGTTTCGTGACATCGTGGTGAACGCACATTGGAAGCGTGTATTAGTCATCGCCATATCGGCGTGATGGTATGGGGTGCCATTGGTTACACTTCTCGGTCACTTCTTGTCCGCATTGACGGCACTTTGAACAGTGGACATAACATTTCAATGTGTTACGACCCGGGCTCTACCCTTAATTCGATCCCTACGAAATCCTACATTTCAGCAGGATAATGCACGACCGCATGTAGCAGATCCTGTACAGTTAAAAGGAAATCAAGGCGCTCTCGAGGTCATAGTAAATCAATTGTCTACGACACTCGACGAATTGTCGTTAAAGCATACGCAAATTTCTGTAGAAATAGATTCTCGGGTAAAGGAAGCCGTAAATTCCATTTCAAAAGAACAAGAAAGACAATCGATAGATCCAACTGCTCTGATTTCTGAAGTGAAAATGCAAATTACTCAGGAATTATCTCAATGGCGAAGGGGAGTAAATGAGCAATAAAACAAATTTAGTATTGAGCTTACCGATATTAAAGAGGTAGTCAAGAGTGACGTTTCCACGCCGACACGTGGAGAGAACGTAGTACATCTAGTACACAAAAGCGGGGACAAGCCACCGAAGTAAATTCTGAGGTAACTCGGGATCAGGAATCATATCCATTACCGGGGACTACGACACCTTATGTAAATGTCATTATGGAGGAAAACATTATCAAACACAGGAGGGGTCAGTCATTCTCACCTGATATGAGTGGGATGCATCCAGTAGTACTTATTCGTTCTTTTCGTGGCGTGTTACCAACAAAATGGACGGAATTACAAAAGATGCGTTACTTCAGTGGGTTCATGTTAAATGATGCGTCCTTGTGGGCCACTGAAGTTATTCAAAAATTTTCCACATATGACGAGTTTGAAAAAAGGTTTCTCGCGAAATATTGGTCTTTAGGGGTACAGCAACGACTTCGTGAAGCTGTATTGAACCCCGAACAGTTTCGTTATAGCAAAGGAAAGCTCCGAAAGTATCTCGAAATCAGTCAGTCGTGGAGGAGTGGAAATATTCAGCGTCGCGAGCCGGCTGGCACAGAACCCAGCTCGGCGTACCAAAGCCAAGACAATAACAACACGTACGGCTACGTTAGAACAGGCCGGTGGGAACGAGGTACTGCGGATAGGAGGCAGAAACGTAGGTTCCCTCCAGGATACTACAATAATAACGAAACGACACAAAACAGAAATCAAGGGAGACAGAATACTCAGACATGAAACCCGATAAATCAAAACTGGCGACAGCATCCGCCACCAATAGTAACTGATGAAGTAAATGATACCGAAATGCGGCCGATTTCTCAGCCAGCGGAAATCAAATTACCGCTGCATTAAGTCGCGAAGTGCAGGCGGGTGGGCGAGATAGGGACGATCCTGATTTAAGATTAAAAATGTTAAGGTACAATGATGACACTGACATGAGAAATGAACTGTATAACGAGGACACTAAATACAGCACTAATCATCCGGCAGTTGTAAAACCTGTCGTTAAAATACAGTAATCGAAGGTATTTCAGTGAACGAAATATTTGATACTGGGTCTGATATTAATGTGATTTCTATGGACTTATTTAGACAGATCACTAAAGCAAAACGGGTACCAATATTGCCGGTTAGCAATTGTAAGTTTTTGTGAGCGACTGGAGGGAGAAGTAGAAGCGAGAAAATACAAGCCCAATTGGAGATAGAATTTGGAAATGTGGCGATTGAATGCACATTCCTCATAATTGATGCGCTGATAGTGGACTGTATTTTAGGGTTTTATTTTTTGCAAGAAAAGGACATAAATGTCGACTTTTCTAACGGGATATGTGAGTTGAAGGTCAAACAGAAAATCGTCTAAAATTATTGAGGATAACCGACACACATGGAAGGTTTTGCCCAGGTATACAAATGAAGTTCATTTCAAAAAATAAAACTACAGGCCCAGGGAATCAGGTTCAAGAAATAAAATCTGACCGACATGAACAAATGTTAAAAATAGTCTCTGAATCTGCTCAGCTGTCCTGAATTGTTCTGAATTGTTTAAGGTTCTCGTGAAATACGAACGAGTATTCGAAGAAAAACCTGGTGCGATTAGGGGATATCAACATAGGATGAATATCATTTCACATAAAACCTTCTGTCATAATTCGTACCAAGTACCATGGACAAAAAGAAACACAATTAGTAATGAAATTCAAAAGATGTTTGCATGGAACATCATAGAACCATCTGACAGTCCCTATTCGAGCCCCTTACTTGCTGTAGACAAACCAAATGGACAAGTACGACTAGTTCAGGACGCTAGAGAAATCAATAAAATTATAATACCGATGAGAAAAAGGCCCGAGAGTATAGAGGAATTGATACAGAGATATCATGGCGTAAAATATTTCTCTAGCCTCGATCTCCGAGATTCCTACTGGCAAATTCCTATTGCGGCAGAGTTTAGGAAATATACAGCCTTCATTCACGCAGGAAGAAGTTACCAATTCAAAGTTTTACCTTTCGGTTTAAATATAAGCTCAAGTGTCTTTATTGCGGCACTTGCTGAAGCGTTGGGTCCCGAACTTGTAAGATATCACTGTTTGTAGACGACATTTTAATCGCCACAAATAGTTGGGAGGAACATATGGAAATACTGGAGAATGTTTTAAATAAGTTTGTGGATGCTGGTATTACAGCTAATCTGTGTAAATCGAAGTTTGCACTAGAGAAAATTAAATTTTTGGGCAATATGATTGATTCGTATGGTATCCTCCCAGGTAGGGAAAAACTGAATGCCATAGCGAAATTTCCAGTGCCCAGAACAAAACGGCAATTAAAAGCTTTTCTGGGACTGGAGTCATTCTATCGCCAATATGTTGCAAACCAAATACTAAATGCGGAGCCGTTGTTATGTCTTCTCAAAAAGAATACGTACTGGAATTGGTCTCCGGAATGCCAGTCGGATTTTGAAAAAATTAAAGAGGCTTTATTAAATGCAAAATTAGTCTATCATCCTGATATGAGTATAGAATTTTGTTTGTATGCAGACGCATCCAGTGTGGGATTAGGATCATGTCTGTTCCAAGTTCAAAACATTGATGGACAACCCACCTTTTGCACAACTGCATTCGCGATTAGGACTTTAACCTCATGTGAACGATCTTACTATACTACAGAATTGGAACTACTTGTCATTGTGTGGTCGTTCCGAAAATTCCATTATTATTTAGCTGGTGCACATACCAAAGTCCATTGCGATCATAAGGCGCTAAGCTTTTTGCATAGTTGCAAACTCCTACATGCACGACTTGCAAGGTGGTCGCTTGCTTTCCAAGAATACAGTTACGAGATAGTGTATATCAGTGGTAAGGAGAACATTGTTGCTGACAACCCATCTCGGATGCCCCAAGGACTAACCGAATATTCCCCATCCTCAAATCTAACATTGCAATTTAACGTGTTTCTAATGAAAGATGAGGCAAACAGACAGTATTTTGTTGACTTAGTTAAAAATAAAGCAGCATTGCAAGATGCCGACCCTCGGTGGAACTCGGTTAAACAGGAGCTATTGAGAGGTCCTAATCCAAAAATCAGCAACCATTATAGACTTGAAAAACAGGTGCTATTTTATAGGAAGAATCCTGCATCTGAAAAGTGATGCGTATGTATTCCGGTTGATTGTCTAGACCAATTAATATGGTATACCCACAACACCTGGGGGCACTTTGGGGTTATTAAGTGTGCTAATAAAATTGGGACATGTTCTTATTTCCCCAGTCTTAAGAAATGTCCAGAACTTGATTCGCACTTGTGTAGTGTGTCAAAAGGCGAAAGCCGTAAATATATGTAGAAAAGGTGAACTACACCCAATTTTACCAGACTCTCCATTGCAGATTTTAGCGGTCGATGTTTGTGGGCCATTCCAATTAGCCAGGGGTGGTGCAAAATTCTTAGTGGCATTTTTTGATGTTTTTACGAAGTGCCTCAGAATTTATGTTCTTAAGTCGGCCAAAAGCTCTTCCATACTTCGAAAATTAATTGCTGATTTTATACTGCACATGGGAAAACCGCAAGCGGTATTGTCAGACAATGCGACCACATTTACCTCATCCACGCTGAAAAGATGTTTGGCCGCTCTACAAATTAGGCAAATACTTGTGTCCAAATATCATCCGGAAGCGAACCCCGTAGAGGGTATTTCGTGAGTTTAATAGATTTGTAAGGATGTATTGCCATAACAACCATACTGCTTGGGTCAGTTATGTAAAACCCTTTCAGGAAATTGTAAATAATCTTTCGCATTCGGCGACAAACCACACTCCATAAGAGCTCATGTTTAAAAAGCCTGAACAAAATGAGTGGAAAGAAATTTGGCCGAAACTTGCAAATCAAAGCATCTCTTTCCACAAAAAGATCAGGCAGGCGACCATTTTTCTACATCACCAATCGCAATTGAGGAAAAAATATTTTGATAACAGACTAACTGGGAAAAGAACATTCTTAGTCGGTGATAAAGTCCTGATTAGAAGTCATGTGAAATCGTCAGTATTGTCAAAAAGAAATAAAAAGTGGCAGCTATTTCAGCTAAACACGTTAACTGTGTAAAGATGTCTCCTACACTCGTAAGAAAAAAAATGTTTTTTGAAGTACAACACCTAAAAATTGATTATATTATGTGATATGTGAAAGTACAGGAAGTTATAACGAAATAATGTAGTATCGAGGTAGTACATTTTCTATATAAAATTTGTGTCAAGTAGAATTTTGTAAATATTTCTAATGCAAAGGAATGAGGATAATGTAGTGTAAGAAACAACATAAAATGTTTTTTTTTTCTTTAAAATAAGTACTAAATATAAGACCAACAATTAAATTGTTCCTAATATAATGGGGCAATTACGTCACAAATAGTGGAAAGTAATACCTTCGAAGTTAACGAAGTACACACTACAGAAAAATTTCATCTACATAAACGATTTCCAGACGTTTCCATGTACAGAAGATGTCGCACTGTATATACAATGAATTTTCAAACAGTGTAAATGCCTGTTAATCATTACAGCTTTTGTAGTTAAATAAAACCTGTAAAATAACTAAATATTTACACCAAAGCATCAACTGAAATATTGTACAATACCTTCTATTCAATAGAGGTAGGAGAATATATAATAAAATGTTTCGTATTACTGTTGTCGTACTTTTGAAATATGACTAAAAGGTTTTGTATTTATATCATTATATGAGATAATGATTATTTGGTGAACCACTGAATGTAAAGGATAGTAATTTGAAAATTTAAGTAAAATTTTGCGATCTGAGTAAATTGACAGAATATTTCAGGCATTTAATAAATTAACCGCCTTCTACATTGGGGGGTCATGTAACATCATAGATTAAAGGGTCGACCTGCGACAGCAATCGCACAACTTGCGTACGGGCCGCTAGACGCCGCCGAGAGCGCTAAGAGTGCATTGCGGTCGCAGGCGCGCGTGTTGCGTACGGGCCACGAGGTGCCGCCACGAGCGCAACCGTATGTAAGTGCCGACGGAGTTGGGCCAGCTCTCATTTTGTTGGCATCTCATTTTTGCCTAGTCTCTTAGTTGCTTAGTTGCTTAGCTGTTATTCGTTTATGGCTCATGTTATTGTGCTCTCTTTCAGCCATTCTGATCGTTTTGATTTACTCCCATTTGAGACGTGCTCATTTTGGCATTTCACTTTTGCATATTTCTCATTTTGCTAATAATATGCTCCTTAACTTTTTACAGTTGAATTGATTGGCATAGTCTCATGTACTGTTTGTTCATTTCAGCCTGTTCATATTTTGATGTTCTTTAAATACTGCAATAATTATCGGAAGCATTTCTTCCCTTAAACTTGTGTAAAGTATTCTCGATGTAGGATTTGTTCTGTGACACAGGTGTAAGGTTTTGAATAGAAATTATATACGAGACTGTGCTTTAAAGGGAATTTATTTTTTCAGTTGTACTACATCAAACGACAATTTTGTGATATGAGGGAGAAATTTGAGGGGCGAACCCATGGAAATAGTCTTAAGTGATCCCCTTTAAAAATAAAAATTTGTAACATTGAAAGACGTGATAATGTAGGCACTGAAAATTTATACGTCACAGGGCCTTTCTGGATACAGAAAATGTGCGACTGCTGTCCTGGCCAGCACATCCTCTAGATATATCACCAATTGAAAACGTCTGGTCAATGGTGGCCGAGCAAAAGGCTCGTCACAATACACCAGTCACTACTCTTGATGAACTGTGGTATCGTGTTGAAGCTGCATGGGCAGCTGTACCTGTACACGCCATCCGAGCTCTTTTTGACTCAATGCCCAGGAGTATCAAGGCCGTTATTACGGCCAGAGGTGGTTGCTCAGGGTACTGATTTCTCAGGATCTATGCACCCAAATTACGTGAAAATGTAATGTAATGACATGTCAGTTCTAGAATAATATATTTGTCTCATAAATACCCGCTTATCACCGTTTATCATCTGCATTTCTTCTTGATGTAGCAGTTTTAATGGCCAGTAGCGTATGTTTCATGTCCTCCCTAATGTTGTAACGGTCGAATCAGAAGTGTATTGTGCTGCCGTCATGAAGTTGAGGAAACAGCGTTCGTCGCTACAAAAATGCAAACGACTTCTTCTTCTCCATGACAACGCGAAGCCTCGCCCAAGTCTGTACACTTGAGAAGAGCTCACAAAACTTCATTGGACTATCCATCCTAATCCACCCTACTCCCGGATCTTGCACCTATCGATTTCCAAGTGTTTGGTCCAATGAAGGATGCACCCCACGGGAAGCAGTATGTGGACAAAAATAGGATTTTTTAGCCAAAAGAGTGAGGAATAATATGGTCTACCGGAATCTTGACTAAAACCAACCCGCTTACTGAAAAAAAAATGTCGTTTTACTTATTGAACGGTCCCCGTATATGTGACTTGGTATTAAAAAGATACAAATACACGTATCAACAAAAGAATGAAATTTCATAGAGTTTTATGGAGTTACCACTTACAGCAAACTTATTGAGATTTGTACAGCTTGAAAACAAAAACAGTAAAATGATGCTTATCAGTTCTTGGTAGAGAGGATGTCCCCCTCATCACACAGATGAGTTGTTCCACACTGAGTCATACTCTGGATGAGGTCGTCAAGTTTATCCTGTGGTATGAGACCCCACTCCTCAATGGCAGCTTCAGTGAGGTCCTGAAGATTGTCAGGTGGATTCGGCTGCTGTGCTATGGCCAGCTTCAACAGGTCTCATGCATGATCAATTGCTTTCAAGTCTGGGGACGTTGAATTTTTGAAAATACGATATACTGCAGGATTTCACAAGAGTCTTGGATTGTCATTGACTAGGATCACCGACTTCACGTCTGTAGGGCTCACAGTCTTTTTGTAGTACCTCTTGGAAGTATCGCAGACCAATCAAATTGCCGTAGGTGCTAATGAAGGAGTTCCACTAGTAGTAGGGAGATGACATCATGACACAATTTTGATATCAAATTGATATCCAATTAATATTCAAATTAATTAAGTTTATCAATTAATTATGTCCACTCAAACCACGACCTCCCCACCCCATCTATCCCCCCCCACCCACTCCCAGATGACGTCTTGTGTTTTCCTCAGCCTGCATATAGGGTCCCAGTACCCTCCCACCCTCCAACTACCCATCCCCCACCTACCCCATTGCCGAAAATTTCCTATTTTGGTGGGAATTACTTTGTCCCAGGGCTGCTCTGATGTCCCACCCCACCTCCACCCTGAAACTGGTGGAAAATTTAAAATGACAGTACTCTTTGTGGAAGTCAAACCCTGGTCCTTCTGGATGGAAAAACCAAGTGTGTCCCCCAACACACGAAAACTGCCCACATGCAGGAGAGGAAGGTTGGGTTAGGGTACTTTTTTTTGGTTTGGAAACTGAAGTAAAGATTGGTCCTAATTAATCATACAGATCGGTCGTAATTACACAACTATATCAGAGCGCTACACAAGAACTGCCTAAAATAGCAATACAGCTCAAAAATTGACGATGCCATACAGCTGGTGTTATCCTGCTGGTAAAAAATTTCGCAATATGACTCGACACTAGTAGCAGATGCCCTCAACTCTACCCAACACCTACAAGCCGGTGGAAAAAGACTCAGGTGTTTTTGTTTTGGGGTGAAATATTCTCAATAGTCGAGATGCTGGTGTTGTAGAGAGAGAAGTTTAATAAGTGTATTACCTGTAAGCATAAATCTGCTAAGATGGTGCTCTATATTAAATATGAGAAAGTAAGGAGAGTGATAAAAACAAACAAAAAGCTGAATTAAGCAATGTACTCAAAGTACACTTAAATCAAGCAGTTCACACACGGATTCGTAAGCAGTAACAAATACACGTAAGTTGCAGATGATGATGTGACAAAACCAGCTTCTGTTTAATTGGAAAAAAAAGGATACAGAAACATTCACTCCACCCATTATTACATATGTGATCAGAAATGAAGCAGAATAAGAGTTATATATTTTCAACGCAATTCAAAGAGTGCAATACACACAAGAAACCATAATCGGTAACACAATGCGGTGAGTCGGTCGGGGTGGCAGAGCGGTTCTAGGCGCTACAGTCAGGAATCGCGCGACCGTTATGGTCGCAGGTTCGAATCCTGCCTCAGGCATGGATGTGTGTGATGTCCTTAGGTCGGTTAGGTTTAAGTAGTTCTAAGTTCTAGGGGACTGATGACCTTAGAAGTTAAGTCCCTTAGTGCTCAGAGCCATTTGAACCATTTGAACAATGTGGTGAAACCATCTTGTTTTGGATGAACCAAAGCGAATATGTAAGGAATTAAATCACCCAGTTAGAAACGGGGATATGGATTGATAAATTCGCAGCGCTCCAAGTGGCCTGGCACCGAACCATGGCCATGTTACCGTAAGCACCATATGAGCTTCACCGTCGTGGACGAAAACCTGCCGCTCCCTGAATTTTATAGCAGCCACTTTCAGGCTTCCAAAAAGAGCGTACTCTAGTCAACTTTGTCAAAGAATTCCGTATACGAACAAAAGCGCGTTTTAATATTCTAAGCGTACTACTTAGCACCGCAAGACGCATAAGTTTACCGTTATTAGTGATTGTAAAAGGCACACCGAGCTTACGGAGTTTATCATACGCGGGCAATAAAAATCCACACTACAAGAGCTTTCATTATTCGCGAATTATGTGAGCAACAGCGTGCAGCGGCAGTCTTTTGTTTGGCACGCCATGAAATGTGTGTGTGTGTTTGTGTGTGTGCTGCTCTCTGGCGTCCACAGGTGAAAGCGCTAGCAGACTCGTAAACTTCGCAGCGACCGTTGTGCGGCTGACGCCGGCGACGCGGCGGAGTGACACATTCGCGGCGCCGCGAAACAGAGGGGTCGTAAACGGCGGTATAATAGGACTGCGCTGCGCCTATGCAGTCCCCCCCCCCCCCCCCATCCCACCCCACCCCTTCTCGACTTACCGCGCTACCCCACCCACCGCCATCCCGACAAAAGCTTTTACGACGGCTCGGCGCAGTGGAGCGCAGCAGACTCTGCCGTCCGGGCCGGGGTCGCAGCCACGGGCGGGTCACGGGTTGCGGTGCGGCGGGCGCCATTGTCCGCTCGCCTCCTTCCGCTCCTTTGTGCGACCCCTGCACAGCAGAGAACACGGCGCTACTCGGCTACCGTCTTACTCTTTCTCCGCGGGGACACGCTCAGGCGTTCCGCCTTGGTGCGCCGACACGACGTCGCCCCCCGCCCCTTTCTCGGAGTGGACCCGCGCTCAATCCGGCCCAGCACGCACGACCGATCAAAGGGTTGTTGTGTTCGCTCTGAACGCCGACGTGCTCGGCGCAGTTCCGGGAAGTCAGGAGTCGATGTTCGACGCCAACGAGCCCCCAAAGATTATTTTCGATTACTTGGCGTTGATCCGATGTCTTCGCTACGTTAATTACACTGTCGTCTCATAGTTCATAGAATTCTGTAAGTTTTGTATTGGTAATGCCCCCACACCCTTCAAATACCATGCCTGACGAAAAAAGTGAAGCACACAGAAGACACGGTCGTATGTCAGTGCAACTTCATACACGAACACATCAGTGGCGAATAGGGCAGTGCATTGGCAGAGCCGTCATTTGTACTCAGGTAAATCATGTGAAAAAAGTAATTGTGGCGGTACGACGAGACTTAACAGACTTTGAACGCAACATTAGAGAATTAAATACATTACTGGCCGTTAAAATCGCTACACCACGAAGATGACGTGCTACGGACGCGAAATTCAACCGACAGGGAGGCGATGCTGTGATATGCAGTGATTAGCTTTTTAGAGCATTCACACAAGGTTGGCTCCGGTGGCGAGACCTACAACATGCTCACATGAGGAAAGTTTCCAAACGATTTCTCATACACAAACAGCACCTCACCGGCGTTTCCTGGTGAAATGTTGTTGTGATGCCTTGTATAAAGAGGACAAATGCCTATCATTACGTTTCCAACTTTGATAAAGGGCGGATTGTAGCCTAGCGCGATTGAGGTTTATCGTATCGCGACATTGCTGCTCTCGTTGGTCGATATCCAATGACTGTTAGCAGAATATGGAATCGGTGGGTTCAAGGGTGAAATACGGAACGCAGTGCTGGATCCCAACGGCCTCGTATCACTAGCAGTCGAGATGACAGGCATCTTATCCGCATGGCTGTAACGGATCGTGCAACCACGTCTCGATCCCTGAGTCAACAAATGGGGACGTTTGCAAGACAACAACCATCTGCACGAACAGTTGACGACGTTTGCATTAGCATGGACTATCAGCTCGGAGACCATGGCTGCCGTTACCCTTGACGCTGCATCACAGACAGGAGCGCCTGCGATGGTGTACTCAACGACGAAGCTGGGTGCACGAATGGCAAAATTTCATTTCTTCAGGTGAATCCAGGTTCTGTTTACAGCATCATGATGGTCCTATCCGCGTTTGGCGACATCGCGGTGAACGCACATTGGAAGCACGTATTTGTCATCGCCATACTGGCGTATCACCCGGCGCGATGGTATGGGGTGCCATTGGTCTCGGTCACCTCTTGTTCGCATTGACGGCACTTTGAACAGTGGACGTTACATTTCAGATGTGTAACGACCCGTGGCTCTACCCTTCATTCAATCGCTGTGAAACCCTACATTTCAGCAGGATAATCCACGACCGCATATAGCAGGTCCTGTACGGGCCTATCTCGATACAGAAAATGTTCGACTGCTGCCCTGGCCAGCACATTCTCCACATCTCTCTCCAATTGAAAACGTCTGGTCAATCGTGGCCGAGCAACTGGCTCGTCACAATACGCCAGTCACTACTCTTCATGAACTGTGGTATCGTGTTGAAGCTGCATGGACAGCTGTACCTGTACACGCCATCCAAGCTCTGTTTGACTCAATGCCCAGGCGTTCTTACGGCCAGAGGTGGTTGTCAGTTCTAGTATAATAAATTTGTCCAATGAATACCCGTTTATCATCCGCATTTCCTCTTGGTGCAGAAATTTTGATGGCCAGTAGTCTATTCCGAGATCCACACTGTCAAGAGTGTGCCAAGTATACCTAGTTTCAGGCATTACCTCTCACCAAGGACAACGTAGGGGCTGACAGCCTCCACTTAACGACCGACAACAGCAGCGTTTGCGTGGTGTTGTCAGTGTTAAAAGACAAGAAACACTCTGTAATAACTGCAGAACTAATGTGGGATGTACTGCGAACGTATCGGTTAGGACGGTGCTGCGAACTTTGGCGTAGGGTCTGTGGCAGCAGATGACAGCCTTGAGTGCCTCTGCTAACAGCACATCGGCTTCAGAGCCTCTCCTGGGATCGTGACCATGTCAGTTGGACCCTAGACCACTGTAAAACCGCGGCCTGGTCAGAATAGTCCCCATTTCGGTTGGTAAGAGCTGATAGTAGGTTTCGAGTGTAGCACAGACCCCAGCTAGCCACGGAACCAAGTTTTCAACAAGACACCTTGCAAGCTATTGGTGGCTCTTTAATGATGTGGGCTGTGTTTACACGGAATGGACTAGGTCCTCTGGTTCATGGATTTATGGATAACAATGGGCCACGTCTGGACAGTTCGAGCAAATTATTTGGCCACCTATATCACCCGACATGATCCCACTGAACATTTATGGGACACAATCGAGAGGTCAGTTCGTGTAACATCGCCTGCACCGACAACACTTTCGCAGGTATGAGCGACTGTAGTGGCACCATCGCTCAATATGTCTGCAGAGGGCTTGCAACGGCTTGGCGAGTCCATGCCACTTCGAGTTGCTGATGTTGGCAAGCGAGGTTCGACGCGATTTTAATCCCTTAATTTTTGTCACGTCAGTATAGAGCTACAATTCTCGGTTACAGAATGCGTGTGTGTTCTTTGTGTTTAGCGACGTTACCGAGCTTGGTAAGGTACCCAAGGTGAGTAAACGCTGCCAGGTGTTGGTGACCACTGTGAAAGACGTGTAGTTGTGTAGGCATTTCAGCACCCGTCGGAAAAGCGCCTCATTTCGGGTCTTCATGTGGGCAGCTGGTTGAATAATACAGTAACGATTTTCGAGTGGCATTTGGATGTGAGAGTGGCTTTATGTTGGATAGAATCTAAATCTACCTATACATCTACATGGATACTCTGCAAATCACATTTAAGTGCCTGGCAGAGGGTTCATCGAATCACCTTCACAATTCTCTATTATTCCAATCCCGTATAGCGCGCGGAAAGAATGAACACCTATATCTTTCCGTACGAGTTCTGATTTCACTTATTTTATCGTGGTGATCGTTCCGCCCTATGTAGGTCGGTGTCAACAAAATGTTTTCGCATTCGGAGGAGAAAGTTGGTGACTGGAATTTCGCGAGAAGATTTGGTCGCAATGAAAAAACGCCTTTCTTTTAATTATTTCCAGCCCAAATCCTGTATCATTTCTGTGACACTCTTTCCCATGTTTCGCAATAATACAAAACATGCTGCCTTTCTTCGAACTTTTTCGATGTACTCCGTCAGTCCTATCTGGTAAGGATCCCACACCGCGCAGCAGTATTCTAAGAGAGGATGGACAAGCGTAGTGTAGGCAGTCTACTTAGTACGTCTGTTACATTTTCTAAGTGTCCTGCCAATAAAACGCAGCCTTTGGTTTGCTTTCCCCACAACATTTTCTGTGTGTTCTTACCAATTTAAGTTGTTCGTAATTGTAATACCTAGGTATTTAGTTGAATTTACGGCTTTCAGATTAGACTGATTTATCGTGTTACAGAAGTTTAACGAGCTCCTTTTAGTACTCATGTGGATGACCTCACACTTTTCGTTATTTAGGGTTAACTGCCACTTTTCTCACCATTCAGATATTTTTTCGAAATCGTTTTGCAGTTTGTTTTGATCTTCTGATGACTTTATCAGTCGATAAACGACAGCGTCATCTGCAAACCAAAGACGGCTGCTCAGATTTTCTCCCAAATCATTTATATAGATAAGGAACAGCAAAGGGCCTATAACAGTACCTTTGGGAACGCCTGAAATCACTTCTGTTTTACTCTATAACTTTCCGTCAGTTACTACGAACTCTGACCTATTTGACAGGAAATCGCAAATCCAGTCACATAACTGAGACGATATTCCAAAAAAATGGTTCAAATGGCTCTGAGCACTATGGGACTCAACTGCTGAGGTCGTTAGTCCCCTAGAACTTAGAACTAGTTAAACCTAACTAACCTAAGGACATCACGAACATCCATGCCCGAGGCAGGATTCGAACCTGCAACCGTAGCGGTCTTGCGGTTCCAGACTGCAGCGCCTTTAACCGCACGGCCACTGCGGCCGGCACGATATTCCATAAGCATGCAATTTTACTGCGAGTCGCTTGTGTGATACAGTGTCAGAAGCCTTCCGGAAATCCAGGAATACGGAATCGATCTGAAATCCCTTGTCAATATAACTCAGCACTTCATGTGAATAAGGAGCTAGTTGTGTTTCACAGGAACGATGTTTTCTAAACCCGTGTTGACTGTGTGTCAATAGACCGATTCCTTCGAGGTAATTCGTAATGTTCTAACACAATATATGTTCTAAAATCCTGCTTAAAATCGACGTTAACGTTATGGGCCTGTAATTTAGTGGATTACTCCTACTACCTTTCTTGAATATTGTTGTGACCTGTGCAACTTTCCAGTCTTTGGGTGCGGATATTTCTTCTAGCGAACGGTTGTATATGATTGTTAAGAATGGAGCTAATGCATCAGCATACTCCGAAAGGAACCTAACTGGTATACAGTCTGGACCAGAAGACTTGCTTTTATTAAGTGATCTGAGTTGCTTCACTACTCCAAGGTTATTTACTTCTACGGTACTCATGTTGGCAGCTGTTCTCGATTCGAATTCTGGAATATTTACTTCGTCTTCTTTTGTGAAGGCATTTCGGAAGGCTGTGTTTAGTAAATCTGTTTTGACAGCACTGTCTTCAATAGTATCTCCATTGTTATCGCGCAGAGAAAGCATTGATTGAATGGGATGTGATGGTAGGCATACTCGTCATCGTTTTGTGCACGAAGGACACTGTAATCTCTTCACATCCACGCATGCAATCTGAGAACAAGCAGTGGACTCCCCATATACTGTGTCATCCCGCACCACCGGTTGGAGACTAGTTGCAACTGGACTAGGAATTACCATACCGCGCAGAGACTGTCGTTAACACCAAACCACAAACCTCTGTGTTGGGAATGGTTTCGTGGCTTGGAAACATGAATTTATGATGAATGGTGTAGGGCTGTATTCAGTGATGAGTCATGGTTCTGCATTGCCCCTTGACTACCACTGACGAGTTTGGAAGTCATTAAGGGTCAGATTGTTTCTTCATTACTCCTGGCGTTGTCGCGTCGGCGGACATCGCGTATGACTTCAGGTGAGGGGTGGAAGTGACTGAGAGAACTCTGAAAACAGTAATGTACGTTATGGACATCCTATGCCCTCATGTCTTAACTCTCGTCCGACAGTATAGTAGTGCCATTCTTTAACAGAACAATGCACATCCGTCGGCCGCTGGTGGTCGAGGGGTTCTAGGCGCTTCAGTCTGGAACCGCGCCACCGCTACGGTCGCAGGTTCGAATCCTGCCTCGGGCATGGATGTGTGTGACGTCCTTAGGTTAGTTAGGTTTAAGTAGTTCTAAGTTCTAGGGGACTGATGACCTCAGCTGTTAAGTCCCATAGCGCTCAGAGCTATTTGAATGCACATCCACACACCACACACATCTTCATGAAGTGTCTCCAAGATGTTGGGGTACTCCTGTGGCCAGCAAGACCCTCAGATCTTTCACCGATAGGACATGTTTGTGGAAGCATCGATGTCAACTCAGACCTGTGAGAGTATCAAGGATATCCGAAACCATTTACAACAGTTGTGGGCGATATTGCTTCAGGAAAAGATAAAATGGCTTTATGACAGCTTTGCCAACCTAAACAGTGTATACATCCAAGCCATGCTGATAAATGACTCATACTGCCAAGTTGTTTGTATGTTTCACTGAATTTTTAATCTCTGAATTAACCTCACCTCTCGACCCACGAAGTTTCATTTCTTTTTTCCCTGTCGTTCCGGGTTCTTCTCTTTCTTGTCAGGCAATAAATCTAAAGAACGTCTTGAGGTCACCAGGTAACATACTGCTTTCTAAAATCTACTTATTGATCCAGTTACGAGCAAATACATCATGATCAAGTCAATAACATACAAGTGATTTTAGTTCAAAAACGTAATGCAGCGACGTCAATAAGAAAATGCATCCTCAGTGTTATCACATCACCGCGTGACTGCTACGGTCGCAAGCTCGAATCCTGCCTCGGGCATGGATGTGTGTGATGTCCTTAGGTTAGTTAGGTTTAAGTAGTTCTAAGTTCTAGGGGACTGATGACTGAAGTCCCATAGTGATCAGAGCCAATTGAAACAATTGAATTGATTGTTATCACATCTACTGTAACTGCTCGTTGTTGTTGGCGTTGTGGTCTTCGCTGCAGCTCCCCGCGCTAGACTGTCTCGTGCAAGCCTCTTAATCTCTGCATAACTACCGCAACGTACACACTCTTAACCACGCTCACTGGTAGCCAAGCCCTGATCTAACAGTTTTACCTCCACAGTTCCCTCTGTTACCAAAATCGCGATTCCTTAATGCGTCAGGAGAGAGGGAGAGAGGGAGGGAGAGAGAGAGAACGAAAAGAAACAGACGTTGTGTTGGTAACATTTCTTTACACGAACAAGAAAATAGGCCTTGAGTAAACGCACATTTCTAACAGAAAAAATTGTCACTCATCTCGTGCTATAAATGGTAAGTAGTTGCCAGATCCCCTGCTACATGTTTGCTTCCATACAACTAACTACGTCCGACTGGGCCTCGGAACGCCCAACGGGTCCGCCGACCGCAGTGTCATCCTTAGCTGATAAGCGTCACTGGAGGAGCAATGTTGTCAGCACGCCACTCTCTCGGCCGTTGTCATTTTTCGTAGGCGGAGCCGCTACTTCTCACTCAATATGATGTATCATGCAGCGTAACTTGCTGTGACAGCGCGAGAGAGAGAGAGAGAGAGACAAAGATATTGTTCATTACTCTGTGGCGGTCAGCACTCACATAATTATTCTTAGGAGATAGAGCTTTTCTTCTCCTTAAGAGTAAAAATTTTAGGAGAGGAGAGCCATTCTTGTGATGTAAAAATCGACGCCATTGCGAGTTTTTGATTCACATTGTAAAATATAAGTGTATGTGGAAGGAAATCTGTTAATAGAACAATAAAATATTGTTCATTTCAAGAAGGTACGTGTTATTATACACCCAGCGATATACTTCTATTGTGATTTACTAATAAACACCAGCTTGAGAACAGTTCCGACGGGAGCGTTCAGTTCTAGTGAAATAGTTCGATGTTTTCTTCAGAAAAGAAGTCACTTCATGGATCATTCAAATCCACAATAGTACCTGGACATTTCTCAGAACTGAAAGAAATCTGATTGCTATGCAACGGAGCCCCGAAGAATATTTCTCCGTACTTTGGTTACCACTTTCAGCTCAACACGGTATCTGCAGCATCTGGAGCAGATATCTACAACAGCGGAAGCGTGTAATCGCTATCAGTTTCACACATCGCCCTGTGTACGCTGTATGTGTTTACCCACAACAGTGAACATACAGTTACTCACACACATAGAAAGACAATACTAGGTGGTGTGGGGAAACATTTCAGTATAAAGGTCCTGTAGAGCTAAACAGTAATTAGCCTAGTAGTAGTAGTGGTAAACAAAAAAACTTTTCTTTTTTTTTTTCAAAGGAGTCTTTATATATGTCTACCGTTAGACAGGACACGATCCTGATACAACACTCATAGTGAACCTGCAATATAACTATGTTAGTAATTTAGTAATTAATGTTTCATTGTGTGCATATATGTCTAGTTTTATGGAGTAACTACATTATGGTCCTTTGTATGTTTCATGCTATCGGAACGTGCGGGAGTATCTTGTGAATAGAACCAGTACGCCGTCCCAGCAGCCCAGCAGAAACTTCAAAATGTCCTGAACATTTGAATTACTAGCTTTCTTGAGCATTTATGCATTGTACTGACCTTTCATGTATTAATTTTCTAAGTATAAATAGTGCTGCTACATTACTTTTACTAGAATTCCAGTATTTCAGTAGATATACACTCCTGGAAATGGAAAAAAGAACACATTGACACCGGTGTGTCAGACCCACCATACTTGCTCCGGACACTGCGAGAGGGCTGTACAAGCAATGATCACACGCACGGCACCGCGGACACACCAGGAACCGCGGTGTTGGCCGTCGAATGGCGCTAGCTGCGCAGCATTTGTGCACCGCCGCCGTCAGTGTCAGCCAGTTTGCCGTGGCATACGGAGCTCCATCGCAGTCTTTAACACTGGTAGCATGCCGCGACAGCGTGGACGTGAACCGTATGTGCAGTTGACGGACTTTGAGCGAGGGCGTATAGTGGGCATGCGGGAGGCCGGGTGGACGTACCGCCGAATTACATCGATGTTGTCGCCAGTGGTCGGCGGAAGGTGCACGTGCCCGTCGACCTGGGACCGGACCGCAGCGACGCACGGATGCACGCCAAGACCGTAGGATCCTACGCAGTGCCGTAGGGGACGGCACCTCCACTTCCCAGCAAATTAGGGACACTGTTGCTCCTGGGGTATCGGCGAGGACCATTCGCAACCGTCTCCATGAAGCTGGGCTACGGTCCCGCACACCGTTAGGCCGTCTTCCGCCCACGCCCCAACATCGTGCAGCCCGCCTCCAGTGGTGTCGCGACAGGCGTGAATGGAGGGACGAATGGAGACGTGTCGTCTTCAGCGATGAGAGTCGCTTCTGCCTTGGTGCCAATGATGGTCGTATGCGTGTTTGGCGCCGTGCAGGTGAGCACCACAATCAGTACTGCATACGACCGAGGCACACAGGGCCAACACCCGGCATCATGGTGTGGGGAGCGATCTCCTACACTGGCCGTACACCACTGGTGATCGTCGAGGGGACACTGAATAGTGCACAGTACATCCAAACCGTCATCGAACCCATCGATCTGCCATTCCTAGACCGGCAAGGGAACTTGCTGTTCCAACAGGACAATGCACGTCCGCATGTATCCCGTGCCACCCAACGTGCTCTAGAAGGTGTAAGTCAACTACCCTGGCCAGCAAGATCTCCGGATCTGTCCCCCATTGAGCATGTTTGGGACTGGATGAAGCGTCGTCTCACGCGGTCTGCACGTCTAGCACGAACGCTGGTCCAACTGAGGCGCCAGGTGGAAATGGCATGGCAAGCCGTTCCACAGGACTACATCCAGCATCTCTACGATCGTCTCCATGGGAGAATAGCAGCCTGCATTGCTGCGAAAGGTGGATATACACTGTACTAGTGCCGACATTGTGCATGCTCTGTTGCCTGTGTCTATGTGCCTGTGGTTCTGTCAGTGTGATCATGTGATGTATCTGACCCCAGGAATGTGTCAATAAAGTTTCCCCTTCCTGGGACAATGAATTCACGGTGTTCTTATTTCAATTTCCAGGAGTGTAGTAAGACAATATTTTATGTGTTATCTATGTACTGTGTTTGTGTCACATTGTAAAGTTTACATTAACAGCATTAGGATATTAACGTTTTTTGCGTGTGTAAAATTTAATAGTCAATTTTGTACGACTTATTTAGAGGAGAAACTGTCAATTGCTTATTTACATGGTGATAACTAGATCTATGTTCAAAGCCAATAAGCAAGCACGCATCACAATGCCACAAAATGAATTAAATAGTGTGAATGCATCGTCAACTAGTGCCACAGAATTTAATACCGCTGTAGTTAGCGATCTGTCGATTACGGCTGAGCAACCAGCAGTAATTAATGCGCTCACGCCGTCGACACAAACGGTTGCTAGTTCCGACATTCATATGTCGAAAGAAGTCCAGAGAAATATGCAGCAACCAACAAACAACCCGAATTTCATCTCTGACACAGACGCGTGCGAAAACGAAATGACTGTACCGAAAATTGTGTCGGTACAATCCTCATTAAGCCCAGTGCAATCGTCAATTGCTGAGAATACCGATTTGTTATCCCAGCTGATGTCAAGTTTGACTGTCGTAACACAAGGGATTAAAGCATTGGAAACCACACAATCCACGTTTGCAAACGATATGAATCGCAGATTCCAGGCATTGGAAACCACGCAATCCACGTTTGCAAATGACATGAATCGTAGATTCCAAGTATTGGAGAGTGCGCAAGTTAATTTGGCTCAGGAGCAATCTAATAAACTAAAAGAAATAAATGATAAAATTACTGAAAAATTCCAGAGTTTGGAAACAAAGCAGAGTCACTTGATTGCCAGTCAGGCACAACTCATAGTATCAGGAATTAACAAACAAATACAAAGATATCTTATGTCGTCAAGATACACTAAATCATCAAGTGCAAGAAGTTATTCATGTACAGAACACTATTGCGCAAGACGTGAATACAATTAAGCACGATAACGAGCAAGTTGTCATTGAGCTTACTCGGAGGATAGACACTCTCAGTCTCGAAGGCGAGAAACACATAGAGAAACTTTTCAATGAACATAAGATCGCATTCTCTAAGGACATTGAAGATTGGGCGAAAGAGCAAACCGAGACAGTGCGAAATTATGTTGAAAAAAACCTTGAAAGAAACGGTTTCTAACGTGCAAGTTAACAACGAAGCTGCACAAGAACAACTTAAAGCAGATGTTAAAGAGATTAAGGAGAATATAGGAGATGAATTTCCTGCTTGGAAAGCAAAGATAGAAAATACATTAAAAGCATGCCAGCAGGTTCTAGTTAATACTAGAGGGGCACATACTACTTGCAGTTTATCAAACCAGACATTATTCCTGATGAAACCAGTGAAACCGAATCCATGCAACAATATCCATGTATTCGTGCATATTCACGTAATCAACCAGAAACAAATTATCGGGATTATCATTCATCGCGAAGTAGCCACCAGAATACAGCTGCGACTATGAATGAAGAAAAAATGCTTAAATATCGTCAATTCCAGATATTTATTCCCGAAAGGAAGTCGATCAATCCCGTGGTATTTATCAAGCAATTTAAAGGGATATTGCCGCGAATGTGGACTGAGCAACAAAAAATTATGTACGTTGCAGGATTCATACATAGAGATGGATCGATGTGGGCGTCAGAAGCATCCGATTGGTGTCAAGATTATGACCAGTTTGAACGCGCTTTCTTGCACAAATACTGAAATAATGGAGTACAAGAAAGACTACGTAAGGAAGTTTTTGACCCACAACCTTTTTCTTTAAAAAATGGATCTTTAGAAAGTATTTCGAGAAGTATATAAATAAAAGCAAATACTGGAATGAACCAATCCCGACGCAGGATATTATTCGAATATTAAAGGGCAAACTTCCACTTGAAGTTAAGGAAAAACTTCTACATGTGCCTGAACAACATGTGAAAGATTTTCTGGCCACATTGGATTCAATAGACATTCTGTTCGAAGAATCACGTGTGCGCTATAACCAACCAAGTTACCAACCTAACAAATACAATAGTAACAACAAACAGTATGGAAACAAACCTTTTGCACACAATTCACCAAACCCACAGGTGAATTATTTCCAGAAAAACGTGAAATTTGGTAACGAAAATCCGACAAGTGTAATCATGACCAACAATGTGAGCAAACATATAAACGGAAAGAGAGGAAGAATAATAAGAAGAGGAAAGGATACTATCAAGAAGGGAATTATCAGCAAAAACACCGATATCAGCAACCAACCCAAGAATATCACAACCAACCACAAACTTCAGGTTGGGTACCAAATGCTAATGCAAATGAATGGAGAAGTCAACCACCAATAATAACTGACGTAACGGAGCAGACGTCTACTAATAATGGACAATCGTCAAACTAAACTCAACTGCCAGAAGCCCCGACGGTGCAATCGAGGAAGTTTTGAGGGGCGAAAATTCAAACGTCAATTTTTTTCGGTACAATGATGGCAGATTATTAATAGAGCAGGATATGATGCCTTGTCAAGAGGAACGTATCACTGAACCTGTTGCGAAAATTCAGGCGGCAATTGAAGGCATTACTGTCCAAGTTACTTTAGATACAGGAGCAGCAGTAAATGTCGTTTCTGAGAATTTATTTCAAAGAATACTTCAGAAAGCAAATCCACCGATTTTTCCTGTTCAATGTTGTAGAATTGTAGGTCCTTCTGGTCATAAGTCTTCTCAGGTTAAAGTGCAGACTCAACTCCAGTTAGATATAGCAAATGCAGCTATAAATTGCACGTTCCTTGTAATAGAAACATTGGTTGAGGACTGTATCCTGGATATACATGAATTTAGAGAGAGAAACTGGCATATCGATTTTTCTCTAGGCCGTGCCAGTTTTACAATAATGGATCAGAAACATCGAGTGAATCTTCTCTGGGAATATAGTACCCATGGAAAGTATTGTCAGGGACGAAAGCAGCAAATAAAGTGGATACATAGCAAACCTGCACGGTATTACCAAATTAAATACTTGCAACCAGTTTTAAACCCTGAAGATGTGGTATATGAAAAGGTGCAAGAACCTTAATATTTGCAACAACATCAAAGAAAGCAATTATATGATCTTCTACGGGAATATCATGAAGTCTTTCAAGAAAGACCTGGTGTAATCAAGGGATACACATGCCATTTAGATGTGATACCACACCAAGTTTTCCGCCGTATTTTTTATCCAGTACCGTGGCACCAACGAAAGGCAGTTGATGCGGAAATCCACCAGATGCTTGAATGGGATCTGATGGAACCTTCGACGAGTCCATACTGTAGTCCGCTTCATGTTGTCTCGAAAAAGGGAGGAAAAGTTCGTCTCGTGCTAGATGCACGGCAGATAAATAAGATTATCGTGCCCGTGCGAACTCGTCCGGAAAATATGGATGAGCTAATTCAAAAGTTCGAGGGGATGAAATACTTAACAAATATTGATTTGAGAAGTTCATTTTGGCAGGTGGCTCTAGACGAACCATCAAAAAAGTACACCGCATTTGTACATGCAGGTAGAAGCTATCATTTTAAGGTTTTACCTTTCGGGCTAAATGTGAGCTCAGGAGTTTTTATAAATGTTATAGATTACACATTGGGAGCTGCACTTCGAAGCAATTTAACTTTGTTTGTGGACGACTTGCTCATAGCTACGACCACATGGAAGGAGCACGTTGATTTATTGAGAAGAGTGTTAGAACGTTTCAAGGAAGCAGGCATAACCGCAAATCTGCAAAAGTCCCATTTTGCTGGAGATAAAATCAAATTTATGGATCATCTTATAGATGGAAAAGGCATCTTACCGGACTCCGAGAAACTAAAGGCAATCAAAAACTTTGCAGTTCCAACAACAAAAAGGCAATTAAAAGGCTTCCTCGGAGTTGTCTCTTTTTTCAGGCGTTTCATTCACGACCACTCTGTTAATGCAGAACCGTTGTACAGCTTGTTGCGCAAAAATACTCCGTGGGTGTGGACGCAACAATGTCAGAATGCATTTGAAGCAATAAAATATGCCTTAGTCAATTCACAAATATTATATCATCCAGATATGAGCCAAGAATTCGGTTTAATGGCAGATGCTTCGGAAATTGGAATAGGTTCATGCCTCTTCCAAGTAAAGATGATAGACAGAAAATCAACTTTCTGTCCAATAGCCTTTGCTAGCCGACTCTTAACTGCTTGTGAAAGAACATATACGACTACCGAAAGGGAAGCATTGGCCGTAGTCTGGTCATTTAAGAAATTTTACTATTACTTATACGGAGCGAATACAACAGTATACTGTGACCACAAAGCGTTAGGTTTTTTGCAAACATGTAAATTATTACATCCAAGATTAGCAAGATGGACGCTCTCATTCCAAGAGTTTCAATTTGAAATTAAATACATAAGTGGACAGGATAATTTCATCGCCGATGCACTGTCTAGAATGCCAGATGGAGATTGTCAACTATCAACATCACGGACAATCCGTCCGAATTTAATGTTCTTATAATGACTGATAGAATAATAGGAAACATTTTCTTGACGTGTGTAAGAACATGGAAAAACTACAGAATGAAGGTCCTCGTTGGCATTCAATAAAGGAAACTTTAGCAAAGTCTGGAAACGATGACCTGAAGAGACTGTACAAAGTTGAGGACGACGTCTTATTTTTCAAAGGGCATCTTGATTCAGATAATTGGAAGGTGTGTATTCCCGAGAAGAATGAGAATGACTTAATTTTGCACACGCACATGACTTTGGGACTTCTGGAGTATTAAAGTGTGCTCGGAAGATACAAGCATATTGCTACTTCCCAACTATTCGCAGGAAAGTACACAGACAGTTAAGGAAATGTAAAATTTGTCAGCTAGCCAAACCAGGAAATTTTTGTGTGAAAGATTTCCTACATCCTATTATACCCACTAAACCGCTGTCAATCATTTCGGTCGACGTCTGTGGTCCTCTACCATCATCAAGGGGAGGATGCAAATATATTGTAGCTTTTCTTGATATATTCACTAAGTATGTCGAACTTTATCCATTAAAATCAGCTACTGCTGCATCCATAGCCAAGAAGCTGGTCAAGGATTATATAGTCAAGGTAGGCAAACCAGAGGCTATTCTTTCTGACAATGGGTCAATGTTCACTGGATTTCGTTGGAAGCAAACATTAACCAGTTGTGGTATAAAACAAATTCTAACAGCAGTGTACCAACCTTCGGCGAATCCCGTGGAACGAATTTTTCGTAAACTAAACCGGTTCATGAGAACATATTGCCACAACCAGCAACCCAAATGGATCGATTATCTTCACGATTTTCAGGAAATTGTAAACAATATGCCACATACTACGACAGAATACACCCCATACAAACTAATGTTTGGAAAAAAGGAACAGAATGACTGGATTCGACCAATTCCTAAAGTAGCTATTAACAAAATAGACCTACAAAATAAAGTACGACAATCCTTACTCAATATAATGGACAAGGCAAGAAAAAGGAAAATATATTTTGACAATCTACTTGGAAAAATAAAAACATATAAAGTGAAAGACCAAGATTTAGTAAAAACTCATCCTAAGGCTTCACTTATACAGAGGAAGAACACAAAATGGCAATTATTGTATCAAGGACCATTTGTGATTACCAAAATACCCCATCCAGGAACTTACGTTTTGAAGGATGTGAAGAATGGAAAGGTGAAAGGAATGTATCCTCATCACTTGTTAAAGCAATTTCATGATGACTGAAGATTCTGAAGATTGAAGATACTATTCTTATCAAATAATATTGATTAGAGAATTTTCATTAAACCTATGAATCATACTTAGCATAGTTTCTTTCTTTTTGCAATTTAGTAGTTAGTTTTTCTTTTCAGGCATAATGTACGAGAGATATGCAGACATTATGTATTTGTTTTCCACTGTAAAGATAAGTTTTCTTTTCAGTATGCAGATAATTTAGCTACAGTATGAATGATTTCTTTAAAAAAAAATTTTATTTAGTTGATAGTAACTTCAATCAGGTTTCACAATGCATAATGACCATGGGTTAGTGACTCAAATGAATCTGGTCTATGGCAAGATATTTTTTCTTATGTCAATTTAACAATGTCAGTATATGTTTGTTTTTGCTTTTTTACTCGCTGAGCTGAAGTCATGCTGTTCGGAAGGGGTAACCCGTTCTCAGTTTTAAAAGGACGCCTATTACTTTGTTTCAATCTTTTGTGATGGACATTGTCGTTATAATTGTACTATTGTTGTAACATACCTGTGTATGTAAATTACGTTATGTCAATTGTTTCTCGCGAAGTTACCAACTGAGCGAATGCCTTTCAGTTATAAGCACATCAACAGGTGTTTAAGTCCATCTGAAAGATGACGAGCATAAGTTGACACGGCAGCACCAGTTGGATTTGTGTATAGTGCATTCTAGGGTTGTTGATAGAAATGAAGAACACCTTACGACTTCCGAATATTTCGAATTCAGGACAGAGAATTAGAAAGAACTTTAGATTAGATTCTATTTCAGCTCAGCATAGATCAAACACCTTTTCCACGGAACTTACACTGACTCTTATTTTCATGTTAACCATATCCGAAAAACCATAATACCCACGAGGAGACGGTGAAATGATAATAGAATTCATTCAGTTACCCGGAGATGACAGAAAGAAGGGAAACGTAGATGGACGTAAACCAATGCATCGACGGTTCACCTCAAGACACAGAAAAATGGTTCAAATGGCTCTGAGCACTATGGGACTCAACTGCTGAGGTCATTAGTCCCCTAGAACTTAGAACTAGTTAAACCCAACTAACCTAAGGACATCACACACATCCATGCCCGAGGCAGGATTCGAACCTGCGACCGTAGCGGTCTCGCAGTTCCAGACTGCAGCGCCAGAAGCGCACGGCCACTTCGGCCGGCTCAAGACACAGAAGATTAACCGTGTTGTGTTTCTTTTGTGAACAGTGTTTCAATTCATTAAAAAAAATCCATATTGTAAATTTTTTTCCGTTGTAATTCAATTAATTTTCTTTGCGAATGAGAAATACGAGGATGGTAAATCTACCCCGAGGTTTTCCTTGGTTTTCCTTTGTGGGGCTTGGCCGAATGACTAGATTATCCGTTTGAGACATCCCAAGGCGAGTGACAGAAGCTTTGAGTGATGATGAAAAAGGTTTCTGATCACATCTCATGCCATCCTCGACAAATGAATAAAAGCAAGCATGTAAGCTATGCATATAAGCTGCATCAGGAATTTTCAAGCAGCACAGGCTTTGTCAGCAGTATATGCACCCAAATCTATAATTTCCAGTTTGATAGTCATTCACTAATACCAAAATATCATAAGAAATATAGTGGACATTAATACTCTAGTGGACATTAATACAGCGTCATAAACAATCACCGATATAGTGTTGTGTGAACGCTCGTGTTTGTTTTTGCCCAAAAAAACGTTCGTCCACAAGAGGGGCATCTATGATGTATCATGCAGCGTAACTTGCTGTGACAGTGCGAGAGAGAGAGAGAGAGACAAAGATATTGTTTATTACTCTGTGCCAGTCAGCGCTCACATAATTATTCTTAGGAGATAGAGCTTTTGTTCTTCTTAAGAGTAAAAATTTTAGAAGAGGAGAGCCATTCTTGTGATGTAAAAATCGACGCCATTGCGAGTTCTTGATTCACATTGAGCCGGCCGAAGTGGCCGTGCTGTTAAAAGAGCTGCAGTCTGGAACCGCAAGACCGCTACGGTCGCAGGTTCGAATCCTGCCACGGGCATGGTTGTTTGTGATGTCCTTAGGTTAGTTAGGTTTAACTAGTTCTAAGTTCTAGGGGACTAATGACCTCAGAAGTTGAGTCCATAGTGCTCAGAGCCATTTGATTCACATTGTAAAATATAAGTGTACATGGAAGGAAATCTGTTAACAGAACAATAAAATATTGTTCATTTCAAGAAGGTACGTGTTATTATACACCCAGCGATATACTTCTATTGTGATTTACTAATAAACACCAGTTTGAGAACAGTTCCGACGGGAGCGTTCAGTTCTAGTGAAGTAGTTCGATGTTTTCTTCGGAAAAGTAGTCACTTCATGGATCATTCAAATCCACAATAGTACCTGGACATTTCTCAGAACTGAAAGCAATCTGATTGCTATGCAACGGAGCCCCGAAGAATATTTCTCCGTACTTTGGTTACCACTTTCAGCTCAACACGGTATCTGCAGCATCTGGAGCAGATATCTACAACAGCGGAAGCGTGTAATCGCTATCAGTTTCACACATCGCCCTGTGTACGCTGTATGTATTTACCCACAATAGTGAACATACAGTTACTCACACACATCGAAAGACGATACTAGGTGGTGTGGGGAAACATTTCAGTATAAAGGTCCTGTAGAACTAAACAGTAATTAGCCTAGTAGTAGTAGTGGTAAACAAAAAAAACTTTTTTTTTTTTTTCAAATGAGTCTTTATATCAAGTAGCTCCCCAATTGTCGTCACAAGGGCTGAGCGCACCCCACTTGCTAACAGCACTCGGCAAATCTTCACTGTTACCCATGCAAGTGCTAGCCAAGCCCGGCAGCGATTGACTACGGTGATCTAACGGGAACCGTTGTTGGAAATTTTTAATTAATACAGAACGCAACGAGCGATAAAACTGTAACTTTCGACTCATAATTGTGTCAGAGTTCTGTAAGTAAAGTGGAAGTGTGTGTCTATACCTATTACCACACGAGAGAAAATCGAAACTGTCACGATAGGCAAAAAAGCGGCTACAAATATAGTTACATTTATGTGTAAATTATGACGTACTCTCAAATATTTTGCTAATGGACGTAAAAAAATGCATATTATTACAGAATGATCCACTTAAAATCCAGTCGAACGATCCACCAAAGACGATATCTGTCCTTCATGTGTTTCGTCCTGTTGAAACATTTTCTGCTTGCTAACAAGTGGTACAGCCTTCAACACTTGTGCCACCACATATTGAATGAACATCAATAGTTGAAAGATAGTCATGTGTGATAGAAGTCCTATTAATAGATGACCACTTTCGTTCCCAGGACACAAGTTTACAGAGATTCATTACTGGTGATCTAAGACGAGCATAATCAGTTGACATTAATCATTCACGACTCTGGTGATGGAGCATCTGAAAACGCCACCACGGTTGAATAGCGTCTCATCCGAACATAACAGCCGGCCGTTGTGGCCGAGCGTTTCTATGCGCTTCAGTCTGGAACCGCGCTGCTGCTGCGGTCGCTGTTTCGAATCCTACGTCGGTCATGGAAGTATGTGATGTCCTTAGGTTAGTTATGTTCTAAGTCTACGATACTGATGACTTCAGATGATAAGTCCCATGGTGCCTAGAGCCAATTGAACTATTTTTTCCGAACATAACAAAACAACAGGAAATTCGGCATTGTATAAGGAGCGATCAAAAAGTTTCCCTTCGAAGGCCGCTCAGTCCAGAATCGGTATGCCGATCAGGCAGAATCCACATGAGCCTTGAGGCGATCATCCCTCCGAAGGTACCCGTCTGGCAAAACATCGTGACCTGCTGTATGAACAAGTCCGTAACTGCCTGCTGCCCATCTTGTGACATGAATCGTGGTTCAAGTCGTTTTTTAAGGGATCGAAGGCGTGACAATCGCATGGGGAGTGCCTCTCGTCTCAAAAAGTTCAAGGGCCAGCCATGGGCTGGAATGGTGATGCTCACCCTGTACTCTGTTTATTTGTTTATAGGCGCCACTGATTGTCAGTTTCAAGGAATCTGGTATCCCCTTCATGGGGAACGGCAATGCGCAACGCCGGGTGCGATTAAGGCGAAACGTCTGGGAGAGCTGCGACAAGGCGTGCTGCTGTTTCATGATAACGCACGTCACCATATTGAAAATGTCGTAACGCAAAAGCTACGCCAAGTCAAGCGGGAGACACTCGAGCACTCGTGATACAGTCCTCATCTCTCCACATCCGATTACCATGCGTTCAGTTCTTTAAAAAAGGCCTTGAAAGATCGTCGATTGCTGTCGGACGAGTATGTGCAGCAGGGAGTTACGGAATTCTTGACGTAGCAGGATACGGTGTATTACCAAATGAATATCTCAAACCTGGTGTGTCGGTGGGATGACTGTCTCAGTGCTAACGGTGATTTGGCTGATTGGCATACAGATTCTGAACTGTACAGCCTTCGAACGGAAATTTTTTGATAGTCCCTTATGCACTGAAGCGCCAGGGAGATTGGTATAGGCATGCGTATTCAAATACAGAGATACGTAAAAAGGCAGAGTAGCCTACAGTGCTGCGGTCGGCAACACCTATGCAGGACAACAAGTGCCTGGCGCAGTTGTTAGATCGGTTACTGTTGGTGCAATGACAGGTTATCAAGATTTAAGTAAGTTTGAACGTGGTGTTATAGTCGCCGCACTAGCGATGGGACCCAGCATCTCCGAGGTAGCGATGAAGTGGGGATATTCCGGTACGACCATTTCATCAGTGTACCGTGAATATCAGGAATCCGGTTCAACATCAAATCTCCGACATCGCTGCGGCCGGTAAATAATCCTGCAAGAAAGGGACCAACGACGACTAAAGAGAATCGTTCAAATTGGCATAGGTGCTACCTTTCTGCAAATTGCTGCAAATGTCAATGCTGGGCCACCAGAAACTGCCACCGTGCGAAACATTCAACGGAAAATCATCGATGTGGGCTTTCGGTGCCGAAGGCTGTAACGTCTAGAGAAACAAAAACAATATATTATGTAGTAATTAGAGAATTAGATGTATCATATTGTGTCATTGTATAAAATTATGTATTTTTTTTTATTATTTATTTCTGAAAACGTCTGCGTCGGCGAGTAATAAAACCGACACAGAAGATAAATGTTAAACAGAGATTGAAAAAGGAACTAGTATATAATACGTGTTGAATATGAATGTCTTTGTCGTCTTGATTTGGAAGTTGTGCGAGTAAGATCTCCTGTTGTTGTCGTAGAGAACGCCAATGTAGCATTCTTTTGTCGAGACTAAGCAATGTACGCCATTACGTGTGAATTCACAAAGGTCTGTAATCACTGAGATATTTAAAGGTTTTAATAGAGGTGTTTAAATGAAAACTTGTATTATTTATTGTTAAGCTTGCTTGCATATTATCCCATCCTGTTGAGACATTTTTCAGTTATATAAATATTATCTGTGGTGCTGAGCTGCGTGGAGAACGAAGAGCCGCTGCCGCGGCGTATTTAAACGACTTACAATATAGTCGAGCATACCGCAAGGAAGCGGTAAAATAATAGTAAAATAATATTATTTCTTTTAGCTCCCAGACTGGCAGTGAAGATCAGCAGATTTTATGATGTGTTGCAGATTGACGCGGGCTGCTGATAGGATATAATTTACAGTGCAAATAATTTAATGTACCTTCAGAATCTGATAGTAATCTTGCTGTGCTCCGTTCTGATCTGGCAAACTTTATAGTGACAACGTATTTTTTAATGAGAGTCTCATGTTCTTGGGCTAGTCGTGGTATGAAATAGCATGTTAACGAGAAATAAAATCCACTGCGAACTTGTGTTTTTGAACCATCACACGGACTGTAACATCAGTGCTCATAACAAAGTAATTTCAACTTTTAATCACTATGAAGTAGGGAAAATATATTGATTCTTAGCATGAGTTGCAGTTACGAAAAATCGTTCCTTAAATTGTAGACCACATACAGAACAATAAGACTTCCATATATACATTTTATTCCGCTAAAGGGTAATGATGATAAAGAAAAGCAAAGCACAGCATTGCTAAAAGTATTTCACGTAACTCTTTTCGTAAATGTGTTGTTACAAAGAGAATAAATAAACCAAAGAGCAACAATTTTACAATCCGCGAGAGAGTTGGACGTGAAACTGTCGCCCAAAAACGCGGGGCCCGAATTTGCAGTGGCCACAAATATAAAATTTTATGTATTTTTCTTTCAGTGTTGATTGTTATGTATGTGTAGATATATATGTATTTAGTGATAAATGTATGTATGTATATCATGATCAATGCTATGTTTTAATGAATGTGTAAATACTCTTTCATGACAAACCGTACTACTGCAAACGGGTCTGAGAAGACGATCCTGATAGTACTGAGAAGCTGTAACGACTACGTAATCCGGGGGCAGCCGAACCCCGAGATAAGATAAACTAAAGGTAAGACTACAGTGTAGTTGTCCTGTTTGTAGAAGTCGAGCTCCAGTGAAGTGATCTCATTTCGCTAGTGGTGTGCATATTGTGCGTAGTTTGATGTTAGTGTTTGTGACAGGACAAAGTTGATGGTAGATAGTAATTTTTAGTGTGCAGTTAGTGTAGATAAATTAACGTATTTTGTGTGCAAGGGGCAAAACTGTCAGACTTTGTGGTTTAGTAAGCAATTTATGAATATGGTTAAGTTGCGTAGTCAACGTCCGAGCAATATGGATACTGAGGAACAACAATTAGTTAGTGCAGGAAATGTGGAACCGGGTACCTCAAGTAGTACTAGTACTCTCTTTGAGGATATAACATGTGAGAATGTGGGGGCAGTGGCACAGGAAGTGGTGCCACCGCCCACTAGTCCTCAAGGGGATGTAGAGAAAGAAGTTGTACCACCACCAGAAAAGCAGGAACCAGAGAGTGGTAATCTGCCTGGTGGGTATTCGCTTCAGGCTATATTAGAGCGCGTGCTGAATTACCAGGCAGAATTTGCGCAACAGCAAGTCGAGCGAGACCGCCAGCAAGCTGAGCGAGATCGCCGGCAAGCTGAGCGGGACCAGCAACTTGTGCAATCGTTAGAAAACATGAAAAAAGAGATTGCAGATATGAAACAGAATTATGAGTCGATACCTAAGGCCGTGCAGGAGCTGACTGAACAGGTCAACAACCTGCAAGTAGCAAACACTAACAGGGTAGACGAAATAGATGTATTAGCTAATCGAGTAGAAAAGCTAGAAATAGATTCCACGCAGCTTGTAGAGCAGAAGTGGAACGAACAAGCAACTAAAATTGAAACAGAATTCAACTCATGGCTAGAAGTGAAGGAGTGTGGGATTGACAAGAACATTAATTCCAAAGTACAAGCAGCCATAGCAAATAGAGGCTCCGAATCGTTCAGTACCGCAGTGAATAGTCAGGTACAGAACGACGTGCAAACCATCAAACAAATACTCAGTGAGGATATTCCGCAGTGGCAAGTGAATATGAACAAACGGATATCCGACCTGGAGAAGGGTTTAGCACAAAGCAGAAAACATTTGGAACAGGAACCTCTGTCGCCAACAGCCCATGGTTTTGGCAACGCACAAACTTATACGCGATACAACAATGGGGAATCTGTACTCGATAATGCGAAGAGCTGTAGCTTCGGTTCGGAGCACACAGCATATGGCCAAGGAGCAAAACCATGTAGTTCAAAAATATTAGTGGAAGAAAGTTTAATCAAAAATAGACAATTTCAAACGTTTACTACTGAACGGAAATCAGTACACCCAGTAGTATTCATAAAAAGCTTTAAAAATATCTTGCCCAGTGTGTGGAACGAAACACAGAAAATTCAATACGTAATGTCGTACATTCAAGGTGATGCAGCGTTGTGGGCTACAGAAGTAGCAGACAGCTGCATGACATATGAACAGTTCGAAAGGGCATTTCTATCGAAATATTGGTCGCCTTGTATACAAGAGCGGCTAAGAAAAGAAGTATATAATCCCGAACCGTACTCACCTCGTCTGGGGAATTTGAGACGGTATTTTGAAAAATATATAAACAAAACACGCTACTGGGACGAGCCTATATCACCAAGAGACATAATAAGACTACTAAAATCACATTTACCCATTCATATCAAAGAGAAATTAATACACGTACCAGAAAGCGATATGGAAAACTTCCTGTCTGTTCTAGATTCTATAGACTTGATACAGGAAGACGCAAAATCAGCGTGTGATCACTCGCGGAATAATGGGTCAGGATGTAAACATGACAGAAATAGTAGTGCACAAAACCACAACCATGGAAATGGTGGGGGTGGTAACAAGCGGCAAGAACATTCGCAAAATGGTAGTAATGGTAGAGGCCAGAACGGGTATGGACAAACAACCTATAACAAAAGGCGTCGATTTGACGACCGGTACGAATCTGGAATGTCAGGGACCAACCGCTGGAAAAATGCGCGAGGTCAGTGGCAGAGCAATTATAGTGGTAGTAATCGAAATTGGCAGCAAAATCAGCGAAGAAGCCCAGAGCGACAGGGTAATGACCGGTATGACAACAATAGACCACCGCCGCAAAACGCGCCTATTGCGCAGCCGTGGCGGCCGACAAATCAGAGTGTACATATAGTGGAGGTCGCGGACAATAGCCTTCCAAGTACTTCACAAGCAACTAATCCAACAAACTAGAATCGGCCTCGATATGCTCTCCATCGATGGCCGAGGGATGGAGTGAGAGCAACACGAGTGATAATAATATACCTGGGATACGTATGCTGCGATACAACGATGGTGTTAGTATGGATAAAGATCTACTGAACGAATCACACGAATGTAAGAAAGATAATAACGAAAATGTGCAAGCTATTATCGAAGCGAAAATCAATGATGTTGCAGTGAATATAATCATCGACACAGGTGCCTCAGTAAGTGTAATGAGTATGGAGTTATTTAAGGCACTGGGAAAAGGACATAGCATTCCGACTTTCCCGGTTAATAATTGTAAGGTGTCTGGAGCCATTGGTGCACAGAGCCAATCAGTTAAGTACCAGGTGCAGGTGGAGATTTGTAAGGAGGGCGAAGCCATAGTGAGCTCGTTCCTCGTTGTTAAAGGATTGAAGGTGGCCTGCATTCTGGGAGTAGATTTTCTCCGTGAGAGGGACGCATTGGTCGACCTCTCCTTGGGGAAATTAAGCATAGTTAATAGGGGTAGGAGGATTGAGTTATCTTTGATGAAATCGAAGGAGGTACTTGTGCCGTGTTGTAATCGAATCAATATCAAGGGTAGGAACCCTTGGGTACTACACCTTGATGATTTGTCACATGCAGCAGACCTCTATTACCCGAATTTAGAGGATCGAAATTTTGAAACAAATGTTGAGGCATTTCAAACCAAAGTGCAGGAATCTGAAGGATTAAGCGATAAACAAAAGCAACAGTTGACGCAGCTGCTATCGGAATACACTATGGTATTTACCGACCGACCAGGAATAGTCAAAGGGTACCACTATCACATAGAGGTGATGCCCCACAAAACATACTGTCGCGCAACTTACTCCATCCCTTGGTCGAGGAGGGAATTAGTAGCTAAAGAGATTCGGAAGATGTTAGTTCTGGTATCCCGGTTCCATCCCGAAGCCAGTCTAGTTGAAAGAATATTCAGAGAATTGAATAAGTTCCTAGAAACCAACATACAAAATGGCCAGGGCTAATATCGAAATTTGTAGAAATACACAATTTAACACCCCATTCAAGTACAGGCTATCCACCGGTAGAGATATTGAAGGGATTTAATGAGATACCGAATGAATGGCTCACGCCTTTGCCGAGACTACCAGTCAAGGCAGAAACAAGGGAGGAAAAGATGAAAAAGATATGGAACAGACTAACCAGCTGTGCGGCAAAGAGGAAAAGGAAGTACGACCGAGGTGTAACTAACGAACAGAAATATAATGTAGGAGATCTAGTACTTATTCGTAACCACGCTAAATCCTCAGCCACCTTAAAACAGAATAGTAAGTGGCAATTGCTATATTCAGGGCCTTTTGAAGTAATAAGCGTGCCACACGAATGTAGCTATTTGTTAGCACATCCCCATACGGGGAAGATCAAGGGATTGTATCCACGTAAAGATGTGAAGTTATTTATTCAGTGACATATCGCATATAAAGAGTAATAGTTGTAAGAAGATTTTAATTGTGTTTTAGAATATAAGTATGTTAGTATTAAGAAAGAAATTTGTGTATAATGAAACTTGGAGGAAGTGGATTCAGAAAGTAGGCAATAGCTTACACAGGAAAGATTTTGTTTACAGACAATTAGAGCCATTTAAAAATTATAGGCTCATTAAGCAACGAACAATCTTCTTGTTGATGAAGTGAGGATTAATTTCTTGAATCATTATACAAAGGATTAATTTCTTGAACCATTTTCTATGTGTAGTATGTAAGTGCAATTAATGATGCAATCTAATATAGTAAGGTAACTGTTGTAATTGTATTAGGATAAGGAACCCTGAGAGAGAGAGTCTTGACTAGCCAAACATGGACTCTGTAATATGCAACAATTATGTGATGTTTGCTGCCAGTAGTGATATGAGAACGACACTGGAGCATAAGCTAATCAAAAAACAAGCCCGTTCCGTGGAAAATCCGCTTTGTATTTAACAATGCTTCAATTGAAGCATGTGTACTTGGTACACGCCCTTGAATATTCATTACGCGATACGCGAATTAAGTCAACCAATGTGGAACCTACACTGTAGTCATATAGGAAAAATTATCAAAAATAATGCTAGTATTAAATGAAGAATTTATTGATCAATATGCCCAAGTCAAGCTGTCATGCACATGGTAAAATCTGTTTGATAGATGGGTGATAACCAGGCAAGCTACACTGATAAGAAAATTAAAAAATTTTTACAAAAGGGCTGTATACGCCTAGTAACAATATGAAAAGTGTGTTGTGATAAGGTAAAAACAAATAGACGCCATGTAGATGAGAGTGAGTATGCGAAGAACAGTTAAAAGGTATTAAAAAATAAACTGTGTGCATAAACAATGGAGGAAAGGACGGAATATTGTGTGTAGTAGGGACAGAAAATGACTGTTGTATCTGCACCAATATATACGTCGATAAGTCTAGTGTTCAGTGACAGACTGTCCTAGTGCAGTGCTCAACGAACAATAGACAGTGTATAAAAACAGTAGTTATTGATTCGTTCGGAGTCGAGTTAAACGAACATCGATCGACGGGGACATTTAGTATGTGTGTTACGAAACATTTTCACGTGTTGAAAGACGCTCTGGCAGTGTACCAACCGTGGAGTGAATGAAAATGTGTAGTACAATGTGCGTGTGACGAACCTTGAATACCAGTGTCACAATACCACAAGAAACCTGTTATCACGCCAAACCATCCTGTGCATACCAGTGAAGCGACGGCTTACTGAACAATAAACGCTTTTAACAAGTTGCATCTTCTTCCACAGCTAGTAATCTGTGTGCTTAAAGACAGTACACCGTTGTGGAATGTTTGTTTCATGCGCTACAACGGGGAGCCATGCGGAGAAGCCGAGACGAGTGCCGTGCCGCCAGCCAGCCGGTCGCGGTAAACCACTGCCACTCGCCGACATCGGCGAATGGTTCGCCGCGGTTCGCGACTGCTTGGGCGCCACGTCAGCACGACGTCGCTGTTACTGAGAGCCGGTCGTCGAACCCAGCGGCCGTCGGCACGCGGCGGTCCAGACGACGCTACTCAACAATTGCTTCGCGCTGCCAGCTCCGTACAACATTGTTGTCATTCAAATGAACTATCAAATATGTGTTTAATGCACTAACATGAATAGGGTTTAGTGGACATGAAATGACGTGACAAACCTTTGTTTTTTCTTGAGTTATTCAATTCGGACTCAAAGTATTCATTGGTTCAGTGATATATAGATATAATATGTTTTCGTCATGTTAATGAAGTATACTCGCATGAATGCTGGACATTTTAAACCAATTGTCGCGAGTAAATGCAAGGACGATTCATGATACTACTGTAAAAATGTGTAACAAGTGACTTTTATTACAATCCAAAACACAAATATTATATGGGTAACAAAGAGACTAAAGGTTTAACGTGCTCTCACAAATAGCCTTTGTTATATGTGAACATTGGATAGAATCTGAACTTTTTGTGATCAAACTGGGTATTAAAACAAACCAGACGAGATGACCATGGCTCCGGCGCAGTTTTCCCAGGTTTTCTGATCGCACGTAGCCCGAATGGGGGAGCCAAATAAATGTAATGACCCTGGGACTAGGTTGACGGTCACCTCGCAAAGTGAAAGAACAGTATAAAAAGTGTAATTAAACCTACAGTGTAAAAGAACTAAAAAGTGTAAAGTGAATGATCCAACCAAGGTAACAGACAATAACCAAACAGACGTTAGTGGCAGCATATTGCCGAACATTTCCAACGTTTGTCAATTGCTGCCAGGGGGCATTGTAACGTCTAGAGAAACAAAACAATATATTATGTAGTAATTAGAGAATTAGATGTATCATATTGTGTCATTGTATAAAATTATGTATTTTTTTTATTATTTATTTCTGAAAACGTCTGCGTCGGCGAGTAATAAAACCGACACAGAAGATAAATGTTAAACAGAGATTAAAAAAGGAACTAGTATATAATACGTGTTGAATATGAATGTCTTTGTCGTCTTGATTTGGAAGTTGTGCGAATAAGATCTCCTGTTGTTGTCGTAGAGAACGCCAATGTAGCATTCTTTTGTCGAGACTAAGCAATGTACGCCATTACGTGTGAATTCACAAAGGTCTGTAATCACTGAGATATTTAAAGGTTTTAATAGAGGTGTTTAAATGAAAACTTGTATTATTTATTGTTAAGCTTGCTTGCATATTATCCCATCCTGTTGAGACATTTTTCAGTTATATAAATATTATCTGTGGTGCTGAGCTGCGTGGAGAACGAAGAGCCGCTGCCGCGGCGTATTTAAACGACTTACAATATAGTCGAGCATACCGCAAGGAAGCGGTAAAATAATAGTAAAATAATATTATTTCTTTTAGCTCCCAGACTGGCAGTGAAGATCAGCAGATTTTATGATGTGTTGCAGATTGACGCGGGCTGCTGATAGGATATAATTTACAGTGCAAATAATTTAATGTACCTTCAGAATCTGATAGTAATCTTGCTGTGCTCCGTTCTGATCTGGCAAACTTTATAGTGACAACGTATTTTTTAATGAGAGTCTCATGTTCTTGGGCTAGTCGTGGTATGAAATAGCATGTTAACGAGAAATAAAATCCACTGCGAACTTGTGTTTTTGAACCATCACACGGACTGTAACATCAGTGCTCATAACAAAGTAATTTCAACTTTTAATCACTATGAAGTAGGGAAGATATATTGATTCTTAGCATGAGTTGCAGTTACGAAAAATCGTTCCTTAAATTGTAGGCCAGATACAGAACAATAAGACTTCCATATATACATTTTATTCCGCTAAAGGGTAATGATGATAAAGAAAAGCAAAGCACAGCATTGCTAAAAGTATTTCACGTAACTCTTTTCGTAAATGTGTTGTTACAAAGAGAATAAATAAACCAAAGAGCAACAATTTTACAATCCGCGAGAGAGTTGGACGTGAAAAGGTCCACTCGTGTATCCTTGATGACTGCACGACACAAAGCTTTACGCCTCACCTGGAGCCGACAACACCGATATTGGATTGTTGATGGCTGGCAACATGTCGCCTGGTCGGACAAGTCTCGTTTCGAATTGTATCAAGTGGATGGACGTGTACGGGTATGGAGACAACCTCGTGAATCCATGGACCCTGCATGTCAGTGAGGGAGTGTTCAAGCCGATGGAGGCTCTGTAATCGTGTGGGGCGTGTGCAGTTGGAGTGATATGGGATTCCAGATACGTCTATATACTACTCTGACAGGTGAGACATAAGTAAGAATCCTGTCTGATTACCTGCATCCACTCACATCCATTGTGCATTACGATGGCAATTCCAGCAGGGCAATGCGATGCCCCACACGTCCTGAATTGCTACAGAGAGGCTCCAGGAACAGTCTTCCGAGCTTAAACACTTCCACTGGCCGCCAAACTCCCCAGAGATGATCATTATTGAGCATATCTGGGATGCCTTGCAACGTGCTGTTCAGAAGAGATCTCCACCCCCTCGTAGTCATACGGATTTATGGACAGCGCTGCAGGATTCATGGTGTCAGTTCCCTCCAGCACTGCTCCAGACATTAATCGAGTCCTTGCCACGTCGTGTTGCGGCACTTCTGCTTGCTCGCGAGAGCCCTTAATGGTATTAGGCAGCTGTACCAGTTTCTTTGGCTCTTCAGTGTACATGCACCATTTATAGAAGTCAACTCAGGTTTCAAAATCATTCTCTCACTTTGTTTGGAGACACTTTTATAGGGATGTAACTGTTGTTCCAGTGGTACTATACTACATTCTGCAAAGTGTTTGTTTCAGGGAAAAGTGGACCATTGCTTATTGATGAATCTTCTCCCGTATGATCCATCATCGCCTCCTCAAGTAAAATACTCCCCGTCTCCTTTTATACCTGTAGGTCTGTCCTTGTTAAATCCGCATTATATAGGAGAGTCCGTATACTTTTGATCAGATTGTGTACTCCCTTGGAGTGGTCCCATTATTTACCTACCCAACACAGTATTTTCATTTTTGTCTCAGGAGGACGACGGTTAACACCTGTGACTGGCCGTCCTGATTTACGTTTTCCGTCATTTCCCTAAATCTCTCCTGGCGAATGCTGGGATCGTTCCTTTGAAAGGGCGCAGTCGATTTCTTTACCCATCCTTGGATCAATCCAAGCTTCTGCTTCGTCTCTAATGATCTAGATATCGACTGGACGCTAAACCCTAATCTTCCGTACTACCTCCCTTCCTTCCTTCCATTCTTGTCGCGATATCTGACCATCGTAACACATACAACAGTACCTCATACTTGAACCTCATATTTATTCACTATGTAAGGGATCATTTCATCACTTTCCCATGCTTAAAACTCGAATTTGTGACTCTACTTAGCTAATCGGTGCGATTGTTAAAGCAGACAATTATCCTTCACAATGATATCATACAGTCCCTTTCTGATTACCGTAGTTCCTCTTGGACAATAACTGCATCAGAGCACACATCAACATTTTCTGGAGTCTCATACTAGGTTACTCCAAGAAGTGTTAGCAGAAAAGAATTTATGGGCTATTTGTAATGGATATCAGTCAAAATCAGTTTAGTCATTAAATAAAGTATTTCGTCATCTGAGTGAAATGAGAATTATTGTTTACCTCATGGAAGAATTCTCTATTTCAATATAACAATTCATTGTTCTTTAGATCTAATATTTCAGTGTATGTAAGTCCAACCTGAAATCCATGCCTTCAACGAAGTCTGATCATCATTATTCTTACGAAGCAAACCATTTCTTTGCATTTAAAATTTAACAATAATACGGTTCTGTGTCACCAATCCCGCAACTTATTAGAGACTACTTCCGAGACTGATGCTTCAATAAGGTAATAAAAAGGGTATCTCTTGAAAATAAAACTAAAAACGCAGCAAGAGAAATTAATAATCACTCAATGCGTCAAATCTCGTGGCTACATTTATGTGTATGTTGATGTCATTGTTTTTCTGTCATCGATATGATGCTCCTTTCCTTCGTTAACATTTCATATTCTTACCTGAGTATTAACAAAAAATACCACACCCCTCCACGAAGCACGTAGCATTACAATAATTAGGTAAACAACTAGCATGAGACATAAGTGATTAAATCCAATTTTTATTACTTCAGTATTTATCTTTACAAATAAAATCTATTATGTTGAAAGACTGGTCTCACACACAAACCACCAGGTGTCAGACACTCAAATCGGAACCCAATGTAGTATGTAGAGAGAGTATCAAAAAATGGCTCTGAGCATTATGGAAATTAAATTCTGAGGTCATCAATCCCGTAGAACTTAGAACTACTGAAACCTAACTAACCTAAGGACATCACACACATCCATGCCCGAGGCAGGATTCGAACCTGCGACCGTAGCTCTCGCACTGCTCCAGACTGTAGCACCTAGAACCGCGAGAACCGAGAGAGTATCAACCAAAACACAGATTTAGTTCGAAATATGTGCTATCGTCAAGCGGAACGGTCGTAAATGGTAATTAGAAGGAACCCCAGGACTAGGAAAGGCGTATCTGTGAAAGATTGTTTTGCAGATCTCGCGTGGTTGAGTTGGCAGAGAGTGAGGTCGTCGTGCCATAGGTCCCTCGTTTAAATCCGACTGATGTCAATTTGTGTTAACTGTTTACACTTGAAACTGTTATAGTGGAGAACATTTTCCTGGCATTTAAATGGAGTTTTCGGAGTTTGTAGCAATGTTCTTTGAGCAGTTTTCTTTCGCTTGGTTAGCTGAAAGTAGCAAATCTGCAGAGTATGTTTGTATAGATAGGTGTGGTGTTCCGTCGGACATATGCGACAGAAATGACACCAATCGTGATGAAGCAGTTAGTGCATTTGCAGTTTCACAGAATAAACATAAACAATCAGAACAGTAGAATAAAGAAACAGTTGCACTGCACAAGCAGAAGTATGAATATTCTCATATAACACTTTCACACATAATACATTAAAAGAATTTCATCACTTGCGTGTGAACCCAGGACCCTTGGCAGAACGATCTAGCGCTCTACCAACATCCCCACGGAAGCTCTAGATCTGTTTACTATCTGTTACACGAGGGTTGGGACTTAAAATAGTGGCAAATATTTATTCACAACCGATACAAAAGAGTTACATGTTTGCACTTGTTACTGCCCTTCAAAGTAGTCACCAGCGTTGTGTAGAACCCGTTGCCAGTGATGTGGAAGGCGTAGTTAGCAGAACCTGTTCTGTTGATGGTGCGAATGTGCGAATGTATCATGAAGCAAATACCGTCCGCACTGGCGGAATGTTACGTGATACCACGTACTTATACGTTTGTGACTATTAAAGCGCCATCTATCACAAAGCGAAAAAAGTGGTTCAACTAAAACGTTCATATTTCTTTACGTAATGCACGAATATGTAATAAAAATGGGGATTCCTATTTTTAAAAAACGTAGTTGATATCCGTTTGATCTTTGGCAGCGCCATCTAGGAGCCAACCATAGCGCCAATTGGTTTCCCCCTTCAATCTAGACGAGTTTCGTTCTTTGTAGTTTTTTTCGTTTGATGCTTATTTCGTGAGACATTTGGCACGGTCACTATCAATAGACCACCCTATATCTCATTTGCTGCCTTAACACGGAATCCTGTAAGTGCCAGCTTTACGGAACTCTAAGTGGCCTTCAACAAATCCCAAAAGTCCTGATATTTTGGAAGGGAGTCGACAGATTACTTTAACTTTATGTCTTCTTAATATTTTGCCTACTTTAGCTGAAACATTCCCAATATATGGTAGTCATGCAGTGTTTTTGAAGGCCTCATCCTCTTCCTTGTTCTGTCGTTTGTACGTCTGTAGTGCTCTCCGTATTTGTAGAAACGAATATACATTGTTCAGGAACACAGTTTTCAGGTACTCCAGTTCTGTTTGCAGGTACAGGCACCTTAGATGGTACGGACCCGGTAGATTAAGGTCCTTAGAACGCATATCGTTTATGCAGGATGTTGGCACCTAGTAGAGTGCAAATAAAATTCAGTACGACTGACCGTTCGAAGCACTGAATGTCCAATTGTGCCATCATCGCTCTTACGTCGCACCAAGGCGTCTAAAAACAGCAAGCAACAATCTTTCTTCACCTCAGTCGTAAACAAAATTTTTTCATGTATGGGGTTCAGATGTTGAAGGAGCTGTCTGAACCTGTCCAAGCCATGAGGCTAAACCATAAAAGTCTCGTCAATGTATCGGCAAAATACTGCAATTTTTAAACTAGCTGAGGCGAGTGATCAGTCCTCAAATTCTTCCATTGGAAGATTGGCCAGGCCAGTTTGCCCTCATGGGTTCGACACCTAACGGTGTGTGGCGCAGTGAACAAGCGCTTTAAAAGACTGGGGTGCAGTCAATAACTCAAAACACTACTAGAGAAAATTTTAGTTAAGTGCAGCTCTGGAAATGGAATGCACTTACAAGGTTCTCACGCTAAAGGTCGCTAAGATTCAGGTGCGATGTTTTCTCGTACTTGTCGTTGGGGAATCCTGCAGAATCTCCGTGAAATTCGAAATTATGAATCCTTTTTGCTTAATTAATCAGATCAAAATTCACGAACATTCTCCGTGGTAGCTCTTCTGAGTTTCTGTTTTCAATATTTTACTTATTGTCGATGGTCACGAATATTCCACAGTGGTACTGTCTTCGAGAAAGATATTCTCCAATAACCATTTGTATACATGGGTCCTCAGCTGCTGTGAAATTCTTGAGGGAAGTCATTTAACTGCGTGGGTTCCCATTTCCATTGTGCGATAATGTCCCTTTTCCCAGACGAAATGAATACTTCACATGCTGTGCAGTATTTACGGCCTTTGTAATTGCACTTCACCTCCAACTAACGAACCAAGAGAGCCGAGAAATTAAAAACGGAATTACTTTGCCAAAAGTACTTATGAGCGGGAAAGCGAGTATCCGCAGGAAGTGGATTCACCCTTTTTTGGCAACAGCAATTAGTAGATGGCGACATAAAATCTTTATTGTCTCTGGGAACCGTGGTGAATTTTGATTACTTGTCGTAGGCAGTTATCGTTGTCAACTTTCATTCCGCCAGCATTTTAGCACCCGTCTTCAATTTTGCAGCAGTTATTTGTAGACGATTAATGCAAAAGTAAACGGCGTGCTAGATAGTTAAGAAAAAAAAGCATCACTCATGGTTTAGTAGCAGTTCTAGGTGGTGTTCGCGCCGTAGTGAGCCCCGCACAGACAATGGATCAAATATCCCCAAGTGTGATTATTTCGGCGACAGCGCATGATCATTACCTACGCTTTTCGGAGGAATATAGTGGCCATCCAACTATATTTATAGAGCTCCTAGTGAGCACTATTTCCACCGCCAAAATATTCTTTATGTCACCACAACGGTACTTGCTATTTTAAAGAATTTCACATGGAATATTTATCCTCGTATTCGTTCTCTAAGGACACTCACCTGAACCGGCGTACCTTACGATGCCATAAAACCCGGCGATTTTCTGGCCCCAGCAAAAACATTGAAAGAATAGATGCAGTCGTTGATAGTTGCAACTCACCAATGACCTCGTAGCCCACAATGTCCCATTGGTTCGTATTTAGAGCTGTATCTTCTCTTTACGTCCGGCTCTTGCTGGACCGCTCTACACGCGTATTTGTGCCCGAAGCCTGCACCATTCTACGGTTCCCATCTAGCTCGCCTCATCCGAAGTCTCTGTTTTGTAGTGCTTTTGTACACAGAAGTGCCAAAGAAACTGGCATAGGCATCCATACTCAAATACAGAGACATGTAAACAGGCAGAATACGGCGCTCCGGCTGGCAACGCCTGTATAAGACAAGTATCTGGCGCAGTTGTTAGATCGGTTGCCGTTGCTATAATGGCAGGTTAACAAGATTTAAGTGAGTTTGAACGTGGTGCTATAGCCGGCGCACGGGCGGTGGGACACAGCGTCTTCGAGGTAGCGATGAAGTGGGGGATTTTTCCATCCGACCTTTTCTCGAGTGTACCGTGAATATCAGGAATCCGGTAAAACATCAAATCTCCGACATCACTGCGGCCGGAAAAAGATCCTGCAAGATCGGGACCAACGACGACTGGAGAGAACTGTTCACCATGACAGAAGTGCAACTCTGCCGCAAATTGCTGCAGATTTCGTTGCTGAACCATCAACAAATGACAGAGTGCGAACCAATCAAAGAAACATCATCGATAAGGGCTTTCGAAGTCGAAGGACCACTCGTTTTCCCTTGATGACTGCACGTTACAAAGCTGTAAGCCTCGCCTGGGCCCGTCAGTACCGACATTGGACTGACTGTTGATGACTGGAAACATGTTGCCTGGTCGGACGAGTGACGTTTCAAATCGTATCGAAAGGATGGACGTGTACGGATATGGACACGATCTCATGAAGTCATGGAACCTGGATGTCAGGAAGGTACTGTTCAAGCTGGTGGAGGCTGTGTAATGGTGTGGGGCGTGTGCAGTTGGAGTGATATGGGATCCCTGATACGTCTAGAAACGACGATACGTAAGTATCCTGTCTGATCACCTGCATCCATTCATGTCCAATGTGCATTGCGATGGACTTGGGCAATTACAGCAGGACAATGAGACGCCATACACGTCCAGAATTATTACAGAGTGGTTCCAGGAATACTCCTCTGAGTTTAAACACTTCCTCTTGCCTCCCCAGATATGAACATTATTGAGCATATCTGGGATGCCTTGCAACGTGCTGTTCAGAAGAGATCTCCACCCCCTCGTACTCTTACGGATTTATGGACAGCCCTGCAGGATTCATGGTGTCAATTCCCTCCAGCAATACTTGAGATACTAGTAGAGACCATATCACGTCGTGCTGCAGCACTTCTGCGTGCTCGTGGGTGCCCTATACGATATTAGGCAAGTGCACCAGTTATTTTGGCTCTTCATTGTAGTTTTCTCATTCGTTCCTCTGACGTGTTATGAGCTTTAGGTTCTTGAAGGCTGTGCGTTATTCCCTCAAACACCTTCCCGCTGTTTCCGGGACATTATTCCCTTCAATATTCGTTACATCCACATAGATACGCTACAAGCAACATTGAGGTACATAGTGTAATGTACTTAGCATTACACCAAACTTGTTTAAGCGGTAAGAGAGGATCAACGCATAAATAATACGTGTACCGCTTCACGAAATAAAAAGCGACAATATTTCGTAATCGGTTCAAGATATCGAAAAGAGATTTTTCGACAATTATGAGGGTGAACCAAATATAAACCAGCATTTTTTTCATAAGTTTGTTTTAGCTCCAGAAAAAAATATAGCTTGCAAGAAATCTAGCAGTAAGGCCTCGAAGAAACATAGTATTTAAAAGGAATCCACTCAGCAAACGAAAACGGTGTATTAACTTTGGATCATGGAACTTCCAGGGCATCGAAACTAAGGAAACAGAAGTATTCAAAGAAATCCATCGGAACAGTGTAGGCGTAATAGCAGTAACATAAACGAAAATTAAAGCTAAACAAGCAGAAAACATAGATAATTACGTTTATATTTACAGTGCAGTGAAACAAAATCGTTGGGAAAAGGAGGGGATATCCGCCGCGATACATAAAAAGTGGAAACGCTACGTTAAGGAATGGGACCGTATGAACAAATATCTGATGCGTGTAGATATAAAGCTAAAAGGATACGACTTAGCGATCATTACAGCATCATATACCCGCAAATAATACTGCAGACGCTGGGAAGAATAATTTATTTAATGATCTGACAAACCTCTTAGACAGCATTAGCAATATGAAGAAGCTGAGATTTTAATGGACGACTGCGTAAGCAGGCTGCTAGAAGGGTTTTCGGCAAATTTTGGGAGGATATTGCGAATGATAATGGAGAGAGGCTGGTAGAAATGTGCGGACAGTAAAATCTTAGAATATGAAACAGCTTTTCTCAATACAAAGGGATCCATGAATATACCTGGACACAGCCTACAAGGAAGTTACGCTGTAGGCAAAGAAAGAAAGAAAGTAATCATACAAAGGTGCAGGATTGCAGAGTCAACAGGGGAGCAGAGTGTGGATCCGCCCACGTCCTCGTTGGAAGTGTACTTTTGTTCCCCTTTCAAAAAACTAGTAGGTGCCAAAACAGTTGTAACGAAAATGGAGTGAAAATGAATCAACCATGATATAAGTTAAGTTTACTGCAGAAGCCTTCAATTGACTTCTTATACAAGCTTATACTGAATGGGAAACTACATGAGACTGATGATACAATAGTGGAAGTAGCGTGTAGGACAATTGTAAGAGCTAATCATTAAGCTGCCTTTGAAACACATATAGCAAATTTTGAAAGCTATTGGTAGTATGAAGATATTGCTGCAAAGATTAAGGACAAAAGAGAAGCCTATAACAGATGGCTTATGAGGAACAAGACTGAAGACAGAAGAATATATGAAAGACTGAGGGGAGAGGCCAAGAAAGCAGTAATAGAGCAAAAACTGTGTGTGGGAATTTAAATGTGAAGAAATTAATAGCTGCGTAGGAAGTTCAAAATCCAAAGTAGCTTGGGAACTGACAGAACAGCTAAGAAAAAATGACAGAAGTAGCATAAACTTACAGCTCATAAGCCTATGGAGATGGAAGACAAACTACGAAAAATTGCTTAAAACAGATTGATATAAATTTTAGGATATATGCTCTTTTGCAGGCAACGAACATGACACAGAAATACAGGAGATAACAACAGTGGAAGTACGGGATACAGTTAAGAAATTTAAAAATGACGAAGCAACAGGATCTGGAGCTGCTGCATATATGGAAGGTGCTTACGCGTTCTCAACGCCGAGGTTATCACCACTGTATATATGGAGCTGTTGAAGGCCTGTCTAGAAGTGTTATTTGAACATGTTGGAAAGCTATTTAACCTCTGTGTTAGTTGAGAGAAAACCATTGTCGATTTTAAAGAAGGGTTCATCACAAACATATTTCCAACACCAACGTCATAGATGGCAGCCACCTGTGCTTTCCGATAATTCTTGACGCTGGTATATAGCGCGTAGCCTCTGTCCAAGTGTTGTCTGCATATCCAGCTATATTTATAGAGCTCCTACTGAGCTGTGTTGCAGGTGATCGAACACTTGCCATCGAAAAGGGTGCAGGAGCGTCTTCACTGCCCCTGCAGAGTGCAGCTGAGAATTGCCATGAAGAAGGAAGTGCGTGGCAGTTGTGTTAGGTGGGCTGCATTCATTAAGGCGATGCCTCTCAGCGGACCCTCCTACTTGGCGGGAGACATCGCTATTCTAGGCACCTTTACTTGCTCACAGTGAGCTAGCAACTGAAAAGAGCATCTTGATGCGATCGACAGTCATACTAGAGACATTACCCAAAACATCTGTGCAAAGCTCCATCAGGTTTTCACTGTAGTGTCCCTTTTGCAACCGATCAGAATTTACTTTCTGGACAACCCTCATATTTAAAAAGGCAAGCAAGGATGACTGCGCAAATTATCGAGGTATCACAGTTCTCAGTTCCATATCGAGACTATGTGGGAATATCTTTAAAACTACAATTGAGAGAGAAATTGAGGAAGCAGAAGAACAGAGTGGCTTTCAGGCAGGAAGGTCTTTATCGATTTTAGCTGGAGCGTTAAACAGTTGACTGACAAGAGACTGCCACGTAACTTGGTGATACTTATGGTTTTTACAGACCTGCAGAAGGTCTATGACAGTGTACCACTTTGTAGAATGTGGGAAGCAATGAATAACCACAACATTCATACATGTTATATACAAGTCGTTAGAAAGCTGTATTCACGTAATACTTGTCGTGTTGAAGTTGGGAGGCCACTATCACAGAAAACGTTATCAAAGAACTGAGACAAAGATGTTGCTTAGCACCTACCCTCTTTAAAATACCTGTGTTTTTGAACGAAGAACTGAAAAATTGGAACGTGCATTAGACACTGATAATCTGTTATCAGAGTCGAATGCAGAAAGTAACCGATGTGCTAGCAGATGGCATTTCGCCATGTAAGTGAGAAATCAAGCGAAAATTACCGTAAGTACAAATCAACATATTCTTAACGAACTGTTTTTCGATCTAAAAGCAAATCAAAATGTAAACAACTTAATTACAGACCACTGATGATGCTTTACCTCAATAAAGCGAAACCCCTCTGGTGCAAAAAATCATGCATTTTTGTAGTTGCAACGACAGAACAAAAATACCCTCGAGACATGGGGATTAGAATATGTGATGACATTCTGTTCTCTTTCAATTTAGCCGATATTCAGGTCATCTTCGCCGAGGAAGAAGAGGATGTGTCTTACACGTTAAGAAAGCTTAAAGAAGAACATGAGCAGTGGGGCATGAAAACTAACTTTAGAAAGAGTGAGTACTTCGTTGTCGGAAGTATAGAAAGGGATCTTCTTATGGATGATGGATCCGTAGTAAAGTGTAGTCGAGCATGTACATATATTTACGGACAATAATTTCGGATAAAGCTGGAAGAAACGAGAAAATAGAGCACAGGATAGGAAAGAGAAAGTTGGCAGTTATTTGGAATAAGACGAGGTCAAAAAATTTGAAAAGGAGGATCTACGAAGCTATACTTGAGAGCATTGCTCTGTACGGTGGTGAACTGTGGAAAGTCTTCAGGATCAATGAGAAGAATTTAAAGGCAACAGAAGTAAAGTTTTAGAGACGAAGTTGTGAAGTAACAAGAAGAGACAAAATAAGAAATGGTGAGGTACGAGATCAAATGTGAATTACAAAAGATATTGTAGACACAATTGAAAATAAACGGCAGACACCGTACGGACATCTTAAAAGAATTCCAGAGGAAAGTTGACCATCCAAAATATAGCACTGGAGACCTCCACGAGGCAGAAAAACTGGAGCACCTCGGCTACACTGCAACGATGGAGTGAGGCGTTCGGTGCAGGACAGGCCCATGCAAGAAGAGGACTGGCAGGATTGAAGGAGAGGGAAACTTGGGTGCTAGAGACGCCGCGTAGTGTAGAAAACTTACAGAAAGAAGAAAGAGACAGAAAAATTCATGCACACAAACTTATTCCATATATCTTCAACTTTTGTAGTCCTGTCTTCCTCAGTTGCGTGTAACATTACGGTATATTTATAATTTTTACTTATGGACCGTCTGATAGCAACTGAATAAACACACAATTTTAGTGCCATATGCGTTTCGCCTTTATTTTCTGCAGGGTATCATCACTGGCCTGGAATATGTACATATGTTTGCTATTTAATTTACATTATTGTCACTGTACCTAGAGGTTATAAACAGTTCTGGTGGTTGGTATTTCTTATTGAGTAGTAATAATTTGAACTGTACATACAGGTTTCGTGGACAATTTCTTACATATTACGCTCCTGTTGCATTTTTGGTGTTGTTATTCTTCTTATGAATGCCAATTTGCGTTTTTTTCCCACATTCCACAGCACTATCAACTGAACGCTTGTTTGAATGCAATGTATTGGTTTCTGTTGCCGACTGTCAAATGTTTTTGCCAAAGATCGAATGTTATTGCCAAACTTTCGAAAGTAATTATTGAAGTATCTGTGATCTCTTCGTGTATGTATTTGTATTCGTGTGTGTGTGTGTGTGTGTGTGTGTGTGTGTGTGTGTGTGTGTGTGTGTGTGCGTGTCCAGAAGGTGAAGGGGGAAGAGTTTTTTTTTTGTTTTATCTTAACATTTCCTTTATTAAGTGCAGTACGGAGCCTGTGCTGATGTGTGTTTGTTCATTTATTACATGCTTGTTTTCTGCTATGACTTTCTGGATGTGGAAGTTTTCTTGCTTTTGTATAAGATGTTTGTCATGGTTGCTTATTCTCATTATTTTCATTTTTTGTTCCATGTTTGTAGGATGATGGTTATGGTGTTTTAAATGTTCTGCAAATGTGGAATGGTTTGTTTCATACTTCCAACATCTGATTTGTTCTTTGTATCGTCTTTCAAAATTCTTGCATGTCATGCCTATGTATACTGCGTCAAAAGTTAGACATTGAAGTTTATGCATTCCTGAATCTTGGAATTTGTCCCTCTTGGTAGCTGGCTGGCTTAGGTGTGATTGGAGGGTTTGCCCAAGCTTATATACTATTTTAAAGCCCTGTCTCTTTAGGATGTTTGCAACTCTGTGTGTTAGTTTATGTGTGTAAGTCATGGTGTACCATCTGGTTCTTTTCTGTGTGGTGTTGTCATTGTGTGTGTTTGTTGAGTGCGTTTGTAAGTTTTCAGCTTGTGAGTTCTCTTATATTCTGGAAATGCAGTGTTTGTTTTGTATTTGTGTTTCTATTTTTTGATTGAGCCTGTGTACCATACGTGTGTGATACCCGTTGTTCCTAGCTATTTGCATGATTGTACTCATTTCTTGTTCATAGTTTCTCTTGTTGAGTTGGATTCTGTTTAATTTGTGTAACATGTGTCTTAGTGCTGCAAGTTTATGGCTGTGGGGGTGGTTGGATGTGGAATGTATTATTGTGTCTGTGGCTGTTGGATTTCTAAAGATGTTAAAAGTATGTTTTCCATTTTCTTTTTTATTGTAAGTCAAGATTATTTTCTTTTCTTTTTCTTTTTCAAGTGTGAATTTTATGCTCTGATGAGCTTTGTTTGTTTCTGAATGGAGTTCATCTATTTCTTCACTTGGCTTATCTACCAGACAAATAGTGTCATCCACGTATCTGTACCAATACATGATTTTGAAATTTTCATTAGTGGATATCTTTTCAAATGTCTGATTTTCTAGATGACTGATGTTTGCTAGTGTTCCTGATATTGGGGATCCCATGGGCAGTCCACCACCTTGTATATAACATTCTTTCTCAAACTGAAAGTAGTTTTGTTCAGTTGTCAGTCTGAGCATATCTGTTATTCCTTTTATTGCGTCTGTGGTGAGGTTGCTGTGGGATGAGAGATTTTGTTCTGTGATTTCTATTGTTTCTGTGATAGGGATGGAAGTATACATATTTTCCATGTCGAATGAAATCAGTGATGCTGTGTGTGGTACCTGTATGTTCTGTATATTTTCTATAAGGTTTCCTGTGTTTATGACTCTTCTGTTGTTTTGTACTTTATAGTGTTTTGTAACTAACTTTTGGAGGTGTTTGGCTATGTGGTATGTTGGGGCTTTCTTGAAGTTGATAACAGCTCTCATTGGCATTCCGTCTTTATGTACTTCCGGTGCACGGTGGAGTGTTGGTGCTTGTAGGTTTTTCTGTGTTATGTAGTATTTCTGTTTGTTTGTGAGTGTGTGTTCAATGTTTTTCAGTGTTCGTTTCACGTTTGCCTGGAATCGTGTAGTTGGATCTGACTTCAGTTTTAGTATGGCATTGGTGTTTATGTATTCCTTCGTTTTTGTGATGTATTGCTCTTTATCCATGAGTACTGTTACATTTCCCTTGTCTGCTCTTGTTATGAATATGTTAATGATTTGTTAACTTCTGTTTTAATCTTTTCATAGTTGCTGCTTTTGTTTGGTTGTTCGGGGTCAGGGATTTTCTCTGCCTCGTGATGACTGGGTGTTGTGTGCTGTCCTTAGGTTAGTTAGGTTTAAGTAGTTCTAAGTTCTAGGGGACTGATGACCGTAGATGTTAAGTCCCATAGTGCTCAGAGCCATTTTTGTTTGGTTGTTCTTATTGTGCGTCTGCTGTATTTGTTTTATTATGCCCTTTATTTCTTCTTTAACTAGTTCTCTTGTCAATCCTACGTTTATTACACAATTATTTTGTTGTTCTTCACGTGTAAGGACGTGCTTAGTTTCTACTATGAGATTTTCTATGTATTGATTGTTCACTTTGCTATTGGTACAGTGTTTCAAACCTTTTTCCAAGAGCATTTTTTTCATTTTCGTGTAGTTCTGTCTTTGTTAGGTTAACTAAACGTGGATGGAATGTGTGTTGGTGTTCATGTGGTTTGATGTTTAAAATGTAAATGTATTTTTGCGTCTTGTTTACTGTTAGTTTCATTATCTTCTGTTTTTGTTTGTTTTGTAAATGTTTCATTGCTGTGTGTGTTGTGTTCAGTTTTTTCTACTAGTGCCATGAAAACTGTGGCGTTTCCTACATTCTTTGCCAATTCTAGATGAGTCTCATAGAGCATCATGTTTAGGTGCTATTTTTCCTTTTAGTCAGGCCAGCTGTGTGGGGTCGACCGTTGTCTTGAAGCACGATCACCCCCCCCCCCCCCCATATTAGTAATGCGAGCCTTTCCGGACGATATGAACATTTTGTCTGATCCAAAAGTTGGTTCATGGAGAAAATCAGTAAGAATAACTCGTTTAAAATCAGAAAATAATGTTGTGGTCCTCGAAAGAAGTCGGTGAGCTGCCTTATCAAATGTTTCGCGCCTTTGTAAAAATTGTTTGTGCCTAGGGTACAACTGCGTCTTTGACAGGATGTTGTTCCCCAACTGTGCCGCTAATCTTTCCAAATTATCAGACTGTTTTACGTCGTCTGTTGTGAAAAATTCGGTTATAATGCCCTGACACAACGATTCTGGCTAAAGACACGGCACGACGCCGTTGTAGCTGTGGAGAACAATCCCTGGAAACGAAAGCAAGAATGAGCAGAGATCGCGCTGCACTCAATTTAACAAGATAAGTGGAACAAAACTCCCGTTTTGTATTTGATTCACCCTCGTAACAGGACATGCAAAAGACAAAGTAATTTTGTGTATAATTAATACCTGTACAGTTTCTTCCATCGTGATATCGAAGCAATTTCTTCTTTCTTCCAGAAAATATAAAATCAGGAACGAAGCACTTTCTGTGGTATTCAACAGCTCTTGACGAAAGAGATAACGTTATAGGTTGATAAAAATTTAGAGAGAAACTTTCGATAACAGACGGGAGATGTCTGAAGTGTTAACTACAGTCGCTTATGCCGTAGCTATTAAACATTCCGAATGTCTCAGACTTCCTGCCGGATTTTAATGGTGTTGAAACGCAGGGCAGCAGGTGAATGGAGTGATAAAGTGCTGATAGAAACAAATAATTAACATTACAACGACATTTTTATTTAAACAATTTCCAAAAAAAATTTAAATGTTCCTTTTGTATAATTTTATCTGTGGTATAAACAATTTTTATAAAACCATTCAAAGACATCTTTAATGGAAACAATAATCCTACTAGCCCAGATCATTGGCCTAAAACAAGGACGGACACATGTGTCACTTAAACAAAATGGACATTTACTCTAACAGCATCAAAGTCATTAAACAACAGGTGCGTTTACTTTATGAGCATAAAACTACAATTTATCAAAACGTGACGTATGTCACTTTGTAGAAAGAGAATATTTTACTTAAACTGAATCAAAGATACCACATAGCCAAACATGAGATATATCACTCTTAAGAACCAGAAATTGCTTAAACAGAACCAAGACAAAGAGAGAGACAACGTGGTTAAGCAAGACGCATATCACTTTAAGAAAGCAGAAATTTAGTTAAACGAATTTAAAGGTAGAATACAGCTTAGACTTGACGTTTGTCACCTGAGGATTTAAAGAAACACGACAGTTTTAGTTAAAATTATCTCAAATTATGAGTTAATTGGCTGCGAGGCGCGGTGCCATTAAAGAGAGTAAGTCTTCCGTCATTCTAATTTAACAGTTTACACCTATGTGAAGCGTAGAAAATATAACACCGCCAGCGCCTTAATGGGATAGAGCACGACACATTTAACACCACGCTATCTGTGAGACACGGAACGCCAAATGTGAAACACAGGGCAATATTAAAGGAATCTGTCAAAATTTTGGATTATCACCACAAAGGAGCCTTAGCAATAAGGGCTTAATGTCAATTAGCTCAGCGGTGTAATCAAATGTCAGAACAGGGTTTGATTAAGGCATAAGTTTTAACTGAGGTGGTACAACGCCTACTGCTGAAATGATATTGCTTAGTCTTAAAACAAGATATTAAATAGCATAGATAATGCTATTCGAGGAACTAAATCACTCACCGGGTCAGCTGTACCCAAGCCTCAACAGGCATACACAGAAGCACCTTCATTATAGTTATCAATACCAGGGACGAGAAAGCAGTCGCACTGCAGGGCAGAACGGCGCGGACGATACATGAATTTAAAGTGAGCCAACGACGAACCATCGTCTGGGCTCAACTGACACTTATTAACTAAATAATTGGGCTTTGGCACGTAAATGGGAGTACACAGCAAATTACAGTAAGTAAAATACTAAGAGCAGTATACAATCACCTTAGTACGAAGTATTGACACCAGTGGACACAGCCTTGCGCTAGTGCAGTCACTGTAAGTGTGTCTGAACATTATCAAACTCCGTGAGACCAACAGGTCCATAAATCCGATAAAGATCAGTGATTGGTGATCTTTTGGACCAAATCAGACAAGCGTCAACTGAAACTTACGACAGTTAGACAAGGTCGCAAAATATTTTACACAAAACAGTAATCAACAAACGCCTCCAAGGGCACAAGTCAACAGTCTTATTTAGATACTAGAACTGACATGTGCCGTGCGTGAGCCAAGATCTCTCATCTAAGTTAACGAATACTACTTGCACGTAATCTGGTCTCACATTACCTGTCCACACACACTCAAGCAGAAAAGGTTCAGTAACCACACTGGCAGAAGCACTTTCACTAGGCAGTTCTCACTACTTGCAACGCCGCAAGGAAATAAAATCCAAATTAACAAACTTTGTGGAAACTTAAAGTAGGGAAGTGAGTCATCTTCACAGTGACGACAACTATTGACGATAAAATCTACACTGGTAATATTTTGATTAACACCTATATTATTCAGATACTGAGAAGAGCATACAAAAAGAGGAGATAAAAGGAAATGATTATGATAGTTTCTTTATCAAACATCCATAGAATAAATTCAAAATCGTATGAACGAAGGTTAAATCCAAGAAAGTAATTCAGTCAAAGAAATTCAATGCGACTAAAATGCAACTCTAATATGGAAATGTTCAGTTAGTTGCTCTTGAGCCGCTCTAGAGTACTTTTGCGATAGTTGGACGTAAACGCTATTAGATTGTTTCAGTTTTGGAAGTTTGATAATTCGTGAGGTAGAGACTGAAGTATTGCGCAGTCATTCGAGTGATGAAAGTTAATCTTTACCGTTCTCAACGTGACGGTATAGTAAGACAAGTGTTAGACTTCGATTGAGTGATATTGGTTTATCGGACTTAGCCTTCGTACTGATGAACAGTTACAAACTTTGAGAGCAATGGATCAACGACAGAAAAATAATTCGTAGTCTTGATTAGGACACAATAAAACGAAGACACGAAGAAAGACAAGTACGCCGATTAGTCAAAAGTTAACGTCAGCGTCACGATTACTGAACTGAACAGAAGTTAATCTCGAATGACTTATCGGAGTGCGTGTGTTGTAGGGACAAACAATTAATTACAGAGAGAACAATAAAATCTGAGTCAAAAGGTAAATCTTACGTGTCGCCTAACTCTTTAAACATTTTAAGTGACTAAGTGAGTACATGAATAACGGACAGTGAAGAGTCATTAGTTTAAACCAGTATTACGGCGTACTGAAAAAAATTACTCCAACATAAGTTATCTCTGGAGTAACGTCGGACCGTTGTTAATAACTGGACGTAGCAACGACATAGCAACGGAACAGTAGACAGCAAATTTTCATCCTCGCTATGTATGATGCGAAAAACGACCGTAATGATGAAATCAAGAATGAAGATTTTATTTCATCAAAGAACTAACCGGGCATAAAAATAAAAATAAACGACTGCAGTTTACCAGTTCGCACAAACTGAAAAGACTGTTACGGACAGATAACAGCAGCGCGGGATTAGCCGAGCGGTCTGGGACGCTGCAGTCATGGACTGTGCGGCTGGTCCTGGCGGAGGTTCAAGTCCTCCCTCGGGCATGGGTGTGTGTGTTTGTCCTTAGGATAAATTAGGTTAGGTAGTGTGTAAGCTTATGGACTGATGACCTTAGTAGTTGAGTCCCATAAGATTTCACATACATTTGAACGTATTTTTGACAGATAACAGAATATTTCTAAACCACGCGAGGAGTTGTGTTCTCACGAGAGTTACAGGTGCTGCTCCACGTCACACCGACGGGGTCGAACATCGTTACGAGTTGCGTCTCTTCCCGACGAGTGAAGACGAGGGAAGCGACGTCACATACTGTGCCACTGGTAGTGAACAGGAAGGCGAACGAAACCCAAGGGCTTGACATGTATGTATTTCCAATAGTGGGCTTTTCCTAATGCTTGCAAATACACAAGGGCATCAGGCAGTAGACCCGACTTGCCCCAGGTTCTGTCAGCGCTATCAGAACTACGCGTGCCTCCACTCCGTGCCGTCCAGACATCGACTGCCGCCGCCAGCACTCATCAGCCGAGTTAACTCCAACAGCCACGGCGTCACTGCTCGGCACCTACACGCTCTTCTCAAAACCCTTCTGGTCTCAGCTGGGCATCATAGATCTTCGTAGCTTGTAACCACGGTTATATCTGTATCCAAGAAACCATCGATATATCCGCTGCACTGCACAGGTGTATCGGTCCGGGATCGAACCCAGAATCTTAAGTTTCACGGCAGCAGTGCTCTGCCGACTGAACTATACATGTACTTATCGATCAACCCTCAGATCTTTACTTTCGCTGGAGACTATCAGCTACCCTCCAAACTTCACAGAAACTCTCCTGTCGTTTGCTCCTTTCCACACAAGCCTTGCAAAATAATCACGACGGGAAAATGAGAGAAACAGTAACAGTTCATTAGGAGTCTTCCAGATAGTCGTCCACACAACCTGTGAGTGAAACAGCGAAGATCAGATTCTATATATGAACTTCACCAACAAACTTTCTGACTGTGTTCACGCCGCAGTCTCCTCTGGTTTCTTAGCCAGTAATCGAATTTCTCCACAAAGTGTAGAGACCCCTCTAAATAATTTGAAAGATGATGTGCTGCAAACGTGAGCGATCGCTGACCCACATCACACACGATTTTACAATATATTCTCATGTAGAGCTTGATCAACGGTTAATTGTTCTTTGTACAGCTACTCTATATTTCATTTATCAGATACAACTTCAATGGATTTGCAGTACGATCACAGGAATAGCCATTTAATGGAACTCAAATTGTTACTCGCATAGTTCTTGTACCGGTTGTTGCACGCTACTCTCGTGTACACACTAGCTGCCTAGAGGGTAAAACGTAATCCATCTGCCAGGAAGTTTCATATTCCTTTCTTCAAGATCCTCTCTTGATAACGCCGATGGAAATTTTGAGAGCCTGCTTATAAGAAATTTTGTTATAGGAGTAATACTACTCTTTGAAAGTGCCTATAATTTTCGTTTGTCAAATAGTTCTGCGCCATGGGGGAAACGCTATTAACAGTGATAGCCGTGATATCTTTCAGCAAAACCGTTATGCATACATGTATACCGACAGAATGTTAGCCACATACGTACCGGTGACCTAGGGGTAGCGTCTTTGATTAGAAATGGAAACGCCCTCAGTCCCAGATTCAAAATCCGCTACAACTTAGGTTCTGATTAAAAATTAGCATTGGAGGCCTAAGAGTTCCAGCATAAGAAGTCACCCTCTTTCTCCAAACGGCGATATTTAGTGACGACAACTTGTAGATCTTTACATGAGATTACTTTACAGTATTCTTTTGTTTGGTGCGGTCGGTGTCCTCGTGAATTGCAAGTTTGTTCTCCTTTGCATATTATCCCTCCTGATAACTAGGAAGTTTTAATAGCAACTTATCAGCGACATAATGTTTTTTTTCCGTTAAAGTGAATTAAGTGAATTTTAAAATTTTTATATTGTGAGCTTTGGTCAGTTTCATTGTTGTTGGTGAGAGCAGCACTATTGCCTGTGTGTATAACTTCTTACTAAAATAAACAGATCTGTGCAAATTAATTTAGGTCTCACAAGTGATTTTTCCCGGAACCACAGTAACACACTCTGCCACACCAATAAAAGACCAGCCTAAACCTGTGTCTGGAGCTGAATATTCTAAGAACTCTAATTCTTATGTAATTCTTTCTGTGCTACAGGCTTCCGCAAGGGCAAAGCAACTTATTTCTGTTTTTCAGAATCGTCAAGTTCAAGGAACTGTGACCACGTGCAGTACGAAGCTTTATGTGTGGGCCAGGAGAGGAACACAGTTGAGGTCTGTCGAGGTAGCTAACTAACATTTTATCGAAAATTCAAGTTTTTGAGCTTGTAGAGAAGCCAGCGGGGCCGTCAGGCAATTGTGAGTATATTTTTTCACTTACTAATATATATGGATTGGACCTGATTCACAGGGCACAAGAATGTGCTGTGGCTTTGTTACCCCTACAAGGAATGAGCTATTCATATTCAAGCTATAGTATTGTATTAAATGTTTCCAGGACTTAATGGCTGAAATCAGTTTTTTATTCAGCTTCGGCTCTGCTTACCACAGGGGTAGTTCAGTCATTAAGACAGCTAGCAGTACAGACGACTTTCAGACTGACGATGTTTGCCAGAATAATCAAGCCACTACTACCATCAATCACCTTACATATCGGCAACGCCTGACAGGACAAATGAGACAGTAAAACATATATGTTTCAAAAAACTTCATAATCTACGCAACCACAGCCACGATAAATCATATTGAGGAGTAATACCGCTTCACATGTAAAATCTTTTATTCGTGGACACTACCGATTTTACAGCACTTACAGCTGTATTTCAAATTGATGACGCCTACCAAAATTAATTCGGATAACAACAGGCATTTTACACGACTACAGCTGGCTATTCGTCACCTAAGTCTTTCATTTATTAAGAAGTGTTTGAAGATGCGTGTCTGCGGTACATGTTTTCTCATGGTTTGATGGAAATTTTCCTTTTCCGTCCACATTTGACCTGTCGTGACAGCTGGTATTACCCACTTCCATCAACGAAATCGTGGTTCTCTTCATAGTCTCTTGCGAAACCTTAACCTCTTACCTGAAACATCCGTCTGTGAGGCGGTGTGGGTCTGGATTGGAAGCAAATTTTCTTGGGTAATTCGGCACTAGGAGACACATGATCTTCACTGCTCTACGTCAAAATATCCAATAAGGCTCCCATAGCCGGCTAGAACCGTAGGACGATTTTCAACGCCTCTAGCGGAACAAACATATCAATCTCTCAGACGGATTTACCATTCTGACTTTTTCAGTGTGAAATGTCGTTTCTCTTACCAGTAACTACGTGAATGAAATCAACTTCAGTTCTTCTTCCACTGTATATAAGTAAAGTTAAAAATTACGTATCGATTAATATTTTGACATAGCTCATTGAATAGTTTAGAGGGAAACTGTCCAGTGTCAGCAAATTGTGCGACTGTCAGTTGCATTGTACCATTACTGAAAGACAGGTATAGAGAAGATTCAAGGAAAGAATTAAAAAATTATTAAAACAATTAGTATAGATTAGAGATTTTTTATTACCACTAAACAACAATAGACAATACTCGAAAACTTTTTTTCAGTCTAATGATTTGAACACATCTCTATAATAAAATAAAAAATTTTAGTATTTTTTTTAATGCAACAGACACTCAGATAGGTAACTAACGTTGCGTGTCGATAGGGTATCAATAAAAACACCGATTTAGCTCGCGCTATATCCAGTAGAACTGGCGTAAACGGCAATGAAAAGTAACTCCAGAACTATGGAGCACGGGAAAAGCGTATATAAGAGCAGCTGGATAGAAGATCATGCGCACGTGAGTAGGTATCGAGCGAGGTGGCGCTGTGGTTAGCACACTGGATTCGCATTCGAGAGGACGACTATTCAAACCCGCGTCCGGCCATCCTGATTTAGGTTTTCCGTGATTTCCCTAAACCGCTTCCGGCCCACCCGACTTCCTTCCCCTTCCTTCCCTAACCCAATGGGACCGATGACCTCGTTGTTTGGTCCCATCCCCCCCCTCAAATGAACGAACCAACCAACCAAGCGTCTATCTCAGGACACCGATCTTACCCCGCCTGCGTCTGATGCGGTTGGCCCCCTTTCTGTGCCTGACGCTGTGGGTGCACTTCTGATGGTGTTCCACTGAACCGGCCCAACGAGACGTCTGTCTCCTCGGCGGACGACGTCGATGCTGAGGATGAACTTTCTGGAGGCGTACAGAACGATGGACCCCATTTGGCGGGGTCGGCTACCTCCCCGTCACAGTGATATGCCCTTCTAAGGCGGCCTAACAGGAAGTTCTTTGTGCTTCCCCCATATTTGAATCGCCTGTCCTTCTGGTGATGGCAGCTTTCCAGACTTATCGCATAGCGACGGTCAATGTTAACACTATTCGCGTACCACACAAACTGGCTTTACTCCATGACATGCTGCATGCCGCGGACTTCAACGTAGCTCTCCTTCAGGAGATGCATGTTGCAACTTTTTGTTCTCCTCATGGTTTTACAGCACATGTCTCTCATGCTTCCCCTACTAGTAGCAGGGTGGCGATCCTCTTATGTGAGGGTATCCTCGCTGATGCAGTTGCCTACCTCCCTGATGTCAGAGGTATGGCTCTCCCATTAATGGCGTGAGGATCGTCAATGTCTATGAGCCATCTGGTTCGGCTCGCTTCCGTTAACGTTCCACTTTTTCCTCAGTCACACCTCTCTTTCTGCGTCGGCAGGATGCGTTCATCATGGGAGGCGATTTCAACTGCACCCAGGCACCCAAAGATGAACTACCATCTCAATCTCTGTGCCCGGCGCTAGCGACAATTCTCCAGCACCTCAGCACAGTGGATTCTTGGGAGCATGTTCATGGTGATCGTCCGGGGTTTACACATTTCAGGAGCCATTCTTCCAGCCGACTCGATCGCGTTTACATCTCTCGCGATATTGTCGATGGGGTGCAGGCTGCTGAAGTCTGGCCCACTGCATTCTCTGACCACAACGCATGTATTTGCGCCATCAATCTCTGCCGTCAAAGGGTGTGGCGCGGCCGTGGACCATGGAAGCTGAACACGGTCCACCCTACTTCACTCGACTGCCGGCAGCTTGTCGTCGAAGTCGTGATACGTCTGCAAGCGCATTCTCCGCAAGGCCTTGATTGGTTACAGAAGGGAAGTTGCGGCGTGGCGGCGACGAACTCAGGAATTCTGTTTGACCATTCTCCGGGAATTCACTACGATGCCATATTCCCCAGAGCGCCATGCGATGACGAATCGTGCCAAAGCACTGCTAACGTCCCTCCCTCGCCGCCATATTGAAGGAGCTACGGGTTAGTGCATGAGCATCCATCTATGTACCATGCCATAGCAGAACGACGCCATCGTCGGAGGAATTTCAGTAATGTTCTTACCACTGATGTTGGGAAGAGTTTTGATACCCAAGGCAATATCGGGTCTGCCATCCATGCACAGTATGTAACCCTGTACTCTGAACAATGTCACCGCCCTGGAAACATTACGGCGGTCTCCTGACTCTCCTTTGGCTCGGTTCCTGGGGATGCGACGATGGATCTGATTGCTAACGTCACGGAGGACGAAGTCCATGACGATATCCTGGCGGGTTCTACGAACAGGACGCCTGGCTCTGACTGCCTCCCACTGGAGTTTTATCGGACATTTCATCCCCTTCTGGCTCCAGTGCAGATTTCAGACAGTTTACTCAATGGTTTCCTCATTCTCATTCACAAGCCTCGGGGTACCTCACGGATATACGATTACTGCCCCTTGACATTACTCAACAGCGATGCAAAGATCTTTACCCAGTTGTTGGCTGCGCAACTTAAACGGACAGCTGGTACGTGATTTCTCTCGATCAGACTTCTTTGGGAGGTACCAATAACATCCGTGCTGCGCTCTGCCGCTATCGGGACATAATCGCTCTTGCTCACGCTCGTCGTATTCCTGGACTTCTGGCAGTTCTTGACTTCAGCCAGGCGTTCGATCGAGTCGAGCACGACTTCCTTGAAGGGGTGCTCCGCAATATGGGCTAACCTGATACTTCCGTCGACGTCGTAATGCGTCTCCTTCGTGGAGCTACACCTCATGTTCTCTACAATGGCCGTCTTAATCCTCCCATCTCGATCCGTCGATCAGTTCGTCAAGGCTGCCGGCTCTCTGCCCTGTTATATGCATTTGCCATGGAACCGTTGCTATGCGGCCGCCGTCAGCGATTCTCTGGGATGTCTCTTGGTGACCATATATTCAGCTGCACTGCTTATGCAGACGATCTCGTCATCGTTCTTCGTAGCGGTGCTGAAGTCAGAGAGTGACTAGCATGGGTTATCACCTACCGCGAAACTTCTGGTACCCGCCATGGCTATGGTGCGGGACTTAATGCGGACTCTGCTGCTCCTTTGCGTGTAGTTGATACTCTCCGATGCTTAGGACTCGATTTAGCAAGTGATCTGCGGCGGACAATTGCCCTCACCTGCCGACGTCTACTTTCCCAACTACGAGCTGGGCTCATAGATCAACGTTTACAAGCACTCGACCTTCTGCAAAGCACACAATACGTAAATGTATATTTGACGTCACGTATCCCCCACATGGCACAGACATTTCCTGTTCCGCCATCCACGGCCCACCGCATGGTAGCGGCATTAGGTTAGTTTGTTTGCCACCGCTTGCTTTTCAAGATAAGATACGAAACCCTCACACTCCTGCGGTGCAACGGGCGGTTTAGGTCTGTATCATGTGTCTGACAGACACATGATGTTTTGCGTCGTGGTCCTACGTGCCTTACCAACCTACTGATGGAGGCCCTTGCGCCACACTCTCTTGCAGCATCTATCCAACTTTCTGAAGTCCCGCCGCCATTCTTTTACTTCTGCCACATTTTCCTTGATTTGAGATAAGTCCGTATTGTGGTACTGCCGGCGCAATTGACATCAACGAACGCGATATACGGTTTCCTTCAGCAGCACAGGTCACCGAATGCCGTTGAAGGGAAGCTTCCCCACGTCGACTGGCATGCCGTTTGGCGATCTGTGTGCGCTCATCCTGACACTGACGTCCAGTCTGCATGGTACCTTACTGTCAGTGGGAAGCTAGTACGCCAGTCACGCCTTCACAAGAGTCACTTCGCAGACACCCCGTTGTGTGTCGACTGCGATTTTATGGACACAGACGAACACCGTCTGGTGTGTAGATCAGCGAGAGGCGTCAGATTCTTTGTGCGACCCGTACCACTCCCCATGAGATATCTGCTCAACTGCTTCTCTTTACGGACGCGGGATACTTCAAGCAAAAACGAACTCTGTGAGGTGGATTTGTGGACACGCAGCACACTACTTGCTTGCTGATGGCGAGAAATGTATCCTTGACTTTTGGCGGTTCCTTAATGAACGGCACTGTGCAGTTGTCCGCAATCCAAAATACAGACAATTTTCTCCAGTTTCTTCTGTAGTGTCTTCTTTACCCCACCCTAGAGCTAGGGTGTTCCTGTCATGAAGAGTTGATCCCCGCCTATTCCACACTTAGAACCGTGGCATTCATTGGTGGTCGGATTGTTCTTCCTAATCTGACGTCTTGGTGCTCCCTCCTCCTCGCTTGACGCCGGTTTCCAGATATTATCTGTGCTATTAATGACAAAAACAATAAGTAAATCAATAAAAATAAAAAAGGAACGAGAAGAAAAATAAATAAGTAAACAATGTTTATTGTACTTTTACTCCACGTTCCCAATGCTTCCCTTGGTTCCTGGAGGGAACATCGTGGCCAGGCCTCGGATTGCGAACCCTGCTCACTTTGCCGCTACACCTCCCTTTGGGCGTCGCGAATGTTCCTTCCTATACAAAAAAAAAAGAAAAAAGAAAAAAAATGTAGGTATGACATGAGGTTGTTTTACGAAGGGTCCCGCGTTCAAATCGCACCGTTGACAAAATTTTTTCAGCTATTTTACTCATGAAACTGTTGTATGGGAGAAAATTTTCCGGACTTGTAAAAGGACTTTTCGCAGTTTCTAGCAATGTTCTTTTGACAGTCAGCTTTCGCTTCGCTAGTTGAAAGCAGCAAACCTATAGAGTAAGTTTATATAAACAGATGTGGTGTTCTATCTGATGTGCGCGACAGAACACGACACCTGTCTATAAAAATGTACTCTATGGGTTTGCTACTTTCAGCTAACGAAGTGAAAGCAGGCTACCAAAAGAACATTGCTACAAACTCCGAAAAGTCCTTCTACCTATCAGGAAAATGTTCTCCCGTACGACAGTTTCACGCGTAAACAGTTAAAAAATTGTCGTCAATGGGGTTTGAACGCGGTACCTCTGAATGACGACCTGATGCAATAGCAAATCACGGACACGCGACCTTCATCAGAAACGCTCTCAGATAGGCTTTTCATGTGCTCCGTAGTTCTGGTGTCACTTTTCATTGCCGTTTACGAATGTTCTGCTGGACGAAAGCACACAGCATGAACTAAAACGGTGTTTTGGCTGATACTCTATCGACATGCAACATTAGGTACGTATCTGGAGGTCTGGAAGTGAGTACAACGTCGCAGACCTATTATAGCGCAACTTCTCTTGTCAATAAGCAACAGCAGCCGAAAAAGACCTTTCCGCAAACGGTGCGTGGCTTTCACAGCCGCACGGCGATGGTTCGGCTCGGTCGTTTCGCATACAGCGAACACGCTGCCCTGTTATCTGATCCGACACGACACGAGCGCCGGCCCTGCAGAGCCGGAGAGGTCCCCGCCGCAGCCAAATAGTCCCCCGGCAGTACGCCGTGGCATTTGCGCTGCCCCCCGTGCGTCAGACGTCAACGAGCGCGTTCCCTCACGGCCGTGGACAGTTACGGGCTAAGCGCCGTGGTTGCTCCCTGACCCGGGACCCGGGAGGGCGCAGCCAGGAATCCTCCCAGGCTGTGTCTGCCGGCGGGCGACCGAAAACTGCCCCGACCCCGCCGGGTCGACACACAGACGCCGGCCGTCTGTAATGACACGCGGCGAATCGTGCGTGCTGCAGTGCTAACGGCTGGGTTCACGACGCGGTAACAAGCCGGCAGTTATCTGAACGCCTGATGTTTGTCCTCTACACGTTACTTCTCACAGCTGCCACAACCAGGCAGTTTAAAGTCAGCGATGATAGCAAAGTGGATGCGTTTGAGCGAACAGGCACACGGGAATCGATTTCAGCTGGCTGTAGGAATTGGTAAAAAATATTCAGCAGGGAAAAAAATCCCATGCCGCATTACGGAATGTAATGACAGGAAACCCAATTGCTTGAAAAATGGTCGAATGAGATCGAAACTTTGATGGTGTCATGGATCATGAAGATGAATGTATTTGCATCTCTGTTCTTTATTTGGTTAGAAGAAAATGAGTTTGATCTATACCTCTTAATATTTATGAAGCCCTGAGACTACTCTGTCTCAACCCTTGCAATTCCAAGGGCGGAGGACGGGCTACCTTACGTCCACCTCCTGAAAATAATGTAATCTAGTCAGTTTTTTTACATTTTAAAATTCTGAAAAAGTATTTATTGTTTTTAATGAATTTGTCTATCAGATTCCAGAAATTTTTCAATGAAACTCAACCCAAATATTTAAGTCTTAGTTGTAGATTTGCCTTCTCTCGGTGAAGGTCATGTTCAAAATTTTCAGGTTCAGGACCTTATTTATAAATCAATATTCCTTTAAACGTATGTTGTGAGTGAAAGTCAACAACTATTAATGAAATATGTATTTAAATCTCTTTTCTGGTGGTCATAGTACAGTTAATCAGTTGCTGGAACACATTCCTGAAAGTGCCGTAATACTGCTAATTGTAAGACTATGCCAAACCATATTTCCGGGTTCTGGCCATCACTTTCATATCAGTATTTTTTTAAAAAGTATGGAAGACTTAAGATCAAATAAGGCAGAAGGGATAGATAACATTCCATCAGAATTTCTAAAATTATACGTTGGTGTTCAGAATGGCGACAAACCATCTGACTTTCCGAAAAGGCATCATCCGCACAATTCCGAAGACTGCAAGAGCTGATAAGTGTGAGAATTATCGCACAATCAGCTTAACAGCTCATGCATCCAAGTTGCTTACAAGAATAATATACAGAAGAATGGAAAAGAAAACTGAGGATGCGCTAGGAAAGGCACCAGAGAGGCAATTCTGACATTGTGCTTAATAATGGAAGCAAGACTAAAGAAAAATCAAGACACGTTCATAGGATTTGTCGACCTGGAAAAATCGTTCGACAATGTAAAATGGTGCACGATGTTCGAAATTCTGAGAAAAGTAGGGGTAAGCTATAGGGAGAGACGGGTCATAGACAATATGTACAACGGCCAAGAGGGAATAATAAGAATGGAGGACCAAGAACGAAATGCTCGTATTAAAAAAGATGTCAGACAAGGATGTAGCACTTCGCCCCTACTGTTCAATCTGTAAATCGAGGCAGCAATGATGGAAAAAAGGAAAGTTCAGGAGTGGAATTAAAATTCAAGGTGAAAGGATATCAATAATACGATTCGCTGATGACATTGTTATCCTGAGTGAAAGTGAAGAAGAATTACATAATCTGTTGAATGGAACGAGCAGTCTATGAGTACAGAGTATGGATTGAAAGTAAATCGAAGAAAGATGAAGGTAATGAGAAGTAGCAGAGATGAGAAACTTAATACTTTAACTGATAGTCACGAAACAGATGAAGTTAAGGAATTCTACTACCAAGGCAGCGAAATATCGAATGACGGCCAGAGCAAGGAGGACATCAAAAGCAGACTAGCAATAGCAAAAGGGAAATTTCTGGCCAAGATATGTCTACTAATATTAAATATCGACCTTAATTTGAGGAATAAATTTCTGAAAATGTACGTTTGGAGTACAGCATAGTATGGTACTGAAACATGGGCTGTGGGAAAACCGGTACAGAAGAGAGTCGAAGCATTTGACATGTGGTGCTACAGAGGAATGATGAAAATTAAGTGGACTGATAAGGTAAGGAATGAGGAGGTTCCGAGCAGAGTCGGAGAGGAAAGGAATATGTGGAAAACACTGATAAGGAGAAGGGACAGGGTGATAGGACATCTGTTAAGACATAGGGGAATGACTTCCATCGTACTAGAGTTAGCTCTGGAGGGGAAAAACTGTAGAGGAAGACAGAGATTGGAAAACATTCAGCAAATAATTGAGGACGTACGTTGCAAGTGCTACTCTGAGGTGAAGAGTTGGCATAGGAGAGGAATTCGTGGCGGGGCGCATCAAACCAGTCAGAAGACTGATGCTAAAAAAAAAAGTTAATATTAGTCAATAATAGTTAAAGAATTACGCTTCGTGTTAAACCTTTTTGTGGTGGGCATAAAGCACTCCTATCTCGCCCCAGCTCCCCTCCCTCCTGCCTGGTAATGCGCGTTATCGAAAATGCTTTGTTGCTGCTAGGGTCAATGACTTTTTGTTTGTTGCTGTCTCTTTTCAAGTCAACCTCAAGTGCAGTTGTAAGTAGGCTGTTTACGTTTTTAGATTAGTAACGCCACGTAGCGCTCTGTATGAAAATCACTGGCTGTGCTGTGTGCAGTCTGTGGCTGGTTAGCATTGTTGTAATATTCGCTATTGTAGTGTCGGGCAGTTGGATGTTAAGAGTGCGTTGGAGGTGAGCCGCCAGCAGTGGTGGATGTGGGGAGAGAGATGGCGGAGTTTTGAGAGCGGATGATCTGGACGTGTGTCCATCAGAGACAGTAAATTTGTAAGACTGGATGTCATGAACTGATATATATATACACTCCTGGAAATGGAAAAAAGAACAGATTGACACCGGTGTGTCAGACCCACCATACTTGCTCCGGACACTGCGAGAGGGCTGTACAAGCAATGATCACACGCACGGCACAGCGGACACACCAGGAACCGTGGTGTTGGCCGTCGAATGGCGCTAGCTGCGCAGCATTTGTGCACCGCCGCCGTCAGTGTCAGCCAGTTTGCCGTGGCATACGGAGCTCCATCGCAGTCTTTAACACTGGTAGCATGCCGCGACAGCGTGGACGTGAACCGTATGTGCAGTTGACGGACTTTGAGCGAGGGCGTATAGTGGGCATGCGGGAGGCCGGGTGGACGTACCGCTGAATTGCTCAACACGTGGGGCGTGAGGTCTCCACAGTACATCGATGTTGTCGCCAGTGGTCGGCGGAAGGTGCACGTGCCCGTCGACCTGGGACCGGACCGCAGCGACGCACGGATGCACGCCAAGACCGTAGGATCCCACGCAGTGCCGTAGGGGACCGCACCGCCACTTCCCAGCAAATTAGGGACACTGTTGCTCCTGGGGTATCGGCGAGGACCATTCGCAACCGTCTCCATGAAGCTGGGCTACGGTCCCGCACACCGTTAGGCCGTCTTCCGCTCACGCCCCAACATCGTGCAGCCCGCCTCCAGTGGTGTCGCGACAGGCGTGAATGGAGGGACGAATGGAGACGTGTCGTCTTCAGCGATGAGAGTCGCTTCTGCCTTGGTGCCAATGATGGTCGTATGCGTGTTTGGCGCCGTGCAGGTGAGCGCCACAATCAGGACTGCATACGACCGAGGCACACAGGGCCAACACCCGGCATCGTGGTGTGGGGAGCGATCTCCTACACTGGCCGTACACCACTGGTGATCGTCGAGGGGACACTGAATAGTGCACGGTACATCCAAACCGTCATCGAACCCATCGTTCTACCATTCCTAGACCGACAAGGGAACTTGCTGTTCCAACAGGACAATGCACGTCCGCATGTATCCCGTGCCACCCAACGTGCTCTAGAAGGTGTAAGTCAACTACCCTGGCCAGCAAGATCTCCGGATCTGTCCCCCATTGAGCATGTTTGGGACTGGATGAAGCGTCGTCTCACGCGGTCTGCACGTCCAGCACGAACGCTGGTCCAACTGAGGCGCCAGGTGGAAATGGCATGGCAAGCCGTTCCACAGGACTACATCCAGCATGTCAACGATCGTCTCCATGGGAGAATAGCAGCCTGCATTGCTGCGACAGGTGGATATACACTGTACTAGTGCCGACATTGTGCATGCTCTGTTGCCTGTGTCTATGTGCCTGTGGTTCTGTCAGTGTGATCATGTGATGTATCTGACCCCAGGAATGTGTCAATAAAGTTTCCCCTTCCTGGGACAATGAATTCACGGTGTTCTTATTTCAATTTCCAGGAGTATATACTTTTGAACACTAGTAAGGTAAATACATTGTTTGTAAAAAAAAAAGGGACTGTTAGTGTTTGCACAAAACAGCGAAATGTCTGAGTACGTTCAGTTCTGCTCAGCTGTTTGAAAATCAAATAACTTATGGGGTTTACCAGCACAGTAATTCATAAATTTTTCTAAGGGGACGCTTCGTACAGTGAGAGCGTGACAGTATTAATGTGCAGCTGAAAAATTTCAGATAGACTTCTAAATGTTTAGTTTAATGTTTTATAATGTAAAAATATCTTCTTTTCATGAAGCAAAGGGATAAGATAAGCTTAAATGTAGATACCGCCAATACAATATTTTGACATCGTGTACAAAATGACAGAGTGGTACAAGAAACATGAATTACTGCTTTGTCTGGGGTCTGTACATCTTGTGAAAGCTTTTGAGCCAGTTTCAAAGAAATCTGTGGTAATGGAACCTCAGCTACAGTACGTCACTCTGTGTGGATGTACCGAAGAACGTTTGCAAAGGTGCCACAGATTACACTAATTTCCACCAGGACAGTGGGAAATTCAGAGCTAAAAGAGTAATCAATCAAACACAGCCCACATTACCAGTACTGTTTTCAGTATTGCTACAGAAAATTTTCAGGTCACTAAAAGAACATAGAAAATCTGTTAGTCGAACATATCTGAATCATCACTGTTTTGCCGATGATATTATCTTTTTTGTCAATGGTGGTGTTACAGCTTCAATAGAGCTTCACCTTAATAAATCCAGTTTAAAACCAAGCTAGAAAATCATACAAAGGCGAAAGAAGTTTCAATATATACCTAGAAGACAGGGTAATGCCCCAGGCCGTAGTAAGTCAACTCTCCGCAACATTCTTTTCTTCCAAGGGCGCTAATCCCGCAAGTTTCAGATGAGAAACTGTGTGCAGTTTGGAAAGTAGGAGACGAGGTACTGACGGAAGTAAAAGCAGTGAGGACGGGTAATGAATTGTGCTCGGGTAGCTCAGTTGATAGAGCGCTCGCCTGCGAAAGGCAAAGGTCCAGGTTTCGTGCCCCAGTCCAGCACAGAGTGTTGATCTGCCAAGAATACTGAAAATAGTGCAGAGCAAAAGTGTTAAAAATGAAGTCATGGAAGCTACTGATGAATTTATGGATTTAGATCAGCTGAACAGAAGTTAAAGCTGATGGACAGCAAAACAGAGAAACAGAAGAGTAAAAATTAAAAAATGGTTCAAATGGCTCTGAGCACTATGGGACTCAACTGCTGTGGTCATAAGTCCCCTAGCACTTAGAACTACTTAAACCTAACTAACCTAAGGACAACACACACATCCATGCCCGAGGCAGGATTCGAACCGGCGACCGTAGCGGTCGTGCGGTTTCAGACTGTAGCGCCTTTAACCGCTCGGCCACTCCGGCCGGCAGTAAAAATTAAATTATGTGCTTTCAGTAACCGGATTTTTTTAAAATATTTTGCTTCTGTTTTTCCTCAAGAAGGAAGTTTACAATTAAGATTCATTAACAGTCTTAACTTATCGCAGTGAGACATCTAATTTACATGTGAAAACTAATTGAATGTGATGGTTATCATGCGAACAATTGAGACCCACATGGTGGGAAATGCCAGGAGAGAAAGAAGAACAAACAATTATATCACAAAACAAAAGTGGAGTGGAAGACATAACAATGACTACAATGAAAAAAATGGGCATTATGTGTAAGCAGGCTTATGGACAGTTGATGAACTAAGGAAATTCTTGCTTATTTTAAGAGATACTTAAAGATTTGGAAACTGGTGTACTGAGCGATGGGTGTTTAACGTTATAAAAAACACAGGAGCAAGACCTTATTGCATAGCGAACTCTAGTAAGGTCCTAACAGCAGCAGATGTGACATGCCTTTTAATCAAGCAGAAGAGCAAGCCGGTTTCGGCAGCAGATAATAGCCTAACTCTCCATTTCAAAGTTGTTTTTGTTGTTGTGATCTTCAGATCAGAGACTGGTTTGATGCAGCTCTCCATACTACTCTATCCTGTGCAAACTTCTTCATCTCCGAGTAACTATTGCACCCTACATCCTTCTGAATCAGTTTGGTGTATTCATCTCTTCCTCTCCCTCTACGATTTTTACCCTCCACGCTGTCCTCCAATACTAAAGTGGTGATCGCTTGATGCCTCAGAACATGTCCTACCAACCGATCCATTTTTCTGGTCAAGTTGTGCCACAAATTCCTCCTCTCCCCAATTCTGTTCAGTAGCTCCTCGTTAGTTACGTGATCTACCCATCTCATCATCTTCAGCATTCTTCTGTAGCACCATATTTCGAAAGCTTCTATTCTCTTCTTGTCTAAACTATTTATCGCCCATGTTTCACTTCCATACATGACTACACTCCATACAAATACTTTTAGAAAAGACTTCCTAACACTTAAATCTATACTCGATGTTAAAAAATTTCTCTTATTCAGAAACGCTTTTCTTACCATTGCCAGTCTATATATTATATCCTCTCTACTTCGACCATCATCAGTTATTTTGCTCCCCAAATAGCAAAAATCATCTGCTACTTTAAGTGTCTCATTACCTAATCTAATTCCCTCAGCGTCACCTGATTTAATTAGACTACATTCCATTATCCTCGTTTTGGTTTTGTTGATGTTCATCTTATATCCTCCTTTCAAGACACTGTTCATTCGGTCCAACTGCTCTTCCAGGTCCTTTGCTGTCTCTGACTGAATTAAGATGTCATCGGCAAACCGCAAAGTTTTTGTTTCTTCTCCATGGATTTTAATTCCTACTTAAAATTTTTCTTTTGTTTCCTTTACTGCTTGCTCAGTATATAGATTGAATAACATCGGGGATAGGGTACAACCCTGTCTCACTCCCTTTGCATTCACTGCTTCCCGTTTGTGCCCCTCAACTCTTGTAACTGCCATCTGGTTTCTGAACAAGTCGTAAATAGCCTTTCGCTCCCTGTATTTGACCCCTGTCACCTTCAGTGGAGAATGAAATTCTAGAGCATGATGACATCTATTGAATATTTTGAAATCTGCCTGCTGTTTAATTGATCGTCTTTGCCACGAACACCTGTTATGGATCGCCCAATGAAGCGTTGGTATTGGAAAATTTAGTGAATATAAGTATCCATCACTGTGCCATGTGCCACTAACACAAATACTGATTTGTACAAACCAAATCATTTTATAGAATATCAATAAGTAATCATAAGCATACCATCATTACTACGGATGATGCACATACCAGCTTGAAGTGCGACTAAACATAGCTAATTTATTGGTTTAGACCTCAAAATGTTTCATAACGCTTTCGAATACACATCTCACCGTCAGCTCTGCAACAGCTGCCTCTCCGGGCCGAATGCCGGCTGCCCATTATCCGAAATACACGTAGAAAAGAAATTATTGTGTACTTCCCATGCAAGAAAGCTTAGAGATAATTGACGAAAGCACTGGAAGGGTGGTTTTCTGTGGCCCGCGCAGCGTCAAATGATTACTGTTTTCACTTATACTTTTTAATTTGTCATATAGGCGTGATATAGTAACTAAAAGTCCTAACCAACTGCTGTGAGATAGATCACACTAAACTAATGCCACTTGCGCAAAGAGCCTAAGCAACTAGCACTTGAAGGGCACTAGTCTTGCACATGAAAGAGAATTATTGAGCCAATTACCAAGTTAGGTACACCTGTCTGTAGATGATATCGTGCATTACTGAAACGAATGGAAAGATGATCCTCATACCTTGAGGTGGCATGTATTCGAAAAGAAAATTAACTAAATCAAGGCTAAATCATTGTAAAATAAATTTACAATTACTCAGGTACAAATAAGTTGAGTTTCTTTTAGGCCAGTGTCTCGGTACTTCAAATAGATGAATGAGGATTACCAGTAAGCACCACACGAAGATAACAGTATCTTGCATTTTGGCGTCCGACCCATTCAACAACTTACGACCATGAGTCTGCTAGCATTTTATGTTCAGTTCTTCCTCTTCTCTCAGGGCAGAAGTTTCTTGATGTCAGGTCTTAACGATTAAAGTATTTTCACTATAGAGCATCTTCTGTTGCCAATCTCAACACGTACTATGAGTTGTGCAAAGGAATCATTCCACGATAATCATTCTCGGCAGAAAGAGGGATGTACAGTTTATCAGAGAACAACTCCGCGCTGCACGACAAACAAGATGACAAAACGATGATGGATAGTAGTTGAACATCAGCAACTGTATATTCTATACGGTATGCAGCGTAGTATAAGTAGGCAAGCGAGTGTCCAGACTCGCTGCTGTGTGATATCAATTCATATTCATTTCACTTTCACTGCTGATCTGTTTCGGCTAAATTGACACTATCGGGTGACATCCATATTGACTAGACGGAATGAGATACATATAACAGTGTTGGCATCTGTGTATGGACTGTCATTCCATATTTTTTTAATCAAATAAGCAACAAATATCGAATGACCGTCAAAATACAGATGCCAACGAGGTTGTATGTATGCCATTTCGTCTAAACTATATATACCTCACCCGATAATGGGAATTTAGCCGAAACAGATCTGTACTGCAAGTGAGCAAAATAAAAATTTACGTCATACGGCAGCGATTTGGGACACTCCTTATAAATTCGGCTACTTTTCATCGCTGTAGGATGACTGATGAATTTTAAAACAACGGCTATGGTTTGAGTTGCACGTCACACCACTCATACTGTTCAATGTGCATGACTGCACAAGTTTGGCAGTCAACGGTTGTAGCACTGTTAGTTAGGTAAGTCCATCCACCTCCGCACGGTCGTAACACACCTGATGGGAAAAATCGGTTTTTAACTGTCCCCAGGCCAAAAAACACATAAAAAACAAAATTATATCGGTTTTTAACTATCCCTGGACCAAAAACCGCTTAAAACAAAATGACATTGGTTTACAAATGTCGTGAGATTGGCACAAGACATGTTCAGTATGGTGTGTCTCGGGTGTCAAGTTCAGAATGCGTTGCGCAGTGCATGCCCTCAGTTCAGCTACATTCATAACTGAAGCACTGAACACAGCACCTTTCATGTAAGCCCATAGCCAGAAGTCCCACGGATTATGATCAGGTGATCTGGACGGCCAGGATGAAGGGAAATAACTGCCGATAATTCTGACGTTTCAGAAATGCCTCTGCAATGGACGTTTCACTGGCTATGTGCTGTGCGGAGCGCTTCATTGTATAAAACCCATCCTATCCCCACATCCACGCTATTGAAGGGTTGGAATGCCACTGGCGCGCGAAAAACACTCATAGCATTTACCAGTGACGGTACAGGGAACAGGGCCCGCCGGATTCTTCTCCTCAAAAAAATACAACCTTACGGTAAGCGATGCCGCCAATCCGCGCCACACAATCACCTTTGTAGAATGAAGTGGTGCTGCTTGATAAGCGTGCGGGTTTTCCTTTGCCCATCTTCTGCGTATTGACGTGTCCTTGAAGATGAAAATTCTCTTCGTCTGTCCGCAGAATGTTCCATGGAAATTCGTTGTCTACTTCCACGCAAGCATGATATTCTGTAGCGAAGGTCTGTCTTGCTGCCAGATCATCAGGAAGCAACACCTGAACATAGGTGCTGTTGTGTGGACAGCAGTGCAGGATGTTTTGAGGGATTTTATCTACTATGCTCGCAGGCATTTTCAACATTCTGGAGATACTCCATGCCCTGAATCTTTCCTCACCTCCACTCAACGCCTTCTGCAATGCAGTGGCCACATCTTCGTGAAGCGTCGGATCAGCTACTCTCCTCCATATGCCTCAGAAGAACTTGACGTTTCGAATTTTGTAGTCATTTTCTCCAGACCTTTAGCATATATCGGACCAATGCCTTTTTACCGTACCCTTGCGTCTCTCGAACTTCAGCAGGGTTTATGACGCCGAGTCACAGTTCTTGTAAAAGAGCTTTACCAGCAGCGAGAGGTCCTTCATGCAGACAGAAATTAAGATAGATAAATTACAAGTCTGGTTCTTCTACTATGTTAGTTGTCCACATCTAATGCTAGAAGGTAGTCTGCTCTGTTGGTTTCTGTCATCCACAGTACTGCTTCAGGCTCTCAGCAGCGCTGGGTTGCCTATTGACTAGGGACTACCATTAATCCTGAAGATATGTACCGGTAAAGCGTCTCTCTCGGCGACACTCGAACGTACGTCATAACCTAGTTTCTACTTTCATCATTTTTTTTACTATAAGAAGATTATACACAATCCGACGTCTGCCTGACGCTGAATGATCGCCATATTATTAATCACGCATAGAGTAGGAATTGGCATTAGTTCAATTCAGTCATGAATGAGAATGGCTTGCACATTTTCATGACTGCTCCGAAATTGTTCTCGGCTGACGTCAGGGAGAAAATTCGCCCTGTGTTTGAGTTGAGGAGGAGTAGTTTTTAATTCAAAATATCAAAATAGACAATTGTACGTTGCTATGAACTTGACGCCCAACCACCACAGAAGGAAACTGTGAACTACTTCTCAAAAGTCACAGTTGCCTGACAAGTAATCTGTTACAATGACTGTATAATCGTTCCAGCATTCTTATAATTTTCTGTATGTGTTTCTTTCTGTTGGAATACAATATTATCGACGAGAACCAAAAACATTGATATTCTTCGCAACAATTATGAGATTTACACACTGTATTTACGCTTGGTAGGGAAACAAATCTTAGAGTTGCCTCACTAATTTTAAGCATCAACATCGTTAGCTTTTTAGATGAAAGCCAATACACGTAAACCATCAAAGTCTTTTTATTGACCACTGTTACAGCAACTTCAGAATCTCTGCAGGTGACGCTTATTAAACATCACATATCTGAGAATCGTGGTCGTCAGGGATGAAGTATCTGCTCTTTAGACTGTAGAGGTGGGTGTTGGAAGTATGGTATGACTCAACCTACCAAATTTCTGAAAGTATTAATTCCTCAGATAATCCTACGAATTGGTCGGTAAGTTAGGGTAGAAAATAAAAGCTTCAATTGTCACCAAGCTTATCCAGTATTAAAATTCCCTTATGCACCAGAATACTACGTAATCTCAGTTAACGATTAGTTAAAAGCAAAGGAAGAAATGTAAGAAGGAAATTTCAAGGATTAGTCAGGAACCAAGCTACAAGTCTGATAAACAGTTATATATTTTTTTCGTAGATATTTTTTCCACAGATAGGCTGAAGATGTACAGTCGTCAGTCAAGAGCATAAACGGTGCACAAAACTACCAAAAACTGCTACTGAATAACTTTTTCCTTATCAACAAAGTCAGAGGGTACTTTAAATCGTTATCCCTTGGGACGTCAGTGGACCTACAGGTCTTTTTTTGAAATGTACTATCCAGTAGCGCCCCACTCACGAAACTAGTTTTCAGTAAACTATTGATCTGCGAAAAACGAACAAGCAGGCCGTTTTGAATAAAATAACTACTGTAAATTCCGTTAGGCATATTAATATTTAATTACCGGTTACGGCAATCTTTCGGACATTTGGTATCCATATTCTATAGTATCTGTTTATCAAGTTAGCGACGCCTTGCTCTCGCTACAGGTGGAATAATTAAAGAAGAAGAAGAGAAACAGCTATAAATTAAAGTAAAAATTCTAAGCTTTAAGTATAGTGTATTTGTTCATCACAGTTTTTGGCCACAATCCATGCGATATACTTCTCTCTCTCTTGCTTGAGCATAAACTGAGCCTCAATTGTTTTTCTTGGCTTTGGACCCTCTTTGGAACGGACACAATTACTTAGTACATAATAATGATATTTGACCACTTAGCGTAAACTAAGGGGCAAGGGCTTGCCTACACGTCAGGGACAATAACATCATCAATATGGAACATGGCGGGAAATTTAAAAACTGAAGATGGCGGATGGTATCAAATTTAAAAAATGCACGATAGCATATGGTGGGAAATTCAAAAAACCATGATGCTGGTGGCTAGAAATTTTCACTAATGGCTAGAAAAGGAGACAGCCAATGACAGAGCCGTATATTTTAGCCATTTCGTATGTAGAGCCCCTCATATTCTACGGTTTTTGAATTTTTAGTATCATATTCAAAAGTCTCCAGTCGTTATATAAACTGAGCGTTATGTTCAAGAGAGCGAGAGGGGGGGAGGAGGGAGGGGAGGTTTCTTTTTGTTTTTGTGTCTGTGTAGCGTTCAAAAGCATGCAGTTGCCCTGCAATATTTCCGCAAGCTTGTTTGAGCGCCATGCTGGAAAATAATAAATTATTTATGAAAAGGTTTTTGGAAATCATCATTATCAGGATTTCCCTCTCCACTGCATTCCACGTTAAGCGGCTCCTCTCGAGATCTTCATTGACCTTGTCCATCTATCTCTTCTTTGGCCTCCAGTAGGTCTTTGACCGGGCATCTCTGTATCCAAATACTGACGTTGAGTTCGAGTCGGGTGTATCCGCTTCACGTGACTTAACCAACTCAGTCTTGCAGTGCTCTTTCTTACCTCTATGGTCAAGGTCCCCTGCAGGTCTCTCTTTACATATTCGTTCCTGATTCTGCCTCTACTGGTTTTCTGTAGAGATGATCAAAGTAACTTCATTTCATATGCCTGCACCTAACTCTCTTTCTGTTATTTATGACACAGGTCTCCACACCTACGTCATGTTTGACAGGAGACACATTTTATACACGTCTGTTCATCTCTTCGTAAACACACATCAAAACATTACATAGACACTATAACTTGCAGTATTTCAAAATACTTTACACGATGTTGAAATGTATCCAAGCACTCTAAATTCTTTTTTTTTTTCACCAAATGCAACCAAAAATTACGTAAATGGTGTAGCTTTCAGTAGTTTGACGTACTTTACAGAGAGCTCAAAAGTACCTGAACACTCTGAAATTTTTGGTGCCATATTGAAAAGAATTTATTCAAAAATTGCATAAAGGGTTTAACTTGTAATGTTTAGAAGGTCTTTACAAGGTGCTCAGAAGTATCTCAGTGTAATGATTATTCTTTTTTCGCCACATTCAAGCACAAAATTATTTGAGACACCTAACTTGCAACGTTTCAATGTAATTTACAGAGTGCTCGAAAGTATCCGAAAGTTCTGGAATTTTCCCGAATATTCAAAGCTATTTATCAAAGAAAAAAAAAATGTGAAGAGCATAGTCTTCAGTATTTCGAATTATCTTACAGGGTACTCGAAAGTGTCCGAATGTTCTGAAATATTTTGCATCATAATGAAAAGTATTTATCCAAAATACTATATGAGGGGTGTAACTTTCGGTATTTTTATGTGTGACCAAATGCATCTGAATGCTGTGAGGTTTTTGTGCCGCGTTCAAAGGCATTTACCAAAAAATTACATAAAATAACACTTGCGTATGTGAAAAGTCAGTTGCTGCTTCATGCTGCTGTTGCTCATCAACGGTGGGTAAACGTTTAGTTGGGAAAATGGTGTATAGTGAATGCGTGAATGGTGATGGCTGAACAAGTAAACGATGAACCGTGAACGGTGAATGGGGAATGCTGAACTGTGAATGTTGAATTACAATGGTGCGTTCGAGGTCATTAAACTCACATGACATGACCAAGGTTCAAGGCATTTGATAATGTTATAACAAAAATGTGAAGCCAAGACCTCCAGTAAATGAATAATGGATAATGAGCAAAGGGGTAAACAGGAATGGGTAATGGGTTTTATTCACCGTTTCTTCTTTTATCTATTTAATGTTTACCTGGGGTTCAGATCTAGAGTTCCTGGATTCGTAGTCTGGCGAGAGCAATTTTGCTATGACGTCATCAGTGATCTTGAAACCTCGGTAACACTGAACGTGCTTTTAACAATTTCCTGTCTATCCTCCACCATTTTCTGTTTACCGTTTCCCGATTCATCTGGTGTTCGGATATAGAGGTCGTACATTTGTAACCGAGTGAGGGCTTTTTTTTACTGCGTTATTATCAGTGACCTTGAACCTTGTTGATGCCAAATGGCATCACTTATCCTGAACGCGCCATTTACTGCTTAACATTTACCGTTGACAGTTTACTGTTCAATGTTCACTGTTTACCATTTATCGCTCATCCGTTTACCCCTACACCTGTTTACTCGTTAACCCTCTCAACGTAGCTCATCTGCAAGGGGACCGCTTATAGAACACAAGGACGATCCATTCTTGGGGACTGCCCTGGTGTTTGGGACTCCCATCAGGTCGGGTTAAAGGGAGACGTCGAAGCAATACAGAGGTGTGCTGCTGGATTCAGGAGAGTGTTATTAGAGGCGTTTCATGGGAGCCTGTGAAATGTATATAATGTCCTTTTCCAAGAACGCTGTAGAGATCAGTTGAAGAACCGCCATATTTATAATTTGTTAATTACATTGCATAAGCAAAACGTTGGTTTTTAACTAACGGAGAATTTATTTTACATTCCTTCTCATACAATAGAAACATAAATACCACAGATTCTGTTATATGCTTGTGGTGAAAAATGAAATTTCTTTCAAGCAATTAATAGCTTTCCCCATTTACATTCCATGAAGAATATCTCCCCGCGTAAATTCTGGAAAATCAACGTAAGTCTCTCTGGGTCACTGATCTCTAAAAGTATCCGGCACAAAATCGAGGTACCAGGATTAAGTGACTGGATCTGTATGTTTCTTTACCTTTCCGTACTGAATTAAAGTCTCCAATTTATTAAAATCGATTACAGATCAGGCGTTTTAAAAATTTTTAAAGTTATGCATAGTCAGACTGGTGTTTCTATAACTCATCTTTTCTTCAAAAACTCTTCTGTGCTTTATTTCATGTATCTAATATCTGTGAGATAAGTATAAGAGCTCTTTTTCCAACAAGTTTTCAGTCAAAACATACTCGTGCATATCTTTGATCGTTTCTGTATTTAACGCTGTTGCATCAAAAAGTAAAGGATTAACATGTAACTGAAAATTCCGTTCCGTAAGAATTTTGTAGTCAGCTTTGTCTGTTCTTTTCTAGAGTCCAGCGTCCGAAAAACACGTAAAATTACCAAAACTACATGAGAGACGAGCTTTTGACGCAAGAACAACGTCGTTTACTCTCGTCAGTAAATGCACATTAAGGTAGAAGTCAGATCAGCAATAATGCCCAAGGGTGTTTTCCAATTCAACACGCATACCATATTACGTCCACATAAGGTAGTCTGATGCACTGTATGTCAGCAAGATAAGACTCGAAACTTCTTGGCAGATTAAACCTGTATGCCGGACCGAGACTCGAACTTGGAACCTTTGTCCTTCGTGGGGAAGTGCTCTACCGACTGAGGTACGAAAGCACAATTTATCACTAACTTAGTATAAGCTCTCCTGACAGGACATTTCATGTCAGCGCAAACACTTCTGCAGAGTGAAAATTTCATTCTGATGAAAAGACTTGTCGGAACAAGCAGAACGTCAGTCAGCAACTTCAGTTTTGCCGATGTCTGCTTCACTGCCTTGTGACAGTTAACAAGCATTGTACATCGTATAAGAGTTCAGATGTGGATAACAATTAATATGAGGTTCTCTTATGACGTACACCATCCTTGGTAAGGAAATCAAACTTCGCAGGTATGCAAGTGCTGCTTTACGTAATTTCTTGTATTTAGTCTTTTGAAAGTGGCTCAAAAATTTCAGAGCGTTCGGGTGATTCTGAGCACTTCCGAAACGTACTTTTGAATATGGTACAAAACATTTGAAACCATTTGGATACTTTTCATAATTCTGTAAAGTTTTTGCACTACTGCAAGTTGCAGCCATAACGTAATTTTTAATCGCGTTCGGTTACTTTTAAGGACACTCTAAGCTGTAAATACTACAAAATACTGAAAGTTATACACTTTTTTGTGATTTTGTTGTGTATGTATATGGTGCAAAAAAGAATCAGAGAGGCTGGATACATTTGATTATCCTGTAAAGGACTTTAAATTGCTTGTAAAGTACTTTGAATTGCTTCCAGTACATCCTCTACGTAGTATTGGATAGAAAATGACTTGAAACCAAAAATTCAGAATTATTTGATCCTTTTTAGCACCCTGTAAAGTACTTTCAAATACTGCATGTTACATTCCTTATGTAATTTTTGGGTGAACATGATTCAGAAAGAAAGAATTCAGTGTTGTGTACTTCTGAATACCTGTAAAGTTATTTGAAGTACTAAGAGTTACAGCTCTTACATTATTTTTGGGTATAGCTTAAGAAAATTTTTGATAAGTAGGTTGATGCTTTTCAACATTGTGACCGAGAAGCTTATGGAAATACGATAGCTGTTTCCACGTTTTAAACATGACGCAAAAAATTCAGCTACTTTCGAAAATGGAGGGTCTGTCATTAGCTGCCTCATTTAATGAAAATTTCCTACCGTTACCATATTGGAGTCCTTAAAATTTTCTGTTATCCACCATCTTGCACATTTTAAAATTTCTCACCTACGATTTGTCTGATTTACAATTTTGCTGCCATGAGCAGTCTTTAACTTTCACATTTCACGCCATTATGAATCTTTAAATTTTCCGTCATTCCACATTTTCATGAGCTCATTTATCCTGGCGTATAGGTGTGCTCAGAACCCTAAGTACAGGCAAAGTGAAAGCTGCCTTGAATCAGCATTACATACCCACTACTGACACACACATTATACACTATCCAGCCGCATTAGTGTGACTGCGTCTCAAAAGTCTAAATAACCACATTTTACTGCACGAGACGAGCAGGAAGACAGTCAGTGAAGTTCTGGAAAGTACTGAGAAGGGTGAGCAGCCCTGCCAACTCCACTGCGGTGGCCCGCTGCGTTACGTTTATCTGATTCCAGAGATTCTCGACTTGGTTTTAATCTTGGGAGTTTGGTGTCCAGTGGAGTTCGGTGAACTCATCCTGGTGCTCTAGAACCACACACTTATACTACGAGCTATGTGGCACGTTCCGTAATACTGTTGGTAGATGGCATCACGCCAAGGAAAAACAAATTGCATGTGGGGGTAGGCATGGTCCCCAAGGATAGATGCATACTTGTGATGATCCATTGTGCCTTCTAGAATGACAAGGTAATGCAGAGAGTTCCACGAAAACACTCTCCAGACCATAAGCCTCCGACCATTGTTGTAGGGTGGTTGCTTTCAGACGTTTGAAAGTGTACACGCTAATAACCATCTATACGATGGTGCATGAAACGTGATTCATGTAAAAGTGCCTCTCGTCGTCAGTCACTGAACGTCCATTTGCGGTACTGGCGTGCAAATTCCAGCCTCCACCACCGATGAACGGCGGCCAACAGGGCGTATGGTCTAGGCGCCTTCTGTGGAGGCCCGTACATAGCACGTTGGCTGAACGGTCGTTTAGAAATCACTGTTGGTTGCTTCTTGGTTCATTTGGACAGTCAGTTGATCAACAGTTGCACATCTATTCGCCCGTACATATTGCCGTAGCCGTCGGTCACTCCTGTCCTCTATGGCCCATGGTGCACCACAATATCGTCGGAACCAGTATAATTTAACCACAGTCGCACGTGAAAACTTCATAGACGTAGCAGTTTCGGAAACGCTTGCATAACCGGCTCGAAAGCACATGATCACGTCCTTTTGTACGTCAGATAATTCGCTCCGTTTCTGTACTACGACAATGATTGCACAGTTATCCTCGTGGCCCTGAGCAACATTATACACGCTCTACTGATAGAGCTGCCACCTGGCGTCTGTGGTGGTGGTCACATCATTGTGACTAGACGGGTTGAACGTATTCTGCACTCAGACAGATTATTCGTAGAATAATTGTACGGGGCATTTACTGAAGCTTAAGCTGGGTGGTAGACCTACAGGTTAGCTACTGTACATATCAGTCTCCGTCAGGAAGAATCAGTTCACTGTCGCACATGACAGATGGTTCCTATATGACAAATTATTCTGCAACTACGATATATGAACTGAAGATTGCTAACATTGTCAAAAACTGGTAATTCTTAAATACATAACAGCAATCGAAAAAATGAGTAGGCGTATTTTGCAGGCCAAAACATTTCGGAGCTCACTGTTTGTCACTTATTGTTGAACATGTGGCACAGCATGACACAGCTCCTGTGTCTTCTCTTGTTGACTCAGCGGCATGTAGTGGACATGCACTCGTCTTGATTAGATCGTGGATCAGTGGAAACGTGGTCGATTGGTCATAAAAAACTTATACACTATGTGATCAAAAGTATCCGGACACCTGGCTGGAAATGACTCACAATTTCGTGACTCCCTCCATCGGTAATGCTGGAATTCAGTATGGTGTTGGCCCACCCTTAGCCTTCATGACAGCTTCCACTCTCGCAGGCATAAGTTCAATCAGGTGCTCGAAGGATTCTTGGAGAATGGCAGCCCATTCTTCACGGAGTGCTGCCCTGAGGAGAGGTATCGATGTCGGTCGGTGAGGCCTGGAACGAAGTCAGCGTTCCAAAACATCCCAAACATGTTCTGTATGATTCAGGTCGGTGCAGACCAGTACATTACAGCGATGTTGTTGCCGTGTAATCAATCCGCCAAAGGCTGTGCATTATGAACAGATGCTCGATCGTGTTGAAAGATGCAGCCGCCATCCCCGAATTGCTCTTCAACAGTGAGTAGCAAGAAGGTGCATAAAATATCAATGTAACCCTGTGCTGTGATAGTGCCGCGTAAAACAACAAGGGGTGCAAGGTCCCTCCATGAAAAACACGACCACACCGCAACACCACTGTCTTCGAATTTTACTGTTGACACTACACATGCTGGCAGATGAGGTTCAAAAATGGTTCAAATGGCTCTGAGCACTATGGGACTCAACATCTGAGATCATCAGTCCCATAAACTTAGAACTACTTAAACCTAACTAACCCAAGGACATCACACACATCCACGCCCGAGGCAGGACTCGAACCTGCGACCGCAGCGGTCACACGGTTCCACACTGAAGCGCCTAGAACCGCACGGCCACACCGGACGGCAGATGAGGTTCACCGGGCATTCGCCACACCCACACTCTGCCATCGGATCGCCACATTGCGTACCGTGATTCGTCACTCCACACAACGTTTTGTTTACTGTTGAATCGTCCAATGTTTACGCTACTTACACCAAGCGAGGCATCGTTTGGCATTTACCTGCGTGATGTGTGGCTTATGAGCAACCCCTGCCTAACTGTAATAGTACATTGCAGTGGATCCACATGCAGTCTGCAATTCCTGTGTGTTGGTCTGGAGTGATGTCCGCCTATTACACATTACGACCCTCTTGAACAGTCGGTGGTCTCTGTCAGCCCATAGACGGGGCCAGCCTGTAGGCTTTTGCGCTGTACGTGTTCCTTCACGTTTCCACTTCACTATCACATCGGAAACTGTGGATCTAGGGTTGTTTAGGAGTGTGTAAGTCTCGCGTACAGGCTTATGACACAAGTGACACCCAGTCACCTGAGTACGTACGAAGTCCGGGAGTTCTGTGGAGCGCCCCATTCTGCTCTCTCATGCTGTCTAATGACTACTGAGGTCGCTGATATGGAGTACCTGGCAGAAGGTGGCAGCACAATGAACCTAATATGAAAAATGTATGTTCTTGGGGGTGTCCTGATACTTTCGATCACATAGTGTAGGTCAGTGGTCGTGGCATGATGGACAGTCACCAGGTGAACGACTGCTCGAAACATACGCCAGATCTCGGGGGTATCTGGTGGAGACTGTATCATTCTGTGTGGGACAATTACAGGGGCTTCGATAGCACTTGTGGTGTTATTGGAAGGCACCATGATAGATTTGAACTACGTGAACTGTATTGTGTACCACGTGCATTCCTGCGTAGTTGTGTTCTGTGTTGGCGATAGCGTCTTCCATCAGGGTAACTGTCCGTGCAACGAGGTCACAATCGTGTTGCAGTGGTTTGAGGAAAGTGGTAGTGAACGCAATTTCGGCAAATTTGCCTGTTTCTCTTCAACGACCTTTTGTCAAGCGTTGCTACATCTGGACCATCACAGCACGTGCCTGGTTCGTGCACCCATACTGGCGTTTTCTGCTCTTCAAGTAAGTGCTCATTCATTGGCGATGGGGGCTGCAATTTGCACGCCAGTTCCGCAACTGGATGTACACTGAGTGGCGACAGGTGGCCGTTTTTAGATGTATCACGTTTTATGCTCCATTAGGTTCATGGTTGTTGGTGTGTAAGGCGTGAAACGTCTGAAAGCAAACACCCTGCAAAAATGGTAGGAGCGTAATGGTCTGGGGAGTTTTGTTGTGGAATTCCTTAGGTTATCCTGTCGTTCTGAAGGCATAATGGATCAACACAAGTATGCATCTATCTTTGGGGACCATGTCCGCCGCCACATGCAATTTGGTTTTTCTTGCTGCGATGGCAGCTACCAGCAGAACAACGCAACGTGTCCCACAGCTCGTAGTATACGTGCGTGATTCTAAGAGCACCATGATGAATTCACCATACTTTCCTGGCACCGAATTCCCTAGATTAAAACCCATTGGGGAATCTGTGGGGTCATCTCGACCAGACTGTTTGCCTCATAGGTCCTCAGCAAATAAACATAGCGTAGCTGGCCACTGCGCTGATGTTAGACTGGCTCCACAATCCTGTCAATACCCTCCAGAACCTTACTGACTCTCTTTCTGCACGACCCACATTGCAAAATGTGGGTATTCAAGCTTCTGGCAGCGGTCGCAGTAATGTGTCTGGACAGTATATGATGTGCTGCAGTAGAAAGTATTTAGTGCCGACTCTGGACAGCTTGCACCTCGCACTGCAAATTGTGGTTATTTAGGCTTTTGGGGGCTGTCACGTTAATGTGTATGGACAGCGTATGCCCTGCTGTGTCAAGACTAGCTATGTAATGCCGATTCCGGACAACTTCCACCTTCGCCCAACGGGCTGCCTAAAAGCAGGCGCTTGAGCTTGCCTGCACACCAGGAGCGATGATGTCATCATGATGGCGGGAGGACGAGCTGTTCTAGGCGCTTCAGTCGGAAACCGCGCTGCTGCTACAGTCGCAGGTTCGAGCCCTGCCTCAGGCATGGATGTGTGTGATGTCCATAGGTTAGTTAGGTTTAAGTAGTTCTAAGTCCAGGGGACTGGTGACCTCATATGTTAAGGCCCACAGAGCTTAGAGCCATTTAAACCATTTTGAAGATGGCGGGAAACATAAATCTGGAATAGAAATAGGATGCTACTGAGCCCCAGTTCCTCGCAGACACATCGACAGTGCATAGTGGCTCATGCTTAGATAGCACGTACCAGGATCCATGCCACCCAGCATCTTGCTGTACCGTTTTCCAGTTTTGTTTGAACATGGTGTTAAATAGGTGGTCATAATGTTTTGGCTCATCACTATAGGTTTCTTCTGCTAACAGCTCGTATATAAAGATGTTCATAGTACGTATTGCCTCACGCTATGCCAGTAATTTGCACCATCACCCAACGAATGAACGAGTTAATTGGTCTGTACATAATTATTGATAGAGTCATTTAGTGAAAATATATAGTGGGCACGATCCAATAAAGTTGGAAAAGAATGGCCGTGTAGCATTCATCTAATTCACTTGATACTGATTTCTCATGAGGCAGGTCCGACCATAATATTTTTGGCAAAATTTCTGAGTTTCCATTCCTCTTCCTCCTGTCAGGGAAAGCTGTTTCTTTTGAACCGGTGAAACGAGTCACTGGAATGCTAGAATATTGGTCACATGTGCTTCTGTCTACGAAGAAAATCGTGCTTATCCACTGGGGAACGTCCTCGTCATAAAAATGAAGCGGCGAAATTCAGGTTCAGATGATGAGCAGGCGTTATAAACCCATGGTTTTTGGAGAAAGAAACGTTACAGTAAAATAAAAGCTTTTGCTTAGATTTAAAATAATTCTCATTTATTGCTCCATCTCACTTACAAAATGGTTCAAATGGCTCTGAGCACTGTGGGACTTACCATCTTAGGTCATCAGTCCCGTAGAACTTAGAACTACTTAAACCTAACAAACCTAAGGACATCGCACACATCCATGCCCGAGACAGGATTCGAACCTGCGACCGTAGCAGTCCCACGGTTCCAGACTGCAGCGCCTAGAACCGCACGGCCACCGCGGCCGGTCATCTCAGTTACACATTTTTAATTAGATTATATGTCCTATTTCAAACATAGGAATTATACGCATAAGCAGTTGCAACTAACTATTTGGAACACTGACCTAGGTTCAAATTCAAATGGCTCTGAGCACCATGGGACTTAACAGCTATGGTCATCAGTCCCCTAGAACTTAGAACTACTTAAACCTATCTAACCTAAGGACAGCACACAACACCCAGTCATCACGAGGCAGAGAAAATCCCTGACCCCGCCACTGACCTAGGTTTTGACGCCTACAAAGAGTGTCTTCATCAGAATGAAATTTTGAAAAATCATGAGTCGGATGTAGTTCCTACCTAGGCATACGTGAGAAGGCTGGAACGTGTTTTACTTTATTTTTGACTTGAGCATAACATTGCTTTCTCGCAATGTAATTTTACGGTTTCTCAAAATTTCATTCTGACGAAGACACCCTTAGTAGATGTTGAAACCTAGGTCAGAGTACGAAACAGTTATTTGCAACTAGTTGGCTGTATAATTCCTATGTTTGAATATTATATACGGTTGCAGAGAAGCAGCCATGTTTGAAACTGTAGATTATATATTTCAATCACTCTGAATCATCAGACCTAAGAAGTTGCGTTCACAACCCGTCTTGTCTCTCAGTGCCACATATCAGAGTACATTTACTTAGAAATTTGTACACCGTGTGACGTCGCAAGTTATTACGGGATAACATTTGTTGCAGTAAGATAATGTATATGTGGAGCCGGTGGCCTTAGTTATGAATCAAAGCGCAGCTGACGCCATGTGGCCGTGCGAACGGGCTACCGTGTCACCTAGTACGATCGTATATTCATACCCCCTACGAATCTAAATAAATCATGGTAAATATTAACCAATTGTTTTCAAACTCGATATACTACTTTTTGTTATTCAGTAGAAGATCTCATAAAAATTACAGCTTTCTAACTATTATTGTTTCAGAGATTGAGAAAATTACCTAAAAACCATAAAACCGACACATATCGTGTGAAATTCAGTTAGGAATAACCGTTTGTCTCCTGTTATCAATTGAAATCATAACCAAAGTTCTCAATGTGTAGAATAATTTAATTGGGATTTTTATTTTCCAAAACTTTAATTATTTCGCATTTCGTAGTATGAAATTCATGAAAAATTAATATTTGTTTATTATGTTATTGTGTGAATAAATGGTAATGAATGAGAGTGTGTATGAGGGGCATACGTAAAATTTGATATTACTTTCTTTAAAACATTACGCAATTGGATCGTGGGAAAGCTGTATTGTACCCACATTGCTGATGTATGTCATGGTGTGATAGCTTTTGTAAGAAGGCAGCCAGAATATCAGTTTGAAGTGTAATCGGTTTCTAAATTAATTTCAAGATTATTTTTCTTTTCGCTCTTTTTATTAAACATCATATTGACATTTACAGGTTAGAATGACACAAATTACTTTCTGAAGAGTGACTGGCTTAGGCAAGTTTTAGCTCGAGAATTATCCCGAAGGATTATACTGATTGGTCAGTCAGACTGATCAGGCAATCAGGATTAAGCTGTTCCCGCGCGCGGAAACTTAGATATGCAGAGAGTGGGGAGGCAACGAGAGAGTGGATCGCCAGCTAGTCGATCGCCAGCTATCGGATGCGAAGAGTCATGGTAATGTCACGGTACTCATTATTTGTAAAATGAACGGATACTGAGTTCCTCGCGTTTAGATATAATCGTAACTAAGGAGTTTGGAGTTATGAATAATTGTGGAAAAGTTCGACATTTCTGGATTGACTTTTTGGGAAGTTATGTGTGAGATTTTTTCCTTTTTCAAGAGAGGCTTCTCTGAGAGGGGTACCAGAGTGATTTAGTTTAGACCACACTGTTTCTAATAGTAACTACAGCAGTTTTCCGACATTACACTCTTGGAAATTGGTTGTCTTGGGCATTCAACAGCTCGTTCTTGTAATGTTGAATTCACGGAAGTCAACACTTGACATCCAACGAAACCATACCTAAAGACGCCCTCCTACATTGCCTGTTTCTTGTTCAGTAAATTTAATAAACTATTCACTGTTGAACTAAATTACTTGCATAATCTGACCTGGCAAGATGTATGAGCAGCTGTATCTAACCAATGTTCGCGTTTTCTGTTCTTGAAGTAAGTGCTCAAACCCAGTTAATAATGAAGGGGATCCCCTATCGTATCTGCTGAGATAGGACATCATCTCCGAATAAAATTAGGCAGCTGATCCCTATTTACTCGGTCATTCTATAGCTCACCTACTTTAGTTAAAAATTATTAAATGATGGCGAGTTGACTGATAGATATGAGTTACTTTCTTCTTCTTCTTCTTCTTCTGCTTTTACGGCCTCATTGGACCACTTCATTTCTGGTCCTCTTCTTGGGTATTTTCCCCTTCCGAGTGGCCCAGTATCTCTTCATTCGTTCCGATGCTTTTCGTCGTTCCTCATCTGTAAATACCCTTTTCATTGTATGTCGTTTGTAAATTTTTGGTTTAAATCTTATTTCTGTGTCCCTCAACTTCTTTAAATTTGGCGTTTTGTTCTGCAAATCATCCAGAGTTATTTCCAGTTCTTCCATATCCTCTCTTATTTCCTTAAGCCATCCTCCTTGTTGTTTCAAATTCCAGAGTTTCTCAATAATTTTCCTTGATAATCTGGTTTCTGGTGTCCTCAGAATGTGACCACAAAAAGAGATCATTTTCTTTCGTATAGTATCAGTGATGGGCTCCAGTTCTCTGTATACCACTTCATTTGGAACTATCCGCCATTGTCCAGCTTTTTGATATTTCTTATTTATGCATGTTCTAGCAATTCTTCTCTCTACTTTTAAAATTTTGTCAATTCTGTTTTTCTGGGTGACTTTATAACGAGTTTCACTTCCGTATGTAACCTCTGGTTGAACCACCGTCTTGTAATGTTTTAATTTTGTTTTAATTGATAGACATTTTTTATTGTACGTAGACCATGTTAGTTTTTGAGCTTTTATCATTTTATTAGTTCTTGCTCGCCATGCAGGTTTCTCGTCCAATTTATGTGTTATAATTTCACCCAGGTATTTAAATTGTTTCACTATTTTAATTTCCCTATTGTTCACTGTGATGTGATCTATTACAAGCGGATCCGTTACCATTATTTCAGTCTTTTCAAATGATATCTGGAGTCCTAATTTTTGTGCTATATTTTGTAAGCTTGTTATTTGTTCCGTGGCTTCCTGAATATTATTAGCTAGTAATGCTAGGTCATCAGCAAATCCCAAGCAATTTAGGTTTATTTTATCTTTCTTAGTTCCAATTTTAATATTCATAGGATTTTCCTTGTACCATTCTCTCATTACATATTCAAGAGCACAATTGAATAGCAATGGTGATAAACAATCTCCCTGTCTCAACCCTGTTTTAATCGTAAATGGTTCAGATATTTCTCCTCTAAATTTTACTTTGGATTTGGTGTTTGTTAAGGTTAACTGTATCATTTTTATTAATTTAGGATGAAGTCCAAAATTCCTTAATATTTTCATCATTGAAGATCTATGGATGCAATCATACACCTTTTTGAAATCTACAAAGGTTATGACTAGTTGTTTTTGCCGTCTTTTGTAGACATCCATAACTAACTTCAAGGTGATTATCTGTTCTGGGCAGCTTCTCCAGGATCTAAATCCTCCTTGATATTCTCCCAGTTCCAGTTCTAGTTGATCTTTACAGCAGTTGTATAGTATTCTTGACATGATCTTATACGTGCAGTCCAAAACGGAAATTCCTCTATAGTTGTCTGGATTTGATTTTTCTCCTTTCTTATGTAATGGATGTATTATAGCAGTAGTCCAATTTTCTGGTAATTTCTCTTCATTGCAGATTTTTACTATGCATTGGTGTAATGCTATCTTTACTGGTTCTGCTGCATATTTCCAAAGTTCAGCAAACGTTTGATCTTCTCCACTTGCTTTGTAGTTTTTGAGTTCTTTCAAAGCTCTGTAGACCTCATTAATTGTAGGTGGATTTATATTTTCTGCTGGTGTTTTAATTGGGGTTTCTGTGTTTATCTGAAGAAGTTCTGGGGGATCTTCACAATTTAGTAACTTGTTAAATGTTTCTGCTAGAATTTCTGTATTTTTACTATTGCTATGGGCTAGGTTATTATCTTTATCTTTTAACATTAATGTTGGAGCATCATATCTTTGTAATTGTCTGCCAAATATTTTGTAATAGTCTCTTGAGTTTGTTTTTTCACTATTTGTTTCTATCATTAGAAGTATATCTTTTTGGTACTGACGTTTAACTCTCCTTATTATTTTTTGTGTTCTTCCTTTGTTTTGTGAGTTCCAAATATGATTATTCTGTTTTTTCATTTTGATGCCTTAACCAGGCTTGGTGTCGATCCAACACTGCTTCATCACATTCATCGTTCCACCACTGGTGTTTTTTCCTTGGATTTATAGGGGCAACTTGTTCAGCTATTTGTTTCAATTTGGGAATTATTTCTTCCAGATCATCTGTTATTTTTATATCCCTGGTTTGTGCTTCATAATCCTCATTTTGTATCAGTTTATGAGGGTCATAGGTTCTCTTCTTCTTCTGGTGGGATTTTTTCTTTGCTAATGGGGTTAATTTAATTTTAATTTTTATCATGTAATGATCTGATCCGGTATCTGTCCCTCTCAGTACTTTCACATTGTAAATTTCCTTGTGGTAATTCTTATCCATGCAGACATGGTCCAGTTGCCATTCTCCTTTTTTCCAGTCTGGATGTTTCCAAGTTTTTAGTTTACTTGGTCTTCTCTTAAAATACGTCGACTTTGAGATCATGTCATGGTTTCTGCAAAATTCCACTAGTCTTATGCCATTTTTGTTTGTTCTTCTTTGTGCTGTCCATTTCCCTATTATGTCTCTATATCTCTTTTCCCTTCCTAACTGGGCATTGAAGTCTCCAATTAAAATTTTGATGTGATTTTTATTAATGTTATTCGTCGTTTGATCTAAGAGCTCCCAAAATTTTTCTACCTCTTCTCTGTGTTCTTTTTTATTATTTTTATCATTTGTCAGGGCATGGGCATTTATTATTGTGTACATTTTATTTGCAGCTTTTAGAGTTAATGTTGAGAGCCTGGGAGATTGTGCTTTAAATTCTATTATGGACTCTATTATTTTCAGACTCACCACGAATCCTGCTCCAAATTGTGGACACTGTTTCATGACTCTTTTTCCCTGGTATTCCCTTATAAATCCTATATCCTTTTGATTCTATCGGCTCCTGATCAGTATTTCTCATTTCTTGAAGTCCGGTTATGAGAATCCCCTTGCGATCCATTTCATCCGTCAGAATTTTGAGTTTGCCTGGTTGTATGAGGGAATTTATATTGTGTGTCGCAATGTAGTTTATTTGTCCTGTCTTGAGTTTTGGTCGTCTGTCCGTTTTGGGTATTTTCAGATGCTCCGACTCATCCAAGTTATCTTTCAGTTGACTGCCCACCGTATCCGAGTGCAGTCTTCCTTGGTTATTGCCAAGCGGTGGATTATTCCTTGAAAAATTTCCTTCGATGTTTGACTTTCAAAGGTAGTCAACCTTGTATGGAGCAAGGTCCGAGTTACAACTACGGTTGTTAGCCGTAGAGGTTGTTTAGTGTTTGGTCCGCGAGAGCTATTTTATTTCGCTCAAGTCCGCCGGTAAACCGGTGAGGACCCCCCTATCCGCCACCTGGGACGCGCCACGTCGGAGTATCACCTCTCCGCCTGCTACGACACCGTAGTAGGTTCGTGGTATGAGTTACTTTATATTGGTAGGAGACAACATGGTGGGGCTACTGGGTGTTACCTGGTAGGAGTAAGGTTCTGGGATAGGGGACGATATGTTTGATCGAATATGGAAAGTAACTAATGGATGACAAGTTGCGAAGTAGATACCAGCGAGGCAGGGAAAGGGTAGGATGGGGAATAGAAGCTGGCTAGAGGAAGTAAGTGCTGGAGCTTTCACTGGAGTGGCAGAAGCTGTGTGGTCAGAGGCTGATAGTAAGTGTAAATCTGGGGAGTGGGAGTCCTGGAATTACTAGGATGGGAGATTCAATGTTGTGTTAAGCCAAGAGCTTACAGAAAATGTTGTTACGGTAGGGATGTAGGCATTTCTGCAGGTATGGGAACGTTTTAGGTTGATACAGAACACAGGTAGGAGAACATAGTTAAAACGAAATCACGGTAGAGTACATTTCGTCCTAGTATTTCAAAGGAGCAGAAAAAATTGGGATGAAGACCAATCCATGCAACATCTGCATAGATGAGGGTACGTCGAATGAGGAAACTGGACTGTCAAAAAACTGGTACTTTGTACGGGTGCTGATGACCATGCAGTTAAGAGCCCCACGAACAAAACATCATTATCATCATCATCGAATGAGCAGAAGCGTTGATATATACGGCATGTGATCCCTATACGCAGCCAATTAGTAATTTTGGCAGATTTAGGCTCTTATGGACGTGCGTAGGAATGGCGATACTGGATTAGTTTCTGCTCGAGTACTTAAGATTTTGTGATGGCTTGGTTTTGTGTTTTGGATGGTTGTGGATTCTAGGACAGGGTCCTGAGGAAGGAATAGTCATGCAGTCTTACCTAACTATTGGCTGTGTTTTTGAAACATTGGTGGATATTGAACACTGGTTATACAAGAGAGTGGTACGTCGCGTAGTTGTTCTCGCCCTCCGTAGACAACTAAAGAGGTGCCATCGTAGTGGGGCGACTGTGACGGCACAAGCCATGCTGCAGTATCTGTGCGCCTGTCCAGTAGCACTCCTATAATGTAACCGAATGCAACCCTTTCCAACCGCGCATCTATAGTAGAGCTACGGCAGGGACACGCTACTTGACTTTTGTGCAGACGGCGGTCGTATTAACATCAAAGAAATTCAGTTTGACTGGCGTACGTCTGCTGTTGCTCGGATCGTGACCTCACAGCCACGAATCGCTCATTACGTGTGTGTGAGTTCCGTCGGCGGCCGAGAGTGGGAAGTCGCGCGACGTCGCATTAAGATCCGGGGCGCGGGCGAAAGGTACTTGTCAAGAATTGAACAAAACTGATCGATCTGAGCGGTTTACGATGCCATTTACATACGCAAGTCTCCTTTTGAGCTAGTGCAAGAACTGGCCTATTATCACACGACGCCCTCTTTCAACCGAGATATACCGCTTGCTGTTGCTATGCACGCTGCACCGTCCTTTGCTGATTTGCCGTGAAAGCCCCTGGCATGTGCAAGCACACACACACACACACACACACACACACACACACACAGGGAGAGAGAGACAGGGAAAGAGACATGGCGCCTGCCTCGGACCAGAACCCCGCTGAGGCTAAAAGCAGCCATTAGGCCGCATTAAGCAGCCGGCTTGCGGGCCAGGGAAAGGCGCTCCCCTCCGCCTTATGCGATTATAGCTAATTAAAAGCTACGGGCCCTCGGGACGACTTCTGCCCCAGTGCGCAGGAATTGGATCGTGACTGCACTGGCCCGACCCGAGTTTCTTCCCGGAGCTATCCACATCCGCACTGCTAAGTATAGAACTCGCTCCAGCTGCTCGACCAACTGTAACAATCACATACTTAAGGAACACAGTAAAACTCTCGTCGAAAGACAGCCGTTAGTTAACGTCATTTAGTAGTCGGAGACATGAATTCATTTGGCTTATTTAAGTTGGTCCATGGATTCAAGACAGCTGGGTGATCCTTGGCAAGGCGTTTCACACTGCTCCCTACTGCATCAGTCATTATTGCTTTCTTCCTCTTTAGACGTATATTATCAGATTTCCATCTCATGAAATACTGCCTATCAATGCATTGTACACGTGTTTCTATTGTCCTATCAGGAGATAGATCTGTTATTCAATTCACTTATATAAAATTTGCAATTAGTGATGCTCTGATTTTGATGTAACTCAATGATTATTTTCTGGCTACATTGATCGAGACATTTTTGATTTCATATTGCGCAGACTGCCGTAGAAATAAAAATAAATTCATTAGACAAATACATTGCATTATCAAAAGAAGGTAAATAGGACTTGCAGAGATGACTTTTCGACACTTCACTTAGATTGCTAGCAGGAGCTGATAGTGAAATAATACAGTTTTCCCTTGTGTCACTAATTAAGTTTTTCCTAATTACCCTGATTACTTCGAAGCTTCACTGGAACATCTGACCAAAAATATCACACTCCAGTTTCCACGCAAATAAATGCATCTACTGTGTTTTATTAAATCACATCAATTTAGTTACGTTCACTAAACCACCAACGTCCATTTAGTTTCTTTGCTCCATAACACACACTACCTGCTGAACTGCACACTCGAAAAAAAGGCAACACTCTCCTACAAAACCTTAAAACCGTCGAACATTTCATGTTCACGCACACGAAAAGCCCGTGCCATTTCCTACCTTTTCGTATTACAAGGAATATTTTGTATATTTCCTAACACAGAGGTCTATAATACTCTTTAATCAACACCTCCAATCCACAAAGCCGATAACAACAACACCTAGGTGGGTTGCGGATCGACTTCGCGATTTCAAATGGTTCAAATGGCTCTGAGCACAATGGGACTTAGCTTCTGAGGCCATCAGTCCCCTAGGACTTAGAACTACTTAAACCTAACTAACCTAAGGACATCGTACACTTCCATGCCCGAGGCAGGATTCGAACCTGCGACCGTAGCGGTCGCGCGGTTCCAGACTGTAGCGCCTAGAACAGCTCCACCACCCCGGCCGGCTTCGCGATTTCACGGGTTCTAAGTAGCTCCAAGGAATTGTTGAACATTTGGCTCTTTCAACCAGCCACAGCTACACTGCGAGAACAGTCAGAATTTCATACTCAACACCTACTGGGAAACATCCGCTATCCTGAGAAAACTATCCGCCCTTGAGCGAGCCACTGAATAACCCACTTATGAGTATCACGAGAAACCCAGTCGATCGCCAACAGGTTGGCGAAACTTTTCTCCTCCATTTACCGATCCTGGCACAGACAATAGCAACCAGGGGTGTGGTTCGGGAAAGATATGATACACCAGCAGGTGCTTTTCGAATGGTGCCCCAATTACATTAGGCCTACGCTTATGAAGATGCAGACATGAAAGGGTCAAAAGACTTTTTCCAATAACAAATACAGCGTTTCAGCATGATCTGTTTTGGATGCATTAAAGATATCCAATCTGTATATGACGGTAGTATCTGTTCCCGAAAGATCAATCTACCAAGTCCCGTACGAGTTCGGGCATAGTGTGTGCGTTCGCACAAGAAGGATAATGGCCGGGAAGCCATATTTTAACTATGACCATGCAGCTTTGCTAGAAATGAAATGATAATTAAATGGACACCCTAGCTGCAAACAGGCGTTGATGTACTTCATTGGGGACATGTTGAAAATGTGTGGCCCGACCGGGACTCGAACCCGGGATCTCCTGCTTACTTGGCAGACGCTCTATCCATCTGAGCCACCGCGGGCACAGAGTATAGTGCGTCTGCAGGGACTTATCACTTGCACGCTCCCCGTGAGATCCACATTCCCAACATGTCCACAACACTACATTCGTCGTGCGCCTAATAGATGTTTGCCCATCATACTCATTACTCGTGTCATATCAATCTACCAAGTCCCGTACGAGTTCGGGCATAGCGTGTGCGTTCGCACAAGAAGGTCAATGGCCGGGAAGCCATATTTTAACTATATATGACGGTAGTATCTGTTCCCGAAAGAACAGTTACCGTGGATGACCATGCAGCTTTGCTAGAAATGAAATGATAATTAAATGGACACCCTAGCTGCAAACAGGCGTTGATGTACTTCGTTGGGGACATGTTGAAAATGTGAAATTATCATTTCATTTCTAGCAAAGCTGCATGGTCATCCACGGTAACTGTTCTTTCGGGAACAGATACTACCGTCATATATAGTTAAAATATGGCTTCCCGGCCATTGACCTTCTTGTGCGAACGCACACGCTATGCCCGAACTCGTACGGGACTTGGTAGATTAATCTGACACGAGTAATGAGTATGATGGGCAAACATCTATTAGGCGCACGACGAATGTAGTGGTGTGGACATGTTGGGAATGTGGATCTCACGGGGAGCGTGCAAGGGACAAGTCCCTGCAGACGCACTATCCTCTGTTCCCGCAGTGGTTCAGATGGATAGAGCGTCTGCCATGTAAGCAGGAGATCCCGGGTTCGAGTCCCGGTCGGGCCACACATTTTCAACATGTCCCCAATGAAGTGCATCAACGCCTGTTTGCAGCTAGGGTGTCCATTTAATTATCATTTCATATCCAATCAGCTCCAACGTCCCTGGATTGATTGTAGTGATCTCATAAATAATCCAACTTCTGTTAAGCGATTACTTCTTAAGTGGTATACAATCATCTCGTCATATAGACCAAGAAGCATAAATCAATGGGTTCGGCGTCCAGAGTTGGTCGTAGCCACGTAGCTAATTCAGCTTGTCGCACCCAATTCCTGTAAAAGTTTTGCCTAAAGCACTCAGCGCTTACAGAGCTAAGTGGACCCGTTCTCCTACTGACAGCAAACGTGCAGGTGCAGGTGTCGAAAGCAGCGTGTCCGGGCACGTTGGTGTTGGAATGGTCCCCTTTGAAAACGAAATTATTAACACACTGGGTGTCCTGCCAGTGCTCCCGAACATGACATGGACGCTGATAATTTCATACTTGGACCCAATACTTATTAATTGCTCATGCAACTTAAAATGCTGGCTTTTCGTAAAACACATTTTTTTTCTTAGAAACTGAGTGTTTCTTTTAAACTGGTTTAACATATCAAGAGCAAAGTAGCCACACTGGGGCTTTTGTGCTACAGTCAATTCTTCATGAGGACACTGCCAGACGACCTGTTGATCATCAGATGCTCCATGGCATGCAGATTAGAGTGCTACTGAATCTATCGCGCCTGACCAGGTAAAATGATAGAGCACCCCCATGAAGCTAATAGGCTGCTTCAAAAAAATCAACTACTGCGCACATCGGAAAACATAATTTGATAATTTCCTGAACTCGTCAGGAACCTCCCCTATTGCTTATGGCCGAAGGACCTGGACATTTCAGTATGATAATTTATTTTAATGGTTCCTTAGTGATACAATTTGATCTGCTAAAACAATATTCATTCAAACGGTGTGTAAAAATCTTTCAAGACACATAAACATCGAGGTTATAAAAAAAATTGAGGATGAGTTTACAGAATTAAAAGAGAACAATGACAAGAATTGAAAACGAATTTACAAAATTAAAATAGAACAATGATAAGATAATGAAAGGTCGTTTTGGTCGCCACCAGCATGATGGTGGACAATTATGGCTGAGGTGGCGCCTAGACGCATAAAGGGCACAAATTAGGTTTTCAGAAGTGATTGCAAAACATTGTAATTACACAGAAACTCCTCTTCTCCCGAACAGGCCATGAAGGCCCAACGGCACTGACCGGCCGCCGTGTCATCCTCAGCTCAAAGGTGTCACTGGATGCGGATATGGAGGGGCATGTGGTCAGCACACCGGTCTCCCGGCCGTATGTCAGTTTCCGAGACGGAGCCGCTACTTTTCAATCAAGTAGCTCCTCATTTTGCCTCACAAGGGCTTGTTACACAGATAAGAGGCCAAACCGAACAGAAAAACACAAGAGACCAATAAATAAAGAATTAGAAAGAAACGTCACTAGGCGGGTGACTCAAATGACGTAACTCGATTACGAAATAAAACAATAGTGGTTATGAAAAGAAGCTCCTTGGAGAAGAAGAGGCATTAGGGTGCAGAAATGCTTGCATACCCGTGCGTGAAGAGCGTAGATCAAGCTAGGAAGCTAAAAAGTAGAAACTAGTAATCAACTCTTCTTCCCCCACTACACGCAATTTCCAGAGGCGGGAGTGTGCATTGCAAATGTGATTTTATCGTGACTGCCATTGAGTTGGTCGCCGACAAGTCGGGGTGCACCGGACTGCGGCCGCTGCTAACTGTTGCAAGACTGAGCCGACGTGATGTGATTGCGAAAGGCGGATCTCACCATGCTCCTGATTACCTTCCGCGAATATGCGCTATTTCAAAGTGAAACTTCGAAGACCTGGCAGGGGCCGAAGTCAAGAAAAACACGTACAAGCCCGGAGTCGAGGGTAGCACCACGAAGTAGAAGTTCGAATGAGAATACTCGTACGAATCCCAGCACCGACTCCGAAAGCCTCTCCCAATTTTTTGTTGCTTTCCTTCAGATTTCGGAAAGACAGCGCACATAAACTCTTCTATCAAGTCCCAGGAATGGTCTAAACGCCTTTCCAAGTAGGAATCTGGAAGTCCTTTCTCTACCTCTCACTATAAAGCTAAAGATATATCCGCCATTGAGATATGTGCATAAGGAAATGAGAAAATAATGTTGCCCCGTTACCAAGTACAGATCTGGCTGTCGGAAACTCTGCAAACTTTGTTGGGTTTCGCACAACATTCCCAGGGGACATGCAATGTTCGGTAATTTACAGACGCTATTTATGGCTGTTTACACTATGAGATCAAAAGTATCCGGACACATGGCTGAAAATGACTTACAAGTTCGCGGCGCTCTCCATCGGTAATGCTGGAATTCAGTATGGCGTTGGCCACCCTTAGCCTTGATGACAGCTTCCACTCTCCCAGGCACACGTTCAGTCGGGTTGTGGAAGGTTTTTTGGAGAATGGCAGCCCATTCTACACGGAGTGCTGCACTGAGGAGAGATATCGATGCCGGCCAGTGAGGCGTGGTACGAAGTCAGCGTTCCAAAACATCCAAAAGGTGTTCTATAGGATTCATGTCAGGACTCTGTTCAGGCCAGTCCATTACAGGGACGTTATTGTCGTGTAACCATTCCGTCACAGGCCGTGCCTTACGAACAGGTACTCGATCGTGCTGAAAGATGCAATCGCCATCACCGAATTGCTCTTCAACAGTGGAAAGCAAGAAGGTGCTTAAAACATCAATGTAGCCCTGTGCTGTGATAGTGCCACGTAAAACAACAGGAGGTGCAAGTCCAAAAGGCTCCAAAGGCTCTAAGCACTATGGGACTTAACATCTGAGGTCATCAGTCCGCTAGACTTAGAACTACTTGAATCTAACTAACCTAAGGACATCACACACATTCATCCCCGAGGCAGGATTCAAACTTGCGACCGTAGCAGCAGCGCGGTTCCGGACTGAATCGCTTAGAACCGCAGGGCCACAACGGCCGGCGGTGCAAGCCCCTCCATGAAAAACACGACCACACCATAACACCGCCGCCTCAGAATTTTACTGTTGGCACTACACACTCTAGCAGATGTAGTTCACCGGGCATTCGCCATACCCACACCCTGCCATCGGATCGCCACGTTGTGTACCGTGATTCGTCACTCCACACAACCTTTTTTCCACTGTTCAATCGTGCAATCTTTATACTCCTTACATCAAGCGGGGCGTTGTTTGGCATTTACCGGCGTGATCTGTGGCCTATGAGCAGCCGCTCAACCATGAAATCCAAGTTTGGTCACCTCCCGCCTAACTGTCATAGTACGTGCTGTGGATCCTGACGCAGTTTGTAATTCCTGTGTGATGGTCTGGATAGATGTCTACCTATTACACATACGACTCTCTTCAACTGTTGGCGGTCTCTGTCAGTCAACAGACAGCTTTTGTGCTGTACGTGTCCGTTCACATTTCCACTTCACTATCACATCGGAAACAGTGGGCTTAGGGATGTTTAGGAGTGTGGAAATCTCGTGTACAGACGTATGACAAAAGTGGCACCCAATCACCTGACCACATTCGAAGTCTGTGAGTTCCTAGGAGCGCCCCATTCTGCTCTCTCACGATGTCTAATGACTACTGAGGTCGCTGATGGAGTACCTGGCAGTAGGGGGCAGCACAATGCATCTAATATTAAAAACGCATGTGTTTGGGGATGTGCGGACACTTTTGATCACATAGTGTATTTTGCTCGAGGTAACATGTCTGGAGACCACACGCAGCGGGACAAGCGGAGTCCTCATATCTTTCAACATTGATTTCCTGTTCTGCCACTCATTGTCTGTTGAGCTTAAGCCAGGAGGAAAATCCCGGAAATACTCGCCTGAATTTCCGTGCAGTTTACCAGCGTAAGAGCTCTTCCAGAGAGTGTGGATTTTCCTCCTGTTCTCACCCGAACGAAATGGAATTTCCCTGGTAAAGACCAGATGCATGTAATGGGATAAAATTACTACAAGAATGAAATTTTAGGTTAGGTACGGAGAAGTAGGTAATCCACATTGCCAGATGCTACCACAAAACACTCATGTAATAAACACGTAATAGCTCCGAAAAGTTGACAATTAAGAACCAAAGAGACAAATAATTAAACCAAGAGAATGTCGTACGGAAATTCATTATTCAAATATGATAAAATTTGAGGAGAAAAGTCTGAAACAGGCTACAGCCTCACAACATTATGTTCAGTCCTTTTTTTTTAAGCGGGCCACCATGGCTTCTTATAATGTGCCAACGTCTTTCTCACAGAGTAGCACTTGAATCGACCATACTCAACTATTTGTTGGATGTATTCTTATGTGTGTCTTCCCTTTACAGTTTTTACCTTCTACAGTCCCATCTAGTCTCACAGAAGTTACTCCCTGAAGTCTTAACATGTCTTTCCACCGTGTCCCTTATTTTTGTCAGTGTTTTCCACATATACCTTTTCTCGCCGATTCTGCAGAGAACCTCCTCATTTCTCTTCTCTCTGGTCTCTTAGGCGTCTCCAATTCCCATGAAGTCCTTCCAAAGCCTTCCTTCTACAAGCAGTTTCGGAAGGTATTATCTACTTAACTGATACCATATAATCTTCAGATTCGTTTTACACAACTTACGAGCGTCGAGGACAGGCTATTCCTTGTTTATACCTCTTGTTATTTGGTGCTACGAAAGAGTGCTGCAAAACAACGCCTCCGAATTTTTGTGTGAAAGCTCATAAAACACACATTCTACATCTTTATTCTTAGCGTCTAGATATTTATTTCTCAACATAGCCTCTATAGCGACAACACATTCCACCCAACTAGAGACTGGTTTGTTTATACCGTCACTGTAGAATATTTGACTTCGTTGACAGAGCCACGACCTCAACTCTCATTGCAACGCTTCATCGCTATCGAAGTTGTGCTTTAAGTTCTGGAAACAGATAAAAATAGAATGGGGCGAAGTCGGGACTGTACCGAGGATCATCGATGAAACTGAATCGAAGGCGTCAGATCGTTAGAGATGTCGCAGCACTTTGTGGCTTGGCATTACCATGCTGAAGAAGGTGGTGCGACATGTGTGAACGAACGCTTCGAATTCGTGCTTTCAGTTTTGTCTTAAGGACATCCCAGAACAGTTTTGTCTTAAGGACATCCCAGAACACTGTGAGCATGACTTTGCCTGCTGGTAGCATGTTCTTGCACATTTTTTGCGTCGGTGATCCTTTGTGCCGGAATTCCACTGATGCTCTCTCATTTCTGAGCACGATTAACCCAACGTCGCACGTTAGTAATGTCGATACAATCACACCTTACACAGCTTTCATTCTTCTATGGATTTCATTTGGAGGGACGTTTTCAACGTTTAGAAACTCGATTGTAGGACTTTATTTCTTATGCACCGACGTAGTTCCGTTACACTTCGTCATATCACAAGCTACAATTCGGAGCCATCTAGCGGCAAAGGGTTGAAACTTGCGTCAGTGAAGCAGGAAAGTTGGCCGAGTAATGTGCATGACATGTAACACTTCAACCATATAACTGAGAATAGAATTAAAAATTTGGAAGCATTACTCTCCAGTATGCCCTCGCAGTCAATCACAGGTAACACAACACTGAGTTTGGGCCATAATCATGATCGAAAGTTCCGTACAAGGCGAAAACGTAAGCTTATTTTCTTTTACAGGCGCTATATCAGTAAATTAAACGTCCTGTCTTGATTAAGGAGCACAGAACTAAAACTAGACTCCGTCCGAACAGGCCTTGGTAGACCCAACATTTCCGACCGGCCGCCGTGTCATCCTCAGCCCACAGGCGTCACTGGATGCGGATATGGAGGGGCATGTGGTCAGCACACCGCTCTCCCCGGCCGTATGTCAGTTTCCGAGACCGGAGCCGCTACTTCTCAATCAAGTAGCTCCTCAGTTTGCCTCACAAGGGCTGAGTGTATCCCGCTTGCCAACAGAGCTCGGCAGACCGGATGGTCACCCATCCAACTGCTAGCCCAGCCCGACACCGCTTAACTTGGGTGATCTGACGGGAACCGGCGTTACCACTGCGGCAAGGCCGTTGGCGATTAAGGAGCTTGTCTGAGCCACACCAAACGAAACATAGTAATAAGTTATGTCTGTGAGTTGAAAGTCCGTTTCTTCATTAGTTTTGAATCTAAAACAAGAAAATGATATTTGTGTTAAAAAAATTTATTCAATAATTATTTCGAATGTTATATCAGAATTGAGGCAACTGCATTGTTAAACTGTTAATTTTCTTTGGGTCTAAATAAGTTACGAAAGGTATGGGAAAGTAAGAAAGTCGCGAAATGGAAAACAAGTGAAAATTTGATGTACTGTTACACAGATGTGTTGGGCAGCGTTTCTAGTACGACCGCCGATCGCGTCACGTCGCTCTTTTCAATCCTGAACGCACAGTGAGCATGTAAAATGACTATAAAATAGTGTATACCGCCAGGTATGGGTACTTGCTGAGAGATTTCATTTGATTTCATCCAACCCCACACAACGTTACTGTCATGTGCTTCGTTCTTCATGACAATTCTCTGCCGCACACTTTAGGGATAATGAAAACTCTCCTGCAGCGTTCTCACCACACGGCCTAGACTTGGATACCTCCGATATTCATCTCGCCTCACACGAACCACTGGCTATGAAGACTACATTTTGCCACAGACAACGAGTTGCAGACTAGAGTAGAGAATTGGCGGAAAGCACATGCGGCTGCCTTATGTGACAAGGGAATTGGAAAGTTTACAACGCTACGACAAATGTCTATTAAGAGAAGCTGCTAAATGTTGTAAATAAAACATTTTTGATTTTCAGTGTGGTTACGATTTCGTGACCTGTCGGACCTATCTGACCGAATAAACATCGTAATATTGGTGTTCTGCTTTTCCTGGGATTAGTATCCTGAAATGTCAACAATAGTTCTGCCTATAAGTTAATAGTGTATACACCAACAAACATATCTGACTGTGTAGTTGATGGGAATATAACCTCAAGGTTTATGTATAATCAGTGACTCACCTTTGAATATCCTAGGGGGTTCAGGTGCCTACTCATCTCGGATTATCTATTACTTATACTATCTCCACCGTATATTGTTCTGCCTATTGTTTTGACATTTATTGCAGCTTTCGCTTTGGGTTTGGTTTCTTTCATATGGTCGGCTGCCCTCGTTTACTTATTTATGTGCTACATATAGATAATATCTGTCATAATTATAAAACTGCACATTTGACAACTATCGCATCAATATGAGAATCACTGTTTTGCTGTATGTTCCCATGTTAGGTAACTGAAACATTAATCCGCGCTTAATGCATTTCCCCTCTATGCCAGTGTCCTCATCAGTGGACACTGTAGCCTCTGTCAGTGCTGCCTTCATTGAGGCTTCATTTACACGATTGCAGCACTCTCAAGGATTAACCGATGAGGAGTTTTTAAATCTTGCAGATGGTTCTAGTAGTAAATGCAAAATTTTTAAACAGCTCTTCCGCACAATTGGCTTTAATCCTTCGCTTCAGTAAGATGAATCACAAAACATCAAGGATTCTCTGGGAAGAAGTTTTGAGGCAGACGAGAGGAGAGAGAGCCGTTGCCTGTTAACTTCGCAAGTTAATCCATTCCCGCCGCGGTGACTCATAATCTAGTAGTGGATCTTGGCTTCTGTGCCTTGTTAATCTTTATTTTATTGTTTGCTTTGTGTTTGCGACACATTTCTAAGGTTTGACGAGGACTTGGCTGTTTTTACGGAAGAAGCCAAAGATATCAAATCGAAAAATGATTTGCGTTCAGCAATACATAGACCAAGAAAATCTACTGTGCTAAATTGTAACCTTAAACAGATGAAGAAATTTTTAGTAAAGTAACCTTTTTTCAGTGAAATAGTCAGCTCGTCTGAAGAAGAAAAGTACACAAATTGGTATTCAGAAATAAAACAAAGCAATTACGAGTAAAGTGAAAAGTAATGCTTTTAAAACTTGTATGGTGTGTTTGTTTCTAAGCATTTCCTCGAACAAATAAATGATCTTTGTAAAAACTCTGGACGCTTATTCTATTGTTTCATTTTTCAGGTATATGGACAATTTACGGTAAAGTCTTTGTCAAAAGAACACACGTTATCCATTTTGTTTCGATTATTAACAAATTCCACTATAATTGCTATTTTCTTAATTTAGAAACTGTATTCCGACTTTTTGTACCACGTATCTCATAGGCTAATTTTTGCTCTTCCATACGGAGCCAAGCCAAGTGATTTAGCACTGACGTCCTGTCTAGGGCGAACACAGCTCCGATTGAGGGTAACGCTGTATTTCGTTATGTCCCGTGTTTGTTTACATTTGATACAATAGGACAGACAGACCTTTGTAGGACATCTTGCCCTGACGACAGGAAGTTGGTTTGCAGTACTGTTATCTTGTCACTATTTGAATAAATTCACCATCTATGTCACGAAAGCTCTTTCTGTAGTGTCCTTCCAAAGCCACAGGTAAAAGAATATAGCTCCACTTTAAAGAAAAAAGTAAAGTCAGTGTCATCATTCGGCAGCTATATACCTCAGTTACTGCTTTGGAACGTCAGCTCTAAGAAATGGGGTGAGCACGTGAGAACTGTGGTAGGGAAGGCGTATGGTCGACTACAGTTTCTTAGGAGAAATTTAGGTGAGCGTGGTTCACATGTAAAGGAGACTGCATGTAGGGATCTTTTCTTAAGTATCAGCAGCAGGTCGTTTTGAAGGAAGACATTGAAGCAATTATACTGAGCTGTTACCGGTAGGTTCGAACAGCACGTAAATGTTACTGAAATGCTTCAGGAACTCAAATGGGAATCCGTGGAGAGAAGGTGACGTTCTTTCCGAGGAACACTATTGAGTAAATTAAGAGAATCGGCATTTGAAGCTGACTGCAGAACGATTCTACAACCATCAACATACATTTCGTCTAAGGATCGAAAGACACATGAAATTAGGGCTAATACAGAGACATATAGATAGTCGTTTTTCCCTCACTCTATTTGCGATTGGAACAGGGGAGAGAATGGCTAGTAGAGGTACATGGTACACTATGCCACGCACCGTACGGTGGCTTAAGAAATATGTATGTAGGTTTAGATCAAGATGTCAGTAAATTTGGTACATTGTACACTGTAACTCGGGGAAAACTGCACCACAGTACACTCGCTCTTTCTGAGTATATAGGCAGAATTTCAGTGTGTAGATTGTTTTCTGATATAAGATGTTATGGGGCTTATAACATCTCAGTGTTAATTTTTTTTTCAATCTATCACAAGATATCTCTGTTCGTATCACTTCAGATTCAGGAGCCTTCCGTTTTATTTCACAGGTAGCAAAAAAAAAAAAGATTTAAAATGTGGAAAAAAAGTAGTCCTCCATTGGCTTCTATGTACAAGAGTAAGTTTTACATTTTACAACATGACTTCAAAAGCACAAGTTTATATTCATCTCTACACAGAGTTCTATAATATTTATAATTTTTAACAGATGTGAAAAGTGTAACTGTACTGGACATAGGTCACTTTTAATAACGGTGATGAAATCATAACCTGTAGGGAATTAAGTATTAATATAGCTTCAGTTTTGTAATATACACTCCTGGAAATGGAAAAAAGAACACATTGACACCGGTGTGTCAGACCCACCATACTTGCTCCGGACACTGCGAGAGGGCTGTACAAGCAATGATCACACGCACGGCACAGCGGACACACCAGGAACCGCGGTGTTGGTCGTCGAATGGCGCTAGCTGCGCAGCATTTGTGCACCGCCGCCGTCAGTGTCAGCCAGTTTGCCGTGGCATACGGAGCTCCATCGCAGTCTTTAACACTGGTAGCATGCCGCGACAGCGTGGACGTGAACCGTATGTGCAGTTGACGGACTTTGAGTGAGGGCGTATAGTGGGCATGCGGGAGGCCGGGTGGACGTACCGCCGAATTGCTCAACACGTGGGGCGTGAGGTCTCCACAGTACATCGATGTTGTCGCCAGTGGTCGGCGGAAGGTGCACGTGCCCGTCGACCTGGGACCGGACCGCAGCGACGCACGGATGCACGCCAAGACCGTAGGATCCTACGATGTGCCGTAGGGGACCGCACCGCCACTTCCCAGCAAATTAGGGACACTGTTGCTCCTGGGGTATCGGCGAGGACCATTCGCAACCGTCTCCATGAACCTGGGCTACGGTCCCGCACACCGTTAGGCCGTCTTCCACTCACGCCCCAACATCGTGCAGCCCGCCTCCAGTGGTGTTGCGACAGGCGTGAATGGAGGGACGAATGGAGACGTGTCGTCTTCAGCGATGAGAGTCGCTTCTGCCTTGGTGCCAATGATGGTCGTATGCGTGTTTGGCGCCGTGCAGGTGAGCGCCACAATCAGGACTGCATACGACCGAGGCACACAGGGCCAACACCCGGCATCATGGTGTGGGGAGCGATCTCCTACACTGGCCGTACACCACTGGTGATCGTCGAGGGGACACTGAATAGTGCACGGTACATCCAAACCGTCATCGAACCCATCGTTCTACCATTCCTAGACCGGCAAGGGAACTTGCTGTTCCAACAGGACAATGCACGTCCGCATGTATCCCGTGCCACCCAACGTGCTCTAGAAGGTGTAAGTCAACTACCCTGGCCAGCAAGATCTCCGGATCTGTCCCCCATTGAGCATGTTTGGGACTGGATGAAGCGTCGTCTCACGCGGTCTGCACGTCCAGCACGAACGCTGGTCCAACTGAGGCGCCAGGTGGAAATGGCATGGCAAGCCGTTCCACAGGACTACATCCAGCATCTCTACGATCGTCTCCATGGGAGAATAGCAGCCTGCATTGCTGCGAAAGGTGGATATACACTGTACTAGTGCCGACATTGTGCATGCTCTGTTGCCTGTGTCTATGTGCCTGTGGTTCTGTCAGTGTGATCATGTGATGTAATCTGACCCCAGGAATGTGTCAATAAAGTTTCCCCTTCCTGGGACAATGAATTCACGGTGTTCTTATTTCAATTTCCAGGAGTGTATATGTACAATTACAGTTTATTTATGTTTGTCACTGCAGGTTCTGTTTCAACTAATTAATAATATTTGTAGTTTTGTGATCTTACAAGAATCTATAAAGGAGTTGTAAAACTTGGTTTATTATACGATTGAGTAACATCAGTTCATATGGTCTTATGGAACCTGAAACAGAAGACAACCCCACATTGTTGGAGTAGCATATCGTTCATAAATGTGATGGAATCAGAACCTGAATCATAAATACTAAGAATGATGACTGATATTTTATGTGAGCTTCTGTGGTAATACGTCTGAATATGTTGGGAGTTTCAACAAACAGTCACGCATATTGTTGTAAGACACAAATGATTAAACAATATAGTGATGGCAGTTTACCGAAAATGTAACTATCTGAACCAGCAGTAAACGAAAGAGCTGTTTCTTTAACTGCAGTTACAGTGAAAGTATGTACCTCAATAGAAACTCTACTAAATATAATTACTGAAAAAATTAAACTATTTCTGCGATGATTTTGTCTTTCGATAAAATACAGCAATTTAAAAATACACCTGAACATTCCTGTATTTATGTTATGTCGCTGAGCAGATTTATTTACTTGAGAAAGGGAAATATTTCTTACGATTTTGTTATCCACTGTCATCTACCTCTTTGCATATTCTTTATATGTATTTTCACCTCCAATTTTTAGATATTTCTGTAATTTGCTTACAGCTAGCTGAGTGCAGTAAAAAATTAATGTAATGATATGTAATCCCAAAATTGACACACTGGGAAACTTACGCAGCTACACAGATTTGAAAATAAACTTTGACCGAAACAAGTCACGAAATAAAAACATATGTGCAATTGAGGCCGGCAAAATAAATGATAAATTTTCACTATCAACAAGTTGCAGAATATCTCGCAACGAATACCTTGGCAATAGTGAAAAAAGTTTGTTTCCGTTATTAGTTTGGCCTGCTTGTAGTTTAGTGGTGAAACTACAAGTGTCCAGCTTGATGTCATGTGTTCTACGCTACCATCTTTGATTTAAATGGAGGACTTCTGAAATTCATATGAGGTATCGAAACTGATTGATAACGTGCAAATACCTTTTAATAGCTCTGGTTACTCCAGGCTGTGAAAATGAAACTGTAACTGACGAAATGTAACTGATAATTTGGAAAGTCTAAGTGAAGACTAATGACAAAATAATTAAACTTTTGTAAGTTTTCCTCACTGATTAACATGACTGCCGAAGAAGCAATGTGACAGTGTTAGGGGGGAGTCAGAAAGCTTCCAGTGGTGTACGTGAACTGCTCCTGTTGAGAAAAGAACTAAGCGTATAAGTTAACTAGTTGTTAAAATACGAGGCCCGTAGTGCGCGGTTATTCTGCCAGTCATTACTTTACGTAGAGGTGTTGCGATAGGAATGCTTGGCTGGTCAGCTGTAACCGCTGTATATTACAAGGTCCCCGTTACTCACCGAGTATCGACTGGGACAACAGGATACTCCAATCCGGATGCTGTCTTGAGAAACAGAGCTGAACACGTTCTTCGATAACACCCTATACAACAGAGTATTTTAGAACTGCCTGATCTTGTAGGCACTGTTGCTAAAGAGACAGGGATTGATTATCACGACGATAGTATCGCAGCAATAAGTGCCACAATAAAAACAAGTATCAGGGTAGATACTTAGACGTTTGATAGACGCACAAGCAATCCCTGGCATCTTTGAAACCTGGAACCGCGCGACCGCTACGGTCGCAGGTTCGAATCCTGCCTCGGGCATGGATGTGTGTGATGTCCTTAGGTTAGTTAGGTTTAAGTAGTTCTAAGTTCTAGGGGACTGATGACCTCAGATGTTAAGTCCCATAGTGCACAGAGCCATTTGAACCATTTGAACCATCTTTGAAACAATTCTATCACACAGAGATGTCGTAATACATCTTTAAACCGATCGTTCAATGCGCAAGAGAGATTAACTTCGTAAACACGCACCATATAGCAAGAGTACATTTTCTAGCACAATTAGAATTTAGTTGCTGAGGAACTTGCTAAAGAGACTTTTGGAACTTAGGGATGTGGGAGTCATTCCGTCTTTTGCGACGACAAACTAGTCTTCTTTGCAAAGTTGCATTTTGCCTCTTTTAAGTAACTTTAGTGGTCACCTCAGGTATTGCGGTTCAACGCTATCACGACCTGTTTTCATATTTAAAACGGCTTTTGTTACTCACGTTTCTCTGGGTCCTCACTTTGTTTTCACCCCCCCCCCCCCCCCCCCCCGTTATAAATTTCGTTAATGCAAGAAGATTGCACATCTCTGTTATATCTTGCCGTCAGAAAAGCGTCCTACAAACCATTGAAATCGCCGTAAAAAAATAAACTGCGTGCTTTGGCGAAATTTCCGTGTAGTTTCACGTTCAGTTCTTTGTGGACTAAGCATCTTTTGAGATTACATTAGTGACAGATCTTCCATGCGGCAATGAGAACACAAAATGTACCAAGAAAAGCTTTTCTTACAAAGAAAAATTCGATAACATTGAACATAAATTTAAGGGACTGTACGTCTTTCTTGAACTTACATGAAAGTCTGACATAAACGATAAACAATACAGACGTAAAAGAATAAAAACAGCAGAAAATTAGTTTTACGTGAGAATTCCAGAAAGTTTATGGATAGATGAGATGAGCAATGAGGAGGTACTATATGCAGTCGGAAAAAGAGCTATGTGATTTGATTGAAAGAAGAGACAGTTTAATAGAAAAGATCATAGGGAGGGCATCAAGAAGCAGTACGGAGTAAAAATTAGAGGGAGATGCAGGCTTGATGAATGTAGGCTCAAATGGGCGCAGCTGGCGGTACTTATACAGAGAAAAAGACAATTGCAAAGAATAAATTAATGTAAAGAGTGGCAGCAAATCAGTCTTCGGACTACAGATAACAACAGGTGATTACTTTCGAAGTAAAAAGGAGCAGGAGCAGAGGAATATGTACAACAACTGGTAACGTTTTTCTACTACAAGTTTAATGATTTTAATGTGCGCCTGAGTGTAATAGTGGGCCTACACCCGACACAACCTCCCTCTCAAAATTAGCATGGATTTACAAAATACAGGCACGTGACATGCATAAATGTAAAAATAGTTGATACTGTACGAGATACTTGGTTAACAACAAAAAAGCCTGCAATAGATATTTTTCTGTACGGATGACTGCTTCACTTTACAATTTACTAACGTTGCACCCTTTTTCTGCACGGATAGTACCAATTATCTATGACTGGACAACTTGTCTGGGGTACAGGTAACTTTTTTTCCAGTATGAAAACTTCACTCATCAGCAGAGGGTACGCTGATATGAAACTTCCTGGCAGATTGAAACTATGTGCTGAACTGGGACTCGAACCTCCTACCTTTGTCTTTTAGAAGGCAGTTACTCTACTAAGTGAGCAACCCGAGTACGACTTAGGACCTGTACTCACAGCTTTACTTCCGTTAGTGCCTCATCTTCTACCTTCCAAACTTCACAGAACTTCTCCTGCGAAACTTGTGGTACGACTACTACTGGAAGAAATGATACTGCGGAGGTTCAGCTTAGTCACAGCCCAGGGAATTGATTCAAGAATGAAATTTTCATTCTGCCGGGAAGTGTGTGCTGATATGAAACTTCTTGCCAGATTAAAACTGTGTGTCAGATCAGGACTCGTACCCAGCACCTTTGCCTTACAGAGGTAAGTTCTCTAACGGCCACGAACCGTCTTCACAGCTTTACTTCTGGCAATAGCTCATCGGTTCAAGATCTGGTCCGGTACACAGTTTTAATCTGCTAGGAAGTTTCTTATCTGCCCATACTTCTCTGCAGAATAAAAATTTCATTCTGGGAACAATCATTAAGTTTGTGGCTAAGTCATGGCTTCCCAATATCCTCTCTGCCAGGAATGCTACTCCCTCAAGTTTCACAGGAGAACTTGGTTAGTTGGTTTATTTTGGGGAGGGGACAAAACAGCGACGTCATCGATCCCACCGGATTAGGGAAGGATGAGGAAGGAATCGGCCGTCCCTTTCATTGGAACCATCCCAGCATTTGCCTGAAGCAATTTAGGGAAGTCACAAGAACCACTGTGATGTCTGTCAGGTATTAGGTGAGGTACTAGCGAAAGTAAAGCCATGAGGACGGGTCACAAGTCGTCATCGGGCAACTCAACTGATAGAGCAATTACCTGCGAAATGCGAAGGTCCCGGGTTCGAGTCGCCGTCCGACAGACTATTTTTAGCTGGCAGGAAGTTTCACATCAGTGAATACTCAACTTGAAAGAGAAAATTTTATTCTGAAAACAACCTCCCAGGCTGTGACTAAGCCATGTCTCCACAAAATCCTTTCTCCCAAGAGTGCTGGTCCCGCAGGTTTCGCAGGAGAACTTCTATGAAATTCGAAATCTAGGAGATGGAGTGCTGGTGGAAGTAAAGATGTGACAGCAGGTTGTGAGTCCCGCACGGGTAGCTATGTTGGGAGAGTACTTCCCACGAAAAGTAAAAGTCTCGGCTTCGAGTCCCAGTCTGGCATACCATTTTTATCCGCCAGGAAGTTTGAAACTGGTAATTGTGTTTACAGGCTACTAAGAAGAATTATGATAAGCATTCGGGGAAGAAGGTTAGCCAACTAAAAATCATCACTTTCATATAACTTAAACAATTTAAAAACCACACGCCGGGAAAAGTTTCCAGGAGTAGTCTGTACCAATGTTGTGGCAGCTTCGTATCGGTGTTGTGTGGCATAGTGCATTTCGAACGAATGTTGCGTGGTGGTGGATGATTCGCAGCGTAAGTCTGAAGCACCTTCCACCACAAAGAGGCTGTAGGATGGCCGCCACGAAACTTCGGTGAAAAGTTCCCTCTACCACATAACAGCGGTATGAAGCACTCTTTGCCACACACCAATGACACGAAGCATTTTGTGCCACACAACATCTCGGTACAAAGCACCCGTTGTGAAACAATGTTGGTATGGCTCGCATATCGGTACGAAGAAACATTTGCCATGCAACACGGCACGAACTACTCTCTGCTAAACAACACAGGTACAAATTATTCTACTATGCAAACTGGGTACAAAGCACCCTTTACCAGACAGAATCGGTATGTTGCTACATAGATTACTTCATTCATGCTTAACGTCATTTATTGCCTTTACATTATCAAATTTATTTCAGACATTTGTAGTGGGGGTTAATCGTTTAATCTTTGTATTTAAAAGTGCTAATGTAACTTGATTCAAACTTCCGTTATACGTACTACATACTACGCTCTTAAGATAAAAAGGTTCTTACAAGTGCAAATATATTCTTCATGAAAGCATGGAGTTTCCCTTATTTAATATTAGTATTTCATTACTCTTCTCAGAAAACATTTCGAAGACTACGTTCAAAATGCATTTGCTAAGTAGGTATAGGATACTGCGTTATTTATGTAATAGAAGATTCGCTATATAAGATTCGGTATATTACTTGGATACAACTAATACGTCTGTGACAATTCTTTTAAGTTGACGTTTACGCTATGTTGCACTGGACCAATGGCCGGCCGAAGTGGCCGTGCGGTTAAAGGCGCTGCAGCCTGGAACCGCAAGACCGCTACGGTCGCAGGTTCGAATCCTGCCTCGGGCATGGATGTTTGTGATGTCCTTAGGTTAGTTAGGTTTAATTAGTTCTAAGTTCTAGGGGACTAATGACCTCAGCAGTTGAGTCCCATAGTGCTCAGAGCCATTTGAACCATTTGAACTGGACCAATGATTCTGTTATAACAATTGTAAAACAACTTAATACTAGCAACAGTTCTAACTCAGAGTAAATACTAAAACTCTTGTAACTTCATTCTTTTCCCATGAATAATAAATAAATAAATGCACAGGTAAGCTTATTCTGTCACAAGTAAGTAAATAAAGTAAATACACACTGACTGAAGAAAAAACGATACACCAAAACTTAATTAACGTATAGTAATGAAATTTCGGGCGTACTTCTGTCTAGGTAACATTTTTAAGTGATTGACATTGAAATAGCACATGTTAATGCAACGTGAGATAAACCATTGCAAATGTAGAGTATCGGTACATTAATAATCGGTGTAACTGCCAGAATGCTGAATGCAAGAATGGAAAATTCCCAGCATTGTGTTGTTCAGGTGCCGGATGTCAGTTTGTGGGATGGAGTTCCTAGCCTGTAGCACCTGGTCGGTCAATAAAGGGACGGTTAATGATAGTTGTGGATAACGCTGGAGTTGTTGATCGATGAAGTCCCATATGTGCTGCATTGAAAATAGTTATGGTGATCGAGCAGGCCAAGCCAACATATCGACACTCTGCAGAGCATGTTGGGTTACTATAGCGGTATGTGCGCGACCGTGGAAAAGCACCCCCTGGAATGCTGTTCATGAACGGAAGCGCAACAGGCCGAATCACCAGACCGACGTACATTTCTGCAGGCAGGGTGTGTGGAATAACCACCAAAATGCTCCTGTTATCTTACGAAATCGCACCCCAGATCATAACTCGAAGTGCAGGTCCAGGATAGCATGCAGACTAGTCTCCCATCCAACACATGGCCATCACTGGCATCGAAGCAGAACTAACTTTCATCAGAAAACGCAGCCCTCCAATAGGCTATTCCTTGAAACCACTGAAGTCGCAAACGGCGGTGCTTTGGGGTCAGTGGAAACCACCCTACAGGGAGTCTGGGTCGGAGCTGTCCTTGAAGTAATCGATCTGTAACAGTTCGTTGGCCGGCCGGTGTGGCCGAGCGGTTCTAGGCACTTCAGTCTGGAACCGCGCGACTGCTATGGTCGCAGGTTCGAATCCTGCCTCGGGCATGGATGTGTGTGATGTCCTTAGGTTAGTTAGGTTTAAGTACAGGGTTATTACAAATGATTGAAGCGATTTCACAGCTCTACAATAACTTTATTATTTGAGATATTTTCACAATGCTTTGCACACACATACAAAAACTCAAAAAGTTTTTTTAGGCATTCACAAATGTTCGATATGTGCCCCTTTAGTCATTCGGCAGACATCAAGCCGATAATCAAGTTCCTCCCACACTCGGCGCAGCATGTCCCCATCAATGAGTTCGAAAGCATCGTTGATGCGAGCTCGCAGTTCTGGCACGTTTCTTGGTAGAGGAGGTTTAAACACTGAATCTTTCACATAACCCCACAGAAAGAAATCGCCTGGGGTTAAGTCGGGAGAGCGTGGAGGCCATGGCATGAATTGCTGATCATGATCTCCACAACGACCGATCCATCGGTTTTCCAATCTCCTGTTTAAGAAATGCCGAACATCTTGATGGAAGTGCGGTGGAGCACCATCCTGTTGAAAGATGAAGTCGGCGCTGTCGGTCTCCAGTTGTGACATGAGCCAATTTTCCAGCATGTCCAGATACACGTGTCCTGTAACGTTTTTTTCGCAGAAGAAAAAGGGGCCGTAAACTTTAAAGCGTGAGATTGCACAAAACACGTTAACTTTTGGTGAATTGCGAATTTGCTGCACGAATGCGTGAGGATTCTCTACCGCCCAGATTCGCACATTGTGTCTGTTCACTTCACCATTAAGAAAAAATGTTGCTTCATCACTGAAAACAAGTTTCACACTGAACGCTTCCTCTTCCATGAGCTGTTCCAACCACGCCGAAAATTCAAAGCGTTTGACTTTGTCATCGGGTGTCAGGGCTTGTAGCAATTGTAAACGGTAAGACTTCTGCTTTAGCCTTTTCCGTAAGATTTTCCAAACCGTCGGCTGTGGTACGTTTAGCTCCCTGCTTGCTTTATTCGTCGACTTCCGCGGGCTACGCGTGAAACTTGACCGCACGCGTTCAACCGTTTCTTCGCTCACTGCAGGCCGACCCGTTGATTTCCCCTTACAGAGGCATTCAGAAGCTTTAAACTGCGCATACCATCGCCGAATGGAGTTATCAGTTGGTGGATCTTTGTTGAACTTCGTCCTGAAGTGTCGTTGCACTGTTATGACTGACTGATGTGAGTGCATTTCAAGCACGACATACGCTTTCTCGGCTCCTGTCGCCATTTTGTCTCACTGCGCTCTCGAGCGCTCTGGCGGCAGAGACCTGAAGTGCGGCTCAGCCAAACAAAACTTTATGAGTTTTTCTACGTATCTGTAGTGAGTCGTGACCATATGTCAATGAATGGATCTACAGTGAATTTATGAAATCGCTTCAATCATTTGTAATAGCCCTGTAGTTCTAAGTTCTAGGGGACTGATGACCTCGGATATTAAGTCCCATAGTGCTCAGAGCCATTTGAACAGTTCGTTGCGTCACAGTGCTGCCAACTGCTACTTAAATTGCTGCTGCAGATGCGGTGCGATGCGCCACGGCCCCAAGCCGAACACGATGGTCTTCTCTTTCGGTAGTGCTATGGCTTCCTTGTCCGGTTTCCTTGCGATTGTACATTCCCGTGAGCACCACCTGTCATGCACAGTGGCTATTTTCGTGCTAAGGTTATCTGCAGTATCGCAGAAGGAATATCCAGTCTCTCGCACCCCTGTTACATGACGTCGTTCAAACGCAAAGGAGCGTTGATAATGTCGCCTTTGTCAGCGTAAAGGCGTTCCTGAATAATATCAACTGAAAATGCCCAGTCTCAAAGATAACTGATGCACAGGACCGTTACAGTTTTTATTTAAAGAAAAGCTGATTTGCATCCTCATGTTGCCGCTCCTAGCTCCACTGTCATGCTACTGGCGCTAAATTTGTATAGACATCATCTTTCAGATGTAGAAACACGCCTACCAGTTTTAATTTATGGTGCACACTTCCGTCTGGGTGTTGCGACCTTTTCCATCAGTGTAATTGTACAAATTTTATTAAAGAGCTAGGAAATAAGAGCTTTTCTAGTTAGTTTTTATTTATCGTGTCAGAAGCAAACTAAAAACAATATTAGATACATTACTACATACATACATACATTATAGTTTATAAATTAAACTAGTCAAGAATGAAATAAATGATTAGACACAGATTGTGTTGTCAAAGATAAGGTAAATTTAATCTATACAGTGGATGCCCAAAAATTTGCAACGTCCAGTGCACTTTGTGTAGCGTTTACGAGGTCCTCCATGGTGCACACAGTTGGAGGTAATGTGCATTGTAGTAGATGTGTTGATGTCTGCACGGCAGCTCCGCAGTCACACTGGAGATAGTCCACCTGGAAGCCCCACCTCTCCAGATTACTCTTGGATCTTGTGACAGAAGAACGCAGGCGGTTGAGTGATTTCCATGTGGACCATTTCTCTGTGTGGCCTGGGGGAAGAGCTTCTTGCGGGATCAGCCACTCCTCCAGATGCTGGCATCTGACCTGCCATCTCTTCCCCCGGTGTTGATGTGGAGTGTCAGCGAGTGGTTCTGTACTGTGAAGGAAGCTCTTTCTAGACACAAGTCTTTGCTGTGCCGGTTGGTGGCCATGTAGTGGGTGGGCTTCGGATGTTAATGCCTTCATTTCACTCCGTGCTGCTGTATCTCTTCGGATGTCCGGGGGGGCTACGCCGGATAAGCAGTACAGTTTTCCACAGGTGTGGCTCTTAGACAACCCGTAGTGATACGACACGTCTCATTCAGAGCAACATCAACTTTCTTTGTATGTGTAGATCTGCATCATACTGGGCAAGCGTACTCAGCTGCAGAGTAGCAGAGGGCTAATGCGGATGTGCGCACTGTGTCTGGCTGTGCTCCCCATGTTGTTCCAGTCAGCTTCCTAACCACATTGTTCCTGGCAGCCACTTTTTGCTTTGTTTGTAAGCAGTGTTCCTTATATGTAAGAGCACGGTCCAGAGTGACTCCGAGGTATTTTGGAGTCTTGCAGTGCTCTAAAGAGGTTCCTTCCCAATTTATCTGCAAGGTTCTACTAGCCTGTCTGTTTCGGAGGTGGAAAGCACAGGTCTGGGTCTTAGAAGGAATTGGTTTCAATTAATTGTCCCTGTAATAGGCAGCTAATTCTTTCAGAGCATCAGTTAGCTTCCGCTCCACCCTCGTTTACTGGATAGTGTGAGGATCACCGCATTCTTTGTAATCTTAGGTGACCCTAACACGAAAATTTAAAACCACCTTTTGGAACTGGACAATACATGCATCCTAAGTTTTAATTTCCACCTTTCCGTTAAATAATACGGTTCTTACTAGCAAAAGCAGTGCATCTATGCAATGAAGTATGCATGACAAAACACTAAGTCTACTACCAACAAACATTGCTTTTTCAACAGACACTAACTGACTTAAGTTACACTATACAACAACAAAAAAACTTTTTTCAAGTACAGAGATAAAACACGGTGGACCTAACTAATTTGGACTTGCTGAATTTGAAAATGCAGTTATATTTTCGCCATCATCATCCAATTTTTTGTTACGAGGGTTTTAAATGCCTATAACTAAAAACAGAGACTAGGGTGGTCAACACTATGTTTAGACAATATATAATATACTTAATGCCATAAAACTATCATACTCTAGTGCATTGGGCCTAATGTACATTTTTACAAGAAAAAATTCAACATTCATTTTCTCGATGATGATACTGATGGTGAAGCGATGAGTCTTTTTGATGAGAACTTCCTTTTGTGGGATATATACCTTTCACGCTTCAAAAACCAGCAGCACTCACTTAACATTGAGGGGTTCCATCTACCTTTATAGCGGCTTTCCATTCGCAAAACGTCCTGATGGAACCTTTCTCCGTGTTCGTCATTAACCGCTCCCAAATTGGTAGGGAAGAAATCTAAATGAGAATGAAGTGCATTTTTAGTGACATTCTGCATCCAAGATTTTTATAGTTCCCTAAAAGAGTTCCCACTAATATGTCACTGTTTTCTGCTCTTGTATTCCCTAGGAAACCTTCAAAAGAACGCCAGGCTGCAATTTCTAACTGACTCAATTATTCTTCGAATTTCTTATAATGCATTAACTTCCTAATTTGTGGCACAATAAAAATCCCCTCTTTCAATTTGGCGTCGCTTAAATCAGGGAACACTTCACGTAGATACACGAAACCATTAGCATTTTTGTCCATTCCCTTGACAAAATTCTTCATAAGGCCGAGCTTTATACGCAGTACTGGAAGGAAAACATTTTGATAATCCACCAAAGCTATATATTTCTAATTTTCTTTCCCTGGAGCAAATTGTCCTCGTGGTGGCCACTGTTTAACTGTATAATGTTTATCTGTTGCACGGCTGTCCCAAAGACAAAGGAAACGGAAATAGTTCGTGAAACCACTTGGGAGACCAGTTAGTAAACCAATCACCTTAAAATCACCATACATTTTCCAGTTTTCTTCCTCTTACTTGATAGCTTCAAGTATCTCTGACAAATTTACTTAGTTCTCTTTGATAGTCACAGAGTACCCTACAGGTACAGGTACGTATTACCATTATGCGATAGTACATCCTATAGACTTGTCTTAGAAGCGTCAATAAACAAGCGCCACTCAGCAGCATCGTATGGTATGTTTAACGGTTTCATTAATCCTACTACATCACTACAAGCACAAACGCTGCCCACCATACGAAGTATGTCATCAGAACTTTATTATGTTGCATAACTTGAGTAATTCTTGTTTCTTCATGAAGTAAGTACCTTTCCTTAAGACGTGAAGATAAAATTTCTGCATGCTTGTTGGATAAGTCTAAATCACGAACTAGGTCGTTCAAGTCTGCTTGCGTAATTAATTTGGTCTATGTTCTGGAAAGTGCTCCTCTTCACTTGATTGACATTGTGTTTCCTCATCGTTTGTAGGCTCAGGATCAGAATTAGGAACTTCTTTCCACACACTTAATATTATTCTTATTCTTTGATGAAAAGCCAGTTACATTAGTCAAACAGAAGTAGCTATCATCAACACGATTTTGAGGCACTCGCCAAATCATCGGTTTCCCAAATGGTAAGTACTCTTCTTTTCCTTTCAGCCACTGCGTTAGTTTGTAATTGCACTTACTGCAAGTTATGTGAGGTGTCCAATCTTTATCCTGATCTCCATGTTGGCATTTGAAGTATAAACGATACGACTTCTTCAGTAAGTTAAAAATTGGTCGTCTTTGTTTCCTTGTCGTGAATTCACCACATATATAACAAAATGAATCTGGATGGTTTGTACATCCACATTTTGATTTCTTCATGTTGTATTTTCAATGCCTAAAAAACACTTTTCTGTCGAATGAACTTAGCCAGATCAATTTCCGAAAAAGAAAAGAAAAATTCAAAACCTTGAGATAGTATAGAAAGAAGAGTAAGCAGATGTACGTGACTGAAGGGTTTAAATACACAATGTAAAATACACTAATGTCACATATTACATTTAAAAAGTAATTCACATTAAAGTTGAGAACAAAAAAGGTCAGTGCACTAACTTTTATCACATTCCTTTCAAACACAAAGCACTAAAAATTATACAGTAAATTGAACTATGTTATATAACTTGCAGGTCATAACTTTTAATCCTGACGTGATGAACACTTTCTGATTTCACGTTTTATGTCACATTACAGTATAGAATTAAGTTTTATATGTACTTTGACTGTACCAAAACGACTGTTGACTAGTGTTCTCTAACAGCATTTCATATCTTAATGGCTCTTTCATATACTCATTCGTGTTCATATGGTTACCACAATAAGACCCAAAATCAATACACAATTTAGTATCTTCTCTAGTAATCAATATTCCTCGACACATACTGTGTTCAGAGCTTAAATCCTGATCTGAGTATTGATTATAGATAAAATATTTTCTGATGTCAGGTTTATGATCATCATATCCCCTATTATACTCGTTACGACACTGAAATTACTTCTCAGATGCTACTTGGAACGTATTAAGTGTCCTTTAAATGTCCAACAATAATTCTAATTTTCTTAATTTCAAACCAACCACTGGAAAACATAGCCTCAAATAATTTTAAAACTTCAGCTGGGTGTTTATTGCCTGCTGGATCATATCTAATCATCATAGGTAAAGCTGTCTTACCATCTTCCACCACCCCTTGTTAACCACAGATTTACTGTTTATAAATCTCTTAGAATCTAATTCTATTACCTGTGTGATTAATAACGTTCCTCATGTAACTCAGTTTCATGTAAATGTTGAATACGTTTTACAGCAATATCACCAGTTGTCATCATAACATATCCATAGTACATATCGAAATAATTAGCAACCATTTGCGTAAAAGAAATTTTAATTTCTTAATCGGATTCATATAGCTAACGTCCTTTTCAGAAGATTCTACCTTCTGAAGAAGGACACTGTGTGCCCAAAACCGATGAAGAAATTAAATTTCCTTTACACAACTGGTTACCTTTTATTTAGATATATACAACAACTGTTGCTGATGATGGATGAAATACTGAAACCCATAGTAACCATAGTAACTTACTTTACGTGTCTTACAAAATCCTAGAATCCTTGCAGTAACTACTGCCACGTATTTAACAAATACATTCCTCAGGCCTGTTGTGTGTGTTAATGGTTATACCTCACTAACACCTACAGTTCTATTATTGTTAACAACAAATGAGTCACTCTTTTTGCTCAAGTTCTCTACATGCTTCAGTACTACTATTTGCCCTTCAAGTACCTTCCTTATGTAGCTGACTTGACGCTTCTCCACTACCTCTTGTCTAGCTTTCCGAATATTCTCTATCAGTTGACTAATTTCAACTTTTGCAACCTCTGTCATTTAAATGAATTCAGACTTGGAAGTTTCTTTACAATTACTAAATTAATTCTTTATAACAGCTCTTAATGCCTTTCGCATGTCATCTAACTTGTCTTCTGAATTAGATTTTAGTTCCTCATGTTGTCATTTGAGAGCTATAACTAATTCTTTATGCATGGTTTGTAACCTCTTCCTTCCTAATCAGACTATTGGATTTCGATATAAGTGACTGTGATCACGTATGCCTAGTGGAAGTTTACAATGAGTAAGGCTATCGTTACCGAAGGAAAACAATACTGGTTACTAGGAGCAAACTGTACAACAGACCCTTCTGAAGGCAAAATCTATTCTAAACCTAATCTAAATAGTGAAATATAGAGCAATCGCTTACGAACAACAGATGGGGGAAAAGGGTACCACGGAATACTTAATACAAAAGATAGCGGTTAGCAAAGAAAAGACAATTAAATGGTCGCTAGCCCATTAGGGCAATGAATATCAAAAATTCTAAGAAAGGTACTGGCAAAAATAATAAAGCAAATAATCACTAGTGTGGCAACAGATCTTTACCCTTTTCCACAACACAACAGTTCATGAGAAAATAAAAGAATCAGAAATCACTAATTTTGCAGTTACTAATTCTGAAATACTAATTTTTAAACAAATTTAAATGAGGTTGCTGTTTAAATAAATCACTGACTGTAACTGAAACTTAGTTACGTAAAAAATGATTTTCACTCGCCTCAGTGTAATGTAATGCAGAATTTGAAAAAAAGTCAAGCAATTTTCTTTTAGTTATTGGTAGACTGGAATGCAATTACTTTAAGCTAATGAGCAATTGATTTATTTTTAACACGAGGACAATAAAATACATACCAGACTACCAGAAGCCATTCTTCAAGTTAAGTGCAGAATAAATGAAACTATACAATTTGTGCTGTATTCATCATTATTAGTTTTGACCATCTCCCCCCTCCCCTCCCGCCCCCCATGCTTCTGGATACTGCGTGTTGTGGTCAGTAGTCTCTTTCTATAACATATGTTTACACACATTAGCACATAAAAGATCCCCTACTTGTGGTTCCGCCTAACTGCTCAGCAATATTGTTCAATTTAATTATACGATCTTAGTGACTTACACGAGAATTAAAATAACCTACAGCTGGCAGTAGCGCGAAAAGTGTTTTTGGTAAAGAGAAATTTGTTAACATTACATATAAATGTGTTAGGATTATTGTCTGATGGTATTTATCGGCAGTGCAACGTTGTACAGAAGTGAAAGATGAGCGACAAATTTTTTGAATTATGGTTCTACAGAAGGATGCTGGATATTAAATGGGTAGAAGAGATACTATTCGAATTGGGGAAAAATAAATTTTATGGCATAACCTGAATAAAAGAAGGTTGATAGAATACATTATTAGCCATCATGTAGTTGTAAATTTTTAATGGAGGGACATGTGACGTGTGAAAATTGTAGAGGGCCACCAAGATTTGAACACAGTAAGCAGTTACAAATTCATGTAGGTTGCGGAAGTTATCCAGAGGTGAGGATATTTGCATATGGTAGACTAGCTTGGGGAGCTGCACCAAACCAGTCTTCGGACTGAAGAATAACAACAAGCAACATAGAAAAGCGTTGCTATAGCATTAAGGTATTTGCAAGGACTGCTTTCATTTGTTTGATTAAAACTTGATACTTATATCGAGATAGAAATTTCGTGCAGAGTAATAAATAGACTGTTATGGAGCCGGTAATCGTTATTAAGAAAACTGATCTTTTTCCTCGAATAAATTCACTGCCTTGTCCCCTTCTTTCGCAGACCTAGTTGTTCGGCGGTTGCGTCTCATATATGCAGACGTTATAATACCCACTGCAGCGTTGCGATGTGACACTTAAAAGAGACCCTCACATAAACGCAGCGTTCTGTAAGTATTTGCAGAAAGAGCTATTTCAGTCCTGTCTGATGTTTCACAGCGATGCCGTGAATTGATAACAAAGCAAGTAATTTTTTTTCATCCTACGGCTTTAGGTCCGCAGGGCCCTCTGTTAGATCCAAGCAGACATTCGACGTATTTTACATTACATATATTATGAGTAGCATGTTATACTTCATTTAGAAATTAAATACTGCGGTAGTACGGATTAAAAAAATACACGGAGAGCTTATATTCGTTCATGATGAGTACTACAATAAGTCGAAATTAACTGGAAGATATTTTTTATGACGAGCCGTATCGACAACGGGTATGGAACAGGGAGAGAAAGAGGAACATGAGAACACACAGTTAGTGAATAGAAGCGAGAAGGAAGTGGCGTGACTCATAGACGAAGGAAAGGAGAATTAAACGTAATTGGGAGAGAGAATATTGGCCGTATAGCTTAGTTTTATAGGAAAACTCTATTAGGGTAACAGAAAGAAGGACTTCAGCTTGTTCTTGAAAGTAAGTAGGTCGCGAACTCTCCGCAGGGTGTAGGGTGGCTTTTTCCAGGAGCGGACAGCAGCAACGGTGAAGGAGTTTGCGAATGCATTTGTTTTACGAAAGGGAACAGCTTGGTACTAAATAAGTGTGACCGAGTGTTTCGATTATTATGGGATGACAGGTGTTTAATCTCTGGTGCGTGACACTGGGGTGCTTACTCACTGAAGAGCCAATGGAGGAGACACGTAATTCGCAACCACTCCTACTGGGTTATGTAGAGAACTGACGTCGTCATACGGAAAACGTTGTAGATGTAGCGCTTCCAAGCATTCATGGTCATCTGTACCTGTCTGGTGTTTTCAGTACTCATGCCGTGTTGAATTACGACAGAATGGTGGAAATCCGATAGAACAAGTGAATACATGAGTTTACCTTTCCCATACTGTGGAAATATGCTCTGAAATTTTTTGACGGTTCTGAGGCAAACGGAAGTCTTCCGACACAAGGCGACAGTATTTTCTATTCATTTTAAACGCCCATCCAAGGTTACATCCAAGTTCTTCACACCTTTCTGACAGAGTATTGGAATACCGTTCAATTGGAATAAGTGGCAACTTCTTTCAGGATTCTAATACATTAACCGTTTACTGCAGAAAGGCAATTATTCCGAACTTTGTAGATTTACGGTTTTTTTTTTCTTTTTTAAGGAGTGTGGTTCCTAGTGTACCAGTGGATTGTTTCACGCAAAAATGCGTGAGCGGTGATTCGTATGATGAAGTCGTTGCCAAGCCTGAAAAAGATTCTCACTATTTCAGAATACTATGACATAACTTTTCAGCTGAAAATCTACATAGTCTCGCGTGCAACATGAATAGAGCTAGCTTGACGATGGACACGTTTACGCTGAGGAAAAGTGTACAGTCATTGGAAATCCCTTCAAAGGAAGCCTACATATCTATATTACCTTCAAATATTACCATAATGCAAGACATCAAGAAGCTTTTAGTCTATACCACTCAAGACAATATGCAGTTTTGGAATTCTGACCCTTCATGGCCGACAACAGCAGCATCTTGTGATGTAGACGAAGATAACAGAGTAATGTAACCATGCAAACCTTCAAATAGCATTCAGAAATATGTAACAGACAATGTTTATTATAATAAAAGACTTTTATACGTTCAGTTCTATTCTAAAACAATTAGCTAAACCCTAAAATTAACTTCTAAATCCATTCTACTGCAGAAAAGAAACATGTCCAACACCAACAAAGTCCTCCCCTCTTTTCGCTTACGTCATACTTGACTTCTACACGTATATAACAAACACCAAAAAACCGCAAATACGTCAGGAGACAAAATGCGTTAAACTGCTTTTATTCCGTTGTTTGTGTCTAGTGTAAAAAACAGGAAATGTGGACACATTACAGTTCTGCAGTAAGCGGTTCATAAGTAGACATAATTTGTTCAGGATCGTGATATAACCAAAGCCGGAAGTGGAGGAATGGTTACAGACATATATGTTGGTCCACTATTTAAACGCACAGTAACTTAAACAACATTGACTGTCATAAACGATTCATTGTAAGAGTACCCAGTTCTGTTCGAACTTAGACGCATTAATGGAAGCTAGCATCGACCATGTGATTAATATAGTAAAATGGTGCAAAATTTCGACACACATTTGAACTCATTGGCGTGGTTACGTGGAAAGTTAATGTTTCATGGAAATCCAGGTGACGACTTCAGAGCGAGGGTTCTGCAGTCGAGTTTAGACAGATGATGCAGCCACTGACCTCTAAAGCGCTATCGAAAGTAAAGAACCGTGGCGCGAGAATCGTGACGGAGCTTTCTGCACGGAGCCTCGTGGCGCCTCGGCAAGGGCGCATCTTCCGGCTTTCATGATCGACTATCAGCTGTTCTCCTTGAGAGCGAAATACAGCGAGTGCACCGGTCTATGCTGCCCTCATTTTCTGTCAGCTACTTGCCGTTCAGATGCTATTGGCGTGAGGGGAGCAAAAGACGACGGGGAATTCCGTGACACGACGATCAACGTCAAATATTGAGACAAGTACATATACGTTCGTGCAAGACCATTAGCAAAGACAGAGGTACCAAGTACTTAAAAATCCATACAGTCCTACAGAATCAAAAAAGTTTTCAATTTTCTAAAAAGTAGTATGAAAATTAGAGAAGCATGTGCACCAGACTGTATTAACGTGGAACTTTTAAGATATGCAGATCGTTTTTCTGATATCAGATTATAAAATTTCTTTCATGAAGTTTTGCATTGATGTAAAATAACTAACCGTTGGTAAATTTAAGGAGTGACACAAATTTTTAACAAATGTCAAAGAAACGACTTTGAAAGTTATAGAGGAATTATCTTCCTAAATTTAATTTATAAAATATTTACAAAAATAATAATAGATAATCATATAAACACCACAATTCATACTTTCCTATCAGAAGAAAAAAATGGATATCAGATACGCCATTCATGTAGTGATGTTGTTGTTGTGGTCTTCAGTCCTGAGACTGGTTTGATGCAGCACTCCATGCTACTCTACCCTGTGCAAGCTTCTTCATCTCCCAGTACCTACTGCAACCTACATCCTTCTGATTCTGCTTAGTGTATTCATCTCTTCGTCTCCCTCTACGATTTTTACCCTCCTCGCTGCCCTCCAATACTAAATTGGTGATCCCTTGATGCCTCAAAATAAGCTCTACTAACCGATCCCTTCTTCTAAGTTGTGACACACATTTCTCTTCGCTCCAATTCTATTCAATACCTCCTCAATAGTTATGTGATCTACCCGTCTAATCTTCAGCATTCTTCTGTATCACCACATTTCGGAAGCTTCTATTCTCTTCTTGTTAAACCTATTTATCCTCCACGTTTCACTTCCATACATGGCTACACTCCATACAAACACTTTCAGAAACGACTTCCTGACACTTAAATCTATACTCGGTGTTAACAAATTTCTCTTCTTCAGAAACGCTTTCCTTGCCATTGCCAGTCAACATTTTATATCCTCTCTACTTCGACCATCATCAGTTATTTTGCTCCCCAAATAGCAAAACTCATTTACTACTTTAAGCGTCTCCTTTCCTAATGTAATTCCCTCAGCATCACCCGATTTAATTCGACTACATTCCATTATCCTCGTTTTTCTTTTGTTGATGTTCATCTTATATCATCCTTTCAAGACACTGTCCATTCCGTTCAGCTGCTCTTGCAGGTCCTTTGCTGTCTCTGACAGAATTACAATGTCATCGGCGAACCTCAAAGTTTTTATTTCTTCTCTACGAATTTTAATTCTTACTCCGAATTTTTCATTTGTTTCCTTTACTGCTTGCTCAGTATACAGATTGAATAACATTGGGGATAGGCTACAACCCCATCTCACTCCTTTCCCAACCACTGCTTCCTTTTCATGCCCCTCGACTCTTATAACTGACATCTATTTTCTGTACAAATTGTAAATAGCCTTTCGCTCCCTGTATTTTACCCCAGCCACCTTCAGAATTTGAAAGAGAGTAGTGATGATATATTTACCATAAAAATAATTTTAGGGAAGCGACTGCAAGTCAATTTAGAGACGCAAAAATCTTTTTTCTTGACTTCGTAAAAGCTTTTGACAGAGTAAACAGAAAGAAACTACGGAACATAATGACTGAAATTGGATATCCTACACATCTTACTGAAGCTATAAAAAACGTACACAAGGACGCAAAAATAATAATAAAAGTTGGCAATAATAAAACTGAAGAAATCACTATCAGTAAGAGACTTAACATGGCCACAGATTGTCACCGACCTAATGTAATGTATATATAAATGCCTTGATTTACAACTGAGGGCAAGAAATAAATCTGGTTATGGAAATAAATATGTTAATAAGCTCACATACGCTAATTATGCAACAATTTAGGAAGAAAGTGAAGATGAACAACAAAAAGCAATGTATAAGGTACACTAATTAGGGAAAAGTGTAGATAACTACCGTATTTCAATAAAGGAAACTAATTACAACTCATCATGGAAAATACCCATCCACTCAAAAACAATAACAAATAAATACCTCACCCACGCACAAGACCAGCTTTAAAATTTTATAATGTGCTATATGGACAAGGATACAGGATACAGACAATATGGTAAACATATGTAAATCAATGTCCAGAATGAGAAACAAAACATTCCAAAACAAAATACGAAATTAAACAGAATTTAAATTTTATAATAGCACGGCTGGACCTGTAGTTCTATGTGAAAATCAGTAGACAATCCCTAGAAAACCTGATACAACTAAGCTACAAGCTGCAGAAGTAAGGTTCTTTGGGAAAGCTGCAGTAAAGCTACGTAAAAACCAGATATCTGTAATACCCTATTCATGAAAATATTGAAGACAATAATAAAATACTTTATAAACATCACCTACAAAGGATGAGTCTGGAGGCCACGCTTTACCAGCCAAGAAGAAGAAACGAAGTACAAACACTCAGATGAAGTGGCAGTGGAAAGTGAAGACAGAACAGGCACAAGTGCCTCAACTTTAAAGTGCAGAAGAAAAAGACCCATCCTTTATGGCTAACATCCTGATGTTTTCTGGAATCCGTTTTCAAATATGATCTCTATCAGAGTATTTCGTTATTTCCTCAAAATGGCAACTACTATAAAAATACGCTACAGATTTGAACGCGTCTTCTATTTCTTCTTCTTCAAATTTTATTTCTTCTTCTTCTTCTTCTTCTTCGAGGAGACATGGTCATAGGAAAAACGGCTGCGCTTGTGTCTGTTAGCCCCAATGCAGTACGATCGCCCTAGCTGTTTAGTTGGCAGCTATGTGTGTGGTCGATGCAGAACCTGATTTCATGGACTAACGCGTTATGATATCACATATGTCGGTCATACATTTATAACTGGATTATTTTACCTTTAATCCTTTTAAGTTAACAGACAAGTCAGAGAAAAATATTAGTAAACACCTGAAATTACAGGATAAATCTAGCAGCATTAATGATGTTGACGATACGACATGATTATAGTTTAGACAAAAGAAATGTTTAAAAGTAACGTATCTGCGAACCGTGGTATTACATAAATTGCTGATACAAGTAAGAATCAGGTATGTTTGAGTGGTGACCTCACGTAAACTGTGGATTCAAAGTATTTAACAAGCACTCAGAAAATTATTCCAAGTCCAGAAAAAATAAGTAACTCATGCATCTGCTCAGCTGCTAAGTCCACAGACCGACCCACTAACACCGTCTGTCCAAACCATAATGACTAATGACCAGCAAAACATCACAAACCTATTACAGCTCGCCCTTATATACTTGATGTGGCGTCACGTAGTACTGAATTCATATTAGACAAATAATAAAGCTAACTGAACATACACATATGTTACAAGAACAGAATCAAAATTATCGTGATAACTTTGTTACCTCTTATTAATTTAACAGCACAGTATTAAACAAGTCACAACAAAATTCACAAAGCAGGTCTGCACCCTGTCTTACAGTGTGAAAGAAAAGAGGGTACAATTATACGAGGGGCGTTTGAAAAGTCCGGGCGAAGTCCGAGAGATGGCACCACCGGCGCGTATCGAGTTCATGTTTAGTTAGTAGCATCTTTGGAAAGAACGCACACCAAGTTTCACCCATATTGGCCTATTTCTTTCTGTTTCGCATTCGTGTGAATCAAGGAAGTCGAGTGATTGTCAAAAAACGGACGAAAAAGAATTTAGTGTGTGATTAAACATTACTTTATGAAAGGCAAAACGCCTCAGGAAACTAAAGAGAAGCTTGATAAACATTATGGTGACTCTGCACCTGCGATTAAAACAGTTTATAAGTGCTTTCAAAATTTTCGGAGCCGTCATATGGGCACAGGTGATGCTGAACGTTCTGGACGCCCTGTGGAGGTAACAACTCCAGAAATCATTGATAAAATCCATGAAATGGCGATGGATAACAGAAGAGTTAAGGTGCGTGAGACTGCTAGTGTTATGGGCGTCTCGAATGAACGGGTACATAATATTTTGCGTAAAAATTTGGACATGAGGAAGTTATCCGCAAGATGGGTTCCGCAATTGCTCACGCTTGATCAGAAAAGGAATCGTGTGAAGTGTTGCAAGGATTGTTTGCAGCTGTTCAGGAAGAATCCGCAGGACTTTAAGTGTCGTTTCGTCACTGTGGATGAAACATGGATACATTACTAAACTCCTCAGACCAAACAAAAATCTAAACAATGGTTTCCAAGGGAGAATCTGCACCTTCGGCCGGAAAGGTTATGGCAACGATCTTTTGGGATTCGCAAGGAATAATCCTCATTGACCATGTGGAAAAGGGTAAAACCTTTACAGTGCACATTATTCATGCAAGAAAAACGCCGGCGATTGGACAGCAAAAAAGTCCTTTTCCATCACGACAGTGCACCAGCACACACCTCAGCAGTTGTGGTCGCAAAATTAATGGAAATAGGATTCCAACTCGTTTCACATCCCCCTGTTCTCCAGACTTGGCTCCCTTGGACTACTATTTGTTCCCCAATTTGAAGAAATGGCTGGCAGACAAAGATTTTATTCAAACGAGGAGGTGAATGCAGCAACGAATATCTATTTTGCAGACTGGGATAATTCCTATTATTCGGAAGGGATCAACAAATTAGAACAGTAGAACAGCTTTGGACGAAGTGTATAAGTCTAAAAGGAGACTATGTCGAAAGATAAAAAAGGTTTACCCCAAACAAGTAAGGAAAGTACTTTTTTTTTTTTTTTTGCACGGTCTTTTCAAACGCCCCCCAGAGATACTGACGGAAAAAGTTAATTAATCCAGAGCAATGAAATTTTGGAAATACCTTTGTCTATATAAAATACACTACTGGTCATTAAACTTGCTACACCAAGAAGGAATGCAGATGATAAACGGTTATTCATTGGACAAATATATTATACTAGAACTGACATGTGATTACATTTTCACGCAATTTGTGTGCATAGATCCTGAGAAATCAGTACCCAGAACAACCACCTCTGGCCGGAATAACGGCCTTGATACGCCTGGCGATTGAGTCAAACAGAGCTTGGATGGCGTGTACAGGTACAGCTGCCCATGCATCTTCAACACGGTATCACAGATCATCAAGAGTAGTGACTGGCGTATGACGACCCAGTTGCTCGGCCACCATTGACCAGACGTTTTCAATTGGTGAGAGATCTGGAGGATGCGCTGGCAAGGGCAGCAGTCGAACATTTTCTGTATCCAGAATGGCCCGTACAGGTCCTGCAACATGCGGTCGTGCATTATCCTGCAGAAATGTAGGGTTTCGCAGGGATCGAATGAAGGGTAGAGACATGGGTCGTAACACATCTGAAATATAACGTCCACTATTCAAAGTGCCGTCGCGAACAAGAGGTGACCGAGACGTGTTGCGGTGGCCCGGTGTAGTGTTAAGCTCCCTCTATACAGCTTAAGCGTTTCCGTGGACTTACTTGTTGAAGAATGCTGGTTCTGCTTTCTTGCAGCGCCGATGTCTTCTGCTAGCACCGGACGCTTCTCCGAAGATTTCACTGCTAGGAAGGGGAAATTTTCGCTCTCTCGCTCTCTCTCTCTCTCTCTCTCTCTGTTATTTAAAGAGAAGCAACTCGTGGAATATCATTCAATGCACCAGAACGTATTTATTTCCACTTTGTACAAAAAAAAACAGCTGAACTTTATGACGTAAGCACATTACCGGGCACTCAAGATCAGTTAATTACACATTTTTGAACAGAATTAATACATAAGCTTTTATCGTGGCTGACTATCCACGTCCAGTCCACGTACTTTCAACAGCAGTTCAACGTCTACTAAACAGTCACTATCTCGAGTCACTCCATTTGTTTTTCAACAATACAAAGCTACATTACTCTTTGCAGCAGGCCACAGAGGCTCCATGACGTAGTTAATTAGTCTTGGCAGGTCGCGCTGAACAGTTGTCAGCGCCGACGAATATGTCCCTTCCAGTTCCGCCCGCACAAACAATGAATGGGTGCAGTATCCCATGTTCATCCTTACGCCCTGCTTTAAAATAACGCGTGTTCGAAACGGCTGGAACACAAGTGTCTCCAGACTTTGGTAAAATTCTGGGGGCACTATATATCCCTCCCCTTAGCTCGAACACTCGTTATTTTGCTCACAACATATATTTTAATAATTTTTTTCTTAACACTTATCTTGTTACTTTGCACTACATAAAAACATTAGGTACAAAAACTCTCTTCTCTCTCCGGTATTTCATTAAGCTGTTAGTAATATCTTTCATAGACATAGTAGTATGATAAACTAATAGTACAACAAGTATTAGCTCTTTCCAATAGATTTATCTACTCTTGCTTCCAGGATTGAGCCAAAATAAATCCCTCCCATTAGCCAGTTTCAAAGTTCAGGCGTTATTCTGAGTCGAGCCTTTACTTTTTTTTCTTTAGAAGTTGTTGCAATTATATCCACCCGTTTCCCGGGTCTGAAAAAAATTAGTTGTACTGGGGGGTTTCTCTTTTTTGTATCTCCTCGCGCAGCACTCGTCTTTTCTATTTAAAAAAATTTAGAATTCAAATTTACCAAGAGAAACTTTCCACTACAATCTCAGGTCACTATACCACCCTTTCCCTTTGGGTTTCAGTCTACGTAAGGGTTGATACTATGAAAACATCTTCTTCCTCATCCTTGGGTAAGTACGCCCCCTTCCATTTATACTAAACTATAGTACAGGTCAATCCCCTTTATGGTGCCCCTGCCCGCACAGTATAGGTCAGCCTCCTCTGGGTCTGCCTACCTGCCGCTCTTTCTCTCATTTCATTTATATCGGATGCTCCCTCCCTATCTTCTCTAACAATGATTCATAGTCTTGCCTCTTTCGTACTCCTCTGCACACTATTTTATTTAAAATTTCTATCTACCTCTCCTTTCCTCCTCCTGAGTCATTGAGCCTAGCTGCTTCAATTCTTCGCTTGTCTTTGCTTACAGCTCACTTATATAGCCTTAATAACTAATATGTTTCGTCCATGGTTGTAACTTTATTTCTTTTCTTCTGGCTATTCGGTCTGCACTATCCTATTATTCATCAGAGACTTATTTGACTCGATACCTCTGGCTTAATATCTATTTCTTTTTACCTCCATTCATATTACTTTGTACTACTAGAGCTACGAATACAGGTGGATATACTTGAGGACAATATTATGGAAATGGAAGAGGATGTAGATGAAGATGAAATGGGAGATATGATACTGCGTGAAGAGTTTGACAGAGCACTGAAAGACCTGAGTCGAAACAAGGCAACCGGAGTAGACAATATTCCATTGGAACTACTGACGACCGTGGGAGAGCCAGTCCTGACAAAACTCTACCATCTGGTGAGCAAGATGTATGAAACAGGCGAAATACCCTCAGACTTCAAGAAGAATATAATAATTCCAATCCCAAAGAAAGCAGGTGTTGACAGATGTGAAAATTACCGAACTATCAGCTTAATAAGTCACAGCTGCAAAATACTAACACGAATTCTTTACAGACGAATGGAAAAACTAGTAGAAGCCAACCTCGGGGAAGATCAGTTTGGATTCCGCAGAAACACTGGAACACGTGAGGCAATACTGACCTTACGACTTATCTTAGAAGAACGATTAAGGAAAGGTAAACCTACGTTTCTAGCATTTGTAGACTTAGAGAAAGCTCTTGACAATGTTGACTGGAATACTCTCTTTCAAATTCTAAAGGTGGCAGGGGTAAAATACAGGGAGCGAAAGGCTATTTACAATTTGTACAGAAACCAGATGGCAGTTATAAGAGTCGAGGGACATGAAAGGGAAGCAGTGGTTGGGAAGGGAGTAAGACAGGGTTGTAGCCTCTCCCCGATGTTGTTCAATCTGTATATTGAGCAAGCAGTAAAGGAAACAAAAGAAAAATTCGGAGTAGGTATTAAAATTCATGGAGAAGAAATAAAAACTTTGAGGTTCGCCGATGACATTGTAATTCTGTCAGAGACAGCAAAGGACTTGGAAGAGCAGTTGAATGGAATGGACAGTGTCTTGAAAGGAGGATATAAGATGAACATCAACAAAAGCAAAACAAGGATAATGGAATGTAGTCTAATTAAGTCGGGTGATGCTGAGGGAATTAGATTAGGAAATGAGGCACTTAAAGTAGTAAAGGAGTTTTGCTATTTGGGGAGCAAAATAACTGATGATGGTCGAAGTAGAGAGGATATAAAATGTAGGCTGGCAATAGCAAGGAAAGCGTTTCTGAAGAAGAGAAATTTGTTAACATCCAGTATTGATTTAAGTGTCAGGAAGTCATTTCTGAAAGTATTCGTATGGAGTGTAGCCATGTATGAAAGTGAAACATGGACGATAAATAGTTTGGACAAGAAGAGAATAGAAGCTTTCGAAATGTGGTGCTACAGAAGAATGCTGAAGATTAGATGGGTAGATCACATAACTAATGAGGAAGTATTGAATAGGATTGGGGAGAAGAGAAGTTTGTGGCACAACTTGACCAGAAGATGGGATCGGTTGGTAGGACATGTTCTGAGGCATCAAGGGATCACCAATTTAGTATTGGAGGGCAGCGTGGAGGGTAAAAATCGTAGAGGAAGACCAAGAGATGAATACACTAAACAGATTCAGAAGGATGTAGGTTTGCAATAGGTACTGGGAGATGAAAAAGCTTGCACAGGATAGAGTAGCATGGAGAGCTGCATCAAACCAATCTCAGGACTGAAGACCACAACAACAACAACATACACCTCGTCGCCCCTTGTTCATTTCGCTTACTTGTCTCGATAACTAGTTTTCATCAGAAAACACATCAGATCTTCACTCTGTCCTCCAATGAGCTCACGCTTGACATAATCGAAGTCGCAAACGGCGGTGGTTTGGGCTCATTAGAACGCACGCTACACGGCGTCTGTCACAGAGCTTCCTTGAAGTAATCGATTTCTAACAGTTCATTGCGTCACTGTGGTGCCAGCTGCTGCACCAATTGACGCTGCAGATGCAGCATGATGCGCCAGAGCCACACGCAGAACATGGTGATCTTCCCTCTCGGTAGTGGCACGTGGCCGCCCGGAGTCCAGTCTTCTTGAGACCGTACATTGCCGTGACCACTGCAGTCAGCAGTCATGCACAGTGGCTACATTCGTGCCAAGTCTTTCTGCAGTATCGCAGAAGGAATATTCAGCTTCTCGTAGCTCTGTTACATGATATCGTTCAAACTCAATGCAGCGTTGATGGTGGCGTCTCTGACGCCTTCGACGCGTTCTTAGCTAATATCAGCTCACCAAGTTCAGCCTCACAGATGACGGACGCCCACGTCCGTTACAGCTTGTGTTTAAAGCAAAACTGTTTCACGTACTCATATTGGCGCCACTAGGACTACTCTTACGCGACTGGCGAGAAATTTGAGTAGACGTCATTTTTAGCATTTAGAAGCGCGCCTACGAACTTTCGTTTATGTCGCACAAATCTTTCTTAATATTACGATTTTTCTTCCTTCAGTGAATGTATAGGGTGTTCCAAGAGGAATGGACAAAATTCAGGGATATTACAGGAACGTTTACTCGAAGGGAAAAGGTCTAGTGAACAGGGGCTCGAAAACATGTACCTTAACTGCAAAGAGCACTTTTTTGTCTTCGGTACATTGAATCACAATCTATTGGTTATGACCTGTAGATTAAAACTGAAGAAACTGCAAAAAGGTGGGAATTTAAGGAGATGGGACCTGGATAAACTAAAAGAACCAGAGGTTGTACAGAGATTCAGGGAGAGTATAAGGGAGCAATTGACAGGAATGGGGGAAATAAATACAGTAGAAGAAGAATGGGTAGCTTTGAGGGATGAAGTAGTGAAGGCAGCAGAGGATCAAGTAGGTAAAAAGACGAGGGCTAGTAGAAATCCTTGGGTAACAGAAGAAATATTGAATTTAATTGATGAAAGGAGAAAATATAAAAATGCAGTAAGTGAAACAGGCAAAAAGGAATACAAACGTCTCAAAAATGAGATCGACAGGAAGTGCAAAATGGCTAAGCAGGGATGGCTAGAGGACAAATGTAAGGATGTAGAGGCCTATCTCACTAGGGGTAAGATAGATACCGCCTACAGGAAAATTAAAGAGACCTTTGGAGATAAGAGAACGACTTGTATGAATTTCAAGAGCTCAGATGGAAACCCAGTTCTAAGCAAAGAAGGAAAAGCAGAAAGGTGGAAGGAGTATATAGAGGGTCTATACAAGTGCAATGTACTTGAGGACAATATTATGGAAATGGAAGAGGATGTAGATGAAGATGAAATGGGAGATATGATACTGCGTGAAGAGTTTGACAGAGCACTGAAAGACCTGAGTCGAAACAAGGCCCCCGGAGTAGACAATATTCCATTGGAACTACTGACGGCCGTGGGAGAGCCAGTCCTGACAAAACTCTACCATCTGGTGAGCAAGATGTATGAAACAGGCGAAATACCCTCAGACTTCAAGAAGAATATAATAATTCCAATCCCAAAGAAAGCAGGTGTTGACAGATGTGAAAATTACCGAACTATCAGCTTAATAAGTCACAGCTGCAAAATACTAACACGAATTCTTTACAGACGAATGAAAAAACTAGTAGAAGCCAACCTCGGGGAAGATCAGTTTGGATTCCGTAGAAACACTGGAACACGTGAGGCAATACTGACCTTACGACTTATCTTAGAAGAAAGATTAAGGAAAGGCAAACCTACGTTTCTAGCATTTGTAGACTTAGAGAAAGCTTTTGACAATGTTGACTGGAATACTCTCTTTCAAATTCTAAAGGTGGCAGGGGTAAAATACAGGGAGCGAAAGGCTATTTACAATTTGTACAGAAACCAGATGGCAGTTATAAGAGTTGAGGGACATGAAAGGGAAGCAGTGGTTGGGAAGGGAGTAAGACAGAGTTGTAGTCTCTCCCCGATGTTGTTCAATCTGTATATTCAGCAAGCAGTAAAGGAAACAAAAGAAAAATTCGGAGTAGGTATTAAAATTCATGGAGAAGAAATAAAAACTTTGAGGTTCGCCGATGACATTGTAATTCTGTCAGAGACAGCAAAGGACTTGGAAGAGCAGTTGAATGGAATGGACAGTGTCTTGAAAGGAGGATATAAGATGAACATTAACAAAAGCAAAACAAGGATAATGGAATGTAGTCTAATTAAGTCGGGTGATGCTGAGGGAATTAGATTAGGAAATGAGGCACTTAAAGTAGTAAAGGAGTTTTGCTATTTGGGGAGCAAAATAACTGATGATGGTCGAAGTAGAGAGGATATAAAATGTAGGCTGGCAATGGCAAGGAAAGCGTTTCTGAAGAAGAGAAATTTGTTAACATCCAGTATTGATTTAAGTGTCAGGAAGTCATTTCTGAAAGTATTCGTATGGAGTGTAGCCATGTATGGAAGTGAAACATGGACGATAAATAGTTTGGACAAGAAGAGAATAGAAGCTTTCGAAATGTGGTGCTACAGAAGAATGCTGAAGATTAGATGGGTGGATCACATAACTAATGAGGAAGTACTGAATAGGATTGGGGAGAAGAGAAGTTTGTGGCACAACTTGACCAGAAGAAGGGATCGTTTGGTAGGACATGTTCTGAGACATCAAGGGATCACCAATTTAGTATTGGAGGGCAGCGTGGAGGGTAAAAATCGTAGAGGGAGACCAAGAGATGAATACACTAAGCAGATTCAGAAGGATGTAGGTTGCAGTAGGTACTGGGAGATGAAAAAGCTTGCACAGGATAGAGTAGCATGGAGAGCTGCATCAAACCAGTCTCAGGACTGAAGTCCACAACAACAACAACAACATTGAAACACATCTCTTCTACAGAACAAGTGGTCATAGGTCCAAGGCCGGTAGAAGAACAATTTTCCACACAACTAACTTGTCATTTGGAGCCAACACTCCCCTTTATGCTCTCGTACACATTCACATGTGTCAGTTAACCCCAACAATTGTGATCTGCAGTGTATGCAAATCTTGCACTTATGAGGCCCTCTCAAACTGGCACCTCAAGCGGCCACTACTAATTATGGTCCAGTCGTAGACAAAAAAAAAAAAAAAAAAAAAAAAAAAAAAAAAAAAAAAAAAAAAAAAAAAAAAAACTGATCGTCGATTGGCCGCCGCAGAGGCCAAGTTCGAGTCGTCTACTTCAGTTGGTCAATGGTCTGGCAACACCTCATCTACATCTACATCTACATGGATACTCTGCAAATGACATTTAAGTGCGCGGCAGTGGGATTGTAAGGGATCCGTGATCCCATAAGCATAGATGCCGGTATCCGACGCCCAGGTCGATAGTAGACAGGAGTCGATGGTCAAGCGCTGCAGGAGGCAGTGCGACGAGTGTCGAGTGACAAGTGGTGCGAGAGAGACAGGCAAGAATGGTGGTCGAGTAAGTTGTAAACGGCAAAATTCACCGGAGTATGACGAGTGAACACATCCCCCTGATCGTCGTGGGGTTGAGCCTCAGTAATACCGATTCGTGAGTGATATGAAACCAGAAGTGACAAGTGCCGAATTACGTGTTTCGCGTCAACCGCGTCGGCCAGCAACAACCATGGATTGCAGTGAGGATTGTTGTGAATGTTAACCATCATCATTGCGTGTGACGAAGTAATTAAAATCAGCAATCAATAAAAGGATATAACAGTAATTAGACGTGTAAGGTGAAGGTATCAACTGCCTCAGAATTTGTGTGTAAGTAGGAAATATATATCAGTTTTTACATCGCAACCTTTATGGTCCTTAATAATAGACAAACTTTCAATCAATCCACTATTCAGACTCAGAACATCCGCACTCGGTTGAAATAACCCCGAAACCACAGCAGAAACACCTATAGCCTTTCATCCATTAAGCACACGGTCATATAATTATAATAATTAACTGTTTGGCGGCTTCAGTAAATTACATAAAACCCAATGAAGGAATTTAATCGGCGGTGTTTCATCTTGGCTCCCATGAAAAGGACTGTTGCAATCTTCGGATCCGAACAATGATTTATTAAGCACCATTTTTGGTTTCAGTGGAATGACATTTGCGATTATCGGACAATTTTAGTGCAAGAGCAATCCGATATTGTCGTTACCGTGACTAAAATTAGAGTGCTTCAACTAGAAACATTGTGATATAACGTATTTATGGTGAAATTAGAAATCGCGGGAACGAAGCACATTATTTAGACAATCCAGTGCAAAAGTGACTGAGGAACAGTAAACAATTTCTTTTTGCAAGTTCAAGTGACAAAAGCAGTGTTAATGAACAATGTATTGAAGTATGGACACGAAAACCTGCCTGAAGTACTGTAAAATTCATACTCCTAAGACAAGGCGCGTTTGTGCATAATTGCGAGTGAACCTGCCAAAATTCCGTTACGAAAGTATCAGGAATATGTTTTCAAGTGACTTTGTATCCGAAATTGTTTTTTGAACGATGTAAATCGCTCAATTTGATGTGGATCCATAAACTGTTACCGTATTTGCGAGTGTTGACTGTGGCGCAATTGTTGGATGACATCACTCAGACTCTGTGAGCGGCTAGCCCGCCGATCAACGAAATACGTGACAGCAGCTCCATCCCGTCGCCAACATCCGAACTAAGAGACTGCGTCAGCGCGATTCGCCGCGGACGTAAACAGTGCACACGCCACTACACACCACCTACCACGACGCTTCGCCTGACAGCCGCCGCGCCGGAGGAGCCAACGCGAACACGACTAGTAGCGAGACTTCAAACGTCAAAACAACGCGACTTCGACGAGCGTCGAGGGGTGAGCGAAGACGATTTGCTGGCGCGAGAATAATTAGTATTGCACTATCTTCAGAGCGCGGAAGGATCTTCAAATTAAATTTGTCAATTGCAGAAAATATAAAAACAATGTCTTTTAACATTTTTTTTTGTAAATTTGCTCTGAAGCATGGTATGCTAATATGCTCGTGTTTTCATGCTGTACAGCACAGAATAGTGTCTCATTTGCATTATTTATTGCAAACTACATGTTTATATCTCTTCTAAGTTGTGTGTACGTTACTTCGAGATTTTGTGTATAAAAGCAGTCATTGATGTTTGATGTGGATAGGCTTCCGTAATTTATGGTGTTCAATGGAGAGGTCTGTTTCGCCAGTCTGGGTTAACCTAATACAGTGAAGGATTATTTCATTACTAGGTAATTAGTGAGTGTTTGGGTTACTAGGAGATCATTTTATTTTTCTTGTCAGTGCATAGTGAATAATTGAGAATGGATCCTGAATTGAAAGAAAAAGTTGTGGAGGAGGTAGTTAGAAAAATGGGTATAGTTCGGGAGGACAAGGATGAGTCAGGAATTGGTAGTAGTGGAATGTCAATGGTCAGCCCATTGGGTCATTCAACCGGTTACCCTGAGACACCAGTAAAACCAATTAGAAAGGAACTGAGTCTAGAGGATGGAGGATCGCAGTCAATAATATTTAAGATGCTCCAAGAAATCAACAAGCGAATAGAAGGGATGTCCAAAGGAAATGAAGAAATCAAGAAAGAGAACAATGAAATCAAGAGAAGTATGGCAGAGATGTTCCAAGAAAACCAAGAAAGCTTAAGGAAAGGCCTACAGGGATTCCAGGAACAGATGAGAATAACTCTTAAGGAGAGAGATGACAAGCTTCAGGTGAAGGTAGATCGACTCCAAGAAGAGATGAACGATATGAGATTAGACATAATTGGAAAAGCTGAGGAAGATGTCAAGGACGTCAAAACTGAATTGGAAGGGAGAATGCAAGATATGGAAGCACACCAGAACCAACAGATTGAAGACATGGTACAAATGCAAGAGCAGTGCCAGGTTAGTATTGGTAAATTGGGGAAAAAGGCAAGTGAAATTGGAGGAAGCTGTGGAACGTACAGTCACAAATGAGATCAAACAGATGCAGGAGGGAGTCCAACAGCTAGAAACTAAAACTGAAGAGATTGATAGGAAGATAAATAGTGCCACCTTAACAGCAGGGGAAGGCAAGTCCGTTACATTAGTAACTGCTGATAATAGGTATACCCAGACCCACATGGGGCAAAAATATAAACCCAAAGGGGCATTGTATCCAATGATATTTACTAAGTGGTTACGAGGAGTTTTCCCAGCACACTTACGAGATGGAGATAAAATTCAGTTCGCAATAGACAGAATGGAAGGCGAAGCTTTCACCTGGGGAGTTAGGAAGAAAGAAGAAGTTACCAGTGTGGTGTCACCGCCAGACACAACACTTGCTAGGTTGGTAGCCTTTAAATCGGCCGCTGTCCGGTAGTATATGTCAGACCCGCGCGTCGCCACTATCAGTGATTGCAGACCGAGCGCCGCCACACGGCAGGTCTAGAGAGACTTCCTAGCACTCGCCCCAGTTGTACAGCCGACTTTGCTAGCGATGGTTCACTGACAAATTACGCTCTCATTTGCCGAGACGATAGTTAGCATAGCCTTCAGCTACGTCATTTACTACGACATAGCAAGGCGCCATTATCAATTGCTATTTATCTTGTGATGCATGTACCGTCAGACCGATGTTCACCAATTATGGATTAAAGTTAAGTATTCCAGAAGCTACGTACTATTTTTGCTACTATAAAGACCTTGTTCTGTTCCAGACCCTACGCCATCCTGCGTGAGCTTAAACGCCTGCCTTTCGGCTACCTGTCATAGTGGATTGGCTGTCATGCCAGTCCACAAAAGTTGGCGACGAGGATGGGATTTCCAACTTTTGTGGACTGGCAAGACAGCCAATCCACTATGACAGGTAGCTGAAAGGCAGGCGTTTAAGCTCACGCAGGATGGCGTAGGGTCTGGAACAGAACAAGGTCTTTATAGTAGCAAAATTAGTACGTAGCTTCTGGAATACTTAACTTTAATCCATAATTGGTGAACATCGGTCTGACGGTACATGCATCACAAGATAAATAGCAGTTGATAATGGCGCCTTGCTATGTCGTAGTAAATGACGTAGCTGAAGGCTATGCTAACTATCGTCTCGGCAAATGAGAGCGTAATTTGTCAGTGAACCATCGCTAGCAAAGTCGGCTGTACAACTGGGGCGAGTGCTAGGAAGTCTCTCTAGACCTGCCGTGTGGCGGCGCTCGGTCTGCCATCACTGATAGTGGCGACGCGCGGGTCCGACGTATACTACCGGACCGCGGCCAATTTAAAGGCTACCACCTAGCAAGTGTGGTGTCCGGCGGTGACACCACAACCAGCTACAGTCAATTTGAGGAAGAGTTTTTAAAGAAACTGTTGTAACCACAACCAACTGCGGGAACGCCTTGGGCTGCGGATCGGAGCTGCCAGGCGGGGAAGCCACCGGCAGTGGAGCACGCACCACCGGGTAACCACAAGGACGAGTCGGACGACAGACCAACGACAACCGACAACGACCGACTGTGACCGACACAACAAGGAAGAGATAAACAACGGAGGCTTGTAGAAACCATAACACCAAACACCAACAGTAAATCCACTCGGAACCAGAGCCAGGCAAAAGTCAACAACGAGCAATGACAAGAACGCAGTACCGCCGAGATAGAAACTCAATCCAGAGCGAGTACCAGACTGACTGGACTAGGGCTTTTTTTTTTCTTTATTGTGATTTTAAACACCTTATACAAAGGCGGGCTGTCAGCAGCACAATACGCCGCTCTTCAGCCTTGAGTTTGACAACAAGTAGTACATAAAGGTGGCACAGAGTAGACAGTAAAAACGGTGGGCAAAAAATGTAGACACTAAAAAATCGAAAAAACATGGAGCCGTTCACGCTGGACGAGAAACATCACTAACACGAGGCGACACGGTGCACATAACATGGATGATGGCGACGGCACGTGAACGGTGGTGACGTGACGGCGAACAACACTACACACAAACGAAGGCACACACACGAAACACTGACGGCGATGATCTCCGGCGAGCGAATGTTCACTGAGCGTGTACGAGTCTGGGGACCTGCCAAGAGAGGAGGTGGAGGAGGAGGAAGGGGAAGGGGAATGGGAGAGGGGAGAGCAGAGATGCCATGGGCAAAGGAGAGAGGGGGAGGGAGGAAGGGGGAGGGGAATCCCCGGGGAGAGGGGAGGAGGGAGGGGGGAAAGGAAAGAGAAGGGAAGGGAAGGGAGGGAGGGAGGGTGCCTAAAGGAAAGGACACAGGAGGTGGGGGGGAGGATCAAAGTTGATAGGAGGGGTAGATGCTGGGGAGGAGGACATCATCAGGGAGGGGGAGCTGGCGGAAGCCACCTTGGGAGAGGGTAAGGAGGGTGGAGAGATGGAGACCGGGTGGGACGTGCGAATACAGGCGCGGCAGCGGGTGGGAGTGGGAGAGGATCGGGGAGACGAGCGGGTGAGGAGGATCGAGTTTGCGGGAGGTGTACAAGATCTGTATCTTTCAAGGAAAAGGAGGAGGTGGGAGAAGGGGATGAGATTTACAGGATCCGCGTGGGGGAGGGGAGACAGATGCGATAGGCGAGGCGGAGAGCATGACGTTCAAGGATTTGGAGGGATTTATAAAAGGTAGGGGGGGCGGAGATCCAAGCCGGATGGGCATAACAAAGGATAGGGCGGATGAGGGACTTATAGGTGTGGAGGATGGTGGAAGGGTCCAGACCCCACAAACGGCCAGAGAGGAGCTTGAGGAGACTGAGTGGGGAGCGTACTTTGGCTTGGATTGTCCGGAGGTGGGGAGTCCAGGAGAGGCGACATTCGAGGGTGACGCCAAGGTACATAAGGGTGGGAGTGAGGGCGATAGGACGGCCATAGATGGTGAGATAGAAATCAAGGAGCCAGAAGGAAGGGGTGGTTTTGCCTACAATGATCGCCTGGGTTTTGGAGGGATTGACCTTGAGCAACCACTGGTTGCACCAAGCGGTGAACCGGTCAATGGACTAGGGCAGAGCGGGTCCCTATATACGAAACCGGAGGAAGCGGCTATTGGCCGCTGTCTGCACGTGGCGTAGCGGTGGCGCCCTCGCTGCGCGAGAGCCGCTGCGCGGAATAGCCGCCGCGGATGCGCGTGTTCGACTTCCGCGGCGTGAGGTACTAGAGAAATACTGGTTCAAAAGTCACCAATGTGCAAACTTGAAGATTTACTACATCGCAAGTCCCTTAATACCTGGAGAGGTACCTTGAGAGAATTTGCTGAGCATCTGTGGGAGTTGAACGAAACATTGGAGCAGCCATTGAATGACGAAATAATGATATCAGCAGTTAAAAAAGGAGGTTAAGTCGTAGGATACAAGAAACTTATCTGGAAGCCTGATTAAAGATAAAGATACTTTAATGGAAGTATTGGAGCAATTAGAAATCATTCGTTCACAGGAAAATGACCAGATGCGTGGTCAGGATCAGGGTGGAAATAACTAAAGTCAAAGTCAGCTTAATGGCCCACCGAATTACAGATGTAGAGGTGGCGGGTAATGGACATAGGAACCATGGCAATGGTCGACAGTTTTACCACAATCATGGGAGAGATGATGATGATAATGACAGGAATTATGAGAGGGGAGAAGATAGTCGAAGGGATCATGAGGTACGAATTGAAGAAAGTTAGGTGTAGGGAGCCAGCGACTCTTTTGCTGGTATACCAAGTGGCGACTGGTACACTCCCACCTGGGTGAGACTTTATTTTTTATTTCAAGTTTCACTCTTCTACCATCTTTCTCTATCCTTAGGTTAAGAAAGTTAGTGTGTAGTAGTTAGGATTGGTAGTGGTCATCCAAGTAATTCAGACAGGAACCATGTAACAGATTTTTTTACAGGATAAGTAGTTACTGTTGACATAGAGTATGAGATGTCAAAGAATCAATAAGTCAAAAATCATCTTAGTGTCAGTACATTGCAAAATTATTAGTGCCAGAAGTAATAAAATGAGAACCAGATCAGAAAGCTAATGTTTATAACACGTGGTGAGAAGCTAATTGGTCAAACAAGAGTTTGTGTAATCTTACAGAGTTGTTTTATGAGGCATAAAAAAGGTCAAGCAATTGTAAGAGAATTGAAGTAATGTATCAGCTTGTAAGTAGATGAACATGTAAAGAAACAAATACACGAGGAGATAGTTGTTCGAATAAATGATGTGAAATATGATGAACGGAGTGGCCAAGGAGCCTGGAGTAGTATTTTTATGTAGTTGTTGTAGCGAATATGGAGGGTTGATGTAGTTTGAAGATGTATATCTATTTGCAGTTGAAGTTGTTGTTAAGTTGAGGGAGTAATGTGTAATGAAAAAAAATAGGTTAAATATATTTCAATTCTTTCAATTTAAATCTGTGTTTCATACTAGAATGTCGTGTTCCCAGTTTGGCACAGCTTTGCCACAGGAGACACGAAAGCGGTCGAAGCTGTCCGTCTTCTGGTCGGCTCCTGATCGTTGTCAGAATGGGGCCAGTTTTTGATTATGCAAAGACTTCTATTATTTGGAAAAGAACAACCCGGATTTCTTTACGTAATCAGTATGACATTTATAATCACCTAAGGGACCTTTAACAATGAACAATAAGAAAATTGCATTTGCAAATGAAATCATTAATCAATGGGGCAGCTATGAGTTGCACAGAAGACAAGGAGCGGCCTTCTGTCTACGACCAGGATGCCGCAGTATTCTCTGCTATAGTAAATGCTGTTTGATATTTACAAAAATAATATGACATTGAGGTAAAAAAAATAAAGGTAAAGAACAGAATAAGAAATCTGGTAAACACTAAATATATTCAAACAATTCTCACTAGCAAATTAGGGCTTATTTGTAAACAGTATAATTTACATAAGTACTTTTCTAACCGTATGGTGCGATCAGATTTCAGCCTGCCCTGTGCTGTCTCCTAGGTTCACGCTTTTGTCACAAATTAAAGTCATTACTTTTCTCCTTCGTTAAAGAAAATTCTTGCACTGTTCAACACCTTCATAACAATAACTTGCCAATTTACAGTTTCGAACATAAATTACTTGAATTTTATTAATTAATAATGTTGTCTGCACGCTGGCAAGACCGCTCACTTTTATAGCTTAAAGTCGACCTTCTTTACGCTTTCACATTACAAGCAGAAGTACATTAAAAATCTGAAGATCTACAAAAGTTTTTACTGTCATCTTTTATTTAGATCGAAGCGGTACGTTCAGTTCAGCTTCTGTTAAAAAAATGTTTCTTTGACTGCGCAGTCGAGGTATTAGCGTCCGCGCTAGGTGCGCATCTTTACAGTTACGTAAATTATATAAAACAAATGTCTTTCAAAGAATAGGTCTCATCTCATAAGTTGATCATTTAATATACAGATAGATGAATGCCTTTCCAAGGGTACTCAAAACTTTCATACGACGGAAATCCCAATAATATTACAATATATATTTATTTGCAGTTGAAGTTGCTGATAAGTTGAGGGAGTTATGTGTAATGAAATGTATGGAGTATGAGATGTTTGAAGTATTGAAGTATGTCATTTAGCACATGAGCAACATCTGTTTGAAAGTTATTTGTAGGAATACATGTTTATCTTAAGTATGCTGAATAAAACAGAGAGTGTAACTAATGAGTAATGAGTAATTCATGTATCCAATTAGCTATGAAAGTCAAGTATGGTTGGACTTACATCAAGTTTTTAGAAGCAGAATTCTGCCACTGTGTAATGAATAATAAGTATCCATATAGCAGATTTGGATTAATGTCAGTATAATAGGAAATACTGTATTTTTCATCTGATAATTAGTGATGGCAGTAAATGTTTGGCAAAATGAAATGGTCAGTAATTCAAAAGTTTCGTTGGGTGACCACATTAGTTATGGCGATGCAAATAGTTATGTAAGACATATTTAGTGGTATAATGGAGCATTTAATATTATTGAATCTGTAGAACTATGAGGGATTGTAAAATAATTGCATAAGTCAAGGTGTAAATGCTATATTTTGTTTTGATATTCAATTTCGCTTGTGTTAAGGACTCAAATGGATAAGTTGTGAATTTCTCCAACTTTAATGCGTGTTCACCAAGTGAGTTATATATTAGAATGGTAGTAGTATGGACAGCAGGAACCCCGCTGAAAGGACGGCATACCAAAGGGGTAGCTGGCATTCATCTAGTTTGTTTTCTTGTCTTTGCTGTAGCTAGTTATAAGAGATTAACCAGTAACAAATATGTAATTTATGGCCCAGACAAACATTTGAAAATGAAGATTTTTGGTAATTGAATGTAAGATAAGTTTGTAAAAATGTTTACCATGCTGTACTAATTAAGATAGATTCATGTTGTATGATGTTTCTGTAGGGGCAGTTTGCTACCGGAGTCAATAGTGTATTATTTGTGATACGATGTAATTATCAGTATTTGAACCAGAACTTACGTCCCTCATTTTCATTTATATGCTATGTGATAATTTTTTTCTATTATTCTTTTTCGCCTCTGGCTACAAAGAAGGTTTTTAGGGCGGGGATTTAAGGGATCCGTGATCCCATAAGCATAGATGCTAGTATCCGACGCCCAGGTCGATAGTAGACAGGAGTCGATGGTCAAGCGCTACAGGAGGCAGTGCGACGAGTGTCGAGTGCAGAGTAGCACTGGAGTGTGTCGAGTGACAAGTGGTGCGGGAGAGACAGGCAAGAATGGTGGTCGCGTGAGTTGTAAACGGCAAAATTCACCGGAGTATGACGAGTGAGCACGTCGCCCTGATCGTCGTGGGGTTGACCCTCACAAATACTGATTCGCGAGTGATATGAAACCAAAAGTGACAAATGTAAGTTAGAACTCAAAACTTTCTTTTATAATCATAGTTCCTGATCCCACTGAGTAAATAGATAGTAGAAACATTTGTTTCAGTGAGCACAATAAGAATGTGGACCTGTAGACCGGGAACTTTGGTCAGTGTGTTTTCCATCACTTTCTGCTTGATCGCAAAAATAATTTTCAGGCTCTCGTAAAAGAAGACGAAGCTTTATGTTATAATTACTATCCACCCACCACCCACACTACGATATTCAGTTAAAATACAGACACTATCTATCCTAATCAAATACACTAAAGTTACGTTGAGAGCGTTACAAGAATGGTAGCAAAATCGCAAATCAAAGATATGCAAAAACTAAGTCCATTTCATAACCACAGTACACGAAATATTCACCAGCTCAAAACAGAGGCGACCTCTCCGGTAAGTTCCAATTAAATGGTCTTTCGACCTGACTTCTAATTACCAAATTTAATTGCACGCCACAAAGGCGAAAAATAATCTCATCACTTGCCATGCAGTTTGGGTACATTATGGGCGGCACACTACTTCCGCGAAATCTAAGCGACCCAGGGCGGTGTACAGTCCTCGCAAGTTCACTTCCTACTTGTACCGAAATCATACGTTTAGTTGCAATGTGGCTGTGACGTCATCCGGGCAGTGCGTAAGCCGGCGTTTGGCTGACGCATACAGAGTGATAGCTCGGTGCGAAGTGTGTCTCACGGCCTCTCAGACCGTATTTACATATGGGCGCAGTGGACTGCCGAAGGAACATCTGCCGTCATCTGATGTATGCCCAGGTAGCTGCATCTAAGTGGCCACTTTCTCGGATGCATACTATTTAATAGCTCTGTTGTGTATCAATTTACAATCTTCGTAATTTTTATATGAGTGGAGTTAAGTTAGCTTTAATTACAGAAAAAACTTTAGCTCAACTGCATTTAAAATTTGCCGACTAGAATTTTTAGAACGTAATAGACTGTAGAACATGACCTCTGAACAACTTCTTTAAGGATCATTGTATTGACTGTTAATTACATCAAAGTATGAAACTTGTTGTATGTCTTTATTATTTAATGGATGCAATCAAGTGCTGTAATCAGAAATTTCTGTCATTAATACAAATGGTAATCTATTACACATAGCGACGTTTTTGTTCCCAATTTAGTATTTAGTAAATTACTTGAAAACTATTGTATGTAGCTAAATAGAGTCACGTAGTGAAGGTTTTCATATCAAACTGAAGCTTCATAAGTATTTTCATACTGCTGAGTCTAATATTTAGCGATTTCAGTTTTTTGTAAAAACACCGATTTTGACCAAACTGTTGTTGTTGTTGTGGTCTTCAGTCCTGAGACTGGTTTGATGCAGCTCTCCATGCTACTCTATCCTGTGCAAGCTTTTTCATCTCCCAGTACATACTGCAACCTACATCCTTCTGAATCTGCTTAATGTATTCATCTCTTGGTCTCCCTCTACGATTTTTACCCTCCACGCTGCCCTCCAATACTAAATTGGTGATCCCTTGATGCCTCAGAACATGTCCTACCAACCGATCCCTTCTTCGGGTCAAGTTGTGCCACAAACTTCTCTTCTCCCCAATCCTATTCAATACTTCCTCATTAGTTATGTGATCTACCCATCTAATCTTCAGCATTCTTCTGTAGCACCACATTTCGAAAGCTTCTATTCTCTTCTTGTCCAAACTATTTATCGTCCATGTTTCACTTCCATACCTGGCTACACTCCATACGAATACTTTCAGAAATGACTTCCTGACACTTAAATCAATACTGGATGTTAACAAATTTCTCATCTTCAAAAACGCTTTCCTTGTCATTGCCAGCCTACATTTTATATCCTCTCTACTTCGACCATCATCAGTTATTTTGCTCCCCAAATAGCAAAACTCCTTTACTACTTTAAGTGCCTCATTTCCTAATCTAATTCCCTCAGCATCACCCGACTTAATTAGACTACATTCCATTATCCTTGTTTTGCTTTTGTTGATGTTCATCTTATATCCTCCTTTCAAGACACTGTCCATTCCATTCAACTGCTCTTCCAAGTCCTTTGCTGTCTCTGACAGAATTACAATGTCATCGGCGAACCTCAAAGTTTTTATTTCTTATCCATGAATTTTAAAACCTACTCCGAATTTTTCTTTTGTTTCCTTTACTGCTTGCTCAATATACAGATTGAACAACATCGGGGAGAGGCTACAACCCTGTCTTGCTCCCTTCCCAACCACTGCTTCCCTTTCATGTCCCTCGACTCTTATAACTGCCATCTGGTTTCTGTACAAATTGTAAATAGCCTTTCGCTCCCTGTATTTTACCCCTGCCACCTTTAGAATTTGAAAGAGAGTATTCCAGTCAACATTGTCAAAAGCTTTCTCTAAGTCTACAAATGCTAGAAACGTAGGTTTGCCTTTACTTAATCTTTCTTCTAAGATAAGTCGTAAGGTCAGTATTGCCTCACGTGTTCCAGTGTTTCTACGGAATCCAAACTGATCTTCCCCGAGGTTGGCTTCTACTAGTTTTTCCATTCGTCTGTAAAGAATTCGTGTTAGTATTTTGCAGCTGTGACTTATTAAGCTGATAGTTCGGTAATTTTCACATCTGTCAACACCTGCTTTCTTTGGGATTGGAATTATTATATTCTTCTTGAAGTCTGACGGTATTTTGCCTATTTCGTACATCTTGCTCACCAGATGGTACAGTTTTGTCAGGACTGGCTCTCCCAAGGCCGTCAGTAGTTCCAATGGAATGTTGTCTACTCCGGGGGCCTTGTTTCGACTCAGGTCTTTCAGTGCTCTGTCAAACTCTTCACGCAGTATCATATCTCCCATTTCATCTTCATCTACATCCTCTTCCATTTCCATAATATTGTCCTCAAGTACATCGCCCTTGTATAGACCCTATATATACTATTTGCTCCAATCAAGCTGAGACTCAAACAGTTCATTGTGACATACATTTGCACATTCTGAACAGTTTTCAGCTTTCTAGCTTTATTATTTAATGCTATTTGTTTTTTATGTAAAACGATGTATTTACGCGAACATATTCATCTGATCACTCTGACGTTTAACAGTTAAAACTTTAATACACGGAAGCATATATTGACAAAGCTTGGAATTTTTATTAGCTTATACTTGTATGGTATGGTATGTACAGGCGCGTTATGGTGACGTGGCGCAAGAAGCACTGAACCGGGGCAAGACCCGGCACACTCTCTCACCTCTGTATCTCTCAAATGATACACCACTTGTTCTGCCACAGTAGGGCAACTTTCTGTTACAGGCATGATCTCTTAAATACAAATTATTCAACATAATTATCTGTTGCCTACAACATTTACAGACGTTAGAATAGAACCTTTGTTATTAAATTATTCATTTAATTTTTATTTTCTATTTCTGTGTATTTTATTAGTTCGCAATTCTTAAGTATTTGACTGCAGGATGACAGCTACAGGTTATCATTTAAAGTGAATTGGCTGTGGCGCATTAAAGCAGATTTGCGCTTTTCGGCCCTATGACTACACTGAGCTATTAAATAGGGCCATGCACACCTCAAGTACGTCAAGTAAAAGAAATCACAGATAAAAACGTAACTGCTTTACTTTTATGGGATGCTGTTTTAGAAGAGCAGCTCATCAGCAGAAAACCGTTAGATAACATGACACCCATCACACCACATCTCGGCTTCACTTTCGGCTATTGGCTGCCCGCAGCCTGGTGTCCAGTGTATTGCGGCCACACGTCACACGGTGAAAGTTATCTTACAAATGGTTTAAATGGCTCTGAGCACTATGGGACTTAACTTCTGAGGTCATCAGTCTCCTAGAACTTAGAACTGCTCAAACCTAACTAACCTAAGATCATCACACACATCCATGCCTGAGGCAGGATTCGAACCTGCGACCGTAGCGGTCGCGCGGTTCCAGACTGTAGTGCCTAGAGACGCTCGGCCACCCCGGCCGGCAGCTATCTTACACTGTTCGTTGTTTTTCTGTTTGTTTTTTCCTCCATTTTTCCTCCTTTGACACCCATGTCTTTAGGTAATTTTGTTGATTATCTGACACCCGTGTTCCATTCTGACAAACACGACCATATCAACTTCATATTTCAGCTGAGCAGTGAATTTCCACTGTTACTATAAGCAAACAGTCATGAAGTGTTACACGACTACTTATTATAATGCCACCATTTTTCTATTTCAGTCTTGTTCACCTGAAGATGGGCTTATAATCGCCAAAAACCGATCGTGTTTGAACCAATAAGCTATTTACAACAGAAAGAGTTTATTATCTGAATCCGCTAAAATACGTGTATCTTTTATGCACTCTGCTTCATGCAATTGTGTACTAATGATGAGCTGTCTTTCCGGAAGAAGAGTGTATGTACACTACTGGCCACTAAAATTACTACACCATGAAGATGACGTGATACAGACACGAAATTTAACCGACAGGAAGAAGATGCTGTGATATGCAAATGATTAGCTTTTCAGAGCATTCACGCAAGGTTGGCGCCGATGGCGATACCTACAACGTCATTTTTTCGGATGAATCCATGTTCTGTTTACAGCATCATGATGGTCCCGTCCGTGTTGGCGACATCACGGTGAACGCACATTGGAAACGCGTATTCGTCATCGCCATACTGCGTATCACCCGGTGTTAAGTAGTGTGTAAACTTAGGGACTGATGACCTTAGCAGTTAAGTCCCATAAGATTTCACACACACATCTACCCTTCTTTCGATCCCTGCGAAACCCTACGTTTCAGCAGGATAATGCACGACCGCATGTTGCAGGTCCTGTACGGGCCTTTCTGGATACAGAAACTGTTCGACTGTTGCCCTGGCCAGCACATTCTCCACATCTCTCAGCAATTGAAAACGTCTGGTCCATGGTGGCCGAGCAACTGACTCGTCACAATACGCCAGTCACTACTCTTGATGAACTGTGGTATCGTGTTGAAGCTGCATGGGCAGCTGTACCTGTACACACCATCCAAGCTCTGTTTTACTCAAGGCCCAGGCGTATCAAGACCGTTATTAAGGCCAGAGGTGGTTGTTCTGGGTACTAATTTCTCAGGTTCTATGCACCCAAACTGCGTGAAAATGTAATCACATGTCGGTTCTATTGTAATATATTTGTCCAATGACTACCCGTTTATCATCTGCAATTCTTCTTGGTGAAGCAATTTTAATGGCCAGTAGAGTAATAAGTCTAATACTGGCTTTACAGTTTTGTCTGTCTGATGCGTAATTTATTGTTAATTTGCTGTTTGGATTCTGGACCACAATCTCGCTACGAACCACTCAGCTGACGGAATATGACGTTGTCGTTGAAGATCAATGGCTTCGTCAGTGCCTTACATCTATAAATGGAATCAAGAATGATTAAAACAGGGCTAGTAGGTACCTGATTGGAATGCCATGTCGATAATTACTGTTGAATTCCTGTGGGCTATGGGCAAATGTCGGGATATGAGCCAACCCAACACGAATACCAGTTAGGCAACCCATCTGAGGTGCATGATCCGAGAATGCAATCTCCAAGCCATATGAGAAAAATATCAACAAATTAAAACAAAATCTGATGATGTTCCATGAAGTACGTAACATTTCCTCAACACATGTATACCCGTTACTAGAACCGTTTGATTAAGATTACATTACAATGTTATACGCTGTTCAAAGAATATTAGCATATATTTATTTACGTTACAAATATATAGTGAATGTATGTGTGTAATGGATTATTGTTTCAATTTGTTATTCAGTTAGGTATGCCATAACTACACAAATTTGCCTCATCAGTATCTATTTACTTCTGTAAAACCATACACTTTCCATGTGTGACAAGGAAACAATTACTGTGTCTGAATGTGATTAATTTTCTGTTTATTGCATTCCTTCTCTCTTTTGTGAATACTTAAGTAACAGGAAGACTACAGTAAACTCTTTACACTATGCGTGTGATGCTTAACAAACTTTATGGGAAAGTAGGGGATGGAAAATTGTTTTGCGATGAAAATGTTTAAGGACAATGTAATGACTACATCAATACTGCTTCTTATGGTTTGTGTTATCATTAGGAACGGCGTAGTATCCAGCTACCAGGTATGTAATTTTCAAAGAAACGAATAGATGACAGACATGTTATCACTGTAACAGTAATATTAAATCGCTTCTATGAGTTCTTCGCCTAGCATTTGTCTTAGCACTGCGAGATATTCTTCGCCTCTTGTAGCCATTCTTCCTGTCTGAGGCATCCCACGAGCAGAACACAAAGTTCGAAGGTTTTTGTTATTCTCGTACAAAAATGTAATAATAGAGATTGACCTGTGTTAAGGAACTGACTCAGAAAAACTTCATGTAATATTGATGTTTCAGCAGAAAGATAATTAAAAATATAAAATTTTACCACAAAACAAATAGTAATAATATATCAAAATGAGAATTAAACTGGTGAATTTATTGTATCAAATTAAATAGAAGTAACAAAGGATTTTACAGTAAAGGGCATAGAAGATTCACATTTACTTTTTAGAAAATGCAGCCTTTGCCGGTGGGCCAGTAATCCGAATTCGTTTTGCGTTACTGTCCCCCCAAATGGACTTCATTTCGCGATCCTGCTGCCCGTTTGGGTCGCTAACCTGTAGCTCGCTGCCAGTCTCAGCAGTCAACTCATCTGGCCCGCTGCCCTGTAAGACACTGGCAGTCAGAATAATCTCCTCATCTGGTTCACTTCCTTCCAGTACACTGGCATTCTCTTTTCCACCACTGCCCTCAACTGTACTGGCAACGAGAACAGTCTCCTCATCTGGATCACTTCCTTCCAGTACACTACCATCTTCAGTGCAATTCTCTGTTTGACGACTGCCGTCCACTATCCTGGCAGCGAGAACAATCTCCTCATCTGGTTCACTTCCTCCCAACACACTACCATCCTCAATGAAATTCTCCTCATCTGGTTCACTTCCTTCCAATAGACAGCCATCCTCAGTGAAATTCTCCTTTACACCACTGCTCTCAACTATACTGGCAGCGAGAACAATCTCCTCATCTGGTTCACTTCCTTCCAGTACACTAACATCTTCAGTGCAATTCTCTGTTCGATCACTGATCTCCACTATCCTGTCAGCGAGAACAATCTCCTCATCTGGTTCACTTCCTTCCAATACGCTGCCAACCGCAGTGGAATTCTCTGTTAGACCACTGCCCTCCACGACACTGGCAGCGAGAACAATCTCCTCATCTGGTTCACTTCCTCCCAACACACTACCATCCTCAGTGAAATTCTCCTCATCTGGTTCACTTCCTTCCAATAGACAGCCATCCTCAGTGAAATTCTCTTTTACACCACTGCCCTCAACTATAGTGGCAGCGAGAACAATCTCCTCATCTGGTTCACTTCCATCCAGTACACTACCATCTTCAGTGCAATTCTCTGTTTGACGACTGCCCTCCACTATCCTGGCAGCGAGAACAATCTCCTCATCTGGTTCACTTCCTTCCAATACGCTGCCAACCGCAGTGGAATTCTCTGTTAGACCACTGCCCTCCACGACACTGGCAGCGAGAACAATCTCCTCATCTGGTTCACTTCCTCCCAACACACTACCATCCTCAATGAAATTCTCCTCATTTGGTTCACTTCCTTCCAATAGACAGCCATGCTCAGTGAAATTCTCTTTTACACCACTGCCCTCAACTATACTGGCAGCGAGACCAATCTCCTCATCTGGTTCACTTCCTTCCAGTACACTACCATCTTCAGTGCAATTCTCTGTTCGACCACTGCCCTCCACTATCCTGGCAGCGAGAACAATCTCCTCATCTGGTTCACTTCCTTCCAATACGCTGCCAACCTCAGTGGAATTCTCTGTTAGACCACTGCCCTCCACTACACTGGCAGCGAGAACAATCTCCTCATCTGGTTCACTTCCTCCCAACACACTACCATCCTCGATGAAATTCTCCTCATCTGGTTCACTTCCTTCCAGTACACTACCATCTTCAGTGCAATTCTCTGTTTGACGACTGCCCTCCACTATCCTGGCAGCGAGAACAATCTCCTCATCTGGTTCACTTCCTTCCAATACGCTGCCAACCGCAGTGGAATTCTCTGTTAGACCACTGCCCTCCACGACACTGGCAGCGAGAACAATCTGCTCATCTGGTTCACTTCCTCCCAACACACTACCATCCTCAATGAAATTCTCCTCATCTGGTTCACTTCCTTCCAATAGACAGCCATCCTCAGTGAAATTCTCTTTTACACCACTGCCCTCAACTATACTGGCAGCGAGAACAATCTCCTCATCTGGTTCACTTCCTTCCAGTACACTACCATCTTCAGCGCAATTTTCTGCTCGACCACTGCCCTCCACTATCCTGGCAGCGAGAACACTCTCCTCATCTAGTTGACTTCCTTGCAATAGACTGCCACTCCCACTGGAATTCTCTTCTGGTCCTCTGTACTTCATGACGTCATCAGACTTCGTAGTATTCTCGTGACATCTGCTGCTCTTCAACCCTCCAGCTGCCCCAGCAGTCTCCACAGCCTGTGAACAATTCAATCATTATTAGTTGCGAATTTCCTGTACATGGCTTTTACAAATTATTACTTTGATTGCAAGGCTATCAATAATGGTAGTTCTGTTATTGATCAGGGAGTGTCTGTTATTGAGGTCTCTCCATAGGTTCATCTCCAGTTTGGTTTCTCTTACTCATGAATGAGAGCATAAAACATCCTTGATCTGAATCACTATTTTACGTCTATTCAATGTATAATGTGACAGGGATTTCTTGCAGGCATGTTGCCTTGTACAGTTTAAGCAGTCTTCTTCTTTTCATTGCTTGGGCTCTAATTTCTGATCCCACTTCTCTTATAGTAGAACGGAGTATAAAGTCAACCCATGGGATAAAACGTTATAACAATAGCCGACAGGGTCCACCATGATGTTATTTATATGGCTGTCGTATCTGAGACGGTAGGTGAACATTTTCTACGGACGTTTGCCCAATAGCATGACTTGTTGAAGATTCCTTCTTGCATGTGGGGCCAGAGTCTTCCATGGCCATTAATATAAACCCTACAATATTTTGATTATAATATGTAGCTCTTAAAGTGAAGAGCAGATTTGATGCCCACCAGTGGATGTTATGTAACCGCTAACATGTGTAGACATTTGGATATGTGATTTGAGCAACGTTTTCTTTGTTTATCATTAAAAAGCTCACCGAGGGAAAGGTACAAAGTGGGGGACGCTTATACAGGGTGGTCTATTGATAATGACCGGGCCAAATATATCACGAAATAAGCATCAAACGAAAAAACTACAAAGAACGAACCTCGTCTAGGTTGAAGGGGCGCTATGGTTGGCCTGCTAGATGGCGCTGCCATAGGTCAAACGGATATCAACTGCGTTTTTTTAAAAATAGGAACCCCCATTTTTATTACATATTCGTGTAGTACGTAAAGAAATATGAATGTTTTAGTTGGATCACTTTTTTCGCTTTGTGATACATGGCGCTGTAATAGTCACAAACGTATACCATAAATACGTGGTATCACGTAACATTCCGCCAGTGCGGACGGAATTTGCTTCGTGATACAATACCCGTGTTAAAATGGACCGTTTACGAATTGCGGAAAAGGTCGATATCGTGTTGATTTATGGCTATTGTGATAAAAATGCCCAACGGGCGAGTGCTATATATATGCTGCTCAGTATCCTGGACGACATCATCCAAGTGACCGGACCGTTCGCCGTATAGTTACGTTATGTAAGGAAACAGGAAGTGTTCATCCACATGTGAAACGTCAACCACGACCTGCAACAAATGATGCCCAAGTAGGTGTTTTAGCTGCTGTCGCGGCTGGTCCGCACATCAGTAGCAGACAAACTGCGCGAGAATCGGGAATCTCAAAAACGTCGGTGTTGAGAATGCTACATCAACATCGATTGCACCCGTAGCATATTTCTATGCACCAGGAATTGCATGGCGACGACTTTGAACGTCGTGTACAGTTCTGCCACTGGACACAAGAGAAATTACGGGACGATGACAGATTTTTTGCACGCGTTCTATTTAGCGACGAATGGTCATTCCTCAACAGCGGTAACGTAAACCGGCATAATATGCACTATTGGGCAACGGAAAATCCACAAAGGCTGCGACAAGTGGAACATCAGAGACCTTGGCGGGTTAATGTATGGTTCGGCATAATGGGAGGAAGGGTAATTGGCCCCCATTTTATCGATGGCAATCTAAATGGTGCAATGCATGCTGATTTCCTACGTAATGTTCTACCGATATTACTAAAAGATGTTTCACTGCATGATAGAATGGCGATATACTTCCAACTTGATGGATGTCCGGCACATAGCTCGCGTGCAGTTGAAGCGGTATTGAATAGCATATTTCATGACAGGTGGATTGGTCGTCGAAGCACCATACCATGGCCCGCACGTTCACCGGATCTGACGTCTCCGGATTTCTTTCTGTGGGGAAAGTTGAAGGATATTTGCTATTGTGATCCACCGACAACGCCTAACAACGTGCGTCAGCGCATTGTCAATGCATGAGCGAACTACTCGCTGTTGAGAGGAATGTCGTTACACGTATTGCCAAATGCACTGAGAATGACGGACATCATTTTGAGCATTTATTGCATTAATGTGGTACTTATAGTTAATCACGCTGTAACAGCATTCGTTGTCAGAAATGATAAGTTCCCAAAGGTACATGTATCACATTGGAACAACCGAAATAAAATGTTCAAACGTACCTACGTCATGTATTTTAGTTTAAAAAGCCTACACGTTACGAAGTGTTCTTCTAAAATTGCGAGCCATATGTTTGTGACTATTACAGCGCCATCTATCACAAAACGAAAACAGTGGTCCAACTAAAACATTCATATTTCTTTATGTACTACATGAATATGTAATAGAAGTGGGGGTTCCTCTTTAAAAAAAACGCAGTTGATATTCGTTTGACCTATGGCAGCGCCATCTAGCGGGCCAACCATAGCGCCATCTGGTTTCCCACTTTAAGCTAGACAAGTTTCGTACTTTGTAGTTTTCTTCGTTTGACGCTTATTTCGTTAGATATTTGGCCCAGACAAGATCAATGGACCACCCTGTATACCCTTCACTGCTAGTGCTGCCATCTGTCGTCTGTGAGCCGTTGCTGCACGTCGATGGAAGACAAAGACGGCGGTGAAGTTAACGTGAATGGACCGTACATACTGTATTTTTAAACTTTGTACAGCAATATTAATCATTAAGTTGAAAGTATAAGTTATTAACTAACTGTCCACAACCAAACCAAATTCGTAAGATATAAATATCAGATGATTGTGCAATGTACTGATTAATTTCAAATTTTGGGCTCCAGTGGCACACCTATTCCTTTTCTTATTACGCCCAACTCAAACATAACTAATTTTTTTCAGCGATAGAGGTAAACATGAGGTAGCAAAAAAGAAGAAAGCTGAATTTGAAACACAAGAACCACCCTGTTACGCTACATACACGTTACGCGGTTAGCAGTAAGTCTGTGGTGCATGCACACTGTCCGCAAATGCGAGCCAGCAATGAAGCTTTGCAAAGTCCAGTACGTCTTATATCTGATACTAAGCTGTAGTAGAATTTAATAACCAGTGGGTGCAATAAACGAAATCAGGATATGCCTAAGCATTACTGTGGCGCCTTACACCCACGTGCATCTAGAGGAGACTGACTTGCGGACGACCACTCACCTGCTCGCAGCGCCACTCTTCGTCCTCTTCTGCCCCAGACCTGCAGGGACAGAGGATCCGGACCCAGAGAGGGGCCATCTGCGAAGAGAAAAAAAGACATCAACTCAGATGCTGTCCCGCACTTTCTGGATCTGCGTATAAACTCGGCAAGCCATCGTATAGAACTTGGCTTGCGTACCTGTGGTTACATTAGCAAATCGTGTGCGGGAAAAACATACTATGTCAGTAAATTGTGTAAGAATTAAAAGTTCTGTGGTTTTCCCATAATTCTCAATTCGTATACGGGAGTGTGTGACATTTTTATGGACTGTTCTTCAAGCATACGCTTTTGAAAATTAAACTGTAAAACACTCCATGAAACAACGAACATCCGTCTGGAATCTACTGGTCCCATAATAATTTTATGTCTTTAGATTTTGTATTATTGCACAATAATTCTGCTAGACATTTTGCGACTGTTACTGTTCACAGGATTTTATACCCAAACAGTCGCTCTCTAACCCCTTCCTCCTAGTAATTAAAGTATCGAACTTCCACAACGATAAACTGTTTTCCTTTCATAAGTTCGTGGGCCTATAACTCAGAATAAGTTTGAGAAGATTTGAAATTCCTTGTAAAGTTTCCTGCAAGTCGTCAAAAATGTTCAAATGTGTGTAAAATCTTATCGGACTTAACTGCTAACAAGGGAACCTCCCCATCGCACTCCCCTCAGATTTAGTTATAAGTTGGCTCTGAGCACTATGGGACTTAACATCTATGGTCATCACTCCCCTAGAACTTAGAACTACTTAAGCCTAACTAACCTAAGGACATCACACAACACCCAGTCATCACGAGGCAGAGAAAATCCCTGACCCCGCCGGGAATCGAACCCGGGAACCCGGGCGTGGGAAGCGAGAAGTTATAAGTTGGCATAGTGGATAGGCCTTGAAAAACTGAACACAGATCAATCGAGAATATAGGAAGAAGTTGTGTGGAACTATGAAAAAAATAAGCAAAATATACAAACTGAGTAGTCTATATGCAAGATAGGCAACACCAAGGATAATGTGAGCTGAGGAGCGCCATGGTCCCGTGGTTAGCGTGAGCAGCTGCGGAACGAGACGTCTTTGGTTCAAGTCTTACCTCGAGTAAAAAGATTACTTTCTTTATTTTCGCAAAGTTATGATCTGTCCGTTCGTTCATTGACGTCTCTGTTCACTGCAATAAGTTTAGTGTCTCTGTTTTGCGACCTCACCGCAAAACCGTGCGATTAGTAGACGGAAGGACGTGTCTATCCAATGGGAACCGAAAACATTTGATCGCAAGGTCATAGGTCAACAGATTCCTCCACAGGAAAACACGTCTGATATATTCTATACGACACTGGTGACGGCATGTGCGTCACATGACAGGAATATGTGTGTTTAGGTGTTTGTTTAGGTGTAGCGTCCCCATACTACGCAGTTACCTCGCATCGGACGGACAGATATTAATTGTCTGAAAATCCACGGGACCACGGCGCCCCTCAGTTCTCGATATCCGAGATGTTGCATATCTTGCGCATGGACTACTCAGTTTGTATATTTTGCTTATTGTTTTCATAGTTCCTCACAAATTCTTCCTGTTTTCTCGTTTGATCTGTGTTCAGTTCTTCAAGGCCTATCCACTGTGCCAACTTATAACTAAATCTGAGGGGAGTGCGATGGGGAGGTACCCTTGTAAGGTCAACAGTCCCTAAGCTTACACACTACTTAACCTAAATTGTCCTAAGGACAAACACAGACACCCTATCCCGAGGGAGGATTCGAACCTCAGCCGGGACCACAAGTCGTCAAGTACTTTCATTCTCAGATACTGTACGAACATACTCTAAGCAATATGGACCTTGTGAGTTGCGTTGTCTCAAGGCACAGTTTCTTTCTTTACTATTTGGCTTACTGTGTTAAGCATTTAACATAAGATTATACCTCCTAATGAGTAGATTATGACAACCTTTTAATTTCTTTGAATTACTCACTAGTTGTTTAGATAGGCAGCCTACAGCTACGACATTGTGTCCAGCTGACCGTTTAGTGATATAGATACTCGAATGCCGTCCATCATTTATGTGCAATACCTTACAACTGCTTATCTTGAAAATCAACTGCCATTTCATTTACCAAGCCTCAGTGCACGCAGTTGTATCTGAATTCCTCAAAATTTACAGCCACTGTAGTACCCTGTGTAGAACTGCGCCACCTGCGAATAGTCATTTGGATCTTCCGACTGCATCCATTGAGTATTTATTTATACATGCTGCGAAAAATAACGGCCCTGTTGTAATACCAATGATTTATACTGCAGCCGTTACCACTCTTTTGTACTACTTATGTAAATACGTATCTATTATGATTTTCTTTGTATGCTTTCAGATTTGTGTACTTATTTTACTGATCGTTATTATCAAATTTATTTCCTTCTGTGTCTTGAGTGGAAGTAACGTTTTGGGTAAGTTCTGTTGTTCGCGTATGAGAAATCATAGAAGTGTAGCTGTTAGGACATTTGGAAGGATAGGGAGCTGTAAACGCGGCACAGAAAAACGTTGAAGGACGTGGGGTAAGCGCACGAACAGTACAATAAACATGAAGCTAGGGCCAGCCCTTGAAGTGTACACAAGTTGAAGTGAAAATTATTTATAATCATCGTAAGTGAGCCTCGGATGGAAATAATATTTGTTGATTGGAATGTAGCGTATTTTTGAATGCCCTAAACTATTTTCACATTGCCTAGAAGAGATTTTATAGAACAACCTATCCGTTGCCCACAGCTACGCTCGCATATCAGTAGTTTTGTTGTAAAGAGCGACGGTAATTAAGTCAGCTGTTGTATGTGGAAAAACATCAGCTGTCCCCGCGTGCCTGTCAGTCTGAGTAACACAGACATATCACCCACAGCGTCAATAACAAGGAATGTGAGTGAAGGGACATCGACAGGAAAGCGCATCTCTGCATTAAGCAATTGTAGTAGCTACATATCATTAAATAATGTGTACATCATGCAATAAATCTTTAACATTATATCCACTGATGTTAAAAGGAAGACGGTGAGTTTCCCACTTCACCATCTTAGGTGTCGATTTTTTTTTTCTTTTTAAAGTACCAGATAGAGTACCTTTCCGGCTTAATATTATTAGTATGGAAATATGTATTAACTATGATGAGGATTGGTTTAGGATTGAACACATTATGTACGTAGAAAATATCAACGAAGTAAATATTTTCCTTGAGCAGCATATACAGGGTGGTCCATTGATCGTGACCGGGCCAAATATCTCAGGAAATAAGCGTCAAACGAGAAAACTACAAAGAACGAGACTTGTCTAGCTTGAAGGGGGAAACCAGATGGCGCTATGGTTGGCCCGCTAGATGGCGCTGCCATAGGTCAAATGGATATCGACTGCGTTTTTTTTTAATAGGAATCCCCATTTATTATTACATATTCGTGTAGTACGTAAAGAAATATGAATGTTTTAGTTGGACCACTTTTTTCGCTTTCTGTATTTTAATTTAAAAAAGCTACCTGTTACCAGCTATTCGTCTAAAATTGTGAGCCATATGTTTGAAGCAAATACCGTCCGCACTGGCGGAATTTTACGTGATACCACGTACTGATACGTTTGTGACTATTACAACGGCATCTATCACAAAGCGAAAAAAGTGGTCCAACTAAAACATTCATATTTCTTTACGTACTACACGAATATGTAACAAAAAATGGGGATTCCTATTTAAAAAAAAAACGCAGTTGATATCCGTTTGACCTATGGCAGTGCCATCCAGCGGGCCAACCATAGCGCCATCTGGTTTCCCCCTTCAAGCTAGACGCGTTACGTCCTTTGTAGTTTTTTCGTCTGATGCTTATTTCGTGAGATATTTGGCCTGGTCACTTGGACCACCTTGTATAAACGATGTGTTTCCATATGTTTCACTTTGTAGCCAAAAGTGTTCACCGCAGACCAACGGCATTTATGCATGGTAATTGTCTCGCATTGTGCACTATGGTATTTTGGTCGCGTTGGATGGAAGTCGGAGGGTGTGAATGTCAAAAATTGTAATGTTAACGTAATTAAGATTCGGTGCTGCCAACACAAACTCTGTGGTGTATTCTCTGCTTAACGCGTCTCAATATTCTCTATGATAAGGGCAGGAAAAAAGGATAAAAAGTAAAAATTGCTAGCGAAGGCTATGACTGAGATCCAGTTCAACATTTAAAGGAAGAGTAATTAACATCTATGTGTAATAATAAAGAAATCGGAAACTTATCGGAACAAAATGCCGAAACATAAAAGCATCTTTTTGCGACCTCGTATAATGTTGAAAAGACAAAAGACGGCGCCGAACAACGAAACCGATGAATAAAGGGAACCCCGTCTAACAATATTAAGACAAAATTCTCAACGAAAACAAGTAATCTAACGGGAGACCAACGTCAAAATATTCGCAACACAGATCTGGGATGAAATCAGTCGCATAGAAAAACAGGAAAAAGATCGGATGGCAAAAAACTGATTAACAGGACACAGAAGTAATAAATAATCTTTCCATAGGAATTCAAGTCGCGGCACGATCATTGAAGACATCTTCATATGCTGCATTTACAAGGAGAAAAGGACGTCACTGTCTTACAAATCAGTCATTTTATTACGATACATCTACATCTACATCTACATACATACTCCGCAATCCATCATACGGTGCGTGGCGGAGGGCACCTCGTACCACAACTAGCATCTTCTCTCCCTGTTCCACTCCCAAACAGAATGAGGGAAAAATGACTGCCTATATGACTGTACGAGCCCTAATCTCTCTTATCTTATATTTGTGGTGTTTCCGCGAAATATAAGTTGGCGGCAGTAAAACTGTACTGCAGTCAGCCTCAAATGCTGGTTCTCTAAATTGCCTCAGTAGCGATTCACGAAAAGAACGCTTCCTTTCCTCCAGAGACTCCCACCCGAGTTCCTGAAGCATTTCCGTAACACTCGCGTGATGATCAAAGCTACCAGTAACAAATCTAGCAGCCCGCCTCTGAATTTCTTCTACGTCCTCCCTCAATCCAACCTGATAGGGATCCCAAACGCTCGAGCAGTGCTCAAGAATAGGTCGTATTAGTGTTTTATAAGCGGTCTCCTTTACAGTGAACCACATCTTCCCAAAATTCTACCAATGAACCGAAGACGACCATCCGCCTTCCCCACAACTGCCATTACATGCTTGTCCCACTTCATATCGCTCTGCAATCTTACGCCCAAATATTTAATCGACGTGACTGTGTCAAGCGCTACGCTACTAATGGAGTATTCAAACATTACAGGATTCTTTTTCCTATTCATCTGCATTAATTTACATTTATCTATATTTAGAGTTAGTTGGCATTCTTTACACCAATCACAAATCCTGTCCAAGTCATCTTGTATGGTCCTACAATCACTCATCGACGACACCTTCCCGTACACCGCAGCATCATCAGCAAACAGCCGCACATTGCTATCCACCCAACCCAAAAGATCATTTATGTAGATATAAAACAACAGCGGACCTACCACACTTCCCTGGGGCACTCCAGATGATACCCTGACCTCCGATGAACACTCACCATCGAGGACAACGTACTGGGTTCTATACAACTATAAAATATAATGAATATCCAAGTGCAGCAATCCGGAGAAAAGGTAGACTATGTAAATATTGCAAGGCGAAAAAATTCAAAGGCGAAACACCAAGTACATGCTGCTCAAATATTACTGCCACCACTAAGACCTTTGAATATATGAATGACAAAACACTGATATCGATGGATTTTTGGAATAAAATACGAGGCTATAACACATACTTTCAAATGACATCATTTGTAGTAACAGCAATAACCGAGGAGGAAGGATTTAATACGGTGTTTAGAACCCAAGGACAAGTGTACCATAAAATTGGATAATTGTTACCATTTCCAGATTGCATCGAGATATAATTCTGGATCTACAATGTTTCCCGCATAAAAATAATGAATTGGTAGGAACGTTTAAAAATCAGATCGAAAAAATGGTGGCAGAACACTGCAAAATAACAACAGGCGAGCATTAAAGACATTCGCTGCAGCTCAGTCAGTCGTAGTAATTGGGGACAATGAAATAAATTATCGTGATATTGTGACGCAGCGAAGGAGCAGTATAGTGCAGAGTATTTCTGAAATAAATCGGGCTTATGATGCCTTACAATACTCAGTACGTTTTTTGGCAAGGTGAAGATGGTTACCATTTCAGTACGCACCAAGCGGATTGGAAATTAGGTAGTCCAAAAAATAATAAAGTCACTCCGAGAATGTTTTATGCATATCGTATAATGGACCGACAAAGCGAATAAAGTCATATACTTACTTGTCGACAGTTGTCTCAGCAGTTTATTGTCGACATGCATGCAAAAACAGTCAGAAAGATTACTCCACCTTTGTCAAAACCAAACAAATTTGCGAACGGATGAATACGTTTCATTTATGGTATGCGATAGCCAATGATGCAAATGTTGAAAATCTAGGGCGATTAGTAATTTTGACTTCTACGATCACCGGCAGGTTTTTGTCCATTATTACATTTATATAACTATTGACTCAAAACTAAAACCGCAGCGAAGCGGGTTATTATTAGCTAGTTCGCACAATACTCTTCAAATCAGTTAACATCTTGTTGCACACACTTTCTAAAGCAGCTTATGTTAAAAACCTAACGTTCTTCCTTAGAGTCAAGCTGTCTTCATACAAATCTCATCAAATCGGTTCAGCGGTTTAGTCGTGAAAAAGTAACAGGGCTACTTTCACATTTACAATGTAAACTATATGGAAAGCCACTGTTGTGTAATAAAGCCCTACTATCCAGCGCCGTTTCCACAGTTGCTTATCTATTCGAAACCTCCAGACAATGTGGTGAATTATTACGACAGTATTAATGCATGCATCAGTTGTTATATTGCCTTTATTTAACAGATTTATGAATCATAAGTACGTGTGTTGGTAGAATATCATTGCCTTACGCCATGTTACATATGTTGGCGGCCCGTTCCTAGCCAACGAACATTTCCGAGCAATTGCCAAGGTGAACTCTGTTTCGTTAACTGCTAACGTCTTTAAAAATCTTAAGCGAAATTGTTCTTGCAGTCTGAGTGATAATGCAGTGGTAAAATTATTCTATGTGATCGAGAAGTCAAGCAACTGCAGAAAATACATGGTTTAAATCTGATTTTTCTTGGTTAAATATGTATTACGAAGTCTATTCTATGTGTCATACAATTTCGAATCTCAGGAGTACTTTAAAGAGTGTGCCGAATATCATAGCAGTTTTAGGATCCACATGTTCTAGACACTGTGCAAATCAGTAGAAGTGTTTTATTTACTGTACATATTGCTCTAGACTCCATCTGCGTCGGTAATTAATTGTGTGTCCTTTAAGAGTACAATTTTTGTATTAATTATGTCTGTGTGTAGTAAAACTTCTTACAAAGGTGTAGTTGAATACTATAACAATTTTTAGGGTCCCCATCTATGTGGTTCCGAAATCAATGTATTTTAATTAAAGAAGATTATGTTTATCAAATCGATCAGCTAGTAAACGTTATAGCATAGAAAAATTTGTCACTTTATTGCGGCAACTTTTGGTGATGGTTAATAATTGATTCCACTAGTCTGACTGCATCTCAGTCTTGCATTCTGAACGAAAAAATGTTGATAGTATGTTTGATTTTAGAAATATGAAAGTTATAGATTATTGTTCTTAGATTATTTTATCCGATCTGAACCGGCGACAGTTTTTGTTTATTTGATCACAAACTGTTACTACAGCCTGATGAGCTTTGGTTGGAGTGTCGTTACTGGCTTACTCTCTCTTATTAATATCTACATCAGGAAATGGAACCTATGTCGCTTAGAGATACAATTACGTTCAATTAAGCCTATAATAGGGGCAATATATATTTTGGGTGTAGCAAATTACAGCGAGGATTGTTGTACTAGTCTCCTCCGTCTTTGCATACAGTAACTTACGCCATGTTGTTCTCTGACACATCCCTGGTTTACGCCAAAAGCAAATTTTACTTACGTCGACTTTGTACTGGTAACAATATACTGAATTATATTTCAAGGCTAGCCTGATGTACGTTGAGCTGGTGCTTTGTTATAAGGTGGAAGTGGGAACTGAATTGAACGCCTTCTGGAAGTCAAAAAACACGGCATCAATTCCGGCACCGTTATTTACTTTTCGTACTTATGCGTCGCAATACCAGGAATCCGGTAAAAGATCAAATCTCCGACATCGCTGCGGCCGGAAAAAGATCCTGCAAGCACGGGACCAATGACGACTGAAGAGAATCGTTCAACATGACAGAAGTGCAACCCTTCCACACATTGCTGCAGATTTCAATGCTGGACCATCAATAACCATCATCGCGCGAACAATTCAACGAAACATCGTCAATATGGGCTCTCGGAGCCGAAGGTCCACTCGTGTACCCTTGATGACTGAGAAACACGTTTCTTGGTAGGACGAGTCTCGTTTCAAATTGTATCGAGTGGATAGACATATACGGGTACGGAACAAATTCATGAATCCATGGACTCTACATGTCAGCAGGGGAGTGTTCAAGCTGTAATGATATGGATCGTGTGCAGATGGAGTGATATGGCACCCCTGATATGTCTAGATACGACTCTGACAGGTGACACGTACGTAAGCACCCTGTCTGATCACCTGAATCCTTTCATGTTCATTGTGCATGCCGACGGACTTGGGCAATTCCTGCAGGACAATGCGACACTCGACACGTCCAGAATTTCTACAGGTTGGCTCCAGGAACACTTCCGCTCTCCATCAAACTTCTCAGACATGAACGTTATTGAGCATATACAGGATGCCTTGCAACATACTGTTCAGAAGAGATCTCACCCCCTCGTACTCATACGGATTTATGGACAGCCCTGCCGGATTCATGGTGTCATTTCCGTCCAGCACTACTTCAGACATTAGTCGAGTCCATACCACGTCGTGTTGTGGCACTTCTTTGTACTCGCGGATATTAGGCAGGTGCACCAATTACTTTGGCTCTGCATTGTATATGCATCTATTATCTAAAATTTCAATCCTTTAGCTTTTAAATTCAGGCTTCTAAACTTTTGGAAGAACATAGATTTTCGTGGAAGCTATTATTCTCGTTAAGGTCAATCTCAGGATTAGGTACTTTTACATATCTCTGAATCATTTTCGTTACAGTTGGCATGATTTTAATTATCATGGTTTATAACATGCTGCTTATGCTTATGATGGAATCACAGGCAGACATTTCGCGCATTTATAAGAAATGGGGACTTTCCTGGCTCTTGGTGCTGTACTGTGACTGTCGTGAGGTATCCAACTCACTTTGTTTCCCATTATTCACAAAAAGTTCTGTGAAGTGTTGGAGGTTGGAGACGAGCTACTGGTGGAGGACGGCTCGTTAGTCGTACTTGAGTAGCTCATCCGGTCGAGCTCATGCTGACGAAAGACAAACTCCCCAAGTTGGAATAATGGTTCGGCACAAAGTTTAAATCTGCCGGAAGTTCCTATTATACGTACTTTCCTTAGCCATATGCACCTCATGCCCCAAGAATCACATCGTTAATGCAGGATATGTTCTCAGGCACATGAAAACATGCTATTATTAGGTCTCTGCATGAAAGTCATTCCAGTAGCTACTGGACAATCACACCCCATTAAAAAACTCTGTTAATTCGAAACATTGCAAAATCGCAACTGGGAGTTCAAAAGGACTAATTCACTCTTCTAAGCACATAATAATTTTGTAAGATTGAATATCAGGAACTAGAACTTCGCAAACACATTTAATTGTATGTCATAATGAACCATTTAGAGAAGTTACATTTCTCTTAGATATATAATTCAGCAGATGCCTAGTTTACATCATTTTTAAGAAACAGTATGCAGAATGCTACACAAAATATTTTGATACTACTAAGAGGGAGGTCATGTCATATGCATAAGAGGAAACTACAATGGAGGTTCCGCAAGGTTCATCCTGGGCTGAGTTAGTTCATTTTCAGTTTGTACAAACATATTTGTCAGAGCGAACATAGAGGCTCACAGAGAAAATAGTTAACTATGATTTTGTTAACCGATATTTCCTTGTTCTGTTCAACTGGACTATATTTGAACTTTGATAACAAATAAAAGCAGCTCATCCAGTTTTGTACTGGCAAGAATTTACCATCTCTTATAAGAATAATCTGGCAAATCTGTATAAATAAAGAAGTGTGTCCCTTGTTTGTTTGTTTGTAAGTCATTCAAATTTATAGTTTTATTCCTATCTTGATGAAATATTGCCCACTATACCTTCAAAACAAGTGGAATGTCACAGTCTGCATAAGATTTCCTAATTTGACGTGAAACACATGTGTATGTATTATATAAAAAATTATCAAAAATCTCTAAACTTTCTTGGCCGATATATTTTGAGTTTCTACACGAACCCGTAAATAACATTTGGGTGGAGATAGGCTACATATTTTTTTAATGTACACAATGTATAAATACACATATACAAAATATATAAAGGAGAAAGGTTTTGTCAAACATCTCGTCCAATGTTCTTGGCTGATTTACTTCAAATTTCTACGTTCAGATGTCACAATGTAGAAAATTAATTATATCATGGTAATCTGACTGTAATTACTATCACGATAATAATTTACAGCGGCTATAACCATCTTGGAAATAATACCATCAAACATTAATAGATCGTGGGAAGAGTGAAAGTTCGAGATTTGGGCAGAAACATGATTGTAAAACCTTAATTATTAATGAGTTGCCGTTGTTGCATGTAATATGTAGCCAACAAGATATTCTAGTAAGTGTTTCACAGATGTTTTTATTATTAAAATTCTGAAAGCCATACAGACACTAAGGCAGGTCGTGGATATAGTACGAACGACGTAGCACTAGATGGCGGGCTGATCAAAAGATGGAACGAACACGAGGTTTCCCGAAATGTGCTGTAAAGTGTTCCAGCAGTTCGAGTCGTGCTCGAACACAGTTCTACTTGAAACAGTGAAAACTGGCTTGAAACAACAGAAGACGGATTCCCCAAGAATACAGTGAGACACTATTGTAAAACGTAACAGCAGATGACGCAGCTAATCGTCTTTCCATTCAGATGAAGAAATATTCATTTGTCGCATTCCGTTGGCTAAGTGCTGGATTCAACGTTTTACTGGGAGTGCTACCACAGTCTATTTATCATTCCCTTGACCACTCATATTTCAACAGGCTCTTTTAGAACACAATGCAAGAACGAAAACGTTTCGCTTGCCACTTTCGTTTGTTCACATTTCATTGAGCCCCTGTGGCAATGTAGTGTCCGCAACCCGAGATTTTGTTGATTCATTTGAGGCGAAACAAACGATGTATCATTTGAGAGGTACAGAGGCGAGCGAGTGTGCCGGGACTAGCGCCACGTCATCATAAGGCACCTGTGCGTAGCATGTAAATTATCGCGCCATAATCTACGGTTCAAATTAAATTAGGTTCTCCAAACTTCGTAAACATATGCTTCAGTACATTAACTTTAAAACTGTTAAATCTCAAAGTGATCAGATCAATCTGTTTCCCTAAACACATCGTTTTAAACAAAGACATAGGCGCTAAATAATAAATCTAGAAAGCCAAAAATTGTTGAGAATATGCAAATGTATGTCAAAATCAACTGTTACGAGCCTCAAATTGATCAGAGCAACATTTTGGTCAAAATCGGTGCTTTAACAAAAAATTAAAGGCCCTAAATATTAGACTCAGAAATATGAAAATTGGTATGAAGCTTCAGTTTCATATAAAAACATTAACGATGTGGCCCCATTAAGCTACCTCTAATACTTTTCAAGTATTTACATGAAACCAAATCGGGAACAAAAACGTACTTATTTGTAACAGATTAAGTATCATTTATATTAATGATAGAAATTTCTGATTACAGTACACCCATTAAACAGTAAAGCTATAACAAGTTTCAAGATCTTAATTTTAAATAACAATCAATCACGTTCTGCTGTCGGTTCCGTTCTAAAAATTCTAGCAGGTAAAGTTTAAATGCAGTCGAGCTAAAACTTTTTCTCTAATTAAAGCCAATTTAACTCCACTCTTATAAAAATTACGATGATTGTAAACTGATACACAACAATGTTATAAAATAATATGTGTCGGAGAAAGCGGACATTTTGATGCGGCTACCTCGGCTTAGAGCGGATGACGGGATATGTTCCGATTGGCCGTCCATCGTATCCATACATAAATAGGCCAGAGATAGGAAGACACACTTCACACCAACCTATCAATATGTCCGCGTCAGTCAAACTCCGGCACTCGCTGTGACTCGGAAGACGTCACAGCCAGGCTGCTACCAAATACATGTTTCCGGTACTGAGAGGACTATACACCGTCCTGGAACGTTAAAATTTCACAGAAGACACACTTTGCACCGAGCTATCACCCTGTCCGCGTCAGTCAAACGCCAACTTACGCGCTGCCTCGGATGACGTCACAGCCAGGCTGCAACTACACGCATTTCTTCAGTACAAATAGGAAGTGAACTCGCGAGAACTGTACAGTCCTGGATCGCTTAGATTCCACGGAAGTAACTATTTGTGTGTCACCCGTAACGTTAACCAAACCACGTGGTGAGTGGTGAGATTATTTTCCACTTTTGTGGCGAGCAATTCACTTTGGTGATTAGTAGTTAGTGCGAACGACCATTAATTGGAACATACCGTAGAGGTCACCTCCGAAATGCTCATAGTGTTGTTTGTGATAGAGACGTCATTAATATTATTATTGTTAGGAATATTATTATGTTGTACGTGTGAAATTTCATTGAATATATGAATCATGAAGAACTCTAAAACTTTAATTTATAAACAGAGTTCCTGATCCCGTTGAGTAAATAGATAGTAGAAACATTTCTTTCAGTGAGCACATGAAGAATGTGGACTAGAAGTCTGGGAACTGTGGTCAGTATGTGCTCCATCGCTTTCTGGCTGACCGCAAAAAATAGTTTACAGGCTCTTGTAAGAAGACAGCGAAGCGATATAGCTTCCTAATTAACTCGCCGCCCCACATCGGCCGGGAAATTTATCAGTGAAAGTCATCGGTACAAAGCAACGAACTCGGTAGGCACGAACAAGATACCAAAGTGAAATATGCATAAACCATTGCGAAAACAGTCCTGAGATTTGCTCACTAGTGTGGAAACCAAACTGTGTATTTTAGCCACAGTAACATTGATCGTGACGGAAGGAGAGTGAAGAAGACACTACATCACGACTGCCACCGGCGCTGGGGTTAGAAGAAGGCGCTGCTGCTGCCTGCATTACGTTGCGACGCGTCGCACCACGTTTACTGGTACACCGCGCCGGCATCGTTCGTCAAGGTCAGGCAATTACTTCCAGTCAAGAATATTCAAAGTATTTGTTAGTTGCTGCTAAAATAGGCCACTAAAAATGGAAAATAATCATACGAACAATGTGAAAGTTAAGATGGAACCAGTCTCTGACCATGAATCCTCAGAATTAGACACTGAAGTTAAGGAGGATGGTTGTGTCAGTGTAGTAAATCCAAAATCGGAATGTCATTTGTCGGAAGTAGAATCGGAAATACTGCTATTACTGTTGGCTAAACCGGAATTGTATCATTAACAACTGAACAATATGATGGAATCCAATAGCAAACACTAAAGCAGTAAGGTTGAGTATAGTAATAGAGCATTAAATGATGAAATTAGCTCAAAACAGGGTAGTTTAAATTTTAAAATTAATGCTGACACCAGGATCTGCAAGTCAATGTAGGGCAACAACTAAGTAAATTTCACAGTACTTACAGAACCGAAATTGGCGAAGTTCACAAAGAATTCAAAGACGGAGATGAACTTATGGAAGACAGGTTGTCAGAAAGAATAGCCAACGAATCCAATCTTTCCTCTAGTCGATTTGAAGAAGTAACTACTAAAGTATATGCTTGTCACAATGATATTAAGAAAGTAAAATCTAATTGTGTGAAATTATGTGAGGATGTGGATAAAAGATGTTCTGAGAGAGTGAATCAGTAGAAGTAGAACTAAGTACTAGTATTACTAACACAGAAAATTGAGTAACCTCTGGAACTCCTAGTAATATTATTGTACAGCATGTTGCTTCAGTTGACGCCACTTTCATCGGATGACATCAATTTGACCCAGACAAACAAATAATCAAATAGGTGTAATGCAGGAGTAGGTTTGATAATGAATGAAAAATAGGTGCGGGTAATCTACTACGAACAGCATAGTGAACGCATTATTGTTGCCAAGAGACACGAAGCCCACGCCTACCACAGTAGTACAAGTTTATAAACCAACTAGCTCCGCAGATAACGAAGAGACTGAAGAAATGTATGATGAGATAAAAGAAATTAGTGAAGGGAGATGAAAATTTAATAGTCATGTGGGACTGAAATTCGAGAGTAGGAAAAGGAAGAGAAGGAAAATTAGTAGGTGAATATGGAACGGGGGTAAGGAATAAAAGCGGAAGCTGCCTGGTACAATTTTACACACACCGTAACTTAACCACAGGCGATACTTGTTTTAAGAATCATGAAAGAAGGTTCAATATGTGGAAGAGACCTGGAGACACTGCATGGCTCCAGACAGATTACATAATGGTAAGATAGAGATTTAGGAACCAGATTTTAAACTGTAAGGCATTTCCAGAGACAGATGTGGACTCTGTGACCACAAGCTATTGGTTAAGAACTGTACATTAAAACTGAAGAAACTGCAAAAAGGTGGGAATTTAAGGAGATGAGACCTGGATAAACTGAAAGAACCAGAGGTTGTAGAGAGTTTCAGAGAGACATTAGAGAACGATTGACAAGAACGGGGGAAAGAAATGCAGCAGAAGAAGAATGAAATAGTGAAGGCATCAGAGAATCAAGTAGGTAAAAAGACGAGGGCTAGTAGAAATTTAATTGCTGAAAGGAGAAAATATAAAAATTCAGTAAATGAAGCAGTCAAAAAGGAATGCAAACGTCTGAAAAATGAGGTCGATAGGAAGTGCAAAATGGCTAAGAAGAGATGGCTAGAGGACAAATGTAAGGATGTAGAGGCATAGATCACTACGGGTAAGATAGTTAATGCCTATAGGAAAATTAGAGAGACCTTTGGAGAAAAGAGAACCACCTGTATGAATATCAAGAGCCGAGATGGAAAACTAGTTCTAAGCAAAAAGGGAAGGCAAGAAGTGGGAAGAGTAGATAGAGGGTCTATACAAGGGCGATGTGCTTGAGATTAATATTATGGAAATGGAAGAGGACGTAGATGAAGTTAAAATGGGAGATATGATACTGCATGAAGGATTTGACAGAGCACTGAAATACCTAAGTCGAAACAAGGCCCCGGGGGTAGACAACATTCCATTAGAACTACTCATAGCCTTGGGAGAGCCAGCCCTGACAAAACTCTATCATCTGGTGAGAAGGATGTGTGAGACAGGCGAAATACCCTCAGACTTCAAGAAGAATATAATAATTCCAATCCCAAGGAAAACAGGTGTTGACAGGCCTCAAAATTACCGAACTATCAGTTTAATAAGTCACGGCTGCAGTAATGGTTCAAATGGCTCTGAGCACTATGGGACTCAACTGCTGAGGTCATTAGTCCCCTAGAACTTAGAACTAGTTAAACCTAACTAACCTAAGAACATCATAAACATCCATGCCCGAGGCAGGATTCGAACCTGCGACCGTAGCGGTCTTGCGGTTCCAGACTGCAGCGCCTTTAACCGCACGGCCACTTCGGCCGGCGGCTGCAGTAATACCAACACGAATTCTTTACAGACGAATGGATAAACTGGTATAACCCGACCTCGGGGAAGATCAGTTTGGATTCCGTAGGAAGATTGGAACACGTGAGGCAATACTGACCCGACGACTTATCTTAGAAGATAGATTAAGGAAAAGCAAACCTACGTTTCTAGCATTTGTAGACATAGAGATAGCTTTTGATAATGTTAGCCGGAATACTCTATTTCAAACTCTGAAATTGGAAGGGGTCAAATACAGGGACTGAAAGGCTATTTACAATTTGTACACAAAGCAGATGGCAATTTTAAGAGTCAAGGGGTATGAAAGGGAAGCAGTGGCTGGGAAGGGAGTGAGACAGGGTTGTAGCCTATCCCCCATGTTATTCAATCTGTACATTGAGCAAGCAGTAAAGAAAACAAAAGAAAAATTTGGAGTAGGAATTAAAATCCGTGGAGAAGAAATAAAAACTTTGAGGTTTGCCGAGGACATTGTAATTCTGTCAGAGACAGCAAATGACTTGGAAGAGCAGTTGAACGGAATGGACAGTGTCTTGAAAGGATATAACAAAATCAAAAGGCGGATAATTTAATGTAGTCGAATTAAATCAGGTGATGCTAAGGAAATTAGATTAGAAAATGAGAAAATGATTACTTATGAGTTAATGAGTAGACGAGTTTTGCTATTTGAGGAGTAAAATAATTGATGATGGTTTGAAGTAGAGACGGTATAAAATGCAGACCTGCAATAGTAAGGAAAGCGTTTCAGAAGAACAGAAATTTGTTAACATGGAGTATAAATTTAAGTATCAGGAAGTCTTTCCTCAAAGTATCTGTATGGTGTGTAGCCACGTACGAATGTGAAACATGGACGATAAATAATTTAGACAAGAAGAGGAAAGAGTCTTTCGAAATGTGGTGCTAAAGAAGAATGCTGAAGATTAGATTGATAGATCGCGTTACTAATGAGCAGGTACTGAATAGAATTGGGAAGATGAGGAATTTATGGCACAACTTGACTAGAAGAAGGGATCGGTTGGTAGGACATGTTCTGAGGCGTCAAGGGATCACCACATTAGTATTGGAGGGCAGCTTGGAGGGTAAAAATCGTAGAGGGAGATAAAGAGATGAATACACTAAGCATATTTAGAAGGTTGTAGGTTGCAGTAGATACTTGGGAGATGAAAAAGCTCGCACAGGCTAGAGTAGCATGAGAACTGCATCAAACCAGTCTCTGGACTGAAGGCCACAACAACAACAACAAGCAGTCATTTGTCAGGAGATGCTTCGCCATGGTCAGCTGACCTAGTGATTAGATGCAAAACTCTTTCTCAGCTTAAAACTGCATTTCTTAATAATGCTGGTCACACAACAACAAAAAAGAACGGTGTTTTGATAGGGTTTTGGGATGGAAAATAGTTGCTTGAGCTCGTGAGTCAGTAAAAGAGGTCTCCAGATAGTGTGTTTCACGGCTGTCGCATCTGAAAGCAAAGATACAACTGGAAATGATTATCATGGGACTAGAAGGTAAGCTGCCTTGGTACTGGTCGGAAAGAATCATCTCTGCACCTAGAGGTAACGTGCATAAGTTCTTTGAATATTTTGAGCAACTGGAAATAGTATCTGCTGCTGAGGAGCAGGTGCAAAACAATAACAGGCCTTCTAACAATCACGTAAACAATAGAATTAATTATAATAGGAATCTGAGTGTTAGATGTATGGAGGTTCAGAATACAAGATATAATTATAGTAATCAAGGCTGTGGTAAAGGAAGAGGGGTAGACAGTGTTCACGCTTTCGCAACAACTATTATGACGAAAGCAGAAATGTAAATAATGTTCCGTTGAGACAAGACGGAGAGCCAAATTATCAAATCTGATTCCGTATCAAATGAACACAACAGGCCGCGTGTGGGAAACTAAATCCCATCTATGAGGAAACTGTCACTCACAAGGCGGAAACAGCAACATAGCTAGTAACAAAAGAACACAGACACAGTCAGTCAGTCAACACTCGCAAACAGATAACAGGTGTGGTGGAATGGGAACAGAGAGTACCAGTAATGTGCTAAAGCCCTCGCATTTATAGCTGACAGCATTTTGGACACATTAGGAAAATGGGTCAAGGAGGAAAAAGGAAACATACAGATAATAGGGAGGAACAAATTAACGGGTTTTCTTCCGCTAAGGACGAAGATGAAATAAAGGCTTACATCTTCGACGATAACGGCAATCTCAAGGCTAAAGTTCCGGTAGAGGAAGTAGAGTTAGTTTTTCAAGGTTTTGAAGTGAAAGAATTGGTGGATGAGGGGATAGCAATAATAATGAGGTCAAGAAACCTATTAGCTGTGTTGACTTGCCACAAACTGTAAAAGCCGCGGACAGTATTATAGATAGAAATGTTGCGCAGGAACGCACTTGCTTAGAGGCAGAGAGTAGTTTAGCTAACGTAGGAACGCACTTGCTTAGAGGTAGAGAGTAGTTTAGCTAACGTGCAGCAAACGAAAGTAGAGGAAGTCATCAGGTGCTTTGATTTAAAATTGGTGGACAGATTGGAAAAGTCAGCTGAGAATTGATAATTCCGTAAATCTAAGTGCGAATATATTTGTAATGGACCAAAATTACTGTAGATGGAAGCAGATTGAAAAGGATTTATTAACAGACTTTAATGAGGAACTTGTTCAGACTAAAATAACGCACCCTGTTATAAAAAGTGACATCTCAGAAGTAACAGAGCGTTGTGTTCTTAATAGTGGCAGTAAAGCAGGTGCCTTGTCCCAAGAAGGTGCTACTGGAAAAGTTTCTAGACTAGTACAGCAAGAGGCTTTGCTACCAATTGTTGTAGGTAACATAACAATATACCAAATTTCTGATATCAAGAAAGGCAGTAATGATAAGAGACACTTGCAAGAAGATACTGAATTCGGTAATAAGATCCAAGACGCTAATGCGGAAGAGACAGAGGGAAAGGAAGCCAACAAATCAAATTTCTGATAAGAGAGCTTTGGACAGTAAAAGAAGGCATGACGCAAAAGCTTCCACCACTGGTTTTAGCTTTGGTGAACTTGTGTTATTCAAAACTAAAAATAATGTAAGAAAATTTCAGCAGAAACAAAGAGGTTTATGCTTGTTTATCAAGGACCATTCATGATAATAGGTAAGCCTTATGCAAACGCCGCTTTGGAATACCAGAAAAGTAAGAAAGTAATAGGTCTACGAAACAATGTAGACCTGAAGCGATTCAAAAGCGACAGTAACTAGTTTCTGTGAGGAGTCTGCCACTCTTTGGCGGATACATAGTTTGACGCACTGTCGTGTCCCAGTTAAAGGAAACTTTAGTTACCTTTCAAGTTTCATTCTCTTCTTCTGTCCTATCGTATAAAATAAAGATTATACGTTTTCATGTTGTACAATGTCCACTCAAACCAAATTAATAATATAAGTGTAGACCAGATGTGGCTTGAATTCAAAGAAATAGTATCGGCAACAATTGAGAGATTTATACCAAATAAATTAAAAAACGACGGAGCTGAACCTCCTTGGTACACAAAACGAGTTAGAACACTGTTGCAGAAACAACGAAACAAAGATGCCAAATTTAAACAGACGCAAAATCCCCAAGGTTGGCGATCTTTTACAGAAGCTCGAAATTTAGCGCGTAGTTCAATGCGAGATTCCTATAACAGTTTCCACAACGAAACTTTGTTTCGAAACCTGTCAGAAAATCTAAAGAGTTTCTGGTCGTATGTGAAGTATGTTAGCGGCAAGAAACAATCAATGCCTTCACTGCGCGATAGCAGTGGAGATACTATCGAAGACAGTGCTGCCAAAGCAGAGTTACTAAACATAGCCTTCCGAAATGCCTTCACAAAAGAAGACGAAGTAAATATTACATAATTCGAATCGAGAACAGCTCCCAACATGAGTAACGTAGAAATAAATATCCTCGAAGTAGTGAAGCAACTCAAATCACTTAATAAAAGCAAGTCTTCTGGTCCAGACTGTATGCCAATTACGTTCCTTTCGGAGTATGCTGTTGCATTAGCTCCATACTTAACAATAATATACAACCGTTCGCTCGACAAAAGATCCGTACCCAAAGACTGAAAAGATGCATAGGTCACACCAATATTCAAGAAAGGTAGTAGGAGTTATCCACTAAATTAAAGGCCCATATCGTTAACGTCGATATGCAGCAGGATTTTAGAACACATATTGTGTTCGAACATTATGAGTTACCTCGAAGGAAACGGTCTATTGACACACTGTCAACATGGGTTTAGAAAACATCGTTCCTGTGAAACACAACTAGCTCTTTATTCGCATGAAGTGCTGAGTGCTATTGACAAGGGATTTCAGATCGATTCAGTATTTCTGGATTTCCGGAAGGCTTGTGACACCGTACCACACAAGCGGCTCGTGGTGAAATTGCGTCCTTACGAAATATCGTCTGAGTTATGTGACTGGATTTCCGATTTCCTGTCAGAGAGGTCACAGTTCGTAGTAACTGACGGAAAGTCATCGAGTAAAACAGAAGCGATTTCTGGCATTCCCCAAGGTAGTGTTATAGGGCCTTTGCTATTCCTTATCTATATAGACGATTTGGGAGACAATCTGAGCAGCCGTCTTCGGTTGTTTGCAGATGACGCTGTCGTTTATCGACTAATAAAGTCACCATAAGATAAAAAGTGTGTGAAAAGTGGCAGTTGACCCTAAATAACGAAAAGTGTGAGGTCATCCACATGAGTGTTAAAAGGAACTCGTTAAACTTCGGTTACACGATAAATCGGTCTAATCTAAAAGCCGTAATTTCAACTAAATACCTAGGTATTACAATTACGAACAACTTAAATTGGAAAGAACACATAGAAAATGTTGTGGGGAAGGCTAACCAAAGGCTGCGTTTTATTGGCAGGACACTTAGAAAATGTAACAGACCTACTAAAGAGACTGCCTACGCTTGCCCGTCCTCTTTTAGAATACTGCTGCGCGGTGTGGGATCCTTACCAAATAGAACTGACGGAGTACATCGAAAACGTTCAAAGAAGGGCAGTACGTTTTGTATTATCGCGCAATATGGGAGAGAGTGTCACAGAAATGATGCAGGATTTGGGATGGAAATCATTAAAAGAAAGGCGTTTTTCTTTGCGACGGAATCTTCTCACGAAATTCCAATCACCAACTTTCTCCTCCGAGTGCGAAAACATTTTGTTGACTCCGACCTACATAGGGAGGAACGATCACCACGATAAAATAAGGGAAATCAGAGCTCGTACGGAAAGATATAGGTGTTGATTCTTTCCGCGCGCCGTACGAGTTTGGAATAATGGAGAACTGTGAAGGTGGTTCGATGAACCCTCTGCCAGGCACTTAAATGTTATTTGCAGGGTATCCCTGTAGATGTAGATGTAGATGTCCTATTAGTTGTTACGTCGTCCCTGTGAAAAAGAATGATGTCCCGAAATGACTATATCCAAATGACGACTTACAGGAGAATACAAGCTGTACTTTGCGTTAGTAAATTCTAAATGTTAAAATATCAATGGGTAGCTTTCGAACACTAATGATACAAATTATTGGCTCAAGTAAATAAACAATAAATAATATCCGTAAAAGTCTAAGTAACTATGAAATACAGAACACTTTGCATTAAGACAAATTACTGAAGCTGGAAATCCCTAACATCTGAAATAACAAAATCTGCATACATTAATAATTTTCAGTTGAAAGAGGGGTTGTCTGAAAGTAAGAGATTAATAAAATGGTGCCACTAGACGCAAGCCAAAGCGTTTTGATATTAATTAAAAGTGATGTGTTGAAGTGGTTTGAGGATCACGCCAAAAATGTATGTAAATAATGGGGACAGCAGGCTGACGCAGATAAAAGGGAGAAAGAAGCGTCGAAATATATGAATCAAGGAAAATAGAGAGAAATAGGAGTAATGAAGTCAGCAGGCTGACATATATGGTGAAAAGATCAAAGATGGCGACGAACGAACAAATACAATATTACCTTATTAAAAATGATACGGGGGCCCCAGACCTTGAGTTCGGTGTTTCTCCTGTGCTCCTGACGTCTTTGTTCAACTATCCGCAGAGTCTGCTGAATGTGTGCCTTACCACATTAGCTTAGAGCACTGTAGACACCAAGTCTACAGAGCCCAAGTCATTTTTCGTAGTACCTAATAGTGCACGCATCTTTGGAGGTGGACTAAAAAGGCATTTAATATGACTTCGAGCAAAGATCCGGCCGATTTTGTTTGATACTTTGCCGACGAACATCAGTTATTCCCTTGTGTTACCCTTCCCGTTGTGTTCTATTTGCTACCACTGTTCCTTCTTACTGGAGCATTCAGATTTTTCTCCCGCCGTATCCGTTCTACTTGAACACGTCCTTAGGTGCCTGTGTTCCTTTGTTCGATATTGCACAGATCGTCTGCACTGGTGTACGTTGTGAAGGATGATGGCAGTTGGAGCTGTTAAGATAAAAATCAGTGTGGGAAGCATTCCGGTAGACACGGTGTCCCATACTTCTGTCCTCTTTGCGTTTGACTAGGTCATCCAAAAAGGGGAGCCCGGCATTCTCTTCCACCAGCAAAGTAAATTTGATGCTGGGAAGGATAGACTTCTGATGTTGGGGAAAGTCCTGAAGCTTTTCGTTCCCGTGTCGCCACACCACATCCAAAAAATCATAACAGCTTCAGCGCAGCTTCCTTCAGAATTGTTTCTTCGAAATCCTCCACGAATGGGTAACGGCGACTGTGCACGCCATGTTGGCACCATTCGTTTGTTCATAACAGACGTCATTCAACACAAAGAATGTAGATGTGACGACGGATTCTAAGAGGTTACTTGTTGTAGGCTACAATTTTAGGAATGTATATATGTAGACGAAGAGGTTAGGCTTGTGGGCTACAATTTCTCCCTCGTCAGCTTGATGGACTCAGCAAGCGACACTCTGGTGAAGAGGGAGACCGCATCAAAGCTCACAATAAATACCTGGTTACAAATGCGTTGTTCTTGCAGCCGTTGAATGAAATGTGCAGATTTATTGAAACGGTGCCGACATTTACCAATGTGGGTGCTTAATACTGCCATTAGATGTTCCAACTGGCCAAACACCTAGCGGCTCTATTAAGCCATTACTTCTCTAAATGGCAACAAAACATCGACAACTCTGCTCATTCCAATCAGCGGCTGCAAGAACTATCGTAACCTTGACCTTATGGTGAGACTTGATGTAGTTTCTCACTTCACCAGAGAGTCGCATCGTTAGGCCCTAATCCTAATCAGGGGCAAAGGGACCGATGAAGATTCGTAGGTCACAGCCTGCATCTTACGTAAAGATGTCGCCGTATTAGCAAGAGATGATGGAGTAAATAACGACAATATGCATGTGTGTTTATATGAAAATCCTCGACTTAGCATGACCGTGGGGCATCAGTATCGCTTCAGTACCAACGTACTGACAGCAGCTGTCAATTACGGACTCATATGTCTATATACTCTACCAAACAGTTTAACAGACGTTTGTATAAATAAAATTAACTGCCGTATTGAAGAAAATTACCCATGCAGAGAGACGACTGCTGTTTACGCACGACGTGGCACCACACCGTTTGCTACCTCACTGCAACGTTTCATGGGCGATGTGTTGGTCGAGGAGTTCCGGTAGCGTGGCTATGGGGACAGTTAAAGGCTTTGGTGTACAGCCCACTCTTCTAAAATGTACAGACGTTAGAAGACTGCGTGACCAATGCATGTGACGCAGTAAGGAAGACATCAGGTGTATGAGCGTGATTCACTGTGAAGGAAGGCTATCTGTTGTGTCTTGATACACGATAACAACATGCAGTACCGCCTTTAGTGTCTACTACGCAACAGCCAGATGGTAATGACAGGACAGATTGGCTCACATGCTAACAGGTGTTGGTTTCTAGACACGCAATTGTAGGAACGTTGCTTCTACTTTGACCAGTAGCACCTCATTCTGGAATACGTGACGCTTTTTCTAAACATTCTGTATTTCAGTAGCTTTCAATGCTGTTCTGAACGATAACTACGTTCTCCTGATCAATATGGTGTCCTCAGGCTGTTAGAATGTCACCACTAGCCTCCCGGTTCTCCTGTTTTGCGCGCTTTTCATGAGAATGAATCACAGTTTCGTAATTTCGTTCGTTTGGTGCTAAAATTTTAACCGTTTTTCTCCTCCACTGCCATTATTCTGATTAAACTGAAATTTTGTATGTATGTATGTATGAATGAATGAATCAATGAGTGAATGAATGAAACTAGCGGCAATCTCATACGAACGTAACATACAGATGACTTAGGTCTGGGCGATGAACTCTTTAACTTGTGGATGAACTCCAATATATCCTGACCGATTTTGTTTCAGAGATCGAACATATCACGAGATTCTAATCTTTGCATTAAGTGGCATAGAGAATATCCAATGAAAAGCGGCTCCTTTTACCAGCGATTCATTTCGTAAGGAGGAGAGCATTACGCAGAGGGTCATCAAACTGCAATGGCAGCCGCCACAATAGTAGCATTGTGCATTACGCACGGGTTAACTCTTATAACACAGGCCGAAAAGGCACTTGTGGCGCTAGCCCTGGGCTATGATCGTTAAATGAGAGGTACTGTCTGCTGTTAATTCATTTCCTGGTGGATATTCGAATTCTGTTTCTCAATAATGTTGTTCGTTCTCTTTCTTTGTTGGTATCCTAAACGAAACATATTTAACCTCTGCCATTTCGTTTTAATACTGATGCATACAGATCTTAAAAACTGTGTACCGTATACTGCATTTGAGCTATATAACTAAGGATTACTGCGATACTAGTTTGGATTATTTTGCAATTATTTTAAGTGCCTATCTTTATCCCCAATTCAGCTGTAGAGTAATTCGTACACGATTCAGCATTCTTCCCAGTAATTTTTTCTTGTACTACTCTATGACTGATCGTGGTAAGTGTAATTTGTATGATGACAGCAGCCTGTTTCTGTTACTGTTCACGAGGGGGCGTAAGACATGACGTACTATGAGTGCGACGCATTGTCACCTTGTTCATTTCGCCACTGGTCAGACTATAAATGTGCAATGACGGATACGGAAAATGGAAACATGTGTGGTAAGGATTATGGGACTAAACTGCTGAGGTCATCGGTCCCTAGGCTTACACACTACTTAATCTAACTTACGCTAAGGACAACACATACATCCATGCCCGAGGGAAGATTCGAACCACCGTCGGCGGGAGCCGCGCGAACCGTGAAAGGCCATTTAGACCGCACTGCTACACTGCGCGGCGACGGATATAGAAAGTGTTACAAAATGAACATCTATCATTCTGATACTGCAGTATTGGCACACCTCTGGGACATGGTGATTTGGATTCATACTTAGGCCGGTTTTTTTTGAGTACACGAAAAAAACCATTCCTACACATGGATATTATACCCTCCTGGCCATTGAAATGGCTACACCAAGAATAAATGCGGGTGATAAACGGGTATTCATTGGACAATTATTTTATACTAGAACTGACATGTGATTACATTTTCACGCAATTTGGGTGCATAGACACTGAGAAATCAGTACTTAGAACAACCACCTTTAGCCGTTATAACGGCCTTGATATGCTTGGGCATTGGATGGCGTGTACAGGTACAGCTGACCATGCAGCTTCAACACGATACCACAGTTCATCAAGAGTAGTGACTGGCGTATTGTGACGAGCCACTTGCTCGGCCACCATTGACCAGACGTTTTCAATTGGTGAGAGATCTGGAGAATGTGCTGGCCAGGGCAGCAATTGAACATTTTCTGAATCCAGAAAGGACCGTACAGGACCTGCAACATGCGGTCGTTCATTATCCTGCTGAAATGTAGGGTTTCGCAGGGATCGAATGAAGGGTACAGCCACAGGTCGTAACACATCTGAAATGTGACGTCCACTCTACAAAGTGCCGTCAATGCGAACAAGAGGTGACCGAGACGTGTAACCAATGGCATCCCATACCATCACGCCGGGTGATACGCCAGTATGGCGATGACGAATACACGCTTCCAATGTGCGTTCACCGTGATGTCGCCAATCACAGATGCGATCATCATGATGCTATAAACAGAACCTGGATTCATCCGAAAAAATGACGTTTTGCCATTCGTGCACCCAGGTTCGTCGTTGAGTACACCATCGCAGGTGCTCCTGTCTGTGATGCAGCGTCAAGGATAACCCCAGCCATGGTCTCCGAGCTGACAGTCCATGCTGCTGCAAACGTCGTCGAACTGTTCGTGCAGATGGTTGATGTCATGCAAACGTCCCCACCTGTTGACTCAGGGATCGAGACGTGGCTGCACGATCCGTTACAGCCATGCGGATAAGAAGCCTGTCATCTCGACAGCTAGTGATACGAGGCCGTATTACCCTCCTGAACCCACCGATTCTATATTCTGCTAACAGTCATTGGATCTAGACCAACATGAGCAGCAATGTCGAAATCAGGTAAACCGCAATCGCTATAGGCTACAATCCGACCTTTATCAAAGTCGGAAACGTGATGGTACGCACTTCTCCTCCTTACACGAGGCATCACAACAACGTTTCACCAGCCAACACCGGTCAACTGCTGCTTGTGTACGAGAAATCTGTTGGAAACTTTCCTCATGTCAGCACGTTGTAGGTGTCTCCACCGGCGCCAAACTTGTGAATCATTTGCATATCACAGCATGTTCTTCCTGTCGGTTAAATTTCGCGTTTCAGCACGTCATCTACGTGGTGTAGCAATTTTAATGGCCAGTAGTGTAGCTATCGCGTAGACCTAACAATTACTGGAACTTTACAGGTGGAGATGCACCAGAGCTCAGGGGCGTGCATGTGTAAGTTTCCGTCACCTTCGGACTTTGAGCACGGGAGCAGATATCACAGACTGCTGGTTGTAGTACGTTGACGGCAGAATAAGTGGCGACAAGCGGACTAAGGACAGCAGGGTGGTAAGAACACTACGCAGCGATCCTTGCAGAAGGACTATACCTTGAGAAGTTCGGAGAACTGTTCGACTGATTATAACGGACAGGCAGATCATAATAAGGGTAGATATTACAGGCAGTGTGTCGCCGAGAGCTGTCAGAAACAGATTACTGGTAGCTGGGTTGAAATTATCAAGTTTCCACGCGATATTTATCGCTGTCTCCGCACCATAGACTGCAGAAAGATCCATAATATAGAACCAGAGCCCACTGAGACCTTGCGTGCGGTAGATCGGAGCCAACATATCCGGCGACGACCTCGTGAGATTTCGTAACCCATAGGTCTTCAGTACCTGAATCGTGGTGATAAGTACCATTCGCTATTACAACAGAGCTGACTGTCGAAGTGGACTGAATGCTCTCCAGTTGTCAGACCCTTCATGACTAGGATGTCAAATGGCATAGTCCGACACGGTAATGCAAAACCCAAGGCGGCAGTTTACAGCGCAGATAGCTTGAAGAATCTATGAATCCTTGATTGGCCTTCCCGATCCCGTGACTTGACACCGACAGAGCAAGTTATGGGAGGACGTACACTGCCTACCAGTCTCCAGACTGTAATCCTCATACAATGAAACAGCATGCTTCGTTAAGGTGGAATGCGGAAGTTGTTTGATTCCATGCTGTGTCAGAAACAATAGATTATTCGTGCCAGTTGGAGTCGCACCTTTCCCAGATAGGAATGCCGGCCGGGGTGGCCCAGCGGTTCTAGGCGCTACAGTCTGGAACAGCGCGACCACTATGGTCGCAGGTTCGAATTCTGCCTCGGGCATGGATGTGTGTGATGTCCTTAGGTTACTTAGGTTTAAGTAGTTCTAAGTTCTAGGGGACTGATGACCTGAGAAGTTAAGTCCCATACTGCTCAGAGCCATTTTTTGAGCCAGATACGATTGAAAGTTTGCTCATTTATCATCCGAAATGTGATGAATATCTCCTCAAGTTTTCAATAGTATCGGACTGCTGTTTCATGGTGTAGCACTCTCCATTTCCGTCAGTGTAGTATCGCAGTCTCAACTTTATCTAAAGCTCCGAGAACGTTCCTTCCAAGAAAAGTCGGGAAACATGCGACTTCCTTCCACACAAACCTCGCTAAATGTCCCGCCGAAAAAATTAAGAAAATTTAATAATTTTTTCATAATGCGGGGCCACAGTCATAATATATTTCTTTAAAGAAATTAAGAAAATCTCAGTGCTGCGGTCACTTAAGGGCAGCCATTCTTCGCACACACAACCCACAAATGAAACAGGAAAGAAAGTAAATGATAGTAGCACAATAATTGAGCCTCGCCTCATACCGTTAAGAGTCTTGCGTAATAAATATCTGGTTGTACACGAAGGCCCGCTATCTATGATCCGTTGTATCACACCTTCTTCAAGTTTGTTTACCTCGCGCATTGGCTTTCCTTCCGCGTTTGCCTGGTTCAGTATTAACTACAGTTAAGCATCACCAGTCTCAGGATTGAAGACCACAACAACAACAAGCATCACCGCGAGGCGCCATGTTGACTTACCCTGGATGTATCAGGACTGATCGTTCGCGTCCTTCAAATCCTCAGTAGACCTCGGACGGTGACGATCCGCTTATCCGAAGGTGTAGATGGATCTATCCGACAATTCCTCTTTCTACAGACTTTTCCTTTCTTACTTAAAGAGTCGCGTATAGCACACTAGCTTCGAAGTTCAACGAATCACTGTTTAAGAAACCAGCGATATGTCGCTAGACAACGGCTACAGTCCTGCCGCACGACTTTTAATTGTTGTGAACGTCGACAGGGCCCGCAACAAAGGAGCGACGATGGATTCTGGCTGAAGTACAACATCCAACATTTTATCATACGCTACTAGTTTTGCGTAACCGGGATTGATCCAGATAATAATGTAGAAGAACATTAACAACGCCACTAACGAGAGAAATTATTTCTGAAAATACTGAAGAAACTGAGACATAAATTAAACTTTCGTCCTGCACATTTCCTTTTCTGTTAAAGATAATTTCTATTTTCAAGGTAATTGTAAACAAATTTGTTGCGCAGCTTGTATGTTAGCTGTGAGTTTTGTAGAATGGAAATAGTGAACATTAAAGTGCCACAAAAAAATTCCCCTTATGAAAATGCCCTCTTCTCTTTATGAATATTGGCCCAAAAAAATAAGTTCAGAAAGCAGTCTAAGTATCTTCAGGATTAACGTAACTAAATTTATACGTAGTAAGTGCATTGTTATAATCGTACCACTGAATTATTGTTTTGTAATCAATAATGTTCCTCTCACATAAAGTAACGCAAGATCCCCTTAACATTTCCTAAGTGACGCATTAGAGGCAAAACAGGCTCGACATTATCAATCCGTGCACATTTCCATAAAGGAACTAAAATCACAAAATTTCATAGAGCACTGCGTGGAACATGGCACCACATTCCGAAGTTCTCGACGGGAACTTTCCTTCTGGAACTTGAAAGAAATTTACTAGAATATTCTACGCAATCTTACATTGTCGAAGAGTCTGCAGGACGTGAAATAAATTCTCACGTAAATAATCTTCGTGGTGATGTCATAAGATCAGAATCAACCGTCGTTAGTACACGATTTTTGTGCACCTACCCTATGGTTCAACAAAAACCTTGTAAAATGAATTGTTATGTTTTATTTGATGAGGGGACGATCCGTAAATAAAAGAAAAATATTTTTATCATTAGATGAATATTGGGGGTAACATGGTACAAACGCTTTACAAGTAACACTACGATTGCATAACAAAAGACACATGATATCCATAGCCACGATAAGGCACATTCTTCACCGACAAGGTATTTGTGAAACTAACAAATAAAGCACGAAACTATAAGTAAATGAAGAGCGCGTGTTCAACTCATCTTTCTCTCTCGTTATTTCTCAGTATAATTCAGAGCAGCCACACTTATTATCACATCATAACACACAAAAGACCTGAACACAACGAGAGCCATAATAGAATTGAGCAGAATGAAGTTTTGATCACCTTCAAACTCGCAAGCCACGTGGACGGTATATACACTTTAATTCTCACCGGCTGAGCCCGTGTCCGCCCCAAAGATTTTAGTCAAGACGAATGAGTATAATGGAAGCAGGAATGACCTCACGGATAAATGAATACTCAACGCAGGTATCACGCATAAGACATGATACTTGGAAAATGGGAATTTTAACACAGAAATCTAAAGTTTGTACAACCTCGTGAAAGACACTTAGTCCTAGACTCTTGCAAGAGATATCATCGCCAGACTGGTTCGCACAATGAATGCTTGCGCCAGACAGTCAGTGGCCACTACTTTAGCTTTTAATGCCATTCTACAGTAACTTCAATGAAATGTTTTACAATCTGTTTATGTAAACTCTAATTGGTTGATTTAGTGGTTTTCAGCATTACTGGAACAAACAGGAACATGCCCCTCTGATGAAACTGACTCCCTTAAAATTATTATCGAATATTTTAACTCAAACGGAACAACAGTGATTGTTGTCCTGGGAGTTGTACTGAGAAACTCATACACCCACCAAAGCAGTGTTGGACCAGAGTCAGGTGACCGCAATGACTTGAGCCAGTAAGGACCAACAACTCCGGACCCTGCTCCTCACCGAAAATATGCGCTGCCATCCGTTTCCAAACTTTTGCTCCTGATTTGCACGAGATGCACACACGTCCAAGTCTTCCCAACAATCTCTGTAGATGAAACTTCCTGGCAGATTGAAACTGTGTACCAGACCGGGACTCGAACTCGGGACTTTTGCCTTTTGCGGGAAAGTGCTCTACTGGCGGAATTGAAGCTGTGAGGCCGACTTGTGGATCGTGCTTGAGTAGCTCAGACGGTAGAGCACTTGCCCGCGGAAGGTAAAAGTCCCGCGTTCGAGTTCCGGTCTGGTACACAGTTTCAATCTGCCAGGAAGTTTCATATCAGAGCACATTCCGCCACAGAGTGAAAAATCACATTCTGGAACTCTGTAGATGTTGAGGAGAAGCGTGCACTTCCTCACCTCCGCATGCACTCTAATTTTCTAGCTGAATCTTATGCCCTGTCATTTCTTCCTGTAAAACAGGACATGCCTGCCGATAGCAGAATGTGCATACTCGGCCGACCAGTAGCAAGATTTCTTAAAGCACCCGATTTTCTGCCATGATAATGCTTCACGGTAAAACGCCGATGACATTACAAGACCTTCTACTTCCAAAAAATGCCACTTTGGCTCCATCACCGTGACATTATGAAAATTTTTACCCATCACGCGTTATCAGGCCCAGCAACTAATCTCACATTAAAGCTCTTCCGAAAAATGTTGCACAGAAGGTGAGGCCATTATTTTCTGCAATTCATGTTCCTATCAAAAGGTGTAAGATGGTTATCTGCTGTACGCACACTTCAAAACATGAGAAAGCACTGGATTCCTGCTGACATATTCGCTTCCCCAGCCTCATTCTGGCCCGCTGGGCAGCGCTCGGTTGCAAACCTGCAATAGTTCATCATCACCACCACCCTCCCTCCCCCGCCCCCCCCCCCCCCTTCGGCTGGCAATGGCTTGTCGGCTTGCGTGCAGACAAAGATCTGAAGTACCCATCTGAGCCGATGGCAGTAGGCCGCTTTTCTTTTCACTGTATTCTGTGCCCTACCCGATCCAAATCCAGTATGCTACGCATTCCCATGCGCATGTAGAATTCATAGAGGAAAGAAGAAAATCCTGTACCACGTTAAATTTAAAGTTAGGAAGCTAAAAAGAACTCACTGTGAGCCGATTACTTTAATGAAAACATTCCTAACGTATTCTGCACGCCTATTTCCGTCATATACCTGAATCGTCTTCATATTACGGGTAAAAGGCATGCAAAATGGCTTGCCACATTTCAAATCATGAGTCTGTGATTGTATTGATAGTCTTTAGAGATGTATGATTTATCATGTAATCAAAATTTGACAGTTTTCTTTCAACACTCATATGGATGACCTCACACTGTTCATTCTTCAAAGTCAGTTGCCAGTTTTCACGCCATACAGATATCGTGTTTCAGTCATTTTCCAATTGGTTTTGACGTTCTCATGATTTTACTTCATGGCAAATAACAGCATCATCCACAAACAATCTAAGAGGGCTGCTCAGATTTTCTCCTAAATCTTTTACACAGATTATCAAGATCAAAGGGCCAATAATACTTCCTTGCGGAAAGCCAGATATCACCTGCGTTTTACTCAATGACTTTCCATCGATAACTACGAACTGTGATCTTTCTGTCAGGATATCACGGATCCAGTCACACAACTGCAATGATACTCCATAGGCACACAATTTGATTAGAAATGTCTTGTGAGGAACGATGTTAAAATTCTTCCATAAATGTAGAAATATGAAATCAGTCTGAGATTCCAGTCAACATGATACAAGACTTCGTGCCATAACGCTAGTTGCGTTTCACATGTATGATATTTTCTGAATCCGTGCTGCCTGTGTCAATAGATAGTTTTCTTCGAAGTAATGTAACACAGCATATTTCCAGAATCGTAATGCAAACTAACGTCAGTGGTATGGGTCCGTAATTTATCAGATTGCTCCTATTTCCTTTCTTGAGTATTGGTGTGGCTTGTGCAACTTTCCAGTCTTTGGCGACGGATCTTCCGTTGAGCAAGTGGTTGTATATAATTGCTGATTATTGGGGTATTTTATCAGCATAGACTAAAAGGAATCTAATTGGTATACTATGTCGTCTGGAAGACTTGCCTTTATTAAACGATATAAGTTGCTTTGCTACACAGAGGATATCTTCTTCCAAATTACTCATATTGGCAGCTGTTCTCGACTCGAATTCTGGATATTTACATCTTCTTCTTTGATGAAGTGATTTCGGAAAACCTTGTTTAGTGACTCCGCTTTAGTGCCGCTATCATCAGTAATATTACTCTAATGGTATCGTGCAGTGAAGGTATTGATTATGTCTTACTGCTGGTATACTTTACATATGACGAGAATCTCTATGAAGTTTCTCCCCGAAAGCATCTCGCATTGAAGTCAGTGCTAAGTTTCGAGCTCCAGTAAAACCCTGCAAATCTTAGAGATTCTGTGCTCTTTTAAATTAGGCATGATTTTCTGTTCCTACTACAACAGTCTTATAACCTATTTTCTGTACCATTGGGGAGCAGTAGCATGTTTTATTAATTTATTCGATATAAATCTCTTAACTGCCTCCGATTTTATTTCTTTGAATTTAAGCCACATCTGGTCTACACTTACGTAGTCAGTCCAGAAGGAGCCGCAGCTGTATCTTAGGAAAGCGTCAAGAGAATTTTTATGTGTTTTTTCGAACGGATGTAGTTTGCGTTAATTTTTTATGAATTTGGATGTTGCGGTTTTCAGTCTCCCTGCATCGATCTTGTGGTCACTAATCCCTCTATCCGTCATTACGCTCTCTATCTGCTGAGGACTATTTGTTGCTAAAAGGTCAGGTATGTCTTTGCAACCATTTACACTTCGAGTGGTCTCCAAAACTAATTATTCAATTTATTTTCGGAGGAAGCATTTAGTACAATTTATGACTATGCTTTTATATCCGAGACGGACTTTTAGCATGTATTTCGGCCAAACTGCAGAGTAAGGTACTTATTTGATATGACACTCAAGTTGCCTTTGAACTGCTCAGAGTCGAAAGGGTCGGGGACGATGCTGTATTTTCACGTGACAGGATCGTCAGTTATCTTAAAAATCACTTCTAGTCTTATGAAAAAGCTTACGAAGTGCGGCAAGACAGATATCAACAGGTACTCAGCCACAATGAGAGGGGTGAACATTTCATTATATTTTGATGGAAAGGATAAATCATTAAAGATTCTGACACGAGTTTTAATACACATTTTATGCAAGAGAACCAAGAAGGAACAATAACAATGGAGGGCCAATAAAGAAATGCTCGAATTAAAAATGGTATAAGACGGAGAGACAGTCCTGGAAGCTGTTCAGTCAATGAATGGAAGAAGCAATCACCAGGAATTCAGGATGAAGGAATATATAGAATGACATTCGTTGTCCTCACGTTGCTGTCATCAGTGAAAGTGAGGAATGATTTCAAGAGATATTGATTCGAGTAAACAGTGTGCTGAGCACGTACTATGGAAAGGGAGTAACCGCCCGAAGTGGCCGAGCGGTTCTAGGCGCTGCAGTCTGGATCCGCGCGACCACTACAGTCGCAGGTTCGAATCCTGCCTCGGGCATGGATGTGTGTGATGTCCTTAGGTTAGTTAAGTTTAAGTAGTTTTAAGTTCTAGGGGACTGATGACCTCTGCTGTTAAGTCCCATAGTGCTCAGAGCCATTTGAACCATTTTTGAAAGGGAGTAAACCGAAGAAAGACGAAAGTAATTTAAGGGTAGCAAAAATGATTTTAGCTATTAACTTAAGATCAAAATTGGAGACGAAATTAAATAATTCTTCTACCACGAAAGCAAAATAATGTATGATGGACGAAATAAGAAGGACATAAAAAGCAGGCCACGACAGACAAGAGGGCATTCGTGGCCAAAAGAAGTCTCCTGGGATCAAACATTAGCGTCAATATGACTAAGGAAATACTGAGAATACACGCTTGGAGCACAGCGTTGTGTGGAAGCGAATCACAGCCTGTGTGAAAAACGGAAAAAAAGAGGATCGAAGCGTTTGAGACGGGGGGCTATGTGAGAATGCTGAAAATTTGACTGACATAGGGTCCAACCGATACGGTCACGAGCCCAGTAGAGGCACTACAGACGATATCGTGCTGTCAGCAAACGCACTTGCGTCGATCGTCTGCTGCCATAGCCGATTAACGCCAAATTTAGCAGCGTTATCCTGATGGAAAGTTCGTCGTACTTCTCACATTGATTTCTGCGGTTATTTTACTCAGTGTTGCTTGTCTGTTAGCACTGGCAACTCCACGAAAACGCCGCTGCTCTCGGTCGTCAACAGAAGGGTGTAGATCACTGCGTTGCCCGTGGTGAGAGGTAATGCCTGAGATGCTGTAGTCTCGCCACACTCTTGACTATTTCCGAAATGGAAGATCCGACGTGTCTACCATTCGGCGTTCAGAGTCTATTAACTATCGTCATGCAGCCGTAATCACGTCTAAAACCCTTTCACATGAATCATCTGAGTACAAACGACAGCTCTGCCAATGTACTGCCCTTTTATGCTTAGCGCACACGATAGTGACACCACCTGTAAATGTGCAAATCGCTATACCACGACTTTTGTCGCCTCAGTGTGTGTCGCTGTACTGAATCTTCGTGTTCAGGACAGAGCAGCAGAGTTGTGGCCGAGGGATGGCGCTAGGACAGGGTCCAGGGGAGGCCAGGTCAGTTTCTGGGGAATCATTCGCCCCCCCCCCCCCCCCAATGGACTGTACAGGCAAGGGCCACAGGCCGCTTCGCCATAGTTTTTCAGGTGGGTCGGCGGTTCCTCTATTTGGGGCGATTAAAAAAAATGGTTCAAATGGCTCTGAGCACTATGGGACTCAACTGCTGAGGTCATTAGCCCCCTAGAACTTAGAACTAGTTAAACCTAACTAACCTAAGGACATCACAAACATCCATGCCCGAGGCAGGATTCGAACCTGCGACCGTAGCGGTCTTGCGGTTCCAGACTGCAGCGCCTTTAACCGCACGGCTGGGGCGATTAACGTTGCTGCTCGTACCTGTGTCGCCTGTGCTGGCATAGTCTGCCAGCCCCCTCTTGCATTTCCGCGAAGCTGTAATATTTTCAATAGAGTGTCTCCAAACTGCTACCGACCACCCGTATAGTGGGCAGGGCATCCGGTCGTGATGTTCTAACAGCGTCCGACTCCGGGATCATTTGCAAGATAAGATCGCTTCGTAAAGTGGGCAGAGCAAAACTCCACTATTAGCACCAGCTTTGCAGCTTTCCAATGCCTCGCTGGTGCCAGTGCTGAAAACACTGCCCATATGAAGTGTACGCAGGCATTCAAAAACTATGGGAACGTTGGAATACCATTCTTCGGAACCCGCCACTTCCCGAAAATTGTCAAACTATATTGCGCAATGATTGCGCCATTTTTCACACATTTTTTCCCCTTGGCAGAGCTAGAGAGTGCTTACAACCACTTTTGGTGCATCGCGATGGCAGAGAGCGGCAGTCTTTACATACTCTTAGGACGGAATCTTGTTTTGGAGATAGAGAGTTTCTTCAGAGATGGAGGTAGGACGGAGACTTCGCAGACATTTGAGAAGGAGAGAGTGAGAGACACAGAGAGCAGAGGGGAGGAGTTCACGCGACACGGTTTTAGCAGTTCGCAACTTCATTTCATCTCGGCTCAGTTGAAGCTGTGTAATTTCAAGCAGCGATGTGGTGAGCGAGTACCTCTCATAAGGGAACAGCCGCAATTTGATCTCACTTAATATTAATCGGTCCTGCTTTATACTTTTTCTCTTGGGCATGACACTGTTGTTGGGTTATCTCGCATGCTTATCCACTTCACTTGCCAAATTGATACAATCACCACGATCAGAAACACCCTAACTTTAAATTCAATTATATTATGCGTCAAGCTTTGGTACGAGAGTTAACTCCACTTCTTTATCAGCCAAAACAAGCAGCCTAGCAGATAAAGTCATTATTTTCATGAACTCAGTTTCTGCACTCATTTCTTGTAAGAGAGAGAACTTGTTTATTTGTTTTTGTCCAGTGATAATTTATTTGAGTAATTTGTTAATACATCATAACGTTTCTGAATTCCTGTTTCATTCCAATAGCCTTGTACTCGCACTGCCGCTTTCACGCTTATTAATTGTATACAAGACCCACAGCTACGGTTAATATGTCAGGGCCAGGGCTTACCTTCTGTTTCCTTACACTCACATTATTACCATACATTTGAATCATAGTGCGGTGATCTGCATCTCGAAAGGGAATACTCGGTGCATATCAAAGACGTTTAGTAAAAGTGTAGGCGTAACCTCATTGGCCTATTGCATCATCAGCGACCATTGGAATATTTATGTGACGTAATAACTGCAATGAAATAGAGTAATCTTAGACAACAGTACTTTAACAAGTTGATCATGTTATTGGCACGGTAGTGCTTCAGAAAACTACCGCGTGCAAATCAGCTGCTTGTATATCAGTCAACTGCATACCTCTGTTTTATGAGAGTCTGTTTTATGAGAGTAGCTCGTTCAGCGACAGTGGACAAATACGGTTGAGACTGCCAGACTGGGGTAATGGCGTTAAGGTATTGTTAACCAGACGAACTGTGAAGGAGGAACATTGGCTTGTTGGGTGCAGTCCCATGTCTAGCATATTGGGAGAAATGTTGACAACTTCTTACCATTAATCAAGCATTCAATAGATTCAACCGAAGATGATAATGGCCAAGATTTCCTTTTCATAGAAAAAATGGGATTGCAAAGCCAGAACGATTACGATGACATCTCTGCAGACATGAGAAGAGTTACGTTATCAAGTTCAGTGATTTGTACGTTCCGGTGCAGTTTTCCGTCTGTTACAACATTCTCGTATCCCTGGGGTACTATTCTAACACTTAATCTGAACACTCAGTAGTTTGAACTGCCCTTGCCCCTGTGTAGTAGATGAATGATGATCTGTCGCATTAATTACAGTTCCCTCCTAACCGCTACGTGTGTATATGCGCAACTGGAAAGTTTCTGAAGTCTTTGGCAACTTGCGATGGCTTGGAAAATTTCTTCTTCGTCTCTTTCCATTAAAATTCCGTCAACTATCGATTGTGTCTACGTGCTCTATATAGCGTCTCAAGAGCTAATGTTACTTAATGTTTGTGTTGATTCACCAAATTCGTCATCAGCGGCACCTGATCAAATTCGCACAACTATAGCAACTGCTTCCCATTTGACTACGCCTCGTCCACTGTACACAGTCGCGCACCTCACCACGGACACACCACAAGCTGTCTGATGCAATGGACAACTGAGATCAGAGATAATGGTGCGCGTGCTGTAAAGGTTAATGCACCGGTGTGATCCAAGCAGTCGTCACATGACACACTGCTATGAGCTAATTAGACTACAATATGTCTCTTTGGTGGTCAGGGGTATACGTTGTTTATCAATACGTTGTTTATCACCCGTCACCTGCGCTATGGTGCAACAGACACCTGGGATCTTCGACTGAGTGCGCCGTTGCAATACATGCAATGAGAGTGGCAGTCGTGGCTTTGAAAAATTACTGTGAGCTACACTATGTGATCAAAAGTGTCTGGACGCCTGGATGAAAATTACTTACAAGTTCGTGGCGCCCTCCAGCGGTAATGGTGGAATTCAATATGTTGTTGGCCCACCCTTTCACCCTTTGCCTTGATGAAAGCTTCCACTCTCGCAGGCATACGTTCAATCAGGTGCTGCAAGGTTTCTTGGGGAATGGAAGCCCATTCTTCACGGAGAGCTGAGTCGGTGAGACCTGGCACGAAGTCGGCGTACCAAAACTTTACAAGGGCACTCGATATGATTCAGGCCAGGACTCTGTGCAGGCCAGTCTATCACAGGGATATTATCGTCATGTAACCACTCCACCACAGGCCGTGCATTGTGAACAGGTGCTCGATCGTATTGAAAGAGACAATTACCATCCCCGAATTGCTCTGCAACAGTGGGAAGCAAGAAACTGCTTAAAACATCAATGTAACCCTGTGCTGTGCTAGTGCCACGCAAAACAACAAGGGCTGAAAGCCCCCTCAAATGGTTCAAATGGCTCTGAGCACTATGAGACTTAACATCTAAGGTCATCAGTCCGCTAGGACGTAGAACTACTTAAACCCAACTAACCTAAGGATATGACACACATCCATGCCCGAGGCAGGATTCGAACCTGCGACAGTAGCAGCAGCGCGGTTCCGGACTAAAGCGTCTAGAAGCGCTCGGCCACAGCGGCCGGCGCAAGCCCCCTCCATGAAGAACACGACAACACCATAGCACCACCGCCTCCGAATTTTACTGTTGGCACTACACACGCTGGCAGACGACGTTGACCGGGCATTCGCCATACCCACACCCTGCCATTGGATCGGCACACTGTGTAGGGTGGTTCGTTATTCCGCACAACGTTTTTCCACTGTGCAATCGTTCAATGTTTACGCACCTTACACCCAGCGAGGCGGACTGGGAGAAGTGAAAATGTGTGGACGGGTCGTGAGTTGCTTTCGGATAGCTCAGATGGTAGAGTACTTCCCACAAAAGGCGAAGGTCCCGATTTCGAGTCTCTGTCTGGCACAGAGTTGTAATCTGCCAGAAAATTTAATGTCAGCGTACATTCCGCTGCAGATTGAAAAGTTTAATGACGCATCACTACCCAGAATAGTATAAGCTGTTGGAACGGAAAGTTGGAGTTTGACATCTCACTAGATCAATGTTACACTACTGGTCATAAAAAATGCTACACCACGAAGATAACGTGCTACAGACGCGAAATTTAACCGACAGGAAGAAGATGCTGTGATATGCAAATGATTAGCTTTTCAGAGCATTCATACAAGGTTCGCACCGCGGGCGACATCTACAAAGGGCTGATATGAGGAAAGTTTCCAACCGATTCCTCATACACAAACAGCAGTTGACCGGAGTTGCCTGGTGAAAGGTTGTTGTGATGCCTCGTGTAAGGAGGAGAAATGCGTACCATCACGTTTCCGACTTTCACAAAGGTCAGATTGTAGCCTATCGCGTTTGCGGTTTATCGTATCGTGACATTGCTGCTCGCGTCTGTCGAGATCCAATGACTGTTAGCAGAATATGGAATCGGTGGGATCAGGAGAGTAATACGGAACGCCGTGCTGGATCCCAAGGATCCCAACGGCCTCGTATCACTAGCAGTCGAGATGACAGGCATCTTATCCGAATGGCTGTAACGGATCGTGCAGCCACGTCTCGATCCCTGAGTCAAAAGATGGGGACGTTTGCAAGACAACAACCATCTGCACGAACAGTTCGTCGACGTTTGCGGCGGCATGGACTGTCAGCTCGGAGACCATGGCTGCGGTTACCCTTGACGCTGCGTTACAGACAGGAGCGCCTGCGATGGTGTACTCAACGACGAACCTGGGTGCACGAATGGCAAAACGTCATTTTTCGGATGAATCCAGGTTCTGTTCACAGCATCATGATGGTCGCATCCGTGTTTGGCGACATCGAGATGAACGCACATTGGAAGCGTGTGTATTCGTCATCGCCATACTGGCGTATCACCCGGCGTGATGGTATGGGGTGCCATTGGTTACATGTCTCTGTCACCTCCTGTTCGCATTGACGGCACTTTGAACAGTGGACGTTACATTTCAGATGTGTTACGACCCGTGGCTCTACCCTTAATTCGATCCCTGAGAAACCCTACATTTCAGCAGGATAATGCTCGACCGCATGTTGCAGGCCCTGTACGGGCCTTTCTGGATACCGAAAATGTTCGACTGCTGCCCGGGCCAGCACATTCTCCACGTCTCTCACCAGCAGAAAACGTCTGGTCAATGGCAGCCGAGTAACTGGTTCGTCACAATACGCCATCTTGATGAACTGTGGTATCGTGTTGTAGTTGCATGGGCAGCTGCACCTGTACATGCCATCCAATCTCTGTTTGACTCAATGCCCAGGCGTATCAAGGCCGTTATTACGGCCAGAGGTGGGTGTTCTGGGTACTGATTTCTCAGGGTCTATGCACCCAAATTGCGTGAAAATGTAATCACAGGTCAGTTCTAATATAACATATTTGTCCAATCAATACCTGTTTATCATGTGCATTTCTTCTTGGTGTAGCAATTTTAATGGCCAGTAGTGTATTATGTCAGCAATTGCCTATTTCAGAAACAGCACCAACATACCATCGAAGTTATTTAGGAAACCAAGGATTTCATTGTCTCTCTGATCGCATTAATTCCAGGAATCCAGTCTTTGGTGAAAGGGCGCTCTCGTGACGAGAGCTTCTTCGAGTGGAGCGTTACAAGGGCGCAGCTGGCATGACTTTGAAGACCTCTGCCCATAATCATTTTCTTAACAGCGTGTGTTTTGTGCGCTTCTGAAGTCGCCGAGCTTTTAATTACGCCGGTATTAACTAGGCTGCCAGCGCAGTTAATGAGGAAAATTGTAATTCGTGCCGACTCACGGCGGGCCGTGGGCGGCACCTGTTGCCATGGGCGTGTTCGGCCGCGGTGCCGGCGTCGGCTGACTGCAGACCGCCCGCCGCGAGCGCCGAACAATCGCCGGGACAGCCTTGGGGCGCCTCTGCGGCGCCGTCACCCACATACCCGCGCCGCACTTCTCGGTAATCGAAGCCCTCGGATCCGCGGTCTGAAAGCGCGCTCAGATGGGCTGTCCCGTGGGCGAGCCGCTGATCTAGATTGGCACAGTGTCTGCAACCTTGGAGGGAGCGAGATTAGCTCGCAGCGGGGCGCCGGGTCGCTGATCGCCTCAGTCCGACCCGCCGCTCTCTGCCTCCTGCCTGACGTCCCCTTTGTGGAAAGCAGACTCTCTGACAGAGGTACAGCGGCTGTAGCAGTTCATTCTCGGGATGAGACCAACATGTTTAGGGGTAGGAGAAACGAACCGGTTAAAACCGATACCGGTATTTTAGTTCTGAAAACCTGTATTTTTCCGTATTGTTTGGTCTCGTCTACAACAGGCTTTTTCATTTTTACTAATAACGGAGTAAAAAACCTGAATACCGATTTACCTAGCAGCCATGCTAAAATTTCTGGTATCCAAATAAACATCTTTTTTTAAATACCGGATAGGCTTTATTTATAAAGTTTCCTCTGGTTTCAAATATTGGGTTATTATAGAAGTAGCAATCATGACTATTTTAATAACAGCGCCTACAATGAGAACTTCACGACTGGCCATTAAAATTGCTACACCAAGAAGAAATGCGGATCATAAACGGGTATTCATTGGACAAATATATTATACTCGAACTGACAGGTGCTTACATTTGCACGTAATTTGGGTGCATACATCCTTAGAAATCAGTACCCAGAACAACCACCTCGGGCCATAATAATGGCCTTGATACGCCTGGGCATTGAGTCAAACAGAGCTTGGATGACTTGTACAGCTGCCCACGCAGCTTCAACACGATACCACAGTTTCTCAAGAGTAGTGACTGGCGTATTCTGACGAGCCAGTTGCTCGGCCACCATTGACCAGACGTTTCCAATTGGTGACAGATCTGGAGAATGTGCTGGCCAGGGCAGCAGTCGAATATTTTCTGTATCCAGAAAGGCTCGTACAGGACCTGCAACATTCGGTCGTGCATTATCCTGCTGAAATGTACGGTTTCCCAGGGCTCGAATGAAGGGTAGAGCCACGGGTCGTAACGCATCTGAACGTATGCTGTTCAAAGTGCCGTCAATGCGAACAAGAGGTGACCCAGACGTGTAACCAATGGCCGCCCCTACCGTCACGCAGGATGATACGTCAGTATGGCGATGACGAATACACCCTTCCAATGTTCGTTCACCGCGATGTCGTCAAACATGGATGCGACCATCATGACGCTCTAAACTGTACCTGGATTCATCCGAAAAAATGACGTTATGTCATTCGTGCACCCAGGTTCGTCGTTGAGTACACCATCACAGACGCTCCTGTCTGTGATACAGTGTCAAGGGTAACCGCAGCCATGGTCTCCGAGCTGATAGTCCATGCTGCTGCAAACGTCGTCGAACTGTTCGTGCAGATGGTTGTTGTCTTGCAAATGTCCCCATCTGTTCACTCACAGATCGAGACGTGGCTGCACGATCCGTTACAGCCATGTTGATAAGCTGGCATTCATCTCGATACGAGGCTTTTGGGATCCAGCGCGGCGTTCCGTGTTACCCTCCCGAATCCACCGATTCCATATTCTGCTAACAGTCATTGGATCTCGACCAACGCGAGCAGTAATGTCGCGATACGATAAACCGCAATGGCGCTAGGCTACTATCCGCCCTTTATCAAAGTCGGAAACGTGATGGTACGCATTTCTCCTCCTTACACGAGGCATCACAACAACGTTTCACAGGCAATGCCGGCCAACTGCTGTTTGTGTATTAGAAATCGGTTGGAAGTCAGCACGTTGTAGGTGTCAACACCGGCGCCAACCCCGTGTGAATGCTCCGATAAGCTAATAATTTTTCTATATCACACCTTCTTCTTCCTGTCGGATAAATTTCGCGTGTGTAGCACGTCATCTTCGTGTTGTAGCAATTTTAACGGGCAGTAGCATAGCAACAAATGTGTGAAAAAAGAATCGGTATAGACACAATAATGTATCTATTGCCGTTCAGTGGATTCTATCAGACAGTACGCCTATACATATAATGTGTTAGACCTGCTCCCACCGCCGGCCGAAGTGGCCGTGCGGTTAAAGGCGCTGCAGTCTGGAACCGCAGGACCGCTACGGTCGCAGGTTCGAATCCTGCCTCGGGCATGGATGTTTGTGATGTCCTTAGGTTAGTTAGGTTTAACTAGTTCTAAGTTCTAGGGGACTAATGACCTCAGCAGTTGAGTCCCATAGTGCTCAGAGCCAGCCTGCTCCCACCTGAACTATACAGTCGTTTCTAGCTGTCGTCCTCAGACATCAGCTGTACTGTAGAATCGTACCATGCCTAGTTTTTAAGTGGGGACAGGAATGAAGTAAAATATTACATTTGGTTTAAGAGATTAAAAACAGGAGGAGGCACAGTAAACTTGCGATATCATATTCGAAGAAATTGTCCACAACATTCTTTGGAAGGGAAGATAAATTTGTTTGACATACCTATAATTTTATTGACGTGCTAAAAATTTGGAATAATAACTGCACCCTAATTTTTGTGGTTGCTTCATGGTTAAAAAACAACATCAAAAATACCACACAGGGAAGTTATCAAATTGCGTCCTTTCACTCCTGATGTCACTGCCCTTGTCTGTTTCACTTTTGCAGTCATTGATGAACAGAACGAGACCGATTTCTGCGAGAGCCTCAACCCCATATCAATCGTGATTTCCTATTCCTCCACCAACATTAGAATTTTACCATCTTTGAAGTATATTTTTACTACTGAAAGTAATAGCAATAAAAAAGCGAAAATCAATTATTTCAGAAACCGGTTTTATGAACGGTTTTAACAGTCGAGTTAAATTGGAAATAAAAAGAACCGTTGCAAACGATAACCGGTTATTTCAGCGATAACCTCCGTCTTTAAACATATTTTGTGCAGGGAGTCTGTTGCAGGACTTCTGAGTGTGTCATAAATTATACAACTTACACCCGAGCGTTGCTTCTATCTGTAATCTCGGAATACCCCACAGTGATCGGGAAAAGTTCCTTTCATTCGATTCTTTTCTGCGGACTGGCGTCAAAATGACATTTGCGCATTAGTGGACTGTTATCGAGTTTCGTGGTGACATGTCGCCATGTAGACTCGGGCGACTCTAGTTAATCGTCTCACTCGCTGCAAATTAAGCTGTGGCACTTTCTTTCCTGCCTAACCACACCCTCGGAAATCGCGACGTATGCGGAAATAAAAATGCTCTTGTTAAGCTAGAACCAGCAGCCTTTTTCTTTCATGAAGATTTATTACAAATCTGTCATAGTTCCAGCACATATACGCTCTAAGAGAAGATAAAAAGAAACGGCGCACCACGAAGGAATTATCCGAATGGGACTCAAATCAACAGATGTGATGTATATGTACAGACAAACAAATGATTACATTTTCAGAAAATTCGGATGATTTATTCAAAATCACTAATTCAGATTAGTAACGCGTTTGTCCACATCTTGTTCTTATGAGAGCAGTTATTCAGCTTGGCTTTGATTGATAGAATTGTTGAATGTCCTCTCGATGGACATCGTACCAAATTCTGCCCAATTGGAGCGTTACAGCGACAGAATACCGAGATGGTTGAAGGCTACTCCACGCAAAACCCGAACGTTTTCAGCTGGGGACTGATCTGTCGACCTTGCTGACTAAGGTAAGGTTTGGAAAACACGAAGACCAGCAGTAGAAACTCTCGCCTTGTGTGGAAGGATATTATTTTGCTAAAATGTGAGTCCCGGATGGCTTGCAATGAAGGGCAAAAAGGAATGTCGTCGACGTACCATTGTGCTGTAAGGGTGCTATGGATGAAAACGAAAGGGGTCCTGCTATGAAATGGAATGTCGCTCCAGACCATCACTCCTACTTGTCGGGGCGTATGGCGGGCGACAGTCAGGTTGGTATCCCATCGTGGTCCGGATCGTCAACAGACAAGTCTTCGCTGGTAATCGTAATTCAGTTAAAGCCGGGACGCTTCGCTGAAGAGAGTTCTACTTCGGTCGTGAGATTCCAGGCCGAATACTTGTCTGGAGAAGCCCCGAACAGTGGTGGGATACCACCGTGACTATCGCTCGCCATACGATCCAACAACCAAGAATGATGGTCTGTGGGGTCATTTCATTTCACTTCAGGACGCATTTAGTTGTCATCTGCGGCACCTTTCAGCAGGGCAGTACATCGCCGATATGGTACGCCACGGTTTGTTGCTCTTCTCGGCAAGTCTGGGCTTACAATTCAGCAAGATAGCGCCCGCCGGCACACGATGAGAGTTTCTATAGCTTGCCTTCGTGCTTGCCAAACCCCAACTTGACCAATAAGGTCTCCGGATCTCTGCCCCAATGAGAACATTTGGAGTACTATGGGCAGAGCCCTTCAACCAGCTCGGGATTTTGGAAACCTGAGGATGATGAAGATCAGCTGCATAGGCAAAGTAACAAATGAAGAGGTGCTTAGAAGAGTACAGGAAACCAGATCTCTGTGGCGGCACATCCAAACAAGAAGAGACAAACTTGTAGGGCACGTCCTACGACATAACAACATTACTGGAACAGTAGCAGAAGGAGCTATTGGGAGAAGCAATCGTCGGGGACGACCAAGGATATCATACATGCAACAGATCATGAATGAAGTTGGATGTAACACATATGAGGAAATGAAGAGGAAGGCAGGCAGAAGAGAGGAATGGCGCTCTGCTGCAAACCAACCTCAGAGTTGAACACTAAAAGAAATAAAGAGGAAGAAAGTGCCAATGAATTCGGCAAGATATCCTTCAGGAGAATATCGAACAAATCTATCGATGAATGCCAAGCCGTATAACTGCTTCAGCAAGTGGTAGAGGTGCACCAACGCGTTGTTGAATTGGGTTGCTCACTTTATGAAGCTCTTTCCCATCAATGAATTATCCAGTTTTTCTAAAACAATAATTACCTGCTTGTCTATACGTGTTCACAACATCGAACGATCCGTCTCATTCGGGGAGTTTTTCTTTTCTTTTTTTCTGAGGGTTTAGAATTTCATTCTGACTTGTGTAATGAGCATATTATCTATTGTCGCTGTGTGATGCCTATATTGTCAATCTCAGATTGATGCCATTAAGATCAGGCTCCCTTCAGTGCAGCCTCAGTAGGGCAGGCTTGAGAATGGAAACAGTCGGTTAGAAATAGTCGCCAAAATTTATGTACTCCAACTGCGACTTATACACAGCCAAAAGGCTGTGACAAGCAAGAATATAAATCAGAATGAGATTTTCACTCTGCAACGGAGTGCGACCTGTTACGAAACTTTACTGGCGGGCACTTTCCTGCGAAACACAAAGGTCCCGAGTTCGAGTCTCGGTCCGGCACACAGTTTTAATCTGCCAGGAAAGTTTCAAGAATATAAATGTCTTTGATCCCTGCTTTACTCACAGGTATATAATCTGTTCTGTTAGGTTCCTACCTAACCATACCTTCGGAAATCACAACATATTCAGAAAACGAAAGAGAATTATATTTGACAATCAACAATCCAAATGTCATTGCTGCTCGTTTTACTCGCAGCGATTTAATCTTTTATTTTTGAGCAGACTGCACCCACAAAATCGAAGAAACTCGTTCTTGAGATATAGCGCTGTTGTATGTAAATAACCTCTAATATTGTGAGAGATAATTTTATTAAATTAATAGAGAAGTCCCAGGATCTCCCACAAATGTGAAGGCGGATAAATAGAACAATAAAAGAAATGGATTTTAGCACAACACAAACCTCCTTCCTATTATTTGTAACTCTATGTCTTTATTCACTAACACTATGCTGAACTCATTCAGTTTAGATATCGTCTTTCATCTTATATTGTCCTAAAACCTAACAGCACCAACGTCTCATTAATTGACGTTTAATTACAACAAACTGTAGCAAGAATGACGTGTTTGTGGTCAACCTTGAATGTGCCAAGGTCTTAAAATGGTATAGCGTCGTAACAGGTAAGATGTAACAGAATAACAACGAAATACACAAATCCAATATGGAATCTCCAAAGTTTTTCTTTTGTCAACCAAGAGTCAGGTGAAGCTGACTTCTCCCAGGGTTGTCACCAACCCCGCAATACCTCGAAGCGCCCTACAAGGAGTATTCCGAAAGTTTTTAATACCACTGTGAAACAAGCAAGTTGCGACGATGAAACTGCATGATATTAGTTCTTCTCTACATACACTCCTGGAAATGGAAAAAAGAACACATTGACACCGGTGTGTCAGACCCACCATACTTGCTCCGGACACTGCGAGAGGGCTGTACAAGCAATGATCACACGCACGGCACAGCGGACACACCAGGAACCGCGGTGTTGGCCGTCGAATGGCGCTAGCTGCGCAGCATTTGTGTACCGCCGCCGTCAGTGTCAGCCAGTTTGCCGTGGCATACGGAGCTCCATCGCAGTCTTTAACACTGGTAGCATGCCGCGACAGCGTGGACGTGAACCGTATGTGCAGTTGACGGACTTTGAGCGAGGGCGTATAGTGGGCATGCGGGAGGCCGGGTGGACGTACCGCCGAATTGCTCAACACGTGGGGCGTGAGGTCTCCACAGTACATCAATGTTGTCGCCAGTGGTCGGCGGAAGGTGCACGTGCCCGTCGACCAGGGACCGGACCGCAGCGACGCACGGATGCACGACAAGACCGTAGGATCCTACGCAGTGCCGTAGGGTACCGCACCGCCACTTCCCAGTAAATTAGGGACACTGTTGCTCCTGGGGTATCGGCGAGGACCATTCGCAACCGTCTCCATGAAGCTGGGCTACGGTCCCGCACACCGTTAGGCCGTCTTCCGCTCGCGCCCCAACATCGTGCAGCCCGCCTCCAGTGGTGTCGAGACAGGCGTGAATGGAGGGACGAATGGAGACGTGTCGTCTTCAGCGATGAGAGTCGCTTCTGCCTTGGTGCCAATGATGGTCGTATGCGTGTTTGGCGCCGTGCAGGTGAGCGCCACAATCAGGACTGCATACGACCGAGGCACACAGGGCCAACACCCGGCATCATGGTGTGGGGAGCGATCTCCTACACTGGCCGTACACCACTGGTGATCGTCGAGGGGACACTGAATAGTGCACGGTACATCCAAACCGTAATCGAACCCATCGTTCTACCATTCCTAGACCGGCAAGGGAACGTGCTGTTCCAACAGGACAATGCACGTCCGCATGTATCTCGTGCCACCCAACGTGCTCTAGAAGGTGTAAGTCAACTACCCTGGCCAGCAAGATATCCGGATCTGTCCCCCATTGAGCATGTTTGGGACTGGATGAAGCGTCGTCTCACGCGGTCTGCACGTCCAGCACGAACGCTGGTCCAACTGAGGCGCCAGGTGGAAATGGCATGGCAAGCCGTTCCACAGGACTACATCCAGCATCTCTACGATCGTCTCCATGGGAGAATAGCAGCCTGCATTGCTGCGAAAGGTGGATATACACTGTACTAGTGCCGACATTGTGCATGCTCTGTTGCCTGTGTCTATGTGCCTGTGGTTCTGTCAGTGTGATCATGTGATGTATCTGACCCCAAGAATGTGTCAATAAAGTTTCCCCTTCCTGGGACAATGAATTCACGGTGTTCTTATTTCAATTTCCAGGAGTGTATTTTACATCTACATCTGCACTACGCAAGCCACTTTAAGGTGTTTGGAGGAGAGTACTTCTGGTACCACTACAATTTTTCACTTTATTTGTTCCATTGGCGAACGGTGCGCGGGAAGAACAGCTGTCGATAAACTTCCGTATGACCTCCAGTTTGCCTCATTTTTACGTTGTGGTCATTTCTCGAGTAACATGAAGTAAGCAAGCGAAATATTGTTCAACTCTTCTTCGAACACGGGATTTCAACAGTAGCTTTCTCCGTGGTAATACAACGCCTCTTTCGTTACGACGACAACTGGTGCTTGTTGAGCATATCCATATTGCTCTCGCGCTTCTTAAACGATCCAATGACTAAACGTGCCACTCTTCGTTGGCTCTACTGTAGCTCTTGGTAAGGATTCCAGAATGTCGACCTACACTCAGGCTAGCAACCTATGGTTACAGAAGGATTAAGAAACTTACTTGTAATACGTAACCAAGCTGCTTAAACTCATCGTCTTTTTAATAAAGGAACTTGCAGCCCCGTGTCTACCACAACTGAACATCTATCAGAGACGAATTATATTTCCTTAAGATGATCTTAGCCTGGCATTTGTTTTTCTTACAATTTTATTTATGTGGTCGTCCTATTTTAAGTCACTCCCGTCGGTAAATCCGGAGTATTTTACTGCTGTTACTGTTTCCAGTGATTTTCCACCCTTAGCGTAACTGAACAGTAATGGATAATTACAACTAACGTTCAGCAGAGAGAAATAGTAGCTTAACTTTCAGGTAAGACTGACACAAGAAAACCAGAAATCAGTATAAGCAGATATTGAGCAGTAATATCAGAATCACCACTCTTGCTGGCGAATCTTAAGAGCCCTAAAAGAATGTGCCATCTGCCGACTTCTCAGAGAGACGAGGTAATGATTACTTGCTGACCCGGTCTGGTGTTATTCACTTCTCATTTTGGTTTGGTGGACTGAAGTAGGCGGAGTGGCATGCCAGCTTGGTGACTGGTAACGGCGTTGTAACCAGTTTTGCCGACAAAACGTAAGACAGTTTATGCTTCAATTACAGTTGTGAAATTTGTTGTGGATCGATGTACTATGAGACATGTGTTAAAACTAGCCACGTATTAGGCGTGCTGACGTTTGTGATTGTAACTGGTGAGCCGTGCGTGGCTCGTGTTCGTGCCATATCTCATCTGACATCCTGTTTTTACTGTACCACCACCTCGTTATGTTAATTTCAATTACTGGTGTCACTGAGTTGCCGCAGTGCCTGCCCGTGAGCGGCAGCAGCGGCGCTTATCGATATAAGCCCTGGCATATTATTTTTGCTGACTGCTATTACCTCCAGGTCGTCGTGTGTTCGCTTTAGTTCGGATCTGCCAGTGAGTTGGGAGGCGTTAGCAGTGCAGTTCGGACCTGGCAGTGTTTGACCTAGGATGCGGCAGAAGTCGAGCAGGGGCGCGGCTGCAATGAGGTCCGGACAGCCATGACTCGCCCGACGGTTGCCGATACATATCACTTGAGTGCGGACCACCTTGACTGATCGTCAGTCGGTCGTCTTGTCGGATGACGTACAGGGTATTTCAAAAATGACCGGTATATTTGAAACGGCAATAAAAACTATACGAGCAGCGATAGAAATACACCGTTTGTTGCAATATGCTTGGGACAACAGTACATTTTCAGGCGGACAAACTTTCGAAATTACAGCAGTTACAATGGCGCTGCTCAAAATGGTTCAAATGGCTCTGAGCACTATGGGACTCAACTGCTGAGGTCATTAGTCCCCTAGAACTTAGAACTAGTTAAACCTAACTAACCTAAGGACATCACAAACATCCATGCCCGAGGCAGGATTCGAACCTGCGACCGTAGCGGTCTTGCGGTTCCAGACTGCAGCGCCTTTAACCGCACGGCCACTTCGGCCGGCAACAATGGCGCTGCAAGTGATGTGAAAGATATAGAAGACAACGCAGTCTGTGGGTGCGCCATTCTGTACGTCGTCTTTCTGCTGTAAGCGTGTGCTGTTCACAACGTGCAAGTGTGCTGTAGACAACATGGTTTATTCCTTAGAACAGAGGATTTTTCTGGTGTTGGAATTCCACCGCCTAGAACACAGTGTTGTTGCAACAAGACGAAGTTTTCAACGGAGGTTTAATGTAACCAAAGGACCGAAAAGCGATACAATAAAGGATCTGTTTGAAAAATTTCAACGGACTGGGAACGTGATGGATGAACGTGCTGGAAAGGTAGGGAGACCGCGTACGGCAACCACAGAGGGCAACGCGCAGCTAGTGCAGCAGGTGATCCAACAGCGGCCTCGGGTTTCCGTTCGCCGTGTTGCAGCTGCGGTCCAAATGACGCCAACGTCCACATATCGTCTCATGCGCCAGAGTTTACACCTCTATCCATACAAAATTCAAACGCGGCAACCCCTCAGCGCCGCTACCATTGCTGCACGAGAGACATTCGCTAACGATATAGTGCACAGGATTGATGACGGCGATATGCATGTGGGCAGCATTCGGTTTACTGACGAAGCTTATTTTTACCTGGACGGCTTCGTCAATAAACAGAACTGGCGCATATTGGGAACCGAAAAGCCCCATGTTGCAGTCCCATCGTCCCTGCATCCTCAAAAAGTACTGGTCTGGGCCGCCATTTCTTCCAAAGGAATCATTGGCCCATTTTTCAGATTCGAAACGATTACTGCATCACGCTATCTGGACATTCTTCATGAATTTGTGGCGGTACAAACTGCCTTAGACGACACTGCGAACACCTCGTGGTTTATGCAAGATAGTGCCCGGCCACATCGCACGGCCGACGTCTTTAATTTCCTGAATGAATATTTCGATGATCGTGTGATTGCTTTGGGCTATCCGAAACATACAGGAGGCGGCGTGGATTGGCCAGACATGAACCCCTGTGACTTCTTTGTGTGGGGACACTTGAAAGACCAGGTGTACCGCCAGAATCCAGAAACAATTGAACAGCTGAAGCAGTACATCTCATCTGCATGTGAAGCCATTCCGCCAGACACGTTGTCAAAGGTTTCGGGTAATTTCATTCAGATACTACGCCATATTATTGCTACGCATGGTGGATATGTGAAAAATATCGTACTATAGAGTTTCCCAGACCGCAGCGCCATCTGTTGTTGAAAATTGTAACTACTGTAATTTCGAAAGTTTGTCTGCCTGAAAATGTACTGTTGTCCCAAGCATATTGCAACAAACGGTGTATTTCTATCGCTGCTCGTTTAGTTTTTATTGCCGTTTCAAATATACCGGTCATTTTTGAAACACCCTGTATATCTTGGCCGGCGATCGCTTATGGGTTGCCTGCGTGTGCCGACTCGTGATTCGTCCTTGTTATTGCACAGTCGCTGCAGTTGGTATTGTCTAGTCCTTCGTGCAAGTGTTCGTGAAACTGTGTATAGCTTGTGATGTTGACTGCTCGGTTATTTTAGCGCTGTCTCCGTGGTGATGTGTGGCAGCTGGTCGGTTGGTGTGGATCAGCCAGGAAATCTACCCGCGGCGCAGTGGGCCAGGCCCGCTGGCGGTCTCTACGCAGTGTCGGACTGTGAGGGAGCTGTTCCGATTGCTAGCTCACCGACCCAGCCAGGACATCAGAGTTGAGTGGTGATATAATTAACGAAGCCAGTCTGTTCACATTGTGTCGTCAGCTTTCATGGTTGGCTGTAGGGGTATTTCCGTGAGCAACAGCGAGTGTTCGAGTTGGCGAAAGTTTGGCCACCATCCGGTGGAGTTGAACCGTAATTGGGGTATTTGAAGTTCAAGTGCACCAGCGGAATTTTCTGCCTTGTGGCCGTTAGCGTTCCGGTTACCTGTCCTGGCCGCTGACGTAAGATTCAGGCAGTGCCCTTTACTCACCACGTTGTCGCTGCCAAACACGTGTGTGTGTAGTTTTGACAGTTAATGCATACTTTGTTGTGGACGGCTACGACTTTTACGTTTTGGCCTTGGAGTTCCTTGTGTACTGGTCGGGTGAAAAGCAAGTCGCCTTGTCAGTGGGTTCATTGACTGTCTCTTGGTTGGGATGCCGGCGGATCGGCTATAGTTGGGCCGACTACCTGTCTCCCTTAAGTGAACGTTAATATTTCAAGTGCAGACCGAGCCCCGTAAACTTCTGAGCGCCGCTGGCTGTACTGCCTTTTCTTATTGGTGTTTCATTTTGTATTTTAATGGCTCATAGCCGATGGATTGAATTTGTATGCTTTTAGTTGGGTTCTAAATAATGGGACTTCGGCCTTTTTAAAACTGAAAGTTCCTACTTGTCAAGTCTTGCATTGCTTGGGCCTTCAGCCTCAATTAAAATATTATTTTTGGATAACGCTTTGGATCTTCTGCCTTTTGAAAATTCATTGTAGTTGTGTTTTGCAATCATGGGCCTTCAGCCATCTTAAAATTGAAATTCCTTACTTGCTAAGTCTTAGATTGTTTGGGCCTTCAGCGTCATTTAAAATATTTTTTTTCTGGATAAAGCCTTGGACTTTCTGCCTTGTAAAAATTTATTGTAGTTGTGTTTTTCAATCATGAGCCTTCAGCCGTTTTAAAATTAAAATTCGTTACTTGTCAAGTCTTAGATTGTTTGTGCCTTCAGCCTCATTTGAAATATTACTTAAGGATAAAACTTGCGTTTCTACCTTTTGAAAATTTGTTGTAGTGTGCCTTAAATCATGGGCCTTCAGCCATTTAAAAAATTAAAGATGTTGTGTGCTGAAGCCATAAGATTGTGTGACATGTTGAGTCGATTGTTAAGCCCGGAGATTTGCGTTGTAATGTTTGGGCAGCTAAATAAAGTTATATGTGTTCGAGTGTAATTAACAGCCGCTCATATTTGGTCCCTTTACACAATTCCAATTACCTGTTCTGTTCTGCGCATTGAACCAGGCGTTTCAACTAGCTCGTTTCTTTTAGATTCGAAATGATCAAAATGAAAGAAAGAAATTTGTGGCTGTCACCGTCTTACCTACCGTCAGATTAGAACAACCTCACCTGATGGTCTACTGCTCTCCGGGACGTGATAGCGTAGGATTCTTCTCCATGTACTGCAGGTATATCGATTGCAAATTGGAATTAATTGATTGCTAAAGATAACAGTGGCGAACTACAGACCAGTAACAAACAACGAAAAGAGAAGCAGATATGTTCTCGTAACCACATTGAATTGAGAGGCAGTCTCGACACAAACAGGTGGTAACTATCCAGTCCACAGTTTCGAACTAGACAAGCGATAAGCACGGTTGTTGTGGGCCAAGCCACAATGACATGGAAAGACGCGAACTACGAACAAAGTTAACGATAACTATTCCAGTCGCTAGAAAGAGTGCTGATGCAGCTTAACAAAGGTAAACTCAAGGATTCGAATCACAAATTAGAGTAAAAAGCAATGAGTGGAAACACGTTGCGAGCATGGGCAGCACGAGAGAGACTGTAGAATGAACATTGATAAAACGAAGAGGCTTATCTCCTGTGATCCAAACCAGATATTTACGTCTTAAACACGACTGGCTTTGCTATGAGCATTCCGTCTCGAATGACTTGCTAAATATTGAAGGTAATGGTGCCTGGTTGTTTCCATGACCGTATAAACGAACACACGCAGAGCAAAATGGAGTGTACTACCGAACTTCTGCTGGTCACCATATAAAATCTGTAATGTACTGCCACGAACTGAACCTACCAAGGATTTCTACGAACTGAGGGCGAGAGGGCGACTCTCAGTAGTTTTTACTATCTCGAGTCCTTGCACACTGTATGCTTCTTCCGGCAGCAGAAGATCACTGCTGCCAACATGAGTGGGGGCGGGAACGCAGATAGTGGGTTTGACTTTCAGCCGAGGAACTGTTTGGCCCACCCACGCAAGGCTATCGTTACTGGGGTGGCGCCAGGCGTTTGGACGTCGGAGATGCCGGTGCCCTTCCAAGCAGCCGTCGTCTTGGTGTGGATTTTTTAAGCCAACGGCTAATGGATCTTATACAGTTCTACGCCATTTTGTCGAATTTATCAAATAAGTGATTCATGAACTCTGAAATTTCTCCGTCCCCACCATTTGATAGTGGTGTTCTCAGGCAAGTAACCTTTGGTTACAGAAGGATTGAGAGACTTACTTGTAATGCGTAACCAAGCGACTTAAACTTATCGTCTTTTTAATAAAGTAACTTGCAGCCCCGTGTCTACCACCATTGAACTTACAGTTGTAGGAGGAACCCGAATCCGTGATTGGAATAGAAGTTTTATTTTTATTTTATCCTCTCTCTTTGTATAGAGACTGGGCTGGACCGAGATAGAGGCAGACACGAGCTCTAAACGTCTCTGGAAAGACTTTGCGTTGCATAATGCACTACTCATGTTTTTCTAAATGCTTTAGTAACGTGAGTAATAACCTGTCTTGCATGTAATCATACATTTTATAGGGGTGTTCACGTTGATGCCAACCCAATCACATGAATTTTACTTTAATTATATTCTTAGCCGAATACCTCTCGCTGCGTGTCGGCCATTGCTTCCAGGGGCCAATGTAGATATGAGCAGATGTACCAATGCAAGAAATCAGGCTTTTCTTATCAACGAGACTTGTGCTTAAAATTCCATCCACAATACCACACATAGTTCCTTTCGATCGTTTATGATTACACTGGTCTGCGATTCCACTGTTTAGGAAAAGTTCACCACGAAGATCACTCTGGCGTCATTTTGGAAATGCCTGCCGCATGAGCGTTTCGCAATTCGAGGAAAGATGAATACATCACTGACGCCATGCCAGGACAATTAGGGGGAGTTGCAGAAACTGACAACCTAAAACAGCAGAAGCGTGGGCGTTATCGTAGACAAAAAACACCACCCTTGTCGGCTTTCCACGATACTTCGTCTTGTTAACACGCCGTAAGCCTCGTCAGGGAATTTCGGTAATATTGTGTGACTGTTTACCCCTCAACGGACATAATCTGTTAGCATTCATGGCTGCATAACTTTCCACAATGATGGTTGGAGCTTCAAGTCAAGCTGTTTCCTCCTACTATTTTCTCTCCGAAGTAAGAGTGATTTCAGGTGTGCCGCAGGGGAGTGTCGTAGGACCATTGCTATTCACAATATACATAAATGACCCTGTGGATAGCATCGAAAGTTCACTAAGGCTTTTTGCGGATGATGCTGTAGTATATCGAGAGGTTGTAACAATGGAAAATTGTACTGAAATGCAGGAGGATCTGCAACGAATTGACGCATGGTGCAGGGAATGGCAATTGAATCTCAATGTAGACAAGTGTAATGCGCTGTGAATACATGGAAAGAAACATCGTTTATCATTTAGCTACAACATAGCAGGTCAGCAATTGGAAGCAGTTAATTCCATAAATTATCTGGGAGTAGGCATTAGGAGTGATTTAAAATGGAATGACCATATAAAATGAATCGTCGGTAAAGCAGATGCCAGACTGAGGTTCATTGGAAGAATCCTAAGGAAATGCAGTCCGAAAACAAAGGGTGTAGGTTACAGTACACTAGTTCCCCCACTGCTTGAATACTGCTCACCAGTGTGAGATCCGTACCAGATAGGGTTGACAGAAGAGATAGAGAAGATCCAACGGAGGGCAGCGCGCTTCGATACAGGATTATTTAGTAATGGCGAAAGCTTTACGGAAATGATAGATAAACTCCAGCGGAAGACTGCAAGAGAGACGCTCAGTAGCACGGTACGGGCTTTTGTTCAAGTTTCGAGAACATACCTTCACCGAGGAGTCAAGCGGTATATTGCTCCCTCCTACGTATATCTCGCGAAGAGACCATGAGAATAAAATCAGAGAGATTAGAGCCCACGCCGACGCATACCGACAATCTTTCTTTCCACGAACAATACGAGACTGGAAAAGAAGGGAGAACCGATAGAGGAACTCAAGGTACCCTCCGGCACACACCGTCAGGTGGCTTGCGGTGTATGGATGTAGATGTAGATGTAGATGTAGATGTAGATGTAGACTCATAGTGCTACAGCCAGTAGTCTTCCGTGGTGGTCAGGCTGGTAACGCAGTCAGCTGGGTTGGTCTGACACAGTTGCGACATTTCCGCTCGCTTCAGAGGGCTTTTGAAATGCGTGTGAGCACCCGCGGAAACTCGGTGACACTTCCTTCAGTATCGCCTAGACTGTGATACTCAGGTCTTCAAGCACAATGATTCCTGATTCCTGGTTCTTCGCACAGCAATAGTTTTTCACTTTGTTCTGCATTGAGACATGTTTAACCACATTGAAATCACCTGTGCAACCTAACCACAGTGTCGTACAAGGGGCGTTCAATAAGTAATGCAACACATTTTTTTCTGAAAGCATGGTAGTATTATTCTGCATTCCAGTACACCGTATTGTCGCCGGCCGGTGTGGCCGTGCCGTTCTAAGCGCGTCAGTTTGGAACCGCGTGACCGCTACGGTCGCAGGTTCGAATCCTGCCTCGGGCATGGATGTGTGTGATGTCCTTAGGTTAGTTAGGTTTAAGTAGTTCTAAGTTCTAGGGGACTGATGACCTCAGTAGTTAAGTCCCATAGTGCTCAGAGCCATTTTTGAACACCGTATTGTTTCCCATTCTTTTGGCTATAAAGTTCTAAACATAATCTCCGTTCAATGCGACGTCCTCCCGCCCCTTAACCAGATGGCCTGTATATCCACATGGTACCACTCTACCGGTCGACTACGGAACCAAGGTCTCGCTGCATCAGTAACGTTCCCATCATCCTGCGGAGTGCATCTTACATTAGGCCAAACAGATGGAAGTCGGAAGGTGCGAGATCCGGGCTTTGGGGAGGATGGGGAAAAAAATTTAATTTCTTCAATTTCCTGAGGATGCACAATACACCTCAGAGTTGATCGTTGCACCATGAGCGACGACATCAAACAGAGTAACGCCTTCAGAGTCCCAGAAGACTTCACTAGCTGAGCCTGCAACTTTGAACTTTTTCTTCGGAGGAGACGTGGTGTAGCGCCATTACATACATTGCCATTTTGTTTCTGGTTCGAAGTGATGAACCGATGTTTCACTACGTGTGACTGTGTCCGACAAAAAATTGTCACCATCACCTTCGTAACGTGCAAGAAATTACGTACAGATGGTCCTTCGTTGCTCTTTATAGTCTTCTGTTTGGCGGGAACGAACCCAGTGGGCGTAGATCTTTGATCACCCCAATTGGGGAACGGGTGTGTCAGCACTACAAGCAAAGACGTGCAGTTGGGTAGCGAGGTGTTTGACTGTGGTCTTTTAATCACTTCGAATTAGTCTGTACATTCCAACACTGCAGGCGGCGCAGTATTGAGAGGCCGGCTGGTATCCGGGGGACTGGACAGGTTCGCGCGACCTTGTTGCAGTGATGACAGACGGCTCGCCGAACGACTCACAGTGCCTTTGTTCACTGCCAGGGCTGCGTAGACACCCTGCAAGGGGCTCTGGTTTTCCACTGAAAGTAACTTAATGACAGCTCTTTGCCCGGAAGGCAACTCCGTCACAGAGTACTTAAAGCGCCGCCACACATTGGAACTTCGGAACATAACATCAAGGAACTATAGGAGCTGAAGCGGGATTATTCTAAGAGGTACCACAACAAATTCCACATTTTTTGAACCGAAATTGGCCGAGAAAAAAATGTGTTACATTGTTATACCGGACCCAAGGTAGCCCCTGAGGGCCGGCAACCCATATTACTTCACAGAGGACGAGGTTGTCTATGTCCAAGGCATACCAAAACCACCATGGTAAACACCACCTACACTCCTGGAAATGGAAAAAAGAACACATTGACACCGGTGTGTCAGACCCACCATACTTTCTCCGGACACTGCGAGAGGGCTGTACAAGCAATGATCACACGCACGGCACAGCGGACACACCAGGAACCGCGTTGTTGGCCGTCGAATGGCGCTAGCTGCGCAGCATTTGTGCACCGCCGCCGTCAGTGTCAGCCAGTTTGCCGTGGCATACGGAGCTCCATCGCAGTCTTTAACACTGGTAGCATGCCGCGACAGCGTGGACGTGAACCGTATGAGCGACGGCGTATAGTGGGCATGCGGGAGGCCGGGTGGACGTACCGCCGAATTGCTCAACACGTGGGGCGTGAGGTCTCCACAGTACATCGATGTTGTCGCCAGTGGTCGGCGGAAGGTGCACGTGCCCGTCGACCTGGGACCGGACCGCAGCGACGCACGGATGCACGCCAAGACCGTAGGATCCTACGCAGTGCCGTAGGGGACCGCACCGCCACTTCCCAGCAAATTAGGGACACTGTTGCTCCTGGGGTATCGGCGAGGACCATTCGCAACCGTCTCCATGAAGCTGGGCTACGGTCCCGCACACCGTTAGGCCGTCTTCCGCTCACGCCCCAACATCGTGCAGCCCGCCTCCAGTGGTGTCGCGACAGGCTTGAATGGAGGGACGAATGGAGACGTGTCGTCTTCAGCGATGAGAGTCGCTTCTGCCTTGGTGCCAATGATGGTCGTATGCGTGTTTGGCGCCGTGCAGGTGAGCGCCACAATCAGGACTGCATACGACAGAGGCACACAGGGCCAACACCCGGCATCATGGTGTGGAGAGCGATCTCCTACACTGGCCGTACACCACTGGTGATCGTCGAGGGGACACTGAATAGTGCACGGTACATCCAAACCGTCTTCGAACCCATCGTTCTACCATTCCTAGACCGGCAAGGGAACTTGCTGTTCCAACAGGACAATGCACGTCCGCATGTATCCCGTGCCACCCAACGTGCTCTAGAAGGTGTAAGTCAACTACCCTGGCCAGCAAGATCTCCGGATCTGTCCCCCATTGAGCATGTTTGGGACTGGATGAAGCGTCGTCTCACGCGGTCTGCACGTCCAGCACGAACGCTGGTCCAACTGAGGCGCCAGGTGGAAATGGCATGGCAAGCCGTTCCACAGGACTACATCCAGCATCTCTACGATCGTCTCCATGGGAGAATAGCAGCCTGCATTGCTGCGAAAGGTGGATATACACTGCACTAGTGCCGACATTGTGCATGCTCTGTTGCCTGTGTCTATGTGCCTGCGGTTCTGTCAGTGTGATCATGTGATGTATCTGACCCCAAGAATGTGTCAATAAAGTTTCCCCTTCCTGGGACAATGAATTCACGGTGTTCTTATTTCAATTTCCAGGAGTGTATATACGTACAAGATAATGGAAACAGACATTCCGAGCACTACTTCCTGCAGGGAGAGCTCGAGCCATGGCCTGCAGGAAGAATCAGTACACCAAAACCTGACTGGCTGGAGACAGCTATTTAGGGACTAGATCCAGCCCCGAAGTTAATTTCATTCCGGATGCCGATGACGTGTACTTCGACAGTTGAAGATTACGTCTTCGTCTCTGAATCGGATCCTTACTAGTGTATGTGTGTGTTACCATAAACCTTTGCATAAAATTAGAAGTGAACTTTTGTTTACCTCAATTCAGAATGGTTCAAATGGCCCTGAGCACTACGGGACTTAACATCTAAGGTCACCAGTCACCTAGAACTTAGAACTACTTAAACCTAACTAACCTCGCAAGTAGGCTGTATAGGTTTTTATATTGGTAACGCCACGTACCGCTCTGTATGAAAATCACTAGCTGTTCTGTGTGCAGTCTGTGGCTAGTTTGCATTGTTGTCTGCCATTGTAGTGTTGGCCAGCTGGACGTTAACTGATATGACTTTTGAACAATATTAAGGTAAATACATTGTTTTTTCTCTATCAAAATCTTTCATTTGCTAACTATGCCTATCAGTAGTTAGTGCCTTCAGTAGTTTGAATCTTTTATTTAGCTGGCAGTAGTGGCGCTCGCTGTATTGCAGTAGCTAGAGTAACGAAGATTTTTGTGAGGTAAGTGATTTGTGAAACGTATAGACCAATTTAGTCAGGGCCATTCTCGTGTAAGGTTTCGCAAAAAATATTGTGTCAGTTTAAGCACAGTCATGTACAAGTTTTCTATGGGGAAGTTTCAACCTAAGGACATCACACATCCATGCCCGAGGCAGGATTCGAACCTGCGACCGTAGCGGTCGCGCGGTTCCAGACTGTAGCGCCTAGAACCGCTCGGCCAACCCGGCCGGCTTACCTCAATTAGCAGACTTTTACTGGCATCGTTATTGCTACCTTTCGTTAGTTGTCCAGTCATCAACCATGTGAACTTACATTAATAAATGTTGTGTTTGTGAAAAATTGCGAATTGTCAGTCACAACATGCATTACCTACCCCCCTGAACCATGGACCTTGCCGTTGGTGCGGAGGCTTGCGTGCTTCAGCGATACAGATGGCCGCACCGTAGGTGCAACCACAAAGGAGGGGTATCTGTTGAGAGGCCAGACAAACGTGTGGTTCCTGAAGAGGGGCAGCAGCCATTTCAGTAGTTGCAGGGACAACAGTATGGATGGCTGACTGATCTAGCCTTGCAACACTAACCAAAACGGCCTTGCTGTGCTGGTACTGCGAACGGCTGAAAGCAAGGGGAAACTACAGCCGTAATTTTTCCCGAGGGCATGCACCTTCAGTGTTGGTTAAATGGTGATGGCGTCCTCTTGGGTAAAATATTCCGGAGGTAAAATAGTCACCCATTCGGATCACCGGGCGAGGACTACTCAAGAGGACGTCGTCATCAGGAGAAAGAAAACTGGCGTTCTACGGATCGGAGCGTGGAACGTCAGATCCCTTAATCGGGTAGGTAGGTTAGAAAATTTAAAAAGGGAAATGGATAGGTTGAAGTTAGATATATTAAGAATTAGTGAAGTTCGGTGGCAGGAGGAACAAGACTTTTGGTCAGGTGAATACAAAGTTATAAATACAAAATCAAATAGGGGTAATGCAGGAGTAGGTTTAATAATGAATAAAAAGATAGGAGTGCGGGTAAGCTACTACCAACAGCATAGTGAACGCATTATTGTGACCAAGATAGACACGAAGCCCACGCCTACTACAGTAGTACAAGTTTATATGCCAACTAGCTCTGCAGATGATGAAGAAATTAATGAAATGTATGATGAGATAAAAGAAATTATTCAGGTAGTGAAGGGAGACGAAAATTTAATAGTCATGGGTGACTGTAATTCGAGAGTAGGAAAAAGGGAGAGAAGGAAACATAGTGGGTGAATATGGATTGGGGGTAGGAAATGAAAGACGAAGCCGTCTGGTAGAATTTTGCACAGAGCATAACTTAATCATAGCTAACACTTGGTTCAAGAATCATAAAATCTGGTTGTATACATGGAAGAATCCTGGAGATACTAGAAGGTATCAGATAGATTATATAATGGTATGACAGAGATTTAGGAACCAGGTTTTGAACTGCAACACATTTCCAGGGGCAGATGTGGACTCTGACCACAATCTATTGGTTATGAACTCTAGATTAAAACTGAAGAAACTGCAAAAAGGTGGGAATTTAAGGAGATGGGACCTGGATAAACTGACTAAACCAGAGGTTGTACAGAGTTTCATGGAGAGCATAAGGGAACAATTGACAGGAATGGGGGAAAGAAATACGGTAGAAGAAGAATGGGTAGCTCTGAGGGATGAAGAAGTGAAGGCAGCAGAGGATCAAGTAGGTAAAAAGACGTGGGCTGGTAGAAATCCTTGGGTAACAGAAGAAATATTGAATTTAATTTATGAAAGGAGAAAATATAAAAACACAGTAAATGAAGCAGGCAAAAGGGAATACAAACGTCTCAAAAATGAGATCGACAGGAAGCGCAAAATGGCTAAGCAGGGATGGCTAGAGGTCAAATGTAAGGATGTAGAGGCTTATCTCACTAGGGGTAAGATAGATACTGCCTACAGGAAAATTAAAGAGCTCAGATGTATACCCAGTTCTGAGCAAAGAAGGGAAAGCAGAAAGGTGGAAGGAGTATATAGAGGGTCTATGCGAGGGCGATGTACTTGAGGACAATATTATTGAAGTGGAAGAGGATGTAGATGAAGATGAAATGGGAGATACGATACTGCGTGAAGAGTTTCACAGAGCACTGAAAGACCTGAGTCGAAGCAAGACCCCGGGAGTAGACAACATTCCGTTGGAGCTACTGACGGCCTTGGGAGAGCCAATCCGGACAAAACTCTACCATCTCGTGAGCAAGATGTATGAGACAGGCGAAATACCCTCAGACTTCAAGAAGAATATAATAATTCCAATTCCAAAGAAAGCAGGTGTTGACAGATGTGAAAATTACCGAACTATCAGTTTAACAAGTCACAGCTGCAAAATACTAACGCGAATTCTTTACAGACGAATGGAGAAACAGGTAGAAGCCGACCTCGGCGAAGATCAGTTTGGATTCCGCAGAAATGTTGGAACACGTGAGGCTATACTGACCCTACGACTTATCTTAGAAAATAGATTAAGGAAAGGCAAACCTACATTTCTAGCTTTTATAGACTTAGAGAAAGCTTTTGACAATGTTGACTGGAATACTCTCTTTAAAATTCTAAAGGTGGCAGGGGTAAAATACACGGAGCAAAAGGCTATTTACAATTTGTACAGAAACCAGATGGCAAATGTAAGAGTCGAGGGGCATGAAAGGGAAGCAGCGGTTGGGAAGCGAGTGAGAGGGGGTTGTAGCCTGTCCCCGATCTTATTCAATCTGTATATTGAGGAAGTAGTAAAGGAAACAAAAGAAAAATTCGGAGTAGGTATTAAAGTCCATGGAGAAGAAATAAAAACGTTGAGGTTCGCCGACGACATTGTAATTCTGTCAGAGACAGCAAAGGACTTGGAAGAGCAGTTGAACGAATGGACAGTGTCCAGAAAGGAGGATATAAGATGAACATTAACAAAAGCAAAACGAGGATAATGGAATGTATTCGAATTAATTCGGGTGATGCTGAGGGAATTAGATTAGGAAATGAGACACTTAAAGTAGGAGTTTTGCTATTTGGGGAGCAAAAGTAACTGATGATGGTCGAAGTAGAGAGAATATCAAATGTAGGCTGGCAATGGCAAGCAAAGCGTTTGTGAAGAAGAGAAATTTGTTAACATCGAGTATAGATTTAAGTGTCAGGAAGTCGTTTCTGAAAGTATTTGTATGGAGTGTAGCCATCCATGGAAGTGAACCATGGACGATAAATAGTTTGGACAAGAAGAGAATAGAAGCTTTCGAAATGTGGTGCTACAGAAGAATGCTGAAGATTAGATGGGTAGATCACATAACTAATGAGGAGGTATTGAATAGAATTGGGGAGGAGTTTTTGGCACAACTTGACAAGAAGAAGGGACTGGTTGGTAGGAAATGTTCTGAGGCATCAAGGGATCACAAATTTGGCATTGGAGGGCAGCGTGGAGGGTAAAAATCGTAGAGGGAGACCAAGAGATGAATACACTAAGCAGATTCAGAAGGATGTAGGTTGCAGTAAGTACTGGGAGATGAAGAAGCTTGTACAGGATAGAGTGGCATGGAGAGCTGCATCAAACCAGTCTCAGGACTGAAGACAACAACAACAACAACAACATGCATTACGTATTGAATGCCCCTCGTAATTGCGATATTAAAGCTTTGAGTCTACCGCTCGTTCATCTACATATAAGCTACGCGAGCAGGCTTTCTATGTATAGCAGACGGTACTTGGGGTACAGCTGTCTTTCCTCTTAAACGGAAAGGAAAACTTAATAACCTTCCATTTTCTACCAACTGACCAGTCCGTCGACCGGTTCCATACTGGCATCTTTCGTCTCTTGTGTCAACGTTACTGCGCTCTGCATCTTCTACGACTTGTTTTGAATATAATGATTCTTGAATGTCTCTGTTGTTCTTTTAAACACAACGTTAACTACTTCAGGATGCCAGAGGCAAATGTCCCACATCTTCCTGAAAGCCTGACCTTCGTTAATTACTGAAAGTTGTCGCTCATGTGAGATTATTTACCCTTGCTTTTTATGCACTGAAATGTAACCCGTTTATATCGCATGTGATCTACATGTAAGTTAACACAATCCCGGTGTGCTGACTACGCTTTTAGAGTTCCAACAACTTTCCCAAAGCACAAAGAAACTAAAAAAAGCGGGGGTGGTGTTAGCCAGAGTATAAAACAGTAATTCCAATTCACACCATAGACTGCATACACATACTGATTCTTTATGTAAATTAACTGTATCTAATAGAAATAATTTGTGGAACGTTTTGCCATCTCTGCTCTACACTACATAATAGGCTGACAAATCCTGAGCTTCTGAACCAACAACAATTATTTCAATCGCTCCATTTGCACCTTCACTTGTTCCGAAGTTCTTACACAACGTAATTCTGATCACTTCCTCTTGAGCCGTTTATCGACTCGTGACACTACTGTTGATAGACGTCCACACTCATATCTCTGCGCGTTGTAAACCTAGCAACAAGCGCTTTTGCGTCATGGTGGAGTATGCTGCGTACCACGCCTGCCCGATTTAAGAGCGGTGCATCCGCAGCCTTGGCTCAATGTCTGTTCCTCGCTTACGGGCCTTAAGTCTGAATAGCCACAAAACTCCTAGCAACTGTGATTCAAGTGCTTCTGTTGATACACTACAACATTTTTCTTGGTACTGTAATCAAAACTGATATCCTATGTCTGCCTTCTGCCAAGTTGAGGCACCCCTGTTCGAAGTTTCCACCTCACGGCCCACTGGAGGAAACACATTCGGTATATTGCGGAGGAGACCTTAGGCTGAACTTACTATAGTCTGTAGAAACCAATGGCAGCTGCACGTAAGATGCTAGCAATTCATGGCACTGTGAGTGGAACAAAGAAAAAAATTTAATATAGGGATATAATTAAAAAAACTGCCTTTTAGTTTTCCTGTCTACCACGGCGAGTGACCTGTGTGTTTCCGTGGAGTTCTCGTTGCAATACTGACATTATCCGCATTGTCTTAACTAGCTATTTCATTGTCATTGCCGTATGGTATTGCTCTTGTTGTGTTTCTCATTATAATGGTAATAGCTTCCCTGCCACAATGTCAAAAAATTTTCTTCTTAAATTATGACTGGTTTTGCGGAGACTACGTGCACCACCTGGGGTTCTGACAGTTCACCCTGCCATTGTGCTTTTATTTAATATTGTCAACTTCGTAAATAAATGAAATAAAACTGCAACCAGTCACTTTTTTGAATAATTGTGTTTTATTCCAAGAACAGGTTTTCAAACCTTTTCAGGTTCGTCTTCAGATGTTTTCTGGAGTTTACATAATTACTTGTAGCATAATACTGGGTGCTGGCTCTGTGACAAAAACATGGAACACGCTTTAATGTATCGCCATGACCATAGTTTATCTGTCGATATGGATGTAAATTTAGTTTTTTACTTACTGCAACCGTATGGGCGCCTTTTTTCGTTCGTGTTCTTTCTATTGTGATGGTCAGTTTATATATCACTTTGCACACTTTAACACAATATATAGTAATTTACACTCTGATAGCGAAACAATGCCAGCATCCAGGATGTGGTGTGTAACTGTTGCTTGTAATGAAGATCTTGACAGAAAGATATGGTATAGGCCTACTTTTCACAGAGATGTAGTACGTTCTTTTTTACACGTATGAAAGTCGATGTAAGGGCAAATATTTTAATCAGACTGGCGATAACATGAGAGCACAAAATAAAATAAATAACTACATGAATTACTACAAGAAAAACCTCAAGTGATATGATGTCTTATTTCTATTCGTATATTAACGTATATTACAGTTTAAAGCAGTTTTTTTTATTCAAGACTGGCATTAACATGAAAAAATGGCCTTCGCCAATGGAAACTGAGGGCGCTGAGGCGCTCAGAACGTCTTGCAAGTTTGAAAGGGAACAAAGCTTCTTCTTCGTTCTACTTCGTTTGAAATGTTGTTGAGTGAAGGGGTTCTTTTTCTTGTATGTGTAAAGGTGTGATTTTCAGCAAGGCTGCATTGAGTGACACTGAGAAATATGGAGACCTATGCCTGAAAGCAGCTTAAGCATTGTATTCATGTAATAATACTAAAAATTGTACAAAATATTTCTCCATATAACTACCCAGGAATAGAAGGTAAAGTTTTTTCTTTATTTATTACTTGGTGAGACTCATTCGGAAAATAATATTCAATGGTTACTAAAGCATAATGAATAGCAGAGTGGTATTTGCAGTTACAATTAATGACGACAAGTTTCCATTCTGTGTACTTGATGTAATTGCTCGGAATTGTGTTTAGCAAGGCAGTAGTTCATTCACCAAAGGGTTTTTGCAAGAAGTATATTTCATGACTATCCAGAAGTGTAGGTCTTTGCAGAATAGTGTCTGGTGAACCACGAGATTCATGTAACGTTCATCTTAATCTCCTATGTGAGGCACTTGTATCCATGGAGAGTAAATAAACAAAAGTCAAAAGAAAAACTCATATCTATATTTATATACAATTTATTGAACGCCTTTGACACAGATCTACTCCTCACTATTTGACAATCTCGCTTTTTCCCTCTCTTTCTCCATCCCCTGCACCTTGCCTCTTCAACCAAATCCTCATCATTCCTCCCTCTATTGTTTATTGGACTGGCATAGCACTGAAGAATAAACAAACTGCTCGCTTACTAGTTTTGCTGATGCCTGTTGCAGACTTTGAATGTACTGCATTAATGACATGGGCCTAGTCAGACTTTTTTGAGCAGGCTGAATTCTTATGTTAGGTCTATTGCAAACATACGGATTGTACATGTCCTTTCTTGCCACAAGTGTAACACTGTGCTTGTTGGAAGGGGCAGTCTTGGCCTGTGTGCCATAAATAACACTTAATTCTGTTTGCCTGTGTAATCATCTGTTTAGTGAGCTGCTTATGTGGTGTGGAATTGTTTATGCAGTGTGGCGAGTGCAAGCTACCACTGCCGAATGGGCCGGTTGCAAACAAGGGGCTCAACCTGACAAATTGCTGGCTGCTCAAATTTATTGGCCAACAGGGCCCCTGAATCGTACTGACCTAATATTGGCACCACTTACTGATATGAGCGATTTGAATGTTTCAAACTCCGTTCTCTGAGTTTGACATCACTTACATTGTGCACAATCGCATCTGAACATGAAACACTTGTAATATTATTGGGATTTCCGTCGTATGAAAGCTGTGAGTACCCTTGGAAAGGCATTCACCTATCTATATATTAAATGATCAACTTATGAGATGAGACCTATTCTTTGAAAGACATTGGTTTTATATAATTTACGTAACTGTAAAGATGCGCATCTAGCGCGGACGCTAATACATCGATTGCGCAGTCAAAGAAACATTTTAACAGAAGCTTAACTGAACGTTTCGCTTCGAGCTAAATAAAAGATGACAGTAAAAACTTTTGTAGATCTTCAGATTTTATCGTACTTTTGCCTGTAATGTGAAAGCGTAATGAAGGTCGTCTTTAAGCCATAAAAGTGAGCGGTCTTGCCAGCGTGCAGACAACATTATTAATTAATAAAAATTCGAGTAATTTATTTTCGATACTGTAAACCGGCAAGTTATTGTTATGGTGTTGAACGGTGCAAGAATTGTCTTGAAGGAAGGAGAAAAGTAATGACTGTAATTTGTGACAAAAACGTGAAGCAAGGAGCTAGCACAGGACAGGCTGAAGTCTGATCGCACCATACAGTTAGAAAAGTACGTATGTAAGTTATACTGTTTATAAATAAGCCCTAATTGCTTGTGAGAATTGATTGAATATATTTAGAGTCTACCAGATTTCTTATTCTATTCTTTTCCTTTATATTTTTTTTTTTTTACCTCCATGTCATATTGTTTTTGTAAATATCAAACAGCCTTTACTACAGCAGAGAATACTGCGGTATCCTGATCGTGGACAGAAGGCCGCTCCTTGTCTTCTGTACAACTCATAGCTGCCCCATTTATTAAAGATTTCATCTGAAAATGCAATTTTTTTTTTATTGTTCACTGTTAAAGGTCCCTTAGGTGATAGTAAATTTCATATTGATTACGTAAAGAAATCCGGGTTGTTCTTTTATTTTGCGTAATCAAAAACTAGCCTCCTTCTCACAACGATCAGGAGCCGACCAGAAGACGTACGTGTTCGACCGCATTCGTGTTTCCTGTGGCAAAGCTGTCCTAAAGTGGGAACACGACATTCTAGTATAAAACACAATATATATGTAATTATCAGATTAAAATGGAAAGAACTGAAATATATGTAACTTATTTGATTCTTCATTTATCATGCTAGACACCATAGGCACATTTGAATTTGTATTTCCTCATCATACCCTCCGAATCTATTACCCACTCACAATAAGCTTGTTCTGACCTTTTCTTGGAACAAAAGAATTTGTACCTAGCTGCCATCAGATTCATATGTTGGTCATAACAATTAGTTAGAGAACCTACAACCTGATCATAGGAAAGTTCACTCCAAGTGGCGTTAGGGATCAATTTTAGAACGAGGCGAAAGGTTGCACTTCCTACCATTGACCAAAAGTAATGTAGTTTCAAAGTGCCTGATACTTTGTGAGCAATGATGAGGGCTTCATACTGTTGCAACCACTAGCATCATTCCTCTTCTGTTTCGTTCAACTGGCAAAAAGGCAGTATGGCACATGGAGCTGCAGTTCTTACATGTTAGTTGGGTGCCCACTCTGCGTTTGTTGCTTGGTTGGTCAGTAACTGCTGTACCGTGTTTAGGAGGGTTGCAGTCTGCTGCATCTGAAACTGAAATATCTGTGTTGGCTGCATTGTCTCTATCGCTTACAGCTGAGGCGCCTGAGCAGGGGGTGGGAGACGTAAGTTGCTCATTTTGGAATAGACAAATTCAATAAACAGACAATGCAAGTAATAAGAATAAGCACACAAGCAAAGAAAATTCCTGCAACGCGCACCTAAAAACACTGGATAGAAAAATCGCTATAAGAGACACTGTTAAAATATGCAAACACACCCCTGCAAAGAAAAGACAAGGCAGAATTAAGGCACCAGCAGAACACAAAAACCTACGACAAAACAAAACAGAGACAATCTGTGGCAGCTGGTGGCTCTGGGTCTGAAGCGTTAATATGTTGTCGCTATGTTATTGCTCCTATATCGTTGGCACCGTGTTATTTGTACATCTCGTCGCCATGTTGTTGTGTTTAAAAACCCTGCTTACTCGGTTCGCTAGACAAACAATCAGACAACTCTTATTAATAAGTATTATTACCACAAGACAAGTACAAATACTTAACTTTGATCTGAGAATTCTTGTAGTCCTGTATGCATGATCATCAACAAGTTCAGTTACAAAGATGTGTCGCAAGCAAAAGGCGACTGACAAAATAAACAATCTTTTCAGTGGCTGCTGATCTCTAACTGTGCTACACAGAGATTCCTGATGAAGAGTTTAAGATGCGTTGGCTAACGAAGTGGCTAACATTCAAGCTGCTATCGAAGTGGGCTGCCACCAGTCAGGCATGGCGCAAATGTATCACCTAGGGGCTGCTGCTGTCATGTTGTCATCCTGGAAGGAGGTCGGTCAACGTGCGATTGGCTGGCCTCTTCTCACAGCCTTCTCTTCTCTGTCGTTCCCGACTGGCGTGCTGGCGCTGACTTTACACCGTAACATATTTCCAACTCCCTCTTCTCTCCCTATGACTCTTATCCACCCCCTCTCCCTATCCGTCTCCTCCTCTCCCCTCTCTCTCTGTACATCTCCTCCTACTTCAATCTGTCTGTCCATCTGCTCCTGCCGCCTCTCCCTACACCTCCTCCTCGCCATCTAGCCCTGTTAATCCCTCCTTTCCCCTCCCTCTATCCATCTCCTCCCTTCCCCTTCTACTAATCTCTTCCTCACCCTCTACTTATGTGTCTCCTTCTCCCCCTCTCCGTCCTTCCCTCCTTCACCCTTCTCTCCATCTCCCTTTCCTGACGCTCTCCTCTGTCGATCGCCTTATGCTCATCCTCCGTGTCCATCTCCTCATGCCACATCTCAATGTGCATGCCCCCCCCCCCTCCCTATCTCTCTGTACAACCAAATTGGCCCCCTCTTCGCGTCATTCTCATCTTCTGCGCATCCCAATCTTCTCCAAGCCACGCCCATCTGCTCATATAGCCTCTGTGTAATTGGTTGATGAAGCAGACTGATACTATACCCACAACACACTCGTTGTTTCCAGCTTCCTGAATACTGATGTGGCTAGTAATATTCAAGTTAATTAGAACAATTTGAATAAGTAATACTTTATTAACTGCAATAAAACTTATCTTTGCTTGCTAGGCTCAGCTGTAGCTATGAAACCGCACTTGCGGACTTCCAGTTCAGAACACACTAAATGAGCCACAATTAGTTAGTGGCAATATGATACAAGCTCAGAATGGTGGCACTTCGGCTTTACTACAGTCACTAGAAAAGACAAGTTTATAGACCTTGTTGACGCAGTTCCAATAGCATTGGCATGTAGACAATGTTACAAGAGACAGAAATCTCTTCACCCCGCAGTGGTTGACATGAGTTGTGTCAGGGCGAGTTAGCAGCACAATGGCGTTACTCTGACAGAAATTTCCTGGATGTGAGAAGGATTCAACCTCGAACATAACTCTCCTCTTGACCTCTGGCGACGCTATTTTAGGGCAGAGGCGTGGTGATGGCTGCTGAGGACTATGGGGGCATGGCTTCTTCCTAGCATCTCACCGGTGCTTTGTGATACCACTTCGCTGTGCAGTATCTCTGCAGTGGTCGACACTTCTTTCGCCGCTCTCAATACTCAACGACAGCACATACCTGCCCCCCAAAACGACTTCCCAGGAGTCAGGAGTCGAGGATGGTGGTGTGAGGGGTGGGGGTGGGGAGATAGGGCAGCGTTTCAATGCGGTTGCAGAGGTAGTGGCCGAAAGTTCAGCTGGCACCAAACACCTACCTGCACCCTGTATCAACCCTGTGCGTGACTGGGAACGCCGACTAGGAAACCAACCACAGAGTGCACATCGGCGGCCATAGGAGCAGAGGTAGGTGATGTAACAGGTGGGCCGCTGGATACGACGTCTGGGCTCTCCAAGGCGTCCGGCTGGGCGACCGGGCACGATCCTGCTGCTAACTGTGTCATGGACTGGCAGCACGATTGCGACCCTCGCGACGGCGCCATCTCGGCGTCCATGGGCGTCTCCTAATGCAGAGGCGACTATGCTGCCAGAGGCGACGTCTGCGACTGTGACGGTGGCTGCTGTGTGCCCTGGTTGCGTGCTGGATCTGTGAACAGAAAGGTGGCGGCAGAATCTCTGAGTGGATTGACCAAAGCTGGTTTCGATGCCGTCAGTGCAGTCTCGTCAGACAGTGGATGATGTAGGTGGAACAGGAAAACAGCTCAGACACCACACTCCATTTTCATCTGCAAGCCCTGCCAAACACACAAGAGAACACAGGTTGTTGAGACCAAACTTGTGATTAAGAAGAATGGAAATAAGGTCTCTGTGGCAGCACATGACTGTTCAAACTCCTGAGATATGAACTGCGGACCACTATCCAAAACTATCACCTCAGGGAAGCCTTCAATGCAGATCAACTTATGGCCTGCTACTGTGCTAACTGAGGTGGCAGACTTCATTGGAACGACGAATTGAAGCTTGCTATACACTTAAAAAGCCACTAGCTAGTGTATGTTCCAGTATGGGCCAGTAAAATCTATTTGCAGGCAGGACCAAGGTCTGTCAGGACGTGGCCACTCAATGTGTTGCTGCAGGGGAGCAGAGTAATACTCGGTAGACATTGCACAGTGTGACTTCATGACCTCTATTTGTGCATCCATTTCCAGCCCTGACAATGTCACATCGCTGACTCCTTGATGTGTACAACAACTGAAGAACTTACCACTAGAGAGGTTGACCCACGTAACTCTTGTATTGTCACTTTCAGTGTGCATCAGGACGATGGCCATCTGTACACAGATGACACTCCCATGAGCAAAGTAATGACAAACCGTTGGATGGCGGATCTCCTTCAGACTCTGTGGCTGCCTGTGGTGAAAAAACTTGCACATCACCTGCAACTCTGGGCATGATGCCGTCTCCTGCACCACACGATGGAGGGCGACCAGAAAATCTTCAAAAAGCCGAATTTCTTCTGAATCAATGTGATGACAGGAGTCCTCAGAGGAATCAAACGCAACAGTGAAGCCGGTAGGAAACCTTGACAGGAGGTCGGCGTTGGAATGTATGGTAATGGACCCATATCACAACTCATTCCGGCAACTGGACAGTAGATGGGCCACCATTGTTACTTCTGTACCGGTACAGGCTGGGAGAACCCAAACAGACCCTTCAGTAGTCTTTGGCGTCTAAACATAGGAAAGTGGTGGCTGTACAGGTATTGATGGAAGTGTGTAACCTCTTAAATAATAGTCAATGCCTCATTTTAAAGTTGGCTGTAGTTGCGTTGGGCCTTGGTGAATTTCTTTGACACAGACCCAACTGGCCAGTGACTGGAATCCAGTCAGTGTGACAACCACTCACCATCAACATAAGATAAGGCATCTACTGCAAGAATGACAGGCTTTCTGAAGTCGAAGTGGCCCAAACGTTGAATATTTAGTAGTGCGTCTTTCAGCAACTGCAAACCTGTCTTATATTCGGTTGACCATACGGACATAATGTTCTTGAATCGCAACCAGTTTAGAAGCACCATCTACTGAATAAAACGCTTGTAATAGGTCAGCTTCCCCATTACAGCTTGTAATTCTGGCACATTGGATGGCGCAGGTTACGAATGGATACTGATTGAGAGCAAAATTCTCAGTTTCAGTGAGAAAGGTGGAACACTTAGAACAGTTGCAAATTTGGACAACACTTGCAACATTGTCTCTAAATTTTGTTCTGCTTGGAACAATCCATTGTGCACATTGATTTCAAAAATCTTCTTTGACTCTTCATCAAAAGGCAGTTGCAGGTAGGCTTCCTGGAGATCAACTTTTAAAAAGAAATGACTCTGATCCAATTTGTTCTACAAATCCTCAGGGCAGGGCAATAGAAAAGTATCAACAACAGTTTGTGGCTTGATGGTTGATTTAAAGTCTGCACATAGTCTCAATCTGCCAATGGTTCAGTAAGGATCACCAGGGGTAATGCCATTGGCAGGCTCATATTGGTTTGATCGACTTAAGAGCTGATGCCATGCTAACTATGTGGCAGACATCAGTGGAACGACAAAGGAAAACTTGGTGTACACTGGCCACTGGCCAGTGTATGTTCCAGTATGACTCTGCAAACTGTCTTGCAGCCGCTTCAACTTTGTGGCAGCCTGGTTCTGTGACGCTTAAGGGACAAGGTGAACATCAAAGAACTTGGGCTGCGCATTGTCTTTCAGTGTCACATGAGCTTCGAACCCTTGGGGCTTACCTGAACTATAATGGAACAGAGAATTGTACTTGTCACATAATGCGTTAATATTGGCCAGAAACCCAGATGAACCAACTTGTAACGCCTTCCGATGAACTGACTATCTGAAAAGATCAAAGTTATCCATGCCAAAAATGTCAATAGATGTATGAGAGTACAACATATTAAACAACACTGTTTTAGGAAATATCACGGAATGTGGCTGGTAAATTGCACACTCCAAGAACTGGAATAGTTTGTCCATTGTACGCCGACAACGAGTTACATGGTTGCTGACGCTGTGGGCTACCCAAGCGCTCGTTAAGTAGCGCGGTTAAGCAGCATGACAATAGGACCAGTATCTAACTGGAAACTAACATACTAGAATGGAATTTTCACTCTACAGCGGAGTGTGCGCTGATATTTAACTTCCTGGCAGATTAAAACTGTGTGCCGGACCGAGACTCGAACTCGGGACCTTTTCCTATCACGGGCAAGTGCTCTACCGATTGAGCTACCCAAGCACGACTCACGCCCCATCCTCACAGCTTTAATTCCGCCAGTACCTCGTCTCCTACCTTCCGGACTTCACAGAAGCTCTCCTGCGAACCTTGCAGAAAGGATATTGCGGAGACATGGCTTAGCCACAGCCTGGGGGATGTTTCTAGAATGAAATTTTCACTCTACAGTGGAGTGTGCGCTGATATGATACTTCCTGGCAGATTAAAACTGTGAGCTGGACCGAGACTCGAACTCGGGACCTTTGCCTTCCGCGGGCAAGTGCTCTACAGACTGAGCTACCCAAGTACGACTCACCCCCCCCCCCCCCTCCCGTCCTCAAAGCTTTAATTCCGCCAGTACCTCGTCTCCTACTTTCCAAACTTTCTTTCGCAGGAGAGCTTCTGTGAAGTTTGGAAGGTAGGAGACGAGGTACTGGTGGAATTAAAGCTGTGAGGACGGGGCGTGAGTCGTTCTTGGGTAGCTTAGTCACTAGAGCACTTGTCCGCGGACGGCAAAGGTCCCGAGTTCGAGTCTCGGTCCGGCACACAGTTTTAATCTGCCAGGAAGTTTCAATTAACGCACTGTTGAACACACGCAAGTGAACATACAACTTACTGGATTGCCGATTGGTAAGATCAGAGTTTGTGTCGTGGCAGTCTGGTGGAACAACAACGGGGTCAGAGAACCATTGAACAGCGGACAAAACATACACTTCGTTAGAATCACTGTCTGACCGAATGTGAAAGCTACCTGACACCATCTATACTTAAACATACAGATTGTATGTGGTCTTGTTTGACACATGCAAAACACTTGGCTTTGTGGTGTGGTGTTTGAAATCAATGCAGGGAGGACTTCCGCGATGGTGCAGGCCGCGCTGTCGCCTGACGGTGCGAGTGATCCACACATGACATAGACGTCATGTGACGCCTCACCTGAGCAGTTGGGTTTGCCGCTGAACTGTCTTATTCTTGACAACAGACATTGCAGGTGCTTGAAAATCATGCTCAGTTACGTCGACAGTATCCTGTTACTTAATAATTGACAATACTGCACTGCGGTCAGGGTTTGGATGCTTTATTATGGCAGCACGAATATAGGAATCAGACTCGTTCTGAGTAGTTGCATCTCTCATCATAATATCACTGTAACTTACATTAAAACTGAAAGCGGCACTGTCTAGTAAGGCCACGAAGTTCTGTTACCCAATGTTTGTAGGGCTGTCCTGGCTGTTGTTTTAATCTGAAAAACTTATACAGGCACTTGTGATTTAAAATGATTTTAAAGTTTTTCATGTGACTTGTCGTCGGAGATCTCATGAAGTTGGCGATCGGGAATCAGTTTTACTATCACCCGGTATATCTCTGAACCGATGGTGGAAAGAAAATAGTGAATACGCTGGTTACCTGTTATTCCACAGGCGTTGAAATAAGCTGTCAGCTGCGCAACATAATCAGCTCAGTCTTCGCTTTGCCTCAGAAATTGTCTGAATGCAGGAACTTCAATCGTTTGTTGTTTCTAATTGAACGGGCTGGGTGACGGTCGTGGTGCTGCCACAATTCCTTACAGTTCTTGTAATAACTGTTCAATCTTTTGCTCCTGCTTAAAAAACATATCCGGAAGACACACTGTGAACACTCAGTATAACAACACTCACAAACAGAAAAATAACACTGCCGAAAGAGAAGTTTAGGTACACAATGTACCAGAGTGAGATATTGCTGCATCCTCGGCGTCGCTTTACTTGTTATGCCCGTTTTCTTGGACACTGTGCGCGCAGGCTCTTCTTCCCGTGGTGGCACATTGGAGTGTGAATGTATAGTGCGAGAGAACTTACTGTACTCCCCTTGTTACCACTCACAATAACTAGACGGAACAAGTTATCTGGTATAATTGTTTATTACATTAAACGTTACAACTTGCACAGGCAGCGCGCCAACTGCGGCTCCTGGCTTAGCTGGAAGACATACACGCCCGTCCGCTACGGGGTCTCGCAGCTACCTGCTCGGCCGTTACAACGGCTAATCCTACCTGCGCACACAAAGGACCTGGGAGGTCCACTTCCGCACATAGGTTGCAAATTCTTCCTCCAGGGAGCAGACTATACTGGACAGTCTGACCTGGCCAGTCTGAAGCTGCCACTAGATGGCAGTTGGAGTGAGTAGCAGAGTCCAAACATACTCCCACTCTAAAATGAGTATTCTCATTTTACAAATACCAAAATTTTAACAAACAACAAAACCAAAACAAGTAAACAATAAAAAATATAACTAGGTACGAGATCAATGCACATAAAACATGAATACACTAACTTTTGGGATGCCCACATCAGCAAACACCACTGTCATGCTGCATGTGAAACACGATGGGTACTAACATGCAGGACACAAAACAATAGAGTATTAATATTATACTGCATATAAACATGAAATCAATACTAACAGCAGTTAGTCCACAAGAAACATCCACAGCCTCCCAAGCTGATTTTACGAATTATGAGGTTATATCAGTAAATGACAATTTGGCAGTGGCTCTGTATCATATAATCACTACACAGATCTGAGGGAACACTTAACTGATTCACTGTTTAGGTAGGGGACACAATTTTGCTATAGGCCTCTTAATATGCCCATTAGCAGTTTTTACCATTACCACACGCACACACTTATCAGGACCGGGAAACAGCTGGTCAATGACACCCAGCCTCCACACCAAGGGAGGCAAATTATCCTCCTTGACCAGCACATGATCGCCGATCTGGGGTTGCCATGCTCCTTCTGATGTCCATTTTTTGTGTTGCTGCAGATCATGTATATATTCTGTGGACCACCTCTTCCAAAAGGACTGATGCAACTGCTGCACAAGTTGCCATCTGTGCAACCTGTTGGCGGGAACCTCAAGGACAGAGGGTTCAGGATGAGCACAAAGGGGCTTTCCGATTAGGAAATGACCAGGAGTGAGAGCAGCAGGAGAATCTAGGTCATCAGAGAGAAGACACAACGGCCTTGAATTCAAGCATGCTTCTATCTGAATTAACACAGTAGTCAGTTCTTCAAATGTCACCCCTGCATTGCCGACGACGCGTTTGAGATGCGACTTCATGCATTTGATTCCTGCCTCCTAGAGTCCACCAAAGTGAGGGGCACGAGGTGGAGTGAACCTCCAACTGATTCCCTCTGAGGTCGAATGATTCACCACACCTTCAACAGTAACATCGTTGGAGAGAAAACGTTTAAGCTCATTGTCTGCACCTACAAATGTGGTACCATTGTCACTGTACATGTGAGAAGGTTTCCCTCTTCTTGCAATGAATCTCCTGAGGGCGGCCAAAAATGAACTTGTTACCAAGTCACTAACTAATTCTAAGTGGATGGCCTTGGTTGCTATGCAAATGAATAAAGCAATACAAGCCTTGGTGGTAACTTTACTCCGCCTTCCACCATGCTTTACAGCATTAGGGCCTGCATAATCTACTCCACAGTGCTGGAATGGATGAGACTGGTTTACTCTAGCTGCAGGTAGCTGACCCATGAGTTGAACTACTGTCTTGGACTTAAGCCTAAAGCATTTTAAACATTTTGTGATAACTCCCTTGACTGTGTTACGCCCAATGGGGATCCAAAACCTCCTACGCAACATAGCCAACAAAATTTGTGACCCAGCATGCAACAGATTTTCATGTTCACGTATTATGAGAGTTTTGTCAAATGATGCATAGGCGGTACGATAATAGGATGGCGCTCATCATATGGTACATCAGCATTCATTAATCTCCCTCCCACTCGTAAAATACCTTCGGCATCAACAAACGGGTGCAAATCCCTTAATTTGCTATAATGTGGAATAGGGGAGCTGGCCTTCAACAAAGCGATCTCATTACCATATTCATGCATGAATGCAGCGTATTCCTTCTGCAGATTCGGTTGCCCTTTAAACCTCCTCTCAAGATGCGCCAATCTCCGAGATGCTTGTTGTCGTGATTCGCCTAATGATTTACAGTCAGGTTTCACTGGTAGTCGAACCACAAATCTCCCTTCTTCATCTCGTGCCGTGTGGCGCTGAAAGTGAGCCTCACATATTTTACCCTGCTTACTAATGGTTTTCGTAGACAGTTCCTCTAACTCCCAAAATCTTTGCAGTTTGGCATCTAAATTGTCACCTCTAACAAAGCACGAGGTCACTGTAGAACGAGGCATGTTGCATGAAACTGAAGGCATCCTACCAGACAAAATCCAGCCAAATTTTGTTTCGACCAGTGAGGGATGACCTGGTTTCACCAGCCTCTCCTTAGAAACAACGTCAAAGAAAACCTCAGCACCAAGAATTAAATCTACTGTGGCAGGCTTGTTGAATTCTGGATCAGCGAGCGGAAGATTACATGGGACACTCCAGGACCTTGTGTCTATCTTGCTCGCTGGTAGGTCGCTGGTGACATGATCTACGACAGCACAAGTGGTTATGACACCAAAGTCGTTGACCATAGACGACAGTTCAACATCACAAGTGTAAGACACTGAGGCAGCAAAGGCATTGTTTATACCCTTCACAGGAAACGAATGTTTACTTCGTTTCAGTTTTAATTTCTCTGCCATGCCCTTAGATATAAAGGATAGCTGACTCGCACTATCTAGCAGAACTCTGCAAACCTGCTGTCTACCCATGCTGTCCTTAATGTTGACAACAGCTGTTGCTAACAAAACATTACAATGGATTTTTGCCTTCCCGTTCGTAGTTTGATGGGCCAGGGAATGGCCTCCTGGTTCACTATTCTGCCCATTCCTTGGTTCAGCAGGCTTGTGGAGCAGTACGTTGTGCCTTCCTTTACAGGTCTTACAAGGAGAAATCCTGCATTTAGTCGAGAAATGACCAGAGCGGATGCACAAAAAACAAAGCTTATTTTTTGTGACATATGCCCGCCGCTCATCGACATTTAGTGCTTGAAACCCTTTGCATTTAGTGATAGTATGAGGTTCACTACAAAAATTACATGATTCCTCAGCATCAGCATTAGCGAGATGAGCCCTCCTCACATGTCTCGTTTGATTTGAATTATTGACATTTTCTTGCAAATCCCTTGAGGTGTTATCCCCGAACCTGATCAACTCAAGGGCCTGACATTTTGTTTCCAAAAAATCTATTAGTTGATTTAATGTGGAGAATGTCGACCCAGACATCTTTACCTCCCACTCATGACGATCTGTGGGTCGCATACTGGACAGAATCTCTTCCGAAAGAATAACTTCATGAAGTGGAACATCAGGTTTGAGAGCTTCTAAGGCCTTCAAATGGCTGCATACGTGATTAATTAGTTGCCTATAATCGCTCGCTGCGCCGTGGCCGACTGTAGGCAAGGCCAACAAAGCCTTAGCATGTCTGGCTGCAATTATTTTTGGGTTATTATACCTCTGCGTAATAAGTCCCCAGGCTATCGCTAGATTTCCTGCTGTGACAGGTATATGTTTCAAAAGGTCTTTAGCTTCACCTCGCAAGGACGAATTAAGTTAGTGAAGTTTTTGAACGTCATCAATTGAATTGTTATTCATAATGAGGCTCAAAAACGTATCCCTGTATGATGACCACTTAAGGTTAGTCACCTTCAAAATTTGGCAAGTTAATAGCGGGTAGTTTCAAAGAACTGACACTGCCTGATGGATTCGAGCCCAAAGGCTGCGGAAGCTGCGGAAGCGCTTCATTGAACCCTTGAGAGTGGATTCAACAAAGTCCCACGAATCCTCGAATTCTGCCCTGTCCTTACTGTGATCTGCTGATTCGTCTTCAATTCCCAGCCGTGTTTGAGACGACTCAAAATCAGTCCGAATCCGAGTCAATCGATTTAATTTTGATTCCAACATTTCGATGCTGGCACTGTCTGCAGACTGCACAAAGCTCGCTAAGCGCGCGAGAGCGGCCTTTGCTACACCTCTCTGCTTGACTATTTTTGTTTTCTCGGAGGGCTCCATTTTAGGACCAGGAAGATGGTAGCAGGAAGCCAACAGTTGCACTTACCAGACTGCAGCGGCAGTACGGACTGAAACAGCAGCGGCGTCACGGACACTGGCAGCTGGCGTGGCAGGCGTTGCAGTCTCCGACGGCGCGAAGTTTCGGCGGGAGCAGGAGGTGACGTCACCGATGATGCTGGCACCGACGCGTTTCTCTGCCTCTCGCGTTTGAATTAGAGACACATTAAATGTTCACAAATACGTCCCCGATCGTCGTTGTTAAGGCTGTTATTGTCGAAGTCCCGAACAGGCCTTGAGTCACTCGATAGCAGTCAACAACGAAACCGATAACGTGTGCAGCTCACACGTGGTTTTTTAGAAGTTCACAAATACCGGAAAATAAGTCCGCGCGAACGTAAATTCCGCGTGGTCACTGTATCCGGCCCCGAGGACCAAAAAATGTGCGCGCGGGCTCTTCTTCCCGTGGTGGCACATTGGAGTGTGAATGTATAGTGCGAGAGAACTTACTGTACTCCCCTTGTTTCCACTCACAATAACTAGACGGAACAAGTTATCTGGTATAATTGTTTATTACATTAAACGTTACAACTTGCACAGGCAGCGCGCCAACTGCGGCTCCTGGCTTAGCTGGAAGACATACACGCCCGTCCGCTACGGGGTCTCGCAGCTACCTGCTCGGCCGTTACAACGGCTAATCCTACCTGCGCACACAAAGGACCTGGGAGGTCCACTTCCGCACATAGGTTGCAAATTCTTCCTCCAGGGAGCAGACTATACTGGACAGTCTGACCTGGCCAGTCTGAAGCTGCCACTAGATGGCAGTTGGAGTGAGTAGCAGAGTCCAAACAGACACTGAGATGGCTAATAATAAAAAAGTTAATTATAACAACCTGAATAAGTAATACTTTGTTAACTGCAATAAAACTTTGCTCATCAGGATCGCCTGTAGCCATGAAACGGCACACATGGGCTTGTGGTTCAGAACATACCAAGTGAGCCACGATTATTGAGTTCAGAATGGGCATACTACAGTCACTAGAAGAGACATGTTTGTAGATACTTGTTGACGCACCTCTGATAGCGTTGGCGAGTAGGCGCAGTTCACAGGAGACGATTGATCTGGGCTGTGTCATGGTGAGTAGGCAGCACAAAGATGTTACTCCGATAGGAACTTCCTGAAAGTTGGCAGCATCAAACCTCGAACAGAACTACCCTCCTGGCCTTTGGCGACGCTATTTCAGGGCACAGGCGCGATGTTGGCGTCTTGGTACTATAGGAAGCACGGATTATTCCTAGCATCTCATTGGAGCTTCGTGATACCTCTTTGCTGTGCAATATCTCTGTGGTGGTCGATATTTCTTGCGTTGCTCTCGATACTCGATGATGCCACACTTGTCACGAAGGGCAGCATACATCTTGGGAGCTGGAATACTGTTTCTTGTTCCTGGAAAATAGGCCGCATTACAGTGCAGATCGATGAGGCAGGAGCATGATATTCCACACAGCATAGAAGTTGTGCAGGGCAGCCTACAAGTAACAGGCTCCTAGAGGAGCTAGGAAGTTATACACCCCACAGAGCTGATGCTCTTGAAGTTTTCAGTTTGTGTGCAAAATTTCGTTGAAGTCGATAAACGGGTTAGGGAAGAGATTCCAGACACACAAATTCATATAAACAATCATTTTTACATATATTTATAAACAGATTCGATCTCTAGTCGGCGTGGTGGGCTTAGCTTCTTGTTCCCTTGTAGATCCATCTTTAATGATAGAGTATTCTGGTATGCAAATACTGTGCAACATCCTGCTGTAGCTTTTGTTATTGGTTCATATGAGAGTGAGGTGTTGTGTTGTTCAAAGTTTTTTGCATTCGTGTCATCTTTGAATGAAGATCCCATCTTGACATAAAATGTAAAGAATGTTTAAGGAAGTCCATCTCTCCTTAAACAGCCATGTTAATAAGAATGTTCTTGGTATTTGATCTATGAGTCGGAAGTGAAGATCTGTCTAACAAATAAATATTTGTTCCATGGAATATAATTCACTCTTAGTTCTTCCCCCATGTACATTCCCCTATCTTCCTATATCCCTTGTGGAACCACTCATGGAAAGAGCCTTGCTTTAAAAATGAATAACAAATGTTTAATAAAATCCATTGACCTGATTGTCATGCTGAAGCCTTAACATTAATTTCCATTACACTTTGTCACGTAATTCATTGGCTGAGATATAAGTAAACATTCATAGACACTGCACATGACACTGTATATGCACATGGTGGAAATGGGATATAGTAAGGTTTTGTCCACTATTAGTAGGTGTCAAAATGCTTTTCCAAAAGACATGGCATATTGCAAATGGCGTGATACGAAAAAAGTGCAGTCAAATATTAGTAATAATCAGAAATAGACGCAGGATGTTTTGATCAAGATAAAGACATCTTTTAACGTTTACATCTCATATTGAGAGCATTATGAACTTACAGTTGCACATTACCAAAATACGCAGTTTAGTTGAGGTATGGCAATAATGATCTCATCTAAACGTCTTCTCCCTCCTAAAGTTGTGCCTATGAGCTTGCTTGTCTTTTGCCTACGTTGTCTGGTTTTTACATAATATATTATGGAGAATATTACGCTTCATTTTGGTATTATTTAGTAGTTAAATATGGTTATATAGACCATAAACGTCTTAAAGAGCGTTGGCACCATAGTACATAACCTCGAAGAGGCGAAGATAAAATGGAATAAAAAATAAAATTAGCCAGTTAGTATCATTGATTACATTTTTCTAGTATTGTACATGATTTAATATTTCCTTCCCCTTAAAATGATCTTTGGTGGCGTGATGCATTACTGAAAAACTTTGCAAAAATGTCAGGTGCTCATAGGTCAGTCTTTGAAGGATGAGTAACATAGCCTTAAATCGAAAAGCTTAGACATGTAAATTCCATTGTAACATTTAATACAAACATCATATGTGTTTACTGTTGATATAGTTTTTGACAACATGTGGAAATAATGTTGACATAAACGTTATGTTGGTGATGAAGTTTACATGTTTTTGTAGACGTCGAATTAACGTTGTAGCTCGTGAGAAGCGTCATGTATTTTATAGAACAATTTAGATGTGCAAATATTTATTTATTGGATCCAGTGTGCCTTACACAAAGCGCAGGCCTAAACATTAAATGTCAGCTTCATGCTTAGCGTGTTTCTTTTAAGCCACACGTATTTTTAACAATTTACAGAAGTAATAGAAGTAATACGAGGCACTTAATTTGACAGTGCACAAACATGTTTAGGTATAAATTTTGAGTAGTAGGTGTGGATATGTGCGCGCGCAAGCGCGCGCGCGCGCGCTCGCGCGTGTGTGTGTGTTTGTGTGTGTGTGTGTGTGTGTGTGTGTGTGTGTGTGTGTGTGATTAGAAAAAATAACGTTGAGATACTTGACATAAGATCATATTTTTGTGTTGATGACATATTTTTAAGATAGCTTAGACACTGAATTAACATTGTGATACTTTAAAAGCGTCATGGAATAACTCGTGAAAAACTTAATTTGAGGGTCGGTTGTACTGCCACAGAGACCACACTGCGGATGTTCACAAGTGCTTCTTAACCTGTAAGTGCATTTAGCACATGTTATACCATAACTTTGTACAATTATGTACTTAAGCAGTCTTCTTAAATTTTGGTAGCAATAACTTTTTTCTGTACAATGCGGTATTTGGAATACGGAATACTAACTGTCACAAATTTGCCCCTAAACTCAGGACAACACTGTGACCTGAAGCCTAAGACAGGGAAAGGAGAGAGAAAGTTATCTATTGCAAAGAAGCTCTGGTGTAGTGTTCTGAAATCCCTGGGCTAGCAGGACAGAGCGGATGAGGTTATATTTGTGGAAAGGGGCCAAAATAAGTTGCCGTCAGTTGCATTCATCATATAAACTTTATTTCTTAAAACACACAGTCACACAAACAAGAATCAAAAACTCTCAAAGTTTTAACGAAAGACCTCCTGAAGGCCAAATCGAAAATCCAAGCCACAAGGCATAAGCAGGGAATTGAGGTACAGGAATTCTTCTGGAGGCTTCACTTCTTCAAAAAATGTTCAATCTTTAATATAAATAGGCGGAAAGCCTTAGCTTAAATTTTTCCCATAGAACCCGGCTGAAGGCCACACATTAATCAAGAACAGTGTTACGACTTAAGACCAAGACGAAGATTTTTAGTGTTTAATCTAAATAGGGTGAAACTCGACTGAAGACCGCATATCAACAAAACCATTCAACGGCTTAAGGCCTAGGAAGAAGAGCTTTCAATTTGAAAAGGCTGAAGGCTTTATCTTACAATATTTCGTGTAAAACTCGGCTGAAGGCCTCATACTAAAGAATAACAATCTAATGACTTAAGGGTAAGACAAGTATTTAGATTTTTTAATTTAAGAGGGATTAAAACTCGGCTGAAGGCCACACACCATGCAGAAAACAATTTTACGGCTTAAGGCCTAAAGGGAAGATCTAAATTTCAACAAAAATAAGCTAAAGGCTTTATCCTAAAATGCTTCACATAAGCTAAAGGCTGAAGGCCACATATGAAATCCAAACAAACTCACAGCTTAAAGACCAGACAAAGAAATTTCAAGTGCTCTAGGGATAGCGTCTTTGACTCATAATCAAAACGTCTTCGGTCCCAAGTTCGATTCCCGCCACTGCCTAAATTTTGATAAATAATCAGCATTGGCGGCCGAAGACTTCCGGCATAAGCAGTCAGCCTCATTCTGCCAACGGCCTTGTCAAAGAGGGCGGAGGAGCGGATAGAGGTTCAGGGCACTCTCTTGTCCTAGGGGTGGGAAATTGCCCCTAAAGGCGGAAGAATCAGCAATGATCAACGACATGCAGAAGGCAATGGAAACCACTGCATTAAAGACACGTAACGTGTATCCACAGGACATGTGGCCTGTAATTGAAGAAGTGTCATGATGATCTCTCCATTGGCAAAAGATTCCGGAATAGTCCCCCATTCGGATCTCCGGGAGGGGACTGCCAAGGGGGAGGTTACCACGAGAAAAGGACTGAATAATCAACGAAAGGACAACGTTCTACGAGTCGGGGCGTGGAATGTCAGAAGCTTGAACGTGGTAGGGAAACTAGAAAATCTGAAAAGGGAAATGCAAGGACTCTATCTAGATATAGTAGGGGTCAGTGAAGTGAAGTGGAAAGAAAACAAGGATTTCTGGTCAGATGAGTATCGGGTAATATCAACAGCAGCAGAAAATGGTATAATAGGTGTAGGATTCGTTATGAATAGGAAGGTAGGGCAGAGGGTGTGTTACTGTGAACAGTTCAGTGACCGGGTTGTTCTAATCAGAATCGACAGCAGACCAACACCGACAACGATAGTTCAGGTATACATGCCGACGTCGCAAGCTGAAGATGAACAGATAGAGAAAGTGTATGAGGATATTGAAAGGGTAATGCAGTATGTAAAGCGGGACGAAAATCTAATAGTCACGGGCGACTGGAATGCAGTTGTAGGGGAAGGAGTAGAAGAAAAGGTTACTGGAGAATATGGGCTTGGGACAAGGAATGAAAGAGGAGAAATACTAGTTGAGTTCTGTAACAAGTTTCAGCTAGTAATAGCGAATACCCTGTTCAAGAATCACGAGAGGAGGAGGTATACTTGGAAGACGCCTGGAGATACGGGAAGATTTCAATTAGATTACATCATGGTCAGACAGAGATTCCGAAATCAGATACAGGATTGTAAGGCGTACCCAGGAGCAGATATAGACTCAGATCACAATATAGTAGTGATGAAGAGTAGGCTGAAGTTCAAGACATTAGTCAGGAAGAATCAAGATGCAAAGAAGTGGGATACGGAAGTACTAAGGAATGACGAGATACGTTTGAAGTTCTCTAACGCTATAGATACAGCAATAAGGAATAGCGCAGTTGGCAGTACAGTTGAAGAGGAATGGACATCTCTAAAACGGGCCTTCACAGAAGTTGGGAAGGAAAACATAGGTACAAAGAAGGCAGCTGCGAAGAAACCATGGGTAACAGAAGAAATACTTCAGTTGATTGATGAAAGGAGGAAGTACAAACAGGTTCCGGGAAAATCGGGAATACAGAAATACAAGTCGCTGAGGAATGAAATAAATAAGAAGTGCAGGGAAGCTAAGACGAAATGGCTGCAGGAAAAATGTGAAGACATCGAAAAAGATATGATTGTCGGAAGGACAGATTCAGCATACAAAACAACCTTTGGTGACATTAAAAGCAACGGTGGTAACATTAAGAGTGCAATGGGAATTCCACTGTTAAATGCAGAGGAGAGAGCAGATAGGTGGAAAGAATACACTGAAAGCCTCTATGAGGGTGAAGATTTGTCTGATGTGATAGAAGAAGAAACAGGAGTCGATTTAGAAGAGATAGGAGATCCAGTATTAGAATCGGAATTTAAAAGAGCTTTGGAAGATTTACGGTCAAATAAGGCAGAAGGGATAGATAATATTCCATCAGAATTTCTAAAATCATTGGGGGAAGTGGCAACAAAACGACTATTCACGTTGGTGTGTAGAATATATGAGTCTGGCCATATACCATCTGACTTTCGGAAAACCATCATCCATACAATTCCGAAGACGGCAAGAGCTGACAAGTGCGAGAATTATCGCACAATCAGCTTAACAGCTCATGCATCGAAGCTGCTTACAAGAATAATATACAGAGGAATGGAAAAGAAAATTGAGAATGCGCTAGGTGACGATCAGTTTGGCTTTAGGAAAAGTAAAGGGACGAGAGAGGCAATTCTGACGTTACGGCTAATAATGGAAGCAAGGCTAAAGAAAAATCAAGACACTTTCATAGGATTTGTCGACCTGAAAAAAGCGTTCGACAATATAAAATAGTGCAAGCTGTTCGAGATTCTGAAAAAAGTAGGGGTAAGCTATAGGGAGAGACGGGTCATATACAATATGTACAACAACCAAGAGGGAATAATAAGAGTGGACGATCAAGAACGAAGTGCTCGTATTAAGAAGGGTGTAAGACAAGGCTGTAGCCTTTCGCCCCTACTCTTCAATCTGTACATCGAGTAAGCAATGATGGAAATAAAAGAAAGGTTCAGGAGTGGAGTTAAAATACAAGGTGAAAGGATATCAATGATACGATTCGCTGATAACATTGCTATCCTGAGTGAATGTGAAGAAGAATTAAATGATCTGCTGAACGGAATGAACAGTCTAATGAGTACACAGTATGGTTCGAGAGTAAATCGGAGAAAGACGAAGGTAATGAGAAGTAGTAGAAATGAGAACAGCGAGAAACTTAACATCAGTATTGATGGTCACGAAGTCAATGAAGTTAAGGAATTCTGCTACCTAGGCAGTAAAATAACCAATGGCGGACGGAGCAAGGAGGACATCAAAAGCAGACTCGCTATGGCAAAGAAGGAATTTCTGGCCATGAGAAGTCTACTAATATCAAATACCGGCCTTAATTTGAGGAAGAAATTTCTGAGGATGTACGTCTGGAGTACAGCATTGTATGGTAGTGAAACATGGACTGTGGGAAAACCGAAACAGAAGAGAACCGAAGCATTTGAGATGTGGTGCTATAGACGAATGTTGAAAATTGGGTGGACTGATAAGGTAAGGAATGAGGAGGTTCTACGCAGAATCGGAGAGGAAAGGAATATGGGGAAAACACTGATAAGGAGAAGGGACAGGATGATAGGACATCTGCTAAGACATGAGGGAATGACTTCCATGGTACTAGAGAGAGCTGTAGAGGGCAAACACTGTAAATGAAGACAGAGATAGGAATACGTCAAGCAAATAATTGAGGACGTAGGTTGCAAGTGCTACTCTGAGATGAAGAGGTAGGCACAGGAAAGGAATTCGTGGCGGGGCGCATCAAACCAGTCAGTAGACTGATGACCAAAAAAAATTTAACCTGGAAAACTCCGCTGAAGGCCACCTTAAAGCTAGAAAATATTTCTTATGGCTTAAGACCTAGACAAAATTTTTCAACTTTTGACTTGAAAAGGCTGAAAATTGGGCTGAAGGCCACACAGAGCTCTTAAGACTAAAAAGGAAAACACTGTGTAAAACATAAGGAGCGGCGCTCAGAAGGTTCCAAGGATCGGCCTGGGAGACAGGCAGCCAGACTGACAACCTCTTAATCGGAAGGCAACCCAACCGAAAGCCAGCAGACGAACCAACCAACAAGATCTGTTCTACTCCACCTGACCAGCAAAACGACAACAGAATGTCAATAGCACAACGTTCTGGATACTGGTGCCCAATCCAGCCAAGTTAGAATAAACGCCCAAAACTACCAACAACACCTCAGCTGTCGAACTATACGCCCTGCTGGACAGCATCAACACAACGAGCAATATACACTGCCAAAAACTATGTCAACGACCAGGGCAGGTCACCGGAACGTCAACAGCCACAAGGCAGAAGATATCGCTGGTACACTTCATTAATGAAGGAACGAATTAAATTAAGTTAAACACCACACAGGTAGACGGCTGCAATTCTAGACTTCAATGCACACACGTTGTTGCTCGCGGGAATCTCCCAGAAAGCGACAACCAGGATGAAACGAGGAGATTTGATAGCAGCTGAGGCTTGATAGTTGGTTAAGTCAGCACTCAACTTTAGTGTCCAGGATCGGTGGGCGACGAACTTCGTAACCCTCGTAAGAAGCGCCTCACAACTTCAATCGCGCGTGCACGCCGCATGCGGCTCTGGCCTGACTACGCGCCACAGAGACTGCTCTCCCCAATCGACCGACTCCCCAACACCCAGAAACGGTCAAAAGATCAAATACACGTCCGCGATGAGATGACCGACCGAACGACCAACCATCGGTCGTTGCCGCTCAAGTCTTCTTCAGACAGACAGTACATGTGTATCGCCAGCGGTCGGCAAGTACTGGCTGTCCGCACCTTGTTGGCGCTCTGTGCCCGACGCTCCTTCGTCCCCGGCTGCTGCTCCGTGTCCAACTACACTGCTGGTCCGTCTCCAACTGACCAACTGCCACACACACCATCACACGGAAATATCAGAGGTCGCTTCCAAGATAACAAGACAGTGCGCTTATCGATAAGTGCTGCTGCTGCCACTCATGGGCATGTAAGACAGAAACTTGGTGACGCTAGTAAATCGAATAAGAAAATGAGGCGGTAGTATCGTAAAGACAAGATGACAAACAATAAAGGGGATGAACACGAGCCGTGCATGGCTCATGTTTCTTTATGACACAAAGTTTTTCTTAAAAATTGGCACGATTTTATTAGTTTTGTTTCATCGATAAAAGGAAAAACATTTGTCACAGTGAATGCCAGTTTCGTAACAATATTTTCTAATTTTTCTTGAAATACAAATAATTATAGGCCTTATTGAAGCAAAATAAGAATGAACAAAACTAAACTGCATTAAGCGAGGTAATTAAATAAAATTTTTACGTTCTTACACGCACATCATTAGACAAGAAATGTCACTATACTTACATTTAACACAATAAACGCCGAGAAGGGGATTAGTTCAAACTATCAGATATTCACAAGTTTAGTGGTATGATAAAGAGTAAAGTCTTGACACATTTAATACAACATTCACGGGAACTGTATGTTATATTGAGAAACAACATTATAATGCGAAATAAAACTTCATTCTTTTTACTAAATCATTCACAAATGTCTCTTTGAATTCATAAACGAGAGCTGTTGTCTACAGTTACACTTGCTTCTGCAGATATCTGTGCTCCCATAGTTTACTCCTACAATTTAGATAAAACATTTATTCTATTTCTGATGGCTGAAGAAAATTTTGTAAAACTGAACTCTTATATAGACTGGCCTACACATCTAACTTATTTCAGTAGTCAGCTCTTCAGAGTTTTCGGTAGAGCAGCAAGTGTCTGAGAAATCTACAGGTACGTTTTTCCACCTGCAAACAAAATAGCTTAGTGACTAGTTCAGCTGCAATACACGAATTTGTAGCTTCCCGTCACTAACGGCGGCAGTATGCAAGAACACACTACAGCAGAGCTGTATGTTGAATTTTGTCCCGAATTACAGTGTACAGAGTGATTCAAAATTAAGGGCACACGTGAAAGTAAGAGTAAAATGTTAAGTAAAGATTTGTCTGAAAGTGCGTTATTCCAGAATTATACAGTAGAGTAGGAAGCACAAGTACAACACAAACAACACAAAATCAATTCTTCTCAGAAAGCAATGACACGAAAGGACGCGAAATTCAACACAACTACAAACTGTAAATTTACCTCACAACGTGTTTAAAATGATGCCGACGCAAAAGAAGAAATGGCTTCAAATGGCTCTGAGCACTATGTGACTTAACATATGAGGTCATCAGTCCCCTAGAACTTAGAACTGCTTAAACCTAACTAACCGAAGGACATCACACACATACATGCCCAAGACAGGATTCGAACCTGCGTCCGTAGCAGTCGCGCAGCTCCGGACTGAAGCGCTTAGAACCGCTCGGCCACCGCGGCCGGCGTAAAAGAAGACAATGACATGCCCGACGTCTCACCTCATGGAATGTTTCAGGCTCCGTCCATCTCATTCTGCACAGTTGGGCAGCCGTTTTCATTTTGCTGCAGTAGTAGTGCAACATTCTCAGTTGCAATGCCCTATACGAACTCTATAGATGTCCCAAAAGGTAGAAGTCAAGAGAGTTAGTATCCGGAAATCTGGCGGACCAGGCAACTGGTCCTGCACGACCAATCCACTTATCGGGGTAAGCAGCACTGATATACTGTCTTGCCTCCCGACTGGTATGTGCAGGGCCACCGTCGTGCATAAATCATAGATTGGTTCGTGTAGCGAGTGGGACACGATGAAGCAGACCACCCAATGACGATCAAAAAACTGTCGATAATCTTTGCGAATCAGGCGTTATGGAAAGGCGTGAGACGCCACTAGCTGACTGTCCACTATACCATATTAAATGTTCACTGCAAAACAATGTTGATATGCTCACACTGTAGCAGCGCAACGATTCTCATACGCCCACACGTACATGTTAAGAGCGCTCACGATATCCACTTGGGTAAAGATGCTCTCGTTCGTAAACAGTAGCGGACGGCCGAACAGTAGAGCAACCGCATGGGTCTCTGCTAACCACTCTCAGAAATTCTGAAGTCTAGGGTGGTCCTGAGGAAACAGATCCTGTACTTCTGCAAGTGAAATGGGTGGAATTTCTGTCTTCCGTGCATACGGCATACAGTTGATTGAGGAGCCACTACAGTGGCACTCATACGTCGGGTACTTTTGATAGGATGTTCATCTACCATTTCCAGGATGTCTCAATGTTCTCCACACCCACTCTATCCAGTTGAGACCGACCTAACGGAGGCACACCACGAGTTTCATATTCCCTTAAACGACTGTGCACTGCTGTGGAAGTCTGATGGTTTAGTGCTGTTCTTTTGGAAACATTTCCATATACGTCGTCTTCCTACTCGTACATTGCCTTCTCCTACGCCGTAAAGGGCTGCATATCTCCGTATTGCCGGCCGGTGTGGCCGTGCGGTTAAAGAGGCTTCTGTCTGGAACCGCGTGACCGTTACAGTCGCAGGTTCAAATCCTGCCTCGGGCATGGATGTGTGTGATGTCCTTAGGTTAGTTAGGTTTAATTAGTTCTAAGTTCTAGGCGACTGATGACCCCGGAAGTTAAGTCGCATAGTGCTCAGAGCCATCTCCGTATTCACCGTTTGAGAACGCCATCGTACCGTACACGACGACTACAGTCCACGAACTACCAACAGAATCATTATACATAGAACATGTGGTGCCGCTACACTGCAACAGCGGCATAGAGTGCAACAAACCACCACGAAGCGAAGTCAACAAAGGCATTTCGTGCCAGAATCATGTGCAGAGGGCTGTAAAAAGTAACATCAGTCGATACGCAGGCGAACACGGCACGCCAAAAGCCTGTATGGCACATAATAAAGTACACCACAATGACTCAGAAATGAAGCACCTGCAGCCAAAAATTTAGTTTACGTTTTGCTTTTATTTTGATCCATACATTACACCCACAAAGTGTGTACATTTACTTTTGAATTACCCTGTATAAGAACAAAAAGGCAGAGTGCGGTTCTCATCACGAAGTTATAACTCAGTCACACAAAGTTGCCCAGTTCTGCGGTACGTAGTTTGACACCCTGTATTTACACAGTTTTCACATTCTGGTGTCGTCACTGCTACGTATGCGTTATCGTGTGACCACGAGACACATTGGTAAGACGTGCTCAAGCAAAGAGTGCCTCAGGAGCAGTAAGTAGCGGTTACATTAGGGAGCAGATCAGCCGCAAGAGGCATGCCGAAGAGAGTAATTACGGTGCGAGAAGGGGAACACTTTACAAGAGGTACCTGTAATTTCCTTAGCTGTTCGAGGCTTCACGCTGCTGTTGGCCTAATTTAATTATGAGTCGCATGTCCTACTCAGGGCTGCCGTTCGCTTAATGGACACCTACGCTCGCCAATCACAGTGCTTTAATCGGTGAATAAAGCCCCACCGAGGTCCGCTGTTAACGCCGAGCTTCCTGTGTCGCCTGGGGACACAGCCTACTATCAAAGCCTCGTACCCCGTTAGACGCTATACTTTTCTATGATTCTAGTATGAAAAATGGTCAGATAAATCTGGTATTAAAACGGGAGTTCTCGGCATCGACAGTCGGGACGTCTTCTCATTATTATTCAGAAGAGGAAGGAAGCAAATTATCGACCTCTAAAATGAATCGCATTTCTCTGAAATCACACCTCTCTGGACGTGGACTAGAAATTTATGAATTTTAACTACGTGAAAAGTTCGAGCTCCAGGCCTCTGAAACGTCGACCGCCGAGCGTTAGCGTCATTTGCCTACAAACACATCCAGGTCCTTTCAGAGGGAGGGTTGGACGTCAATGTCCCATCACCTCGCTGCATCTACATAGGACAGGAAATCAGTTGTGACTTATTAACTGGTGTATCCAGGTATTCGGTTTTAGTGATTCAAGGAGAAGAAAAGCAAGTTCGTAGCAGAATGAGCGGACTAGTTAGGAAACGAGTCCACTGGTGTGACATCATTCCATTTCCTCTAGTTTTCATTGTCTGTACCTTAATTGTACACGCCTTTCTATAACAATATATGTAATTTTTCAGTTAGATTGCCACTGAACACTGCGTATTTCTGAGAGACAAATTCTTCGTGACAACGTCCTCGTATAAACAAATTCTATGACAGACTTATTTATACTCGTACTTGTGTGACTTATTTGACACAAAACAAATTTAATCCTTTTAGTGACGTGGGCGTCTTCGAATTAATTCAATGCACACGATCTGTTGTCAGTTCTATATAGACTAGGCGTATAACCTGGTGGAAAAGTAGTTCATATATTCAAAGACAAGTAGATGCACAATAAAAATGTTACACCTGTCCGTGGTATTACACTGGCGAGACGGGTAGGTAGTATAATGTTTGCTTTACGGAAAAGTGTAACGTACCTAGTAATTAAATAATTTTTTTTAAAAAGTACATACGTTAAGTAATTCAGCACCCTAGCTGAATGGTAAGAGTAGATGGTTGCCATACAGAAAATCCACGTTCTATTCTCGTTACTGCTAAGAATTTTTCCTTGGTGTCAGGAATGGTACGGGGTGCACTCAGGCTCGTGACGCCAATTGAGTTACTTCTGCATCTACATCTACACAAATACTTACGGCGCGTGGCAGAAACTACCCCGTACCCCTACTAGTGATTTCCTTTCCTGTTCCACTAGCAAAAGGAGACAGAGAGAAAAACGACTGTCTGTATGCCCCCGTATGGGCGCTAACATCTCGTATCGTGTCTTCTGGTCCTTATGTGCAATGAGTCCTGGAGACAGTAGAATCGTTCTGCTATCAGCTTTATACGCCGGTTCTCTAAATTTTCTCAATAGCATTCCTCGAAAAGAATGTCGCCTTGCCTCCAGGGATTCCCATTTGAGTTGCAGAAGCATGTTCGTAACACTAGCGTGTTGTTCTAAACTACCAGTAACAAATCTAGCATCACGCCTCCGAAGTGCTTCGTTGTCTACCTTTAATCCCACCTGGTACGGATCCCAAACATACACACAAGCTCGTTCCATTGCATATCGCTTTGCAGCGTTACTCCCAGATATTTAAACGACGTGACTGCATCAAGCAGGACACTACTAATGCTGTATCCGAGCATTACATGTTTGTTTTTCCCACTCATCCGCATTAACTTACCTTTTTGCTACATTTAGAGCTAGCTGCCATTCATAACACCAACTATAAATTTTGACGAAGTCATCTTCTATTTTCCTACAGTCACTCAACTCCGACACCTTACCATACACCACAGCATCGGCAGAAAGCAACCGCATATTGCTGCCCACCCTGTCCTCCCAATTATTTATGTATATAGAGAATAATAGCGATCCTATCACACTTCCCTGGGATGCTCTTGTCCATACCCTTGTCTCTGATGAACACTCAACGCTGAGGACAACATACTGGGTTCTTTAACTTAAGAAGTCTTCGAGCCACACATATACCTGTGAACCTATACCATGCGATCGTACCTTCTTTAACAGCCTGTATTGGAGCACTATGTCATACACTTCCCGGAAATCTAGAAGTATGGAATCTGCTTGTTGCCCTTCATCCATAGCTATCGGTAAATCATATGAGAAAAGGTCAAACTGAATTTCGCACGAGTGATTCTTTCTAAAACCTTGCCGGTTCGTGGACATAAGATTTTCGCTCGCAACAAAATTTAGTATGTTCGAAATGAGAATGTGTTCAAGGATTCTGCAGCAAGCCGATGTTACGGTTTTGGCGGAACCGTTCTGTGCCCTTCTCAAGTACAGAAATCACACGCGATTTTCCCAGTCGCTTGTAACTTTGCGCTGGTCGAGAGATTCTCGATCAGTGCAAGCGGGTAAGGGGCCAATTCTGTAGAGTACTTTTTGGAAAACCGAACTGGGATTCCATCCGGACCTGGTGACTTATTTGTTTCAACTCTTTCATCTGTTCCTTTACACTAGGGATGCTTATTACCACATCGTCCATACGGGAGTCTGTTCGATGGTCAAACTATGGTATTTTTGTACGATTCTTCTGCGCGAACGATTTCTTAAATGTGAAATTTAAAACTTCGTTTTTCGTTTTTCTATATTCACCTGCCACACCAAACTGTTCGACAAGTGACTGAATGGAAGCCTTAGACCTATTTATCGATTTTACATAAGACTAGAATTTTCTAGGGTTCCATGCTAGGTCTTGTGCTAAGGTATGACGGTGGTAGTTGTCGTATGCTTCGCTCACAGATCTTTTTACAGACACGCGAATCTCCACTAATTTTTGCTTGTCGTCATTTGCAAGTTCTCTTTTGGACCGAGGGTACAACAGGCTCTGCTTCCCCAGCATATTCCTAATCTTGTTATTGGCCCATGGTGGGTCTTTGTCCGCAGCTCGTGGTCGTGCGGTACCGTTCTCCCTTCCCGCGCCCGGGTTCCCGGTTTCGATTCCCAGCGGGGTCAGGGATTTTCTCTGCCTCGTGATCACTGGGTGTTGTGTGATGTCCTTAGGTTAGTTAGGTTTAAGTAGTTCTAAGTTCTAGGGGACTGATGACCATAGATGTTAAGTCCCATAGTGCTCAGAGCTATTTGAACCATTTGGTGGGTCTTTTCCGTCCTTAATCCATTTACTAAACATATAGTTCTCCATATCACGATTTGCAATCTGCTTCAGCTTTCCCCATAATTTCTCTGTGTCCTTCTTACGTGAACTACGTGAAGTCATTTCACTAAGTGAGATGCTAAAAACTGCTTATCTGCTATTTCTAGCAGAAACACTCTCTTAGCCTTCTTAACTGATTTATTAACTTTCGTAACCATAGTTGCTATAATGACATCATGATCGCTAATCCCGGTTTCTGCACTGACGTTGTCGATAAAGTCCGGCCTGTTTGTAGCTACAAGGTGTAACTTATTTCCATTGTGTACACCCTAACGAACCGCTGCTTAAGGCAGTTTCCAGAACACGCGCTCAGAAGTAGTTCGCACTACTATCTTTCTGCGATGAATTCATAGACATGTCAGGCTATACTCGGTAGGCTGAAGTCGCCTCCAACCAGTACCGCGTGATCTGGGTATTTACACGCTACTGACCGTAGACATTCTTTGAATGACTGTCACAGCAGAATCGAGTGGTGTGTAAGGACAGCCAGCCTGCTTTCACCTAAACCTGCTATTCGTTACCAGGTAACTTCCCTGACACATTCAGCTTTGACCTTAATAGAAACAACATTTTTGTCAACTGTAATAAACACTCCCCCTCCTACGGCCTACAACTTTTCTGACATATATTGCACGATTCGCCAAATATCTCAGTGCTTTCCACTTCCGGTTTCAGCCAGTTCTTGGTCCTGAGAATAATTTGGGCGCAAAAACTTTCCTGGAGGGCAGAAAATTTGGGAACTTCTTTACGAATACTTCGACAATTTAGTGGTAAGATTTTGAAGGTCTAAGTGTCTTTACTCTGAATGCGGTCTAACTTTCCTTGCTGCATATCGACTGGTGAGTGTTCATAAGAGTACCTCAAACTATTGCCTAGCGTAGAAAGCACACAAGTGCACTCCACAAGTACTCTGCTACCTGAGCAGCTGCTTCCTTTGTATAGTGAACCCCTGACGTATCAAGAGGAATCCTACAAATCCCCAACCGATAACAGAGGTCTAGAAATCCGCAGCCTAGTCCGTCACAGACTCGGCAAATCCTTTGGTTGAGACCCTGCTCTAGGCTCCAAACCAAAGGATCCCCTCAACTATGGAAACGATGCCGCAGATTGTGAGCTCTGCTTGCACCCCACATGTGAGGCCCACAGACTTTATCACTTCCGCCAGCCACCTGTATGAACTGAGGATGGCTTCAGAACCAGTGAGACAGGGATCATTGCGGCCACTTCCACATCTCATCTCGGATGAGAGATCCCCCCCCCCCCCCCCCGGCAGACATACCAACTGCACATTGGCACATTGGCTTTCTTCCCAGCCCTGAACTCTACCTGTGTTAGGGGTTCCATAACGCGCCTACTGTTGGAACGTTCCCTGTGCGCCTCCTCAGACCCTGCTGGCCACCTGTCCCGACAGCCAATCTCCAGACTAGCCATCCGCCTTGAGCAACGTGAACGCGTCACCAACCACCAATCACTCTGCTGTGAGATGGATCCACCGTGCCGGGTACACTAGGTGTTGCATCGGCAATAGAGCCCATGAACGAAACAGAACGACGCCTGAGGTGTCTGATGCGACACAACAAATACTCTGCCACTACTACACGCCGAGGCAGCAGCCTGAACGTGATTGACAGTCTCCGTCCACACATAGCACGCAAATATCATACCCATTCTGCCAAAACTAACGGAAGAATGAAACTACGAGAGCAGACAGAATCCTAGGTACGCAACTTGCTACCCTCCTGATGGGTCATCAATCGACGCTGATGCTTCAGTGAGCTAAGCAACTTGACTCAAAAGTATCGGCTTCACGGCCCGTAAAGTCGGCAAAACGACTTGAAGAGTAGTGTGCTAGAGACATGCCTCTCCATACGTATCGAATATTGAGAATAAGTTTGTTATCATTTTCAGATTAAGTTCAAATGGTTCAAATGGCTCTGAGCACTATGGGACTGAGGTCATCAGTCCCCTAGAACTTAGAACTAATTAAACCTAACTAACCTATGGACATCACACACATCCATGCCCCAGGCAGGATTCGAACCTGCGACCGTAGCGACAGCGCGCTTCCAGACTGAAGCGCCTAGAACCGCTTGGCCACTCCGGCAAGCTCAGATTAAGTCCTTTATTTTAATTTTTCCCTTTTTAATACAGTCTCATTGTTACATAAGGTCTAAATTCTGTCGAAGTCTTTCTGCAGCTCCATATGATAGCTCCTAACAATGATATTTCCCCGTGCATAATTGTGTAGTTAGGAGAGTAATCTTATAGTTGATTTTAGTAAACGCTTCTAGGATTTGTTGAGGATATTCAATAAACAAAGTTTTGATAAGGATCCCATGTCCAGAAATGTATCGCCTAGATATAATATAATTTTGAATTAATCTATCAGTTTCAAATCTCTCGCTTACTCAGTGAATCATCAACAGAAGAGGCCTAGAGACGCGGTGACAGAGTAAATATGCAGTGGGAGAACAAAAACATGAAACACAACTCATTACCAAGCATAATACTGTGTCGGAAAACTATTGGCGTTCAAAACAACTTCCAGTCTTCTCGGAATGGATAAATACGGGGCCTGTGTGGTTTTCAAAGCATTTTCATTCCATTCTTTCTGCGATCGCGCACCCTTCTCTCCAAAGAACATTGAGGTATTGAGAACTCGAGACTGCGGTGGCAGAGGAGGTGCAACAATTCATCTAAGTACCTAAAAAACCAATTCGGGAAGAGGCGAACTGTGTCAACAGCAACCCTGTGGTCTTAGAACACAGCATCACCATTGAGAACAGATATTGTGCCATGGAATGGACCTGATCAACTTGTAAGTTGTACAACCTTTCAGGTTAGCCATCGTGCCCAAGAATGCGAGGGCAATTTGGGAAGCAATATCTGATCGGCTGCGAGATGGAAATTACAGTGAAATTCCTATGTAGCTTTACAGAGATGTGTTGGGCAGTGACTTTAGTATGCCCGTCGATCGTGTCACGTCTCTTTTTTCATTGTGAGCGCACAGTGAGACCCACAAAGTAGTGTGTCCCACCAAGTATGAGAATCTAGTGAGAGGATCCGCCTAATGCCATGCAGCCCACACCTCTTTCTTCGTGACAATTCTCGGTCACATGCTGCAGGGAAAATGAAGATGCTCCTTCAACATTTCCGATGCTGTATAAAGAAGCCTTCTCAGAGAGAAAACCAACAAAAAAATACGTAACTCCCCGTGATCGAAATTATCGGGACACCTGGCTGAAAGTGACTTACAAGTTCGTGGCACCCTCCATCGGAATTCAATATAGTGTTGGCCCACCCTTAGCCCTGATGACAACTTTCACTCTCGCAGGCATACGTACAATCTGGTGCTGGAAGGTTTCTTGGGGAATGGCAGCCCATTCTTCACGGAGTGCTGCACTGAGGAGAGGTATCGAAGTCGGTCGGTGAGGCCTGGCACGAAGTCGGCATTCCAAAACATCCCAAAGTTGTTCTATACGATTCAGCTCAGGACTCTGTGAAAGCCAATCCGTTACAGGGATGTTATTGTCGTGTAACCACTCCACCACAGGCCGTGCATTAAGAGCAGGTGCTCGATCGTGTTGAAAGATGCAATCGCCATCCCCGAATTGCCCTTCAACAGTGGGAAGCAAAAAGGTGCTTAAAACATCAATGTAGTCCCGTGCAGTGATAGTGTCACCCAAAACAACAAGGGCTGGAAGCACCCTCCACGAAAAACACGTCTCATAATACCACTACCCCCGAATTTTACTGTTGGCTCTACACACGCTGGCAGATGACGTTCACCGGGCGTTCGCCATACCCACACCCTTCCATGAGATCGTCCCATTGTGTACCGTGATTCGTCACTCCATACAACGTTTTTCCACTGTTCAGTCGTCCACTGTTTATGGTCCTTACACTAAGCGAGGCGTCGTTCGACATTTACCGGCGTGATGTGTAGCTTATGAGCAGCCTCTCGACCATGAAATCCAAGTTTTCTCACCTCCCGCCTAACTGTCATAGTACTTGCAGAGGATCCCGCTGCAGTTTGGAATTCCTGTGTGATGGTCTGGATAGGTGTCTTCCTATTACACATTAAGACCCTCTTCAACTGTCGGCTGTCTCTGTCAGCAAACAGACGAAGTCGGCCTGCACGCTATTGTGCTGTACGTTTCCCTTCACGTTCCCACATCAGTATCACATAGGAAGTAGTGGACCTAGGGATGTTTAGGAGTGTGGAAATCTCGCGTACAGACGTATGACACAAGTGACATACAATCACCTGACCACGTTAGAAGTGCGTGAGTTCCGCGGAGCGCCCCATTCTGCTCTCTCACGATGTCTAATGACAACTGAGATCGCTGATATGGAGTACCTGGCAGTAGGTGGCAGCCCAATGGACCTGATATAAAACACTTATGTTTTTGGGGGTGTCCGTATACATTTGATCACATAGTGTGAGAAGTGCAGTAGAGGCAAGGTAGACGTCGCCCGCCTGTAGACAAGATTCACGACTAGCCATCTAGTAGCTGGTGGATAAAAGTTGTACAGAGTGGGGCAAATAGAAATGTCCCGGACACGTGGATACGACTGGACGTGAATGTAAGCATATAACCACATCCCGTGAAACGCACACCACCTGGACGCCCACCAAGTAATCCACACCGAACCCTGGAACACATTTACACAATCTTCATAGCTGACTGGGTTGTCAGCAGAGGTCAGTCTGGTCGCAGTCTTAGGCGGCCACCCAAGCCATCCGATATGCCAGTCTGCGATTACTTTGTGTGGGGAGCCCTCAAGTCTAAGGTGCATCGCAACAGCCCTCATAAAGAACTGCAGCAGATCATTTCGGATGAGATTACAGCAATAGGTTATTTTCCTATGTTAAAAATATGGTTTGCATTGTTGTTATTCTGAGTGATTATAACATTCAAGTAGCATTTTCGATCAATAATCTCACAAAAGATCTGTTATTTTTATGTAATTAAAGATTAAAAATCGTTGGTCACGTGATCGAAAACGCTCTGGTATTGGCTGAAGCTCTGGTGACTTCACAGACGAGGAGTAAGACGAAGCTATACGCATGTTATAGGAATGTTAGCCGAAGTTACTAGACTTTTATGTAATTTTTCTGTAGACAACATAGTCATTTAGTGATAGCAAACGCAACTGCAAGTTTTAAATAACAATAGAAAGCAATTCTGTGAACACTGATGGTCGAAACCTTCCGAAAGCTAATGCGTTTACGCTCCAACTATTTACAGTGGCAATATGTGCAACGACGGACATTCTTATCCCTTCCCTCTGCAACGTCTCAAAACTCACTCAAAACTAAGGAATCGTAGAGTTTTTGCTAGTGGATCCGTGTCTTATAACTACACTCCTGGAAATGGAAAAAAGAACACATTGACACCGGTGTGTCAGACCCACCATACTTGCTCCGGACACTGCGAGAGGGCTGTACAAGCAATGATCACACGCACCGCACAGCGGACACACCAGGAACCGCGGTGTTGGCCGTCGAATGGCGCTAGCTGCGCAGCATTTGTGCACCGCCGCCGTCAGTGTCAGCCAGTTTGCCGTGACATACGGAGCTCCATCGCAGTCTTTAACACTGGTAGCATGCCGCGACAGCGTGGACGTGAACCGTATGTGCAGTTCACGGACTTTGAGCGAGGGCGTATAGTGGGCATGCGGGAGGCCGGGTGGACGTACCGCCGAATTGCTTAACACGTGGGGCGTGAGGTCTCCACAGTACATCGATGTTGTCGCCAGTGGTCGGCGGAAGGTGCACGTGCCCGTCGACCTGGGACCGGACCGCAGCGACGCACGGATGCACGCCAAGACCGTAGGATCCTACGCAGTGCCGTAGGGGACCGCACCGCCACTTCCCAGCAAATTAGGGACACTGTTGCTCCTGGGGTATCGGCGAGGACCATTCGCAACCGTCCCCATGAAGCTGGGCTACGGTCCCGCACACCGTTAGGCCGTCTTCCGCTCACGCCCCAACATCGTGCAGCCCGCCTCCAGTGGTGTCGCGACAGGCGTGAATGGAGGGACGAATGGAGACGTGTCGTCTTCAGCGATGAGAGTCGCTTCTGCCTTGGTGCCAATGATGGTCGTATGCGTGTTTGGCGCCGTGCAGGTGAGCGCCACAATCAGGACTGCATACGACCGAGGCACACAGGCCAACACCCGGCATCATGGTGTGGGTAGCGATCTCCTACACTGGTCGTACACCACTGGTGATCGTCGAGGGGACACTGAATAGTGCACGGTACATCCAAACCGTCGTCGAACCCATCGTTCTACCATTCCTAGACCGGCAAGGGAACTTGCTGTTCCAACAGGACAATGCACGTCCGCATGTATCCCGTGCCACCCAACGTGCTCTAGAAGGTGTACGTCAACTACCCTGGCCAGCGAGATCTCCGGATCTGTCCCCCATTGAGCATGTTTGGGACAGGATAAAGCGTCGTCTCACGCGGTCTGCACGTCCAGCACGAACGCTGGTCCAACTGAGGCGCCAGGTGGAAATGGCATGGCAAGCCGTTCCACAGGACTACATCCAGCATCTCTACGATCGTCTCCATGGGAGAATAGCAACCTGCATTGCTGCGAAAGGTGGATATACACTGTACTAGTGCCGACATTGTGCATGCTCTGTTGCCTGTGTCTATGTGCCTGTGGTTCTGTCAGTGTGATCATGTGATGTATCTGACCCCAGGAATGTGTCAATAAAGTTTCCCCTTCCTGGGACAATGAATTCACGGTGTTCTTATTTCCAGGAGTGTATTCGCATACTGAGCGAGGAAGAACCTAGCTATCCGTCTATGTACGTGCCCTAATGTCTTATCTTGTTTTTGTGATCGCCACTAGAAGTACGTATAAAGGCTATCTAAATCTACAAACGGGGTTTCGCGAAAACTACGTCGCATTTCTGTAAATGTGTTCTATGTATCTCCCCTCCCCCTCCCCACTTCTGTTACAATCTCGTACGGACTGTGTTGACCTGTAACGACCCTAGCTGTCCTTTCTGAATTCATCTCATGTGTGCTGTTATGCCTACTTGACAAGGACTCCAAAAACGGGAACAATACTCTATGAATGGTTACACTAGCGTCTTGTATATGATTTTCTTTTCAGATGCATTGCGTTCCTGCGGAACCCTTCCATTAAATCTAAGTCTTTTCTAATACGAAATCTTCCCAATTAATGTCGTTTCTTAGTACGAGGGTGGTCCTCGGAACGGAAGAGAAAAAAAAGTACTTACATCACTGAAACTTTCTATTTTTCAATGTAGTCTCTTTGTAGATTAATGCGCTTGGTCCAACGATGTTTCAGCGCCTTTATCCCACCTCGAAAATGAGTTTCCTCCAGGCCTGCAGAATAGTTGTCAATTCCGGCTATCAATTCTTCATTTGAAGTGAATTTTCGTCCTCCAAGAAAAATTTTCAATTTTGGGAAGAGACTGAAGTCTGACGGAGCCATATCAGGTGAATAAGGTGCGTGTGGCAACAATTCGTACCTTAGCTCGTCTAATTTTGCCAGGGCGACGGCACATGTGTGCGGGAGCGCATTGTCTTGATGGAAAATGACTTTCTTCCCTGATAAACCTCTCCTTTTTTCGCGTATCTTTTGTTGAAATTTGTCCTGGAGGTTAGCATAGTATTCTCCAGTAATTGTTTGCTCAGAGGGGAGATAATCTACAAACACAAACTCCTTCGCATCCTAGAACGCTGATGCCATGGTCTCTCCATCCGAAGGAATTGTCTTTGGTATGTTTGGTGGCTGAGAATCAGCATGTTTCCACTGACTGTTGTTTTGTCTCTGGGGTGTAGTAGTGCACCCAAGTTTCATCTGTGGTTGCAGACTGGAGCAAAAAATCTTGTTCGGCTCTCCTAAAACGGGCCAACCATTGTTCCAATATGTCCATTCTCATGCGTTTTTCATCCAGCGTCCAGAGTCGCGACACCCATCTGGCAGAGAATTTTTTCATTTGTAGTTCTCCAGATAAAATGTGATATATCCCTTCAGATGAAATCTGGCAAGCGAGAGCAATTTCACGCACTTTCAATCGGCGATCCTCCATGACCATTTTGTGCACTTTTACAATGATTTCTGGAGTAGTGACACATCTTGGCCGACCACTGCGCTGATCATCATCTAAGCTCTCCCGACCAAATTTAAATTCATTTCTCCACTAGGCAATAGTTGAATATGAAGGAACAGAGTCCCTTAGTGTATTCTGCAAAGTGACAACCATTCATGTTTTCGCACTTTTGGGTTCTGGTCAACTGAAGGCGGATCGAAGCTGGACTGCTGGAAGAGCGTATTTGACTGTACTCTGGACGTCGTCGTAAATGGTTAATTATGTTATTTTATGCTCATAGCATGCTCTTTCCGTCTTTAATCTCAGTTTTCTTGTATAAAAACGGAAATGAAATTCAAATAATTTAAAAACCCGCTAAGACAAGTGACGCATGTGACGTCACTGGCTGGCTCCTTGCTTATACTGTCGTAAAGCTCATTCACAATAACGTCTTGGTTTGGAATTTACGTTTCGAAAAATGTATTAAAATGGTGTGTAACACCACACTGTACAAATACATTTGCGAAAATTCCTGGAAAATTGTTGCTGAGTGTTCCAAAGAATAAGAAAAGCGTAAAATATGTTTGCACTGTTGCGGCGTAATGCCACCATGTCGACTCACAGGTTCCGTAACTTAATTAAAAATGTCTTGCACTCTGAAGTTAACCTTAATTTACCTCCGAGATATACTTTCACACTGTTACAGGGAAGGATAGCGTCATTCAACGAAATTAAACTCTTAGTGAAACTGTCGTCTTACACAGTCAGACGTATAATGTACGGTTGTTCAGGTGCTTGAACATAAATGCATGTGCTATACAAGCCTGAAGGTTTCTCTGTTGTGTTTTACCACGAATGGGATCTATGTAGTGCCCTCAATAGTTCTAAGAGTCAGTTCTGGTCAGAAAAGTGTCCTCTGCGGAATACCACCAAAATTATATAAAATGATGTCCATAGATCGCTGGTTCGAATCCAGCCCGAAAGAAAATATTTACTTACTTTGTAATACGACTCGACAGTCCTCTCATACGAAAACCAAACTACAAATACAAAGCTTCGTTACACTGATCAGAAACAGAGTATTATTTTGCTTTCCTTGCTGTTTAAATGCGCTTACTTTTGTAATTGCTATTCACACACGTCTCGACCAAAAAGATATTTTCTAGTTAATGTAACTACAGACTTTTCACTTTATTAGAAACAACATTTTTTTTTACTTTCACATTGCCCAGCTAGGATCCTTAATGTTTAAACTATTGAAGTTTCATCAGCTTACAATGGGCGGGCCACGACATTGGGATCACGGATATACTTCAAAATTTGTACACCTTCAGTAGGCCAATAAAAAAACATAATGTAAAAGTAGTACTGCGCACTAGTCCAGCAATTCCGAGAAAATCACAAAAGAAGTTATACGTGTCTGTTATGTAAGTCATGTGTCTGTGCAAAGGCGCCAGTCGTAAGAATTCATTGTTGTCATGTGGCTAACTTTCGCGCCTGACAAGAAGGTCGTAAAGAAGGTGACGGTTCCGAGTATCTTATATAGAAGAAAGGAGCACTAATATTTGCCAAGGATAATTGTATTGTGTTTTGGGTCGCAGTTCTTGACTGGTAGTCGACAATATACACTCCTGGAAATTGAAATAAGAACACCGTGAATTCATTGTCCCAGGAAAGGGAAACTTTATTGACACATTCCTGGGGTCAGATACATCACATGATCACACCGACAGAACCACAGGCACATAGACACAGGCAACAGAGCATGCACAATGTCGGCACTAGTACAGTGTATATCCACCTTTCGCAGCAATGCAGGCTGCTATTCGCCCATGGAGACGATCGTAGAGATGCTGGATGTAGTCCTGTGGACTCTCATCGCTGAAGACGACACGTCTCCATTCGTCCCTCCATTCACGCCTGTCGCGACACCACTGGAGGCGGGCTGCACGGTGTTGGGGCGTGAGCGGAAGACGGCCTAACGGTGTGCGGGACCGTAGCCCAGCTTCATGGAGACGGTTGCGAATGGTCCTCGCCGATACCCCAGGAGCAACAGTGTCCCTAATTTGCTGGGAAGTGGCGGTGCGGTCCCCTACGGCACTGCGTAGGATCCTACGGTCTTGGCGTGCATCCGTGCGTCGCTGCGGTCCGGTCCCAGGTCGACGGGCACGTGCACCTTCCGCCGACCACTGGCGACAACATCGATGTACTGTGGAGACCTCACGCCCCACGTGTTAAGCAATTCGGCGGTACGTCCACCCGGCCTCCCGCATGCCCACTATACGCCCTCGCTCAAAGTCCGTCAACTGCACATACGGTTCACGTCCACGCTGTCGCGGCATGCTACCAGTGTTAAAGACTGCGATGGAGCTCCGTATGTCACGGCAAACTGGCTGACACTGACGGCGGCGGTGCACAAATGCTGCGCAGCTAGCGCCATTCGACGGCCAACACCGCGGTTCCTGGTGTGTCCGCTGTGCGGTGCGTGTGATCATTGCTTGTACAGCCCTCTCGCAGTGTCCGGAGCAAGTATGGTGGGTCTGACACACCGGTGTCAATGTGTTCTTTTTTCCATTTCCAGGAGTGTAGTTATAAGACACGGATCCACTAGCAAAAACTCTACGATTCCTTAGTTTTGAGTGAGTTTTGAGACGTTGCAGAGGGAAGGGATAAGAATGTCCGTCGTTGCACATATTGCCACTGTAAATAGTTGGAGCGTAAACGCATTAACTTTCGGAAGGTTTCCACCATCAGTGTTCACAGAATTGCTTTCTATTGTTATTTAAAACTTGCAGTTGCGTTTGCTATCACTAAATGACTATGTTGTCTACAGAAAAATTACATAAAAGTCTAGTAACTTCGGCTAACATTCCTATAACATGCGTATAGCTTCGTCTTACTCCTCATCTGTGAAGTCAACAGAGCTTCAGCCAATACCAGAGCGTTTTCGATCACGTGACCAACGATTTTTAATCTTTAATTACATAAAAATAACAGATCTTTTGTGAGATTATTGATCGAAAATGCTACTTGAATGTTATAATCACTCAGAATAACAACAACCCAAACCATATTTTTAACATAGGAAAATAACCTATTGCTGTAATCTCATCCGAAATGATCTGCTGCAGTTCTTTATGAGGGCTGTTGCGATGCACCTTAGACTTGAGGGCTCCCCACACAAAGAAATCGCAGACTGGCATATCGGATGGCTTGGGTGGCCGCCTAAGACTGCGACCAGACTGACCTCTGCTGACAACCCAGTCAGCTATGAAGATTGTGTAAATGTGTTCCAGGGTTCGGCGTGGATTACTTGGTGGGCGTCCAGGTGGTGTGCGTTTCACGGGATGTGGTTATATGCTTACATTCACGTCCAATCGTATCCACTTGTCCGGGACACTTTTATTTGCCCCACTCTGTACAACTTTTATCCACCAGCTACTAGATGGCTAGTCGTGAATCTTGTCTACAGGCGAGCGACGTCTACCTTGCCTCTACTGCACTTCTCACACTATGTGATCAAATGTATACGGACACCCCCAAAAACATACGTGTTTTATATTAGGTCCATTGGGCTGCCACCTACTGCCAGGTACTCCATATCAGCGATCTCAGTTGTCATTAGACATCGTGAGAGAGCAGAATGGGGCGCTCCGCGGAACTCACGCACTTCTAACGTGGTCAGGTGATTGTATGTCACTTGTGTCATACGTCTGTACGCGAGATTTCCACACTCCTAAACATCCCTAGGTCCACTACTTCCTATGTGATACTGAAGTGGGAACGTGAAGGGAAACGTACAGCACAATAGCGTGCAGGCCGACTTCGTCTGTTTACTGACAGAGACAGCCGACAGTTGAAGAGGGTCTTAATGTGTAATAGGCAGACACCTATCCAGACCATCACACAGGAATTCCAAACTGCAGCGGGATCCTCTGCAAGTACTATGACAGTTAGGCGGGAGGTGAGAAAACTTGGATTTCATGGTCGAGAGGCTGCTCATAAGCTACACATCACGCCGGTAAATGTCGAACGACGCCTCGCTTAGTGTACGGACCATAAACAGTGGACGACTGAACAGTGGAAAAACGTTGTATGGAGTGACGAATCACGGTACACAATGGGACGATCCCATGGAAGGGTGTGGGTTTGGCGAACGCCCGGTGAACGTCATCTGCCAGCGTGTGTAGAGCCAACAGTAAAATTCGGGGGTGGTGGTATTATGAGACGTGTTTTTCGTGGAGGGTGCTTCCAGCCTTTGTTGTTTTTGGTGACACTATCACTGCACGGGACTACATTGATGTTTTAAGCACCTTTTTGCTTCCCACTGTTGAAGGGCAATTCGGGGATGGCGATTGCATCTTTCAACACGATCGAGCACCTGCTCTTAATGCACGGCCTGTGGTGGAGTGGTTACACGACAATAACATCCCTGTAACGGATTGGCTTTCACAGAGTCCTGAGCTGAATCGTATAGAACAACTTTGGGATGTTTTGGAACGCCGACTTCGTGCTAGGCCTCACCGACCGACATCGATACCTCTCCTCAGTGCAGCACTCCGTGAAGAATGGGCTGCCATTCCCCAAGAAACCTTCCAGCACCAGATTGTACGTATGCCTGCGAGAGTGAAAGTTGTCATCAGGGCTAAGGGTGGGCCAACACTATATTGAATTCCGATGGAGGGTGCCACGAACTTGTAAGTCACTTTCAGCCAGGTGTCCCGATAATTTCGATCACGGGGAGTTACGTATTTTTTTGTTGGTTTTCTCTCTGAGAAGGCTTCTTTATACAGCATCGGAAATGTTGAAGGAGCATCTTCATTTTCCCTGCAGCATGTGACCGAGAATTGACACGAAGAAAGAGGTGTGGGCTGCATGGCATTAGGTGTATCCTCTCACCAGATTCTCATATTTGATGCGACACACTACTTTGTAGGTCTCACTGTGCGCTCACAATGAAAAAAGTGACGTGACACGATCGACGGGCATGCTAAAGTCACTGCCCAACACATCTCTGTAAAGCTACATAGGAATTTCACTGTAATTTCCATCTCGCGCCCGATCAGATATTGCTTCCCAAATTGCCCTCGCATTCTTGGGCACGATGGCTAACCTGAAAGGTTGTACAACTTACAAGTTGATCAGGTCCATTCCATGGCACAATATCTGTTCTCAATGGTGATGCTGTGTTCTAAGACCACAGGGTTGCTGTTGACACAGTTCGCCTCTTCCCGAATTGGTTTTTTAGGTACTTAGATGAATTGTTGCACCTCCTCTGCCACCGCAGTCTCGAGTTCTCAATACCTCAATGTTCTTTGGAGAGAAGGGTGCGCGATCGCAGAAAGAATGGAATGAAAATGCTTTGAAAACCACACAGGCCCCGTATTTATCCATTCCGAGAAGACTGGAAGTTGTTTTGAACGCCAATAGTTTTCCGACACAGTATTATGCTTGGTAATGAGTTGTGTTTCATGTTTTTGTTCTCCCACTGCATATTTACTCTGTCACCGCGTCTCTAGGCCTCTTCTGTTGATGATTCACTGAGTAAGCGAGAGATTTGAAACTGATAGATTAATTCAAAATTATATTATATCCAGGCGATACATTTCTGGACTGGGATCCTTATCAAAACTTTGTTTATTGAATATCCTCAACAAATCCTAGAAGCGTTTACTAAAATCAACTATAAGATTACTCTCCTAACTACACAATTATGCACGGGGAAATATCATTGTTAGGAGCTATCATATGGAGCTGCAGAAAGACTTCGACAGAATTTAGACCTTATGTAACAATGAGACTGTATTAAAAAGGGAAAAATTAAAATAAAGGACTTAATCTGAGCTTGCCGGAGTGGCCAAGCGGTTCTAGGCGCTTCAGTCTGGAAGCGCGCTGTCGCTACGGTCGCAGGTTCGAATCCTGCCTGGGGCATGGATGTGTGTGATGTCCATAGGTTAGTTAGGTTTAATTAGTTCTAAGTTCTAGGGGACTGATGACCTCAGTCCCATAGTGCTCAGAGCCATTTGAACCATTTGAACTTAATCTGAAAATGATAACAAACTTATTCTCAATATTCGATACGTATGGAGAGGCATGTCTCTAGCACACTACTCTTCAAGTCGTTTTGCCGACTTTACGGGCCGTGAAGCCGATACTTTTCAGTCAAGTTGCGTAGCTCACTGAAGCATCAGCGTCGATTGGTGACCCATCAGGAGGGTAGCAAGTTGCGTACCTAGGATTCTGTCTGCTCTCGTAGTTTCATTCTTCCGTTAGTTTTGGCAGAATGGGTATGATATTTGCGTGCTATGTGTGGACGGAGACTGTCAATCACGTTCAGGCTGCTGCCTCGGCGTGTAGTAGTGGCAGAGTATTTGTTGTGTCGCATCAGACACCTCAGGCGTCGTTCTGTTTCGTTCATGGGCTCTATTGCCGATGCAACACCTAGTGTACCCGACACGGTGGATCCATCTCACAGCAGAGTGATTGGCGGATGGTGACGCGTTCACGTTGCTCAAGGCGGATGGCTAGTCTGGAGATTGGCTGTCGGGACAGGTGGCCAGCAGGGTCTGAGCAGGCGCACAGGGAACGTTCCAACAGTAGGCGCGTTATGGAACCCCTAACACAGGTAGAGTTCAGGGCTGGGAAGAAAGCCAATGTGCAGTTGGTATGTCTGCCGGGGGGGGGGGGGGGGGGGGGTGATCTCTCATCCGAGATGAGATGTGGAAGTGGCCGCAATGATCCCTGTCTCACTGGTTCTGAAGCCATCCTCAGTTCATACAGGTGGCTGGCGGAAGTGATAAAGTCTGTGGGCCTCACATGTGGGGTGCAAGCAGAGCTCGCAATCTGCGGCATCGTTTCCATAGTTGAGGGGATCCTTTGGTTTGGAGCCTAGAGCAGGGTCTCAACCAAAGGATTTGCCGAGTCTGTGACGGACTAGGCTGCGGATTTCTAGACCTCTGTTATCGGTTGGGGATTTGTAGGATTCCTCTTGATACGTCAGGGGTTCACTATACAAAGGAAGCAGCTGCTCAGGTAGCAGAGTACTTGTGGAGTGCACTTGTGTGCTTTCTAGGCTAGGCAATAGTTTGAGGTACTCTTATGAACACTCACCAGCCGATATGCAGCAAGGAAAGTTAGACCGCATTCAGAGTAAAGACACTTAGACCTTCAAAATCTTACCACTAAATTGTCGAAGTATTCGTAAAGAAGTTCCCAAATTTTCTGCCCTCCAGGAAAGTTTTTGCGCCCAAATTATTCTCAGGACCGAGAACTGGCTGAAACCCGAAGTGGAAAGCACTGAGATATTTGGCGAATCGTGCAATATATGTCAGAAAAGTTGTAGGCCGTAGGAGGGGGAGTGTTTATTACAGTTGACAAAAATGTTGTTTCTATTAAGGTCAAAGCTGAATGTGTCAGGGAAGTTACCTGGTAACGAATAGCAGGTCTAGGTGAAAGCAGGCTGGCTATCCTTACACACCACTCGATTCTGCTGTGACAGTTCTAGAGTCATTCAAAGAATGTCTACGGTCAGTAGCGTGTAAATACCCAGATCACGCGGTACTGGTTGGAGGCGACTTCAGCCTACCGAGTATAGCCTGACATGTCTATGAATTCATCGCAGAAAGATAGTAGTGCGAACTACTTTTGAGCGCGTGTTCTGGAAACTGCCTTAAGCAGCGGTTCGTTAGGCTGTACACAACGGAAGTAAGTTACACCTTGTAGCTACAAACAGGCCGGACTTTATCGACAACGTCAGTGCAGAAACTGGGATTAGCGATCATGATGTCATTACAGCAACTATGGTTACGAAAGTTTATAAATCAGTTAAGAAGGCTAAGAGAGTGTTTCTGCTAGAAATAGCAGACAAGCAGTTTTTAGCATCTCACTTAGTGAAATGACTTCACGTAGTTCACGTAAGAAGGACACAGAGAAATTATGGGGAAAGCTGAAGCAGATTGCAAATCGTGATATGGAGAACTATATGTTTAGTAAATGGATTAAGGACGGAAAAGACCCACCAAATGGTTCAAATGGCTCTGAGCACTATGGGACTTAACATCTATGGTCATCAGTCCCCTAGAACTTAGAACTACTTAAACCTAACTAACCTAAGGACATCACACAACACCCAGTCATCACGAGGCAGAGAAAATCCCTGACCCCGCTGGGAATCGAACCCGGGAACCCGGGCGCGGGAAGGGAGAACGGTACCGCACGACCACGAGCTGCGGACAAAGACCCACCATGGGCTAATAACAAGATTAGGAATATGCTGGGGAAGCAGAGCCTGTTGTACCCTCGGTCCAAAAGAGAACTTGCAAATGACGACAAGCAAAAATTAGTAGAGATTCGCGTGTCTGTAAAAAGATCTGTGAGCGAAGCATACGACGACTACCACCGTCATACCTTAGCACAAGACCTAGCATGGAACCCTAGAAAATTCTAGTCTTATGTAAAATCGATAAATAGGTCTAAGGCTTCCATTCAGCCATTTATCGAACAGTTTGGTGTGGCAGGTGAATATAGAAAAACGAAAAACGAAGTTTTAAACTTCACATTTAAGAAATCGTTCGCGCAGAAGAATCGTACAAAAATACCATAGTTTGACCATCGAACAGACTCCCGTATGGACGATGTGGTAATAAGCATCCCTGGTGTAAAGGAACAGCTGAAAGAGTTGAAACAAATAAGTCACCAGGTCCGGATGGAATCCCAGTTTGGTTTTCCAAAAAGTACTCTACAGAATTGGCCCCTTACCCGCTTGCACTGATCGCGAATCTCTCGACAAGCGCAAAGTTACAAGCGACTGGGAAAATCGCGTGTGATTTCTGTACTTGAGAAGGGCACAGAACGGTTCCGCCAAAACCGTAACATCGGCTTGCTGCAGAATCCTTGAACACATTCTCATTTCGAACATACTAAATTTTGTTGCGAGCGAAAACCTTATGTCCACGAACCGGCAAGGTTTTAGAAAGAATCACTCGTGCGAAATTCAGTTTGTTCTTTTCTCATATGATTTACCGAGAGCTATGGATGAAGGGCAACAAGCAGATTCCATACTTCTAGATTTCCGGGAAGTGTATGACATAGTGCTCCAATACAGGCTGTTAAAGAAGGTACGATCGCATGGTATAGGTTCACAGGTATATGTGTGGCTCGAATACTTCTTAAGTTAAAGAACCCAGTATGTTGTCCTCAGCGTTGAGTGTTCATCAGAGACAAGGGTATGGACAAGAGCATCCCAGGGAAGTGTGATAGGATCGCTATTATTCTCTATATACATAAATAATTGGGAGGACAGGGTGGGCAGCAATATGCGGTTGCTTTCTGCCGATGCTGTGGTGTATGGTAAGGTGTCGGAGTTGAGTGACTGTAGGAAAATAGAAGATGACTTCGTCAAAATTTATAGTTGATGTTATGAATGGCAGCTAGCTCTAAATGTAGCAAAAAGGTAAGTTAATGGGGATGAGCCGGCCGGGGTGGCCAAGCGGTTAAAGGCGCTACAGTCTGGAACCGCGCGACCGCTGCGGTCGCAGGTTCGAATCCTACTTCGGCCATGGATGTGTGTGATGTCCTTAGGTTAGTTAGGTTTAAGTAGTTCTGAGTTCTAGGGGACTGATGACCATAGAAGTTAAGTCCCATAGTGCTCAGAGCCATTTGAACCAATACGGATGAGTGGGAAAAACAAACATGTAATGCTCGGATACAGCATTAGTAGTGTCCTGCTTGATGCAGTCACGTCGTTTAAATATCTGGGATTAACGCTGCAAAGCGATATGCAATGGAACGAGCTTGTGTGTATGTTTGGGATCCGTACCAGGTGGGATTAAAGGTAGACAACGAAGCACTTCGGAGGCGTGATGCTAGATTTGTTACTGGTAGTTTAGAACAACACGCTAGTGTTACGAACATACTTCTGCAACTCAAATGGGAATCCCTGGAGGCAAGGCGACATTCTTTTCGAGGAATGCTATTGAGAAAATTTAGAGAACCGGCGTATAAAGCTGATAGCAGAACGATTCTACTGTCTCCAGGACTCATTGCACATAAGGACCAGAAGACACGATACGAGATGTTAGCGCCCATACGGGGGCATACAGACAGTCGTTTTTCTCTCTGTCTCCTTTTGCTAGTGGAACAGGAAAGGAAATCACTAGTAGGGGTACGGGGTAGTTTCTGCCACGCGCCGTACGTATCTGTGTAGATGTAGATGTAGAAGCAACTCAACTGGCGTCACGAACCTGAGTGCACCCCGTACCATTCCTGACACCAAGGAAAAATTCTTAGCAGTAACGGGAATAGAACGTGGATTTTCTGTATGGCAGTCATCTGCTCTTACCATTCAGCTAGGGTGCTAAATTACTTAACGTATGTACTTTTTTTAAAAAAATTATTTAATTACTAGGTACGTTACACTTTTCCGTAAAGCAAACATTATACTACCTACCCGTCTCGCCAGTGTAATACCACGGACAGGTGTAACATTTTTATTTTACATCTACTTGTCTTTGAATATATGAACTACTTTTCCACCAGGTTATACGCCTAGTCTATATAGAACTGACAACAGATCGTGTGCATTGAATTAATTCGAAGACACCCACGTCACTAAAAGGATTAAATTTGTTTTGTGTCAAATAAGTCACACAAGTACGAGTATAAATAAGTCTGTCATAGAATTTGTTTATACGAGGACGTTGTCACGAAGAATTTGTCTCTCAGAAATACGCAGTGTTCAGTGGAAATGTAACTGAAAAATTACATATATTGTTATAGAAAGGCGTGTGCAATTAAGGTACAGACAATGAAAACTAGAGCAAATGGAATGATGTCACACCAGTGGACTCGTTTCCTAACTAGTCCGCTCATTCTGCTACGAACTTGCTTTTCTTCTCCTTGAATCACTAAAACCGAATACCTGGATACACCAGTTAATAAGTCACAACTGATTTCCTGTCCTATGTAGATGCAGCGAGGTGATGGGACATTGACGTCCAACCCTCCCTCTGAAAGGACCTGGATGTGTTTGTAGGCAAATGACGCTAACGCTCGGCGGTCGACGTTTCAGAGGCCTGGAGCTCGAACTTTTCACGTAGTTAAAATTCATAAATTTCTAGTCCACGTCCAGAGAGGTGTGATTTCAGAGAAATGCGATTCATTTTAGAGGTCGATAATTTGCTTCCTTCCTCTTCTGAATAATAATGAGAAGACGTCCCGACTGTCGATGCCGAGAACTCCCGTTTTAATACCAGATTTATCTGACCATTTTTCATACTAGAATCATAGAAAAGTATAGCGTCTAACGGGGTACGAGGCTTTGATAGTAGGCTGTGTCCCCAGGCGACACAGGAAGCTCGGCGTTAACAGCGGACCTCGGTGGGGCTTTATTCACCGATTAAAGCACTGTGATTGGCGAGCGTAGGTGTCCATTAAGCGAACGGCAGCCCTGAGTAGGACATGCGACTCATAATTAAATTAGGCCAACAGCAGCGTGAAGCCTCGAACAGCTAAGGAAATTACAGGTACCTCTTGTAAAGTGTTCCCCTTCTCGCACCGTAATTACTCTCTTCGGCATGCCTCTTGCGGCTGATCTGCTCCCTAATGTAACCGCTACTTACTGCTCCTGAGGCACTCTTTGCTTGAGCACGTCTTACCAATGTGTCTCGTGGTCACACGATAACGCATACGTAGCAGTGACGACACCAGAATGTGAAAACTGTGTAAATACAGGGTGTCAAACTACGTACCGCAGAACTGGGCAACTTTGTGTGACGGAGGTATAACTTCGTGATGAGAACCGCACTCTGCCTTTTTGTTCTTATACAGGGTAATTCAAAAGGAAATGTACAGACTTTGTGGGTGTAATGTATGCATCAAAATAAAAGTAAAAAGTAAACTAAATTTTTGGCTGCTGGTGCTTTATTTCTGAGTCATTGTGGTGTACTACATTAAGTGCCATACAGGCTTTTGGCGTGTCATGTTCGCCTGCGTATAGACTGATGTTACTTTGTACAGCCCTCTGCACATGATTCTGGCACGAAATGCCTTTGTTGACTTCGCTTCGTGGTGGTTTGTTGCACTCTATGCCGCTGTTGCAGTGTAGCGGCGCCACATGTTCTATGTATAATGATTCTGTTGGTAGTTCGTGGACTGTAGTCGTCGTGTACGGTACGATGGCGTTCTCAAACGGTGAATACGGAGATGGCTCTGAGCACTATGCGACTTAACTTCCGGGGTCATCAGTCGCCTAGAACTTAGAACTAATTAAACCTAACTAACCTAAGGACATCACACACATCCATGCCCGAGGCAGGATTCGAACCTGCGACTGTAACGGTCACGCGGTTCCAGACTGAAGCCTCTTTAACCGCACGGCCACACCGGCCGGCAATACGGAGATATGCAGCCCTTTACGGCGTAGGAGAAGGCAATGTACGAGTAGGAAGATGACGTCTATGGAAATGTTTCCAAAAGAACAGCACTAAACCATCAGACTTTCACAGCAGTGCACAGTCGTTTAAGGGAATATGAAACTCATGGTGTGCCTCCGTTAGATCGGTCTCAACTGGATAGAGTGGGTGTGGAGAACATTGAGACGTCCTGGAAATGGTAGATGAACATCCTACCAAAAGTACCCGACGTATGAGTGCCACTGTAGTGGCTCCTCAATCAACTGTATGCCGTATGCACGGAAGACAGAAATTCCACCCATTTCACTTGCAGAAGTACAGGATCTGTTTCCTCAGGACCACCCTAGACTTCAGACTTTCTGTGAGTGGTTAGCAGAGACCCATGCGGTTGCTCTACTGTTCGGCCGTCCGCTACTGTTTACGAACGAGAGCATCTTTACCCAAGTGGATATCGCGAACGCTCTTAACACGTACGTGTGGGCGTATGAGAATCGTCGTGCTGCTACAGTGTGAGCATATCAACATTGTTTTGCAGTGAACATTTGATATGGTATAGTGGACAGTCAGTTACTGACATCACACGCCATTCCATAACGCCTGATTCGCAAAGATGATCGACAGTTTTTTGATCGTCATTGGGTGGTCTGCTTCATCGTGTCCCACTCGCTACACGAACCAATCTGTGGTTTATGCACGACGGTGCCCCTGCACATATCAGTCGGGAGGCAAGACAGTATATCAGTGCTGCTTACCCCGATAAGTGGATTGGTCGTGCAGGACCAGTTGCCTGGTCCGCCAGATTTCCGGATACTAACTCTCTTGACTTCTACCTTTTGGGATATCTATAGAGTTCGTATAGGGCATTGCAACTGAGAATGTTGCATTACTACTGCAGCAAAATGAAAACGGCTGCGCAACTGTGCAGAATGAGGTGGACGGAGCCTGAAACATTCCATGAGGTGAGACGTCGGGCATGTCATTGTCTTCTTTTACGCCGGCCGCGGTGGCCGAGTGGTTCTAGGCGCTTCAGTCCGGAGCTGCGCGACAGCTACGGACGCAGGTTCGAATCCTGTCTCGGGCATGTATGTGTGTGAAGTCCTTCGGTTAGTTAGATTTAAGTAGTTCTAAGTTCTAGGGGACTGATGACCTCAAATGTTAAGTTGCATAGTGCTCAGAGCCATTTGAAGCCAATTCTTCCTTTTGTCGGCATCATTTTAAACACGTTGTGAGGTAAATTTACAGTTTGTAGTTGTGTTGAATTTCGCGTCATTTCGTGTCATTGCTTTCTGAGAAGAATTAATTTTGTGTTGTTTGTTTCCTACTCTACTGCATAATTCTGGAATAACGCACTTTCAGACAAATCTTTACTTAACATTTTACTCTTACTTTCACGTGTGCCCTTAATTTTGAATCACTCTGTACACTATAACTCGGGACAAAATTCAACATACAGCTCTGCTGTAGTGTGTTCTTGCATACTGCCGCCGTTAGTGACGGGAAGCTACAAATTCGTGTATTACAGCTGAACTAGTCACTAAGCTATTTTGTTTGCAGGTGGAAAAACGTACCTGTAGATTTCTCAGACACTTGCTGCTCTACCGAAAACTCTGAAGAGCTGAGTACTGAAATAAGTTAGATGTGTAGGCCAGTCTATACAAGAGTTCAGTTTTACAAAACTTTTCTTCAGTCATCAGAAATAGAATAAATGTTTTATCTAAATTGTAGGAGTGAACTATGGGAGCACAGATATCTGCAGAACCAAGTGTAACTGTTGCAACTGTAGACAACAGCTATCGTTTATGAATTCAAAGAGACATTTGTGAATGATTTAGTAAAAAGAATGAAGTTTTATTTCGCATTATAATGTTGTTTCTCAATATAACATACAGTTCCCGTGAAAGTTGTATTAAATGTGTCAAGACTTTACTCTTTATCTTTCCACTAAACTTGTGAATATCTGATAGTTTGAACTAATCACCTTCTCGGCGTTTATTGTGTTAAATGTAAGTATAGTGACATTTTTTGTCTAATGATGTGCATGTAAGAACGTAAAAATTTTATTTAATTACCTTGCTTAATGCATTTTAGTTTTGTTCATCCTTATTTTGCTTCAATAAGGCCTATAATTATTTGTATTTCAAGAAAAATTAGAAAATATTATTACGAAACTGGCATTCACTGTGACAAATGTTTTTCCTTTTATCGATGAAACAAAACTAATAAAATCGTGCCAATTTTTAAGAAAAACATTCTGTCATAAAGAAACATGAGCCATACACGGCTCGTGTTCATCCCCTTTATTGTTTGTCATCTTGTCTTTACGATACTACCGCCTCGTTTTCTTATTCGATTTACTAGCGTCATTAAGTTTCTGTCTTACATGCCCATGAGTGGCAGCAGTAGCACTTATCGATAAGCGCACTGTCTTGTTATCTTGGAAGCGACCGCTGATATTTCCGTGTGATGGTGTGTGTGGCAGTTGGTCAGTTGGAGACGGACCAGCAGTGTAGTTGGGCACGGAGCAGCAGCCGGGGACGAAGGAGCGTCGGGCACAGAGCGAAAGTAAGGTGCGGACAGCCAGTACTTGCCGACCGCTGGCGATACACATGTACTGTCTGTTTGAAGAAGACTTGAGCGACAACGACCGTTGGTTGGTCGTTCGGTCGGTCATCTCATCGCCGACGTGTATTTCATCTTTTGACCGTTTCTGGGTGTTGGGGAGTCGGTCGATTGGGGAGAACAGTCTCTGTGGCGCGTAGTCAGGCCAGAGTCGCAGGCGGCGTGCACGCGCGTTTCAAGCTGTGAGGCGCTTCTTACGAGGGTTACGAAGTTCGTCGCCCACCGATCCTGGACACTAAAATTGAGTGCCGACTTAACCAACTATCAAGCCTCAGCTGCTATCAAATCTCCTCGTTTCATCCTGGTTGTCGCTTTCTGGGAGATTCCCGCGAGCAACAACGTGTGTGCATTGAAGTCTAGAATTGCAGCCGTCTACCTGCGCGGTGTTTAACTTAATTTACTTCGTTCCTTCATTAATGAAGTGTACCAGCGATATCTTCTGCCTTGTGGCTGTTGACGTTCCGGTGACCTGCCCTGGTCGTTGACATAGTTTTCGGCAGTGTATATTGCTCGTTGTGTTGATGCTGTCCAGCAGCGCGTGTAGTTCGACAGCTGAGGTGTTGTTGTTAGTTTTGGGCGTTTATTCTAACTTGGCTGGATTGGGCACCAGTATCCAGAACGTTGTGCTATTGACATTCTGTTGTCGTTTTGCTGGTCAGGTGCAGTAGAAGTGATCTTGTTGGTTGGTTCGCCTGCTGGCTTTCGGTTGGGTTGCCTTCCGATTAAGAGGTTGTCAGTCTGGCTGCCTGTCTCCCAGGCCGATCCTTGGAACCTTCTGAGCGCCGCTCCTTATGTTTTACACAGTGTTTTCCTTTTTAGTCTTAAGAGCTCTGTATGGCATTCAGCCCAATTTTCAGCCTTTTCAAGTCAAAAGTTGAAAAATTTTGTCTAGGTCTTAAGCCATAAGAAATATTTTCTAGCTTTAATGTGGCCTTCAGCGGAGTTTTCCAGGTTAAATTTTTGTGGTCATCAGTGTACTGACTGGTTTGATGTGCCCTACCACGAATTCCTTTCCTGTGCTAACCTCTTCATCTCAGAGTAGCACTTGCAACCTACGTCCTCAATTATTTGCTTGACGTATTCCAATCTCTGTCTTCCTTTACAGTGTTTGCCCTCTACAGCTCTCTTTGGTACCATGGAAGTCATTCCCTCATGTCTTAGCAGATGTCCTATCATCCTGTCCCTTCTCCTTATCAGTGTTTTCCCCATATTCCTTTCCTCTCCGATTCTGCGTAGAACCTCCTCATTCCTTACCTTATCAGTCCACCTAGTTTTCAACATTCGTCTATAGCACCACATCTCAAATGCTTCGGTTCTCTTCTGTTTCGGTTTTCCCACAGTCCATGTTTCACTACCATACAATGCTGTACTCCAGACGTACATCCTCAGAAATTTCTTCCTCAAATTAAGGCCGGTATTTGATATTAGTAGACTTCTCATGGCCAGAAATTCCTTCTTTGCCATAGCGAGTCTGCTTTTGATGTCCTCCTTGCTCCGTCCGCCATTGGTTATTTTACTGCCTAGGTAGCAGAATTCCTTAACTTCATTGACTTCGTGACCATCAATACTGATGTTAAGTTTCTCGCTGTTCTCATTTCTACTACTTCTCATTACCTTCGTCTTTCTCCGATTTACTCTCGAACCATACTGTGTACTCATTAGACTGTTCATTCCGTTCAGCAGATCATTTAATTCTTCTTCACATTCACTCAGGATAGCAATGTTATCAGCGAATCGTATCATTGATATCCTTTCACCTTGTATTTTAACTCCACTCCTGAACCTTTCTTTTATTTCCATCATTGCTTCCTCGATGTACAGATTGAAGAGTAGGGGCGAAAGGCTACAGCCTTGTCTTACACCCTTCTTAATACGAGCACTTCGTTCTTGATCGTCCACTCTTATTATTCCCTCTTGGTTGTTGGTTCAAAATGGTTCAAATGGCTCTGAGCACTATGGGACTCAACATCTTAGGTCATAAGTCCCCTAGAACTTAGAACTACTTAAACCTAACTAACCTAAGGACATCACACACACCCATGCCCGAGGCAGGATTCGAACCTGCGACCGTAGCAGTCCCGCGGTTCCGGACTGCAGCGCCAGAACCGCTACACCACCGCGGCCGGCCCTCTTGGTTGTTGTACATATTGTATATGACCCGTCTCTCCCTATAGCTTACCCCTACTTTTTTCAGAGTCTCGAACAGCTTGCACTATTTTATATTGTCGAACGCTTTTTTCAGGTCGACAAATCCTATGAAAGTGTCTTGATTTTTCTTTAGCCTTGCTTCCATTATTAGCCGTAAAGTCAGAATTGCCTCTCTAGTCCCTTTACTTTTCCTAAAGTCAAACTGATCGTCACCTAGCGCATTCTCAATTTTCTTTTCCATTCTTCTGTATATTATTCTTGTAAGCAGCTTCGGTGCATGAGCTGTTAAGCTGATTGTGCGATAATTCTCGCACTTGTCAGCTCTTGCCGTCTTCGGAATTGTGTGGATGATGGTTTTCCGAAAGTCAGATGGTATATTGCCAGACTCATATATTCTACACAGCAAGTGTAGTTTTGTTGCCACTTCCCCCAATGATTTTAGAAATACTGATGGAATGTTATCGATCCCTTCTGCCTTATTTGACCGTAAGTCTTCCAAAGCTCTTTTAAATTCCGATTCTAATACTGGATCCCCTATCTCTTCTAAATCGACTCATGTTTCTTCTTCTATCACATCAGACAAATCTTCACCCTCAAAGATGCTTTCAATGTATTCTTTCCACCTATCTGCTCTCTCCTCTGCATTTAACAGTGGAATTCCCGTTGCACTCTTAATGTTACCACCGTTGCTTTTAATGTCACCAAAGGTTGTTTTGTATGCTGAGTCTGTCCTTCCGACAATCATATCTTTTTCGATGTCTTCACATTTTTCCTGCAGCCATTTCATCTTAGCTTCCCTGCACTTCCTATTTATTTCATTCCTCAGCGACTTGTATTTCTGTATTCCTGATTTTCCCGGAACCTGTTTGCACTTCCTCCTTTCATCAATCAACTGAAGTATTTCTTCTGTTACCCATGGTTTCTTCGCGGCTACCTTCTCTGTACCTATGTTTTCCTTCCCAACTTCTGTGATGGCCCTTTTTAGAGATGCCCATTCCTCTTCAACTGTCCTGCCTACTGCGCTATTCCTTATTGCTGTATCTATAGCGTTAGAGAACTTCAAACGTATCTCGTCATTCCTTAGTACTTCCGTATCCCACTTCTTTGCATCTTGATTCTTCCTGACTAATGTCTTGAACTTCAGCCTACTCTTCATCACTACTATATTGTGATCTGAGTCTATATCTGCTCCTGGGTACGCCTTACAATCCTGTATCTGATTTCGGAATCTCTGTCTGACCATGATGTAATCTAATTGAAATCTTCCGTATCTCCAGGCCTCTTCCAAGTATACCTCCTCCTCGTGTGATTCTTGAACAGGGTATTCGCTATTACTAGCTGAAACTTGTTACAGAACTCAATTAGTATTTCTCCTCTTTCATTCCTTGTCTCAAGCCCATATTCTCCTGTAACCTTTTCTTCTACTCCTTCCCCTACAACTGCATTCCAGTCGCCCATGACTAGTAGTTTTTCGTCCCCCTTTAAATACTGCATTACCCTTTCAATATCCTCATACACTTTCTCTATCTGTTCATCTTCAGCTTGCGACGTCGGCATGTATACCTGAACTATCGTTGTCGGTGTTGGTCTGCTGTCGATTCTAATTAGAACAACCCGGTCACTGAAATGTTCACAGTACACACCCTCTGCCCTACCTTCCTATTTATAATGAATCCTACACCTATTATACCATTTTCTGCTGCTGTTGATATTACCCGATACTTATCTGACCAGAAATCCTTGTCTTCCTTCCACTTCACTTCACTGATCCCTACTATATCTAGATTGAGCCTTTGTATTTCCCTTTTCAGATTCTTAGTTTCCCTACCACGTTCAAGCTTCTGACATTCCACGCCCCGACTCGTAGAACGTTATCCTTTCGTTGATTATTCAGTCTTTTTCTCATGGTAACCTCCCCCTTGGCAGTCCCCTCCCGGAGATCCGAATGGTGGATTATTCCGGAATCTTTTGCCAATGGAGAGATCATCATGACACTTCTTCAATTACAGGCCACATGTCCTGTGGATACATGTTACGTGTCTTTAATGCAGTGGTTTCCATTGCCTTCTGCATCCTCATGTCGTTGATCATTGCTGATTCTTCCGCCTTTAGGGGCAGTTTCCCACCCCTATGACAAGAGAGTGCCCTGAACCTCTATCCGCTCCTCCGCCCTCTTTGACAAGGCCGTTGGCAGAATGAGGCTGACTTCTTATGCCGGAAGTCTTCGGCCGCCAATGCTGATTATTTATCAAAATTTAGGCAGTGGCGGGGATCGAACCCGGGACCGAAGACGTTTTGATTATGAATCAAAGACTCTACCCCTAGACCACTGGAAATTTCTTTGTCTGGGCTTTAAGCTGTGGCTTTGTTTGGGTTTCATATGTGGCCTTCAGCCTTCAACTTATGTGAAGCATTTTAGGATAAAGCCTTTAGCTTATTTTTGTTGAAATTTAGGAGAACTTCCCTTTAGGCCTTAAGCCGTAAAATTGTTTTCTGCATGGTGTGTGGCCTTCAGCCGAGTTTTAATCCCTCTTAAATTAAAAAATGTAAATCCTTGTCTTGCCCTTAAGTCATTACATTGTTATTCTTTAGTATGAGGCCTTCAGCCGAGTTTCAAACGAAATATTGTAAGATAAAGCCTTCAACCTTTTCAAATTGAAAGCTCTTCTTCCTAGGCCTTAAGCCGTTAAATGGTTTTGTTGATATGCGGTCTTCAGACGAGTTTCACCCTATTTAGATTAAACACTAAAAATCTTTGTCTTGGTCTTAAGTCGTAACACTGTTCTTGATTAATGTGTGGCCTTCATCCAGGTTCGAAGGGAAAAATTTAAGCTAAGGTTTTCCGCCTATTTATATTAAAGATTAAATATTTTTTGAAGAAGTGAAACCTCCAGAAGAATTCCTGTACCTCAATTCCCTGCTTAGGCCTTGAGGCTTGGATTTTAGATTTGGCCTTCAGGAGGTCTTTCGTTAAAACTTTGAGAGTTTTTGATTCTTGCTTGTGTGACTGTGTGTTTTAAGAAATAAAGTTTATATGATGAATGCAACTGACAGTAACTAATTTTGGCCCCTTTCCACAAATATAACCTCATCCGCTCTGTCCTGATAGCCCAGGGATTTCAGAACACTACATCAGAGCTTCTTTGCAATAGATAAATTTCTCTCTCCTTTCCCTGTCTTAGGCTTCAGATCACAGTGTTGTCCTGAGTTTAGGGGCAGATTTGTGACAGTTAACATTCCGTATTCCAAGTACCGCATTGTACATCAAAATGTTATTGCTACCAAAATTTAAGAAGACTCTTTATTAAGTTCCCTGAATACAGAAATTAAATGCTTAAGTACATAATTGTACAAAGTTATGGTATAACATGTGCTAAATGCACTTACAGGTTAAGAAGCACTTGTGAACATCCGCAGTGTGGTCTCTGTGGCATACTTGGCGTAAAGTACAACCGACCCTCAAATTAAGTTTTTCACGAGTTATTCCATGACGCTTTTGAAGTATCACGATGTTAATTCAGTGTCTAAGCTATCTTAAAAATCTGTCATCAACACAAAAATATGATCTTATGTCAAGTATCTCAACGTTATTTTTTCTAATCACACACACACACACACACACACACACACACACACACACACACAAACGCGCGCGCGCCCGCGCACGCGCGCGTGCGCACGCGCGCGCGTACATAGCCACACCTACTACTCAAAATTTATACCTAAACATGTTTGTGCACTGTCAAATTAAGTGCCTCGTATTACTTCTATTACTTCTGTAAATTGTTATAAATACATGTGGCTTAAAAGAAACACGCTAAGCATGAAGCTGACATTTAATGTTTAGGCCTGCGCTTTGTGTAAGACACACTGGACCCAATAATTAAATATTTGCACATCTAAATTGTTCTATAAAATACATGACGCTTCTCACGAGCTACAACGTTAATTCAACGTCTACAAAAACATGTAAACTTCATCACCAACATAACGTTTATGTCAATATTATTTCCACATGTTGTCAAAAACTATATCAACAGTAAACACATATGATGTTTGTATTAAATGTTACAATGGAATTTACATGTCTAAGCTTTTCGATTTAAGGCATGTTACTCATCCTTCAAAGACTGACCTATGAGCACCTGACATTTTTGCAAAGTTTTTCAGTAATGCATCACGCCACCAAAGATCATTTTCAGGAGAAGGAAAAGTGTAATCAATGATACTAACTGGCTAATTTTATTTTTTATTCCATTTTATCTTCGCCTCTTCAAGGTTATGTACTATGGTGCCAACGCTCTTTAAGACGTTTATGGTCTATATAACCATATTTAACTACTAAATAATACCAAAATGAAGCGTAATATTCTCCATAATATATTATGTAAAAACCAGACAACGTAGGCAAAAGACAAGCAAGCTCATAGGCACAACTTTAGGAGGGAGAAGACGTTTAGATGAGATCATTATTGCCATACCTCAACTAAACTGCGTATTTTGGTAATGTGCAACTATAAGTTCATAATGCTCTCAATATGAGATGTAAACGTTAAAAGATGTCTTTATCTTGATCAAAACATCCTGCGTCTATTTCTGATTATTATTAATATTTGACTGCACGTTTTTCGTATCACGCCATTTGCAATATGCCATGTCTTTTGGAAAAGCATTTTGACACCTACTAATACTAGACAAAACCTTACTATATCCCATTTCCACCATGTGCATATACAGTGTCATGTGCAGTGTCTATGAATGTTTACTTATATCTCAGCCAATGAATTACATGATAAAGTGTAATGGAAATTAATGTTAAGGCTTCAGCATGACAAACAGGTCAATGTATTTTATTAAACATTTGTTATTCATTTTTAAAGCAAGGCTCTTTCCATGAGTGGTTCCACAAGGGATATATAGGGTGTTTCAAAAATGACCGGTATATTTGAAACGGCAATAAAAACTAAACGAGCAGCGATAGAAATACACCGTTTGTTGCAATATGCTTGGGACAACAGTCATTTTCAGGCAGGCAAACTTTCGAAATTACAGTAGTTACAATTTTCAACAACAGATGGCGCTGCGGTCTGGGAAACTCTATAGTACTATATTTTCCACATATCCACCATGCGTAGCAATAATATGGCATAGTCTCTGAATGAAATTACCCGAAACCTTTGACAACGTGTCTGGCGGAATGGCTTCACATGCAGATGAGATGTACTGCTTCAGCTGTTCAATTGTTTCTGGATTCTGGCGGTACACCTGCTCTTTCAAGTGTCCCCACAAAAAGAAGTCACAGGGGTTCATGTCTGGCGAATAGGGAGGCCAATCCACGCCACCTCCTGTATGTTTCGGATAGCCCAAAGCAATCACACGATCATCGAAATATTCATTCAGGAAATTAAAGACGTCGGCCGTGCGATGTGGCCGGGCACCATCTTGCATAAACCACGAGGTGTTCGCAGTGTCGTCTAAGGCAGTTTGTACAGCCACAAATTCACGAAGAATGTCCAGATAGCGTGATGCAGTAATCGTTTCGGATCTGAAAAATGGGCTAATGATTCCTTTGGAAGAAATGGCGGCCCAGACCAGTACTTTTTGAGGATGCAGGGACGATGGGACTGCAACATGGGGCTTTTCGGTTCCCCATATGCGCCAGTTCTGTTTATTGACGAAGCTGTCCAGGTAAAAATAAGCTTCGTCAGTAAACCAAATGTTGCCCACATGCATATCGCCGTCATCAATCCTGTGCACTATATCGTTAGCGTATGTCTCTCGTGCAGCAATGGTAGCGGCGCGTTTGAATTTTGTATGGATAGAGGTGTAAACTCTGGCGCATGAGACGATACGTGGACGTTGGCGTCATTTGGACCGCAGCTGCAACACGGCGAACGGAAACCCGAGGCCGCTGTTGGATCACCTGCTGCACTAGCTGCGCGTTGCCCTCTGTGGTTGCCGTACGCGGTCGCCCTACCTTTCCAGCACGTTCATCCGTCACGTTCCCAGTCCATTGAAATTTTTCAAACAGATCCTTTATTGTATCGCTTTTCGGTCCTTTGGTTACATTAAACCTCCGTTGAAAACTTCGTCTTGTTGCAACAACACTGTGTTCTAGGCGGTAGAATTCCAACACCAGAAAAATCCTCTGTTCTAAGGAATAAACCATGTTGTCTACAGCACACTTGCACGTTGTGAACAGCACACGGTTACAGCAGAAAGACAACGTACAGAATGGCGCACCCACAGACTGCGTTATCTTCTATATCTTTCACATCACTTGCAGCGCCATCTGTTGTTGAAAATTGTAACTACTGTAATTTCGAAAGTTTGTCCGCCTGAAAATGTACTGTTGTCCCAAGCATATTGCAACAAACGGTGTATTTCTATCGCTGCTCGTTTAGTTTTTATTGCTGTTTCAAATATACCGGTCATTTTTGAAACACCCTGTAGGAAGATAGGGGAATTTACATGGGGGAAGAACTAAGAGTGAATTATATTCCATGGAACAAATATTTATTTGTTAGACAGATCTTCACTTCCGACTCATAGATCAAATACCAAGAACATTCTTATTAACATGGCTGTTTAAGGAGAGATGGACTTCCTTAAACATTCTTTACATTTTATGTCAGCATGGGATCTTCATTCAAAGATGACACGAATGAAAAAAACTTTGAACAACACAACACCTCACTCTCATATGAACCAATAACAAAAGCTACAGCAGGATGTTGCACAGTATTTGCATATCAGAATGCTCTATCGTTAAAGATGGATCTACAAGGGAACAAGAAGCTAAGCCCACCACGTCGACTAGAGATCGAATCTGTTTATAAATATATGTAAAAATGATTGTTTATATGAATTTGTGTGTCTGGAATCTCTTCCCAAACCCGTTTATCGACTTCAACGAAATTTTGCACACAAACTGAAAACTTCAAGAGCATCAGCTCTGTGGGGTGTATAACTTCCTAGCTCCTCTAGGAGACTGTTACTTGTAGGCTGCCCTGCACAACATCTATGCTGTGTGGAATATCATGCTCCTGCCTCACCGATCTGCACTGTAGTGCGGCCTATTTTCCAGGAACAAGAAACAGTATTCCAGCTCCCAAGATGTATGCTGCCCTTCGTGACAAGTGTGACATCATCGAGTATCGAGAGCAACGCAAGAAATATCTACCGCCACAGAGATATTGCACAGCAAAATCACGAAGCTCCAATGAGATGCTAGGAATAATCCGTGCTTCCTATAGTACCAAGACGCCAACATCGCGCCTGTGCCCTGAAATAGCGTCGCCAAAGGCCAGGAGGGCAGTTCTGTTCGAGATTTGATCCTGCCAACTTTCAGGAAGTTCCTATCGGGGTAACATCTTTGTGCTGCCTACTCACCATGACACAGCCCAGATCAATCGTCTCCTGTGAACTGCGCCTACACGCCAACGCTATCAGAGGTGCGTCAACAAGTATCTACAAACATGTCTCTTCTAGTGACTGTAGTATGCCCATTTTGAATTCAATAATCGTGGCTCATTTGGTATGTTCTGTACCACAAGCCCATGTGTGCCGTTTCATGGCTACAGGCGATCATGATGAGCAAAGTTTTATTGCAGTTAAAAATGTATTACTTATTCAGGTTGTTCTAATTAACTTTTCTATTATTAGCCATCTCAGTGTCCAAGAAAACGAGCATAACAAGTAAAGCGACGCCGAGGATGCAGTAATATCTCACTCTGGTCCATTGTGTACCTAAAGTTCTCTTTCAGCAGTGTTATTTTTCTGTTTGTGAGTGTTGTTATACTGAGTGTTCACAATGTGTCTTCCGGAAATGTTTTTTAAGCAAGAGCAAAAGATTGAACAGTTATTACAAGAACTGTAAGGAATTGTGGCAGCACCAGCCCGTTCAATTAGAAACAACAAACGATTGAAGTTCCTGCATTCAGACAATTTCTGAGGCAAAGCGAAGACTGAGCTGATTATGTTGCGCAGCTGACAGCTTATTTCAACGCCTGTGGAATAACAGGTAACCAGTGTATTCACTATTTTCTTTCCACCATCGGTTCAGAGATATTCCGGGTGATAGTGAAACTGATTCCCGATCGCCAACTTCATGAGATCTCCGACGACAAGTTACATGAAAAACTTTAAAATCATTTTAAATCACAAGTGCCTGTATAAGTTTTTCAGATTAAAACAACAGCCAGGACAGTCCTACAAACATTGGGTAACAGAACTTCGTGGCCTTACTAGACAGTGCCGCTTTCAGTTTTAATGTAAGTTACAGTGATATTACGATGAGAGATGCAACTACTCAGAACGAGTCTGATTCCTATATTCGTGCTGCCACAATAAAGCATCCAAACCCTGACCGCAGTGCAGTATTGTCAATTATTAAGTCACAGGATACTGTCGACGTAACTGAGCATGATTTTCAAGCACCTGCAATGTCTGTTGTCAAGAATAAGACAGTTCAGCGGCAAACCCAACTGCTCAGGTCAGGCGTCACATGACTTCTATGTCGTGTGTGGATCAGTCGCACCGTCAGGCGACAGCGCGGCCTGCACCATCGTGGAAGTCCTCCCTGCATTAATTTCAAACACCACACCATAAAGCCAAGAGTTTTGCATGTGGCAAACAAGACCACATACAATCTGTATGGTTAAGTATAGATGGTGTCAGGTAGCTTTCACATTCCGTCAGACAGTGATACTAACGAAGTGTATGTTTTCTCCGCTGTTCAACGGTTCTCTGACCCCGTTGTTGTTCCACCAGACTGCCACGACACAATCTCTGATCTTACCAATCGGCAATCCAGTAAGTTGTATGTTCACTCGCGTGTGTTCAACAGTGCGTTAATTGAAACTTCCTGGCAGATTAATACTGTGTGCCGGACCGAGACTCGAACTCGGGACCTTTGCCTTCCGCGGGCAAGTGCTCTAGCGACTGAGATACCCAAGAACGACTCACGCCCCGTCCTCACAGCTTTAATTCCACCAGTATATCATCTCCTACCTTCCAAACTTCACAGAAGCTCTCCTGCGAAAGCAAGTTTCGAAAGTAGGAGATGAGGTACTGGCGGAATTAAACCTTTGAGGACGGGGGGGGGGGGGGGGGAGGGGGGTGAGTCGTGCATGGGTAGCTCAGTCTGTAGAGCACTTGCCCGCGGAAGGCAAAGGTCCCGAGTTCCAGTCTCGGTCCGGCTCACAGTTTTAATCTGCCAGGAAGTATCATATCAGCACACACTCCACTGTAGAGCGAAAATTTCATTCTAGAAACATCCCCCAGGCTGTGGCTAAGCCATGTCTCCGCAATATCCTTTCTGCAAGGTTCGCAGGAGAGCTTCTGTGAAGTCTGGAAGGTAGGAGACGAGGTACTGGCGGAATGAAAGCTGTGAGGATGGGGCGTGAGTCGTGCTTGGGTAGCTCAATCGGTAGAGCACTTGCCCGCGATAGGCAAAGGTCCCGAGTTCGATTCTCGGTCCGGCACACAGTTTTAATCTGCCAGGAAGTTTCATATCAGCGCACACTCCGCTGTGGAGTGAAAATTCCATTCTAGTGTGTTAGTTTCCAGTTATATACTGGTCCTATTGTCATGCTGCTTAACCGCGCTACTTAACGAGGGCTTGGGTAGCCCACAGCGTCAGCAACCATGTAACTCGTTGTCAGCGTACAATGGACAAACTATTCCAGTTCTTGGAGTGTGCAATTTACCAGCCACATTCCGTGGTATTTCCTAAAACAGTGTTGTTTAATATGCTGTACTCTCATCCATCTATTGACATTTTTGGCATGGATAACTTTGATCTTTTCAGATAGTCAGTTCATCGGAAGGCGTTACAAGTTGGTTCATCTGGGTTTCTGGCCAATATTAACGCATTATGTGACAAGTACAATTCTCTGTTCCATTATAGTTCAGGTAAACCCCAAGGGTTCGAAGCTCATGTGACACTGAAAGACAATGCGCAGCCCAAGTTCTTTGATGTTCATCTTGTCCCTTAAGCGTCACAGAACCAGGCTGCCACAAAGTTGAAGCGGCCTCTTAAGTCGATCAAACCAATATGAGCCTGCCAATGGCATCACCCCGGGTGGTCCTTACTGAACCATTGGCAGAATGAGACTATGTGCAGACTTTAAATCAACCATCAAGCCACAAACTGTTGTTGATACTTTTCGATTGCCCTGCCCTGAGGATTTGTAGAACAAATTGGATCAGAGTCATTTCTTTTTAAAAGTTGATCTCCAGGAAGCCTACCTGCAACTGCCTTTCGATGAAGAGTCAAAGAAGATTTTTGAAATCAATGTGCACAGTGGATTGTTCCAAGCTGAACAAAATTTAGAGACAATGTTGCAAGTGTTGTCCAAACTTGCAACTGTTCTGAGTGTTCCACCTTTCTCACTGAAACTGAGAATTTTGCTCTCAATCAGTATCCATTCGTAACCTGCGCCACCAATGTGCCAGAATTACAAGCTGTAATGGGGAAGCTGACCTATTACAAGCGTTTTATTCAGAAGATGGTGCTTCTAAACTGGTTGCGATGCAAGAACATTATGTCCGTATGGTCAACCGAATATAAGAAAGATTTGCAGTTGCTGAAAGACGCACTACTAAATATTCAACGTTTGGGCCACTCCGACTTCAGAAAGCCTGTCATTCTTGCAGTAAATGCCTTATCTTATGTTGATGGTGAGTGGTTGTCACACTGACTGGGTTCCAGTCACTGGCCAGTTGGGTCTGTGTGAAAGAAATTCACCAAGGCCCAACGCAACTACAGCCAACTTTAAAATGAGGCATTGACTATTATTTAAGAGGTTACACACTTCCATCAATACCTGTACAGCCACCACTTTCCTATGTTTAGACGCCAAAGACTATTGAAGGGTCTGTTTGGGTTCTCCCAGCCTGTACCGGTACAGAAGTAACAATGGTGGCCCATCTATTGTCCAGTTGCCGGAATGAGTTGTGATATGGGTCCATTACCATACATTCCAATGCCGAACCCCTACCGGCTTCACTGTTGTGTTTGATTCCTCTGAGGACTCCTGTCATTACATTGATTTAGAAGAAATTCGGCTTTTTGAAGATTTTCTAGTCGTCCTCCATCGTGTGGTGCAGGAGACGGCATCATGCCCAGAGTTGCAGGTGATGTGCAAGTTTTTTCACCACAGGCAGCCACAGAGTCTGAAGGAGATCCGCCATCCAACGGTTTGTCATTACTTTGCTCATGGGAGTGTCATCTGTGTGCAGATGGCCATCGTCCTGATGCACACTGAAAGTGACAATACAAGAGTTACATGAGTCAACCTCTCTAGTGGTAAGTTCTTCAATTGTTGTACACACCAAGGAGTCAGCGATGTGCCATTGTCATGGCTGTAAATGGATGCACAAATAGAGGTCATGAAGTCACACTGTGCAATGTCTACCGAGTATTACTCTGCTCCCCTGCAGCAACACACTGAGTGGCCACGTCCTGACAGACCTTGGTCCTGCCTGCACATAGATTTTACTGGCCCATACTGGAACATACACTAGCTAGTGGCTTTTTAAGTGTATAGCAAGCTTCCCTTCGTCGTAGTAGGCCATAAGTTGATCTGCATTGAAGGCTTCCCTGAGGTGATAGTTTTGGATAGTGGTCTGCAGTTCATATCTCAGGAGTTTGAACAGTCGTGTGCTGCCACACAGACCTTATTTCCATTCTTCTTAGTCACAAGTTTGGTCTCAGCAACCTGTGTTCTCTTGTGTGTTTGGCAGGGCTCGCAGATGAAAATGGGGTGTGGTGTCTGAGCTGTTTTCCTGTTCCACCTACATCATCCACTGTCTGACGAGACTGCACTGACGGCATCGAAACCAGCTTTGGTCAATCCACTCAGAGATTCTGCCGCCACCTTTCTGTTCACAGATCCAGCACGCAACCAGGGCACGCAGCAGCCACCGTCACAGTCGCAGACGTCGCCTCTGGCAGCATAGTCGCCTCTGCATTAGGAGACGCTCATGGACGCCGAGATGGCGCCGTCGCGAGGGTCGCAATCGTGCTGCCAGCCCATGGCACAGTTAGCAGCAGGGTCGTGCCCGGTCGCCCAGCCGGACGCCTTGGAGAGCCCAGACGTCGTATCCAGCGGCCCACCTGTTACATCATCTACCTCTGCTCCTATGGCCGCCGATGTGCACTCTGTGGTTGGTTTCCTAGTCGGCGTTCCCAGTCACGCACAGGGTTGATACAGGGTGCAGGTAGGTGTTTGGTGCCAGCTGAACTTTCGGCCACTACCTCTGCAACCGTATTGAAACGCTGCCCTATCTCCCCAGCCCCTCCCCTCACACCACCATACTCGACTCCTGACTCCTGGGAAGACGTTTAGGGGGGCAGGAATGTGCTATCGTTGAGTATTGAGAGCGGCGAAAGAAGTGTCGACCACTGCAGAGATACTGCACAGCGAAGTGATATCACAAAGCACCGGTGAGGTGCTAGGAAGAAGCCATGCCCCCATAGTTCTCAGCCGCCACCACCACGCCCTTGCCCTAAAATAGCCTCGCCAGAGGTCAAGAGGAGAGTTATGTTCGAGGTTGAATCCTTCTCACATCCAGGAAATTTCTGTCAGAGTAACGCCATTGTGCTGCTAATTCGCCCTGACACAACTCATGTCAACCACTGCGGGGTGAAGAGACTTCTGTCTCTTGTTGTGTACATGCCAATGCTATCGGAACTGCGTCAACAAGGTCTATAAACTTGTCTTTTCTAGTGACTGTAGTAAAGCCGAAGTGCCTCCATTCTGAGCTTGTATCATATTGCCACTAACTAATTGTGGCTCATTTATTGTGTTCTGAACTGGAAGTCCGCAGGCGCAGTTTCATAGCTACAGCTGAGCCTAGCAAGCAAAGATAAGTTTTATTGCAGTTAATAAAGTATTACTTATTCAAATTGTTCTAATTAACTTCAATATTACTAGCCACATCAGTATCCAAGAAGCTGGAAACAACGAGTGTGTTGTGGGTATAGTATCAGTCTGCTTCATCAACCAATTACACAGAGGCTATATGAGCAGATGGGCATGGCTTGGAGAAGATTGGGATGCGCAGAAGATGAGAATGACGCGAAGAGGGGGCCAATTTAGTTGTACAGAGAGATAGGGAGGGGGGGGGCATGCACATTGAGATGTGGCATGAGGAGATGGACACGGAGGATGAGCATAAGGCGATCGACAGAGGAGAGCTTCAGGAAAGGGAGATGGAGAGAAGGGTGAAGGAGGGAGGGACGGAGAGGGGGAGAAGGAGACACATAAGTAGAGGGTGAGGAAGAGATTAGTAGAAGGGGAAGGGAGGAGATGGGTAGAGGGAGGGGAAAGCAGGGATTAACAGGGCTAGATGGCGAGGAGGAGGTGTAGGGAGAGGCGGCAGGAGAGATGGACAGACAGATTGAAGTAGGAGGAGATGTACAGAGAGAGAGGGGAGAGGAGGAGACGGATAGGGAGAGGGGGTGGATAAGAGTCATAGGGAGAGAAGAGGGAGTTGGAAATATGTTACGGTGTAAAGTTAGCGCCAGCACGCCGTCGGGAACGACAGAGAAGAGAAGGCTGTGAGAAGAGGCCAGCCAATCGCACGTTGACCGACCTCCTTCCAGGATGACAACATGACAGCAGCAGCCCCTAGGTGAAGACATTAGCGCCATGCCTGACTGGTGGCAGCCCACTTCGATAGCAGCTTGAATGTTAGCCACTTCGTTAGCCAACGCATCTTAAACTCTTCATCAGGAACCTCTGTGTAGCACAGTTAGAGATCAGCAGCCACTGAAAAGATTGTTTATTTTGTCAGTCGCCTTTTGCTTGCGACACATCTTTGTAACTGAACTTGTTGATGATCATGCATACAGGACTACAAGAATTCTCAGATCAAAGTTAAGTATTTGTACTTGTCTTGTGGTAATAATACTCATTAATAAGAGTTGTCTGATTGTTTGTCTAGCGAACCGAGTAAGCAGGGTTTTTAAACACACCAACATGGTGACGAGATGTACAAATAACATGGTGCCAACGATATAGGAGCAATACCATAGCGACAACCCGTTGACGCTTCAGACCCAGAGCCACCAGCTGCCACAGATTGTCTCTGTTTTGTTTTGTCGTAGGCTTTTGTGTTCTGCTGGTGCCTTAATTCTGCCTTGTCTTTTCTTTGCAGGGGTGTGTTTGCATATTTTAACAGTGTCTCTTATAGCGCTTTTTCTATCCAGTGTTTTTAGGTGCGCGTTGCAGGAATTTTCTTTGCTTGTGTGCTTATTCTTATTACTTGCATTGTCTGTTTATTGAATTTGTCTATTCCAAAATGAGCAACTTACGTCTCCCACCCCCTGCTCAGGCGCCTCAGCTGTAAGCGATAGAGACAATGCAGCCAACACAGATATTTCAGTTTCAGATGCAGCAGACTGCAACCCTCCTAAACACGGTACAGCAGTTACTGACCAACCAAGCAACAAACGCAGAGTGGGCACCCAACTAACATGTAAGAACTGCAGCTCCATGTGCCATACTGCCTTTTTGCCAGTTGAACGAAAAAGAAGAGGAATGGTGCTAGTGGTTGCAACAGTATGAAGCCCTCATCATTGCTCACAAAGTATCAGGCACTTTGAAACTACATTACTTTTGGTCAATGGTAGGAAGTGCAACCTTTCGCCTCGTTCTGAAATTGATCCCTAACGCCACTTGGAGTGAACTTTCCTATGATCAGGTTGTAGGTTCTCTAACTAACTGTTATGACCAACATATGAATCTGATGGCAGCTAGGTACAAATTCTTTCGTTGCAAGAAAAGGTCAGAACAAGCTTATTGTGAGTGGGTAATAGATTCGGAGGGTATGATGAGAAAATACAAATTCAAATGTGCTTATGGTGTCTAGCATGATAAATGAAGAATGAAATAAGTTAAATATATTTCGATTCTTTCAATTTTAATCTGATAATTACATATATATTGTGTTTCATACTAGAATGTCGTGTTCCCAGTTTAGCACAGCTTTGCCACAGGAAACACGAATGCGGTCGAACACGTCCGTCTTCTGGTCGGCTCCTGATCGTTGTGAGAAGGAGGCTAGTTTTTGATTACGCAAAAGAAAAGAACAACCCGGATTTCTTTACGTAATCAATATGACATTTACTATCACCTAATTGACCTTTAACAATGAACAATAAAAAAATTGCATTTTCAAATGAAACCTTTAATAAATGGGGCAGCTATGAGTTGTATAGAAGACAAGGAGCGGCCTTTTGTCCACGATCAGGATACCGCAGTATTCTCTGCTGTAGTAAAGGCTGTTTGATATCTACAAAAACAATATGACATGGAGGTAAAAAAAAATATAATGGAAAAGAATAGAATAAGAAATCTGGTAGACACTAAATATATTCAAACAATTCTCACAAGCAATTAGGGCTTATTTATAAACAGTATAACTTACATACGTACTTTTCTAACTGTATGATGCGATCAGACTTCAGCCTGTCCTGTGCTAGCTCCTTGCTTCACGTTTTTGTCACAAATTACAGTCATTACTTTTCTCCTTCCTTCAAGACAATTCTTGCACCGTTCAACACCATAACAATAACTTGCCGGTTTACAGTATCGAAAATAAATTACTCGAATTTTTATTAATTAATAATGTTGTCTGCACGCTGGCAAGACCGCTCACTTTTATGGCTTAAAGACGACCTTCATTACGCTTTCACATTACAGGCAAAAGTACGATAAAATCTGAAGATCTACAAAAGTTTTTACTGTCATCTTTTATTTAGCTCGAAGCGAAACGTTCAGTTAAGCTTCTGTTAAAATGTTTCTTTGACTGCGCAATCGATGTATTAGCGTCCGCGCTAGATGCGCATCTTTACAGTTACGTAAATTATATAAAACCAATGTCTTTCAAAGAATAGGTCTCATCTCATAAGTTGATCATTTAATATATAGATAGGTGAATGCCTTTCCAAGGGTACTCACAGCTTTCATACGACGGAAATCCCAATAATATTACAAGTGTTTCATGTTCAGATGCGATTGTGCACAATGTAAGTGATGTCAAACTCAGAGAACGGAGTTTGAAACATTCAAATCGCTCATATCAGTAAGTGGTGCCAATATTAGGTCAGTACGATTCAGGGGCCCTGTTGGCCAATAAATTTGAGCAGCCAGCAATTTGTCAGGTTGAGCCCCTTGTTTGCAACCGGCCCATTCGGCAGTGGTAGCTTGCACTCGCCACACTGCATAAACAATTCCACACCACATAAGCAGCTCACTAAACAGATGATTACACAGGCAAACAGAATTAAGTGTTATTTATGGCACACAGGCCAAGACTGCCCCTTCCAACAAGCACAGTGTTACACTTGTGGCAAGAAAGGACATGTACAATCCGTATGTTTGCAATAGACCTAACATAAGAATTCAGCCTGCTCAAAAAAGTCTGACTAGGCCCATGTCATTAATGCAGTACATTCAAAGTCTGCAACAGGCATCAGCAAAACTAGTAAGCGAGCAGTTTGTTTATTCTTCAGTGCTATGCCAGTCCAATAAACAATAGAGGGAGGAATGATGAGGATTTGGTTGAAGAGGCGGGGTGGAGGGGATGGAGAAAGAGAGGGGAAAAGCGAGATGGTCAAATAGTGAGGAGTAGATCTGTGTCAAAGGCGTTCAATAAATTGAATATAAATAAAGATATGAGTTTTTCTTTTAATTTTGGTTTATTTACACTCCATGGATACAAGTGCCTCACATAGGAGATTAAGATGAACGTTACGTGAATCTCGTGGTTCACCAGACACTATTCTGCAAAGACCTACACTTCTGGATAGTCATGAAATATACATCTTGCAAAAACCCTTTAGTGAATGAACTACTGCCTTGCTAAACGCAATTCCAAACAATTACATCAAGTACACAAAATGCAAACTTCTCGTCATTAATTGTAACTGCAAATACCACTCTGCTATTCATTATGCTTTAGTAACCATTGAATATTACTTTCCGAATGAGTCTCATCAAGTAATAAATAAAGAAAAAACTTTACCTTCTATTCCTGGGTAGTCATATGGAGAAATATTTTGTACAGTTTTTAGTATTATTACATGAATACAATGCTTAAGCTGCTTTCAGATATAGGTCTCCATATTTCTCAGTATCACTCAATGGAGCCTTGCTGAAAATCACACCATTGCACATACAAGAAAAAGAACCCCTTCACTCCACAATATTTCAAACGAAGTAGAATGAAAAAGAAGCTTTGTTCCCTTTCAAACTTGCAAGACGTTCTGAGCGTCTCAGCGCCCTCAGTTTTCATTGGCGAAGGCCATTTTTTTCATGTTAATGCCAGTCTTGAATTAAAAAAAAAAAAAACTACTTTAAACTGTATTATACGTTAATATACGAATAGAAACAAGACATCATATCACTTGAGGTTTTTCTTGTAGTAATTCATGTAGTTATTTATTTTATTTTGTGCTCTCATGTTATCGCCAGTCTGATTAAAATACAGGGTGATTCAAAAAGAATACCACAACTTTAAAAATGTGTATTTAATGAAAGAAACGTAATATAACCTTCTGTTATACATCATTACAAAGAGTATTTAAAAAGGTTTTTTTTCACTCAAAAACAAGTTCAGAGATGTTCAATATGGCCCCCTCCAGACACTCGAGCAATATCAACCCGATACTCCAACTCGTTCCACACTCTCTGTAGCATATCAGGCGTAACAGTTTGGATAGCTGCTGTTATTTCTCGTTTCAAATCATCAATGGTGGCTGGGAGAGGTGGCCGAAACACCATATCCTTAACATACCCCCATAAGAAAAAATCGCAGGGGGTAAGATCAGGGCTTCTTGGAGGCCAGTGATGAAGTGCTCTGTCACGGGCTGCCTGGCGGCCGATCCATCGCCTCGGGTAGTTGACGTTCAGGTAGTTACGGACAGATAAGTGCCAATGTGGTGGCGCTCCATCCTGCTGAAATATGAACTGTTGTGCTTCTTGTTCGTGCTGAATGAATAGCCAATTCTCTAACATTCCAGATACTGTAGTCCAGTTACAGTAGCACCTTAGAAGAAAAATGGCACAGAAAACGTTCACCTTAGGCGAGTCACGTTCATACTGAGTTGTTTCCCGCGGATTCTCAGTGCCCCATAGGGTACAGACATTGTGACGGTTGACTTTCTCGTTAGTGTGGAAAGTTGCTTCATCACTAAACACAATCTTTGAAACGAAAGATTCATCTGTTTCCATTTGAGCAAGGATAAAATCACAGAAATCGATTCTTTTAATCTTATCAGCTGCAGACAGTGCTTGAACCAATTTCAGACGATAAGGTTTCATAACTAACCTTTTTCGAAGGACTCTCCATACAGTTGATTGTGGAATTTGCAGCTCTCTGCTAGCTCTGCGAGTCGATTTTCCTGGGCTGCGAACAAATGCTTGCTGGATGCGTGCTACATTTTCATCACTCGTTCTCGGCCGTCCAGAACTTTTCCCTTTGCACAAACACCCATTCTCTGTAAACTGTTTATACCAACGTTTAATACACCACCTATCAGGAGGTTTAACACCATACGTCGTTGGAAATGCACGCTGAACAACTGTCGTCGATTCACTTCTGCCGTACTCAATAACACAAAAAGCTTTCTGTTGAGCGGTCGCCATCTTAGCATCAACTGACGCTGACGCCTAGTCAACAGCGCCTCAAGCGAACAAATGTACAACTAAATGAAACTTTATAGCTCTCTTAATTCGCCGACAGATAGTGCTTAGCTCTGCCTTTTGTCGTTGCAGAGTTTTAAATTCCTAAAGTTGTGGTATTCTTTTTGAATCATCCTGTATTTGCCCTTACATCGACTTTCATACGTGTAAAAAAGAACGTATTACATCTATGTGAAAAGCAGGCCTATACCATATCTTTCTGTCAACATCCTCATTAAAAGCAACAGTTACACAGCACATCCTGAATGCTGGCATTGTTTCGCTGTCAGAGTGTAAATTAATATATATTGTGTTAAAGTGTGCAAAGTGATAGATAAACTGACCATCAAAATAGAAAGAGACAGATGGGCACTAAAGAAAAAAGGCGCCCATACTGTTGCAGTAAGTAAAAAACTAAATTTACATCCATATCGACAGATAAACTATGGTCATGGCGATACATTAAAACTTGTTCCATGTTTCTGTCACAGAGCCAGCACCCAGTATTATGCTACAAGTAATTATGTAAACTCCAGAAAACATCTGAAGACGAACCTGAAAAGGTTCGAAAACCTGTTCTTGGAATAATACACAATTATTCAAAAAAGTGGCTGGTTGCAGTTTTATTTCATTTATTAACAAAGTTGACAATATTAAATAAAAGCACAATGGCAGGGTGAACTGTCAGAACCCCAGGTGGTGCACGTAGTCTCCGCAAAACCAGTCATAATTTAAGAAGCAAAATTTTTTGACCTTCTGGCAGGGAAGCTATTACCATTATAATGAGAAACACAACAAGAGCAATACCATACGGCATGACAATGAAATAGCTAGTTAAGATAATGCGGATAATGGCAGTATTGCAACGAGAACTCCACGGAAACACACAGGTCACTCGCCGTGGTAGACAGGAAAACTAAAAGGTAGTTTTTTTAATTATATCCCTATATTAAATTTTTTTCTTTGTTCCAGTCACAGTGCCATGAATTGCTAGCATCTTACGTGCAGCTGCCATTGGTTTCTACAGACTATAGTAAGTTCAGCCTAAGGTCTCCTCCGCAATATACCGAATGTGTTTCCTCCAGTGGGCCGTGAGGTGGAAACTTCGAACAGGGGTGCCTCAACTTGGCAGAAGGCAGACATAGGATATCAGTTTTGATTACAGTACCAAGAAAAATGTTGTAGTGTATCAACAGAAGCATTTGAACCACAGTTGCTAGGAGTTTTGTGGCTATTCAGACTTAAGGCCCGTAAGCGAGGAACAGACATTGAGCCAAGGCTGCGGATGCACCGCTCTGAAATCGGGCAGGCGCGGTACGCAGCATACTCTACCATGACGCAAAAGCGCTTGTTGCTAGTTTTACAACGCGCAGAGATATGAGTGTGGACGTCTATCAACAGTAGTGTCACGAGTCGATAAACGGCTCAAGAGGAAGTGATCAGAATTACGTTGTGTAAGAACTTCGGAACAAGTGAAGGTGCAAATGGAGTGATTGAAATAATTGTTGTTGGTTCAGAAGCTCAGGATTTTTCAGCATGTTATGTAGTGTAGAGCAGACATGGCAAAAAGTTTCACAAATTATTTCTATTAGATACAGTTAATTTACATAAAGAATCAGTATATGTATGCAGTCTATGGTGTGAATTGGAATTACTGTTTTATACTCAGGCTAACACCACCCCCGCTTTTTTTATTTTCTTTGTGCTTTGGGAAAGTTGTTGGAACTCTAAAAGCGTAGTCAGCACACCCGGATTGTGTTAACTTACATGTAGATCACATGCGATATAAACGGGTTACATTTCAGTGCATAAAAAGCAAGGGTAAATAATCTCACATGAACGACAAGTTTCAGTAATTAACGAAGGTCAGGCTTTCAGGAAGATGTGGCACATTTGCCTCTGGCATCCTGAAGTAATTAACGTTGTGTTTAAAAGAACAACAGAGACATTAAAGAATCATAATATTCAAAACAAGTCGTAGAAGATGCAGAGCGCAGTAACGTTGATACAAGAGACGAAAGATGCCAGTATGGAACCAGTCGACGGACTGGTGGGTTGGGAGAAAATGGAAGGTTATTAAGTTTTCCTTTCCGTTTAAGAGGAATGACAGCTGTACCCCAAGTACCGTATGCTATACATAGAAAGTCTGCTCGCGTAGCTTATATGTAGATGAACGAGCGGTAGACTCAAAGCTTTAATTTCGCAATTACGGGGGGCATTCAATACGTAATGCATGTTGTTGTTGTTGTTGTTGTTGTTGTTGTCTTCAGTCCTGAGACTGGTTTGGTGCAGCTCTCCATGCCACTCGATACTGTACAAGCTTCTTCATCTCCCAGTACTTACTGCAACCTACATCCTTCTGAATCTGCTTAGTGTATTCATCTCTTGGTCTCCCTCTACGATTTTTACCCTCCACGCTGCCCTCCAATGCCAAATTTGTGATCCCTTGATGCCTCAGAACATTTCCTACCAACCAGTCCCTTCTTCTTGTCAAGTTGTGCCACAAACTCCTCTTCTCCCCAATTCTATTCAATACCTCCTCATTAGTTATGTGATCTACCCATCTAATTTTCAGCATTCTTCTGTAGCACCACATTTCGAAAGCTTCTATTCTCTTCTTGTCCAAACTATTTATCGTCCATGTTTCACTTCCATACATGGCTACACTCCATACAAATACTTTCAGAAACGACTTCCTGACACTTAAATCTATACTCGACGTTAACAAATTTCTCTTCTTCACAAACGCTTTCCTTGCCATTGCCAGTCTACAGTTGATATCCTCTCTACTTCGACCATCATCAGTTACTTTTGCTCCTCAAATAGCAAAACTCCTTTACTACTTTAAGTGTCTCATTTCCTAATCTAATTCCCTCAGCATCACCCGAATTAATTCGACTACATTCCATTATCCTCGTTCTGCTTTTGTTGATGTTCATCTTATATCCTCCTTTCAGGACACTGTCCATTCGTTCAACTGCTCTTCCAAGTCCTTTGCTGTCTCTGACAGAATTACAATGTCATCGGCGAACCTCAAAGTTTTTATTTCTTCTCCATGGACTTTAATACCTACTTCGAATTTTTCTTTTGTTTCCTTTACTGTGAGATAAGCCTCTACATCCTTACATTTGTCCCCTAGCCATCCCTACTTAGCCATTTTGCACTTCCTGTCGATCTCATTTTTGAGACGTTTGTATTCCCTTTTGCCTGCTTCATTTACTGTGTATTTATATTTTCTCCTTTCATCAATTAAATTCAATATTTCTTCTGTTACCCAAGGATTTCTACTAGCCCACGTCTTTTCACCTACTTGATCCTCTGCTGCCTTCACTTCTTCATCCCTCAGAGCTACCCATTCTTCTTCTACCGTATTTCTTTCCCCCATTCCTGTCAATTGTTCCCTTATGCTCTCCCTGAAACTCTGTACAACCTCTGATTTAGTCAGTTTATACAGGTCCCATCTCCTTAAATTCCCACCTTTTTGCAGTTTCTTCAGTTTTAATCTAGAGTTCATAACCAATAAATTGTGGTCAGAGTCCACATCTGCCCCTGGAAATGTGTTGCAATTTAAAACCTGGTTCCTAAATATCTGTCATACCATTATATAATCTATCTGATACCTTCTAGTATCTCCAGGATTCTTCCATGTATACTACCTTCTTTCATGATTCTTGAACCAAGTGTTAGTTATGATTAAGTTGTGCTCTGTGCAAAATTATACCAGGCTGCTTCCTCTTTCATTTCCTACCCCCAATCCATATTCACCCACTCTGTTTCCTTCTCTCCCTTTTCCTACTCTCGAATTCCAGTAACCCATGACTATTAAATTTTCGTCTCCCTTCACTACCTGAATAATTTCTTTTATCTCATCACACATTTCATTAATTTCTTCATCATCTGCAGAGCTAGTTGGCATATAAACTTGTACTACTGTAGTAGGCGTGGGCTTCGTGTCTATCTTGGTCACAATAATGCGTTCACTATGCTGTTGGTAGTAGCTTACCCGCACTCTATCTTTTTATTCATTATTAAACCTACTCCTGCATTACCCCTATTTGATTTTGTATTTAGAACCCTGTATTCACCTGACCAAAAGTCTTGTTCCTCCCGCCACCGATCTTCACTAATTCGTAATATATCTAACTTCAACCTATCCATTTCCCTTTTTAAATTTTCTAAGCCACCTACCCGATTAAGGGATCTGACGTTCCACGCTCCGATCCGTAGAACGCCAGTTTTCTTTCTCCTGATAACGACGTCCTCTTGAGTAGTCCTCGCCCGGTGATCCGAATGGGGGACTATTTTACCTCCGGAATATTTTACCCAAGAGGACGCCATCATCATTTAACCAACAGTGAAGGTGCATGCCCTCGGGAAAAATTACGGCTGTAGTTTCCCCTTGCTTTCAGCCGTTCGCAGTACCAGCACAGCAAGGCCGTTTGGTTAGTGTTGCAAGGCCAGATCAGTCAGTCATCCAGACTGTTGTCCCTGCAACTACTGAAATGGCTGCTGCCCCTCTTCAGGAACCACACGTTTGTCTGGCCTCTCAACAGATACCCCTCCGTTGTGGTTGCACCTATGGTGCGGCCATCTGTATCGCTGAGGCACGCATGCCTCCCCACCAACGGCAAGGTCCATGGTTCATGGGGGTAGGTAATGCATGTTGTGACTGACAATTCGCAATTTTTCACAAACACAACTTTTATTAATGTAAGTTCACAAGGTTGATGACTGGACAACTAACGAAAGGTAACAATAACGATGTCAGTAAAAGTCTGCTAATTGAGGTAAACCAGCCGGGGTGGCCGAGCGGTTCTAGGCGCTACAGTCTGGAACCGCGCGACCGCTACGGTCGCAGGTTCGAATCCTACCTCGGGCATGGATGTGTGTGATGTCCTTAGGTTGAAACTTCCCCATAGAAAAATTGTACATGACTGTGCTTAAACAGACACACAATATTTTTAGCGCAACGGAATCTGAGTTTCAATAATCCCTACAAGAGAATGGCCCAGACTAAATTGACCTATACGTTTCACAAATCACTTATCTCACAAAAATCTTCGTTACTCTAGCTACTGCAATACAGCGAGCGCCACTACTGCCAGCTGAATAAAAGATAGAGAAAAAACAATGTATTTACCTTAATATTGTTCAAAAGTCATATTACATATTTCAGTTCATGACATACAGTCTTACAAATTTCCAGATCGTCTGCTCTCAAAACTCTGCCATGTCTCTCCCCACATCCACCACTGCTGGCGGCTCACCTCCAACTGCGCAACGCTACGCACTGTTAACATCCAGCTGCCCAACACTACAATGGCAGACAACAATGCAAACTAGCCACAGACTGCACACAGCACAGCTAGTGATTTTCGTACAGAGCGCTACGTGGCGTTACCAATATAAAAATCTATACCGCCTACTTACAAGGTTAGTTAGGTTTAAGTAGTTCTAAGTTCTAGGGGACTGATGACCTTAGAAGTGCCGTAGTGCTCAGAGCCATTTGAACCATTTTGAATTGAGGTAAACAAAAGTTCACTTATAATTTTCCGCAAAGGTTTATGGTAACACACACATACATTAGTAAGAATCCGATTCAGAGACGAAGACGTAATTTTCAACTGTCGAAGTACACGACATCGGCATCCGGAATGAACTTAACTTCGGGGCTGGTTCTAGTCCCTAAATAGCTGTCTCCAGCCAGTCAGGTTTTGGTGTACTGATTCTTCCTGCAGGTCATAGCTCGAGCTCTCCCTGCAGGAAGTAGTGCTCGGAATGTCTGTTTCCATTATCTTGTATGTAAATAGCTGGTGTTTACCAGGGTGCTTTTGGTATGCGTTTGACATAGACAACCTCATCCTCTGTGATGTAATATGGGTTACCAACCCTCAGGGGCTACCTTGGCTCCGGTATAACAATGTAACACATTTTTTCTCTGCCAATTTCCGTTCAAAACAATGTGGACTTTGTTGTGGTACTTCTTGGAATATTCCCGCTTCAGCTCCTATAGTTCCTTGATGTTGGGAAGTTCCAATTGGTGGCGGGGCTTTAAGTACTCCGTGACGGAGATGCCTTCCCGGCAAAGAGCTGTCATTAAGTTACTTTCGGTGGAAAACCAGAGCCCCTTGCAGGGTGTCTACGCAGCCCTGGCAGTGAACATAGGCACTGTGAGTCGTTCGGCGAGGCGTCTGTCATCACTGCAACAAGGTCGCGCGAACCTGTCCAGTCCCCCGGGATACCGGCAGGCCGCACAATTCTGCGCCGCCTGCAGTGTTGGAATGTACAGACTAATTCGAAGTGATTAAAAGACCACAATCAAACACCTCGCTACCCAACTGCACGTCTTTGCTTGTAGTGCTGACACACCCGTTCCCCAATTGGGGTGATCAAAGATCTACGCCCACTGGGTTCGTTCCCGCCTAACAGAACACTATAAAGAGCAACGAAGGACCATTTGTGCGTAATTTCTTGCACGTTACAAAGGTGATGGTGACAATTTTTTGTGGGACACAGTCACACGTGGTGAAACATCGGTTCATCACTTCGAACCAGAAACAAAATGGCAATGCATGTAATGGCGCTACACCACGTCTCCTCCGAAGAAAAAGTTCAAAGCTGCAGGCTCAGCTAGTGAAGTCTTCTGGGACTCTGAAGGCGTTACTCTGTTTGATGTCGTCGCTCATGGTGCAACGATCAACTCTGAGGTGTATTGTGCCATCCTCAGGAAATTGAAGAAATTTTGTTTTTTTCCCCATCCTCCCCAAAGCCCGGATCTCGCACCTTCCATCTGTTTGGCCTAATGTAAGATGCACTCCGCAGGATGATGAGAACGTTATTAATGCAGCGAGACCTTGGTTCCGTAGTCGACCGGTAGCGTGGTACCATGTGGATATACAGGCCGTCTGGTTAAGGGGCGGAAGGCCGTCGCATTGGACGGAGATTATGTTTAGAACTTTATAGCCAAAAGAATGGGAAACAATACGGTGTACTGGAATGCAGAATAATACTACCATGCTTTCAGAAAAAAATGTGTTGCATTACTTATTGAACGCCCCTTGTACGACACTGTGGTTAGGTTGCACAGGTGATTTCAATGTGGTTAAACATGTCTCAATGCAGAACAAAGTGAAAAACTATTGCTGTGCGAAGAACCAGGAATCAGGAATCATTGTGCTTGAAGACCTGAGTATCACAGTCTAGGCGATACTGAAGGAAGTGTCACCGAGTTTCCGCGGGTGCTCACACGCATTTCAAAAGCCCTCTGAAGCGAGCGGAAATGTCGCAACTGTGTCAGACCAACCCAGCTGACTGCCTTACCAGCCTGACCACCACGGAAGACTACTGGCTGTAGCACTATGAGTCTACATCTACATCTACATCTACATCCATACACCGCAAGCCACCTGACGGTGTGTGCCGGAGGGTACCTTGAGTACCTCTATCGGTTCTCCCTTCTATTCCAGTCTCGTATTGTTCGTGGAAAGAAAGATTGTCGGTATGCGTCGGTGTGGGCTCTAATCTCTCCGATTTTATTCTCATGGTCTCTTCGCGAGATATACGTAGGAGGGAGCAATATACCGCTTGACTCCTCGGTGAAGGTATGTTCTCGAAACTTCAACAAAAGCCCGTACCGTGCTACTGAGCGTCTCTCTTGCAGTCTTCCACTGGAGTTTATCTATCATTTCCGTAAAGCTTTCGCGATTACTAAATAATCCTGTATCGAAGCGCGCTGCCCTCCGTTGGATCTTCTCTATCTCTTCTATCAACCGTGTCTGGTACGGATCACACACCGGTGAGCAGTATTCAAGCAGTGGGCGAACTAGTGTACTGTAACCTACATCCTTTGTTTTCGGACTGCATTTCCTTAGGATTCTTCCAATGAACCTCAGTCTGGCATCTGCTTTACCGACGATTCATTTTATATGGTCATTCCATTTTAAATCACTCCTAATGCCTACTCCCAGATAATTTATGGTATTAACTGCTTCCAATTGCTGACCTGCTATTCTGTAGCTAAATGATAAAGGATGTTTCTTTCTATGTATTCGCAGCGCATTACACTTGTCTACATTGAGATTCAATTGCCATTCCCTGCACCATGCGTCAATTCGTTGCAGATCCTCCTGCATTTCAGTACAATTTTCCATTGTTACAACCTCTCGATATACTACAGCATCATCCGCAAAAAGCCTTAGTGAACTTCCGATGTTATCCACAAGGTCATTTATGTATATTGTGAACAGCAACGTTCCTACGACACTCCCCTGCGGCACACCTGAAATCACTCTAACTTCGGAGAGAAAATAGTAGGAGGAAACAGCTTGACTTGAAGCTCCAACTATCATCGTGGAAAGTTATGCACCCATGAATGCCAACAGATTATGTCCGTTGAGGGGTAAACAGTCACACAATATTACCGAAATTCCCTGACGAGGCTTACGGCGTGCTAACAAGACGAAGTATCGTGGAAAGCCGGCAAGGGTGGTGTTTTCTGTCTACGATAACGCCCACGCTTCTGCTGTCTTAGACTGTCACTTTCTGCAACTCCCCCTAATTGTCCTGGCATGGCGTCAGTGACGTATTCATCTTTCCTCGAATTGCGAAACGCTTATGCGGCAGGCATTTCCAAAATGACGCCACAGTGATCTTCGTGGTGAACTTTTCCTAAACAGCGGAATCGCAGACCATTGTAATCATAAACGATCGATGGGAACTATGTGTGGTATTGAGGGTGGAATTTTAAGCACAAGTCTCGTAGATAAGAAAAGCCTGATTTCTTGCATTGGTACATCTGCTCATATCTACATTGGCCCCTGGAAGCAATGGCCGACACGCAGCGAGAGGTATTCGGCTAAGAATATAATTAAAGTAAAATTCATATGATTGGGTTGACATCAACTTGAACACCCCTATAAAATGTATGATTACATGCAAGACAGGTTATTACTCACGTTACTTAAGCATTTAGAGAAACATGAGTACTGCATTACGCAACGCAAAGACTTTCCAGAGACGTTTAGAGCTCGTGTCTGCCTCTATCTCGGTCCAGCCCAGTCACTATACAAAGAGAGAGGATAAAATAAAAATAAAACTTCTGTTCCAATCACGGATTCGGGTTCCTCCTACAACTGCGAGTTCAATGGTGGTAGACATGGGGCTGCAAGTTACTTTATTAAAAAGACGATACGTTTAAGTCGCTTAGTTACGCATTACAAGTAAGTCTCTCAATCCTTCTGTAACCAAAGGTTACTTGCCTGAGAACACCACTATCAAATGGTGGGGACGGAGAAATTTCAGAGTTCATCAATCACTTATTTGATAAATTCGACAAAATGGCGTAGAACTGTATAAGATCCATTAGCCGTTGGCTTAAAAAAATCCACACCAAGACGACGGCTGCTTGGAAGGGCACCGGCATCTCCGACGTCCAAATGCCTGGCGCCACCCAGTGACGCCAGCCTTGCGTGGGTGGGCCAAACTGTTCCTCGGCTGAAAGTCAAACCCACTATCGGCGCTCCCCCCCCCCCCCCCTCCCCCCTGCCACCCCACTCATGTTGGCAGCAGTGATCTTCTGCTGTCGGAAGAAGCATACAGTGTGCAAGGACTCGAGATAGTAAAAACTACTGAGAGTCGCCCTCTCGCCCTCAGTTGATAGAAATCCTTGGTAGGTTCAGTTCGTGGCAGTACATTACAGATTTTATATGGTGACCAGCAGAAGTTCGGTAGTACACTCCATTTTGCTCTGCGTGTGTTCGTTTATACGGTCATGGAAACAACCAGGCATCATTACCTTCAATATTTAGCAAGTCATTCGAGACGGAATGCTCATAGCAAAGCCAGTCGTGTTTAAGACGTAAATATCTGGTTGGATCACAGGAGATAAACCTCTTCGTTTTATCAATGTTCATTCTACAGTCTCTCTCGTGCTGCCCATGCTCGCAACGTGTTTCCACTCATTGCTTTTTACTGTAATTTGTGATTCGAATCCTTGAGTTTACCTTTGTTAAGCTGCATCAGCACTCTCTCTAGCGACTGGAATAGTTATCGTTAACTTTGTTCATAGTTTGCGTCTTTCCATGTCATTGTGGCTTGGCCCACAACAACCGTGCTTATCGCTTGTCTAGTTCGAAACTGTGGACTGGATAGTTACCACCTGTTTGTGTCGAGACTGCCTCTCAATTCAATGTGGTTACGAGAACATATCTGCTTCTCTTTTCGTTGTTTGTTACTGGTCTGTAGTTCGCCACTGTTATTTTTAGCAATCAATTAATTCCAATTGGCAATCGATATCCCTGCAGTACATGGAGAAGAATCCTACGCTATCAGGTCCCGGAGAGCAGTAGACCTTCAGGTGAGGTTCTTCTGATCTGACGGTAGGTAAGACGGTGACAGCCACAAATTTCTTTCTTTCATTTTGATCGTTTCGAATCTAAAAGGAACGAGCTAGTTGAAACGCCTGGTTGAATGCTCAGAACAGAACAGGTAATTGGAATTGTGGAAAGGGACCGAATATGAGCGGCTGTTAATTACACTCGAACACATATAACTTTATTTAGCTGCCCAAACATTACAGAGCAAATCTCCGAGCTTAACTATCGACTCAACATGTCACACAATCTTATGGCTTAAGCACACAACATCTTTAATTTTTAAAATGGCTGAAGGCCCATGATTTAAAGCACAACTACAACAAATTTTCAAAAGGTAGAAACGCAAGTTTTATCCTTAAATAATATTTCAAATGGGGCTGAAGGCCCAAACAATCTAAGACTTGACAAGTAACGAATTTTAATTTTAAAACGGCTGAAGGCTCATGATTTAAAAACCCAACTACAATAAATTTTTACAAGGCAGAAAGTCCAAGGCTTTATCCAGAAAAAAAAAATTTTAATGAGGCTGAAGGCCCAAACAATCTAAGACTTAGCAAGTAAGAAATTTCAATTTTAAGATGGCTGAAGGCCCATGATTGAAAAACACAAATACAATGAATTTTCAAAAGGCGGAAGATCCAAAGCGTTATCCAAAAATAATATTTTAATTGAGACTGAAGGCCCAAGCAATGCAAGACTTGACAAGTAGGAACTTTCAGTTTTAAAACGGCTGAAGTCCCATTATTTAGAACCCAACTAAAAGCATACAAATCAATCCATCGGCTATGAGCCATTAAAATACAAAATGAAACACCAATAAGAAAAGGCAGTACAGCCAGCGGCGCTCAGAAGTTTACGGGGCTCGGTCTGCACTTGAAATATTAACGTTCACTTAGGGGAGACAGGTAGTCGGCCCAACTATAGCCGATCCGCCGGCATCCCAACCAAGAGACAGTCAATGAACCCACTGACAAGGCGACTTGCTTTTCACCCGACCAGTACACAAGGAACTCCAAGGCCAAAACGTAAAAGTCGTAGCCGTCCACAACAAAGTATACATTAACTGTCAAAACTACACACACACGTGTTTGGCAGCGACAACGTGGTGAGTAAAGGGCACTGCCTGAATTTTACGTCAGCGGCCAGGACAGGTAACCGGAACGCTAACGGCCACAAGGCAGAAAATTCCGCTGGTGCACTTGAACTTCAAATACCCCAATTACAGTTAAACTCCACCGGTTGGTGGCCAAACTTTCGCCAACTCGAACACTCGCTGTTGCTCACGGAAATACCCCTACAGCCAACCATAAAAGCTGACGGCACAATGTGAACAGACTGGCTTCGTTAATTATATCACCACTCAACTCTGATGTCCTGGCTGGGTCGGTGAGCCACGAACCTCGAAGCAATCGGAACAGCTCCCTCACAGTCCGACACTGCGTAGAGACCGCCAGCGGGCCTGGCCCACTGCGCCGCTGGTAGATTTCCTGGCTGATCCACACCAACCGACCAACTGCCACACATCACCACGGAGACAGCGCTAAAATAACCGAGCAGTCAACATCACAAGCTATACACAGTTTCACGAACACTTGCACGAAGGACTAGACAATACTAACTGCAGCGACTGTGCAATAACAAGGACGAATCACGAGTCAGCACACGCAGGCAACCCATAAGCGATCGCCGGCCAACATATACGTCATCCGACAAGACGACCGACCGACGACCAGTCAAGGTGGTCCGCAGTCAAGTGATATGTATCGGCAATTGTCGGGCGAGTCATGGCTGTCCGGACTTCACTGCAGCCGCGCCCCTGCTCAACTTCTGCCGCATCCTAGGTCAAACACTGCCAGGTCCGAACTGCACTGCTAACGCCTCCCAACTCACTGGCAGATCCGAACTAAAGCGAACACACGACGACCTGGAGGTAATAGCAGTCAGCAAAAATAATATGCCAGGGCTTATATCGATAAGCGCCGCTGCTGCCGCTCACGGGCAGGCACTGCGGCAACTCAGTGACATCAGTATTTGAAATTAACATAACGAGGTGGTAGTACAGTAAAAACAGGATGTCAGATGAGATATGGCACGAACACGAGCCACGCACGGCTCACCAGTTACAATCACAAACGTCAGCACGCCTAATACGTGGCTAGCTTTAACACATGTCTCATAGTACATCGATCCACAACAAATTTCACAACTGTAATTGAAGCATAAACTGTCTTACGTTTTGTCGGCAAAAATGGTTACAACGCCGTTACCAGTCACCAAGCTGGCATGCCACTCCGCCTACTTCAGTACACCAAACCAAAATGAGAAGTGAATAACACCAGACCGGGTCAGCAAGTAATCATTACCTCGTCTCTCTGAGAAGTCTGCAGATGGCACAGTCTTTTAGGGCTCTTAAGATTCGCCAGCAAGAGCGGTGATTCTGATATTACTGCTCAATATCTGCTTATACTGATTTCTGGTTTTCTTGTGTCAGTCTTACCTGAAAGTTAAGCTACTATTTCTCTCTGCTGAACGTTAGTTGTAATTGTCCATTACTGTTCAGTTACGCTAAGGGTGGAAAATCACTGGAAACAGTAACAGCAGTAAAATACTCCGGATTTACCGACGGGAGTGACTTAAAATAGGACGACCACATAAATAAAATTGTAGGAAAAACAAATGCCAGGCTAAGATTATCTTAAGGAAATATAATTCGTCTCTGATAGATGTTCAGTTGTGGTAGACACGGGGCTGCAAGTTCCTTTATTAAAAAGACGATGAGTTTAAGCAGCTTGGTTACGCATTACAAGTAAGTTTCTTAATCCTTCTGTAACCATAGGTTGCTTGCCTGAGTGTAGGTCGACATTCTGGAATCCTTACCAAGAGCTACAGTAGAGCCAACGAAGAGTGGCACGTTTAGTCATTGGATCGTTTAAGAAGCGCGAGAGCATTATGGATATGCTCAACAAGCACCAGTGGTCGTCGTAACGAAAGAGGCGTTGTATTACCACGGAGAAAGCTACTGTTGAAATCCCGTGTTCGAAGAAGAGTTGAACAATATTTCGCTTGCTTACTTCATGTTACTCGAGAAATGACCACAACGCAAAAATGAGACAAACTGGAGGTCATACGGAAGTTTATCGACAGCTGTTCTTCCCGCGCACCATTCGCCAATGGAACAAATAAAGTGAAAAATTGTAGTGGTACCAGAAGTACTCTCCTCCAAACACCGTAAAGTGGCTTGCGTAGTGCAGATGTAGATGTAAAATATGTAGAGAAGAACTAATACCATGCAGTTTCATCGTCGTAACTTGCTTGTTTCACAGTGGTATTAAAAACTTTCGGAATACTCCTTGTAGGGCGCTTCGAGGTATGGCGGGGTTGGTGACAACCCTGGGAGAAGTCAGCTTCACCTGACTCTTGGTTGACAAAAGAAAAACTTTGGAGATTCCATATTGGATTTGTGTATTTCGTTGTTATTCTGTTACATCTTACCTGTTACGACGCTATACCATTTTAAGACCTTGGCACATTCAAGGTTGACCACAAACACGTCATTCTTGCTACAGTTTGTTGTAATTAAACGTCAATTAATGAGACGTTGGTGCTGTTAGGTTTTAGGACAATATAAGATGAAAGACGATATCTAAACTGAATGAGTTCAGCATAGTGTTAGTGAATAAAGACATAGAGTTACAAATAATAGGAAGGAGGTTTGTGTTGTGCTAAAATCCATTTCTTTTATTGTTCTATTTATCCGCCTTCACATTTGTGGGAGATCCTGGGACTTCTCTATTAATTTAATAAAATTATCTCTCACAATATTAGAGGTTATTTACATACAACTGCGCTATATCTCAAGAACGAGTTTCTTCGATTTTGTGGGTGCAGTCTGCTCAAAAATAAAAGATTAAATCGCTGCGAGTAAAACGAGCAGCAATGACATTTGGATTGTTGATTGTCAAATATAATTCTCTTTCGTTTTCTGAATATGTTGTGATTTCCGAAGGTATGGTTAGGTAGGAACCTAACAGAACAGATTATATACCTGTGAGTAAAGCAGGGATCAAAGACATTTATATTCTTGAAACTTTCCTGGCAGATTAAAACTGTGTGCCGGACGGAGACTCGAACTCGGGACCTTTGTCTTTCGCGGGAAAGTGCCCGCCAGTAAAGTTTCGTAACAGCTCGCACTCCGTTGCAGAGTGAAAATCTCATTCTGATTTATATTCTTGCTTGTCACAGCCTTTTGGCTGTGTATAAGTCGCAGTTGAAGTGCATAAATTTTGGCGACTATTTCTAACCGACTGTTTCCATTCTCAAGCCTGCCCTACTGAGGCTGCACTGAAGGGGGCCTGATCTTAATGACATCAATCTGAGATTGACAATATAGGCATCACACAGCGACAATAGATAATATGCTCACTATACAAGTCAGAATGAAATTCTAAACCCTAAGAAAGAAAGAAAGAAAAAAAAAACTCCCCGAATGAGACGGATCGTTCGATGTTGTGAACACGTATAGACAAGCAAGTAATTATTGTTTTAGAAAAACTGGATAATTCATTGATGGGAAAGAGCTTCATAAAGTGAGCAACCCAGTTCAATAACGCGTTGGTGCACCTCTACCACTTGCTGAAGCAGTTATACGGCTTGGCATTGATCGATAGATTTGTTCGATATTCTCCTGAAGGATATCTTGCCGAATTCATTGGCACTTTCTTCTTCTTTCTTTCTTTTAGTGTTCAACTCTGAGGTTGGTTTGCAGCAGAGCGCCATTCCTCTCTTCTGTCTGCCTTCCTCTTCATTTCCACGTATATGTTACATCCAACTTCATTCATGATCTGTTGCATGTATGATATCCTTGGTCGCCCCCGACGATTGCTTCTCCCAATAGCTCCTTCTGCTATTGTTCCAGTAATGTTGTTATGTCGTAGGACGTGCCCTACAAGTTTGTCTCTTCTTCTTTGGATGTGCCGCCACAGAGATCTGGTTTCCTGTACTCTTCTAAGCACCTCTTCATTTGTTACTTTGCCTATGCAGCTGATCTTCATCATCCTCAGGTTTCTAAAATCCCGAGCTGGTCCAAGGGCTCTGCCCATAGTACTCAAAATTTTCTCATTGCGGCAGAGATCCGGAGACCTTATTGGTCAAGGTGGGGTTTGGCAAGCACGAAGGCAAGCTATAGAAACTCTCACCGTGTGCCGGCGGGCGCTATCTTGCTGAATTGTAAGCCCAGACTTGCCGAGAAGAGCAACAAACCGTGGCGTACCATATCGGCGATGTACTGCCCTGATGAAAGGTGCCGCAGATGACAACCAAATGCGTCCTGAAGTGAAATGAAATGACCCCACAGACCATCATTCTTGGTTGTTGGATCGTATGGCGAGCGATAGTCACGGTGGTATCCCACCACTGTTCGGGGCTTCTCCAGACAAGTATTCGGCCTGGAATCTCACGACCGAAGTAGAACTCTCTTCAGCGAAGCGTCCCGGCTTTAACTGAATTACGATTACCAGCGAAGACTTGTCTGTTGGCGATCCGGACAGCGATGGGATACCAACCTGACTGTCGCCCGCCATACGCCCCGACAAGTAGGAGTGATGGTCTGGAGCGACATTCCATTTCCGAGCAGGACCCCTTTCGTTTTCATCCATAGCACCCTTACAGCACAATGGTACGTCGACGATATTCCTTTTTGCCCTTCATTGCAAGCCATCCGGGACTTACATTTTAGCAAAATAATATCCTTCCACACAAGGCGAGAGTTTCTACTGCTGGTCTTCGTGTTTTCCAAACCTTACCTTAGTCAACAAGGTCGACAGATCAGTCCCCAACTGAAAACGTTCAGGTTTTGCGTGGAGTAGCCTTCAACCATCTCGGTATTCTGTCGCTGTAACGCTCCAATTGGACAGAATTTGGTACGATGTCCATCGAGAGGACATTCAACAATTCCATCAATCAAAGCCAAGCTGAATAACTGCTCTCATAAGAACAAGATGTGGACACACGCATTTCTAATCTGAATTAGTGATTTTGAATAAATCATCCGAATTTTCTGAAAATGTAATCATTTGTTTGTCTGTACATATACATCACATCTGTTGATTTGAGTCCCTTTTTATCTTCTCTTAGAGCGTATATGTGCTGGAACTATGACAGATTTGTAATAAATCTTCATGAAAGAAAAAGGCTGCTGGTTCTAGCTTAACAAGAGCATTTTTATTTCCGCATACGTCGCGATTTCCGAGGGTGTGGTTAGGCAGGAAAGAAAGTGCCACAGCTTAATTTGCAGCGAGTGAGACGATTAACTAGAATCGCCCGAGTCTACATGGCGACATGTCACCACGAAACTCGATAACAGTCCACTAATGCGCAAATGTCATTTTGGACACCAGTCCGCAAAAAAGAATCGAATGAAAGGAACTTTTCCCGATCACTGTGGGGTATTCCGAGATTACAGATAGAAGCAACGCTCGGGTGTAAGTTGTATAATTTAGGACACACTCAGAAGTCCTGCAACAGACTCCCTGCACAAAATATGTTTAAAGACGGAGGTTATCGCTGAAATAACCGGTTATCGTTTGCAACGGTTCTTTTTATTTCCAATTTAACTCGACTGTTAAAACCGCTCATAAAACCGGTTTCTGAAATAATTGATTTTTCGCTTTTTTATTGCTATTACTTTCAGTAGTAAAAATATACTTCAAAGATTGTAAAATTCTAATGTTGGTGGAGGAATAGGAAATCACGATTGATATGGGGTTGAGGCTCTGGCAGAAATCGGTCTCGTTCTGTTCATCAATGACTGCAAAAGTGAAACAGACAAGGGCAGTGACATCAGGAGTGAAAGGACGCAATTTGATAACTTCCCTGTGTGGTATTTTTGATGTTGTTTTTTAACCATGAAGCAACCACAAAAATTAGGGTGCAGTTATTATTCCAAGTTTTTAGCACGTCAATAAAATTATAGGTATGTCAAACAAATTTATCTTCCCTTCCAAAGAATGTTGTGGACAATTTCTTCGAATATGATATCGCAAGTTTACTGTGCCTCCTCCTGTTTTTAATCTTTTAAACCAAATGTAATATTTTACTTCATTCCTGTCCCCCCTTAAAAACTAGGCATGGTACGATTCTACAGTACAGCTGATGTCTGAGGAGGACAGCTAGAAACGACTGTATAGTTCAGGTGAGAGCAGGTCTAACACATTATATGTATAGGCGTACTGTCTGATAGAATCCACTGAACGGCAATAGGTACATTATTGTGTCTATACCGATTCTTTTTTCACACATTTGTTGCTACGCTACTGGCCGTTAAAATTGCTACAACACGAAGATGACGTGCTACACACGCGAAATTTATCCGACAGGAAGAAGAAGCTGTGATATAGAAAAATTATTGGCTTATCAGAGCATTCACACGGGGTTGGCGCCGGTGTTGACACCTACTACGTGCTGACATGAGGGAACTTTCCAACCGATTTCTAATACACAAACAGCAGTTGGCCGGCATTGCCTGTGAAACGTTGTTGTGATGCCTCGTGTAAGGAGGAGAAATGCGTACCATTACGTTTCCGACTTTGATAAAGGGCGGATAGTAGCCTAGCGCCATTGCGGTTTATCGTATCGCGACATTACTGCTCGCGTTGGTCGAGATCCAATGACTGTTAGCAGAATATGGAATCGGTGGATTCGGGAGGGTAACACGGAACGCCGCGCTGGATCCCAAAAGCCTCGTATCACTACCAGTCGAAATGAATGCCAGCTTATCAACATGGCTGTAACGGATCGTGCAGCCACGTCTCGATCTGTGAGTCAACAGATGGGGACGTTTGCAAGACAACAACCATCTGCACGAACAGTTCGACGACGTTTGCAGCAGCATGGACTATCAGCTCGGAGACCATGGCTGCGGTTACCCTTGACACTGTATCACAGACAGGAGCGTCTGCGATGGTGTACTCAACGACGAACCTGGGTGCACGAATGACATAACGTCATTTTTTCGGATGAATCCGGGTTCAGTTTAGAGCGTCATGATGGTCGCATCCATGTTTGACGACATCGTGGTGAACGAACATTGGAAGCGTGTATTCGTCATCGCCATACTGACGTATCATCCGGCGTGACGGTAGGGGGGGGCCATTGGTTACACGTCTGGGTCACCTCTTGTTCGCATTGAAGGCACTTTGAACAGTATACGTTCAGATGCGTTACGACCCGTGGCTCTACCCTTCATTCGAGCCCTGGGAAACCGTACATTTCAGCAGGATAATGCACGACCTAATGTTGCAGGTCCTGTACGAGCCTTTCTGGATACAGAAAATATTCGACTGCTGCCCTGGCCAGCACATTCTCCAGATCTGTCACCAATTGAAAACGTCTGGTCAATGGTGGCCGAGCAACTGGCTCGTCACAATACGCCAGTCACTACTCTTGATAAACTGTGGTATCATGTTGAAGCTGCATGGGCAGCTGTGTAAGCCATCCAAGCTCTGTTTGACTCAATGCCCAGGCGTATCAAGGCCATTATTATGGCCTGAGGTGGTTGTTCTGGGAACTGATTTCTCAGGATGTATGCACCCAAATTACGTGAAAATGTAAGCACCTGTCAGTTCGAGTATAATATATTTGTCCAATGAATATCCGTTTATGATCCGCATTTCTTCTTGGTGTAGCAATTTTAATGGCCAGTCGTGTAGTTCTCATTGTAGGCGCTGTTACTAAAATAGTCTTGATTGCTACTTCTATAATAACCCAATATTTGAAACCAGAGGAAACTTTATAAATAAAGCCTATCCGGTATTTAAAAAAAGATGTTTATTTGGAAACCAGAAATTTTAGCATGGCTGCTAGGTAAATTGGTATTCAGGTATTTTACTCCGTTATTAGTAAAAATGAAAAAGCCTGTTGTAGACGAGACCAAACAATACGGAAAAATACAGGTTTTCAGAACTAAAATACCGGTATCGGCTTTAACCGGTTCGTTTCTCCTACCCCTAAACATGTTGGTCTCATCCTGAGAATGAACTGCTACAGCCGCTGTACCTCTGTCAGAGAGTCTGCTTACCACAAAGGGGACGTCAGGCGCGAGGCAGAGAGCGGCGGGTCGGACTGAGGCGATCAGCGACCCGGCGCCCCGCTGCGAGCTAATCTCGCTCCCTCCAAGGTTGCAGACACTGTGCCAATCTAGATCAGCGGCTCGCCCACGGGACAGCCCATCCGAGCGTGCTTTCAGCTCGCGGATCCGAGGGCTTCGATTACCGAGAAGTGCGGCGCGGGTATGTGGGTGACGGCGCCGCAGAGGCGCCCCAAGGCTGTCCCGGCGATTGTTCGGCGCTCGCGGCGGGCGGTCTGCAGGCAGCCTACGCCGCCACCGCAGCCGAACACGCCCATGGCAACAGGTGCCGCCCACGGCCCGCCGTGAGTCGGCACGAATTACAATTTTCCTCATTAACTGCGCTGGCAGCCTAGTTAATACCGGCGTAATTAAAAGCTCGGCGACTTCAGAAGCGCACAAAACACACGCTGTTAAGAAAATGATTATGGGCAGAGGTCTTCAAAGTCATGCCAGCTGCGCCCTTGTAACGCTCCACTCGAAGAAGCTCTCATCACGAGAGCGCCCTTTCACCAAAGACTGGATTCCTGGAATTAATGCGATCAGAGAGACAATGAAATCCTTGGTTTCCTAAATAACTTCGATGGAATGTTGGTGCTGTTTCTGAAATGGCAATTGCTGACATAATACACTACTGGCCATTAAAATTGCTACACCAAGAAGAAATGCAGATGATAAACGGGTATTAATTGCACAAATATATTATACTAGAATTGACATGTGATTACATTTTCACGCAATTTGGGTGCATAGATCCTGAGAAATCAGTACCCAGAACAACTATCTCTGGTCGTAATAACGGCCTTGATACGCATGGTCGTTGAGTCAAACAGAGCTTGGATGGCGTGTACAGGTACAGCTGCCGATGTAGCTTCAACACGATACCACAGTTCATCAAGAGTAGTGACTGGCGTATTGTGACGAGCCAGTTGCTCGGCCACCATTGACCAGACGTTTTCAATTAGTGAGAGATCTGGAGAATTGCTGGCCAGGGCAGCAGTCGAACATTTTCTGTATCCGGAAAGGCCCGTACAGGACCTGCAACATTCGGTCGTGGATTATCCTGCTGCAATACAGGGTTTCTCAGGGATCCAATGAAGGGTAGAGCCACGGGTCGTAACACATCTGAAATGTAACGTCCACTGTTCAGAGCGCCGTCAGTGCGAACAACAGGTGACTGAGACGTGTAACCAATGGCACCCCATACCATTACGCCGGGTGATACGCCAGCATGGCGATGACGAATACACGCTTCCAATGTGCGTTCACCGCGATGTCACCAAACACGGATGCGACCATCATGATGCTGTAAACAGAACCTGGATTCATCCGAAAAAATGACGTTTTGCCATTCGTGCACCTAGGTTCGTTGTTGAGTACACCATCGCAGGCGCTCCTGTCTGTGATGCAGCCTCAAGGGTAACCGCAGTCGTGGTTTCCGAGCTGATAGTCCATGCTGCTGCAAACGTCGTCGAACTGTTAGTGCAGATGGTTGTTGTCTTGCAAACGTCCCCATCTGTTGACTCACAGATCGAGACGTGGCTGCACGATCCGTTACAGCCATGCGGATAAGATGCCTGTCATCTCGACTGCTAGTGATACTAGGCCCTTGGGATCCAGCACGGCGTTCCGTATTACCCTCCTGAACCTACCGATTCCATATTCTGCTAACAGTCATTGGATCTCGACCAACGCGAGCAAAATGTCACGATACGATAAACCGCAATCGCGATAGGCTACAATCCGACCTTTATCAAAGTCGGAAACGTGATGGTACGCATTTCTCCTCCTTACACGAAGCATCACAACAACGTTTAACCAGGCAACTCCGGTCAACTGCTGTTTGTGTATGAGAAATCGGTTGGAAACTTTCCTCATGTCAGCACATTGTAGGTGTCGCCACCGGCGCCAACCTTGTGCGAATGCTCTGAAAATCTAATCTTTTGCATATCACAGCATCTTTTTCCTGTCGGTTAAATTTCGCGTCTGTAGCACGTCATCTTCTGTGGTGTAGCAATTTTAATGGCCAGTAGTGTAACATTGATCTAGTGAGATGTCAAACTCCAACATTCCGTGCCAATATCATATACTATTCTGGATAGTGATCCGTCATTAAAGCTTTCAATCTGCAGCAGAATGTACGCTGACATTAAATTTTCTGGCAGATTACAACTATGTGCCAGACAGAGTCTCGAAATCGGGACCTTTGCCTTTTGGGGGAAGTACTCTACCAACTGAGCTATCCGAGAGCAACTCACGAGTCGTCCACACAGTTTTACTTCTGCCAGTCCTCATATATCTGAAAGGTGTCTCAAACCTTTTGGGTCAAATTGAAACATATGATATTGAGTCCACTATCGATTATATTGAGATGGAAAACAATGGTCGGAAGTACATATTTATTGTGTTATGGACATACACAGCGTACACTGCGTCACACCAACACAAACTATGTGATCAAAAGTATCCGAACAGCCCCAAAGACATACGTTTTTCATATGTGCTGCCGCCTGCTGCCAGGTACTCCATATCAGCGGACTCAGTAGTCATTACACATCGTGAGAGAGCAGAATGGGGCGCTCCGCAGAACTCACGGACTTCGAACGTGGTCAGATGATTGGATATCACTCGTGTCATACGTCTGTACGCGAGATTTCCACTCTACTAAACATCTCTAGGTCAACTGTTTCCGATTTGATAGTGAAGTGGAAACATGAAGGGACACGGAGAGCACGAAAGCGTACAGGCCGACCTCGTCAGTTGACCGTCAAAGACAGTCGACAGTTGAAGAGGATCGTAATGTGTAATAGGCAGAAATCTATCCAGACCATCACACAGGAATGACAAACTGCATCAGGATCCACTGCAAGTACTATGCCAGTTACGGGAGAGGTGAGAAAACTTGGATTTCATGGTCGAGAGGCTGCTCATAAGCTACACATCACGCTGGTAAATGCCAAACGAAGCATCGCTTGGTGTAAGGAGCGACTAAACAGTGAAAAACGTTGTGCGGAGTGACGAATCACGGTACACAGTGTGGCGATCCGATGGCAGGGTGTGGGTATGGTGATTGCCCGGTGAATGTCGCCTGCCAGCGTGTTTAGTGCCAACAGTAAAATTCGGAGACGGTGGTGTTATGGAGTGGCCGTGTTTTTCATGGAGGGGGGCCTTGCACGCCTTGTTGTTTTTCGTGGCACTATCACAGCACAGGCCTACACTGATGTTTTAAGCACTTTCTTGCTCCCCACTGTTGAAGAGCAATTCGGGAATGGCGATTGTATCTTTCAACGCGATAGAGCACTTCTTCCTAATGCACGGCCTGTGGTGAAGTGGTTACACGACAATAACATCCCTGTGATGACCTGGCCTGCACAGAGTCCTGACCTGAATCCTATAGAGCACCTTTTGGGATGTTTTGGAACGCCGACTTCGTGCCAGGTCTCACCGACCGACATCATACCACTGTTCAGTGCAGCACACCGTGAAGAATGGGTTGCCATTCGCCAACATACCTTCCAGCACCTTATTGAACGTGTGACTGCGAGAGTGGAAGCTGTCATCAAGGCTAAGGATGGGCCAACACTATATTGAATTCCAGCATTACCGCTGGAGGACGCCACGAGCTAGTAAGTCATTTTCAGCCATGTGTCCGGATACTTTTGATCACATAGTTTTGCTCTTAGTAATTTTTCAAAGCCACGACTGCCAGTTCAAAAATGGTTCGAATGGTTCTAAGCACTGTGGGACTCAACACCTGAGGTCATCAGTCCCCTTGACCTAGACCTACTTAAACCTAATTAACCTAGGACATCACACACATCCATGCCTGAGGTAGGATTCGAAGCTGCGACCGTAGCAGAAGCGCGGTTCTGAACTGAAGCGCCTAGAACCGCTCGGCCCCAGCGGCAGGCGACTGCCTGTCTCAATGGATGTATTGTAACGGCGCACTCAGGCGGAGTTCCAGGTGTCTGTTGTACCATAGAGCAGGCGACGAGTGATAAACAACGCACACCCCTAACCACCAAAGAGACATACTGTAGTCTCTTTAGCTCATAGCACATGTGTCATGTGACGACCGCATGTATCGCACCGGCGAATTAACCTATACCGCACGCGTACCACTACCTCTGATCTCAGTTGTCCATTGCATCAGACAGCTTGTGGTCAAATTGGAAGCATTTGCTACAGTTGCGCGAATTTGATCAGTGCTGCTGACTTTGGTGAATCAACGCGAACTGTAAGTAATATCAGCTCTTGAAACGCTATATAGGGTACGAAGGCACTGTCCATAGTGACGGAATTTTAATGGAAAGAGACGAAGAAGAAATTTTCCAAGCCATCGCAAGTTGCGAAAGACTTCAGAAACTTCCTAGTTGCGTATATACACAAGTCACGGTTCGGAAGGAACTGTAATTAGTGCGACAGATCATCTTTCATCTTCTACACAGGTGACCAAGTGTTAGAATAGCACCCCAGGGATACGAGAATGTTGTAACAGACGGAAAACTGCGCCGGAATGCACAAATCGAAGAGAAATCACTGAACTTGACAACGTAACTCTTTTCATGGCTGCAGCGATGTCATCGTAATTGTTCTGGCTTTGCAATTCCGTTTTTTCTATCAAAAGGAAATCTAGGACATCATCATCTTCGGCTGAAGCAACTAAATGATTGATTAATGGTAAGAAGTAGTCAACATTTCCCCCAATATGCTAGACGTGGAACTGCACCCATCAAGCCAACGTTTCTCCTTCACAGTTCGTCTGGTTAACGATACCTTAACGCCATTCGACCAGTGTGACAGTCTCAGCCGTATTCGTCCACTACCGCTGGACGAGCTACTCTCATAAAACAGACTCTCGTAAAACAGACGTATGTACTTTACTGATATACAAGCAGCTGATTTGCACGCGGTAGTTTCCTGAAGCACTACCGTGCCAATAACACGATCAACTTGTTAAAGTACTGTTGTCTAAGATTACTCTATTTCATTGCAGTCATTATGTCACATAAATATTACAATGAACGCTGATGGTGCAATAGGCCAATGAGGTTACGGCTATACTTTTACTAAACGCCTTTGATATGCACCGAGTATCCCCTTTCGAGATGCAAATCACCGCGCTGTGATTCAAATGTATGGTAATAATGTGAGTGCAAGGAAACAGAAGGGAAGGTTGGCCCTGACATATTAACCGTAGCTGTATACAATTAATAAGCGTGAAAGCGGCATTGCGAGTACAAGGCTACTGGAATGAAACAGGAATTCAGAAACGTTATGTTTTATTGACAAATTACTCAAATAAATTATCACTGGACAAAAACAAATAAACAAGTTCTCTCTCTTACAAGAAATGAGCGCACAAACTGAGTTCATGGAAATAATAACTTTATCTGCTAGGCTGACTGTTTTGGCTCATACAGAAGTTGAGTTAACTCTTGTAAAACAGCTTGACGCAGAATCCAACTCAATTTAAATGCAGGATTATTCTGATCGTGGTGATCGTATCAATTTGGCAAGTTAAGTGGAAAAGGATGCGAGATAATCCAACAACAGTGTCATGCCCAACAGATAAAGTATAAAGCAGTACCAATAAATATTAAGTGGGATCAAATTGCGCCTGTTCCCTCATGAGTGTTACTTATTCAACACATTGCTGCGTGAACTTACACTACTTCAACTGAGCCCAGGCGAGATGAAGTTGCAGCTACTGATGGGAGTGCTAAAACCGTGTCACATCAGCTCCTGCCCTCTAGTCTCTGTCTCTCTCACTCTCTCCACCTCAAGTAAGAAGTCTCCGTTCTATCTCCACCTCTGAAGAAACTCTCAATCTCCAAACAAGACTCCGTCCTAAGAGTCTATAAAGACTGTCGCTCTCTGCCTCGCGATGCATCAAAAGTGTTTGTAAGTGCCCTCTAGCTCTTCCAATGGGAAAAAAAATGTGTAAAAAATTGCGCACTCATTGTAAAATAGAGTTTGATAATTTTCGGGAAGTTGCGGGTTACGATGAATGGTAATCCACCATTACCATAGTTTGTGAATGCCTGCGTACACTTCATATGGACAGTGTTTTCAGTACTGGCACCAGCGAGGCATTGGAAAGCTGCAAAGCTGGTGCTAATATGAAGTTTTGCTCTGCCCACTTTAAGAAGCGCTCTTACCTTGCCAATGATCCCGGAGTCGGACGCTTTTACAGCATCATTACCGGATGCCCCTTCCTACTATTCGGGTGGTTGGTAGCAGTTTGGAGACGCTCTATTGAAAGTATTACAGCCTCGCGGAAATGTAAGAGGGGGCTCGCGGACGACGCCAGCCCAGGCGACACCAGTTCGGGCAACGTTAATCGCCTTAAACAGAGGAACCGCCGTCGCAATTGAAAAACTATGGCGAAACGGCTTGTGGCCCTTGCCTGTGCCTTGAACTGGGGGCGAGTGATTCCCCAGAAACTGACCTTGCCTCCCCTGGTCCCTGTCCTAGCGCCATCCCTCGGCCACAACTCTGTTGCTCTGCCCTGTACACGAAGATTCAGTACAGCGACACACACTGAGGCGACAAAAGTCGTGGTATAGCGATTTGCACATTTACAGGTGGTGTCACTATCGTGTGCGGTAACTACAAAACGGCAGTACATTGACAGAGCTGTCATTTGTACTCAGATGATTCATGTGAAAGGTTTTAAGACGTGATTACGGCTGCATGACGGGAGTTAACCCTAGCACTCACTCTGGGGTCATAGGTGACCCCAGTCATCTTTACTATGGATAAAATAATATTTCTATTTCTTGTAAAAATCCAGAATTTTATGACTTTTACCACACAGTATTGTAGTTCCCTCACAAAAATTTTTAGAGCGCTTGACGCAACATTTAAATCAATAATTAACAAAAACTACTGTTGGGGTCAATTATGACCCCAGATAGATTATATGTAACGTTAATAGAATGTATAGATTATCAACTATCAATCTCTTTGTTAGATATTTTGAGTTGGTAACACTGAATTCAGGTGTTATTCAGGTGTAACTCATAACTAACCTCAAACTGGAAGTTCGTTTGTACGTTTGTTGTACGTTTGTTGTTGCTGTGTAATTTCAGCATGGATGGAATATGTTTTGCTCCTGGTATAGTGTAGAACAAGTTACGGAAGACTTATTTCGTAGCGGTAGTGATTCAGAAGGTAGTGACGCCGAAGATGATGGAACAGAGACACAGGTAGACCAAAATGATGAAATTTGTTTACATGAATTAGAAGAAAATGATACTCTTGCTGAAAACGATGACAGTGGAGAAGATGAAAGTGCAGTACTGGTAAGCAGGGGTCGGGGTATTGCATGGAGTACAAAAGAACCATCAATTCGTAGATTTCCAATCCGCAACATACAACGATTTTCAGCAGGTATTCCTAGTACAGTTAGTGTTAGCTCAGCTGTTGACTGTTTCAGGCAATTTATTACTAATGAATTGCTGGATATAGTAGTTCAGTTCACAAATCAACGAGGAAATGAATTGAAAGTGTCTGGAAAATTAGTTGACTGGCGTGATACAGACAGATGCGAGCTTCTTTCATTTTTAGGATTGCTGATTCTGTACGGCGTACAGAAGAGCCGGGGGAAACCTATTGACGAATTTTGGGACTCTGAATATGGAACTCCTCTATTCCGTGCTACTATGTCGAGGAGGCGATATCAGGACATTCTGAGTTCACTTCGTTTTGACGACCGCATCACACGACTTGAAAGGAAAGAGAGGACTGGAAATAAGGCTGAAGCTGTAGAGGAAATATTTGATTTGTTTGCCGTGCAATGTCAAACATCATTTATACCTTCCAGCAACATTACTGTTGATGAACATCTAGCTGCACTCAATGCCTACAGACTCTTCTGTGTTGCTGTTGAAAAAACAGAGAGACGTCTTTTTCTAATGAAGTTGGCCAAAGAAATGGAAAAGCCCCAAGTGGAACGTCGTTTGAGTTTACCACAAGCAAGGAACAAGGATATCATTAGCAGTATCAAACGGTGTGGATTTGATGATCTGTTAGACAATGGACATCCAGACGTAATACCCGACAATCAGAAGAGAAAGCGAGGCAGATGCTCCATTTGCCCCCGATCAAAGGACACAAAATACAGTTCAACATGCAAAAAGTGTAACAAATTTGCTTGCAAGGAACATTCTGAAATAGTTACTACTTGCAAAATATGTGCAGATGACTATGGTACGGATTCCGGTTAGAATTATGTTTCCTGTTGAGTTGTTCATCACATTTTCTGTAAATTTGAAGCCATTGTGAAACATTTATGAGTGAAACAAATTATGACTTAGAGTAATATTGTAACTTCTGATATGTAATTACTCTGCCATATGTAATTTAATTCTACTATGTACATACCTGTTAAAAAAGCTGTGAAATGTGTCTAAATGATAAATAAAATGTAAACAAACAATTTTAAACGACCGAACGTTGTTCTCTGAATGATTAGTACACACAGTCAATTATATATTGATTGGGGTCATGTATGACCCCAGATGGAGTACTAGGGAAATTTTAGCAGAGTGAGTCCTAGGGTTAATAGGCTCTGAACGCCGAATGGTAGACACGTGGGATCTTACATTTCGGAAATAGTCAAGAGTGTGGCGAGACTACAACATCTCAGGCATTACCTCTCACCACAGGCAACGCAGTGATCTACACCCTTCTGTTGACGACCCAGAGCAGCGGCGTTTTCGTGGAGTTGCCAGTGCCAACAGACAAGCAACACTGAGTAAAATAACCGCAGAAATCAATGTAAGAAGTACGACGAACTTTCCATCAGGATAACGCGTCGAAATTTGGCGTTAAACGGCTATGGCAGCAGACGATCGACGTGAGTGCCTTTGCTGACAGCACAATATCGTCTGTAGTGCCTCTCCTAGGCTCGTGACCGTATCGGTTGGACCCTATGTCAGTCAAATTTTCAGCATTCCCACATAGCCCCCCGCCTCAAACGCTTCGATTCTCTTTTTTTCCGTTTTTCACACAGGCTGTGATTCGCTTCCACACAACGCTATGCTCCAAGCGTATATTCTCAGAATTTCCTTAGTCATATTGCCGCTAACATTTGATCCCAGGAGACTTCTTTTGGCCACGAATGCCCTCTTGTCTGTCGTGGCCTGCTTTTTATGTCCGCCTTGTTTCGTCCGTCATACGTTATTTTTCTTTCGTGGTAGAAGAATTCCTTGATTTCATCTCCAATTTTGATCTTAAGTTAATAACTAAACTCATTTTTGCTACTCCTAGTTACTTTCGTCTTTCTTCGGTTTACTCACTTTCCATAGTATGTGCTCAGCACACTGTTTACTCGAATCAATATGCTTTTGAAATTCTTCCTCACTTTCACTGACGACAGCAACGTCAGGAGAACGAATCTCATTCTAGATATTCCATCATCCTGAATTCCTGGTGATTGCTTGAACTGGATTGTTTGGGGGAAGACCCTGACAGCGAGGTCATCGGTCTCCTCGCATTAGGGGAGTACGGGGAAGGAAGTCAGCCGTGCCCTTCCAAAGGAACCATCCCGGCATTTGCCTGGAGCGATTTTGGGAAATCACGGAAAACCTAAATCAGGATGGCCGGACGCGGGATTGAACCGGTGTCCTCTGGGTGAACAGCAGTGAAGAGTGCATCTCCGTCTTATACCTTTTTTAATTCCAGCATTTCTCCCTTGGCCCTCCATTGTTGTTGTTCCTTCTTGGTTTTCATGCATAATACAAGTGTAAAAACTCGTGTCAGAATGTTTAAGGACTTATTCCATTCATCAAAATATTATGAAATGTTCATATTGAAACGTCCCCTTTTGAAAAATTATATACGTGACTGGGCTTAAACTGACACACAATGTTTTTAGCGCAACGCAATCTGACTTTCAAAAATCCCTACCAAAAAATGGCCCTGACTAACATTAACCTATGTGTTTCACTAATCGCTTACCTCACAAAAATCTTGGTTACTCGAACTACTGCAATACAGCGAGCGCCACGACTGCCAGCTAAATAAAAGATTCAAACTACGGAAGGCACTAACTACTGATAGGCATAGTTAGCAAATGAAAGATTTTGATAGAGAACAAACAATGTATTTACCTTAATAGTGTTGAAAAATCATAATATACATAGCAGTTCATGATATCCAGTATTACAAATTTCAAAACTCCGCCATCTCTCTCCCCACATCCACAACTGCTGGCGGCTCACCTCCAACTGCGCAACGCTACGCGCTGTTCACATCCAGCTTCCCAGCACTACAATGGCAGATATTCCAACAACAATGCAAACCAGCCACAGACTGCACACAGCACATACAGAGCGCTACGTGGCGTTACCAATATAAAAACTTAAACAGCCTACTTACATAGCCCCCATGCTCCCCACAAAAAATTTTACAAATTGTTTTGGGCACTGGCCAATACAGATTTGAAAAAAATTTTCATAATTACAATAACAAAGAAATTAAATGCACACACTTATTGATACACTGTTGGTCAAAAGCTAAAATTTTTTCACAGTCCATAAAGACAGTCCTGATCGTTCATCACAGTAAAATAGCAGTGTTTTTCTCAAAGTCTGAGCAGTAGTAGAAAATGCACACGGAAGTAGTGGATTTCCATGCAGTCTTGAAGAAGTAGTGTTGTCCTTCCAACGAAAAGACAGTGCTGACTCTTGACATGCAGACAGGCAATGGGCCACAACAGAGCAAACCCACCGCAGAGTCAGTCGAAGTTTTGAAGAATATTGGTAGGTAGGTCGTCACAGAGCAGACCCACTGTATTCCTGGTAGAGATTACGGTATTGGTGGGCCACCAAAGGTGCAGACCCACTGCAGTCCTTGTAGAAATAATGGTATTGATGGATCATGAAAGGTGTAGATCCACTGTAGTCCTTGTAGAGATGGCCAGCAGCCATCTGCTGCGACTGTGCAGGTGCACAATCACCATCGAAGAGTCTTGCACACAATATAGCAAGTCCGTAACCACCACTTGTGCACTCACAAAGTTTTTGGAATTGTCCTTAGAACCAGCAATGCTGTTATCCAGTCCCTTACTGAATTATTAACACACGTGCAAACACTAACAGTCCCTACTTCTCACATATTGTCCATATACTATTACCAACAGAAACGTGTGCAGTGAAATGTAACTTACAAGTTACTTAATTTGATGAACTGGTGTCTATTACAATTTTATAACATAAGAATACAATTACAAAGGTACAAAAGACATCATTAAAGAACATAACAATACCGATAACATTTGTAGTAGTACAGGCTTTACAAAAGAATAGAAATAAACAGATACATCAGTGTTACAGGAATTATGACATGAGTACATACATAAAAGATCAGAATAACTTTCGAAACACCAACTTCACACATGAGCAATAAAACAGAACAGAATAAATAATGTCTAAACATCTTTACAAAGAAAATAACATGTTATCAGAAAAATTTTACAACATAAATCTTATTAGCTAAACACATAAAGACAGGAAAAACACAAATATACAAGAGTACACAAACACATAGCAGAATAACACAGGGGGAAAGGACAGGGTTTGTTTTCAGTGTAACATTTGGTACTGCAGTATTTTGCAAACAAAACCTTTTTTTCTTGTAGATCTCCCTTAATTCATCATTATTCCCAAAAAGTCCTATCTATACCTCCTTTCTGCACTTTTTTCGTATAACTTCTCAATGCATTTCTTCCAATTCATCGCAACTCATTCTCTTATATAGTCTACCCCCTCTTAAGCTAACTTAAATCTACTGAGCTCAGATGCTAAACTAAGGGACAAGGCAATGCAGCAGCATAAAACAATTAACACAAACAACAATGATAAAAAAATACAAATTGGCAAAGTAAGCAACAATATTGCAACTAATATAAGGTAATGAGCAGCAAACAAGAAAAATAAATCAGTAGTAAACTGGCTTAGCAGAGTAACACAAAGTCAAATTCAGCAACACTATTCCTGGCAAACAGCAGCAGCAAATGAAATAACTTTTATCTAAACATGACATAGCTCAAGCAGAAAAAAGTATTACATTAAAGACAACAATGCAGACAAGGGAAATGTATATTCACATCTTAATGTCTATGTAATTAAAGTGGTGCACCACACCTTATTCTACAAAATAAATTACCAAGTACTTGAAAAGAAAATTCTATATGCAGTTACTGTTATTAGTTCCTTCTTATTGTTCTTTCCATTCCAAGAGTTCCTTTTTCGAAGAATGTGAGTCATAAAATAATTATTTAATAGATCTGTTGACAGAAAGTGTTCACATTAGCAAATCCATTTAATTTTATTTAATAAAACCAATGCTGCAACATAGCTGGAAACGAGATATCAAATGAAATAAGCAATTACGCAAACCAAAGCATAAAAATATCATTCAATAGTCATGTGACATTTCATAAGTTAGTAGAAATTCTCTCAATTCTCGTAGATAGACACTTGTCCTAATCGGGTGTGCAGATGTAAGAATATTTCCAAGTTATGAGCGTGTCGTATTTGCGGTGCTTTCTACAAAGGAATGTCAATAGCGAAGTTAATGGCCTCCTTTTTTCTCCACCTGTGCCTCTGAAAGGCACACACTAATGGCTTTTTTTCCAGGCAACTGTGGCGCGGCTGGGTGCTTACAGTGACCTACCTTCCTTTCCAAAATATTTACGACATCAGTTTCCGCTACAGTAACAGTTTCATAGAAATAAGATTTCACAGGTCGAAATATTTGCGTCCCAAATCTGTAGAAACAAAATCCTATATATATAACAGTGTCCAAAAAATTTTCGCTGGCATTGTGATACATTCATGCATTTACACAGATTTCATAACTCTTAAAGTACGATTCTTGGTTTCCAACATCCTTTTTCACAAGTCAGAGTCCCTCCAATAATTTCAAAATCTAAAAAAAATTCTCTGCTCATGTCAAAAGTGTCATCTACTTCAAACGTACTTTAAAATCATGCTCCCTTACCAAATACATCATTCAAAGCTCTCTTAGAATCACAATGGTTCCGAAAAAATATGAACAGTTCACAAAGTACATACGAAATACAATTTCATAAGTGTGAAGTTATCCAACTGTGTAATTGTGTAAAAATCTGTCACTGACATAGTAAAGAAAATGTTTATCTCTCAGTTAAATGATCAGATAGCTGTGTAATTTGTGTTAGAGAAATTGGTACCGATGTGTAAAGTTGTGTAAGCAAATACCACATTAGCTAGGGCTCCTTATGCTTGCCAAACAGATGATACACAAAGTAAGTGTGTACCCCCCTGAGGATCTTGGTTCTTGACTGGATATTTAACTTCAAACATTGTTGCATGGTAACAGTTTCTAAGTCTGACAATGCATACTAGAAACGTGAAGTGAAACGTTTTATGGCAAAGACAAAGTTAAAAAGCAGATTATCTTTCAATAAACGGTTTTACATGTGAAATGTGGTGTAAACCTTTACTCTTCCTAGTACACAGAGTTTCAACTTGAACGCAATTATCATACGGTATACATCAGTAAAGAAAACTGGAATTTTTCTCAATGTAGCGTCTATGTTATTTTTCTCTGAGCCAGCCGGCGCACGTGGCTGCCTGCGGTGTGGGTCATTGTCTGCTATCTCTTTGTTGGCGTGCGTCGTTATTGGGATTAGGAGACCTAACTTCTACAAATTCACCTTGACGAGAAGGCCCTGCCCTGTTTGAAGCTCGCCAGTTCTGATGCAATTCAGGTCTGTCGTTACGATTATATCGTCTGTCGTCATGTCGGTAGATTCCATAGTTTCTTGCCGGTCACGTGGTGGGGAATTTCTTCCTGAATCGTAACTGCGAGCTGAACTGTTGCGTCTGAAGGTATTCTGTCTCCCTTGATAATAATTGTTTTTGTTCCCATATTGTCTGTTTCTATGGTAATCTCTGTCATATTCATTACTACGGAAATGCGATCTTTCTCTGTAACTACACTGCTGGCCACCGTAAATGCAACACCCTGAAGGAAGCATCCGAATCAAGTGAAATTTACACCATGGGTTTGCAGCAATGAGATATGTAACTGATTAGAATTTCAGCGCAGACGCACATCACGCGCGCCTGTGGCGCCACCTCATAGCGCCATTTAAGGCTTGGCGATTTCGACGAGTGTACGTTCGGTACGTGTGTTTACCTTGTGGTTGTTTCACAAGACGATCAGTTATGCCTCGTAGACAACAGCGAACATCTTTTTATCAAGCATCCAAGTTCGACAGAGGAAGGATAGTGGCTTACCGAGATTGTGGATTATCATACAGAGAAATCGCTAGTCGTGTTGGACGAAACCAAACAACTGTAATGCGGATATGTGACCGTTGGATGCAGGAGGGTACAACGGACCGACGTGGTCGATCGCATTCACCTCGGTGCACGACTGCACGTGCTGATAGGCAAATTGTGCGCATGGCTGTGACGGATCGCTCAGTGACAACCCGAACCATAGCACAGCACGCGTCTGTAACGCATCATCCAGTGTCTGCGCGTACCATTCGACGCCGTTTACAGCAGAGTGGCCTGTCCGCAAGACGTCCCTTGCTTCGTCTACCATTGACGCAGAACCACAGACGTCTCCGTCGCCAATGGTGTGATGACAGACGGATGTGGACGACAGAATGATGTTGTCTTTACTGACGAGGCACGCTTCTGTCTGCAGCACCACGATGGTCGGATTCGAGTGTGGAGACGCCATGGAGAGAGGATGCTGGACAGCTGCATTATGCACCGCCACACTGGCCTTGCACCGGGTATTATGGTATGGGACGGTATTGGATATTACTCTCGCACGCCTCTAGTACGCATTGCCGGTACTTTAAATAGCCGGCGCTACATATCCGAGGTGCTGGAGCCAGTTGTCCTTCCTTACCTTCAGGGCTCGGCGACAGCCATATTTCAACAGGACAATGCGCGACCACACGTGGCACGCATTGGCCAAAGGTTCTTCGTCAATAACCAGATTGAATTGCTTCCCTGGCCGGCTCGCTCTCCGGATCTTTCGCCGATAGAAAACATGTGGTCCATGGTTGCTCAACGAGTGACCCAGATTACATCCCCAGCTGCCACACCAGATGATCTTTGGAAACGTGTGGAAGCTGCTTGGGCTGATGTACCCCAGGAACACACCCAACGTCTCTGTGACTCAATGCCGAGACGTGTGGCAGCGGTGATCTCCAACAATGGCGGCTACTCTGGCTACTGATTCTGGCAGGAACCACATGTCACAGATGTCTGTAAACGTAATCATTTGATACTTGGTCAACATGTTATCTACAAAATAAATTTTGTTGTGCTACCTCTTGTCTTTCCTGGTGTTGCATTTACGGTGGCCAGCAGTGTATTATTACTCTGCCAGTGGTTGTCATACGGGTGGTGTCTGTTTTGGTCACGATTTACGTTGTAAGAATAACCTTGTCGTGTATTATTTCTGTCATCGCAGAATTGTGAGAGATGTGACCTGTAATTGTTGTGCTCCTGTTTTCGCGTTCCACGATTGTCAGTGTCAATTTCCAGCTCTTGTAACAGTCCCTGAAAAGCTTCATGTCGTCTTTTCAACGTCCTGCTAAAATAATATGTCGTAAATGTTCAGGAAATTTGATTAAGCAAATGCGGATGAGTTCTGAGGGGCTGTATGGGTTTGAAAGATACTGATTCTTATGCAACATGTCTTCAAAATATTTCATAAGACTGGAAAATTCAGATTGTTCGAAACGTTTCATCATTATGATGTTATGTTTTACTCGATCTTATGTAGCTTGAGACCAATACGCTGAGAGGAAGGCATGATAAAATTCTCCTTCACTGTGGCAATCGTGAATGACCGATCGAATTCTCACAGCTGGTTCATTCTCTAAATAGCCACACATAAATTCTAACCTGTGCTCCAATGACCAGTTGGGAGGAAAACAATGAGAGAATTGATGAAGCCATGCTTGTGGATGAATGTCGTTGCCAGAATTCTTAAATGTTTTGAATTTACGTGTAGTAATGAATAGCTTATAGTCAAAATCATCATGTCGGCGAGTCACATGTCGGTCATTGTTACGTCGTTTCGGCGCTTCCATCTCAAAGTTCGGTGTACCTTGCCAATTTCTTTCATAATTTCCGAAGTGCCCTGAGTTATTATTTTGTGACTGTTCCGCATTTCTATGTCCCTCTTCCGGTATTGGAGCGCGAGTGGCCCCTAAAATACGTAATTCTTGTATTACCTGTGTCAGCTGATCTTGTACTTCCCGGATTTCTCTTTGGTGTTGCGTATTAATTTGATTCTGACTTTGTTTGAATTTCCTAATTTGTTCGCACTCTTCTGTGTCATTAAAGACTATCGGTTTTGTGTCATTCAGATTATCATCTACCTTCGTAGATAAATTATTTAGCTGATCCGAAAGTTCAACTACTTTCTCTGATAATGAACTAATTTCCTCCGTGTGTCTTTCTACTGTGTCCTTTAAGTTTTCCTGAGTTTTTGCAAGTTGCGTAATCGAATCTGTAGATGCAACTAAGTCAATTTTAGCTTGCAAGGTCTCATGATTTTCATGAACAATAACTTGCAGTTCTTTTATGGCTGCTTCGTGATTCTGTAATGCATTCTCATGCCGCGAAAAAATAGGTTGAAAATGCTCACAAATTTGTGTTTTTACGTCGTTACAGACTTTTTGACATTTCGATTCGGTTTTATGTAACTCAGTAGTTAAATCTTCATGTGTTTGTTCAAGCGTGGTGTGAAGATTTTGTTCCATTGCGTCTAACTGTTGCTGTGTTTGTCTCTGGTGTTGTTCCATTGTGTCTAAACTTTGAAGATTTTGTTCCATTGTGTCTAACTTCTGAAGCTTTTGCTGTGTTTGTCTCTGAATTTGTTCCATTGTCTCTAACTTTTGAAGCTTTTGCTGTGTTTGTCTCTGATTTTGTTCCATTTGTTGCATTAATTGCAATAATAATGTATTAGTGTCTGGAATCTGTTTCTCTATGCTTTTTGGCAGTGCATTTTCGCCGGCAACATTCACATTTTGACAAGCAGAAAAAGTGTCTTGACTCATTTGAGAAAACGGTGAGGACCCAAAACCTGAGTCTGCAGTGTTTGCAATATTGTGTTCTGTCATTTCGGATTCCTGAGGCGAGCTGTTTCCGACCGATCGATCGATAATGCTTCCCTGTTCACTAACTGTTTCACCGTCTACGGCATTGTTTGCAGCCCGCTCCATTTCCCTATGCACAGTTAGCACATTACTACTTTGAACGTCTGTTAATTCATCACACAGCGGTGCTGGCAAGCTACGCTCGTCGTCACTATTATTTCTCAGTTTACTTTGGAGCCTAGTGTTACGTTTTTCACACGCCATTATTGTCACAATATTTCACACGATTACACAGAAAATAAGAGAACACATTAACATAGCGCTGAAAATAATATCTAGTTAATTGCAAGCTGCGAAATACTTGTTGCAAATTTACATGCGTGCCACACCTGTTTTACTGTACAACAATGAAAGACTGCAACTACAAAGGAGATTCTCTCTACAATTACGCGCTAGCAATAAACAAAAGCTACACTAATTACACAAACTACAAGAAAAAATCAGAAGATTCCAGTGAGGTATCCTCGGCTAAGAGTCGACATATGAAACGTCCCCTTTTGAAAAATTATATACGTGACTGGGCTTAAACTGACACACAATGTTTTTAGCGCAACGCAATCTGACTTTCAAAAATCCCTACCAAAAAATGGCCCTGACTAACATTAACCTATGCGTTTCACAAATCGCTTACCTCACAAAAATCTTGGTTACTCGAACTACTGCAATACAGCGAGCGCCACGACTGCCAGCTAAATAAAAGATTCAAACTACGGAAGGCACTAACTACTGATAGGCATAGTTAGCAAATGAAAGATTTTGATAGAGAACAAACAATGTATTTACCTTAATAGTGTTGAAAAATCATAATATACATAGCAGTTCATGATATCCAGTATTACAAATTTCAAAACTCCGCCATCTCTCTCCCCACATCCACCACTGCTGGCGGCTCACCTCCAACTGCGCAACGCTACGCGCTGTTCACATCCAGCTACCCAACACTACAATGGCAGATATTCCAACAACAATGCAAACCAGCCACAGACTGCACACAGCACATACAGAGCGCTACGTGGCGTTACCAATATAAAAACTTAAACAGCCTACTTACAATATGAACATAGGTCCATAAATCCTTCGTTATTGATGCACTATAGGATTTATTATTCATGGCACAAAATTATACATTTACCAAACACATTTATATTTACTTAAATTGTTCTAAGTGAACACCTTTTTCTTCCATGCATCTCTGGAGCCTGCATTCCACACTTTGTCCTATACTGTGGAAAACTCCTGACGTGTTTCCCATTTTTCGTGAATTCCAGTTTGCATGTCCCCTTCAGAACACCAATGTTGAGTACGTGAGTTGAACACACCATTGGTTTAAACTTATCTTAGGAAAATATCCATTCCATTCAAATCCGACAGCAGGGGACTCCATGTAATGGCTCCGTCTCAACCAATCACCTACTCGGAAGCCAGTTATGAAGATACTGGCAAACTATCCGTGTAAAGTGAGATGGGGCACCAACGTCCATAAACCACAGCCGTTGAATGGTGTCTGGAGGTACATCATCAAGTATATGAAGCAAGTCATGCCTGAGAAAGCGCAGATCGGGTAAGATGTTGCGGAAAGAAGTAGGAGTGAATAAGTTGATCATGAATGGTTCCACCCCACACATTGTGGCTGAGTACCTGTTGATATCTGTTTTGCAGCACTTCACTTCATGAGTTTTGTCATAAGACCAGAAGTGATTTTTATGATAACTGACGATCTATTACCTGAAAATCCAGCATCTCCCCCGCCCCTCTCGATTCTTAGCAGATCAAAAGCAACTTGAGTGTCATATCAACTAGGTACCTTACTCTGCAGTTGGCCGAAATACATGCTAAAAGTCGGACTCGGATATAAAAGCATAGTGATAAATTGTACTAGATGCTTCCTCCGAAAATAAATTGAATAATTAGTTGTGGACACCACTCGAAGTATAAATGGTTGCAAAGACATACCTGACCTCTTAGCAACAAATAGTCCTCAGCAAATAGAGAGCGTAATGACGGGTAGAGGGATTAGTGACCACAAGATCGATACAGGGAGACTGAAAATCGCAACTTACAAATCCACAAAAAATTAACGCAAAATACATCTGTCTGAAAAATCAGATAAAAATTTTCTTGACGCCTTTCTAAGGAACAGTTGCGACTCCTCCTGGACTAACTATGTAATTGTGGACCAGATGTGGCTTAAATTCAAAGAAGTAAAATCGGAGACAGTCAAGAGATTTATATCGAATAAGTTAATAAAACATGCTACTGCTCCCCAACGGTACAGAAAATAGGTCATAAGATTGCTGTAGAAGAAACGGAAAGTCATGCCTAATTTAAAAGAGCACAAAATTTCCAAGATTTTTATTGTTTTACTGGAGCTCGAAACTTAGCGCTGACTTCAATGCGAGATGCTTTCTGCGAGAATCTACATAGAGACTCTAGTCATAAGTAAAGTACAACAGCAGTAATACATAATAACACCTTCACTGCACGGTACCAATAGAGTAATTTTACTGATGATAGCGGCACTAAAGCGGAGTCACTAAAACACGGTTTTCTGAAATCACTTCATCAAAGAAGAAGAAGAAGTAAATATCCAGAATTCGAGTCGAGAACAGCTGCCAACAGGAGTAATTTAGAAGAAAATATCTTCCGTGTAGCAAAGCAACTTTCATCATTTAGTAAAGACAAGTCTTCCAGACCACATAGTAAACCAAATAGGATCCTTTCAGATTATTCTGATAAAATAGCCCAATACTCAGTAGTTACATACAACCACTCGCTCAACGAAAGATCCGTCCCCAAAGACTGGAAACTTGCATAGGCCACACCAATACTCAAGGAAGGAAACAGGAGCAATCTGATAAATTACGGAGCCATACCACTGACGTTCGTCTGCATTAGGATTCTGGAACATATGCTGTGTTAGAACATTACCTCGAAGAAAACGATCTATTGACACAGGCAGTACGGATTCAGAAAATATCATACTTGTGAAATGCAACTAGCTCTTTATAGGCACGAAGTCTTGTATCCTCTTGACTGGGATCTCAGATTGATTTCATATTTCTACATTTATGGAAGAACTTTGACATCCTTCCTCACAAGACACTTCTAATCAAATTGCGTGCCTATGGAGTATCATTGCAGCAGTGTAACTGGATTCGTGATTTCCTCTCAGAAAGGTCACAGTTAGTAGTAATACATGGAAAGTCTTTGAATAAAACAGAAGTGATATCTGGCATCCCGTAAGGATGTATTGTAGGCCCTTTGCTGTTCATACTCTATGTAAACGATTTAGAAGACAATCTGATCAGCCCTCTTAGATTTTTTACAGATGAAGCTATTATTCGCCGTGAAGTAAAATCATCATAACGCCAAAACCAATTGCAAAATGACATAGACACGATATCTGTATGGCGCGGAAAGTGCCAATTGACTCTAAATAAGGAACAGCGTTAGGTCATCCACACGAGTGTTAAAAGAAAACTGTTACGTTTCGATTACATGATAAATCGTATAACTCTGAAGACTCAATAATATTATACACTCATGAATTGAAATGTGGCAAGCCATTTGGCATACCTCTTTCCCGTGATATGAGGGTGATTCAGTAATATGACGGTAATGGGGGTGCAGAATACTACAGCAATGCTTTCATTAAAGTAAATCGGCTCACAGGGAGTTCTTTTTTAGCTTCTTATCTTTAAATTTAATGTGGTACAGTATTTTCTTCTTTTCTCTGTGACTTCTGCATGGGAATGCGTAGCACACTGGATCTGGAACAGGCAGGGCAGAGGATGCAGTGAAAAGAAAAGCGGCCCACTGCCGTCGGCTCAGATGGGTGGATCACGTGTTTGCTGCACGCAAGTCGGCAAGCCAAGACCAGCCTGGGGGTATGAGAGAGGGGGAGTAAGGGTGAGCTATTGCAGGTTTACTACCGAGAGCTGCCCAGCGGGCCGAAATGAGTCTGGAAAAGAGAAATGTCATGCAGGAATACAGTGCTTTCTCGTCTTCTGAAGTGTGCTTACAGCAGATAACTATCTTACTTACACCTTTTGATAGGAACATGAATTGCAGAAAATAGTGCCCTAGCCTTCTGTGCAACTACCTGCTTTCGGAAAAGCTATGATGTGAGGTTAGTTGCTGGGCATGAAAACGAGTGATGCGTAAAAATGTTCACAATGTCACGGAGACAGAGCCAAAGCGGCAATTTTTTTGGAAGTAGAAGGGCTTGTAATGTAATTCGCGTTTTTATCCTGACGCATTGTTATGGCAGAATTTTGGATGTTTAAACAGATCTCGTTATTAGCTGGCCGAGTATGCATATTATGCTTTTGGCAGGCATGTTCTGTTTCATAGGAAGAAATAACATGGCTTAAGTTTCAACTAGAAAAATTAGAGTGCATGCGGAGATGGGGAAGTGCGCGCACTCAACATCTACAGAGTTCCAGAATGAAATTTTCACTGTGCAGCGGAATGTGCGTTGATATGAAGCTTCTTAAAGATTAGAACTGTGTGACAGACCGAGTCTCGAACTCGGGACGTTTGCCTTTTGCGGGCAAGTGCTCTACCGACAGAGCTACTCAAACACGACCCACGACCCGGCCTCACAGCTTCAATTCCAGCCAGTATAGCACTTGTCGGCGAAAGGCAAAGATCACAGGTTCGAGTCTCGGTCCGGCACACAGTTTGAATCTGCGAGGAAGTTTCATCTACGCAGTTGCTGGGAAGACGTGGACGTGTGTGCATCTCGTGCAAATCCGGAGCAAATGTACGGAAACGGACGGCGGCGCATATCTTCGGAGAGGAACAGGATCCATAGTAGTTGGTCCGTACTTGATCGAGTCCTTGGGTTCACCTAACTATGGTTCAACATTGCTTCGTGGGTGTACGTATTTCTCAACACAATTACCAACACGAGAGTCACTGTTTTTCCGTTTTAAGAGCGTCAGTTGCAACGGAGGAGCATGTTTCTTGTTGGTTCAAGCAATGCTCAAGACCACTAAATCCACCAATTAGATTTTACCTCAACAGATTGTAAAACACTTCATTGAAGTTACTGCAGAATGGCATTAAAAGCTAAAGTAGTGACCCCTGACTGGCTGGCACAAGCATTCATTGTGCGACCCAGTCTGGCGATGATATCTCTCGCGAGAGTCTAGGACGAAGTGTCTTTTTCGAGACTGTACAAAATTTAGATTTTTTTTTAATTCCCATTTTCCAACTATCATGTCTTATGCGTGATACCTGCGCTCAGTGATCATTATCTATGAGGTCATTCCTGCATCCGCTATACCCATTTCTCTTGACTAAGATCTTTGGGGCGAACATGCCTCAGCCGGTGAGAATTAAAGGCGTATATACCGTCCACATGGTTTGCGAGTTTGAAGGTTATGCAAGTTCATTCTGCTCAATTCTATTATGGCTCTCGTAGTGTTCAGTTCTTATGTGTGTTATGACATGATAATAAGTGTGGCCACTTTGAATTATACTGAGAAATAAGGAGAGAGAAAGATGAGTTGAACACGCGCTCTTCATTTACTTATAGTTTCCAGCTTTACTGTTAGTTTCACAAACACCTTATCGGGGAAGAATTTGTCCCATCGTGGCTATGGATACCATGTGGCTTTTGTAATACAATCGTGGTGTTACTTGTAAAGCATTTGTACCATGTTATCCCCAATATTCATCTAATGATCAAAATATTTTGCTGTTATTTGCAGATCGTTCCTTCATCGCCGGCCGGTGTGGCCGTGCGGTTCTAGGCGCTTCAGTCTGCAACCGCGTGACCACTACGGTCGCAGGTTCGAATCCTGCCTCGGGCATGGATGTGTGTGATGTCCGTTAGGTTTAAGTAGTTCTAAGTTCTAGGGGACTGATGACCACAGATGTTAAGTCCCATAGTGCTCAGAGCCATTTGAATTTTTTTTGTTCCCTCATCAAATCAAGCATAACAATTCATTTTACAAGGTTTTTGTTGAACCATAGGGTAGGTGCACAAAAATCGTGTACTAACGACAGCTGATTCTTATCTTGTGACATCACCAAGAAGATTATTTACATGAGAATTTATTTCACGTCCTGCAGACTTTTCGACAATGTAAAATTGCGTAGAATAGTCTAGTAAATTTCTTTCAGGTTCCAGAAGGAAAGTTCCCGTCGAGAACTTCGCAATGTCGTGCCATGTCCCACGCAGTGCTCTATGAAATTTTGTGATTTTAGTTCCTTTATGGAAATGTGTACGGATTGAGAATGGCGAGCCTGTTTTGCCTATAATGCGTCACATAGGAAATGTTAAGAGGATCTTGCGTTAGTTTATGTGAGAATATCATTATTGATTACAAAACAATAATTCAGAGGACGATTATAACAGCGCACTTAGTATATATATCTTTAGTTAAGTTACTCCTGAAGATAGTCAGACTGCTTTCTGAACTTATTTTTCTGGGCCAATATTAATAAAGAGAAGAGGGCAGTTTCATCATGGTAGTTTTCTGTGGCACTTTAATGTCCACTATTTCCACTCTGCAAAACTCACAGCTAACATACAAGCTGCGCAACATATTTGTTTAAAACAACCTTGAAAATAGAAATTATCCTTAACAGAAAAAGAAATGTGCAGGACGAAAGTTTCATTTATGTCTCAGTTTTTTCAGTATTTTCAGAAATAATTTCTCTCGTCAGTGGCGTTTTTAATGTTCTTCTACATTATTTTCTGGATCAATCCCAATTACGCAAAACTAGTAACGTATGATAAAATGTTGGATGCTGTACTTCAGCCAGAATCCATCGTCGCTCCTTTGTTGCGGGCCCTGTCGACGTTCACAACAATTAAAAGTCGTGCGGCAGGACTGTAGCCGTTGTCTAGCGACATATCGCTGGTTTCTTAAACAGTGGTTCGTTGAACTTCGAAGCTAGTGTGCTATACGCGACTCTTTAAGTAAGAAAGGAAAAGTCTGTAGGAAGAGGAATTGTCGGATAGATCCAACTACACCTTCGGATAAGCGGATCGTCACCGTCCGAGGTCTACTGAGGATTTGAAGGACGCGAACGAGCAGTCCTGATACATCCAGGGTAAGTCAACACGGCGCCTATCGGTGATGCGTAACTGTAGTTAATACTGAACCAGGCAAATGCGGAAAGTAAAGCCAATGCGCGAGGTAAACAAACTTGAAGAAGGTGTGATACAACGGATCGTAGACAGCGGGCCTTCATGTACAACCAGATATTTATTACGCAAGGCTCTTTAACGGTATGAGGCTGAGGCTTAATTCTTGTGCTACTATCATCGACATTCTATTCTGTTTCATTTGCGAGTAGTGTGTGCGAAGAATGGCTGCCCTTAAGTGACCGCAGAACTGAGATTTTCTTAATTTCTTTAAAGAATTATATTATGACTGTGGCCCCGCATTATGAAAAAATTATTAAATTTTCTTAATTTTTCCGGCGGGACATTTAGCAAGGTTTGTGTGGAAGGAAGTCGGATGTTTCGCGACTTTTCTTGGAGTTTTAGATAAAGTGGAGACTGCGATACTACACTGACGGAAATGGAGAGCGTTACACCATGAGACAATAGTCCGATACTAGTGAAAACTTGAGGAGATATTCATCACATATCGGGTGATAAATGAGTAAACTTTCATTCCTATCTGGGAAAGGTGCAACTCCAACTAACACGAATAATCCATTGTTTCTGACACAGCATGGAATCAAACAACTTCCGCATTCCACCTTAACGAAGCATACTGTTTCATTGTATGAGGATTACAGTCTGGAGACTGGTAGGCAGTGTACGTCCTCCCATAACTTGCTCTGTCGGTGTCAAGTCACGGGATCGGGAAGGCCAATCAAGGATTCATAGATTCTTCAAGCTGTCTGCGCTGTGAACTGCCGCCTTGGGTTTTGCATTAACCGCGCCGGACTATGCCATTTGACATCCTAGTCATAAAGGGTCTGACAACTGGAGAACATTCAGTCCACTTCGACAGTCAGCTCTGTTGTAATAGCGAATAGTACTTATCACCACGATTCCAGGTACTGAAGAACTATGGGTTACGAAATCTCACGAGGTCGTCGCCGGATACGTTGGCTCCGATCTACCGCACGCTAGGTCTCAGTGGGCTCTGGTTCTATATTATGGATCTTTCTGCAGTCTATGGTGCGGAGACAGCGATAAATATCGCGTGGAAACTTGATAATTTCAACCTAGCTACCAGTAATCTGTTTCTGACAGCTCTCGGCAACACACCCTTATTATGATATGTCTGTTCGTTATAATCTGTCGAACAGTTCTGCGAACGTCTCACTGTATAGCCCTTCTGCAAAGACGGCTGCGTAGTGTTCTTACCACCCTGATGTCCTTAGTCCGCCTTGTCGCCACTTATTCTGCCGTCAATGTACTACAACCAGCTGTCTGGGCGATCTGCTCCCGTGCTTCTCACGGCCCTGATTTGACCTTTCTCAATGTCCGAAGGTGACGGAAAACTACACATGCACGCCCCTGAGCTCTGGTGCATCTCCACCTGTAAAGTTCCAGTAATTGTTAGGTCTACGCGATAGCTACACTACTGGCCATTAAAATTGCTACACCACGAAGATGACGTGCTGAAACGCGAAATTTAACCGACAGGAAGAAGATGCTGTGATATGCAAATGATTAGCTTTTAAGAGCATTCACTCAAGTTAGGCGCCGGTGGCGACACCTACAACGTGCTGACATGAGGAAAGTTTCCAACCGATTTCTCATTCACAAACAGCAGTTGACCGGCGTTGCCTGATGAAACGTTGTTGTTATGCCTCGTGTAAGGAGGAGAAATGCGTACCATCACGTTTCCGACTTTGATAAAGGTTGGATTGTAGCCTATCACGATTGCGGTTTAACGCATCGCGAAATTGCTGCTCGCGTTGGTCGAGATCCAATGACTGTTAACAGAATATGGAATCGGTGGGTTCAGAAGGGTAATACGGAACGCCGTGCTGGATCCCAACGGCCTCGTACCACTAGCAGTCGAGATGACTGGCATTTTATCCGCATGGCTGTAACGGATCGTGCAGCCACGTCTCGATCCCTGAGTCAACAGATGGGGACGTTTGCAAGACAACAACCACCTGCACGACGTTTGCAGCAGCACGGACTATCAACTTGGAGACCATAGCTGCGGTTACCCTTGACGCTGCATCACAGACAGGAGCGCCTACGATGGTGTACTCAACGACGAACGTGGGTGCACGATTGGCAAAATGTCATTCTTTCGGATGAATCCAGGTTCTGTTTACAGCATCATGATGGTCGCATCCGTGTTTGGCGACATCGCGGTGATCGCACATTGGATGCGTGTATTCGTCATCGCCATACTGGCGTATCACCCAGCGTGATGGTATGGGGTGCCATTGGTTACACGTCTCGGTCACCTCTTGTTCGCAGTGACGGCACTTTGAACAGTGGACTTTACATTCCTCATGTGTTATGACCTGTGGCTTTACCCCTCATTCGATCCGTGCGAAACACTACATTTCAGCAGGATAATGCACGACCGCATGTTGCAGGCCCTGTACGGGCCTTTCCGGATACAGAAAATGTTCGACTGCTGCCCTGGCCAGCGCATTCTCCAGATGTCTCACCAACTGAAAACGTCTGGTCAATGGTGGCCGAGCAACCGGCTCGTCACAATACGCCGTTCACTACTCTTGATGAAATGTGGTATCGTGTTGAAGCTGCATGGGCAGCTGTACCTGTACACGCCATCAAGGCCGTTATTACGTCTTGAGGTGGTTGTTCTGTGTACTGATTTCTCAGGTTCTATGTACCCAAACTGTGTGAAAATGTAATGACATGTCAGTTGTAGTATAATATATTTGTCCAATGAATACCCGTTTAGCATCTGCATTTCTTCTTGGTGTAGCAATTTTAATGGCCAGTAGTGTATAATATCCATCTGTAGGAATGGCTTTTTTCCTGTACTCAAAATAAACCGGCCTAAGTATGAATCCAAATCACCATGTCCCAGAGGCGTGCGAATACGACAGTATCAGATTGATATAAGTTCATTTTATAACACTTTCCACATTCGTCGCCGCGAGGGTAACCTTTTGCGGTTCGCGCGGCTCCTGCCGTCGGTGGCTCGAATCTTCCCTCGGATATGGGTGTATGTGTTGTCCTTAGCGTAAGTTAGTTTATGTTAGGTCAAGTAGTGTGTAAGCCTAGGGACCGATGACCTCAGCAGTTTAGTCCCATAATCCTTACCACAAGTTTCCATTTTCAGTATCCGTCATTGCACATTTATAGTCTGATCAGTGGCGAAATGAACAAGGTGACAATGCGTCGCACTAATAGTACGTGATGTCTTAGTCTTATCGTGAACAGTAACTGAAACAGGCTGCTGTCAACACGCAAATTACACTTACCACGCTCTGTCATAGAGTAACACAAGAAAAAATTACTGGGAAGAATGCGAAACGAGTACGAATTACTCTACAGCTGAAGTGGTGATGAAGATAGGCACTTAAAATAATTGTAAAACAATCCAAACTAGCCGGCCGGGTGGCCGAGCGGTTCTAGGTGCTACAGTTTGGAACCGCGCGACCGCTACGGTCGCAGGCTCGAATCCTACCTTGGGCATGGATGTGGGTGATGTCCTTAATTTGGTTTAAGTAGTTTTAAGTTCTAGGGGACTGATGACCTCAGAAGTTAAGTCCCATAGTGCTCAGAGCCAAGCAAATCCAAACTAGAATCGCAGTAGTCCTTAGTTATATACCTCAAATGCAGTATACGATACACAGTTTTTAAGATCTGCATGCATCAGCATTAAAACGAAATGGCAGAGATTAAACATGTTTCGTTTAGGATATCAACAAAAAAGGAGAACGAACAACATTATTGAGAAACAGAATTCGAATATCCACCAAGAAATGAATGAACAGCAGACAGTACCTCTCATTTAACGATCATAGCCAAGGGCTAGCGCCACAGGTGCCTCTACGGCCGGTGTTTTAAGAGTTAAACTGTGCGTAATGCACAATGCTACTATTGTGGCGGCTGCCATCGCAGTTTGATGACCGTCTGCGTAATGCTCTCCGTCTTACGAAATGAAGCGCTAGTAAACGGCGCCTTTTATTGGATAATCTCTACATCATTTCTTTTAATCATTAGAATTTCGTAACATGTGGCCTTTAGAAATCCCTCAGTTCGATCTCTGAAAAAAAAAAAAAAATCGGTCAGGACAGATCGGAGTTCATCCACAAATCAGGAGTTCATTGCCTAAATTTACGTCTTTTGTACGTGAAGTTCGTATGACATATGACTCTGCCACTATTTTCATTCAGTCATACATACACAGAAAATTTCAATTTAATCGGAATAATCGCAGTGGTTAAAATTCTAGAACCAATGAACGAACGAAATTGTGATGCATTCTAATGAAAAGCTCGCAAAACAGAAGAACCGGAAAGGGGGGGGGGGGGGAGTATAATAGCCTGAGAACACCATATTGATCAAGAGAACCTAGTTGTCGCTGAAAAGATCATTGAAAGATACTTAAATACAGGATGTTTAAAATAATCGTCACGTATTCCTAAATGATGTAGTACTAGTCAAACTGGAAGAAAAGTTCCGATAATTACATGTCCAGAGAAAAGTTCCTATAATTACATGTCCAGAAACCAATACTTGTTAGCATATGAGCCAATCTGTCTTGTCATTACCATCTGGCTGTTACGTAGTAGACACTAAAGGCGGTACTGCATGTTGTCTTCATGTGTCAAGACACATCCATTAGCCTTCCTTCACAGTGAATCACGCTAATACACCTGTTGTCTTTCTTATTTCGTCACATGCATTAGTCACACGGTTTGTAGCGTCTGTACATCCTCAAATGGTGGGCTGTACACCAATGCCTTTAAATGTCCCCATAGCCACGCTACCGCACCTCGTCGACCAACACATCGCCCATGGAACGTTGTAGTGAGGTAGAAAATGGTGTGGCGCCACCTCGTGCATAAACAACAGTCGTCTCTCTGCAGGGATAATTTCCTTCATTAGGGCAGTTAATTTTATTTATACACATTTTTTACACTATTTGGTAGAGTGTATAGACATATAGGTCTATAATGGACAGTTGCTGCCTGTACGTTGGTACTGAAACGATACTGAGGCCCCACGCCCATGCTTAGTCGAGGGTTTTCATCTAAACACACATCCAAATTGACGCAGTTTACTGCGTTATCTCTTGCGAATCCGGCGACATGTGTACGTAAGATGCAGGCTGTGACTTACAAATCTTCATCGGGCCCTTTCCCCCTGATTAGGATTAGGACCTAACGATGCGACTCTCTGGTGAAGTGAGAAACTACATCAAGTCTCGCCATAAGGTCCTGGTTACGATAGTTCTTGCAGCTGCTGATTGGAATTAGCAGAGTTGTTGATGTTTTGCTGCCATTTAGAGAAGTAATGGCTTAATAGTGACGCTAGATGTTTGGTCAGCGCGAACATCTAATTGCAGCATTAAGCACCTATATCGGTAATTGTCAGCACCGTTTCAATAACTCTGCACATTTCATTCAACGGCTGCAAGAACCACGCCTTTGTAACCAGGTATTTATAGTGAGCTTTGATGCGATCTCCCTCGTCACCAGAGTGCCGCTTTCTGAGTCCATCAAGCTGATGAGTGAGAAATTGTGGCCCACAAAGACTAACCTCTTCGTCTTCATATCTACATTCTTAAAATTGTAGCCTACAACAAGTAACCTCTTAGAATTCGTCGTCACATCTTTATTCTTTCTGTTAAATGACGTCTGTTATGAACAAACGAATGTTGCCGCCATGGCGTGCACAGTCACCGTTACTCATTCGTGGAGTATTTCTGAGGGAAGGTGCGCTGAAGCTGTTATGATTTTTCAGATGTACTGCGGCGACACGGGAACGAAAAGCTTCACGACTTTCCCCAACATCAGAACTCTATCCTTCCCGGCATCAAATTTACTTTGCTGGCGGAAGAGAATGCCGGGCTCCCCTTTTGGGAAGACCTAGTCAAACGCAAAGACGACAGAACTATGGGACACTGTCTACCGGAATGCTTCCCACACTGATTTTTATCTTAACAGCGCCAACTGCCATCATCCTTCACAACGTACACCGGTGCAGAGGGTCTGTGCAATATCGGACAAAGGAACACAGCCATTTAAGGACGTGTTCAAGTAGAACGGATACGGCAGGAGAAAAATCTGAATGCTCCAGTCAGAAGGAACAGGGGTAGCAAATAGAACACAACGGGAAGGATAAGACAATGGAATAACTGATGTTCGTCGGCAAAGTATCAAACAAAATCGGCGGGATCTTTGCTCGAAGTCATATTAAATGCCTTTTTAGTCCACCTCCAAAGACGCGTGCTACGAAAAATGACTTGGGCTCTGTTGACTTGGTGTCTACAGTGCTCTAAGCTAATGTGGTAAGGCACACATTCAGCAGACTCTGCGGATAATTGAACAAAGACGTCAGGAGCACAGGAGAAACACCGAACTCAAGGTCTGCGGCGGCCGTTTCATTTTTAATAAGGTAATATTGTATTTGTTCGTTCGTCGCCATCTTTTATCTTTTCACCATATATGTCTGCCTGCTGATTTCATTACTCCTATTTCTCTCTATTTTCCTTGATTCATATATTTCGACGCTTCTTTCTCCCTTTTATCTGCGGCAGCCTGCTGACCCCATTATTTACATACGTTTTTGGCATGATCCTCAAACCACTTGAACACATCACTTTTACTTAGTATCAAAACGCTTTGACTTGTGTCTAGTGGCACCATTTTATTAATCTCTTACTTTCAGACAACCTTCCTTTCAACTGAAAATTATTAATGTATGCAAATTTTGTTATTTCAGATGTTAGGGATTTCCAGCTTCAGCGATTTGTCTTAATGCAAACTGTTCTGTATTTCATAGTTACTTAGACTTTTATGGATATTATTTATTGTTTATTTACTTGAGCCAATAATTTGTATCGTTAGTGTTCGAAAGTTACCCATTGATATTTTAACATTTAAAATTTACTACCGCAAAGTACAGCTCATATTCTCCTGTAAGTCGTCATTTGGATATAGTCATTTCGGGACATCATTCTCTTTCACAAGGACGACGTAACAACTAATAGCATAACTACATCTACATCTAAAGGGATACTCTACAAATAACATTTAAGTGCCTGGCAGAGGGTTCATCGAACCACCTTCACAATTCTCTATTATTCCAAACTCGTATGGCGCGCGGAAAGAATCAACACCTATATCTTCCCGTACGAGCTCTGATTTCCCTTATTTTATCGTGGTGATCGTTCCTCCCTATGTAGGCCGGAGTCAACAAAATGTTTTCGCATTCGGAGGAGAAAGTTGATTGGAATTTCGTGAGAAGATTCCGTCGCAAAGAAAAACGCCTTTCTTTTAATGATTTCCATCCCAAATCCTGTATCATTTCTGTGACACTTTCTCCCATATTGCGCGATAATACAAAACGTACTGCCCTTCTTTGAACGTTTTCGATGTACTCCGTCAGTCCTATTTGGTAAGGATCCTACACCGCGCAGCAGTATTCTAAAAGAGGACGGACAAGCTGTGTACAGGCAGTATCTTTAGTAGGTCTGTTACATTTTCTAAGTGTCCTGCCAATAAAACGCAGCCTTTGGTTAGCCTTCCCCATAGCATTTTCTCAGTATTCTTTCCAATTTAAGTTGTTCGTAATTGTAATACCTAGGTATTTAGTTGAAATTACGGCTTTTAGATTAGACGGATTTATCGTGTAACCGAAGTTTAACGAGTTCCTTTAGGCACTCATGTGGATGACCTCACACTTTTCGTTATTTAGGGTCAACTGCCACTTTTCACACCATTCAGATATTTTTACTAAATCGTTTTGCAGTTTTTTTTATCTTATGATGACTTTATTAGTCGATAAACGACAGCGTCATCTGCAAACAACCGAAGACGGTTGCCCAGATTGTCTCCCAAATCGTTGATGTAGATAAGGAACAGCAAAGGCCCTATAACACTACCTTGGGGAATGCCAGAAATCACTTCTGTTTTACTCGATGACTTTCCGTCAATTACTACGAACTTTGACCTATCTGACAGGAAATCGTAAATCCAGTCACATAACTCAGACGATATTTCATAAGCACGCGATTTCACTACGAGCCGCTTGCGTGGTACAGTGTCAAAAGCCTTCCGGGAATCCAGAAATACGGAATCGATGTGAAATCCCTTGTCAATAGCACTCAGCACTTCATGTGAATAAAGAGCTAGTTGTGTTTCACAGGAACAATGTTTTCTAAACCCATGTTGACTGTGTGTCAATAGACCGTTTCCTTCGAGGTAACTCATAATGTTCGAACACAATATGTGTACTAAAATCCTGCTGCATATCGACGTTAACGATATGGGCCTGTAATTTAGTAGATTACTCCTACTACCTTTCTTGAATATTGGTGTGACCTGTGCATCTTTTCAGTCTTTGGGTACGGATCTTTTGTCGGGCGAACGGTTGTATATGATTGTTAAGTATGGAGCTAATGCATCAGCATAGTCCGAAAGGAACCTAATTGGTATACAGTCTGGAGCAGAAGACTTGCTTTTATTAAGTGATTAAAATTGCTTCACTACTCCGAGGATATTTATTTCTACGTTACTCATGTTGGCTGCTGTTCTCGATTCGAATTATGTAATATTTACTTCGTCTTCTTTTGTGAAGGCATTTCGGAAGGCTATGTTTAGTAACTCTGCTTTGGCAGCACTGTCTTCGATAGTATCTCCATTGCTTCACATACGACCAGAATCTCTTTAGATTTTCTGCCAGGTTTCGAGACAAAGTTTCGTTGTGGAAACTGTTATAGGCATCTCGCATTGAACTACGCGCTAAATTTCGAGCTTCTGTAAAAGATCGCCAACCTTGGGGATTTTGCGTCTGTTTAAATTTGGCATGTTTGTTTCGTTGTTTCTGCAACAGTGTTCTAACTCGTTTTGTGTACCAAGGAGGTTCAGCTCCGTCGTTTTTTAATTTATTTGGTATAAATCTCTCAATTGTTGCCGATACTATTTCTTTGAATTCAAGACACATCTGGTCTACACTTATATTATCAATTTGGAATGAGTGGAAATTGTACAACATGAAAACGTATAATCTTTATTTTATACGGTAGGACAGATGAAGAGAATGAAACTTGAAAGGGAACTAAAGTTTCCTTTAACTGGGACACTACAGTGCGTCAAACTATGTATCTGCCAAAGAATGGCAGACTCCTCTCAGAAACTAGTTACTGTGGCTTTTGAATCGCTTCAGGTCTACATTGTTTCATTGAAGCTTTTGCGGCATGCCTTCTTTTACTGTCCAAAGCTCTCTTATCAGAAATTTGATTTGTTGGCTTCCTTTCCCTCTGTCTCTTCCGCATTAGCGTCTTAGATCTTATTACCGAATTCAGTATCTTCTTGCAAGTGTCCCTTATCATTACTGCCTTTCTTGTTATCAGAAATTTGATATATTGTTATGTTACCTACAACAATTGGTAACAAAGCCTCTTGCCGTACTGGTCTAGAAACTTTTCCAGTAGCACCTTCTTGGGACAAGGCACCTGATTTACTGCCACTATCAAGAACACAACGCTCTGTTACTTCTGAGATGTCACTTTTTATAGCAGGGTGCGTTATTTTAGTCTGAACAGGATCCTCATTAACGTCTGTTAATAAATCCTTTTCAATCTGCTACCATCTACAGCAATTTTGGTCCATTACAAATATATTCGCACTTAGATTTACGGAATTATCAATTCTCAGCTGACTTTTCCAATCTGTCCACCAATTTTAAATCAAAACACCTGATGACTTCCTCTACTTTCGTTTGCTGCACGTTAGCTAAACTACTCTCTACCTCTAAGCAAGTGCGTTCCTGCGCAACATTTCTATCTATAATACTGTCCGCGGCTTTTACAGTTTGTGGCAAGTCAACACAGCTAATAGGTTTCTTGACCTCATTATTATTGCTATCCCCTCATCCATCAATTCTTTCTCTTCAAAACCTTGAAAAACTAACTCTACTTCCTCTACCGGAACTTTAGCCTTGAGATTGCCGTTATCGTCGAAGATGTAAGGCTTTATTTCATCTTCGTCCTTAGCGGAAGAAAACCCGTTAATTTGTTCCTCCCTATTATCTGTATGTTTCCTTTTTCCTCCTTGACCCATTTTTCTAATGTGTCCAAAATGATGTCAGCTATAAATGCGAGGGCTTTAGCACATTACTGGTACTCTCTGTTCCCATTTCACCACACCTGTTATCTGTTTGCGAGTGTTGACTGACTAACTGTGTCTGTGTTCTTTTGTTACTAGCTATATTGCTGTTTCCGCCTTGTGAGTGACAGTTTTCTCATAGATGGGATTTAGTTTCCCACACGCGGCCTGTTGTTTTCATTTGATACGGAATACGATTTGATAATTTAGCTCTCCGTCTTGTCTCAACGGAACATTATTTACATTTCTGCTTTCGTCATAATAGTTGTTGCGAAAGCGTGAAAGCTGTCTACCCCTCTTCCTTTAACACAGCCTTGACTACTATAATTAGATCTTGTATTCTGAACCTCCATACATCTAACACCCAGAATCCTATTATCATTAATTCTATTGTTTACGTGACTGTTAGAAGGTCTGTTATTGTTTTGCACCTGCTCCTCAGCAGCAGGTACTATTTCCAGTTGCTCAAAATATTCAAAGAACTGATCCACGTTATCTCTAGGTACGGAGATGATTCTTTTCGACCAGTTCCAAGGCAGCTTACCTTCTAGTCCCATGATTATCATTTCCGGTTGTATCTTTTCTTTCAGATGCGACAGCCGTGAAACACACTATCTAGAGACCTCTTTTACTGACTCACGAGCTCGAGCAACTACACTCCTGGAAATTGAAATAAGAACACCGTGAATTCATTGTCCCAGGAAGGGGAAACTTTATTGACACATTCCTGGGGTCAGATACATCACATGATCACACTGACAGAACCACAGGCACATAGACACAGGCAACAGAGCATGCACAATGTCGGCACTAGTACGGTGTATATCCACCGTTCGCAGCAATGCAGGCTGCTATTCTCCCATGGAGACGATCGTAGAGATGCTGGATGTAGTCCTGTGGAACGGCTTGCCATGCCATTTCCACCTGGCGCCTCAGTTGGACCAGCGTTCGTGCTGGACGTGCAGACCGCCTGAGACGACGCTTCATCCAGTCCCAAACATGCTCAATGGGGGACAGATCCGGAGATCTTGCTGGCCAGGGTAGTTGACTTACACCTTCTAGAGCACGTTGGGTGGCACGGGATACATGCGGACGTGCATTGTCCTGTTGGAACAGCAAGTTCCCTTGCCGGTCTAGGAATGGTAGAACGATGGGTTCGATGACGGTTTGGATGTACCGTGCACTATTCAGTGTCCCCTCGACGATCACCAGTGGTGTACGGCCAGTGTAGGAGATCGCTCCCCACACCATGATGCCGGGTGTTGGCCCTGTGTGCCTCGGTCGTATGCAGTCCTGATTGTGGCGCTCACCTGCACGGCGCCAAACACGCATACGACCATCATTGGCACCAAGGCAGAAGCGACTCTCATCGCTGAAGACGACACGTCTCCATTCGTCCCTCCATTCACGCCTGTCGCGACACCACTGGAGGCGGGCTGCACGATGTTGGGGCGTGAGCGGAAGACGGCCTAACGGTGTGTGGGACCGTAGCCCAGGTTCATGGAGACGGTTGCGAATGGTCCTCGCCGATACCCCAGGAGCAACAGTGTCCCTAATTTGCTGGGAAGTGGCGGTGCAGTCCCCTACGGCACTGCGTAGGATCCTACGGTCTTGGTGTGCATCCGTGCGTCGCTGCGGTCCGGTCCCAGGTCGACGGGCACGTGCACCTTCCGCCGACCACTGGCGACAACATCGATGTACTGTGGAGACCTCACGCCCCACGTGTTGAGCAATTCGGCGGTACGTCCACCCGGCCTCCCGCATGCCCACTATACGCCCTCGCTCAAAGTCCGTCAACTGCACATACGGTTCACGTCCACGCTGTCGCGGCATGCTACCAGTGTTAAAGACTGCGATGGAGCTCCGTATGCCACGGCAAACTGGCTGACACTGACGGCGGCGGTGCACAAATGCTGCGCAGCTAGCGCTATTCGACGGCCAACACCGCGGTTCCTGGTGTGTCCGCTGTGCCGTGCGTGTGATCATTGCTTGTACAGCCCTCTCGCAGTGTCTGGAGCAAGTATGGTGGGTCTGACACACCGATGTCAATGTGTTCTTTTTTCCATTTCCAGGAGTGTATTTTCCACCCCAAAACCCTATCAAAACACCGTTTTGTTGTTGTGTGACCAGCATTATTAAGAAATGCAGTTTTAAGCTGAGAAAGAGTTTTGCATCTAATCACTAGGTCAGCTGACCGTGGCGAAGCATCTCCCGACAAATGACTGCTTGTTGTTGTTGTGGTCTTCAGTCCAGAGACTGGTTTTATGCAGCTCTCATGCTACTCTATCCCGTGCAAGCTTCTTCATCTCCAAGTATCTACTGCAACCTACAACCTTCTGAATATGCTTAGTGTATTCATCTCTTTATATTCCTCTACGATTATTACCCTCCAAGCTGCCCTCCAATACTAATGTGGTGATCCCTTGACGCCTCAGAACATGTCCTACCAACCGATCCCTTCTTCTAGTCAAGTTGTGCCACAAATTCCTCATCTTCCCAATTCTATTCAGTACCTGCTCATTAGTAACGAGATCTATCAATCTAATCTTCAGCATTCTTCTGTAGCACCACATTTCGAAAGACTCTTTTTTCTTCTTGTCTAAATTATTTATCGTCCATGTTTCACATTCGTACGTGGCTACACACCATACGGATACTTTGAGGAAAGACTTCCTGATACTTAAATTTATACTCGATGTTAACAAATTTCTCTTCTTCTGAAACGCTTTCCTTACTATTGCAGGTCTGCATTTTATACCGTCTCCACTTCAAACCATCATCAATTATTTTACTCCTCAAATAGCAAAACTCGTCTACTCATTAGCCCATAAGTAATGATTTTATCATTTTCTAATCTAATTTCCTTAGCATCACCTAATTTAATTCGACTACATTAAATTATCCGCCTTTTGATTTTGTTATATCCTTTCAAGACACTGTCCATCCCGTTCAGCTGCTCTTCCTGGTCATTTGCTGCCTCTGACAGAATTACAATGTCATCGGCAAACCTCAAAGTTTATATTTCTTCTCCAAGGATTTTAATTCCTACTCCAAATTTTTCTTTTGTTTTCTTTACTGCTTGCTCAATGTACAGATTGAATAACATGGGGAATAGGCTACAACCCTGTCTCACTCCCTTCCCAGCCACTGCTTCCCTTTCATAACCCTTGACTCTTATAATTGCCATCTGCTTTGTGTACAAATTGTAAATAGCCTTTCAGTCCCTGTATTTGACCCCTGCCAACTTCAGAGTTTGAAATAGAGTATTCCAGTCAACATTATCAAAAGCTATCCCTATGTCTACAAATGCTAGAAACGTAGGTTTGATTTTCCTTAATCTATCTTCTAAGATAAGTCGTAGGGTCAGTATTGCCTCACTTGTTCCAATCTTCCTACGGAATCCAAACTGATCTTCCCCGAGGTCGGGTTATACCAGTTTATCCATTCGTCTGTAAAGAATTCGTGTTGGTATTACTGCAGCCGTGACTTATTAAACTGACAGTTCGGTAATTTTGAGGCTTGTCAACACCTGTTTTCCTTGGGATTGGAATTATTATATTCTTCTTGAAGTCTGAGGGTATTTCGCATGTCTCACACATCCTGCTCACCAGATGATAGAGTTTTGTCAGGGCTGGCTCTCTCATGGGTATGAGTAGTTCTAATGGAATGTTGTCTACTCCCGGGGCCTTGTTTCGACTTAGGTCTTTCAGTGCTCTGTCAAATCCTTCACGCAGTATCATATCTCCCATTTCAACTTCATCTACGTCCTCTTCCATTTCCATAATATTAAACTCAAGTACATCGCCCCTGTATAAACCCTCTATCTACTCTTCCCACTTTTTGCCGTCGATTTTTGCTTCGAACTGGTTTTCCATCTCGGCTCTTGATATTCATACAGGTGGTTCTCTTTTCTCCAAAGGTCTCTTTAATTTTCCTGTAGGCATTAACTATCTTACCCCTAGTGATTTGTGCCTCTACATCCTTACATTTGTCCTCTAGCAATCTCTGCTTAGCCATTTTGCACTTCCTATCGACCTCATTTTTCAGACGTTTGTATTCCTTTTTGACTGCTTCATTTACTGAATTTTTATATTTTCTCCTTTCAGCAATTAAATTTCTACTAGCCCTCATCTTTTTACCTACTTGATCGTCTGATGCCTTCACTATTTCGTTCTTCTTCTGCTGCATTTCTTTCCCCCGTTCTTGTCAATCGTTCTCTAATGTCTCTCTGAAACTCTCTACAACCTCTGGTTCTTTCAGTTTATCCAGGTCTCATCTCCTTAAATTCCCACCTTTTTGCAGTTTCTTCAGTTTTAATATACAGTTCTTAACCAATAGCTTGTGGTCAGAGTCCACATCTGGCCCTGGAAATGTCTTACAGTTTAAAATCTGGTTCCTAAATCTCTGTCTTACCATTATGTAATCTATCTGGAGCCATGCAGTGTCTCCAGGTCTCTTCCACATATTGAACCTTCTTTCATGATTCTTAAACCAAGTATCGCCTGTGTTTAAGTTACGGTGTGTGTAGAATTGTACCAGGCAGCTTCCGCTTTTATTCCTTATCCCCGTTCCATATTCACCTACTAATTTTCCTTCTCTTCCTTTTCCTACTATCGAATTTCAGTCCCACATGACTATTAAATTTTCATCTCCCTTCACTAATTTCTTTTATCTCATCATACATTTCTTCAGTCTCTTCGTCATCTGCGGAGCTAGTTGGTTTATAAACTTGTACTACTGTGGTAGGCGTGGGCTTCGTGTCTCTTGGCAACAATAATGTGTTCACTATGCTGTTCGTAGTTGCTTACCCGCACTCCTATTTTTTATTCATTATCAAACCTACTCCTGCATTACACCTATTTGATTATTTGTTTGTCTGGGTCAAATTGATGTGATCCGATGAAAGTGGCGTCAACTGAAGCAACATGCTGTACAATAATATTACTAGGAGTTCCAGAGGTTACTCAATTTTCTGTGTTAGTAATACTAGTACTTAGTTCTACTTCTACTGATTCACTCTCTCAGAACATCTTTTATCCACATCCTCACATAATTTCACACAATTAGATTTTACTTTCTTAATATCATTGTGACAAGCATATACTTTAGTAGTTACTTCTTCAAATCGATTAGAGGAAAGATTGGATTCGTTGGCTATTGTTTCTGACAACCTCTCTTCCTTAAGTTCATTTCCGTCTTTGAATTCTTTGTGAACTTCGCCAATTTCGGTTCTGTAAGTACTGTGAAATTTACTTAGTTGTTGCCCTACATTGACTTGCAGATCCAGGTGTCAGCATTAATTTTAAAATTTAAACTACCCTGTTTTGAGCTAATTTCATCATTTAATGCTGTATTACTATACTCAACCTTACTGCTTAAGTGTTTGCTATTGGGTTCCATCATATTGTTCAGTTCTTAATGATACAATTCCGGTTTAGCCAACAGTAATAGCAGTATTTCCGATTCTACTTCCGACAAATGACATTCCGATTTTGGATTTACTACATTGACACAACCATCCTCCTTAACTTCAGTGTCTAATTCTGAGGATTCATAGTCAGAGACTGGTTCCATCTTAACTTTCACATTATTCGTATGATTATTTTCCACTTTTAGTGGCCTATTTTAGCAGCAACTAACAAATACTTTAAATATTCTTGACTGAAAGTAATTGCCTGACCTTGACGAACGATGCCGGCGCGGTGTACCAGCAAACGTGGTGCGACGCGTCGCAACGTAATGCAGGCAGCAGCAGCGCCTTCTTCCAACCCCAGCGCGGTTGGTAGTCGTGATGTAGTGTCTTCTTCACTCTCCTTCCGTCACGATCAATGTTACTGTGGCTAAAGTACACAGTTTGGTTTCCACACTAGTGAGCAAATCTCAGGACTGTTTTCCCAATGGTTTATGCATATTTCACTTTGGTATCTTGTTCGTGCCTACTGAGTTCGTTGCTTTGTACCGATGACTTTCACTGATAAATTTCCCGGCCGATGTGGGGCGGCGAGTTAATTAGGAAGCTATATCGCTTCGCTGTCTTTTTACAAGAGCCTGTAAACTATTTTTGCGGTCAGCCAGAAAGCGATGGAGCACATACTGACCACAGTTCCCAGACTTCTAGTCCACATTCTTCATGTGCTCACTGATAGAAATGTTTCTACTATCTATTTACTCAACGGGATCAGGAACTCTGATTGTAAATTAAAATTTTAGAGTTCTTCATGATTCACATATTCAATAAAATTTCACACGTGCAACATAATAATATTCCTAACAATAATAATATTAATGACGTCTCAATCACAAACAACACTATGAGAATTTCGGAGGTGACCTCTACGGTATGTTCCAATTAATGGTCGTTCGCACTAACTACTAATCACCAAAGTGAATTGCTCGCCACAAAAGTGGAAAATAATCTCACCACTCACCACGTGGTTTGGTTAACGTTACGGGTGACACACAAATAGTTACTTCCGTGGAATCTAAGCGATCCAGGACTGTACAGTTCTCGCGAGTTCACTTCCTATTTGTACTGAAGAAATGCGTGTAGTTGCAGCCTGGCTGTGACGTCATCCGAGGCAGCGCGTAAGTTTGCGTTTGACTGACGCGGACAGGGTGATAGCTCGGTGCAAAGTGTGAATTCTGCAAAATTTTAACGTTCCAGGACGGTGTATAGTCCTCTCAGTACCGGAAACATGTATTTGGTAGCAGCCTGGCTGTGACGTCTTCCGAGTCACAGCGAGTGCCGGAGTTTGACTGACGCGGACATATTGATAGGTTGGTGTGAAGTGTGTCTTCCTATCTCTGGCCTATTTATGTATGGGTGCGATGGACGGCCAATCGGAACACATCCCGTCATCTGCTCTAAGCCGAGGTAGCCGCATCAAAATGTCCGCTTTCTCCGACACATATTATTTTATAACATTGTTGTGTATCAGTTTACAATCATCGTAATTTTTATATGAGTGGAGTTAAATTGGCTTTAATTAGAGAAAAAGTTTTAGCTCGACTGCATTTAATCTTTACCTGCTAGAATTTTTAGAACGGAACCGACAGCAGAACGTGATCGATTGTTATTTAAAATTAAGATCTTGAAACTTGTTATAGCTTTACTATTTAATGGGTGTACTGTAATCAGAAATTTCTATCATTAATATGAATGATACTTAATCTGTTACAAATAAGTACGTTTTTGTTCCCGATTTGGTTTCATGTAAATACTTGAAAAGTATTAGAGGTAGCTTCATGGGGCCACATCGTTAATGTTTTTATATGAAACTGAAGCTTCATACCAATTTTCATATTTCTGAGTCTAATATTTAGGGCCTTTAATTTTTTGTTAAAGCACCGATTTTGACCAAAATGTTGCTCTGATCAATTTGAGGCTCGTAACAGTTGATTTTGACATACATTTGCATATTCTCAACAATTTTTGGCTTTCTAGATTTATTATTTAGCGCCTATGTCTTTTGTTTAAAACGATGTGTTTAGGGAAACAGATTGATCTGATCACTTTGAGATTTAACAGTTTTAAAGTTAATGTACTGAAACATATGTTTACGAAGTTTGGAGAACTTAATTTAATTTGAACCGTAGATTATGGCGCGATAATTTGCATGCTACGCACAGGTGCCTTAAGATGACGTGGCGCTAGTCCCGGCACACTCGCTCGCCTCTGTACCTCTCAAATGATACATCGTTTGTTTCGCCTCAAATGAATCAACAAAATCTCGGGTTGCGGACACTACATTGCCACAAGGGGCTCAATGAAATGTGAACAAACGAAAGTGGCAAGCGAAACGTTTTCGTTCCTGCATTGTGTTCTAAAAGAGCCTGTTGAAATATGAGTGGTCAAGGGAATGATAAATAGACTGTGGTAGCACTCCCAGTAAAGTGTTGAATCCAGCACTTAGCCAACGGAATGCGACAAATGAATATGTCTTCATCTGAATGGAAAGACGATTAGCTGCGTCATCTGCTGTTACGTTTTACAATAGTGTCTCACTGTATTCTTGGGGAATCCGTCTTCTGTTGTTTCAAGCCAGTTTTCACTGTTTCAAGTAGAACTGTGTTTGAGCACGACTCGAACTGCTGGAACACTTTACAGCACATTTCGGGAAATCTCGTGTTCGTTCCATCTTTTGATCAGCCCGCCATCTAGTGCTACGTCGTTCGTACTATATCCACGACCTGCCTTAGTGTCTGTATGGCTTTCAGAATTTTATTAATAAAAACATCTGTGAAACACTTACTAGAATATCTTGTTGGCTACATATTACATGCAACAACGGCAACTCATTAATAATTAAGGTTTTACAATCATGTTTCTGCCCAAATCTCGAACTTTCACTCTCCCCACGATGTATTAATGTTTGATGGTATTATTTCCAAGATGGTTATAGCCGCTGTAAGTTATTATCGTGATAGTAATTACAGTCAGATTATCATGATATAATTAATTTTCTACATTGTGACATCTGAACGTAGAAATTTGAAGTAAATCAGCCAAGAACATTGGACGAGATGTTTGACAAAACCTTTCTCCTTTATATATTTTGTATATGTGTATTTATATATTGTGTACATTAAAAAAAATATGTAGCCTATCTCCACCCAAATGTTATTTACGGGTTCGTGTAGAAACTCTAAATATATCGGCCAAGAACGTTTAGAGATTTTTGATAATTTTTTATGTCATACATACACATGTGTTTCACGTCAAATTAGGAAATCTTATGCAGACTGTGACATTCCACTTGTTTTGAAGGTATAGTGGGCAATATTTCATCAAGATAGGAATAAAACTATAAATTTGAATGACTTACAAACAAACAAACAAGGGACACACTTCTTTATTTATACAGATTTGCCAGATTATTCTTATAAGAGACGGGAAATTCTTGCCAGTACAAAACTGGATGAGCTGTTTTTATTTGTTATCAAAGTTCAAATATAGTCCAGTTGAACAGAACAAGGAAATAACGGTTAACAAAATCATAGTTAACTATTTTCTCTGTGAGCCTCTATGTTCGCTCTGACAAATATGTTTGTACAAACTGAAAATGAACTAACTCAGACCAGGAATAATGGCCCATGATGAACCTTGCGGAACCTCCATTGTAGTTTTCTCTTATGCATATGACATGACCTCCCTCTTAGTAGTATCAAAATATTTTGTGTAGCATTCTGCATACTGTTTCTTAAAAATGATGTAAACTAGGCATCTGCTGAATATATCTAAGAGAAATGTAACTTCTCTAAATGGTTCACTACGACATACAATTAAATGTGTTTGCGAAGTTCTAGTTCCTGATATTCAATCTTATAAAATTATTATGTGCTTAGAAGTGTGAATTAGTCCTTTTGAACTCCCAGTTGCGATTTTGCGATGTTTCGAATTAACAGTGTAGAATGTATTACCTTCTTCAAAGAGTTTTGAAATGGGGTGTGATTGTCCAGTAGCTACTGGAATGACTTTCATGCAGAGACCTAATAATAGCATGTTTTCATGTGCCTGAGAACATATCCTGCATTAACGATGTGATTCTTGGGGCATGAGGTGCATATGGCTAAGGAAAGTACGTATAATAGGAACTTCCTGGCAGATTTAAACTTTGGGCTGAACCATTATTCGACCATGCGGAGTTTGTCTTTCGTCAGCTTGAGCTCGACCGGATGAGCTACTCAAGTACGACTAACGAGCCGTCCTCCACCAGTAGCTCGTCTCCAACCTCCAACACTTCACATCACTTTTTGTGAATAATGGGAAAGAAAGTGAGTTGGATACCTCACGACTGTCACAGTACAGCACCAAGAGCCAGGAAAGTCCCCATTTCTTATAAATGCGCTAAATGTCTGCCTGTGATTCCATCATAAGCATAAGCAGCATGTTATAAACCATGATAATTAAAATCATGCCAACTGTAACGAAAATGATTCAGAGATATGTAAAAGTACCTAATCCTGAGTTTGACCTTAACGAGAATAATAGCTTCCACGAAAATCTATGTTCTTCCAAAAGATTAGAAGCCTGAATTTAAAAGCTAAAGGATTGAAATTTTAGTAATAGATGCATATACAATGCGGAGCCAAGGTAATTGGTGCACCTGCCTAATATCCGCGAGTACGAAGAAGCGCCACAGCACGACGTGGCATGGACTCGACTAACGTCTGAAGTAGTGCTGGACGGAATTGACACCATGAATCCGGCAGGGCTGTCCAGAAATCCGTATGAGTACGAGGGGGTGAGATCTCTTCTGAACAGTATGTTGCAAGCATCCTGTATATGCTCAATAACGTTCATGTCTGAGAAGTTTGATGGAGAGCGGAAGTGTTCCTGGAGCCACCCTGTAGAAATTCTGGACGTGTCGAGTGTCGCATTGTCCTGCAGGAATTGCCCAAGTCCGTGGGCATGCACAATGAACATGAAAGGATTCAGGTGATCAGACAGGGTGCTTACGTACGTGTCACCTGTCAGAGTCGTATCTAGACATATCAGGGGTCCCATATCACTCCATCTGCACACGACCCATATCATTACAGACCCTCCACCAGCTTGAACAGTCCCCTGCTGACTTGTAGAGTCCATGGATTCATGAATTTGTTCCATACCCGTATATGTCTGTCCACTCGATACAATTTGAAACGAGACTCGTCCTACCAAGAAACGTGTTTCTCAGTCATCAAGGGTACACGAGAGCCCATATTGACGATGTTTCGTTGAATTGTTCGCGCGATGATGTTTATTGATGGTCCAGCATTGAAATCTGCAGCAATGTGTGGAAGGGTTGCACTTCTGTCATGATGAACGATTCTCTTCAGTCGTCATTGGTCCCGTTCTTGCAGGATCTTTTTCCGGCCGCAGCGATGTCGGAGATTTGATCTTTTACCGGATTCCTGGTATTGCGACGCATAAGTACGAAAAGTAAATAACGGCGCCTGAATTGATGCCGTGTTTTTTGACTTCCAGAAGGCGTTCGATTCAGTTCCCACTTCCACCTTATAACAAAGCACCAGCTCAACGTACATCAGGCCAGCCTTGAAATATAATTCAGTATATTGTTACCAGTACAAAGTCGACGTAAGTAAAATTTGCTTTTGGCGTAAACCAAGGATGCGTCAGAGAACAACATGGCGTAAGTTACTGTATGCAAAGACGGAGGAGACTAGCACAACAATCCTCGCTGCTATTTGCTACACCCAAAATATATATTGCCCCTATTATAGGCTTAATTGAACGTAATTGTATCTCTAAGCGACATAGGTTCCATTTCCTGACGTAGATATTAATAAGAGAGAGTAAGCCAGTAACGACACTCCAACCAAAGCTCCTCAGGCTGTAGTAACAGTTTATGACCAAATAAGCTGAAACTGTCGCCGGTTCAGATCGGGTAAAATAATCTAAGAACAATAATCTATAGCTTTCATATTTCTGAAATCAAACATACTATCAACATTTTTACGTTCAGAATGCAAGACTGAGATGCAGTCAGACTAGGGGAATCAATTATTAACCACCACCAAAAGTTGCCGCAATAAAGTGACAAATTTTTCTATGCTATAACGTTTACTAGCTGATCGATTTGATAAACATAATGTTCTTTAATGAAAATACATTGATTTCGGAACCACATAGATGGGGACGCTAAAAATTGCTATAGCATTCAACTACACCTTTGTAAGAAGTTTTACTACACACAGACATAATTAATACAAAAACTGTACTCTTAAAGGACACACAATTAATTACCGACCCAGATGGAGTCTAGAGCAATACGTACAGTAAATAAAACACTTCTACTGATTTGCACAGTGTCTAGAACATGTGGATCCTAAAACTGCTATGATATTCGGCACACTCTTTAAAGTACTTCTGAGATTCGAAATTGTATGACACATAAAATAGACTTCGTAATACATATTTAACCAAGAAAAATCAGATTTAAACCATGTATTTTCTGCAGTTGCTTGACTTCTCGATCACATAGAATAATTTTGTCACTGCATTATCACTCAGACTGCAAGAACAATTTCGCTTAAGATTTTTAAAGACGTTAGCAGTTAACGAAACAGAGTTCACTAAGGCGATTACTTGGAAATGTTCGTTGGCTAGGAACGGGCCGCCAACATATGTAACATGGCGTAGGGCAATGATATTCTACCAACAGACGTACTTATGATTCATAAATCTGTTAAATAAAGACAATATAATAACTGATGCATGCATTAGTACTGTCGTAATAATTCACCACATTGTCTGGAGGTTTCGAATAGATAAGCAACCGTGGAAACGGCGCTGGATAGTAGGGCTTTATTACACAACAGTGGCTTTCCATATAGTTTACATTGTAAAAGTGAAAGTAGCCCTGTTACTTTTTCACGACTTAACCGCTGAACCGATTTGATGAGATTTGTATGAAGACAGCTTGACTCTAAGGAAGAACGTTAGGTTCTGAACAAAGCTGCTTTAGAAAATGTGTACAACAAAATGTTAACTGATTTGAAGAGTATTGTGCGAACTAGCTAATAATAACCCGCTTCGCTGCGGTTTTACTTTTGAGTCAATAGTTATATAAATGTAATAATGGACAAAAACCTGCCGGTGATCGTAGAAGTCAAAATTATTAATCGCCCTAGATTTTCAACATTTGCATCATTGGCTATCGCATACCGTAAATGAAACGTATTCATCCGTTCGCAAATTTGTTTGGTTTTGACAAAGGTGGAGTAATCTTTCTGACTGTTTTTGCATGCATGTCGACAATAAACTGCTAAGACAACTGTCGACAAGTAAGTATATGACTTTATTCGCTTTGTCGGTCCATTATACGATATGCATAAAACATTCTCGGAGTGACTTTATTATTTTTTGGACCACCTGATTTCCAATCCGCTTGGTGCGTACTGAAATGACAACCATCTTCACCTTGCCAAAAACTTACTGAGTATTGTAAGGCATCATAAGCCCGATTTATTTTAGCAATACTCTGCACTATACTGCTCCTTCGCTGTATCACAATATCACGATAATTGATTTCATTGTCCCCAATTACTACGACGGACTGAGCTGCAGTGAATGTCTTTAATGCTCGCCTGTTCGTGTGTTATCAGTTTGAATTATTATTTTGCAGTGTTCTGCCACCATTTTTTCGATCTGATTATTAAACGTTCCTACCAATTCATTATTTTTATGCGGGAAACATTGTAGATCCAGAATTACATCTCGATGCAATCTGGAAATGGTAACAATTATCCAGTTTTGTGGTACACTTGTCCTTGGGTTCTAAACACCGTATTAAATACTTCCTCCTCGGTTATTGCTGTTACTACAAATGATGTCAGTTGAAAGTATCTGTTATAGCCTCGTATTTTTTTCCAAAAAATCCATCGATATCAGTGTTTTGTCTTTCGTATATTCAAAGGTCTTAGTGGTGGCAATAATATTTGAGCAGCATGTACTTGGTGTTTCGCCTTTGAATTTTTTCGCCTTGCAATATTTACATAGTCTACCTTTTCTCCGGATTGCTGCACTTGGATATTCATTATATTTTATAGTTGTATAGAACCCAGTACGTTTTCCTCGATGGTGAGTGTTCATCGGAGGTCAGGGTATCATCTGGAGTGCCCCAGGGAAGTGTGGTAGGTCCGCTGTTGTTTTACATCTACATAAATGATCTTTTGGGTAGGGTGAATAGCAATGTGCGGTTGTTTGCTGATGATGCTGTGGCGTACGGGAAGGTGTCGCCGATGAGTGATTGTAGGACCATACAGGATGACTTGGACAGGATTTGTGATTGGTGTAAAGAATGCCAACTAACTCTAAATATAGATAAATGTAAATTAATGCAGATGAATAGGAAAAAGAATCCTGTAATGTTTGAATACTCCATTAGTAGCGTAGCGCTTGACACAGTCACGTCGATTAAATATTTGGGCGTAACATTGCAGAGCGATATGAAGTGGGACAAGCATGTAATGGCAGCTGTGGGGAAGGCGGATAGTCGTCTTCGGTTCATTGGTAGAATTTTGGGAAGATGTGGTTCACTGTAAAGGAGACCGCTTATAAAACACTAATACGACCTATTCTTGAGTACTGCTCGAGCGTTTGGGATCCCTATCAGGTCGGACTGAGGGAGGACGTATAAGAAATTCAGAGGCGGGCTGCTGGATTTGTTACTGGTAGCTTTGATCATCACGCGAGTGTTACGGAAATGCTTCAGGAACTCGGGTGGGAGTCTCTGGAGGAAAGGAAGCGTTCTTTTCGTGAATCGCTACTGAGGAAATTTAGAGAACCAGCGTTTGAGGCTGACTGCAGTACAGTTTTACTGCCGCCAACTTATATTTCGCGGAAAGACCACAAATATAAGATAGATTAGGGCTCGTACAGAGGCATATAGGCAGTCATTTTTCCCTCATTCTGTTTGGGAGTGGAACAGGGAGAGAAGATGCTAGTTGTGTTACGAGGCACCCTCCGCCACGCACCGTATGATGGATTGCGGAGTATGTATGTAGATGTATCGTAATAAAATGACTCATTTGTAAGATAGTGACGTCCTTGCCTCCTCGTAAATGCAGCATTTGAAGATGTCTTCAATGATCGTGCCGCGACTTGATTTCCTATGGAAAGATTATTTATTACTTCTGTGTCCTGTTAATCATTTTTTTGCTATCCGATCTTTTTCCTGTTTTTCTATGCGACTGATTTCATCCCAGATCTGTGTTGCGAATATTTTGACGTTGGTCTCCCGTTAGATAGATTACTTGTTTTCGCTGAGAATTTTGTCTTAATATTGCTAGACGGGGTTCCCTTTATTTATCGGTTTCGTTGTTCGGCGCCGTCTTTTGTCTTTTCAACATTATACGAGGTCGCAAAAAGATGATTTTATGTTTCGGCATTTTGTTCCGATATGTTTTCAATTTCTTTATTATTACACATAGATGTTAATTACTCTTCCTTTAAATGTTGAACTGGATCTCAGTCATAGCCTTCGCTAGCAGTTTTTACTTTTTATCCTTTTTTCCTGCACTTATCATAGAGAATATTGAGACGCGTTAAGCAGAGAATACACCACGGAGTTTGTGTTGGCAGCACCGAATCTTAATTGCGTTAACATTACAATTTTTGACATTCACACCCACCGACTTCCATCCAACGCGACCAAAATACCATAGTGCACAATGCGAGACAATTACCATGCATAAATGCCGATGGTCTGCAGTGAACACTTTTGGCTACAAAGTGAAACATATGGAAATACATCGTTTATACAAGGTGGTCCAAGTGACCAGGCCAAATATCTCACGAAATAAGCATCAGACGAAAAAACTACAAAGGACGTAACTCGTCTAGCTTTGCGATAGACGCCGCTGTAATAGTCACAAACGTATCAGTACGTGGTATCACGTAAAATTCCGCCAGTGCGGACGGTATTTGCTTCAAACATATGGCTCACAATATTAGACGAATAGCTGGTAACAGGTAGCTTCTTAAAATTAAAATACAGAAAGCGAAAATAGTGTTCCAACTAAAACATTCGTATTTCTTTACGTACTACACGAATATGTAATAATAAATGGGGGTTTCTATTTTTTAAAAAACGCAGTTGATATCCATTTGACTTATGGCAGCGCCATCTAGCGGGCCAACCATAGCGCCATCTGGTTTCCCCCTTCAAGCTAGACAAGTCTCGTTCTTTGTAGTTTTCTCGTTTGACGCTTTTATTTCCTGAGATATTTGACCCTGTCACGATCAATGGACCACCCTGTATATGCTGCTCAAGGAAAATATTTACTTCGTTGATATTTTCTACGTACATAATGTGTTCAATCCTAAACCAATCCTCATCATAGTTAATACATATTTCCATACTAATAATATTAAGCCGGAAAGGTACTCTATCTGGTACATTAAAAAGAAAAAAAAAATCGACACCTAAGATGGTGAAGTGGGAAACTCACCGTCTTCCTTTTAACATCAGTGGATATAATGTTAAAGATTTATTGCATGATGTACACATTATTTAATGATATGTAGCTACTACAATTGCTTAATGCAGAGATGCGCTTTCCTGTCGATGTCCCTTCACTCACATTCCTTGTTATTGACGCTGTGTGTGATATGTCTGTGTTACTCAGACTGACAGGCACGTGGGGACAGCTGATGTTTTTCCACATGCAACAGCTGACTTAATTACCGTCGCCCTTTACAACAAAACTACTGATATGCGAGCGTAGCTGTGGGCAACGGATAGATTGTTCTATAAAATCTCTTCTAGGAAATGTGAAAATAGTTTAGGGCATTACAAAATACGCTACATTCCAATCAACAAACATTATTTCCATCCGAGGCTCACTTACGATGATTATAAATAATTTTCACTTCAACTTGTGTACACTTCAAGGGCTGGCCCTAGCTTCATGTTTATTGTACTGTTCGTGCGCTTACCCTACGTCCTTCAACGTTTTTCTGTGCCGCGTTTACAGCTCCCTATCCTTCCAAATGTCCTAACAGTTACACTTCTATGATTTCTCATACGCGAACAACAGAACTTACCCAAAATGTTACTTCCACTCAAGACACAGAAGGAAATAAATTTGATAATAACGATCAGTAAAATAAGTAGACAAATCTGAAAGCATACAAAGAAAATCATAATAGATACGTATTTACATAAGTAGTACAAAAGAGTGGTGTGGTAACGGCTGCAGTATAAAGCATTGGTATTACAACAGGGCCGTTATTTTTCGCAGCATGTATAAATAAATACTCAATGGATGTAGTCGGAAGATCCAAATGACTATTCGCAGGTGGCGCTGTTCTACACAGGGTACTACAGTGGCTATAAATTTTGAGGAATTCAGATAGAACTGCGTGCACTGAGGCTTGGTAAATGAAGTGGCAGTTGATTTTCAAGATAAGCAGTTATAAGGTATTGCACATAAAAGATGGACGGCATTCGAGTATCTATATCACTAAACGGTCAGCTGGACACAATGTCGTAGCTGTAGGTTGCCTATCTAACCACTTTCATGAGCAAACAAAAAAATGTGATTTTCAGTATTTCACACAACTAGTGAGTAATTCAAAGAAATTAAAATGTTGTCATAATCTACTGATTAGGAGGTATAATCTTATGTTAAATGCTTAACACAGTAAGCCAAATAGTAAAGTAAGAAACTGTGCCTTGAGACAACGCAACTCACAAGGTCCATATTGCTTAGAGTGTGTTCGTCCAGTATCTGAGAATGAAAGTACTTGACGACTTGTGGTCCCGGCTGAGGTTCGAATCCTCCCTCGGGATAGGGTGTGTGTGTTTGTCCTTAGGATAATTTAGGTTAAGTAGTGTGTAAGCTTCGGGACTGATGACCTTACAAGGGAACCTCCCCATGGCACTCCCCTCAGATTTAGTTATAAGTTGGCACAGTGGATAGGTCTTGAAGAACTGAACACAGATCAATCGCGAAAACAGGAAGAAGTTGTGTGGAACTATGAAAAAAATAAGCAAAATATACATACTGAGTAGTCCATGCGCAAGATATGCAACATCTCGGATATCGTGGATTTTCAGACAATTAATGTCTGTCCGTCCGATGCGAGGTAACTGCGTAGTATGGGGACGCTACACCTAAACAAACATCTAAACACATATATTCCTGTCATGTGACGCACATGCCGTCACCAGTGTCGTATAGAATATATCAGACGTGTTTTCCTGTGGAGGAATCTGTTGACCTATGACCTTGCGATCAAATGTTTTCGGTTCCCATTGGATAGGCACGTCCTTTCGTCTACTAATCGCACGGTTTTGCGGTGCGGTCGCAAAACAGAAACACTAAACTTATTACAGTGAACAGAGACGTCAATGAACGTACGGACAGATCATAACTATGGGAAAATAAAGAAAGTAAACTTTTTACTCGAGGGAGGACTTGAACCAAGGACGTCTCGTTCCGCAATTGCTCACGCTAACCACGGGACCATGGCGCTCCTCAACTCACATTATCCTTGATGTTGCCTATCTTGCGCATGGACTACTCAGTTTGTATATTTTGCTTATTTTTTTCATAGTTCCACACAACTTCTTCCTGTTTTCTCGATTGATCTGTGTTCAGTATTTCAAGGCCTATCCACTATGCCAACTTATAACTAAATCTGAGGGGAGTGCGATGGGAAGGTTCCCTTGTTAGCAGTTAAGTCCGATAAGATTTTACACACATTTGAACATTTTTGATGACTTGCAGGAAACTTTACAAGGGAATTTCAAATCTTCTCAAACTTATTCTGAGTTATAGGCCCACGAACTTATGAAAGCAAAACAGTTTATCGTTGTGGAAGTTCGATTCTTTAATTACTAGGAGGAAGGGGTTAGAGAGCGACTGTTTGGGTATAAAAACCCTGTGAACAGTAACAGTCGCAAAATGTCTAGCAGAATTATTGTGCAACAATATAAAATCTAAAGACATAAAATTATTATGGGACCAGTAGATTCCAGACGGATGTTCGTTGTTTCATGGAGTGTTTTACAGTTTAATTTTTCAAAGCGTATGCTTGAAGAATAGTCCATAAAAATGTCACACACTCCCGTAAACGAATTGAGAATTATGGGAAAACCACAGAACTTTCTTACGCAATTTACTGACATAGTATGCTTTTCTCGCACACGATTTGCTAATGTTACCACAAGTACGCAAGCCAAGTTCTATACGATGGCTTGCCGAGTTTGTACGCAGATCCAGAAAGTGCGGGACAGCTTCTGAGTTGATGTCTTTTTTTTCTCTTCGCAGATGGCCCCTCTCTGGGTCCGGATCCTCTGTCCCTGCAGGTCTGGGGCAGAAGAGGACGAAGAGTGGCGCTGCGAGGAGGTGAGTGGTCGTCTGCAAGTCAGTCTCCTCTAGATGCACGTGGGTGTAAGGCGCCACAGTAATGCTTAGGCATATCCAGATTTCGTTTATTGCACCCACTGGTTATTACATTCTACTACAGCTTAGTATCAGATATAAGACGTACTGGACTTTGCAAAGCTTCATTGCTGGCTCGCATTTGCGGACAGTGTGCACCACAGACTTACTGCTAACCGCGTAACGTGTATGTAGCGTAACAGGGTGTTTCTTGTTTTTCAAATTCGGCTTTCTTCTTTCTTGCTACCTCATGTTTACCTCTATCGCTGAAAAAAATTAGTTATGTTTGAGTTGGGCGTAATAAGAAAAGGAATAGGTGTGCCACTGGAGCCCAAAATTTGAAATTAATCAGTACATTGCACAATCATCTGATATTTATATCTTACGAATTTGGTTTGGTTGTGGACAGTTAGTTAATAACTTATACTTTCAACTTAATGATTAATATTGCTGTACAAAGTTTAAAAATACAGTATATACGGTCCATTCACGTTAACTTCACCGCCGCCTTTGTCTTCCATCGACGTGCAGCAACGGCTCACAGACGACAGATGGCAGCACTAGCAGTGAAGGGTATACAGGGTGGTCCATTGATCTTGTCTGGGCCAAATATCTCACGAAATAAGCGTCAAACGAAAAAAATTACAAAGTACGAAACTTGTCTAGCTTAAAGTGGGAAACCAGATGGCGCTATGGTTGGCCCGCTAGATGGCGCTGCCATAGGTCAAACGAATATCAACTGCGTTTTTTTAAAGAGGAACCCCCATTTCTATTACATATTCATGTAGTACATAAGGAAATATGAGTGTTTTAGTTGGACCACTGTTTTCGTTTTGTGATAGATGGCGCTGTAATAGTCACAAACATATGGCTCGCAATTTTAGAAGAACACTTCGTAACGTGTAGGCTTTTTAAACTAAAATACATAACGTAGGTACGTTTGAACATTTTATTTCGGTTGTTCCAATGTGATACATGTACCTTTGGGAACTTATCATTTCTGACAACGAATGCTGTTACAGCGTGATTAACTATAAGTACCACATTAATGCAATAAATGCTCAAAATGATGTCCGTCATTCTCAGTGCATTTGGCAATACGTGTAACGACATTCCTCTCAACAACGAGTAGTTCGCACATGCATTGACAATGCGCTGACGCACGTTGTTAGGCGTTGTCGGTGGATCACAATAGCAAATATCCTTCAACTTTCCCCACAGAAAGAAATCCGGAGACGTCAGATCCGGTGAACGTGCGGGCCATGGTATGGTGCTTCGACGACCAATCCACCTGTCATGAAATGTGCTATTCAATACCGCTTCAACTGCACGCGAGCTATGTGCCGGACATCCATCAAGTTGGAAGTATATCGCCATTCTATCATGCAGTGAAACATCTTTTAGTAATATCGGTAGAACATTACGTAGGAAATCAGCATGCATTGCACCATTTAGATTGCCATCGATAAAATGGGGGCCAATTACCCTTCCTCCCATTATGCCGAACCATACATTAACCCGCCAAGGTCTCTGATGTTCCACTTGTCGCAGCCTTTGTGGATTTTCCGTTGCCCAATAGTGCATATTATGCCGGTTTACGTTACCGCTGTTGAGGAATTACCATTCGTCGCTAAATAGAACGCGTGCAAAAAAATCTGTCATCGTCCCGTAATTTCTCTTGTGCCCAGTGGCAGAACTGTACACGACGTTCAAAGTCGTCGCCATGCAATTCCTGGTGCATAGAAATATGCTACGGGTGCAATCGATGTTGATGTAGCATTCTCAACACCGACGTTTTTGAGATTCCCGATTCTCGCGCAGTTTGTCTGCTACTGATGTGCGGACCAGCCGCGACAGCAGCTAAAACACCTACTTGGGCATCATTTGTTGCAGGTCGTGGTTGACGTTTCACATGTGGATGAACACTTCCTGTTTCCTTACATAACGTAACTATACTGCGAACGGTCCGGTCACTTGGATGATGTCGTCCAGGATACCGAGCAGCATATATATAGCACTCGCCCGTTGGGCATTTTTATCAGAATAGCCATAAATCAACACGATATCGACCTTTTCCGCAATTCGTAAACGGTCCATTTTAACACGGGTATTGTATCACGAAGCAAATTCCGTCCGCACTGGCTGAATGTTACGTGATACCACGTACTTATGGTATACGTTTGTGACTATTACAGCACCATGTATCACAAAGCGAAAAAAGTGATCCAACTAAAACATTCATATTTCTTTACGTACTACACGAATATGTAATAAAAATGGGGGTTCCTATTTTTAAAAAAACGCAGTTGATATCCGTTTGACCTATGGCAGCGCCATCTAGCAGGCCAACCATAGCGCCCCTTCAACCTAGACGAGGTTCGTTATTTGTAGTTTTTTCGTTTGATGCTTATTTCGTGATATATTTGGCCCGATCATTATCAATGGACCACCCTGTATAAGCGTCCCCTACTTTGTACCTTTCCCTCGGTGAGGCTTTTAATGATAAACAAAGAAAACGTTGCTCAAATCACATATCCAAATGTCTACACATGTTAGCGGTTACATAACATCCACTGGTGGGCATCAAATCTGCTCTTCACTTTAAGAGCTACACATTATAATCAAAATATTGAAGGGTTTATATTAATGGCCATGGAAGAGTCTGGCCCCACATGCAAGAAGGAATCTTCAACAAGTCATGCTATTGGGCAAACGTCCGTAGAAAATGTTCACCTACCGTCTCAGATACGACAGCCATATAAATAACATCATGGTGGACCCTGTCGGCTATTGTTATAACGTTATATCCCATGGGTTGACTTTATACTCCGTTCTACTATAAGAGAAGTGGGATCAGAAATTAGAGCCCAAGCAATGAAAAGAAGAAGACTGCTTAAACTGTACATGGCAACATGCCTGCAAGGAATCCCTGTCACATTATACATTGAATAGACGTAAAATAGTGATTCAGATGAACCTATGGAGAGACCTCAATAACAGACACTCCCTGATCAATAACAGAACTACCATTATTGATAGCCTTGCAATCAAAGTAATAATTTGTAAAAGCCATGTACAGGTAATTCGCAACTAATAATGATTGAATTGTTCACAGGCTGTGGAGACTGCTGGGGCAGCTGGAGGGTTGAAGAGCAGCAGATGTCACGAGAATACTACGAAGTCTGATGACGTCATGAAGTACAGAGGACCAGAAGAGAATTCCAGTGGGAGTGGCAGTCTATTGCAAGCAAGTCAACTAGATGAGGAGAGTGTTCTCGCTGCCAGGATAGTGGAGGGCAGTGGTCGAGCAGAAAATTTGGCTGAAGATGGTAGTGTACTGGAAGGAAGTGAACCAGACGAGGAGATTGTTCTCGCTGCCAGTATAGTTGAGGGCAGTGGTGTACAAGAGAATTTCACTGAGGATGGCTGTCTATTGGAAGGAAGTGAACCAGATGACGAGAATTTCATTGAGGATGATAGTGTGTTGGGAGGAAGTGAACCAGATGAGGAGATTGTTCTGGCTGCCAGTGTCGTGGAGGGCAGTGGTCTAACAGAGAATTCCACTGCGGTTGGCAGCGTATTGGGAGGAAGTGAACCAGATGAGGAGATTGTTCTCGCTGCCAGGATAGTGGAGGGCAGTCGTCAAACAGAGAATTGCACTGAAGATGGTAGTGTACTGGAAGGAAGTGAACCAGATGACGAGATTGTTCTCGCTGTCAGTATAGTTGAGGGCAGTGGTGTACAAGAGAATTTCACTGAGGATGGCTGTCTATTGGAAGGAAGTGAACCAGATGAGGAGAATTTCATTGAGAATGGTAGTGTGTTGGGAGGAAGTGAACCAGATGAGGAGATTGTTCTCGCTGCCAGTGTAGAGGAGGGCAGTGGTCTAACAGAGAATTCCACTGTGGTTGGCAGCGTATTGGAAGGAAGTGAACCAGATGAGGAGATTGTTCTCGCTGCCAGGATAGTGGAGGGCAGTGGTCGAACAGAGAATTGCACTGAAGATGGTAGTGTACTGGAAGGAAGTGAACCAAATGAGGAGATTGGTCTCGCTGCCAGTATAGTTGAGGGCAGTGGTGTAAAAGAGAATTTCACTGAGGATGGCTGTCTATTGGAAGGAAGCGAACCAGATGACGAGAATTTCATTGAGAATGGTAGTGTGTTGGGAGGAAGTGAACCAGATGAGGAGATTGTTCTCGCTGCCAGTGTAGAGGAGGGCAGTGGTCTAACAGAGAATTCCACTGTGGTTGGCAGCGTATTGGAAGGAAGTGAACCAGATGAGGAGATTGTTCTCGCTGCCAGGATAGTGGAGGGCAGTGGTCGAACAGAGAATTGCACTGAAGATGGTAGTGTACTGGAAGGAAGTGAACCAAATGAGGAGATTGGTCTCGCTGCCAGTATAGTTGAGGGCAGTGGTGTAAAAGAGAATTTCACTGAGGATGGCTGTCTATTGGAAGGAAGCGAACCAGATGACGAGAATTTCATTGAGGATGGTAGTGTGTTGGGAGGAAGTGAACCAGATGAGGAGATTGTTCTCGCTGCCAGTGTCGTGGAGGGCAGTGGTCTAACAGAGAATTCCACTGCGGTTGGCAGCGTATTGGGAGGAAGTGAACCAGATGAGGAGATTGTTCTCGCTGCCAGGATAGTGGAGGGCAGTCGTCAAACAGAGAATTGCACTGAAGATGGTAGTGTACTGGAAGGAAGTGAACCAGATGACGAGATTGTTCTCGCTGCCAGTATAGTTGAGGGCAGTGGTGTAAAAGAGAATTTCACTGAGGATGGCTGTCTATTGGAAGGAAGTGAACCAGATGAGGAGAATTTCAGTGAGGATGGTAGTGTGTTGGGAGGAAGTGAACCAGATGAGGAGATTGTTCTCGCTGCCAGTGTAGTGGAGGGCAGTGGTCTAACAGAGAATTCCATTGCGGTTGGCAGCGTATTGGAAGCAAGTGAACCAGATGAGGAGATTGTTCTCGCTGCCAGGATAGTGGAGGGCAGTCGTCAAACAGAGAATTGCACTGAAGATGGTAGTGTACTGGAAGGAAGTGATCCAGATGAGGAGACTGTTCTCGCTGCCAGTACAGTTGAGGGCAGTGGTGGAAAAGAGAATGCCAATGTACTGGAAGGAAGTGAACCAGATGAGGAGATTATTCTGACTGCCAGTGTCTTACAGGGCAGCGGGCCAGATGAGTTGACTGCTGAGACTGGCAGCGAGCTACAGGTTAGCGACCCAAACGCGCAGCAGGATCGCGAAATGAAGTCCATTTGGGGGGACAGTAACGCAAAACGAATTCGGATTACTGGCCCACCGGCAAAGGCTGCATTTTCTAAAAAGTAAATGTGAATCTTCTATGCCCTTTACTGTAAAATCCTTTGTTACTTCTATTGAATTTGATACAATAAATTCACCAGTTTAATTCTCATTTTGATATATTACTACTATTTGTTTTGTGGTAAAATCTTATATTTTTAATTATCTTTCTGCTGAAACATCAATATTACATGAAGTTTTTCAGAGTCAGTTCCTTAACACAGGTCAATCTCTATTATTACATTTTTGTACGAGAATAACAAAAACCTTCGAACTTTGTGTTCTGCTCGTGGGATGCCTCAGACAGGAAGAATGGCTACAAGAGGCGAAGAATATCTCGCAGTGCTAAGACAAATGCTAGGCGAAGAACTCATAGAAGCGATTTAATATTACTGTTACAGTGATAACATGTCTGTCTTCTATTCGTTTCTTTGAAAATTACATACCTGGTAGCTGGATGCTACGCCGTTCCTAATGATAACACAAACCATAAGAAGCAGTATTGATGTAGTCATTACATTGTCCTTAAACATTTTCATCGCAAAACAATTTTCCAGCCCCTACTTTCCCATAAAGTTTGTTAAGCATCACACGCATAGTGTAAAGAGTTTACTGTAGTCTTCCTGTTACTTAAGTATTCACAAAAGAGAGAAGGAATGCAATAAACAGAAAATTAATCACATTCAGACACAGTAATTGTTTTCTTGTCACACATGGAAAGTGTATGGTTTCACAGAAGTAAATAGATACTGATGAGGCAAATGTGTGTAGTTATGGCATACCTAACTGAATAACAAATTGAAACAATAGTCCATTACACACATACATTCACTATATATTTGTAACGTAAATAAATATATGCTAATATTCTTTGAACAGCATATAACATTGTAATGTAATCTTAATCAAACGGTTCTAGTAACGGGTATACATGTGTTGAGGAAATGTTACGTACTTCATGGAACATCATCAGATTTTGTTTTAGTTTGTTGACATTTTTCTCATATGGCTTGGAGATTGCATTCTCGGATCATGCACCTCAGATGGGTTGCCTAACTGGTATTCGTGTTGGGTTGGCTCATATCCTGACATTTGCCCATAGCCCACAGGAATTCAACAGTAATTATCGACATGGCATCCCAATCAGGTACCTAGCCCTGTTTTAATCATTCTTGATTACATTTATAGATGTAAGGCACTGACGAAGCCATTGATCTTCAACGACAACGTAATATTCCGTCAGCTGAGTGGTTCGTAGCGAGATTGTGGTCCAGAATCCAAACAGCAAATTACCAATAAATTACGCATCAGACAAACAAAACTGTAAAGCCAGTATTAGACTTATTACTCTACTGGCCATTAAAATTGCTACACCAAGACGAAATGCAGATGATAAACGGGTAGTCATTGGACAAATATATTATACTAGAACTGACATGTGATTACATTTTCACGCAGTTTGGGTGCATAGATCCTGAGAAATTAGTACCCAGAACCACCACCTCTGGCCTTAATAACGGTCTTGATACGCCTGGGCTTGAGTAAAACAGAGCTTGGATGGTGTGTTCAGGTACAGCTGCCCATGCAGCTTCAGCACGATACCACAGTTCATCAAGAGTAGTGACTGGCGTATTGTGACGAGCCAGTTGCTCGGCCACCATTGACCAGACGTTTTCAATTGCTGAGAGATCTGGAGAATGTGCTGGCCAGGGCAGCAGTCGAACATTTTCTGTATCCAGAAAGGCCCGTACAGGACCTGCAACATGCGGTCGTGCATTATCCTGCTGAAACGTAGGGTTTCGCAGGGATCGAATGAAGGGTAGATGTGTGTGTGAAATCTTATGGGACTTAACTGCTAAGGTCATCAGTCCCTAAGTTTACACACTACTTAACACCGGGTGATACGCAGTATGGCGATGACGAATACACGTTTCCAATGTGCGTTCACCGCGATGTCGCCAACACGGACGGGACCATCATGATGCTGTAAACAGAACCTGGATTCATCCGAAAAAATGACGTTGTAGGTGTCGCCACCGGCGCCAACCTTGCGTGAATGCTCTGAAAAGCTAATCATTTGCATATCACAGCATCTTCTTCCTGTCGGCTAAATTTTGTGTCTGTATCACGTCATCTTCATGGTGTAGCAATTTTAGTGGCCAGTAGTGTACATACACTCTTCTTCCGGAAAGACAGCTCATCATTAGTACACAATTGCATGAAGCAGAGTGCATAAATGATACACGTATTTTAGCGGATTCAGATAATTAACTCTTTCTGTTGTAAATAGCTTATTGGTTCAAACACGATCGGTATTGGGCGATTATAAGACCATCTTCAGGTGAACAAGACTGAAATAGAAAAATGGAGGCATTATAATAAGAGATCGTGTAACACTTCATGACTGTTTGGTTATAGTAACAGTGGAAATTCACTGCCCAGCTGAAATGTGAAGTTGATATGGTCGTGTTTGTCAGAATGGAACACGGGTGTCACGCCAGATAATCAACAAAATTACCTAAAGACATGGGTGTCAAAGGAAGAAAGATGGAGGAAAAAACAAACAGAAAAACAACGAATAGTGTAAGAAAGCTGCCGGCCGGGGTGACCGAGCGTCTCTAGGCACTACAGTCTGGATCCGCGCGACCGCTACGGTCGCAGGTTCGAATCCTGCCTCGGGCATGGAAGTGTGTGATGTCCTTAGGTTAGTTAGGTTTGAGTAGTTCTAAGTTCTAGGAGACTGATGACCTCAGAAGTTAAGTCCCATAGTGCTCAGGGCCATTTAAACCATTTGTAAGATAACTTTCACCGTGTGACGTGTGGCCGCAATACACTGAGCACCAGGCTGCGGGCAGCCAATAGCTGAAAGTGAAGCCGAGATGTGGTGTGATGGGTGTCATGTTATCTAACGGTTTTCTGCTGATGAGCTGCTCTTCTAAAACAGCATCCCATAAAAGTAAAGCAGTTACGTTTTTATCTGTGATTACTCTTACTTGACGTACTTGAGGTGTGCATGGCCCTATTTAATAGCTCAGTGTAGTCATAGGGCCGAAAAGCGCAAATCTGCTTTAATGCGCAACAGCCAATTCGCTTTAAATGATAACCTGTAGCTGTCATCCTGCAGTCAAATACTTTAAAATTGCGAATTAATAAAATACACAGAAATAGAAAATAAAAATTAAATGAATAATTTAATAACAAAGGTTCTATTCTAACGTCTGTAAATGTTGTAGGCAACAGATAATTATGTTGAATAATTTGTATTTAAGAGATCATGCCTGAAACAGAAAGTTGCCCTACTGTGGCAGAACAAGTGGTGTATCATTTGATAGATACAGAGGTGAGAGAGTGTGCCGGGTCTTGCCCCGGTTCAGTGCTACTTGCGCCACGTCACCATAACGCGCCTGTACATACCATACCATACAAGTATAAGCTAATAAAAATTCCAAGCCTTGTCAATATATGCTTCCGTGTATTAAAGTTTTAATTGTTAAACGTCAGAGTGATCAGATGAATATGTTTGTGTAAATACATCGTTTTACATAAAAAACAAATAGCATTAAATAATAAAGCTAGAAAGCTGAAAACTGTTCAGAATGTGCAAATGTATGTCACAATGAACTGTTTGAGTCTCAGCTTGATTGGAGCAAATAGTATATAGAGGGTCTATACACGGGCGATGTACTTGAGGACAATATTATGGAAATGGAAGAGGATGTAGATGAAGATGAAATGGGAGATATGATACTGCGTGAAGAGTTTGACAGAGCACTGAAAGACCTGAGTCGAAACAAGGCCCCCGGAGTAGACAACATTACATTGGAACTACTGACGGCCTTGGGAGAGCCAGTCCTGACAAAACTCTACCATCTGGTGAGCAAGATGTATCAAACAGGCAAAATACCCTCAGACTTCAAGAAGAATATAATAATTCCAATCCCAAAGAAAGCAGGTGTTGACAGATGTGAAAATTACCGAACTATCAGTTTAATAAGTCACAGCTGCAAAATACTAACACGAATTAGAAGTCAGGTCGAAAGACCATTTAATTGGAACTTACCGGAGAGGTCGCCTCTATTTTGAGCTGGTGAATATTTCGTGTACTGTGGTTATGAAATGGACTTAGTTTTTGCATATCTTTGATTTGCGATTTTGCTACCATTCTTGTAACGCTCTCAACGTAACTTTAGTGTATTTGATTAGGATAGATAGTGTCTGTATTTTAACTGAATATCGTAGTGTGGGTGGTGGGTGGATAGTAATTATAACATAAAGCTTCGTCTTCTTTTACGAGAGCCTGAAAATTATTTTTGCGATCAAGCAGAAAGTGATGGAAAACACACTGACCAAAGTTCCCGGTCTACAGGTCCACATTCTTATTGTGCTCACTGAAAGAAATTTTTCTACTCTCTATTTACTCAGTGGGATCAGGAACTATGATTATAAAAGAAAGTTTTGAGTTCTAACTTACATTTGTCACTTTTGGTTTCATATCACTCGCGAATCGGTATTTGTGAGGGTCAACCCCACGACGATCAGGAGGACGTGCTCACTCGTCATACTCCGGTGAATTTTGCCGTTTACAACTCACTCGACCACCATTCTTGCCTGTCTCTCCCGCACCACTTGTCACTCGACACACTCCAGTGCTACTCTGCACTCGACACTCGTCGCACTGCCTCCTGTAGCGCTTGACCATCGACTCCTGTCTACTATCGACCTGGGCGTCGGATACTAGCATCTATGCTTATGGGATCACGGATCCCTTAAATCCCCGCCCTAAAAACCTTCTTTGTAGCCACAGGCGAAAAAGAATAATAGAAAAAAATTATCACATAGCATATAAATGAAAATGAGGGACGTAAGTTCTGGTTCAAATACTGATAATTATATCGTATCACAAATAATACACTATTGACTCCGGTAGCAAACTGCCCCTACAGAAACATCATACAACATGAATCTATCTTAATTAGTACAGCATGGTAAACATTTTTACAAACTTATCTTACATTCAATTACCAAAAATCTTCATTTTAAAATGTTTGTCTGGGCCATAAATTACATATTTGTTACTGGTTAATCTCTTATAACTAGCTACAGCAAAGACAAGAAAACAAACTAGATGAATGCCAGCTACCCCTTTGGTATGCCGTCCTTTCAGCGGGGTTCCTGCTGTCCATACTACTACCATTCTAATATATAACTCACTTGGTGAACACGCATTAAAGTTGGAGAAATTCACAACTTATCCATTTGAGTCCTTAACACAAGCGAAATTGAATATCAAAACAAAATATGGCATTTACACCTTGACTTATGCATTTATTTTACAATCCCTCATAGTTCTACAGATTCAATAATATTAAATGCTCCATTATACCACTAAATATGTGTTCCATAACTATTTGCATCGCCATAACTAATGTGGTCACCCAACGAAACTTTTGAATTACTGACCATTTCATTTTGCCAAACATTTACTGCCATCACTAATTATCAGATGAAAAATACAGTATTTCCTATTATACTGACATTAATCCAAATCTGCTATATGGATATTTATTATTCATTACACAGTGCCAGAATTCTGCTTCTAAAAACTTGATGTAAGTACAACCATACTTGACTTTCATAGCTAATTGGATACATGAATTACTCATTACTCATGAGTTACACTCTCTGTTTTATTCAGCATACTTCAGATAAACATGTATTCCTACAAACAACTTTCAAACAGATGTTGCTCATGTGCTAAACGACATACTTCAATACTTCAAACATCTCATACTCCATACATTTCATTACACATAACTCCCTCAACTTATCAGCAACTTCAACTGCAAATAAATATCTATTGTTATATTATTGGGATTTCCGTCGTATGAAAGCTTTGAGTACCCTTGGAAAGGCATTCATCTATCTGTATATTAAATGATCAACTTATGAGATGAGACGTATTCTTTGAAAGACATTTGTTTTATATAATTTACGTAACTGTAAAGATGCGCACCTAGCGCGGACTCTAATACCTCGACTGCGCAGTCAAAGAAACATTTTTTTAACAGAAGCTGAACTGAACGTACCAATTCGATCTAAATATAAGATGACAGTAAAAACTTTTGTAGATCTTCAGATTTTATCGTACTTCTGCCTGTAATGTGAAAGTGTAAAGAAGGTCGACTTTAAGCTATAAAAGTGAGTGGTATTGCCAGCGTGCATACAACATTATTAATTAATAAAATTCAAGTAATTTATGTTCGAAACTGTAAATTGGCAAGTTATTGTTATGAAGGTGTTGAACAGTGCAAGAATTGTCTTTAACGAAGGAGAAAAGTAATGACTGTAATTTGTGACAAAAGCGTGAACCAAGGAGACAGCACAGGGCAGGCTGAAATCTGATCGCACCATACGGTTAGAAAAGTACTTATGTAAATTATACTGTTTACAAATAAGCCCTAATTTGCTAGTGAGAATTGTTTGAATATATTTAGTGTTTACCAGATTTCTTATTCTGTTCTTCTCCTTTATTTTTTTTTACCTCAGTGTCATATTATTTTTGTAAATATCAAACAGCCTTTACTACAGCAGAGAATACTGCGGCATCCTGGTCGTAGACAGAAGGCCGCTCCTTGTCTTCTGTGCAACTTATAGCTGCCCCATTGATTAATGATTTAATTTGCAAATGCAATTTTCTTATTGTTCATTGTTAAAGGTCCCTTAGGTGATTATAAATTTCATACTGATTACGTAAAGAAATCCGGGTTGTTCTTTTCCAAATAATAGAAGTCTTTGCATAATCAAAAACTACCCTCATTCTGACAACGATCAGGAGCCGACCAGAAGACGGACGTCTTCGACCGCTTTCGTGTCTCCTGTGGCAAAGCTGTGCCAAACTGGGAACACGACATTCTAGTATGAAACACAGATTTAAATTGAAAGAATTGAAATATATTTAACCTATTTTTTTTCATTACACATTACTCCCCCAACTTAACAACAACTTCAACTGCAAATAGATATACATCTTCAAACTATATCAACCCTCCATATTCGCTACAACAACTACATAAAAATACTACTCCAGGCTCCTTGGCCACTCCGTTCATCATATTTCACATCATTTATTCGAACAACTATCTCCTCGTGTATTTGTTTCTTCACATGTTCATCTACTTACAAGCTGATACATTACTTCAATTCTCTTACAATTGCTTGACCTTTTTTATGCCTCATAAAACAACTCTGTAAGATTACACAAACTCTTGTTTGACCAATTAACTTCTCACCACATTTTATAAACATTAGCTTTCTGATCTGGTTCTCATTTTATTACTTCTGGCACTAATAATTTTGCAATGTACTGACACGAAGATGATTTTTGACTTATTGATTCTTTGACATCTCATACTCTATGTCAACAGTAACTACTTATCCTGTAAAAAAATCTGTTACATGGTTCCTGACTGAATTACTTGGATGACCACTACCAATCCTAACTACTACAACTTTCTTAACCTAAGGATAGAGAAAGATGGTAGAACAGTGAAACTGGAAATAAAAAATAAAGTCTCACCCAGGTGGGAGTGTACCAGTCGCCACTTGGTATTCCAGCAAAAGAGTCGCTGGCTCCCTACACCTAACTTTCTTCAATTCGTACCTCATGATCCCTTCGACTATCTTCTCCCCTCTCATAATTCCTGTCATTATCATCATCATCTCTCCCATGATTGTGGTAAAACTGTCGACCATTGACATGGTTCCTATGTCCATTACCCGCCACCTCTACCTCTGTAATTCGGTGGGCCATTAAGCTGACTTTGACTTTAGTTATTTCCACCTTGATCCTGACCACGCATCTGGTCATTTTCCTGTGCACGAATAGTTTCTAATTGCTCCAATACTTCCATTAAAGTATCTTTATCTTTAATCAGGCTTCCAGATAAGTTTTCTTGTATCCTACGACTTAACCTCCTTTTAACTGCTGATATCACTATTTCGTCATTCAATGGCTGCTCCAATGTTTCGTTCAACTCCCACAGATGCTCAGCAAATTCTCTCAAGGTACCTCTCCAGGTATTAAGGGACTTGCGATGTAGTAAATCTTCAAGTTTGCACACTGGTGACTTTTGGACCAGTATTTCTCTAGTACCTCACGCCGCGGAAGTCGAACACGCGCCAGAACAAATGGACGTGGTCAGCCCATAGAGGGCTCAGCATCCGCGGCGGCTATTCCGCGCAGCGGCTCTCGCGCAGCGAGGGCGCCACCGCTACGCCACGTGCAGACAGCGGCCAATAGCCGCTCCCTCCGGTTTCGTATATAGGGACCCGCTCTGCCCTAGTCCATTGACCAGTTCACCGCTTGGTGCAACCAGTGGTTGCTCAAGATCAATCCCTCCAAAACCCAGGCGATCATTGTAGGCAAAACCACCCCTTCCTTCTGCCTCCTTGATTTTTATCTCACCATCTATGGCCGTCCTATCGCCCTCACTCCCACCGTTACGTACTTTGGCGTCACCCTCGACCGTCGCCTCTCCTGGACTCCCCACCTCCGGACAATCCAAGCCAAAGCACGCTCCCGACTCAAGTCTCCTCAAGCTCCTCTCTGGCCGTTCGTGGGGTCTGGACCCCTCCACCATCCTCCACACCTATAAGTCCCTCATCCGCCCTATCCTTTGTTATGCCCATCTGGCTTGGATCTCCGCCCCCCCTACCTTTTATAAATCCCTCCAAATCCTTGAACGTCATGCTCTCCGCCTCGCCTATCGCATCCGTCTCCCCTCCCCCACGCGGATCCTGTACAACCTCATCCCCTTCCCCCACCTCCTCCTTTTCCTTGGAAGGATACTGATCTTGTACACCTCCCGCAAACTCGATCCTCCTCACCCGCTCGTCTCCCCGATCCTCTCCCACCTCCACCTGCTGCCACGCCTGTATTCGCACGTCCCACCCGGTCTCCATCTCTCCACCCTCCTTACCCTCTCCCAAGGTGGCTTCCGCCAGCTCCCGCTCCCTGATGATGTCCTCCTCCCCTGCATCTACCCCTCCTATCAACTTTGATCCTCCCCCTCACCTCCTGTGTCCTTTCCTTTAGGCACCCTCCCTCCCTCCCTTCCTTTCCCTTCTCTTTCCTTTCCCCCCTCCCTCCACCCCTCGCCCCCGGGCTTCCCCTCACCCTTCCTCCCTCCCCCTCTCTCCTTTGCCCATGGCATCTCTGCTCTCCCCTCTCCCATTCCCCTTCCCCTTCCTCCTCCTCCACCTCCACTCTTGGCAGGTCCCCGGACTCGTACACGCTCAGTGAACATTCGCGCGCCGGAGATCATCGCCGTCAGTGTTTCGTGTGTGTGCCTTCGTTTGTGTGTAGTGTTGTTCGCCGTCACGCCACCACCGTTCACGTGCCGTCGCCATCATCCACACCGTGTCGCCTCGTGTTAGTGATGTTTCTCGTCCAGTGTGAACGGCTCCATATTTTTTCGATTTTTTAGTGTCTACATTTTTTGCCCACCATTTTTACTGTCTACTCTGTGCCACCTTTATGTCCTACTTGTTGTCAAACTCAAGGCTGAAGAGCGGCGTATTGTGCTGCTGACAGCCCGCCTTTGTATAAGGTGTTTAAAATCACAATAAAGAAAAAAAAAGCCCTAGTCCAGTCAGTCTGGTACTCGCTCTGGATTGAGTTTCTATCTCGGCGGTACTGCGTTCTTGTCATTGCTCGTTGTTGACTTATGACTGGCTCTGGTTCCGAGTGGATTTACTGTTGGTGTTTGGTGTTATGGTTTCTACAAGCCTCCGTTGTTTATCTCTTCCTTGTTGTGTCGGTCACAGTCGGTCGTTGTCGGTTGTCGTTGGTCTGTCGTCCGACTCGTCCTTGTGTTTAACTGGTGGTGCGTGCTCCACTGCCGGTAGCTTCCCCGCCTGGCAGCTCCGATCCGCAGCCCAAGGCGTTCCCGCAGTTGGTTGTGGTTACAACAATTTCTTTAAAACTTTTCCTCAAATTGACTGTAGCTGGTTGTGGTGTCACCGCCAGACACCAAACTTGCTAGGTGGTAGCCTTTAAATCTGCCGTGGTCCGCTAGTATACGTCGGACCCGCGCGTCGTCACTATCAGTGATTGCAGACCGAGCGCCGCCACACGGCAGGTCTAGAGAGACGTCCTAGCACTCGCCCCAGTTGTACAGCCGACTTTGCTAGCGATGGTTCACTGACAAATTACGCTCTCATTTGCCGAGACGGTAGTTAGCATAGCCTTCAGCTACGTCATTTACTACGACCTAGCAAGGCGCCATTATCAATTGCTATTTATCTTGTGATGCATGTACCATCAGACTGATGTTCACCAATTATGGATTAAAGTTAAGTATTCCAGAAGCTACATACTATTTTTGCTACTATAAAGACCTTGTTCTGTTCCAGACCCTACGCCATCCTGCGTGAGCTTAAACGCGTGCCTTTCAGCTACCTGTCATAGTGGATTGGCTGTCTTGCCAGTCCACAAAAGTTGGAAATCCTATCCTCGTCGCCAACTTCCTGGAATCCCTGCAGGCCTTTCCTTAAGCTTTCTTGGTTTTCTTGGAACATCTCTGCCATACTTCTCTTGATTTCTTTGTTCTCTTTCTTGATTTCTTCATTTCCTTTGGACATCCGTTCTATTCGCTTGTTGATTTCTTGGAGCATCTTAAATACTATTGACTGCGATCCTCTAGACTCAGTTCCTTTCTAATTGCTTTTACTGGTGTCTCAGGGTAACGGGTTGAATGACCCAATGGGCTGTCCATTGACATTCCACTACTACCAATTCCTGACTCATCCTTGTCCTCCCAAACTATACCCATTTTTCTACCTCCCTCCTCCACAACTTTTTCCTTCAATTCAGGATCCATTCTCAATTATTCACTATGCACTGACAAGAAAAATAAAATAATCTCCTAGTAACCCAAACACTCACTAATTAGCTAGTAACGAAATAATCCTTCACTGTATTAGGTTAACCCAGACTGGCGAAACAGACTTCTCCATTGAACACCATAAATTACAGAAGCCTATCCACATCAAACATCAATGATTGCTTTTATACACAAAATCTCGAAGTAACATACACACAACTTAGAAGACATATAAACATGTAGTTTGCAATAAATAATTCAAATGAGACACTATTCTGTGCTGTACAGCATGAAAACACGAGCATATTAGCATACCATGCTTCAGAGCAAATTTACAAAAAAAAATGTTAAAAGACATTGTTTTTATATTTTCTGCAATTGACAAATTTAAGTTGAAGATCCTTCCGCGCTCTGAAGATAGTGCAATACTAATTATTCTAGCGCCAGCAAATCGTCTTCGCTCACCCCTCGACGCTCGTCGAAGTCGCGTTGTTTTGGCGTTTGAAGTCTCGCTACTAGTCGTGTTCGCGTTGGCTCCTCCGGCGCGGCGGCTGTCAGGCGAAGCGTCGTGGTAGGTGGTGTGTAGTGGCGTGTGCACTGTTTACGTCCGCGGCGAATCGCGCTGACGCAGTCTCGTAGTTCGGAGGTTGGCGACGGGATGGAGCTGCTGTCACGTATTTCGTTGATCGGCGGGCTAGCCGCTCACAGAGTCTGAGTGATGTCATCCAACAATTGCGCCACAGTCAACACTCGCAAATACGGTAACAGTTTATGGATCCACATCAAATTGAGCGATTTACACCGTTCAAAAAACAATTTCGGATACAAAGTCACTTGAAAACATATTCCTGATACTTTCGTAACGGAATTTTGGCAGGTTCACTCGCAATTATGCACAAACGCGCCTTGTCTTAGGAGTATGAATTTTACAGTACTTCAGGCAGGTTTTCGTGTCCATACTTCAATATATTGTTCATTAACACTGCTTTTGTCACTTGAAGTTGTAAAAAGAAATTGTTTACTGTTCCTCAGGCACTTTTGCACTGGATTGTCTAAATAATGTGCTTCGTTCCTGCGATTTCTAATTTCACCATAAATACGTTATATCACAATGTTTCTAGTTGAAACACTCTAATTTTAGTCACGGTAACGACCATATCGGATTGCTGTCGCACTAAAATTGTCCGATAATTGCAAATGTCATTCCACTGAAACCAAAAATGGTGCTTAATAAATCATTGTTCGGATCCGAAGATTGCAACAGTCCTTTTCACGGGAGCCAAGATGAAACACCCCCGATTAAATTCCTTCATTGGGTTTTATGTAATTTACTGAAGCCGCCAAACAGTTAATTATTATAATAATTATATGACCGTGTGCTTAATGGATGAAAGGCTATCGGTGTTTCTGCTGTGGTTTCGGGGTTATTTCAACCGAGTGCGGCTGTTCTGAGACTGAATAGTGGATTGATTGAAAGTTTGTCTATTATTAAGGACCATAAAGGTTGTGATGTACAAACTGATATATATTTCCTACTTACACACAAATTCTGAGGCAGTTGCTACCTTCACCTTACACGTCTGATTACTGTTATATCCTTTTATTGATTGCTGATTTTAATTACTTCGTCACACGTAATGATGATGGTTAACATTCACAACAATCCTCACTGCAATCCATGGTTGTTGCTGGCCGCGCGGTTGACGCGAAACACGTAATTCAGCACTTGTCACTTTTGGTTTCATATCACTCACGAATCGGAAATAGTGAGGCTCAACCCCACGACGATCAGGGGGACGTGCTCACTCGTCATACTCCGGTGAATTTTGCCGTTTACAACTTACTCGACCACCATTATTGCCTGTGTCTCTCCCACACCACTTGTCACTCGACACTCGTCGCACTGCCTCCTGCAGCGCTTGACCATCGACTCCTGTCTACTATCGACCTGGGCGTCGGATACTAGCATCTATGCTTATGGGATCACGGATCCCTTACAAACCCACTGCCGGGCACATAATGTCATTTGCAGAGTATCCATGTAGATGTAGATGAAGTGTTGCCAGACCATTGACTAACTGAAGTAGACGACTCGAACTTGGCCTCTGCGGCGGCCAATCGGCGATCAGTTTATTTTTTTTATTTTTTTGTCTAGGACTGTACCATAATTAGTAGCGGCCGCTTGAGGTGCCAGTTTGAGTGGGCCTCCTAAGTGCAAGATTTGCATACACTGCGGATCACAATTGTTGGGGTTAACTGACACATGTGAATAAAGGAGAGCATAAAGGAGAGTGTTGGCTCCAAATGACAAGTTAGTTGTGTGGAAAATTGTTCTTCTACCGGCCTTGCAGCTATGACCACTTGTTCCGTAGAAGAGATGTATTTCAATGTACCGAAGACAAAAAAGTGCTCTTTGCAGTTAAGGTACATGTTTTCGAGCCCCTGTTCACTAGACCTTTTCCCTTCGAGTAAACGTTCCTGTAATATCCCTGAATTTTGTCCATTCCTCTTGGAACACCCTATACAGTCACTGAAGGAATAAAACTCGTAATATTAAGAAAGAGATGTGCGACATAAACGAAAGTTCGTAGGCGTGCTTCTAAATGCTAAAAACGACGTCTACTCAAATTTCTCGCCAGTCGCGTAAGAGTAGTCGTAGTGGCGCCAATATGAGTACGTGAAACAGTTTTGCTTTAAACACAAGCTGTAACGGACGTGGGCGTCCGTCATCTGTGAGGCTGAACTTGGTGAGCTGATATTAGCTAAGAACGCGTCGAAGGCGTCAGAGACGCCACCATCAACACTGCATTGAGTTTGAACGATATCATGTAACAGAGCTACGAGAAGCTGAATATTCCTTCTGCGATACTGCAGAAAGACTTGGCACGAATGTAGCCACTGTGCATGACTGCTGACTGCAGTGGTCACGGCAATGTACGGTCTCAAGAAGACTGGACTCCGGGCTGCCATGTGGCACTACCGAGAGGGAAGATCACCATGTTCTGCGTGTGGCTCTGGCGCATCATGCTGCATCTGCAGCGTCAATTGGAGCAGCAGCTGGCACCACAGTGACGCAATGAACTGTTAGAAATCGATTACTTCAAGGAAGCTCTGTGACAGACGCCGTGTAGCGTGCGTTCTAATGAGCCCAAACCACCGCCGTTTGCGACTTCGATTATGTCAAGCGTGAGCTCATTGCAGGACAGAGTGAAGATCTGATGTGTTTTCTGATGAAAACTAGTTATCGAGTCAAGTAAGCGAAATGAACAAGGGGCGACGAGGTGTATATCCACCTGTATTCGTAGCTATAGTACTACAAAGTAATATGAATGGAGATAAAAAGAAATAGATATTAAGCCGGAGGTATCGAGTCAAATAAGTCTCTGATGAATAATAGAATAGTGCAGACCGAATAGACCGAAGAAAAGAAATAAAGTTACAACCATGGACGAAACATATTAGTTATTAAGGCTATATTAGTGAGCTGTAAGCAAAGACAAGCGAAGAATTGAAGCAGCTAGGCTCAAGGACTCAGGAGGAGGAAAGGAGAGGTAGATAGAAATTTTAAATAAAATAGTGTGCAGAGGAGTACGAAAGAGGCAAGACTATGAATCATTGTTAGAGAAGATAGGGAGGGAGCATCCGATATAGATGAAATGAGAGAAAGAGCGGCAGGTAGGCAGACCCAGAGGAGGCTGACCTATACTGTGCGGGCAGAGGCACCAAAAAGGGGATTGAACTGTACTATAGTTTAGTATAAATGGAAGGAGGCGTACTTACCCAAGGATGAGGAAGAAGATGTTTTCATAGTATCAACCCTTACGTAGACTGGAACCCAAAGGGAAAGGGTGGTATAGTGACCTGAGATTGTAGTGGAAAGTTGCTCTTGGTAAATTTGAATTCTAAATTTTTTTAAATAGAAAAGACGAGTCCTGCGCGAGGAGATACAAAAAAGAGAAACCCCCCAGTACAACTAATTTTTTTCAGACCCGGAAAACGGGTGGATATCATTGCAACAACTTCTAAAAAAAAAAAAAAAAAAAAAAGTAAAGGCTCGACTCAGAATAACGCCTGAACTTTGAAACTGGCTAATGGGAGGGATTTATTTTGCCTAAATCCTGGAAGCAAGAGTAGATAAATCTATTGGAAAGAGCTAATACTTGTTGTACTATTAGTTTATCATACTACTATGTCTATGAAAGATATTACCAACAGCTTAATGAAATACCGGAGAGAGAAGAGAGTTTTTGTACCTAATGTTTTTATGTAGTGCAAAGTAACAAGATAAGTGTTCAGAAAAAAATTATTAAAATATATGTTGTGAGCAAAATAACGAGTGTTCGAGCTAAGGGAAGGGATATATAGTGCCCCCAGAATTTTATGAAAGTCTGGAGACACTTGTGTTCCAGCCGTTTCGAACACGCGTTATTTTAAAGCAGGGCGTAAGGATGAACATGGGATACTGCACCCATTCATTGTTTGTGCGGGCGGAACTGGAAGGGACATATTCGTCGGCGCTGACAACTGTTCAGCGCGACCTGCCAAGAGTAATTAACTACGGCCCGGAGCCTCTGTGGCCTGCTGCAAAGAGTAATGTAGCTTTGTATTGTTGAAAAACAAATGGAGTGACTCGAGATAGTGACTGTTTAGTAGACGTTGAACTGCTGTTGAAAGTACGTGGACTGGACGTGGATAGTCAGCCACGATAAAAGCTTATGTATTAATTCTGTTCAAAAATGTGTAATTAACTGATCTTGAGTGCCCGGTAATGTGCTTACGTCATAAAGTTCAGCTGTTTTTTTTTTTGTTTTTTTTTTTTGTACAAAGTGGAAATAAATACGTTCTGGTGCATTGAATGATATTCCACGAGTTGCTTCTCTTTAAATAACAGAGAGAGAGAGAGAGAGCGAGAGAGCGAAAATTTCCCCTTCCTAGCAGTGAAATCTTCGGAGAAGCGTCCGGTGCTAGCAGAAGACATCGGCGCTGCAAGAAAGCAGAACCAGCATTCTTCAACAAGTAAGTCCACGGAAACGCTTAAGCTGTATAGAGGGAGCTTAACACTACACCGGGCCACCGCAACACGTCTCGGTCACCTCTTGTTCGCGACGGCACTTTGAATAGTGGACGTTATATTTCAGATGCGTTACGACCCATGTCTCTACCCTTCATTCGATCCCTGCGAAACCCTACATTTCTGCAGGATAATGCACGAACGCATGTTGCAGGACCTGTACGGGCCATTCTGGATACAGAAAATGTTCGACTGCTGCCCTTGCCAGCGCATTCTCCAGATCTCTCACCAATTGGAAACGTCTGGTCAATGGTGGCCGAGCAACTGGCTCGTCATACGCCAGTCACTACTCTTGATGATCTGTGATACCGTGTTGAAGATGCATGGGCAGCTGTACCTGTACACGCCATCCAAGCTCTGTTTGACTCAATCGCCAGGCGTATCAAGGCCGTTATTCCGGCCAGAGGTGGTTGTTCTGGGTACTGATTTCTCAGGATCTATGCACCCAAATTGCGTGAAAATGTAATCACATGTCAGTTCTAGTATAATATATTTGTCCAATGAATAACCGTTTATCATCTGCATTCCTTCTTGGTGTAGCAAGTTTAATGACCAGTAGTGTATTTTATATAGGCAAAGGTATTTCCAAAATTTCATTGCTCTGGATTAATTAACTTTTTCCGTCAGTATCTCTGAGGGGCGTTTGAAAAGACCGTGCAAAAAAAAAGTACTTTCCTTACTTGTTTGGGGTAAACCTTTTTTATCTTTCGACATAGTCTCCTTTTAGACTTATACACTTCGTCCAAAGCTGTTCTACTGTTCTAATTTGTTGATCCCTTCCGAATAATCGGAATTATCCCAGTCTGCAAAATAGATATTCGTTGCTGCATTCACCTCCTCGTTTGAATAAAATCTTTGTCTGCCAGCCATTTCTTCAAATTGGGGAACAAATAGTAGTCCAAGGGAGCCAAGTCTGGAGAACAGGGGGATGTGAAACGAGTTGGAATCCTATTTCCATTAATTTTGCGACCACAATTGCTGAGGTGTGTGCTGGTGCACTGTCGTGATGGAAAAGGACTCTTTTGCTGTCCAATAGCCGGCGTTTTTCTTGCATGAATAATGTGCACTGTAAAAGTTTTACCCTTTTCCACATAGTCAATGAGGATTATTCCTTGCGAATCCCAAAACACCGTTGCCATAACCTTTCCGGCCGAAGGTGCAGATTCTCCCTTGGAAACCATTGTTTAGATTTTTGTTTGGTCTGAGGAGTTTAGTAATGTATCCATGTTTCATCCACAGTGACGAAACGACACTTAAAGTCCTGCGGATTCTTCCTGAACAGCTGCAAACAATCCCTGCAACACTTCACACGATTCCTTTTCTGATCAAGCGTGAGCAATTGCGGAACCCATCTTGCGGATAACTTCCTCATGTCCAAATTATTACGCAAAATATTATGTACCCGTTCATTCGAGACGCCCATAACATTAGCAGTCTCATGCACCTTAACTCTTCTGTTATCCATCGCCATTTCATGGATTTTATCAATGATTTATGGAGTTGTTACCTCCACAGGGCGTCCAGAACGTTCAGCATCTCCTGTGCCCATATGACCGCTCCGAAAATTTTGAAAGCACTTATAAACTGTTTTAATCGAAGGTGCAGAGTCACCATAATGTTTATCAAGCTTCTCTTTAGTTTCCTGAGGCGTTTTGCCTTTCATAAAGTAATGTTTAATCACACACTAAATTCTTTTTCGTCCGTTTTTTGACAATCACTCGACTTCCTTGATTCACACGAATGCGAAACACAAAGAAATAGGCCAATATGGGTGAAACTTGGTGTGCGTTCTTTCCAAAGATGCTACTAACTAAACATGAACTCGATACGCGCCGGTGGTGCCATCTCTCGGACTTCGCCCGGACTTTTCAAACGCCCCTCGTATAATTGTACCCTCTTTTCTTTCACACTGTAAGACAGGGTGCAGACCTGCTTTGTGAATTTTGTTGTGACTTGTTTAATACTGTGCTGTTAAATTAATAAGAGGTAACAAAGTTATCACGATAATTTTGATTCTGTTCTTGTAACATATGTGTATGTTCAGTTAGCTTTATTATTTGTCTAATATGAATTCAGTACTACGTGACGCCACATCAAGTATATAAGGGCGAGCTGTAATAGGTTTGTGACGTTTTGCTGGTCATTAGTCATTATGGTTTGGTCAGACGGTGTTAGTGGGTCGGTCTGTGGACTTAGCAGCTGAGCAGATGCGTGAGTTACTTATTTTTTCTGGACTTGGAATAATTTTCTGAGTGCTTGTTAAATACTTTGAATCCACAGTTTACGTGAGGTCACCACTCAAACATACCTGATTCTTACTTGTATCAGCAATTTATGTAATACCACGGTTCGCAGATATGTTACTTTTAAACATTTCTTTTGTTTAAACTATAATCATGTCGTATCGTCAACATTATTAATGCTGCTAGATTTATCCTGTAATTTCAGATGTTTACTAATATTTTTCTCTGACTTGTCTGTTAACTTAGAAGGATTAAAGATAAAATAATCCAGTGATAAATGTATGACCGACATATGTGATATCATAACGCGTTAGTCCATGAAATCAGGTTGTGCATCGACCACACACATAGCTGCCAACTAAACAGCTAGGGCGATCGTACTGCATTGGGGCTAACAGACACAAGCGCAGCCGTTTTTCCTATGACCATGTCTCCTCGAAGAAGAACAAGAAGAAATAAAATTTGAAGAAGAAGAAATAGAAGATGCGTTCAAATCTGTAGCGTATTTTTATAGTAGTTGCCATTTTGAGGAAATAACGAAATACTCTGATAGAGATCATATTTGAAAACGGATTCCAGAAAACATCAGGGTGTTAGCCATAAAGAATGGGTCTTTTTCTTCTGCACTTTAAAGTTGAGGCACTTGTGCCTGTTCTGTCTTCACTTTCCACTGCCACTTCATCTGAGTGTTTGTACTTCGTTTCTTCTTCTTGGCTGGTAAAGCATGGCCTCCACACTCATCCTTTGTAGGTGATGTTTATAAAGTATTTTATTATTGTCTTCAATATTTTCATGAATAGGGTATTACAGATATCTGGTTTTTACGTAGCTTTACTGCAGCTTTCCCAAAGAACCTTACTTCTGCAGCTTGTAGCTTAGTTGTAACAGGTTTTCTAGGGATTGACTACTGATTTTCACATAGAACTACAGGTCCAGCCGTGCTATTATAAAATTTAAATTCTGTTTAATTTCGTATTTTGTTTTGGAATGTTTTGTTTCTCATTCTGGACGTTGATTTACATCTGTTTATCATATTGTCTGTATCCTGTATCCTTGTCCATATAGCACATTATAAAATTTTAAAGCTGGTCATGTGCGTGGGTGAGGTATTTATTTGTTATTGTTTTTGAGTGGGTGGGTATTTGCCATGATGAGTTGTAATTAGTTTCCTTTATTGAAATACGGTAGTTATCTACACTTTTCCCTAATTAGTGTACCTTATACATTGCTTTTTGTTGTTCATCTTCACTTTCTTCCTAAATTGTTGCATAATTAGCGTACGTGAGCTTATTAACATATTTATTTCCATAACCAGATTTATTTCTTGCCCTCAGTTGTAAATCAAGGCATTTATATATACATTACATTAGGTCGGTGACAATCTGTGGCCATGTTAAGTCTCTTACTGATAGTGATTTCTTCAGTTTTATTATTACCAACTTTTATTATTATTTTTGCGTCCTTGTGTACGTTTTTTATAGCTTCAGTAAGATGTGTAGGATATCCAACTTCAGTCATTATGTTCCGTAGTGTCTTTCTGTTTACTCTGTCAAAAGCTTTTACGAAGTCAAGAAAAAAGATTTTTGCGTCTCTAAATTGACTTGCAGTCGCTTCCCTAAAATTATTTTTATGGTAAATATATCATCACTACCCTCTTTCAAATTCTGAAGGTGGCTGGGGTGAAATACAGGGAGCCAAAGGCTATTTACAATTTGTACAGAAAACAGATGTCAGTTATAAGAGTCGAGGGGCATGAAAGGGAAGCAGTGGTTGGGAAAGGAGTGAGACAGGGTTGTAGCCTATCCCCAATATTATTTAATCTGTTTACTGAGCAAGCAGTAAAAGAAACAAATGAAAAATTCGTAGTAGGAATTAAAATTCGTAGAGAAGAAATAAAAACTTTGAGGTTCGCCGATGACATTGTAATTCTGTCAGAGACAGCAAAGGACCTGCAAGAGCAGCTGAACGGAATGGACAGTGTCTTGAAAGGATGATATAAGATGAACATCAACAAAAGAAAAACGAGGATAATGGAATGTAGTCGAATTAAATCGGGTGATGCCGCGGGAATTAGATTAGGAAAGGAGGCGCTTAAAGTAGTAAATGAGTTTTGTTATTTGGGGAGCAAAATAACTGATGATGGTCGAAGTAGAGAGGATATAAAATGTTGACTGGCAATGGCAAGGAAAGCGTTTCTGAAGAAGAGAAATTTGTTAACACCGAGTATAGATTTAAGTGTCACGAAGTCGTTTCTGAAAGTATTTGTATGGAGTGTAGCCATATATGGAAGTGAAACGTGGACGATAAATAGGTTTAACAAGAAGAGAATAGAGGCTTTCGAAATATGGTGATACAGAAGAATGCTGAAGATTAGACGGGTAGATCACATAACTAATGAGGAGGTATTGAATAGAATTGGAGCGCAGAGAAATCTGTGTCACAACTTAGAAGAAGGGATCGGTTAGTAGGGCTTATTCTGAGGCATCAAGGGATCACCAATTTAGTATTGGAGGGCAGCGAGGAGGGTAAAAATCGTAGAGGGAGACGAAGAGATGAATACACTAAGCAGACTCAGAAGGATGTAGGTTGCAGTAGGTACTGGGAGATGAAGAAGCTTGCACAGGGTAGAGTAGCATGGAGTGCTGCATCAAATCAGTCTCAGGACTGAAGACCACAACAACAACATCACTACATGAATGGCGTTTCTGATATCCACTTTTTTCTTCTGATAGGAAAGTATGAATTGTGGTGTTTATATGATTATCTATTATTATTTTTGTAAATATTTTATAAATTAAATTTAGGAGGATAATTCCTCTATAACTTTCAAAGTCGTTTCTTTGACATTTGTTAAAAATTTGTGTCACTCCTTAAATTTACCAACGGTTAGGTATTTACATCAATGCAAAACTTCATGAAAGAAATTTTGTAATCTGATATCAGAAAAACGATTTGCATATCTTAAAAGTTCCACGTTAATACAGTCTGGTGCACATGCTTCTCTAATTTTCATTCTACTTTTTAAAAAATTGAAAACTTTTTTGATTCTGTATGACTGTATGGATTTTTAAGTACTTGGTACCTCTGTCTTTGCTAACGGTCTTGCACGAACGTATATGTACTTGTCTCAATATTTCACATTGATCGTCGTGTCACGGAATTCCCCGTCGTCTTTTGCTTCCCTCACGCCAATAGCATCTGAACGGCAAGTAGCTGACAGAAAATGAGGGCAGCATAGACCGGTGCACTCGCTGTATTTCGCTCTCAAGGAGAACAGGTGATAGTCGATCATGAAAGCCGGAAGATGCGCCCTTGCCGAGGCGCCACGAGGCTCCGTGCAGAAAGCTCCGTCACGATTCTCGCGCCATGGTTCTTTACTTTCGATAGCGCTTTAGAGGACAGTGGCTGCATCATCTGTCTAAACTCGACTGCAGAACCCTCGCTCTGAAGTCGTCACCTGGATTTCCATGAAACGTTAACTTTCCACGTAACCACGCCAATGAGTTCAAATGTGTGTCGAAATTTTGCACCATTTTACTACACTCCTGGAAATTGAAATAAGAACACCGTGAATTCATTGTCCCAGGAAGGGGAAACTTTATTGACACATTCCTGGGGTCAGATACATCACATGATCACACTGACAGAACCACAGGCACATAGACACAGGCAACAGAGCATGCACAATGTCGGCACTAGTACAGTGTATATCCACCTTTCGCAGCAATGCAGGCTGCTATTCTCCCTTGGAGACGATCGTAGAGATGCTGGATGTAGTCCTGTGGAACGGCTTGCCATGCCATTTTCACCTGGCGCCTCAGTTGGACCAGCGTTCGTGCTGGACGTGAAGACCGCGTGAGACAACGCTTCATCCAGTCCCAAACATCCTCAATGGGGGACAGATCCGGAGATCTTGCTGGCCAGGGTAGTTGACTTACACCTTCTAGAGCACGTTGGGTGGCACGGGATACATGCGGACGTGCATTGTCCTGTTGGAACAGCAAGTTCCCTTGCCGGTCTAGGAATGGTAGAACGATGGGTTCGATGACGGTTTGGATGTACCGTGCACTATTCAGTGTCCCCTCGACGATCACCAGTGGTGTACGGCCAGTGTAGGAGATCGCTCCCCACACCATGATGCCGGGTGTTGGCCCTGTGTGCCTCGGTCGTATGCAGTCCTGATTGTGGCGCTCACCTGCACGGCGCCAAACACGCATACGACCATCATTGGCACCAAGACAGAAGCGACTCTCATCGCTGAAGACGACACGTCTCCATTCGTCCCTCCATTCACGCCTGTCGCGATACCACTGGAGGCGGACTGCACGATGTTGGGGCGTGAGCGGAAGACGGCCTAACGGTGTGCGGGACCGTAGCCCAGCTTCATGGAGACGGTTGCGAATGGTCCTCGCCGATACCCCAGGAGCAACAGTGTCCCTAATTTGCTGGGAAGTGGCGGTGCGGTCCCCTACGGCACTGCGTAGGATCCTACGGTCTTGGCGTGCATCCGTGCGTCGCTGCGGTCCGGTCCCAGGTCGACGGGCACGTGCACCTTCCGCCGACCACTGGCGACAACATCGATGTACTGTGCAGACCTCACGCCCCACGTGTTGAGCAATTCGGCGGTACGTCCACCCGGCCTCCCGCATGCCCACTATACGCCCTCGCTCAAAGTCCGTCAACTGCACATACGGTTCACGTCCACGCTGTCGCGGCATGCTACCAGTGTTAAAGACTGCGATGGAGTTCCGTATGCCACGGCAAACTGGCTGACACTGACGGCGGCGGTGCACAAATGCTGCGCAGCTAGCGCCATTCGACGGCCAACACCGCGGTTCCTGGTGTGTCCGCTGTGCCGTGCGTGTGATCATTGCTTGTACAGCCCTCTCGCAGTGTCCGGAGCAAGTATGGTGGGTCTGACACACCGGTGTCAATGTGTTCTTTTTTCCATTTCCAGGAGTGTAGAAGAGAAAAGAAAATATATAATTTCGGGCGCGATGTACTCTCCGTCAAGCATTTACAGTGGCTTGCGGATTGTGGACTAGTGTGTTGCAGCAGACTGTTTGACCTCATACCGTCGCGATGCTCCGTAGAGTAATATTGTTAGACTTTGTTAGTTTCTCGATTGCTAGGTAGCATATCAGGCAGTTTTTTCCAGCGATCTCGGTCAGCGGCCAGGTTTTCACGTTCCTCACAGTTCATGTCCGTGCACTGAGGATTCTATGCGAAAATTTGTTTCCACGTGTTACATGGACTTCCAGTACTTCTGTATCCATCCATTCACTTCCACAGTTGTGCTGAGTTGGGTATTCTTTCATCTTTCACGGGTATAAAGTGCCCCGCAAGCTTACATCATTTTTCAGCAATGATTTTGTGCAGGCTTTGTACATCACTTCTTCTGAGCACTCATCGTTTGAAACGTGATCGCGACAGCTGACCTGTAAAATCACCACAAGCATTTTTGGTGAAAAGCATTGTGTACTGATTTTGAGGTTCGTTTACTCCTGTGCGCTTTGAAACCCGTCCCTCTGCACCTGTAGCTTGCTCCACACGGAAGCAGAGGCGCCCAGCTTGAGCACAGGTGTGAACGGGATCACTGGCATTCACATACTGAGAAAGACCGCGCACCTGCACATGAGCCTTTACTTGCGTGTTGGGTAAGCTACAACCGCACGGCGACCAACCTCAAGGCCCACAGGTGTAAAAACACTTAAACGAACATTTTCCAGGTCTCCCGTGCATATATGGACATCGATGATACGATAGAGGAGTAGAGGCGAGGCTTTGTGGACACATGGTGTCTAATTGCGACATGGATCGTATTCGTTGGACGACTGCAGAAGTTTACCCAACTTTGCTAGTAATGACGAGATAAATCTCGGGTGAACAAATTGGTGTGAATGTTCAAAGGACACAATATTTCGGCAATCGATCTTGTTGCCATCATCAGCTGTGTTGATGATAGCACACAGTATGGCAACAAGATCGATTGCAGAAATCTTGTGTCTTTTGTACACTCACACCAGGCTGTTCACCCGAGATTTATTTCGTCATGAAATACACATGGAGAATTTGAAGAACCACTTTGCTAGTGATGTCTGCATCTATGTCCCTGTTATTATAGATAAAGATGCCGAGGTTGGAAATCAATCAGGATCGTGAATCACCTTCTGCTGCACTGTGAGTAAGAACATTTCCACTTTTGATTGTTTTTTATCAATATTTATTTCAGCCCCTACAGAAGTAGTCATTCCATCCTGCTTGGTACAGTGTTGTTTCAGCCAGAACAATGAGGTCATTAGCAAAATACAGATCTGTCATCCAAGTCTGCTCATTTAAACGTATGCTCATGTTGGAGTTTTTATAGTTTTTATCATCATGAAATATACGGTTAATATGAAAAGGATTGGGGACAAAGTGCTTCCGCGTCTGTTTTGAAGACATCAGTAGATGTTCACTAATTCCATGGCTTGCGATATTCCAAAACGATTCTCCATGCACATTATCAAATTTGTTTTATGGTTCCGTAACCGGTAAAAACGGAACCCTAATAGAATCACTTTATTGTCCGTCTGCCTGTTTGTCCGTCTATTAAGACTCGTTTTCCTCAGGAACGGGTGGAGATACCGAAGTTGAAATTTATGTCAAATGCTAATGCCTATGATTCCTTTGCGGAGTAAAAACTTTAAGTTTCTAATGCAATCAAAAGATATAGCCGTCTGTTAAGACTCATTTTTCTCAGAAACGGATAGAGGTATCAAGTTGAAATTTATGTCAAATATTAAGATCAGTGGTCCCCTGGCGGTGTCAAAAATGTAAATTCTTAAGGAAACGGTGTCAAAAATTTTGGCCATTTATGTCACATGCTCTGATACTCGCAAACTCACTCATCAAAACCTACAGATGTAATATCTGTGTACATAATGAAGAGCGCGAGTCGTAGTCGCACTTGTCCGGTATTTATTTATTTATTAATCAAAGAAGTTTAGGTGCAGTGAACAGTCGAATTCTGTACATTATTCTATTACGTTTCGCTGAACAATAATTTTTCGGAGCACGATCTCCTACTTCCAAAGTCAGACTGCTCTTCTCGTAGTTGACAATCTGCTGTTTCTTGTACCTCTTTAGAAGAAAGACGCAAAAGATTTTGATTGACACGGAAGGAAACATGATATCTTTCCTCTTCGAACGTTCAGTTATATTTCCTTTCTTCGGTAATTTAACAGTCATGCCAGTCCTCCAGTCTTCTTTCCTTGCTTGCCTACAGATATTGCACGGATTAGTAAGGTGGGTACCTAAGTTCTGGCCGTCTGCATTAATGAATTTAAACTGACATTTCATCCAAAAGAGCTGCATTATTGTTTTTAAGTGCCCTCATTTCTGCAAAAGCCTCTGTTTCTGTGATATCACCTGTTTTTACAATGTTACATCTTGGAATTTTGGCTCATTTTCTAAGTTGTAAAGATTTTCTAAGTTGTAAGATTTAATTGGGTTGGGCTCGTTTAAGGTTGCTTTGGAGTACTTAACCCATAGGCCAGCTTATTCATTTTTTGTCATCAGAAGTTTGCCAGTTTTATTCTTTATGGGGCCACCTGAAAAACTATGGATTCCAATAAGTTCTCGAACGATGCGGTATTATCTCTTGTCATTTCGAGAGACAGTATTTTGCGCCTCTCTGGCTTTTCGTTCAAACTACTCCTCTCTGTCGGTTCTTCAACTGCTTTCAACTCGGAGGTCTAATTTACTTATAGTTGTTGCCACTGTATCCGTTTTCCTTTAGCTGTATTTCTTGCTTCGAATCAATGAGAAACATAAGAAACTACAATGAATCCTGGCTACTCAGCTGCCTCAAAGACTGACGGGATTATTCGAACGTTTCGCACAACGACAACCTCAATAAACTCAGAAGTAACGATGTCAAGAACCTGTTTAGCAGTTGGCGCGGCTTGGCGGCTGGGATTCGACGAGAGAGGAACACAAGCTCTCTGAACTGGAAGGAAAAGAATCGAAGATTTTGCGATGTGATGCTGCAACAGGGTGTTGAAAATAAGATGAACTAATATGAAAAGAGTATTCCGTAGAACTGGTGAGGAAAGAAATTCGAGGGACGTTTAATAACTAAGCAATATATTTTCTTTCAGAGAGTCGGTTGGTTTTATTAACGATCCCGATAAACCACATTATTCTCCATTCTTTTGACTACAAAACTATTTTTCAACGTTATCTCCGATCAATACGACGGCCTTATGTGAACTTACTGGTAGGGCCTATATGGCCACATGGTACCTTTCTACTGGTTGTTGCGTCAATAAGCTCCCCATCACCCATGTACCGCTTTCTGCGGAATGCATCCTTCATTGAGCCAAACAGATGGGAGACGGAAGGTGAGAGATTCGGGCAATAGAGAGGATGAGGGAGAACAGTCCAATGAAGTTTTGTGACCTCCTCTCGAGTGCGCAGACTTCCACGAGGCCTTGCATTGTCATGGAGAAGCAAAAGTTCCTTTGCACTTCTGTATCCTTGAACGCGCTGACGGTAGCTCTATACGCTTAATGATCGTTGCACCATTAGCGAGGACAGGACCCAGAAGACCGATGCCATGACTCTTCCATCTGAGGGCGCGGCATTGAACTTTTACTTCGGAGGAGAGATGGTGTGACGTCACATCCTAGATTGCCATTTTGCTTCTGATTCGAAGTGATGAACCCACGTTTCATCACCTGTTATGATGTTTGACAAGAAATTGTCTCGATCAGCTCGTAAGACTCAAAAAGTTCAGCACAAGTGGTCCTTCGTTGCTCTTTATGGTCTTAGGCGGCAAGGAACGCAGTGAGCACACTTCTTTGACTACCCTAACTGGTGGACGAGTGTGCCAACACTACCAACGAAGATGTCTAGTTGACGAGCGAGGTATTTGATTTTGATCAGTCGATCACCTCGAATGAGTTAAGGCTGTGTGCGGCCGGAGGTCGAACAGGTTTGCGTGACCTCGTTGCGATGATGACAGATCCATCGCCCAACGACTCACCGTGCTTCTGTTCACTGCCAGGTCTCGGTAGACATTCTACAAGCGCCAAGGAATATCTGCGATGCTCTGGTTTTCCGCCAAAAGAAACTGTCATTTCTCTGCTTGAAACGCACCTCTGTTACATACGCCATTTCCATGGTTACATAAAGTGCCGCCACCTATTGAAACTTCATGAAACTTCCTTGGCTGAAGCGATACACAACGTCCAACAATAAATTCTGCCGCTAAATGGGCCGTAAAAAGTGTTGCATTACTAACTGAACGCCCCTCGTTTATGTAAAACACTGACATGTAGAACGGGTAGGATGATAGAACATGACTAGGGACATCAAGGAATAATTTCCACGGCCGGCCAATGTGGCCGAGCGGTTCTAGGCGCTTCAGTCTGGAACTGCGCGACTGCTACGGTCGCAGGTTCGAATCCTGCCTCGATCATGGATGTTTGTTATGTCCTTAGGTTAGTTAGGTTTAAATAGTTCTAAGTTCTAGGGGACTCTTCACCTCAGATGTTAAGTCCCATAGTGCTCAGAGCCATTTGAACCATTTTTTGAATAATTTCCACCGTACATGAGGGAACTACAGGGGTAAAAACTGAGATTATATATATTACTGTTCTGCTGCAGGAACAGTCCTGCTGAGGTACGGTTAACAGGGGCATAGCAGTGCACGATTGACATGGTGCAACAACTGGAAATGAACTAGAGCTAAATTACACATGACGGTACGAGTCTTGTGGGCATAACGTCCAAAGTGCACACAGAGTGAACTCTGGCGGAATATGCACCAAACGCAGTGTCTTGTCCGTCTGCAGTGAGCTGGTGCACAACAACTTGACCAAGGCCTAACAGAGTGGGTGATGCTGATTAGGAAGTCAAGATCTTGCGCTGTGCCATTTCCATCTTTTCGCTAAGCTGAAGGAACATGTGAGGCCAAACATATTTTCCAACGATGAGAACGTTCACGCAACGATTCTCGAATGGCTCTGTGACCAAGGAGCAGACTTAAACTGTCCAGGCGTTGAACGATTGGTATATGTTGCCACCGTTGTTTAGAGAGACTTGGTGAGTATTGAAAAATCGTCTCATGTGTCTGTTTCACTCTGAAGTGTAGTGCACCGTGCAACATAATTTACTTGGCCTGCCATAATAATACGTAACATTTTTTGAAACCCCTCCTACATTCTAAATAGGGCTGGGCATGAGTAGGATAACTACTCAGCGAAGTGTTGTTGGCAGTACTTAACTAACCTGTGGTATAATGTAATCTGGATCGAAAGCTTTGTCTTTCGCTGGCAGATGCTCGAACGACTGGGATACTCAAGCAAGACTGACGACCTTCCTTTACAGCTTTACTTCCGTCTGTATCTCACTCCTACTTTCCAAACTCATAAACGTAAAGCACATCGACAAAGGCTAAACCAGGTAACGATTTAAACGTCGATCCCAATGTGAAGAATTTTTTTCGGATGTACACAGCATTGTGCGGAAGTGTATCATGGATTGTGAGACAAATGAAAAAGAAGATAGTCGAAGTGTTTTCGACGTGGGGCTGCAGAATTAGGTTGGAAATTATGTGATATGCTTTGACGAGGAATGGGGAGGTCCTCCGCATAGTCAGCGAAGAGAGACACATCAGGAAGACATAAAGAGAAGAAATCAGGGATTAAGTTCCTTGCTGAAGAGGGTAGAAACTGTAAAGGAAGACACAGATTGTAATATCACCAACAAATAACAGAAGACACTGGGCTCTTTGTCCATCGTCACAATGATAAGAGCAAGTGATTCTCTTTAATCCTACTGCTTGATCTCAAACATAAATGACTTTACTATATACATAGCGATGTAATAAGCATGTTCCCAAATGTTTTATTATATACTTACGAGAAAAAAATTGCTACACAAATGAAAGATGGTAGGCGTGTATCTATATCTGAAACATAAATCACTTTATTATCTATTTAGGACTGTGAGAAACTTCTTCTTTTTTTTAATAATTTTGACTGGTTTGATGCGGCCCGCCATGAATTCTCCTCTCCCTGACAACCTCTTCATGTCAGAATGGCACTTGCATCCTACGTTCTCAATTATTTTCCGGATCTATTCCAATCCTTGGCTTCCTTTACAGTTTTTTCCCTCTACAGCTCCCTCTAATATCATGGAAGTCATCCCCTGGTCTCTTAACAGATGTCCTATCATCCTGTCCCTTCTCCTTGTCAGTGTTTTCTACATGTTCTTTTAGTCTCCGATTCTGCGCAGAACCTTCACATTCCTTCCCTTGGCCATAAATGCCCTTTCCGCTAGTGCTAGTCTGCTTTTGATGTCCTCCTCGCTTCGTGGCCATCAATCCTGATGTTAAGTTTTTCGCTGTTCTCATTTCTGCTACTTCCCATTACTTTCATCTTTCGTCGATTTACTCTCAATCCATGTTCTGTACCCATTAGACTGTTCATTCCATTCAGCAGTTCATCTAATTCTTCTTCACTTTCACTCAGGATAGCAATGTCATCAACGAATCTTATCAATGATATCCTTTCAACTCAAATATTAATTCCACTCTTGAATCTTACTTTTATTTCCATCATTGCTTCTTCGATGTACGGACTGAACAGTAGGGAGGAAAGACTATATCCCTGTCTTACACCCTTTCTAATCCGAGCGCTTCGTTCTTGGTCGTCCACTCCTATTATTCCCTCTTGGTACATATTGTATATTACCCTTCTTTCTCTCTATAGCTTACCTCTGTTTTTCGCATAATTTCGAGCGTCTTTTACCAGGTCGAAGAATCCTACAAACGTGGCTTGATTTTTCTTTAGTGGTGTATATACATACTGACGGGAAAATAATCGCAACACCAAGAAGCAGTTATGCGACATAAAGAAAACATGATTGGCGTGTATCATACATGAAAGATGATGTCTCTTCAGACTCCACGCCAGTTGCATAAGAGTTACGCTAGTAGCACCACTATGAGGAAGCAAATTTGGCTTGCTTTAAATATACTTTGTAACGGTCCTGAGCCTTACTTACCTTTGACACTGAGCGTGGTGAGTTGGCGTTAGTCAAGAATGCCGTCAAGGAGGCAAAGACGCCATTATCGACGACTTACAGATTTTCAACGTGCTCATCTAATAGAGCTGCAAGAAGCTGGATGTTCCTTTTGCGATGCTGCAAGCAAGACTTGGCAGGAATGTAGGTACTATGTATGATAACTGGCAGCGGTGGTCACGAGAATCTACGGTTGCAAGAAGACCGGGCTGAGGACGGCCACGTGGCATTTGCGGGAGGGAAGAGCTGGCACTGGCGCATCGTACTGCATCTGCAGCACCAGTTGGCACCAGAGCGACATAACGAACAGTTATAAATCGGTTGCTTCAAAGAGAGCTCCGACACATATACCCTGTAGAGTACATTCCACTGTCCCCAAACCACCGGCATTTGCTACTTCATTGAACTCAAGTGAGAGCTCATTTGAAAGAAGGACGGAGTTCTGTTGCGTTTTCTGATGCATGCGGGTTCTGCTTCGGTGCCAGTGATGGGCGTGTGGTTTTTAGGATACCAGGTGATCGCCTGCAACCATCCTGTCAGCTGCCGGCCGCCCGGAGTGGCTGTGCGGTTCTAGGCGCTCGGGTCTGGAACTGAGCGACCGCTACGGTCGCAGGTTCGAATCCTGCCTCGGGCATGGATGTGTGTGATGTCCTTAGGTTAGTTAGGTTTAATTAGTTCTAAGTTCTAGGCGACTGATGACCTCAGAAGTTAAGTCGCATAGTGCTCAGAGCCATTTGAACCATTTTTTTGTCAGCTGCCTAGACACGTTGGACATACACCTGGTGTTATGGTCTGGGGTGTAATTTTATATGACGGCAGGAGTATTCTCGTGTCATTCCACGCACCCTGACTGCATCTTTGTACATCAGTCTGGTGATCCACCCGTCGTGCTGCCATTCATGAACGGCATTCCAGGCGGGGTTTCCAACAGGATAACGCTCGCCCACGTACCGCTGTTGAAACAAAAAATGCTTTACAGAGCGTCGACATGTTGCCTTGGCCTGCTCGATTACCAGACCTGTCTCTGCTCTGTCGAGCACATGGGATACCATCGGACAACAACTTCAGTGTCATCCACAGCCAGAATTAAGCGTTGCTATACTGACTGACCAGGTGCAACAAGTTTGTATAACCAACCCACAAACTGAAACCTGGCATCTACACAAAACAATGCATACACATTTGCACGCTTGCGTTCAACATTCTGGAGGTATTACGACTTCCTCTCCAACCTCTTCAGAGCAGCAGTTGTAACCCACGTCCTCAGCTATTTTGCTAGATGTATTCCAGTCTCCGTCTTTCCTCTAGTGTTTTTACCCTCTTCAGCTCCATCGAGTACCATGAAAGTTATTCCCTGATGTACTAATAGATCTTCTGTCATCCTGCCCCTCTTTGTCAGTGTTATCGGCACATTCCTTTCCTCTCTGATTCTGCGAGGAACCTCCTCATTCCTTATCTTATCAGTCCATCTAATTTTCAACATTCTTCTGTAGCACCACATGTCTTATGCTTCGATTCTCTTCTATTCCGGTTTTCCCACAGTCCATGTTTTACTACCGTACAAAGTTGTGCTCCAAACCTACATTCTCAGAAATTTCTTTCTCAAATTAAGGCTATGTCTGATACTAGCAGACCTCTCTTGGCCAGGAATGCGTTTTTTGCCAGTGCTAGTCTGCTTTTGATATCGTTCTTGCCCCATCCTTCATTATTTTACGGCCTAGTAAGTAGAAAGCCTTAACTTAATCTACTTGGTGACCATCAATCCTGATATTAAGTTTCACTCCGTTGTCATTTCTGCTACAAGTCATTACTTCAGTCTCTTTTCTAATTACTCTCAATCCATATTCTGTACTCACTAGACTATTCATTCCATTCGACAGATTATGTAATTCTTCTTCACTTTCACTCAGGATAGCAATGTCATCAGCGAATCGTAGCATTGATATCCTTCCATCTTGAATTTTAATTTCACTCCTGAACCTTTTTTTAAATTTTCTTTCCATCATTGTTTCTTCGATGCATAGACCGAACAATAGGGGCGAAAGGTTACATCCCTATAATACACACTTTAATCCGAATACTTCGTTCTGCGTCTTCCACTCATATTATTCCCCCCCCCCCCCTCTCGGCTCTTGTACATATTGTATATTACCCGTCTCTCTTGCTATAGCTTACCCCTATTTTCCTTAGAATTTCAAGCTTCTTGTACCATTTGATACTCTCGAACGCTGTTTCCAGGTCAACTTATCCTATGAACGTGTCATCCTCAACGTCAGAATTACCTCTCTGGTGTCTTTATCTTTCCTAAAGCAAACTGATCGTCATCTAACACATCCTCATGTTTTACGTCGTTCTGTATATTATTCTTGTCAGCAATCTGTATGCATGATCCGTTAAGCTCATTGTGCGATCATTCACGCTCTTATTAGGTCTGGCAGTCTTCATGACTGTGCGAATGATATTTTTCCGAAAGTCAGAAGGTATATGTCCAGATTCGTAAATTCTACACAAGAACATGAGTAGTCGTTTTGTTACCACTTTCTCCAATGATTTTAGAAATTCTGATGGAATGTTATTTATTGCTTCTGCCTTATTTGATCAAAAGTCTCGCAAAGCGCTTTTAAGTTCTGGTTCTAGTACCGATCCACTATCTCTTTTAAATCGACTCCTGTTTCTTCTTCTATCACGTCATCAGACAGGTCTTCCGTCCCCATAATGGCCTTCAATGTGTTCTTTCTATCTATCCGCTCTCTACTCTCCATTTAATAGCGAAATTTCCGTTGCACTCTTAATGTTACCACCCTTGCTTTTAATTCCACTGACAGTTTTTTTGACTTTCCTACATGCTCAGTCACTCCTTCTGATAATCATTTCTCGACATTTTGCAATGACCCATATCGTCTTTGGTTCCCTGCACTTTCTATTTATTTCATTCATCAGGGACTTCTACATTCCTGAATATCCATGAGCATTTTTGACCTTCCTTACTTCATCGATTAACTGAAGTATTTCTTCTATTACCCATGGTTTTCCTCGCATCCTCCTTCTTTGTACCCATATCACTCTTTCTGACTTCTGTGTTTGCCCTTTTTAGAGATGTCCATTGCTCCTAATCTGTACTGTCTGCAGACTTATTCCTTAGTGTTGTATCTGTAGCCTTACACAACTTCATGTATATCTCGTCATTCCTTAGCCATTTCGTATCCTACTTCTTTGCGTATTCAATCTTCATGAGTAATCTCTCAAGCTTCAGCTACTCTTCATCACTGCTGCTCTCTGATCTGTATCTATATCTGCTCCGAGGTTGGCCTTACAATACAGAATTTTATTTCGCAATCTCTGTCTGACCATGACGTAATGTAACTCAAATCTTCCCATATCTCAAGGTCTGTTCCAAGTGTACCTCCTACTCTTGTGATTCTTGAACAGAGTATACGCTACTAATAGGTGAAATATACTACACAATTAAAGTAGACGTTTCCCTCTCTCATTCCTACGAGGTGCATTCAAGTTCTAAGGCCTCCGATTTTTTTTCTTCGGACTGGAAAGAGATATAAACATGCGCATTGTTTTAAAATGAGGCCGCGCTCATTGTCAATACGTCCCAGAGATGGCAGCACCGTACGGCAGATGGAATTTTACCGCCAGCGGCGAGAATTAGAACTGTTTTAAATACTTAAAATGCCGACGTTTTCCTTACTTGAACAGCGTGCAATGTTTCGTTTTCTGAATTTGCGTGATGTGAAACCAATTGAAATTCATCGACAGTTGAAGGAGACATGTGCTGATGGAGTTATGGATGTGTCGAAAGTGCGTTCGTGGGTGCGACAGTTTAATGAAGGCAGAACATCATGTGACAACAAACCGAAACAACCTCGGGCTCGCACAAGCCGATCTGACGACATGATCGAGAAAGTGGAGGGAATTGTTTTGGGGGATCACCGAATGACTGTTGAACAGATCGCCTTCAGAGTTGGCATTACTGTGGGTTCTGTGCACACAATCCTGCATGACGATCTGAAAATGCGAAAAGTGTCATCCAGGTGGGTGCCACGAATGCTGACGGACGACCACATGGCTGCCCGTGTGGCATGTTGCTAAGCAATGTTGACGCGCAACGACAGCATGAATGGGACTTTCTTTTCGTCGGTTGTGACAATGGATGAGACGTGGATGCCATTTTTCAATCCAGAAACAAAGCGCCAGTCAGCTCAATGGAAGCACAGAGATTCACCGCCACCAAAAAAATTTCGGGTAACCGCCAGTGCTGAAAAAATGATGGTGTCCATGTTCTGGGACAGCGAGGGCGTAATCCTTACCCATTGCGTTCCAAAGGGCACTACGGTAAAAGGTGCATCCTACGAAAATGTTCTGAAGAATAAATTCCTTCCTGCACTGCAACAAAAACGTCAGGGGAAGGGCTGCATGTGTGTTGTTTCACTAAGACAACGCACCCGCACATCGAGCTAACGTTACGCTACAGTTTCTTCGTGATAACAACTTTGAAGTGATTCCTCATGCTTCCTACTCACCTGACCTGCCTCCTACTGACTTTTGGCTTTTTCCAACAATGAAAGACACTCTCCGTGGCCGCACATTCGCCAGCCGTGCTGCTATTGCCTCAGCGATTTTCCAGTGTTCAAAACAGACGCCTAAAGAAGCCTTCGCCCATGCCATGGAATCATGGCGTCAGCGTTGTGAAAAATGTGTACGTCTGCAGGGCGATTACGTCGAGAAGTAACGCCAGTTTCATCGATTTCGGGTGAGTCGTTAATTAGAAAAAAAATCGGAGGCCTTAGAACTTGAATGCACCTCGTAGTATCAAGCCAATATTCTCCCGTAACCCTTTCTTCTACTCCTTCCTTATATATGAAATCAGTGAATTTACTCATGGCACTTATGTTGCATTTTTGTCTGCGGTCACTTTCAGAAATCAAATTAATCATCAAATTAACTAATTTAGTACGATTGCATCTGGATTGCTGGCGTACCCATGTATCGCAATAGTAAAATAAAAACAGTGAATGGCTGGGGGAGTATGAATGAGAACAGTGGCGTATTTAAGATTACAAAAACAATGACAAGTTTTTTCATCCTTTTATAGCTACAACCGATCTGATAAAATCTTGCAAGAAAATGACAAATATAAATCAGGAAAGGAATGGCGCTTGATTGGCAAAGAATTCGTTGGGATGGAAACTATACAAGTTCTCCCCTGAATTAATCCCTTTTACATAAATCCACTGTGAGGCCAAATTCTATTGAAATGTAATCAACTATGACCAGGTACACCACAAACTATGGTTCACAGAGAAGAGGGAGCTCTGAATATCATTTAACAACCCTACGCTGGTACAGCAATATTCGACCCTTTCACCTCGATTCAGGCGGCAGCAGAAAACGGCATATTGTGGGCGAGTGGCGGAGCACAACGCCACGTGTAAAGTTCTGCTAGTCCACGCAAAGTTGTAAACTACGCAGACTGGCGTTCTGATTGTTAGAATGTGGGAAGCTCTTCTATCAGATCCCTGAAATCCCGGAGGATTTCAGTGTGAGATGCACCTGTTGCTGGTCTGGCCAAACCAATTTGTGTCACAGACACGACGGTGCGTGCTGGAATTGTCAAACGTCAGACGGCCAACTCAGGACGAATAAGTTCATTCTTATGACACACGATACGTCCGAGATGATACGCAATTCCACTGCTGGTACAGCTGAAAACTGCCACTGGCTCTTAGTCCACCACAATTTGCATACCACAAGTCTCACCCATTAGGGAAAGACCTGAAGTTCTTCACCAGGGGAAGACCAGAAGACGAAGCGGCAAGAATCACAATCACTCTGCCTCATACAGGAGCCGAATTAGCAGAAACAAACCACCTCCAGATCGTACAAACCAATCGGAGAACGCCCCATTCACTGAATCTCCCCTCTTGGCTGGCCAATCCAGAAACAGCGCCGGGGTTCCCACACTGGGGGAGCAAGCCTCTGGCTTTCCGTATCCTGAGAGGAGCCAAGCAGCAAATCAAAATCTCTCTTGTCTGAAAGAAGAAGATTTTAGACTAGGGAGGCGTCGTTCTAACGGTAAGAATGGCCCTGTTTCGGCAAAAAACGCGTCCCTCATTTATGAAGAGATCTAATCTTTCCAGGCTATTTCCAATTTCTGAAAGAAGTCTAACAGACAGACAGTCGCGCCTTTGAATTTTTTTTGTTCGCTCGCTAAAAGAACCTGACGACTTCCTGGCACCAGGGGAGTTACTGTCCTACCTCCACTAAACATTTTCACCAACCGTTATGATCGTATTTTCCCAGTTTCTAACATGAGAATGCTTACAGTTTTATGACCCTTCCACCATTTGCAAAAAAGCTCATGTTACTGAAGTCTCACTTAAATGGCTTCCTCCAACCACTTTCTGCCATCTAGCCACCTTCATAACAGAATGTCACCGGGTACAGGTAAAATATTTTGCAAGTCGGCACCCTCCTGCTACGACCGTTAACTGGGAAGAGTGGAGTGTCATGGCCCCAGAACCCACTGCAGGTACAATTCACAGAGCACTCCTTACCCGAATCACTCGCACAGCCAGGTCGCTGGATACAACATTCATGGCCCACAGTCCATTTTCTCACTGGTCTTCGTAGCCTCCACCTTGGCTCCTCGGGCACAAGTTCTCCACAGGCTACATATGCTGTTATAAAAATACTCTGCTCACAATTCCCTCACGTAAAAAGGTCATTTGACACACATACCAAATGTAGTATTAGGGCAACACTGAGATCGTGACCTAAAATATTAATACCAAACTGGATGGCAGAGTAAAGTGAGAGAGTGGCTTGTCACCTTTCACTGCCTCCCCATTACCGAATAATTTCTGCATGGAGGCGTGTCACACTTTAATAAAGAGGTTAGTGTGACATGGAGCAGAAGAAATTATGAAACTCAACTGGGGCTTCACGATTAACATGCCGGAACATGACAGCTTTGCCAACCAAATAAAAAAAAAAGAAGAAGAAAACCACACCCTGTCTTGTCCTCATTCAACCAGGAGTCATAAACACACTCACTACACACACTCACTGCTGCATGCCTGCAAAGGGTTTGCGATTTTCTGGGTGTCGGAATTGTTCCTGTGGACCCCAGATCTTTGACACACATCCCTGACCGTAAATACAATTATTAAATGGTTAAAAGGTCATTCAGATATTTAACTAGCCCATTCACACCGAAGCTGTGATCAGAGATGATTGGTTTTCCTAACCCCAACACAATATCGTTGACCATTGAGCATTCTCTGCATCAGAGATTTTGTTACTCCTGCAAAATCATTCACAAACACTCAGTCTTCCATAGAGACAATAACAGAACAAATTCTAACCAATCATTCAGAAAAACTAGTTCTTTTAATACAACAGAGTACATGGCATATATGAAGATAGTAACTGTTCTGGAAAGAACAGATACCATTGATGACCGTGCAGCTTCTTTACAGTAATTAACTGAAACCCTGCAGCTGACGACAGGTGTTGTTGATATACCTCGATGGAGACAGATGAAAATGTGTGCCCCAACCGGGACTCGAACCCGGGATCTCCTGCTTACATGGAAGACGCTCTATCCATCGGAGCCACCGAGGACACAGATGAATAGCTCGACTACAGGGACTTATCCCTTGCACGCTTCCCGTGAGACCCACATTCCCAACTGTCCACAATCTACATATGTAATGTACCTAATAAATATTTTCCCATCTACTCACTACACGCGCACACTAAGGTGACGATTGCTGTAAGAGTTCGGGCAACCTGTGCGCATTTGCACAGACGAACGTCAATGGTTGGGTAGCCTTCAACCATGTATATGAAGACAGTAGCTGTACTCGAAAGAACAGGTACTATTGATGACCGTGCAGCATCTCTAGAATAAACGATAATTAATTGAAACCTTAAGCTGAGGGCAAATGGTCGCTCTTCTTGAAGGCAGTCCTCCAGCAGCAGTTATCAGTGTCCTGCCAAGTTGCCCGGAGACGTCAATAACTTGGTCTGGCTCCCTCCAGTCTCTCCTTTCTGGTCAGCAGCAGGTCAGATCCCTCGAGACTCTTGTGCCAGACTGCGCTGATCCCAGATGGTTACATGACCGATGCGAGCCTCTGTTACCTGCTGGCTGCAGCTGAGGCACCCTTCAGTTGATTTCACTCTTCATTGGCACGAGTGAAAGGGACAGACAGGATTGCATCTGCACCTCCATCACTCTTGGGCAACCCCAACGTCATCACTTTCGCAGGCTGCTGGCGTTTTTTCCACAGGGTGGATGGACAGTACGCCTGTAGGCAAGTGGTGTCAGGAGCGAGTCTCCATTACCTGCTGGCTGCAGGCGAGTCACCCCTGTAGTGGTATCACATCAGCTGGTCTCTCGCCCTGGACGTCATCCATGCTGTGACGTCATATTGGCAGCCACGCTTAGGTCTTCATCTGAGTCCTGCCTGCCGCATTGCGATATGGCTGCCTTCACTGCGCCAAGCCATGTCCAACCATGGTCTTCTACTCGGTCGTTGTTTGGAGTACCCTAGTCCTCTGCATAATCCTTATCACATGTTTTAGTGGCGTGTTTTTACAATAAATGTTAATAAAAACACACAAATAGGACGTTGTAATAATATATGAACTGATGGTCATTAAACTTCACAATTTTATTAATGGAGGAAAATGTGCCTTACTGCTGTCTTTCACTGAAATAAAGAAGCAATTATTTTCTAGTCGTGAAGTCGTTAGTCGTTGCTCTTGTGTATGTCAGCGTCATGTTAATATTCCAACACCCTCATGCACCCCAATGGGCTACGCTGACACAGCCTGAACATTCATACTTCAAGCACTCTCACATAATGCAGCACTTATTTTAATTATTCTACCCGTTACCAAGTTTAGCTTCCCCTAACTCTTTCTTCTTTACGCTACTCTGGACTTTGATACTTCTCCTGATGCCAGCTTATCGGATGGCGACGCTGATGCGGATATCTGGCGCAGGATCTGGATCGAATACTGCTCACCGCCTTGTTTGCACTTCTCCCTGTGCTGTCAGCATAGATCAGCCATTGGCACGAATTCGCCTTTCTCTCTGAAACTGACCGATAACTCTCAAAATCTGCGTACAGATATCACCAATTAACAGCTGCATTCATAACACAAAAAAACCGGGTCTTATTAATAATTTTTAGTGCAGAACGATTAGTATGTTTCATTGTCATCTGATCCCTTCACAATTTCCTTCCCATCCATTTAAAAACGTACTACCATGACTCGCACTCCACTTGCTCACGCCACGTAATACAAATCTTTTCCAATGACGCACCTCAGGCGCTGGCGGTCCACAATCGGAAGAACTCAAGACGAGTTCCTTGGATTATAGCAGTCCTGGCTATAATCCATAACCGAGAACAACAGACGAAAAAGTACCTCCAGGGAAAAACATCGTGCCATTGGCGATAATCCATAAGTGTAACCACACTCGGAAACCACCAACGAGAACACAGCGCTCTATTAGCGATGACCCTAGTCGAACCACAGCGAGAGAAATAGCCATACTCGGACGTCAACACGCCTCTGGCGTGGACAACCCATGTCCATCTTGCCAGATACCCCACCAGTATCGGTGGCATGATTCAAATCACGCCAAGAACCACTATCGGACCACTAATCAACTTCTTTGGCACCACTATCGCCTCCTCACTCCAAATGGTGGAACAGACCATGGCTTCGTCCTATCGGAAACGCACACTATATCAACGGAAGACAACCAAACCATTACTACGTTCCAAGATGAATTCTGAGAACAATTGTGTCTCCAAGACTTGTGCAATTATTCCTGATCCAAAAAATGCAATTTTTACGTTGTTCCAAGACATACGTTTGCTGCAACGTGACACACTATTAATATAGCAATGTTCAAGGGTTGAACCAACCAACTTTGTCATAAACCGGAGATGTTGCCGCCGAGAAATCGACACTTCTTCAGAAACGCTTTCCTTGCCATTTTATATCCTCTCTACTTCGACCATCATGACTGTATTTCACATTGTATTTCAGTTAAAGCTGTTCGGTTCAAAGAAATTTCGGGCTTACTGCCGGTCTTCTTTTACAACATTCCAGTATATTTAGTCTGGGACATCTGCCAATCATCATCAAATCAGCCATCAAAAACTGCTGAAAACAGCTCCCATTCCGTAATTTATTAGCAAACCGTATGTATTCCGTGCATCCATCAAGAGGTTTTTTATCGACTGAACGCGGTTCAGACAGGCATCGCTCTCGCTGGTGGAGTTGGGCAGCTCAGCTGTCCTCAGGGCGGCCATTCTCCGTGGCCATAAGCGTATTCTGTAGGTGTTGTTAAGGGGAATAGGATATCAAACAGGCCGACCTGGAGCAGGAGAGGTACCACAGGACATTTTAATTTCCACTGTCTATGCTTTTACAAATAAATTCATAGAACTTTGTCAGCATGACCAGGAAGGATTCAGGATTCACGACCATAGCAGTGGAGTTTCAAAAACATAATAAATTAATTTTTTAAATGTGAAATTTCATCATTTTTCACTTATTATTAGCTGCATTTGTTTCTATAGGTACATCTTCATGAGTAAGAGAGATTCTTCGATGAATTTTGCACAGCATAGAAACCGTTCTTACAGGTGTATGAAACTCTAAGATTTATTTAATTTATTAAAAAATGAATGAGCTGTTGAATTTTAAACTTTATGTTTCGAAAAGAACTCAAATTTTATAGTCAATCATCTCAATTTTTACCACAGTTTTCACAGATTCAGAAAATTCCTGAGTTTCGTACACCTGTAAATATGGTTTGTATGCTGTGCAAAATTCATCCAAGAATCTCTCTTAGTTATGAAGAAAAGTGTACCTACCGCAACAAATGCAGCCAATAGTAAGTCAAAAAATGATGAAATTTCACAATAAAAAAAATTATTTTGTTATGTTTTTGAACTTCCCTTGCTTTGAGTGTGAAACCTGAATCCTTCCTGGTCTTGCTGGCAAAGTTTTATGAATATGAGAGGTGGCAGAAGCCCCCTCTCATATTTCTATCTTCCTCTGAGTAATTCGATTTTCCTCTCTAATTGCATGCGGTGAAAAGTTGCTATTCCTTCACACGGGGACTTCCCACACAGCGTCTCTCGTCACCCGGGTGGTCTGGTGACAGGCGAGTTCCGCTGAGCTTGAAAGGGTTAAGCCGACAGGTGTGAGGGACTCGAGTGAATGCTTTCCAGACGCCGACATTGTCATAACAGCGGCGGAGACACGCCCGCAGGGGCCTGAAGGAGCGGTTGGGCTAGAGATTCCGTTACTTAGCAGAAACTTTGCGAAAACACTTTCTGGCGGGCTACCAGCGAGGCGTGGGAATAACTTGTGTTCCCAAGCAGTCTTGGCGGGCAAATTCCCGCGTTTCCTGCAAAATCGTTACTGTGATTGGCTTGCTCAGGGCATAGCTCCGTGACGTAGCAAAATCGGCGCAGAAATTGGCGCCAAGAATCTCCATTGGTGGAATGGTAGTGCTTCGGCAATAGAGTGGAATTTTCCGCTGGTTTTCGAGTTACTGAATGGAACGTTTAACCACGGCCACTGTTGTGGGGGCGGGAATGTTCAGTGTTCGGTTTGTACGGGTGCTCTTGTGAGAGTCAGCTCTCGCCTTTTTGTCGGAGTAGGTTACAAGACTGAGCTCTCGCTGCTCTGGACAGCCTGCCTTCCGTTGGTTGTCTAATATACTTTTATTTAATTGTAACTGTTTGACAAAGTTGCTGAAGTTTCGACTTCAACGTAACTTTCCGAGTATAGTTGGCAAGTGAGCGTTCTGTGCACAAGCGGGCTATGTTGTCTGTCTTGAGCAGTTTTGGCTAAAGTTGACTGTATCGGAGTTACTGTGTGACTTCGCTTGTTAAAATCAATCACTGTACCGTCAGTGATTGTGTGGCGAGCCTTCTTCGTCTCCCTCAGAGGCGCATTTGTATTGCTAGGAAGTCTTTAGTCTGGAACAACCAGACCAGGATAATTTGTTTCGGGCTATACTCACGACATTATCATCACCACGACGGGACGTCAAAGCAACCAGCCATCGCCTCTGGTACGCCAGATCGTGTTCTTGCAGTTAAGAAGACAGCTTGGTAATGTATGTCCGCAGCACCGGCAGATTAGGGATTTTGCTAGGTGATAATCAGAGCTCAGCAGAGCGCGCCTGTTCGTCTTTTTTCTGACTTTCTTCTGTCTTGGGTGTTCATTGTCTGAGGTCTCACTACTGTAGCAGCAATTAATGTTGTGTTGGCTGTGTGTTTCTCTTAAGATTTGAGTTGCAAGGAATTGGCTCCACATACCACTTTGTCATAAATGTCACAAATTTGTTTAGGGACAACTTCACCTTCATGGCATTTATTTGAGTATCCAATCTCAGCCAATTCGATGTATTGTATATGTTTCATATATTTTGTTTATTATTTTGAGTTTAGTCATAATAAAGCATATTGTTATTTTGAACAGAACTTTCATTCTGTTAATCGGTAGAGCAACACTTTCATTTCTCACTATGTTAATGAAACTTTCCTTTATTTAACTTATTTATCAAATTAAATTATTGCAGTTGCCAAACTCTTCTCTACTCCACTTGCAGGGTCGATTACAGTCAGTTCGCGTTTCTTTTTAATCCATGTGCAACAGCAAAAGTCGGAGTTAGAATAGGGGGGGGGGGCTTAGAGCATCATTTATATATGAAGATTCTAGAAGAATTTAGTGTTAAATACACTGCTAGCCCCGGCACCTCGCAAATTTATTTGTAAATTAGACAGTGGAAATTAAAATGTCCTGTGATTCTTCTCCTGCTACAAGTTTGACGTCCTATCCCCCCCCCCCCTTATGGGCAAACCGTGAAGACAATGGGGTACCCTGCGTTCTCCTTCACCCGTTACAACTGCTTTCTGCCATGCATATTTCCACGAGCTCTTTAACAAGAGAGGCAAAAATTTCTTGTGAAGTCAAAATAATGTTTGTCCGATAGAGATATAACGCTATGCAATAGCAGATTTGATTGACTGAAAAACGCGAGTGCAGCATAGATGTTCGATGCAGGGTTCTGTCAGGATGCGCAGGCAAGCCATCCACATCGAAAATTACTTTCAAAAGTAGCCTTCCGTAGTAACAAAAAGTCCTTCACTGATACCTGAACATTTGCTGCCTTATAAAACGGCTTCATGTGAAATTTCCCAATAATTCTGGCCCTCTTTAATGAAGTATTGACAACAAAGGGAAGAAATGCTAGAAATTTTGCCTGCGTCCTCTCCTCTTCAGACACTTGCTTCGTTTTGCTGTTAACTGATGGTGTCCTGTTAATCTGCTGTGTAGAATATCCACTTTCCTTTAATACTCTCTTTAAGTGAGCGAGCTATTTAGAGAAACTACCTGCATGTGATATTGTGTGAGATCCATGTGCAAGTGTTTGAAGCACAGTCATAATTTGCGACGAGATGTTCGAAGATTGTAAATAGAAATCGGTACTACGTGTTATAGATTGCGATGAGTGATGACAATTCGATGATACTAGAAATCAGCATTAATGGGGTTACGATAAACTGGATGCCACGGAATGCCGCCATTATTTTAAGTTTGACGTGATTTTGGCGTGTTAGGTTACTAACGTTTATCCCATGCTGTTTTTAGATACTGATATTCAGGACAATGATCTAGTACAGATAGCACAAAGTAGAGAGGGTATCAAATTCATGGTAAAGAAGATAATGGAAATATTTTAACTTAGAATAAATGTGAGAAAACAGAATATCTAATAGTGAGAGGAGATGGAAAGTGTTTAATACTGCCGCAATGAACTACTTAAGCTGTAAAACAGTTTAAATACTTATGACTGATTATCCATTAATCGGGAAGCTATGAAGCAGATTTGGAACGCTGGATTCAGTAGGCAAGAGGAACAATTAACACGCTAAACGGAGTTCTTCAGGCCTGACAATATCAAAAGAAACAAAGAAGAGGATTGTGCAAACAAAGGGTGACCCTCATGGAGCGGCAGATAAGCAGAGTACAGGCAGTAGATATGAATGGAATAAGGACAGCCAGGATATCCAGAACAGAGCAGAGAAGAAATGAGGAAATTTGGAAGATAATGGATATGGCACGATTAGTCGTGCAAGGAATTGAGAATATAGCTCTTCAATTGTATGGCCATGCGCACGGAATGGAAGAAGGATGGTGGCCAAAAGTAATCCCGGAATGGTTGCCGGTAGGAAGGAGGAAGCTTGGACGGCCGGGATTAATATGAAGAGTGGGAGTAATTACACTATGAGGAAGACAGATCTGACGGAGGAAGTCTTCCATGATCGTGGGAAATGTCGAATGGGAATGCAAGGCAGCTGCCGAAGAGTGGAGAAGCACTTAAAAGTAAAAGTAAAAGGGAGTAAGACATTTAGGCAAATCTATGTAGCCAGTGTATATTACGTGGCACTGCCGTCCCGTATAACGCTACACGTTAAATTTTTCCAACATTTTTCATGAAACAGATCCGGACATGGTCACTAGAGACCAGAATTAATGATAAATTAATGCGCGTTTGTGATCAAGCACTGAGATGAAATACAAGAAAATAAAAGAGTTGTGCTGTGAATATAGCAAGCTGGGTCAGCCAATGACAACTCCTGTTCACTGCAGTAAGAAAACACGGCTCGCGTTTTAAGAACGAGTTCCTCAGCCATTCACTGTAAATCTACGTTGAACTTGGAGAGAAGCCGGCACTAATTTTCAGCAGCAATCCATTAACGACCAACTCTTTCAGTTCTCTCTCTCTCTCTATCATTCCGCACAGGTTCGTTTGAGCAGTTATTAAAATCGCCAGAGGCGGATCTAATTTCGGCGCCGCCAAAGAGCCCGCGCCGCAGAAGTGTAGTTTTTTTTCCCCGCAGCGATTCGCCACGGCGGCCGCGCGCTTGCTAAACACCGGTGACCTCCGCATCGGGCAGAGAGGAAAGCCGCGACCTCGCCGATACTACTTCGACCGCGGGGCCAGACCGGCCGCCCGCTGGGGGCGTGCCTCCCGCTAATTGAAAGCCGGGCCCACAAAGGAGCCGCCCCTGCGCCCCTCCCACCTGCCGCACCGATTACCTGTGAATGGGCCCTCTCAGGCCGGCCGTGATTAGTGTGTGCTGCGGGGCTGCATATGTTTGCCGCTTTCAGGCGCATGTCCTCTGTCCGCTGCACGCGTCGTTTCCGCTTCATTTGAACCGCGATGGCCGTCTTAAATGCACTGGCCATTGTGCTGGTGACACTTCTAAGAGCTACACATGATTAAACTCAACTGATAAAGTCGTGCGACAGCGATATGCTCATATACAGACGTCTGTAGTGTCGCATACACATTGTTGTTGTTGTTGTTGTTGTGGTCTTCAGTCCTGAGACTGGTTTCATGCAGCTCTCCATGCTACACTATCCTGCGCAAGCTCCTTCATCTCCCAGTACCTATTGCAAACTACATCCTTCTGAATCTGCTTAGTGTATTCATCTCTTGGTCTCCTTCTACGATTTCTACCCTCCACGCTGCCCTCCAATGCTAAATGTGTGACCCCTTCATGCCTCAGAACATCTCCTACCAACCGATCCCTTCTTCTAGTCAAGTTGTGCCACAAACGCCTCTTCTCCCCAATTCTATTCAATACCTCCCCATTATTTATCTGATCTACCCGTCTAATCTTTAGCATTCAACTGTAGAACTACATTTCGAACACTTGTATTCTCTTCTTGTCCAAACTATTTATCATCCATGTTTCACTTCCATACATGGCTACACTCCATACAAATACTTTCAGAAACGACTTCCTGACACTTAAATCTATACTCGATGTTAACAAATTTATCTTCTTCAGAAACGCTTTCCTTGCCATTGCCAGTCTACATTTTATATCCTCTCTACTTCGACCATCATCAATTATTTTGCTCCCAAAATAGCAAAAATCCTTTACTACTTTGTGTCTCATTTCCTAATCTAATTCCCTCAGCATCACCCGAAGTAATTCGACTACATTCCATTATCCTCGTTTTGCTTTTGTTGGTGTTCATCTTGTATCCTCGTTTCAAGACACTGTCCATTCCGCTCAACTGCTCTTCCAAGTACTTTGCTGTCTCTGACAGAATTACAATGTCACAGGGGAACCTCAAAGTTTTTGCAAATGCAATTCATTGGCAGAGTTGTAATTTGTACTCAGGTGAATCATATGAAAAGGTTTCCGACATGATCTGTGACGTGACGGAAATTAACAGACTTTGAACGCCAAATGGTAGCTGGAGCTACATGCATAGAACATTCCATTTCGGAAGTCGTTATGGAATTCAGTATCCTAGATCCACAGTGTCAATATTGGGGTGAGAATACTAAACTTCCGGTATTATCTCTCACCACGAACAAAGTAGCGGTCGCCGGCCTTAACTTCACGACCGAGAGTAGCAGCGTTCGCGCAGAGTTGTCAGTTCTAGACAAGGAACACTGCCTGAAATACAATGTGGGACGTACGACGAACATATCTGTTAGGACAGAGCGGCGATATTTGCCATTAATGGGTTATGACAGCAGACGACCGACATCAGTGGCTTTGCTAACAGAACGGCATCGCCTGTAGCAGCTCTCCTGGACTCATGATTCAGTTGGGCCCTAGACGACTGGGAAACTGTGGGCTGGTCAGAGGATCCCGATTTCAGTTGGTAAGAGCCGATGGTAAGGTTCGAGTGTGATGCAGACACATGCAGCCATGGGGTCAAAATTCAACAAGGCACTGAACAAGGTAGTAGTGGGTCCACAATGGTGTGGACAATGTTCACATGGAACGTAATGGAGCCTCTGGCCCAAGTGAACCGATCGTTCACTGGAAATGGTTATGTTCAGCTACTTGGAGACCATTTGTAGCCATTCATGGACTTTTTGTTCCCAAACAACAAAGGAATTTTTGTGGATGACAATGCACCATCTCACAGGGCCACGGTTAGCGACTGGATTTACAGAAAATTCTGGACTGTTCAGGCGAATGATTTGACCACCCGGATCGCCCGACATCAGTATCGTAGAACATTTATGGGGCATAGTCGAGAGATTAGTTCATCTACGGATTAGTGCACCGACAACTTCTTCGCAATAGAGGCAGCATGGCTCCATATTTCTGCAGGGGACTTGCAATGATTTTCTGAGTACTTTTCTACGTCGAGTTACTGCACTACACAGGGCAAAAGTTGGTCCGACACGTTTTAGGAGGTATCCCATGATTTTTGTCACCTCGGTGTGTAATAGGTTGGATGTACCTAGTGTAGCAGATGCGTTGATGCGAAGAGAAGGGTTACCCCATTACTTAACCTCATCAGTGGTGGCAGCTCTTTGTCTGGAATAAATGATCTTTTTTTTAAAATTGTTATCATTTGTTTGTCTGTACATGCAAATAAGATCTACTGATTTCTGTCCTATTCGAATAATTCCTTCGTGATAGGTCTCATTAATTTTATTTCACTTTATTTTATTTTTCCTATTTTTTATTTATTTATTTATTTATTTTTTGTTTTAAAGTTTAATTAATCAGTGAGACCACATATGGTACCTCGCATAAACATTAACATGGTCTACATGTAATACGAGCAGAAGATTTGAAATACATGACGGTTTTCTCACATGAACCATAAACTTACTGTTCGTATTCGGTACAGATCGTCTTAATGTTTATGTGGGATTCCCCATGTGGACTCATGGATTCATTTATATGCTACATCTGTTGCAGCATGTTTCACAGAGATATTTTGTATTACTTTATGATGGCTATACAGTCGAAATTGGCCAATAAGAAATAAAGCGGAAAATTTACAGGATGTAATGGAAACGTTTTGATTTGGATAATTGCTTTTAATTCTATGCATACCAATACTTTAAAAATATCAGAATATTCCGTTCTTATAATTATGACATAAAAATATTTTCGTGTTATATTATTGGGAACATCACTTTGAAATCTACTTTATTTAAATTTTCTTACAGTCTACTCCACCATAGTATAATGTAAGCTTTATTTAGCCTTTCTCTATATTCTGTACTTTCACCGTAAGTGTGTAAACTTAAATTGTTTTCATGTCGAAACGCCTACATTCTTATAGCGTAAATTATTGAAATATTTATCATATCATTATGTACAAAGTTTGGCAGCTATTACAGTGTCAGTTTCAACTGCCACTACAAAACGGCTTCAGTATGAAAACCAAAAACGGTCACAGAACAAAACGGAGTACGTTTTAGCAGCTGGAATGTTTATTTGTCAAATGAAAGATTTACTAATTGCCCTTCCAGATATCTCAAGTGAAGTGGTATTCATGGGTGTGGATTAAGTTGAAAATTTAAAACATATTTTCATTTAAGAGGTAGTAACGAATTTGTCACTAACCAAGCAAATGTAGGGAACACTGAGGTACATATTGTAATTTTTAGGCTACTGTAGACACATATAGCCAACGACCTTGCCGCAGTGGTAACACCGGTTCCCGTCAGATAACCGAATTTAAGCGCTGTCGGGCTGGGCTAGCACTTGGATGGGTGACCATCCGGTCTGCCGGGCGCTGTTGGCAAGCGGGGTGTACTCAGCCCTTGCGAGGCAAACTGAGGAGCTACTTGATTGAGTAGTAGCGACTCCGGTCTCGGAAACAGACATACGGCCGGGAGAGCGGTGTGCTGAGTACATGCCCCTCCATATCAGCATCCAGTGACGCCTATTGTCTGAGGATCACACGGCGGCCGCTCGGTACTGTTGGGCCTTCATGGCCTGTTCGGGAGGAGTTTAGTTTAGTAGCCACATATCATCAAACAGGACTAATTTTATGAGACCTATTTATATTGATCGCCGGCCGCGGTGGCCGAGCGGTTCTAGGCGCTTCAGTCCGGAACCGCGTGACTGCTACGGTCGCATGTTCGAATCCTGCCTCGGGCATGGATGTGTGTGATGTCCTTAGGTTAGTTAGATTAAAGTAGATCTAAGTTATAGGAGACTGATGACCCCAGATGTTAAGTCCCATAGTGCTCAGAGCCATTTGAACCATATTTACACTCCTGGAAATGGAAGAAAGAACACATTGACACCGGTGTGTCAAACCCACCATACTTGCTCCGGACACTGCGAGAGGGCTGTACAAGCAATGATCACACGCACGGCACAGCGGACACACCAGGAACCGCGGTGTTGGCCGTCGAATGGCGCTAGCTGCGCAGCATTTGTGCACCGCCGCCGTCAGTGTCAGCCAGTTTGCCGTGGCATACGGAGCTCCATCGCAGTCTTTAACACTGGTAGCATGCCGCGACAGCGTGGACGTGAACCGTATGTGCAGTTGACGGACTTTGAGCGAGGGCGTATAGTGGGCATGCGGGAGGCCGGGTGGACGTACCGCCGAATTGCTCAACACGTGGAGCGTGAGGTCTCCACAGTACATCGATGTTGTCGCCAGTGGTCGGCGGAAGGTGCACGTGCCCGTCGACCTTGGACCGGACCGCAGCGACACACGGATGCACGCCAAGACCGTAGGATCCTACGCAGTGCCGTAGGGGACCGCACCGCCACTTCCCAGCAAATTAGGGACACTGTTGCTCCTGGGGTATCGGCGAGGACCATTCGCAACCGTCTCCATGAAGCTGGGCTACGGTCCCGCACACCGTTAGGCCGTCTTCCGCTCACGCCCCAACATCGTGCAGCCCGCCTCCAGTGGTGTCGCGACAGGCGTGAATGGAGGGACGAATGGAGACGTGTCGTCTTCAGCGATGAGAGTCGCTTCTGCCTTGGTGCCAATGATGGTCGTATGCTTGTTTGGCGCCGTGCAGGTGAGCGCCACAATCAGGACTGCAAACGACCGAGGCACACAGGGCCAACACCCGGCATCATTGTGTGGGGAGCGATCTCCTACACTGGCCGTACACCACTGGTGATCGTCGAGGAGACACTGAATAGTGCACGGTACATCCAAACCGTCATCGAACCCATCGTTCTACCATTCCTAGACCGGCAAGGGAACTTGCTGTTCCAACAGGACAACGTACGTCCGCATGTATCCCGTGCCACCCAACGTGCTCTAGAAGGTGTAAGTCAACTACCCAGGCCAGCAAGATCTCCGGATCTGTCCCCCATTGAGCATGTTTGAGACTGGATGAAGCGTCGTCTCACGCGGTCTGCACGTCCAGCACGAACGCTGGTCCAACTGAGGCGCCAGGTGGAAATGGCATGGCAAGCCGTTCCACAGGACTACATCCAGCATCTCTACGATCGTCTCCATGGGAGAATAGCAGCCTGCGTTGCTGCGAAAGGTGGATATACACTGTACTAGTGCCGACATTCTGCATGCTCTGTTGCCTGTGTCTATGTGCCTGTGGTTCTGTCAGTGTGATCATGTGATGTATCTGACCCCAGGAATGTGTCAATAAAGTTTCCCCTTCCTGGGACAATGAATTCACGGTGTTCTTATTTCAATTTCCAGGAGTGTATATTGATCATATTAGTGCAAGGAATATTTGCACAATTCAGATTATACGTAAAACCCACATTATGTGATATTATCATTATAATGCAGGTTTGGACAATACTGAACTATGTGGTCCAACAAATAACATTTACAGAGTTTGGTTTAGCTTTTAGTTTTGTCAATATTATTTTCATTCTCTCACAATGGAATCTTTTCCCTTCTTCACACCGATTTGTTGAGTTTTTCTGTCAGGCCCTATCCAGTGACAAATTTTATACATAAAAGTTTTTCCGTCACCTCTACCAAGTTGGGTTATTCTTGCTTTCTTCTGGTCTTCTCCAACAGTTCTGGTCCTTTTTATTGTTTCGATTTGAAATAAGTGCCAATGTTTTCTTAAATGACAGAAATAGTTTCATGAACTCAGTGTATAACCCCTCACGACTTCCAATTTTCCCTGTGAAGCAGTGGCTGAGCAATGCTATCGTTCATAAAGTAAAAAGTTTCCCACTCTCTTGTTAGATTTTCCTATGGTCGCATCACGGCTGCTTGAAGACATTTCCTTTCTTTTCAACTAGGTCTTGGGCCCATTTTGTCGCTTCTTCACTCCTGAAAGGCTGGAGGCATTGACCTCTAGAAACCCAGCGACTTCGCGCGGCATAGGAGGCGTGTCGACGCCATGGTGGCATGAGACGCTGTGGTGATACACAATTTCGCGTTTCGTCTGCGCGGGAAAAAGTCCATTACAAACCTAGGAGCTCTTATGGTAATACAACCAGTGCGACCTGCTGGCGTCGGAACAGTGGTTAGTCAGGAAGTGTCTCCTCTTTGGGGAGATGTTTGCTTGGTCACGCGGTAATCGGTGGACTAGGAAACAACACCCTTGTTCTTAATAAATCTATGTTCTTCACTAACTATTTCCTCAAAGTTTTCTCTAGTACCGACCAGTCTGCAACCACACCGACTCACACAATGGCTCTGTGGTCAGACTATGCTGGTGATAGCATTACAAAGACGTTAAATAGTTATTTTCATGACAGACTGGTCCACACAAACAATTCCACTCCTGTCAGGTAAAATCCGATTGGTCACTCGCTAAACTTCATGTGGAAGGGGACAGCAATTTTTTGGTCCTCTCGCACGACTGGCAAATAAGTGGTTGTACGTTTTCCCTTGGGCAAAGCAAGCTACGCAATTTTCTTAAGAGATGCAAAGAGCGATGGACATTCTGGTGTGAGCCCCCAAGTGGATAGAAGCATATTGTCGGGCAGGCTCTGAAAGGAGCAGTCTTAAAAAATTTGGCACTGGTGGACTTCAACCCTGACGGCCGATACCCAATGGCGCAGACTTTGGGCCCCTGACAGTGGAGTCCGACGGGTGCTGACACTGTCTTCATTCACTCTGTGATGGCGAACGACAAATTCGGTAAACGCGGCATCATTAAATAGGCCAGAGCCGAGTTTGCCAAGCTTAACAGGACTTATGGAAGCACGTGTTTCACCTAGCTTCATTCCTTTAATGCAACGAGCAGTATCTTTTTAAATCATAAGTGAACGACAGATTCGTGATTGCTTATCCATTCTCGATTTCAAGTCTTGAAAGCACTTCTAAAGTACAATATCATCAAAGGATTTGTCCTGTCATCTGAAGTACATTTCGGCTAATTCCAAGTGATACCTTTCGTTCTGTCTTGCTAATTTTATTTGCAGCCCATCCAACAATGTACCATGCCCATTTCTTATGTTCTTTGAAGGTCTAAATATTCATATGTTCGTCTGACATTGTAGAATCATTACCGGTATTGAAATACTTATGATAAATATTAAATAACCTTAAGTATCTTCGACTTATATTTCCCTTCATGTAGTCAGCAACAGACTCCTTCAGATTTTAGCCTTACTGTGACTTTTGTGAATTTCACAATCTGTCTATTAATGTGCTTGGTTATTTTCATTTACAACGTCTAGCGGTAACATCTTTGATTAGTAATCAAAACGTTCGCAGACCCGGCTTCCAAACCCACCAGTGCTCAAATTTTGAACAAAATTCATCAGCAATGGCAGTCGTAGAGTACCAGCATAAGAAGTCACACTCACTAAGCCAACGGCCCTGTCAAAAACCGCGGAGGAGCGGACGGAGGCTCACGGTACTCTCTTGTTCTTGTGTTGGGGAATTGCCCCTAGAGGCGGAAGAATCAGCAAATCGACGGCATGAGGATGCAGAAGGTAATGGAAACCACTGCATTAAAGCTGTAATGCGTATCCATGGGAGATGCAGCCGGTAACTGAAAAAGTGTCACGATGATCTCTCCATTGGCAAAAGATTCCTGACTAGTCCCCCATTCGTATCTCCGGGAGGTGACTGCCTAGGAGAAGGTGACCATGAGAAAACTATTAAATAACCAACGAAACGATAACATTCTAAGAGTCAGGGCGTCGAATGACAGAAGATTGAACGGGTAGGGAAGTGAGAAAATCTGAAAAGGGAAGTGCTATATATTATGCATTTAATATGCCTCAGGGAAGTGAAATGGGAAAAAGACAAAGATTTCTGGTCAGACAAGTAAAGGGCAATATCGACAACAGTAGAAAATGGTATAAGGGGAGAAGAATTCGTTACAAATAGGAAAGTAAGACAGAGAGCGAGTTCCTATGAAAAGTTCACTTGTAGGGTTGTTCTCATCAGAAACGACGGCAAACCAGCACCGACGACAATAGTTCAAGTATAATACCGGCTGCACAAGTGGAAGACGAAGAGATAGAGAAAGTACAGGGTGATTGAAATTAAACTTTCAAACCGCTGTAGAAATATCACCACTGATCGTAATGACGTCAAACTGCAACGGAATATTATCGGAGAAGGGGGAAAACGTATGGCAGAAGAAAAATAAATAGTTACAAAATGTATCTATAGATGACGTTGTAAGCATCATAATTTAAAAGTGGTCGACTAAAAATGACAAATGAATCATACAACAATGCCTAAGGTGTACGTTTGATGTTAAACAAACTGTACTACTCATTGTGCATGGATGTACAGGTAACTGTTAGTTACATAGTTACGTAAGCCCATCCACCACGGCAATGTCATACCACATCACATTGGAAAACGGTTTTTAATTGCCTGAGGCCAAAAACCGCATAAAGAGCATCACATACATAGGTTTTTAATTGTTCTGAGATTAAAAACCGCATAAAAAGCATCAATAATATTGGTTTTTAATCGTCCTGGGCCAAAAACCGCATAAACAGCATCAATAACACCAGTTTTTAATTATACTGAGGTCAAAAACCGTATAAAAAGAATCAGTCAAAATCAAATCGGATTACTAATTTCCGTGTGACTGGAGCAAAACATGTTCAATATGCTGTCCATCGTTTTCTGCAACAATTTCAAATCGAAATACAGCGTGTTCCACAACTGATCGAAGTGTTTCGGGGGTCATAAAGTGTTGCGCAGTGTGTGCCTTCAATGCAGCAAAGTTTGCAATCGGAACACTGAACACAACATCTTTCAGACAGCCCCACAGCCAGAAGTCACACGGATTAAGATCAAGTTACTAGGACGGCCAAGCTGTAGGGAAATGGCGGCTGATATTTCTAGCATATCCGAAATGGCACTTCAACAGCTGCTTAACTGGATTTTCAATGTGCAAAGGTGTGGCGTCTTGCATAAAAATGATCCCATCATCACATCCACGCTGTTGGTGAGCTGGAATGGCGTGGTTGCCCAAAAGACACTCAGCGCTGACCAGTGACGGTACAGGTAACAGGACCGGAAGCACCTGTCTCTTCCAAAAAATATGGCTCTATGATAAATGATGCCTTAAACCGACACCACACAGTGACCTTTTCATGATAAAGTGACACTGGTTGCTTGTGGATTTTCAGTTGCCCATATTCGACAATTCTGTCAGATGTAAGTGGCCTTCGTCTGTCCACAAAATCTTCCACAGCCAATCATTGTCCACCTCCGTCCCAGCAAGAAATTCTAAAGCAAAGGCATTGTTCTATGATTCATTTGTCATTTTTAGTCGACCACTATTAAATTATGATGCTTACAGCGTCCTCTATAGCTACATTTTGTAACTATTTATTTTTCTTCTGTCAAACGATTTTCCCACTTCTCCGATAATATTCCGTTGCAATTTGACGTCATTCTGACGAGTGGTGTTATTTCTACAGCATTTTGAAAGTTAAACTTTCACCTGCAAATGAGGAAACTGAACGAGTAATTCAGTGCATAAAGAGACTGGAATTCGGTTGTAGGGGAAGGAGCAGAAGAAAAGGTTGCCGGAGAATATAGGCTTAGTAGTAGGAATGAGTGGGGAGAAAGTCTCATTGAGCGCTGCAATAAGCCGGCCGCTGTGGCCGAGCGGTTATAGGCGCTTCATTCTGGAACCACGCGGCTGCTACGGTCGCAGGTTCGAATCCTGCCTCAGGCACAGATGTGTGTGATGTCCTTAGGTCAGTTAGGTTTAAGAAGTTCTAAGTCTAGGGAACTGTTGACCTTAGATGTTAAGTCCCATGGAGCTTAGACTCATTTGCACCATTTTCGAACCCTGAAATAAATTTCAGATGGTAATAGCGAATACTCTGCTCAAGAATTACACGAGGTGGAGCTATACTTGGAGAAGACCGTGACGTACAGGACAATTTTACTTAGATTTCATCATAGTCAGACAGACATTCCGAAATCAGGTATTAGATAGTAAAGGAGCAGATATTGACTCAGATCACAATTTGGTAGTTTTGAAGAAGCGGCTGAAGTTCAAGAGGATAATCAGGAAGAATCAATACCCAAAGACGTGGGATACAGAAGTACTAAGGTGTGAAGAGATACGCTACATGATCTCTGAGGCTACAAATACTGCGATTATGAGTACTCAATAGGCAGCTCAGTTGACGAGGAACAGACATCTCTAAAAAGGACAATCACGGAAAAAAATCAGAGAAAAGCGAAGGTGCAAGTAAGGCAACTGCAAAGAAACCATGGTTTCAGGGGAAATATTTCAGTTGACTGACGATAGAAGGAAGTAAAAAAGTGTTCGGAGAAATACAGGAACACAGAAATACAAGTCGTCGAGGAATGAAATAAATAAAAAAGTGCAGGGAAGCTAAGGCGAAGTGGGAAATGTGAAGAAAACTAAAAAGAAACGATTGTCGGATAGACTGACTCAGCGCACAGAAATGTCAAAATAAACTCCAGTGAAATTAAAAGCAATCGTGGAAATATTAAGAGTGCAGCGGAAATTCCGCTGTTAAATGTAGAGGAGAGAGCGGATAGGTGGAAAGAGTACGTGGAAGGCCTCTATGAAAGGGAAGACCGGTCTCATGATGTGACAGAAGAAGAAACAGGAGCCGATTTAGATGAGATGAGTATCCAGTATTGTAATTTGAATTTAAAAGTGTTTTGGAAGAGTTAAGGTAAATAAGGTGGAAGGGATAGATGACATTCCATCGGAATTTCTAAAATCATTCGAGGGAAGTGGCAAGAATATGAATAGTAACGTTGGTGTGTAGACTGTCTGAGGCAGTCAATGTACCATCAGACTTTCGGAAAACCATCATCCACACAATTCCCAAGACTTCAGGAAGCCGACAAATGCGAGAATTAACACACAATCTACATAACAGCTCACGCTGACAAGTTAATACACAAAAGAAAGAAAAAGTAAGGATCTGTTAGATGACTATCAGTTAGTCTTTAGCAAAGGTAAAGGTGCCAGAGTCGCCAGGGAGTCGGTTTCTGACGGTGCAGTTGATAAGGTTGAATAAAAATGAAGACACGTTCATAGGATTTGTTAACCTCTAACAAGCGTTCGACGAGGTAAATGGGGGTAAGATCTTCGAAATCCTGAGAAAAATTGGGGATAAGCCACAGGGTAAGCGGATAATACACTATATATATATACAAGAACCAAGAGGGAATAAGAAGAGTAGAAGACAAAAAAAGAATTGCACACATTAAAATCGGTGAAGGAAAGGGATGTAGTCTTTCGCGCCTGCTCTTCAATTTACACGTCGAAGAAGAGATAATGTAAATAAATGAAAAGCTGAAGAGTGGGATTGAAATGCAAGGTGATAGGATATCGATGATAAGAATCGCTGACGACATTACTATCCTCATTGAAAATGAAGAACAATAACAGTATCTGTTGAATAGAGTGAACTGTCCAATGAGTACAAAATATGGATTGAGACTAAATCAAAGAAAGATGAAAGTAATGAGAAGTAGCAAAAATGGGAATATCTAGAACCTTAACATCAGAATTGATGATCACGAAGTAGATGAAGTTAATACGTAGCAAAATAACCCACCACGGACAGAGCAAGGAGGATTTCAGAAGCAAACTACCAATGGCAAAAAGGGCCTTCCTGGCCAAGAGAAGTCTATTAGTGTCAAACATAAGCCTTAATGTGGCGAAAAAATTTCTGAGAATGTACGTCTGGAACACAGCATTGTATGCTAGTGAATCATGAACTGTGTGAAAACCGGAGCAGAAGAAAATATAAGAATCTGAAATGTGAGGCTCAGAAGAACGTTGAAAATTACATGGATAAGGCAAGGAAGAAAGAGGTTTTCAGCTGAATCGGCGAGGAAATGAATAAATTGAATGCACTGACAAGAAGAAGGGATAGAATGATAGAACATCTGTTAAGATCTCATGGAATGACGTCCACGGTACTAGAGGGAGCTGTAGAGAGTAAAAAGTGTGTCAGATAGCAGGGATTGAGACACGTCCAGCAAATAACCCAGGTCATATTTAGCGCGTGTTACACTGAGAGGGATTCGTGGCGGGCTCGCATCAAACCAGTCAAAAGACTGAGAGAAAACGCCGATACAATTTTAGCCTTAGTTTGTTCATATCCAAAAATAGATGTGGCTATACTTTGAATTTCTTTATTTTCTTCAATGTATGTTCTGTTTTCAGTATAACTTGGACCTAAAACTTTTCTGATTCAATTCTCTCCCGTGGGTTTCTTTGGATTCATCAATATCCATATTCCGCCAACCATTAAGAAGTGAATGGCATCACAAACTTCTCATTGTATCGAGCATTAGCATTACTTCCTCTTACATTCCAATATGGACGTCAGAAGGATGGGTGTTTAAAATGCAGTGCAATTTAGAGTGCATATTTACTAGACATTTTTGCTTCGAATGATAGTTCCTGTCATATCCCTGAATATTGACCGTTCCTCCTGTGACACCCTGTAGATAATCCCATTGACATTAAATAAGGTATAAGGCTGTTGTTATACTAGGGCCAACCGTAGCCATAAGCAAACATCTTGAACAATTACCGCTTGGCTGCTCTTGTAAATAATTTATTTAACGTTCACAAGCCACACCATGAGGTTAAATCCATTAAATTATAAAAATATTCAGGGCAGGTTACTAATGCTTTTTGTCTATTAACTGACCGAGCCACGGTAATTTCTTATGGGTTATATTGCCCCAATGCGCATGCCTAGACCCGATTTCCGCCACCGACATGGCTTATCACTTTTCCCATAGGTGGGCACTTTCCCGCCCGCATCTCCATGCACTGCGGTCTACTGTGTGTGTGATACGTCATTTTCATACAAATTTCCCCATCAGTTATGATGTTTATCCTGTCTTTACTTCTAAGTAGGTTCTTGTTGATACTTCCCACATTTTCCTAAATTTTTAGATGCTCTGGATGGATTTCCCCCATATCTAATGGTTAACCGATTGTGTTCGGCCTGCTGTCGTCTGTTTGGATTCATCGCTGGTATTTTTAATTTTAATTTTCGACTGGATGTTCTAGCACATTACTGGTCTTTTATCGCGTTTGAAGGCAAGATATTTCTGGGCGGTTCTTACAGTTTAAGAGAAAATAGCGGCGCTTGAGGAACCGTGGAACCATACTTTCTGCTTACCTGACGATCTGCTAACTGCGTCATTTATTCATGGAGAAGGAATGTTCGGTCCCGTCCAACTGTAACATTACACGGGTAGTCGTCCGTATAGCCCTCGAAATCTTTAAGAAATAATCTTGTGGGGGATGTCCATTGCAGTCGGATGTATCTTGTGTCACGTGAGAGTAGGAGAGTCAAAACAGGTAGTAACCCATGACATCATCTCAAGTCGAGATTTTTTTGTTGTGAAATCTTTGCTGAGTGATTGACACAGTATACATGTAAATCATTTCTAAATTTTATTAGTTATTTATGGATTAAAGAACTTAATTAAGTACAATATGTTTTAGACCAATAGGTAATGAGTCTTCATGAGATGGATATAAATGTGTTTTGACATAGTAGATCACAATGCTGCGCTATGCGTGATATTTTTTCTCTTTGAGAAGGATGATACCTTCTGAGTTGCTCGAGTGTGCGGACAAGTCGTAATCGAGTGCCGGTCCTCTGTAATTTTTATGAATGGACATAGAACTGATAATTCACAACCAGGTGTTGATTTAGAAAATATTCTAGGGAACCACGGCCAAACTGTATTACAAACAAATCGCGTGCGGACTTTGAAATATCGGCGCAAAGCAAGTGTGAGTTGATTTACTGTTTGAATACGGCAGATATTAATCACGGAATAGTCAGCTAGTTGATACGTTGCTTAGCAACAGATTATGATAGAATTACCGGAACGATCATTTCAATCATTAGTGACCACTATACACACACCAGAAAACTAACTACTCTCGTTGTGAATGACATTTTGAACGGATGAGTTTTGTTTCAGCTCCTTGGAATCAATAAACTTCACCCGAAGTTGAAACTTTGCAAACTGTGTCGTGTTTCTTCAGTTTGATAGAACGATAGACATTATAGTCTACACTACTATTTACCTGTTTTTCAAAAAGAGAGCACCTACCTTTTTCTTTTAGAGAAATGTTTCTGGCTCAGTCATCAATCTTCTCAAAAAGGAGATAAGGTTGACACACATAGCACTACGTCATCGTGATCCACCACACACATGTGGCCCCTTTCTCCGTCCTTTTTTGTGTTGAAAACCCTAAGGTATAGCCGCGGTACGAAGAAGGAAGAAGGAAGAGGAGAAGAAAGCGAGGAGAGGAGAATAGAGGGCCGAAAAGGGGAGGTCACACATGTTGTAACTTCGATGTCATGATTCACCATGTAAGTAAGTAATTTGCTCTGTTTCTCACTATAGATTGAAACTATAATTCGACCACAATTGTAGCGAACGCTTTTTGTAATTTAACAGATTTTAGTTGATGATATGGCTTCTAGGACACGAAACCAGTCGTTCAGTAACTTATTTACAAGAGCAGCCAGATGCTGTTATTATTGTTTGCTGTGTTATTAATATGCGTCGCACGTCACGAACACTTCCCCTTGGGAAGCCTGAAGTTAGTTCTACATCTGCCGATGACTCTTCATCCAAGATAACATGCTGCATCCCCTTTACCGAAAAATATTCAGTCTTGTCACAAATAACATTCTACATCTTATACGATAGCGCTGGCGTGGTACTGGACAGAGTGAAACAGTTTCGGGAGTTATACTGCCCCACGTCGTGCTGTAAATTGCCGAGTCAGCTGTATTTCAATTTCCTGGGCCCGAAAGCCACGGGTAGTTCTGACACAGAGAGGAACAGGGTTGGGGGAGAGTCCAGCACAGTGTTTCGGTGGCCGGCAGCCGCTGCGTCGTCATGTAGAAAGACGGCGCGTGCCTGCCTGTCGATACACGGGATAAGCGGGTGATTTATCGCTGCACGCCCCGGTTTACTGGAGCGTGCGCTCATCGCACTAAGAACTTCACTCCGCGCCCTGCTGCGACAGGCGCGGGGGAGCGCGCAGACCCCTCGTCCATTCTGTAGCTTTTATTTCCTTCGCCCTATCGGAAATAGAACCTGGGTCACAGCCGCTGCCCCAAAACGTGATACGATTCCATTATTAATCCTGTAGCTCGCGTTTTTAGTTCACGTACATTCTTCACTTCAAGGTCACCACGACGTACCCAATCATCACGCGCTTAGGCATTCTTGCTGTTCGATTGATACGTTTCTTTTCGTTAAAACAGCGATGCACACAGACGGAAAAAAAATTTCCAGCACCAAGGGTTGACTGATGTAGGCTAACGAAATTTCGGGAATGCTTTCGTCTAGGTAATATATTTGACTAACATTGCAAGTTTAGAGATTAATTTAAGCGCGAGAAAAACCATTCCAAACGTGAAACTCTGGTATACACACATCAAAGAAAGTTTTGCATCACCTCGGTGCCGAGAGTACCGGAAACTGTACAGAAAATTGAAATAGAGATCAACATAAACATCATTTCCGCCCTTTTTATTGCTCATGAAAACCACACATTGCATGTTGTACCACCATACTGCGAAACCTTCAGGGGTGGTGTTCCAGATTTCTGTACACACCGGTACCTCTGATACCCAGTAGAATGTCCTCTTGCATTGATGCATGCCTGTATTCGTCGTGGCATACTATTCACAAATTCATCAAGGTATTGTTGGTCCAGAGTGGTTGGTGGGTCACGTTGCCCATAAACAGCCCTTTCCAATCCATCCCAGGCATGTTCGATAGGGTTCATGTCCGGAGAAAATGCTGGCCATGTCGTTTTCCTGAAGGAAGTCATTCACAAGATGTGCACGATGGGGGCGCGATATGTTGTCCGTGAAGACGAATGCCTCGCCAATATGCTGCCGATATGCTTGCACTATCGGTCGGAGTATGGCATTCACGTATCGTACAGCCGTTATGGCGCCTTCCATGACCACCAGTGGAGTACGTCGGCCCCACATAATGCCATCCCAAAACAGCAGGGAATCTCCAACTACTCGCTGGACGGGCGTTCAACCTGACCGTATTGGCTCCAAACACGTCTCCGACGATCGTCTGGTTGAAGGCACATGCGACACTCATCGGTGAAGAGAACGTGATGCCAATCCTGAGCGGTTAATTCGGCACGTTGTTGGGTCCATCTGTACAGCGCTGCATGGTGTCGTGGTGCAAAGATGGGCCTCGCCATGGACGTCGAGAGTGAAGTTGCACATCATGCAGCGCACAGTTTGAGCCGTAACACGATGTCCTGTGGCTGCACGAAAAGCATTATTCAACGTGGTGGCGTTGCTGTCAGGGCTCCTCCAAGCCATAATTCGTCCTAACAACATCGCTTTGGTTCACTCTGAGACGCCTGGACACTTCCCTTGTTGTGAGCCCTTCCTAGCACAATGCGGACACAATAGAACCGCGGTATTGACCGTCTAGGCATGGTTGAGCTACAGACAATACGAGCCGCGTGCCTCCTTCCTGGTGGAATGACTTGAACTGATCGGCTGTCGGACCTCTGTGTCTAATAGACGCTGCTCATCCATGGTTGGGCCAGGGGAAGGGTGGGGGGGGGGGGTTAGTGACATGTTTGAACAGTCAGAGTGACTGTGTCTGTGATCCAATATCCACAGGCAACAATTATCTTCAGGACTTCTGGGAAGTGGGGTGATGCAAAACTTTTTTGATGTGTTTATCAAGAACCGCTGTTACCGCCAGAATGTTGAATGCGAGCATGCAAAGATGCACGCACTGTGTCGTACTGACAGAGGTAAGTTAGTGGGAAGTTATTCCGTGCCTGTTGCAATTAGTCGGTCAATAGGGGGACAGTTAATGCTGGATATGGATGACATACGGTTCTCACCCAATGATGTACCATATGTGCTCCATTCGTGACAGATCTAGTGACCGAGCAGGATAGGGCAATATGTTGACACTCAATGGAACATGTTGGGTTAGAAGAGCGGTATGTGGGCGTTCGTTGTCATGATGGAAAACACGGCCTGGAATGCTGTTCATGAATGACAGCACAACAGCTCGAATCACCCGACTGACATAAAAATTTGCAGTCAGGGTGCGTTGGATAACCACGAGAGCGATCCAGCTGTCATACGAAATTATACCCCGGAACACAACTCTAGGTTACGTCCACTGTGTCCAAGCCGCAAACAGGTTGGTTTCACGCCCTGTCTTGGTGTCCTTCTAACCAATACATTGCCATCACTGGCACCGACGCAGAAACGACTTTCATCAGAAAACACAATACCCTATCCTCCAATGGCTTCTCGTTTGGCACTAGTGAAGTTTCAAACGCCGTTTGGAGTCGGAGAAATGCACGGTACATGGCGTCTGGCTCGGAGCTGACTTTGAAGTAGCCGAGTTGTAACAGTTTATTGTGTCCTTGTAGTGCCATCTGCTGCTCGAAGTGCTGCGGCAGACATAGTTCCATGCACCAGAGCCACAGACAGAACACGATGATCTTCCCTCTCGTCAGTGTCACGTAGCCGTGGGGAGCCTAGTCTTATTACATGGATCACTACTGCCAGCAATCGTGTAGAGTGGCTACATTTTTGTCAATATACAAGGTGTAAATTTTAAGTTGACCAACGAGAATAACCCGACAAATAAGCTTCACACGAAAAAATGTGTAGAATCCAAAGTTGATTATTTTCGAGGGGGACATCTACTGGTGCTAAAATTAGCCCGCTACCCAAGCCCCCTGGGGGAGGGACGGGAGGAAACTGTAAAATTTCAAATGGAAACCCCCATTTTTTATTGCAGAATCAGATTCTACATAAAAACTAGGTACATTTTTTCTTAAACATTTATTTAGATTCTTGGTAGTTGGCGCTGTAATTCAAGAACATCTATGTTTTCATTTTTGCGTGGAAAATGGTTACGGATAAATAAAATTTACTAATTTACTTTGTAAAGTTTGATTCACTAAAACTAAAACTTTCCCTCTCTCCCAATAGGGTGGGGTTTGAGAGAGAGGAATTAGAGTTTTACAAATGTTGAGCCAAATATTAATTTTTTCCCCAATTTCATATTGGTTCAAAACGTTTCCTACTTTCTGAATAGCCCTCGTATTTCAAGCATGCCGTTCTCGCATTCTTTCCTTATTGTGTGCCGCCAAGCAGCATATACACTGCATGAGCACTGCAGCTTACAAAGGTATTTTGCTTTTCAAAGAGGTACATGTTTTAAATTCAAAAACTTTACAGAGAAAGCCAGTTATTCAGGGTGTTTAAAAACAATGTCACATATTCCTACAGGAGGTAATGTAGCGGAATCTACGCCTTCCTAACTAATTAACTGATTATGGTGAGATATGGAATCTTCCTATTGTGACACTTTACTGTATAGGCTGTTCTTTGCGATTTGTTGCATGTGGAGGCCTACGTTGATCACTTCGCAGTTAAGAGATATAGCACGTTTCCTTCTTCCCTGGCTTGAGAGAAGGGGTAGTTTGGTTACCACGTGTCTTTAAAAAGTTGTCACGGTGTTCCCACTGGCTTTCTCCTTCGTCGGCTGCAGACCAAAAACATGCGAGCGTTGAACAGTGAAATATGAAATGGCAAGTCGGAATATCTCAACAACACCTCTGCAATGAAGATCTCAAAATAAATGGTCATCACTAATTTTATTGTTCTCAATCTCAAAATCAGGAAAATATATGGTTATAATAATGAACCACATGAGAGCTAGTCTAACATCAACGTATGCATCAAAGTCCTTGGATTCTAGTCATCACTTACCGAAAACCATATAAGTTAACAAATCGTCTCCACACGCTTTTGATATCTTTACATTGTCGTACACAAACGTTTTCCTTGTTATTTCCAAAAATAATTCACGTTCATATGAGCTGTACCGGTAACACTTTGGCAGTTCTGATTGACTGTAGATGCAGCATAAGTCAATATCTCTGCAAGGGACTTTCTACGATTTTTTGAGTCCATGCCACGTCGGAATGCTACGCTACGCTGGGTAAAGGGAGGTCCGACACGATATTATGAGATATCCAGTGAGACCATCTTAGCGTAAAGGCCTGTTACTTTAGGACAAGAGTCTCTGCGATCTCCACACTGTGTTTTCACAGTCATTTTATGAAGTTCAACGAAAATTATCCTCAATAAACACGGGGAAATAAGTTAGCACGATACGTTCCTGATAAAGGAACCATCTTGTCACTCTCCACAGGTCATTTTTAGTAATTAAGAAAAATGATATTTAAAATGATGGAAAAATGATTTTAAACTGGATCGTACCAATTCGCGATCCAGTGCGAAAGCGGTCGGAAGCGAGATGCGGGCATTCCAAATACGTAACATTACCATTTCGTGCCTCGCGGCGGAATGTCTGCAAATTAATTTCCGTTCGGGTAATTTATTGTAGCGTAGGATTGGTAATGAACGTCAAAGTATTTAAGACGCAACAAAGGAAACAAACTCAAAGCAAGAACTAAAGACTGTTTGTGGGAGACTTCTGGGGCTTTCTACTCGACATGCAGCTGCAGCGGCCACAACTGGAAGCTGTGGGCGGTGGCGTTTACAGAGATGTACAATATCACGTTTTAGGCGCCGCATCCCATATGTAAAACTCGTGCGCCAGCGTCCGACCTCCGGTCGCGTCTCGGATTTCCCTGGTTTATGGGCATCGCGTAGCATCCCGGCAGCTCACGCTTCCCATGGCACGGCATAGCACACGGAAAGGGTACTGGGGACGCATACGTATGCGTCGACGTCTGCTGTATATCGTACTGCAGCGTAAGTAGCGGATTCACTGGAAAAGATAAACCTAAATCGTAAAAGAAAGTACGCCAGGTTTGACTCACAAACGTGGTATTACGAGTGGCGCTCAATAAGTAATGAAACTATTTTTTTCTGAAGAAAGATTGGTTTTATTCAGGTATCCAAAACACAATATTATTTCCCTCGTTTTTGGCTATAAACCCCTATTTTCCAACATAATCTTCGTTCAATGAGATGGCCTTACGCCACCTTACTGGGACGGCTTCCCACGGAATACATCCTTAACTGGACCAGATGGATGGAAGTTGGAAGCTGCGAGATCCAGGCCATAGGGTGGATGAGGAAGAACAGTCCATTAAAGTTTTGTGAGCTCTTCTGGGGAGCGCAGATTTGTGTGAGTCAAGTTGTGCAGTGTCGTGTAGGATCGTGATCCGTCTATCACCTCGAATGAGAGTGTCCGCACGTTCCAACACTGTAGGAGTCACAGCTGTGTTTGGCCAGTCAGCACGCGGGTTATCGGACAGGTTTGCGTTTGCGCCATCTCGTTGAGATAATGAGAGATGCCTGTTCCAACGACTCTCTGGGCTTTTGTTCACTGTCAGGTCTACATAGAGGTACCGCAAGCGCCTGTGAATATCTGCTATGCTCTGGTTTTTCCGCCGAAAGGCACTCAATAATAGCTCTCTGCTTGGACGCACCTCCATTTCAGGCGCCATTTTGAAGACTAAGTACAGCGCCACTTCTTGAAACTACAGGGGCTGAAGCGGGAAAATTCCACGATGTCCTATTACAAATTCCGCGTCGTTGAATCAAATTGCCTGAGGAAAAAATGTGTTGCATTTCCTATTGAATGCCCCTCTTATGTTGTAGAAGCGTAACTAGAGTCATAAAACACAAACAACACATTGGTCTACTGCTACAACCGTCTCCATATCAGTACTACAAGCAACTCTCTACCAACCTACCAATGCATTTTCCTTAATAAATTCTTATACAATAACGCAAACAATTTGTCATCAACATAGAACAAGATTAAATCTCTGCAGAATTGAGGTAACATGTGAGTCATGTTCACGGCGTAGCTTAAACCAATACTTTAGATTAATACAATTAATCGAGCTCACAGTGTGTAGCTAACAAAGTGAACTGCTCTCTCTCAGAGCTCACACACCTATACTCCTGTGTGCCATGAATAAACAACCATAGTTTGTCACATGAAAAAACAGACTTCCTGAAGATTGTCCTCGCTAGCAAATACTTCTAATGTCCTGCTCGTGTACCAAGCAGTACGCTGTATCGATCATAAAGCCACCAGTGTGAAACCAACAGCAACAAAAGCATTCGGGTAATGCTCCTCTTGATAAGCAGAAACCCCTTTCTCCGCCTCGATTGGGATTGCTGTCCATCAGGCCAGGAGCAGACACCACTCGCTCCACTCTCGAGGCCCTTACTCACGGTTCTATCCAGAACTCACTCGTTGGTCTGCCCGCAGCGTCAGTCTGTAGCGTGCACAGACAATTGTCCACCACTTCCGCCATGGTGACGGTGCCGGCCTCCAGAAGGTGTCACTAGTTCTACTTGCTGCAGCCATCGGTGTTTGCGACGAAATCGCGGCAATCACATGCCCGCGCCGTCCGCCATATGAAAACCATTGGGAGTCCATGGCAAAGGGAACTTCCCATTTTACTACACACGACATCCGTATTAAGCTTTTTATAGTTCCATTCACATATGGAGTTTCATTCCTATGACCTACCAAGATCGCTGCACCCAGTTCCTAATCCTTGATACATGCTGCAGGATGTTCATGTAACACATCGTGTTACAAACCCTCCCAAGAACGTCACATGTTGTGAGGAGCGTGTGGCGACAGTGCAAGATCGGAAAGAAAGAATGTGTAAGAAAATAATTATTGCATATGAAATCAGGAGACGGTTTCGGGACGCTTCTATGAAGGCCAAACCGCTGCTGTATCAATAAATTGCGTATCAATGTTATTTTGACTTAAATATAAATTCAACCGCGAATTAAAGTTTCAAAATAATTACAGAAAGGAAAGAAACCTTGTAATAACGACCAGTGAGCCTATGCGAAACTTCTGCGCTTCTATAAATAATGACAGTATTTGGAATAAGTGTAGTCGCTGGGATAAGGGTTGTTGTGAGAAGAAACAAAAAACATTTCGGAAAATCAGTCGAGCGACATGAAAATATAATCATGAATTTAAGACACACCCTTGTATATACATTTCCACGCACTTGAATGAAATTCTTTACAGAGCGTTAAAGTACCTCCGTGTAAATGACGGATGACCTAAGAACGTAATCTTCGTGTACTTCTTGTTTTTCACTTACTTTAAGGAATACAAAAATGTTAGCTGATTTAGTTACCCTTGAAAAGGCTACATACAACAATTACTGTCCGTGAGTAAAGACCGAATTTGGTAAATACAATACTGCTCTTTGGAGCTTTTGTTCCTGTATATAATAGTAATCGCAAATGCAGTTTTAAGAGGCAACTGAATTCTCGTCAACTGAAAAGGCATCCTTGGATTAGATGGTGTTAGTTTATCCGTGACATTACAACGGTTTTCCCGTTGTCAATCCGCTGAGCACTAATTGCAAACAAGGAACCCATACGAACTTATAGTCGAAATAATGACAATATTTGAATAAGTGTAGTCCTTGGGGATTTTAGGATAAGGTGGTTGTGAGAATGAAGAGGAAACATCTTTAAAAATGGATTGAACGACATGAAAAAATAATCATGAATTTAAGACACCGATCGGCCAGAAATAGTCAGACACACGAACGGTGCATGTAGTACCAGTGAACGTGCTGTTGTGTAGAATGAAGAAGGAACGCAATCTCTCGTTGTTTGATGGAGGGCAGGTTGTGATGGTCCGGAGGCTTGGCACAAGCATTTTGGAAGCTGCGCGACTGACTGGTAAAGTGTCCGAGGTGTGCTGTGGTTAGTGTCTTCAACACTTAGCGAAACCAAGGTGAAACAACGTCCAGACGTCGTGGGGTTGGGTGGCCACCCTCACTACGCATGTCTGACGACGTAGACTGGGCAGCCTGGTAAAACAGTACAGGCAGTGAACTGCGCGGAATAAACCCCAGACTTTAATGCTGGATAGAGTATAAGTCTGTCTGAATATAAAATGCACCGAACGCAACTTACGATGGGCCTTCGCAGCCCACGACTTATGCATATGCCAATGTTAACACCACGACATCGGCAACTGCGACTGAAATTGGCACGTGACCATGGCAATGGCAGAGCGTTGCATGGTCTGATGAATCCCACTACCTACTTCAACATGCCGATGGGAGGGGACGAATCTGTCGTCTTCAATGGGAACAGCTCCTTGACACATGTACTGCGGGATGGAGACAAAGTGGCGGCGGCTCCGTTATGCTCTGGGAAACATTCACGTGGGCATCCATAGGTCCAGTGGAGGTCGAGGAAGGTACCGTGGCGGGCAAGGAGTATCATACATTGACTTCAGACCACCTGCACCCCTCCATGACGATCATGTCTCCCGGTGGTAGTGGCATTTTTCAACAAGATAATGCACCATGTCACAAGGCCAGCAGTGTGATGGAGTGGTTCGAAGAACACAGCGGCAAGTCCTATTGATGTGTTAGCGCCCTAGTTCGCCAGATCTGAACCGTTCGAATACATCTGGTATGTGACTGAACTTAGCGTTAGAGTTCATCTCCTCCTCTTCGGAATTTACGGAAATTAAGTGACTTGTGTGTGCAGATGTGGTGCCAAATTGCTCCAGCGACCTACCACGGCATTATCGCTTCCATACAAAGACGCTTCGCCGCTGTTATGGGTGTCAAAGGTGATACGGCTGTTAGGTATGTTGTCATAATGTTCATTTCCGTGTACATAATTTTGAACAAAATCCAATTACAGTAAACGCCTTAGGCCGTAGTAGCAATAGGTAAATCACAATTCAAGGCGACAATGACATGTTTACCGTTTCGGAAAATATATTCGTTTAGAAATGTCAACTTGTGCGACAGGCAGTGGTAATGGACTGTCGCAGTGGATATGGTTATTATCTTCGACAATACTGTACATAAACCTTTTAGTTAATAAATATTTTAAAACAAATAAAATGGTATCTGTAATAAGATAATATGAAAAAGAGAGTCTCTTATTCACGATTAATAATTTAGCTTCGTAAAGTATAGGTATAAAGCTGATCATCCATGATGATAACTAAAAGTCTCCTTTATGTTGAAATTTTCCACATAACTAATGAAGAGGTATTGAATAGGATTGGGGAGAAGAGGAGTTTGTGGCACAACTTGACTAGAAGACGGGATCGGTTGGTAGGACATGTTCTGAGGCATCAAGGGATCACCAATTTAGTATTGGAGGGCAGCGTGGAGGGTAAAAATCGTAGAGGGACACAAAGAGCTGAATACACTAAGCAGATCCAGAAGGATGTAGCCTGCAGTACGTACTGGGAGATGAAGAAGCTTGCACAGGATAGATTAGCATGGAGAGCTGCATCAAACCAGTCTCAGGACTGAAGACCACAACACAGTACGTTTTAGAGCAAAATTTGTATTCAGTGTCAGAAACCTTACTAATTTTACTTTATTCATCCCTCTATGATTTGTATGTGTTTTGAAAACGGATTTTTACTTGAGAAATAATATATATAGTTCTCTGGACACAAAGGAAATTTAACTTCTAAACAGGTTTCAGCTGTCGTCATTTTTAAGAAGGAATTAATAAATTGTTCAATATGGTGGCAGTCGTTAAAACTATTCAAGTTTCACCGGAGCGTCTTCTTGGTTTTGAGGTGTGGACGAAGACGGTAAAGCCTGCCGTTCCAAAGGCTGAGGCAGCGCCAGATTAGGAAAACTAAGGAAAACTATGAGCCAAAACGAAAGCGGTTAGTTCTATTGCGCAGCAAGCGACAGTTGCTTGATTACCCAGCAAGATGGCGTTAGAAATACGTATTTCAGCCGTAGGCACACTTGTGTGAGATGCCAGCCAGTTAACAAAACTCCTGAACACCTCTACATCCGCTCTAGAACATTCTGCAACATCTTTTTTGAAGGACCACCAGCTTCTGCAGCTTCTGTCTCGCCCGCGACAGCGTTTTGTCCATAGGTATGATCCGCCATGCTGTGGTAAAGTTTAGCGGCTCGTCGTTTTGTGCACAGATTAGCAATGACGCTCGGATTTGATTGCCGTGTTGGTCATTTGGCGATCGAGTATTTCGCGGTACTGCGGGAGAGTAGCAGCGCCGGCCACCTAGTTCTCGAGGTTCAGTATTCTCTCTCCAAACTGTTTACAACTTGTGTATTTATAGGTTAAAGCTCTCTCTGTTGTCCGTTCACGCCACCTCAAGTATGAGAACTGTGGCAGTCAGTTAGGTGTGGTAGCGCACTACTCACTCTCGTTAGCTGACACACCGCCCTCCGGCAGCTCAGTTCTGCACTTTATTGTTCTTCTGTACAGTTAATCGGTAGCACATTTGCAGCACATTTGCAGGTCTATGCTTTGCAGGTCTATACTCTCACAGACAAATGTCGAGCCATTGACACCACTCTCCTACACGTACAGACACCATCCATACTTATTGGTCTGGATTTGCTGACCAGTAGTAAACTGAATGTAGGTCAGATCCTGAGTTTAACCGGAAGACCTATACCTTTCTTCTTTACTTCCAGCTCCTTGGGATTTGGCTGGAAGAAACCCATCTCTGCAATTGTCAGGGTCTTTAACGGCTTCATCTACACACTGGGGTAGATAATGAAATATATTGAAATAAACTTGCAAAAAAACAATTGAACAGTGCCTAATTATTGTAACAGTTCATTAACATTGCTTAGACGTTAAATAGTTATACCTTGACTGCCGCGAAGGATTAGCCGCGCGGTCTGAGGCGCTGCAGTCATGGACTGTGTGGCTGGTTCCAGCGGAGGTTCGAGTCCTCCCTCGGGCATGGGTGTGTATGTTTGTGTTTAGGATAATTTAGGTTACGTAGTGTGTAAGCTTAGGGACTGATGACCTTAGCAGTTGGGTCCCATAAGATTTCACACACATATTTATACCTTGATTGCAACTAGACGACGAAACTTCTTATACATTACTGATGTTCTGACAAGACATCACTGACAGAAATGGCCGACCGCTGTGGCTGAGCGGTTCTAGCCGCTTCAGTCCGGACCGCGCTAGTGCTACGGTCGCAGGTTCGAATCCTGCCTCGAGCAGGGATGTGTGTGATGTCCTTAGCTTAGTTACGCTTAAGTACTTCTCAGTCTAGGGGACTGATGACCTCAGGTGTTAAGTCCCATAGTCCTTAGAGCAATTTGAACCATTTTGACAGACAAAAATTTTTAGCACATCCGGAAGTGCGGTTTCAGCTTTTAATCATTTTCAAGTGGAAATATTTCGTGCTTTAGTGTATCTCAAAATTCTAAACAAAATCGGGCAGTATACCGTATGTCATCACGAAATGGCCCATTTTCACCTTCATATAACATATCTGGCATACATCATATAAATAACAGTAAACCAATGTCAATATTCACGAAGGCTTAGATAATAACATGGTGTCTGTAAAGATAATATTATAAACCTGAAAAGATCCTTTTCACTGCTATTGTGCTGGTATTTGTTGACAGCATGTGATGTTTTTTCGTACATGCCTCAACAGCTATGTGTGGTAGATCACGTCATGGGGAACAACTTTAGTTAGAATCAAAATGTTCACTGATGCTACCTGGGAACCCTAGGCGTCCTTTTGTTTTGTTTAGACGCTTGAGAGGCGACTTGGTGTGGGCACTCTGTGGCATGCAGTCATTTGCTGTATATGAAAGGAGTTAGGCCCAGCAGAATTGAAGTTTCTTTTTAGCTTCTAAAATATCTTTCTACACATAGAGACAATCATTCCTTCAATCTACTGGTGGAGGTAATGTGCGGCGCACCTGCTTAGTCGAGCCTGCGATTTCGGCAAAATCTCGTCGTTCAGTGGCCGACAAGAACTAAAGAGGCGTAGCGTCGTTGGGAAGCGCCAGCGAACACTTTATCTATAACGGAAATTGTTCATTTTGTGATGTATGATACCTATTCTTTTGATGCAAAGACTTTGAACACCCTGCATATTTTCTGCTACGCACATACCACTTCTAGGGATGTTGGCTATCGCTGAAACAATCGATTTTCGGCTATACCGGCTTTTTTCGTCTCCCGTTTAATCTGACCGTTAAAACCGCTCAGAATAACCGGTTTTTGAAATAACTACTTCTTCGTTTTTTATTGCTGTTTTTGCCAACAATTAAAGTAGACTTCGAACAAAGTTCGAAAAATTCTAATGAAGGTGACAGAAGTATGAGACCTCGATCGATAAGGGGTTGGTACTGTAGCAGAAATCGATCTCACTGTCTCCAGGAAGGATGGCGAAGGAGAAAGAGACAGGTGTAGCGACAGTGAGAGCGAAAGTCAGGAGTCGATGACTTTCCTGCATCGCACCACTTTTTCACCTGAAGAATCCACAAGATTAAGGGTTCAGTTATTATCCCACGTTCATAGTGCATCAATAGAATTATAGGTACAAAAGTCAAATTTACTTTCTCGTTGAAGGAATGTTACTGATCTTATCTCCTTATATGATGATGCGAGTTTGTTGAGCCTCTTGTTGTTTTTAATCTTTTAAAGCAAATGAAGCATTGTACTTCATTGCTACCACACTTCGTAAATTACTTACAAACTACTCATGGTGCCATTCTGCAACTTAACCCGTGTCCGAGAATGACAGGGAGAAACTAGCGTGTGGCCTACACGGGAGTTGGCCTTGCACAGTAAGCGTGCACGCATACCTTCTGATGGGTCACATCACGTGGAAAAGGGTACGTTATTGTACCAATAAGTACGTCATGTGTTTGTGACTGGTTTCTATCTGTCGGCGTTGCTGTTACTTTCTATATAACCAAATATTTCAAAGCAATGGAAATTTAGCGAATAAAAATTACACGTTTTTATAAAAGCCAAATTTAAAAATCCAAAATTTTAGCACTGCTGCTATGGCAAATTGATATGCCTATGTTTAACCCGTTATTAGTAAAATATGGAAAAGATTGTTATAACGATACCAAACAAATATTGAAAATCACTGGGTATTCAGAACAACGCTGACGGAGAAAAATCGCAACACCGGAAGATGATTAATGCAGAGTAAAAAAATTTCGGGAATACATTTGTGTAGGTAACAAGATCACTCGTTAATGTAAGCACGAGATAAGCCATTGCAAATTTGGAGTGCTGGTATATTAATAACCGATGTAACCGCCAGAATGTTGAATGCAACCATGCAAACGTGCATGCATTGTGTTGTACAGGTGACTGATGGCTGTTTGTGGGATAGAGATCCACGACTGTTGTACATGGTCTGTCAATCCAGGGACGGTTACATGTTGGTTGCAGATGACAGTGGAGTTGTTATTCGATGACGTCCCATATGTTCTCGATTGAAGACAGATCTCGTGATCGACACTCTGTAGAAAATGTTGAGCAACAACAGCTGTATGTGGACGAGCGTCATCCTGTTGGAAAACACCCTCTGGTATGCTGTTCATGAATGGAGGCACAACAGGTCGAATCACCAGACTGACATACATATTTGCAGTCAGGGTCCATGGGATGACCACGGGAGTTCTTCTGCTGTCATATGAAATAGCACAACAGACCGTAGCTCCTGGTGTAGGTCCAATGTGTGCAACACACAGAGAGGCTTCCTTCTAACCAACACACAGCCATCACTGGCACCGAGGCAGAACCTGCATTCATTAGAAAACGCAGTAGACCTCAACCCTGCCCGCTAATGAGTTCTCACTTCACACCACTGAAGACGCAAATGGCGGTGGTTTGGAATCTAACAAGGCGTCTAGCTTGGATCTGTCATTAAAGTAACGGATTTTAACAGTTCGTTGTGTCTTTGTTATGCCAGCTGCTGTCAGACTGCCGAAAACAACGGTCTTCCCTCTCAGTAGTGCCACGTGGCCGTCCGGGGCCCGGTCTTCTTGTGACCGTGCACTGTCGTGACCACCGCTGCTATTAGTCATGCGCAGTGGCTACATTCGAGCCAATTCTTTCCGTAATATCGCAGAAAGAACATCCAGCTTCTCGTAGCCCAGTTACAAGACGTGATTCAAACAGTGAGATATTAAAAATGGCGTCTTTGTCGCCTCGAGGCCATTGCTGGCTAACATCTACTCACCACGTCCAATCTCAAAGGTAACTAACGCTGACGAAAGCTACAGCGTGTATTTAAAGCACATCTGATTTGCATCCTCAGGTGACTCTACTAGCGCCACTGTTATTAAACTAGCGAAAAATTTGAATAGGTATCATCTTTAAGTTGTAGAAATATAGAAACACGCCTTCCAACTCTCCTTTATATCGCACAACTCCTTCTTGGTGACGCGATTTCTTTTCCGTCAGTGCAGAATACCGGCATCGTTTTAACCGGTCGATTTTTGCCATCCCTATGCTGTTCCCTCGCTTATCAGCCTCATATTGTTGTCGTTACACACTGACACAAGCTATCGATTGTGTTCTCTGTCGGAGAATGTTAAAAAATTCAACCTTTTAAGCTTCTCATAGTGATAAATTGTATATCAGCTATAAAAAGTTGAACCCTCAAACAGATCCAGCACTTTTCACAAAATAACTGGGTCATTGTACAAGTAATTTAGTTATCTTCAAATGTTGAAATGTGTGTGAATTCCTAAGGGACCAAACTGCTTAGGTCATCGGTTCCCTAGACTTACACACTACTTACACTAACTTAAACTAACTTATGCTAAGAACAACACACACACCCATGCCCGAGGGGCGAATTTAGTTATCTAACTAAGCTTATTAGCACAGACACAACGTCAGATTATCATGTGGACAGCTTTCTGTTGTAATGCAGTGCCACAAATTATACTAATATTTAAGCATCACTTCTACGTCGATACGGTTTCAGGCATTGTACTGTAATATTTTAACTACAACTAGTTCAAAATTTAAATATTCATACAGTCATTTTACGGTGTAAGGAACATGGAAGATTGTATATTTTTTACTTTATATTATTGACATAATTGTTTTGCTCTTTTGTAGAGCATCGGTAAAGGAAATATAAGTGTTAGAACCGGTGTGCAGTGTACAGAATAGGGTGATACAATACGAGCACAAGACTAGAATTTTAAGTAAAATGTGGTTTTCTCTCGTCAAGTACTCTAATATTTATTGATTTAAAATGTAAACATCGCGGAATTGAGTATTGAACGAGACATCCGATAAATATCCGCCACTACATCGATGCCATATGCGTACTCATCCACCAAATTTTCAGTAATGGTTTTGTATAACCCTTTCTTTGACACTGCGTTCAATTTCGACTATTAATGCGTGGGTTGTCGAGGTCTTCTTGTCGTAAAATTGTAGCTCCATAAATACTCACAGGAAAAGTCCATTGATGGTAAATCACAAGATCGCCGCGGCCACTTGTGGCCACCAAATGGCGAAACTGCACTACTGTTCGTTGTAGATGGTCTGTTGGTAACAGTTGTTGAATAAATTGTATTTTCTAAGCATGGAGATGAAAATGTTCAGTGATAATACGTTGACGAGTGCTCTAGAAATGTCATTTTCTTGTGCAAGATAAAGACTCAAGGTCCCTTGACCCAGACCCCACTCCCGCAACCAGGGGAAATGTTAGTTATTGTACAAACGTTACAATCCCGTGTCGTGTGAACAAGTACTTTCATATTTTTCGATTATTCTTTTTACAGCCTACGAATACGGAACATTATTTCTACGGAAAATTGGACGCACTTCACTAATTACAGCAACAAAACTTGTAACAAGGAGATCGCGTTTATATACTCTGTGGCGCTCCATATTTAGTAACTTCTCTTTCCTGTCTACATCTCACAACCGTGACGACCAATATAGTATACGTTTCAATTCCTGCGCTCTTTTATAACACCCTTAAGTTCTAAGGAAAGAAATTGTAGCTTTTCGGAGAAACTACGTCCCTACAAAATGGATGTAAAGCACAGCTGGAGCTTCAGTGTCTGGCAGGAGCATCACACTGAGAGGAGGAAGTACAGAGACAAAAGCAACCAATAATGAATTAGCAGTGAACGTCAACAGAAAATCAGCCTATGCCACTCAGTACTGACACAAAATTGCCTATAACACAACAAAAGAGTACACACTCTGATCAGAGGAGGCTGGGAGTATCGCATTCTCAGTAAACAGAAAGTAACAGCAGAATGGATTGGTCGAGATTGCTCAGTGACATCGAATGTGTACTAATCATCGGTTGTGAACAGAGTAACAAATCTACCAGGGACTTTTAAAACTGCCTTTCTCGACTATTCGTAACTTGATTGTGAAGTGCAAATACGAAGGAACAACCATAGCTAAACCAAAACAAGACAGACCTCATCTACTGTCGGGGAGGGATCCCAGAGCACTGCTGAAGCTGACTGTAAAAAATCACATGAAATCAGCGGACGGAATCATGCTCGACTTCAAAAGCCCAACGCCAGCGCTTGCGTGACTGTGCGCAGCGAGTTGAAAAGAATGGGGAACAATGGTCGAGCAGCTTCTCATAAGTTACACATATCTGGCGTCAGTGATAAGTGACACTTTATTTGGTGCAAAGAGCGACGCCATTGAATAGTGGATGACTGGAAACGAGTGATTTGGAGTGATAAATCACTTGGCACCCTGTGCCAGTTCGGACCCGATGATTCATCTACATCTACATCTACATCCATACTCCGCAAGCCACCTCACGGTGTGTGGCGGAGTGTACCTTGAGTACCTCTATCGGTTCTCCCTACTATTCCAGTCTCGTATTGTTCATCGAAAGAAGGATTGTCGGTATGCCTCTGTGTAGGCTCTAATCTCTCTGACTTTATCCTCATGGTCTCTTCGCGAGATGTACGTAGGAGGGAGCAATATACTGCTTGACTCCTCGGTGAAGGTATGTTATCGAAACTTCAACAAAAGCCCGTACCGAGCTACTGAGCGTCTCTCTTGCAGAGTCTTCCACTGGAGTTTATTATCTCCGTAACACTTTCGCGGTTACTAAATGATCCTTTAACGAAGCGCGCTGCTCTCCGTTGGATCTTCTCTATCTCTTCTATCAACCCTATCTGGTATGGATCCCACGCCGGTGAGCAGTATTCAAGCAGTGGGCGAACAAGTGTACTGTAACCGCCTACTTCCTTTGCTTTCGGATTGCATTTCCTTAGGATTCTTCCAATGAATCTCAGTCTGGCATCTGCTTTGCCGACGATCAACTTTACATGATCATTCCAATTTAAATCACTCCTAATGCGTACTCACAGACAATTTATGGAATTAACTGCTTCCAGTTGCTGACCTGCTATATTGTAGCTAAATGATAAGGGATCTTTCTTTCTATGTATTCGCAGTACATTACACTTGTCTACATTGAGATTCAATTGCCATTCCCTGCACCATGCGTCAATTCGCTGCAGATCCTCCTGCAATTCAGTACCATTTTCCATGGTTACAACCTCTCGATATACCACAGCATCATCCGCAAAAAGCCTCAGTGAACTTCCGATGTTATCCACAAGGTCATTTATGTATATTGTGAATAGCAACGGTCCTACGACACTCCCCTGCGGCACACCTGAAATCACTCTTACTTCGGAAGACTTCTCTCCATTGAGAATGACATGCTGCGTTCTGCTATCGAGGAACTCTTCAATCCAATCATACAATTAGTCTGATAGTCCATATGCTCTTACTTTGTTCATTAAACGTCTGTGAGGAACTGTATCGAACGCCTTGCGCAAGTCAAGAAACACCGAATCTACCTGTGAACCCGTGTCTATGGCCCTCTGAGTCTCGTGGACGAATAGCGCGAACTGGGTTTCACACGATCGTCTTTTGCGAAACCCATGATGATTCCTAAAGCGTAGATTTCTAGTCCCCATAAAAGTCATTATACTCGAACATAATACGTGCTCCAAAATTCTACAACTCATCGGCGTTATAAATATTGGTCTATAGTTCTGCACATCTATTCGACGTCCCTTCTTGAAAACAGGGATGACCTGTGCCCTTTTCCAATCCTTTGGAACGCTACGCTCTTCTAGAGACCTACGGTACACCGCTGAAAGAAGGGGGACAAGTTCCTTTGCGTACTCTGTGTAAAATCGAACTGGTATCCCATCAGGTCCAGCGGCCTTTACTCTTTTGAGCAACTTTAATTGTTTCTCTATCGCTCTGTCGTCTATTTCGATATCTACCATTTTGTCATCTGGGCGACAATCTAGAGTAGGAACCACAGTGCAGTCTTCCTCTGTGAAACAGCTTTGGAAAAAGACATTTAGTATTTCGACCTTTAGTCTGTCATCCTCTGTTTCAGTACCATTTTGGTCACAGAGTGCCTGGACATTTTGTTTTGAACCACCTACCGCTTTGACATAAGGCCAAAATCTCTTAGGATTTTCTGCCAAGTCACTATACAGAATTTCGCAGTACATCCTGCCACAAAGTAGCATGTGTGAGGCAATGATTTGTGCACAAGAACGTTCCTGAAATGAACTGGTCTGCCTGAACTGACCGCATTGTCAATATGTAAAACAAGAACACCCTGAAGATCACTTGCAACAGTGACCGAAACGTCGGTAGTTTTACATTTGGACAATGCGTTATCAAACCCAGAAACATTTTGTTGACTCACTGAAGTTTTGATAATGAAGTCGCCTGAAAGGCATTCTTGATTAACGTTAGCTACCACTTCCAATCACAAAGGTAACTAACGCTCACGACCGTTACAGATGTAGTTGAAGGAACCGTGATTTGTATCCTCATAGTGAAGGTACTAGCGCCGCACTTATGCGACTGGTGCGATATTTGAATAGACATCATCTTTCAGATTGGAAACAGGCCTAGACTTTCGTTTATGTCGCACAACTGCTTCTTTGTGTTGTGACTTTTTATACTGCATATTTCGCTGACTTGTGGAGAGCCTATTTACACTACTGGCCATTAAAATTACTACACCACGAAGATGACGTGCTACAGACGCGAATTTTAACCGACAGGAAGAAGATCCTGTGACATGCAAATGATTAGCTTTCCAGAACATTCAAACAAGGTTGGCGCCGGTGGCGACACCTACAACGTGCTGACATGAGGAAAGTTTCCAACCGATTTGTCATACACAAACAGCGGTTGACAGGCGTTACCTAGTGAAACGTTGTTGTGATACCTCGTGTACGGAGGAGAAATGCGTACCATCCCGTTTCCGACTTTGATAAAGGTCGAATTGTAGCCTATCGCGATTGTGGTTTATCGTATCGCGACATTGCTGCTCGCGTTGGTCGAGATACAACGACTGTTAGTAGAATATGGAATCGATGGTTTCAGGAGGATAACACGGAACGCCGTGCTGGATCCCAACGGCCTCTTATCTCTATCAGTCGAGATGACAGGCATCTTATCCGCATGGCCGTAACGGATCGTGCAGCCACGTCTCGATCTCTGAGTCAACGGATGGGGACGTTTGCGAGACAACAACCATCTGCACGAACAGTTCGACGACATTTGCAGCAGCATGGACTATCAGCTCGGAGACCATGACTACGGTTACCCTTGACGCTGCATCACAGACAGGAGCGCCTCCAATGGTGTACACAACGAAGAACCTGGGTGCACGAATGACAATACGTTATTTTTTCGGATGAATCCAGGTTCTGTTTACAGCATCATGATGGTCGCATCCGTGTTTGGCGACATCGCGGTGAACGCACATTGGAAGCGTGTATTCGTCATCGCCATACTGGCGGATCACCAGGCGTGATGGTATGGGGTGCCATTGGTTACACGTCTCGGTCACCTCTTGTTCGCATTGACAGCAGTTTGAACAGTGGACGTTACATTTCAGATGTGTTACGACCCGAGGCTCTACCCTTCCTTCGATCCCTGCGAAACCCTACATTTCAGCAGGTTAATGCACGACCGCATGTTGCAGGTCCTGTACGGGCCTTTCTGGATACAGAAAATGTTCGACTGCTGGCCTGGCCAGCACATTCTCCAGATTTCTCACCGATTAAAAACGTCTGGTCAATGGTGGAGCAGCAACTGGCTCGTCACAATATGCCAGTCACTTCTCTTGATGAACTGTGGTATCGTGTTGAAGCTGCATGGGCAGCTGTACCTGTACACACCGTCCAAGCTCTGTTTGACTCAATGTCCAGGCGTATCAAGGCTGTTATTACGGCCAGAGGTGGTTGTTCTGGGTACTGATTTCTCAGGATCTAGGCACCGAAAATGTAATCACATTTCAGCTCTAGTATAATATATTTGTCCAATGAATACCCGTTTATCATCTGCATTTATTCTTGGTGTAGCAATATTAATGGGCAGTAGTGTAAAAAAGCATAGCATATGTACCTCATGTAGGGAAGGATCCCAGGCAGTTGCAAGCACCAGTGTACAGCCTGTTGTTGGTCGGTGCTAGAAGACGCGGTGCGGGGGCGTGAGGCGGGTGAGCAGGCAGGTGCGGAAGGATTTACGAGCGGCGGCGCTCGGCGGCCCCAGATTTATCACGGCCGTCACGTGTTGCTGGCGGCTGCGGCGGGAGGCGGCGAGGCGGCGTGGCGGCGCCGTCATCGTGACTCGGCGCTCGCCGCGAGATATATGGCTGCAGCGGACGTAAACTCGGCCGCGGCCGCGGGGAAAGTGAATGGAGCGGAATGGCTAGAAAGCGAGTGAATGGCCCGGCTCAGGGCACGCGACAAGTGCGGCCCGCAGTCACCAGCTGTCGCGGGTGAGGCCCTGGCGCCGAGGGGTCTGCGGGCGAAGTGTCGCGGCTTGCAAAGTAGCGTCATAGACAATGGTTCTAGTACTACACAGGAATTTATTCTTCCAGGAATAATTTTTCTATGATATGGGATTTGTCAGTTCAACAGGAGAAGACAGCCCTCATATATGAGGGCTGTCCTGAAAGCTCCTGTTGTTGTTGTTGTTGTGGTCTTTAGTCCTGAGACTGGTTTGATGCAGCTCTCCATGCCACACTATCCTGTGCAAGCTTCTTCATCTCCCAGTACTTACCACAACCTAAATCCTTCTGAATCTGCTTAGTGTATTCATCTCTTGGTCTCCCTCTACGATTTTTACCCTCCACGTCATCCAATGCTAAATTTGTGACCCCTTGACGCCTCAGAACATGTCCTACCAATCGGCCCCCTCTTCTTGTCAAACTGTGCCACAAACTCCTCTTCTCTCCAATTCTATCCAATACCTCCTCATTAGTTATGTGATCTACCCATCTAATCTTCAGCATTCTTCTGTAGCACCACATTTCGAAAGCTTCTATTCTCTTCTTGTCTAAACTACTTATCGTCCAAGTTTCACTTCCATACATGGCTACATTCCATACGAATACTTTCAGAAACGACTTCCTGACACTTAAACGCTTTCCTTGCCACTGACAGTCTACATTTTACATCCTCTCTACTTCGACCATCATCAGTTAGTTTACACCCCAAATAGCAAAAATCCTTTACTACTTTAAGTGTCTCATTTCCTAATCTAATTCACTCAGCATCGCCCGATATAATTCGGCTATATTCCATTATACTCGTTTTGCTTTTGTTGATGTTCATCTTATATCTTCCTTTCAAGACACTGTCCATTCCGTCCAACTGCTCTTCCAAGTCCTTTGCTGTCTCTGACAGAATTACAGTGTCATCGGCGAATCTCAAAGTTTTTATTTCTTCTCCATGGATTTTAATACCTACTCCGAATTTTTCTTTTGTTTCCTTTACTGCTTGCTCAGTATAAATATTGAATAACATCGGGGAGAGGCTAAAACCCTGTCTCACTCCCATCCCAACCACTGCTTCCTTTTCATGTCCCTCGACTCTTATAACTGCCATCTGGTTTCTGTATAAATTGTAAATAGCCTTTCGCTCCCTGTATTTTATCCCTGCCACCTTTAGAATTTGAAAGAGAGTATTCCAGTCAACATTGTCAAAAGCTTTCTCTAATTGTACAAATACTGGAAACGTAGGTTTGCCTTTCATTAATCTTCTTTCTAAGATAACTCGTAAGGTCAGTATTGCCTCACGTGTTCCAACATTTCTACTATTTTAGCGTCTCATAAATCGCAAATCTCAAGACAACGGGATTCTTTCATTTTGAAAGAGCATTGTTTCCCGACTTCGGAGTGTGCACGCGGCGGCTCCCCAACCACTGGATCTCAAACCATGAGCGAAAAGCGAACGACGATGAGGGAAATGTCGAGTCTGACGCAGTGGTAGATGGCTCTGTTGGCACCACGATTTTCGTGCAATGATATTTTATAAGTAAAAAGTGAAGTTACATCGGAAGATTGGTACTCTTGTCAGGCACGTGTTTTTGGTGAATCTGCCCAACCGCCGTTGGAAATTGGTCTCGTGAATTTTCAACAAGTCGGGAGTCTCTTGAAGATTAGGAAAGGCAGTGACCCGAAAATGTTCCTGTGAGGCAAATGATCGAAGGTGATCTTTATCTCACCTTTGTGACGTTCAAGGGGCCCTAAATACCGTGAACCATACCGCTGTTCACAATCATTTAGTCCTACCGAAGAGATGTGCTCTCTGCGTGCCACATTCCCTGGGGTTGGGTTGTTGGTTGTTTGGGGAAGGAGACCAGACAGCTAGGTCATCGGTCTCATCGGATTAGGGAAGGACGAAGAAGGAAGTCGGCCGTGCCCTTTCAAAGGAACCATCCTGGCATTTGCCTGGATCGATTTAGGAAAATCACAGAAAACCTAAATCAGGATGGCCGGACGTGGGATTCAACCGTCATCCTCCGGTATGCGAGTCCAGTGTGCTAGCCACTGTGCCACCTCGCTCGGCGCACATTTCCTGAAAGAAACCTAAAAACACACTAGAATGGTATGCTATCAATTTACCGTTTGAAAATTCGACGACGTACAGTCCAGAGACACTATATCGTCGCAGATGATGAAACCCATGTGTACCAGTATGACTCCGAAACAACGACGCCGTCCTGAAAAAAATGGCTCTGAGCACTATGCGACTTAACTTCTGAGGTCATCAGTCGCCTAGAACTTAGAACTAATTAAACCTAACTAACCTAAGGACAGCACATACATCCATGCCCGAGGCAGGATTCGAACCTGCGACCGTAGCGGTCACGCGGTTCCAGACTGAAGCGCCTAGAACCGCACGACCACACCGGCCGGCCAGTCCTCAGTATGGTACTTTCCATGTGATGAACCACCAACGAAAGTTCGAGAACTAGAAGCTCTGGAAGGAAGATAGTGGCTACTTTCTTCACCAAGATGGAGCATCTCACCTCTGTGACCTTGGACACACGTCGCACACTCGATATTGAGTTGTATGTGATCGAGTGCCTGTCAAAAGTCATCACCGTATTGTGGTCACAGACAATCAAAGTCGAATAGAGGTCACCATCTTCTGCATCACGACCATGCCTCAGCACACAAGGCTGCCAGAACGATGGACATCTTGGAGAAGGAGAACGTGTGGCAGCTGCTGCACCCACCCTTTTCATCTGACCTGGTTCCTTCCTGTTCCCAAAGTCGTGCAAAATATTTCATTCTCAGGGTTTCTCATCCTGTTAGGAGGTTTTCATAGCATACGACAGTGCTGTAAGTGACTTCTGTAAAGAAGCTTCGATTCAGACATTTTCGATGTGGTTTCAAAGGATGGAAAAACGTATCACTGTCCATTGATAGTACTTTAAAGAGTTGTATCAAGTATATTGTAAATGCAACTTTTCCTGAATTTCTGTCAACAACATTTGCTACAGCCCTAGTACACCGATTTGTTGTGGTCTGTCGGCCAGTGTGGCCGATCGGTTCTAGGCGCTTCAGTCTGGAACCGCGCGACCGCTACTGTCGCTGGTTCGAATCCTGCCTCGGGCATGGATATGTGTTATGTCCTTAGGTTGGTTAGGTTTAAGTAGTTCTAAGTTCCAGGGGACTGATGACCTCAGAAGTTAAGTCCCATAGTGCTCAGAGCCATTTGAACCATTTTTGTTGTGGTCTTCACTCCGGAGTTTGGATGGAGGCAGTGTTCTACGCCAGCCTACTCTGTGCAGGACTCTTCATCTCCGCAAAACTTGTGTAACTTCGCTCTAAAATTTTTATCTCACATATTCCTACCTCTACATCCACAAACGTACTTCGTAAAACATGTAGTTAGCACACTGGACTCGCATTCGGAAGGACGGCGGTTCAATACCGCGTCCGGCCATCCTGATTTAGGTTTTCCGTGATTTCCCTAAATCGGCTCAGGCAAATTCCGGGATGGTTCCCTTAAAAGCGCACGTCCGACTTCCTTCTCTGTCCTTCCCTAATCCGATGAGACCGATAACCTCGCTCTTTGGTCTCCTCCCCCAAACAACCCAACCCAACCAAAGCAGCATACGCTACATGGCGGAAGGTACCTTACACTACTGCTAGTTACTCCCTTTCCTGTTCCACTCGAAAATGGAGTGACGTAAAACCGACCGTCAGTATGTTACCATAGAATCCGTTATTTCCCATATCTCGTGTTCTCGCCCTTACGAGAGATGTATAATGGTGGCAGTAGAATCATTCCGCTATCTCTCGCCAATACCTGTTCTCCAAATGTTCTCAATAGTGTTTCGCGAAAACAACCTCGTCTGTCTTCCGAGGATTCACTCCCGAGTTCATAAAACATTTCCGTAATACTCGCTTGCTTATGGAACTCACCGATAACAAATCCAGTGGCACACCTCTGAACTGCTTTCGTGTCTTCCTTTAATCTGACCTGGTGGGGATTCCGAACACTCGAGCATTATTCAAGAATGGATCACCCGATGCGTCAGACGCTAACATATCTACATGTCCGGTTAATTAAGATTTCTATGAGACACTTGCACCCAATATTCCCTGTAGGCTGGTAAGAATAATGAAAATCTCGTTAAGTGCAGATATAGTTATAACCGAATTGTTATCGCGCGACTATTTTTGCGCGATAACGTTCAAAAGCAACTTTGACAAAAAAGGTAAAAATAAGAAACAGCAAAATTTGGAGTAAATAAACTGAATTTGCATTGGCAAGTTGCTTAAGAATAGTCGCCAGTTCACTGTGTGGGGGCAAATTATACTGTATGATGATAAATTGTTTACAGACTGCAATTACGAACTGATCACTGTATTGTAATCAGGCGACAATGGAACTAATAGTACTGACTCGATCGCAGATGTCAAAATACAGTTGATACCATGGCCTAAAGTTAATTAGAAAAGTAGCAAAATTGCTCGTACTCATCACATGCACTTACAAGTTAATTGCTTGCAAAACAGTTCGCTTAATGAATAGCTTTACATTACTCACAGTAATACTAACTGGTATTGTTTTTAGAAATGGAAATGTTCATAAATACTTGTTTCCTGTTATAGTAATTTCTTTCTGGAAAGTTCGTGGTGTTTCATTCAACGAAGAAAAAGTAATTTTACACTTTGCTGTTATGTAATTTGCAAATTTGAGCAGAGTTTTCAGTGCATACAAAAAACATGGAAGGTCTTATTCTGAAATAATATTTCGTCAGTATCCATTTAAATTATGCTTTTCCTTTTTTTCTGTTAGCAATTAGTCTTTACCAATCAACAATGTTCACTGCTGTTAAATGACAGTTTTGGGTAGTTCTCAGTTTCGTAAATTGCACTTCTTTACCTTAGTTACCGAAATTAAATCAGCTCGAACTTTCAGTATTATATTATTCATTCACTGGTGGTATTCTTGGAATTCATAATGGCGACAGTGTAGGACCCTGTCAGGTAAATAATTCAGGTAAAGTTCACTCACACTACAACAGATTCTGCAAGAAACACTTCCTTACTAAGTTATGAAAAACTAGTACGTTAGCTAGCCTTGTACAATCGAAAGATGCAACTGGTCGGCTCTTACTTTCATGAGTCGCTGCTGGTGCGATGTAAGACATTTTTCGTCGACAACGTATGGCAACATCGTCTTCTTTATCGTTGCTTTATGTACACACACCAAAAAAAGTTTTGCATCACCTCGGTTCCGAGAGTTCCCGAATGTACAGAAAATTGGAATAGAAATCAACATAAACATCATTTCCGCCCTTTACATTGCTCATGAAAACCACGCATTGCATGTTGTACCACCATACAGCGAGACCTCCAGAGGTGGTGATCCAGATTATTGTACACACCGGTACCTCTGATACCCAGTAGCACGTCCTGCCTGTATTCGTCGTGGCATACTATCCACAAGTTCATTAAGGCACTGTTGGTCCAGATTGTCCCATTCCTCGACGGCGATTCGGCGTAGGTCCCTCAGAGAGTCAGAGTGGTTGGTGGGTCACATCGTCCATAAACAGCACTTTTCAATCTATACCAGGCATGTTCGATAAGGCTCATGACTGGAGAACATGGAGGCCACTCTAGTCGAGCGATGTCGTTATCCTGGAGGAAGTCATTCACAAGATGTGCACGATGGGGATGCGAATTGTTGTCCATGAAGACGAATGCCTCGCCAACATCCTGCCTATGTGGTTCCACTATCGGTCGGAGGATGACATTCACGTATCGTAAAGCCGTTATGGCGCCTTCTATCATCACCAGCGGCGTACGTCTGCCCCACATAATGCCACCCCAAAACAGCAGGGAACCTCCATCTTGCTGCACTCGCTCGACAGTGTGTTTATGGCGTTCAGCCTGACCAGGTTGCCCCCAAACACGTGTCCGACGATTGTCTGGTCGAAGGAAAATGCAACAACCATCGTTGAACAGAATGTGATGCCAATCCTGAGCGGTCCATTCGGTATGTTGTTGGGCCAATCTGCACCGCGCTGCATGGTGTCGTGGGTGTTAAAGATGGACCACGCCATGGACATCGGGACTGAAGTTGCACATCATGCAGCCTGTTGCGCACAGTTTGAGGCGTAACACGACGTCCTGTGTCTGCCCGAAAAGCATTATTCAACATGATGGCGTTGCTGTCAGGGTTCCTCTGAGCCAAAGCGGTCATCCACTGCAGTAGTATCCCTTGGGCGGCCTGAGCGAGGCATGTGATCGATAGTTCCTGTCTCTCTGTATATCCTCCATGCCCGAACAACATCACTTTGGTTAACTCCGAGACAGCTGGACACTTCCCGTGTTGAGAGCTCTTCCTTGCACAAAGTAACAATGCGGTCGCGATCAAACAGCGGTATTAACTGTCTTAGGCGTGGCTGAATTACAGACAACACGAGACGTGTACCTCCTTCCTGGTGGAATTATTGGAACTGATCGGCTGTCGGGCCCCCTCCGTGTAATAGGCGCTACTCATGCACTGTTGTTTACGTCTTTGGGCGGGTTTAGTGGCACCTATGAACAAATGGTTCAAATGGCTCTGAGCACTATGGGACTTAACATCTGTGGTCATCAGTCCCCTAGAACTTAGAACTACTTAAACCTAACTAACCTAAGGACATCACACACATCCATGCCCGAGGCAGGATTCGAACCTGCGACCGTAGCAGTCGCGCGGTTCCGGACTGAGCGCCTAGAACCGCTAGACCACCGCGGCCGGCCATCTCTGAACAGTCAAAGGGACTGTGTCTGTCGTATAATATCCACAGTCAACGTCTGTCTTCTGGAGCTCTGGGAATAGGGGTGATGCAAACTTTTTTTAATGTGTGTAATAAGTTTGGACCCACAGTACTCTTTTTGATTATTAATTCGTCTTGATGACAATGCACCATTTACACCCATGCGGTATGCCTGACCATATATAAAAAACTTGTAGATTATGTGTCAAATTCCCGCATCTGCACCTGACGACTTGCAGCTAGAAACGGTCTCCGCCGACTGCATCTGGTCGACTCAGCGCGTACGCGCCCAGCGACGAAACCCGTTACTTCCAACGTGTTTTTTGCCTCTAGACAATCGAACGCTTCCCTAACTAGGCCAGCATTTTTAATACAGTATATTTACAATTTTCTTTTTTAATTAGTTCACTGGAATTAATTATTTGACAGTGAATTATACGACAACATTAATAAAATATGACATAAGATAAAAATTACACTAGAGCTACATTATGTTTACAGAATTACGTAATTACGTGAAAAATTTATTAGGCACTGTGTTGTTGTGTTTCAAGATCTGTTACAAAACTGACTATTCTTTGTTGCCTCAGGTGTGTCCTATCAAACGACCTTTCCTTTTAGTCGTGCATTAAAATGAAAAATGCTTGCCACCTTGAATCTGCATACCACCTTCTAACTAATTATCTATCTAACTTCAGAAAAGACTTTAACATTCGATGTTATCAAATTTTTCTTGTTTTCAGGTGTTTTTTTCTTGTGATTGTCAATCCGTATTTTATATCCTCTGTACTCCACTCAACGCCAATTATTTTGCTGCCCAAATAGCAAAACTCATCTATCACTTCTAGTGTTTCATTTTTAAATCTAATTGCCTTAGTTATTGCCCGATTTAACTCGACTGCGCTGCATCACCCTTGTTTCATTTTTGTTGGCCTTCATCTTGCACCCTCTCTGCTAGACACTAACCATTTCGCTCAACCGACTTTCCAAGGCGTTTCCTCTCTCTGATAAAATTACAATGTAGTTGGAAATCCTTGAAGTTCTTATTTCTTCCCCATTTCACTTTAATTCCTTTTCCAAATATCTTCTTAGTTTTGTCAGTATGATCAAATGCTGACTCCCTTTCAAATCTTTTTATTCATATATCTGCAGTCTGATTTTTGTACAAGTTGTAGATAACCTTTCGCTCCCTATATCTTATCCCTGTTATCATCAGAACTTCAAAGAGTGTACACCAGTCAACATGCAACGGCCCTCTCTTATTTTATCCTTTTTTATTGGAGTTTAGTCGTAAATGGGACTGTAGTAAATAAATGTATTAAATTTCCTCTACACCTAGCCTGACACAAACCTTATACTAATTTATAAACGGTTTCAGAATTATATGAAAGATATAGACACTTAATCCCCCATTGTCTCTGTTTTGTTTCATCTACTATTGTCAATTAATAACATCTAAGAATCCATTAGCAACGTGAATGGAGAAAGCAGTTAAGATTAAATGCCTGCCATACATAGTGTAAGGTTAGAACATAATGTGTTTGACACATATGGGCTAAACGCTTTATATGTCCCCTATATTTAAGTTAACATACATTAACAAACCGCTTCGTATCACAAGGTGTCAGTACATTCTAACCATTGTTAACCAGAAACTAACAAACGCTAATGGAAAGGCTATCATTTTAGAAACTGATATTACTGGTCATTATCTAAGTACTTCATCTTACAGACATCTTACCAGCGTGCTTGCTTCTCCACACGTTATATATTTTCATGAAAGCACGTGCTGAAACCGAAGTCATTACCCACTGTTAGAATTTCCACATGTAATAACTATACAGAGTGTTAGTGGTATTAATGTAGATATTTTTATCATTGGTACCTTTATATGTACCCACTTTAGTGTGTTAGTTGTTTTTTCTCTATCAGTCTTCCCACAAACAGGTCACATAGTATTCTACCTGATGTTTTCTGCACAATCCTAACTGCACCTTCAGTCAACTAGACCTGTCAATATAGACTAACAGTTTTGCATCTACCCGTCTACACTTCAACACCTGACCTGCTGCCTAGGAGAAAATAAGCATTAATGGCTTCCTCTTGCCACATGTATTTGGAGCTACCAACCAAACTAAAAACATACCACTCCTAAAAGCTATAATTATTAGTGTGCAAATGAAGTAAATACTGATGGATGTTCTTCAGTAGACTGTACTCAGTTGCCAATAAAAATATCTGCACTTATACCCCTAACACCTGTATTTGCAAAATACACTCCTGGAAATGGAAAAAAGAACACATTGACACCGGTGTGTCAGACCCACCATACTTGCTCCGGACACTGCGAGAGGGCTGTACAAGCAATGATCACACGCACGGCACAGCGGACACACCAGGAACCGCGGTGTTGGCCGTCGAATGGCGCTAGCTGCGCAGCATTTGTGCACCGCCGCCGTCAGTGTCAGCCAGTTTGCCGTGGCATACGGAGCTCCATCGCAGTCTTTAACACTGGTAGCATGCCGCGACAGCGTGGACGTGAACCGTATGTGCAGTTGACGGACTTTGAGCGAGGGCGTATAGTGGACATGCGGGAGGCCGGGTGGACGTACCGCCGAATTGCTCAACACGTGGGGCGTGAGGTCTCCACAGTACATCGATGTTGTCGCCAGTGGTCGGCGGAAGGTGCACGTGCCCGTCGACCTGGGACCGGACCGCAGCGACGCACGGATGCACGCCAAGACCGTAGGATCCTACGCAGTGCCGTAGGGGACCGCACCGCCACTTCCCAGCAAATTAGGGCACTGTTGCTCCTGGGGTATCGGCGAGGACCATTCGCAACCGTCTCCATGAAGCTGGGCTACGGTCCCGCACACCGTTAGGCCGTCTTCCGCTCACGCCCCAACATCGTGCAGCCCGCCTCCAGTGGTGTCGCGACAGGCGTGAATGGAGGGACGAATGGAGACGTGTCGTCTTCAGCGATGAGAGTCGCTTCTGCCTTGGTGCCAATGATGGTCGTATGCGTGTTTGGCGCCGTGCAGGTGAGCGCCACAATCAGGACTGCATACGACCGAGGCACACAGGGCCAACACCCGGCATCATGGTGTGGGGAGCGATCTCCTACACTGGCCGTACACCACTGGTGACCGTCGAGGGGACACTGAATAGTGCACGGTACATCCAAACCGTCATCGAACCCATCGTTCTACCATTCCTAGACCGGCAAGGGAACTTGCTGTTCCAACAGGACAATGCACGTCCGCATGTATCCCGTGCCACCCAACGTGCACTAGAAGGTGTAAGTCAACTACCCTGGCCAGCAAGATCTCCGGATCTGTCCCCCATTGAGCATGTTTGGGACTGGATGAAGCGTCGTCTCATGCGGTCTGCACGTCCAGCACGAACGCTGGTCCAACTGAGGCACCAGGTGGAAATGGCATGGCAAGCCGTTCCACAGGACTACATCCAGCATCTCTACGATCGTCTCCATGGGAGAATAGCAGCCTGCATTGCTGCGAAAGGTGGATATACACTGTACTAGTGCCGACATTGTGCATGCTCTGTTGACTGTGTCTATGTGCCTGTGGTTCTGTCAGTGTGATCATGTGATGTATCTGACCCCAGGAATGTGTCAATAAAGTTTTCCCTTCCTGGGACAATGAATTCACGGTGTTCTTATTTCAATTTCCAGGAGTGTACTATTTGAAAACATTACTTTTTAATAAGTCTTTGGTTTTAGAAAAAAATTACATCTACTTTTGCTGAAATGGATGTTACATTCATAGTTTTAGTAATCAGAAGCACTGCAGATGCACTTCTGTTTGAGAGTACATTGATAAAACATGCACAATCAAATAAAATTATTCTCTAATGCAAATTCAAAATAATGAATATGGCAGAAATCCTTAAGCGTGTTGAAGTTACTTCAACACTATGAAAAGATGTGACTTCACATTGATTTTCTTTTCATTGTGTTGCAGTAACAGTAAACGACTTTAACTTTACTTCTGCTTACAAATAATTGCTTTTATCATTCCCTTTAACATTATATGACAAGCATAAAATTAACAAAATTTTATACAGAGAGAAATATGCAATAACTGATGTGCAGACCTTAAGGACGAAAGTAGCTTTTGCATGATTTCTCCCTGTCAAATAACAAAGGGATGAGGCTTGGACCATAATTAAAACTCCTACAGCATAATACAGAAGGTAACTGAAAGATATTCGAAATGAGACGAACAGAAATTACACTTTTATCCGAAGACTACATAAGGTGGCAGAATAAATGGTCAGATTCGCACCTTACATGAGAGCTTTATACATCACAATAAGAAGTGAATATGACACCTAACGTAATTCGGTGGTTGTGAGAACATTTGTCTATCAGTATGTAATGCAAAAAGGGATGACAGTCAACTGACAGTAATTAACACACCATTCTTACACAATGTATGCCTTTCAGTGGAACGTGGAACAGGCAGTGCCAAGTGCCAGTTGTTTTTAGTTTGAGAAGCCAGGCGGACAATGGCGTAGCGAAGGCGCGCTGCAAGGGTTATGACGGAAACCACTTAAAGGGGTGGCAGGAGGAAGGTCATCGACCTCAACCAGGTGATTCAGGAGGGAGGACGGCGTTTAGCAGCACATCTGCACAAGGGACAGAGAAAAACCTTTAGAAAGCTGCGTTTCGGAATTGCAAGGAGTACAAACAAAAACTAGTACTGCATTTCGATCAAGCGTGCAGCAAGTGTGACACATGGAAAGGTCAATGTACTTTAGACATCTAGAACCGGCACAAAACGTCAGATTGGCGGAAACGCACTAGGAAGGAGAAAAATACTGAAGTTTCGATGCAGTTTCATAGAAGGGACATTGCGACTGGTAGAGAGAGTGTCCACAAAATAAGAAGAACGCTCCTAATGATCGAAAAAAGCCGTAATGTGAAGAATGAATGAACGCAAGTGGGGGAGGAAGTTCTGCCATGAGGAGGACAAGCGAGAAATTTTCGGGGACTCTTCTCTGAGCTGGTGTCAAGTGCAGAACGGAGCACTTAACGCTCTGTACGACGCAGAGAAGTAATTTGTGTGGACACTGTGTTCACAGCGGCTGCAATACAGCTAGAGATTAGCTGTAGCAACGTTTAGCTCCAACTGTGGAGAAACGAACCAGCCAGATTAGTTAATTGTTCTTGCGAAAACTGAGAGCGCACTATAATGCAAGCTGCTCCTACCATGTGCGTATATATTGCCACATACTAAGACTAGGGCTGAGTACATGTTTTCTTGCATAACGAGAAACATAGGGAAAGTTTCTGCTGGAAAGTTCAGGAAGGGCCTGAATAGCTTTGTAGGAATTTCAGTGGGAGAGAGCAGCCTTGCAGTTAGCAGTTCGTCGCAGCATAAGGTAAATACCGTGTGCAGAGGCATAAACTTTGTTGGTTCACCAGCTTGCGTCCATTGTAAACTCGAGCGGCCTTGGGTAATCTTGCGCTCAAATTTGTCACATTACTAACCATCCGCCGTAGATTTGATTGTCATCCTACATAGTACCGAACTTTGTACCGGAATCGGACGATTTTCGTAGTACTGACCAACATCAAAACATATGTGTATGATCAATTTTGTAGAGAATCTTCCAATTAAACTTTCATATTATTGTGTTGAGGACTAATGTTCTTTCAGAGAGTTAGTATTTAATAGTGTTGTGTATAGTAGGATTATTTCACTTTTTTATGTTGGCGAGATGCGTTAGCCATAGCGCTGTTTGCATGTCGTCGAGTTGACAACTGTGTAAAAGCTGTAATTTTTGTGCTAAAATTCGCGACGTTAAACTTGTCATTTCAACTTACACAGTTGTTCTCAATTCTAGAATAAGCACCCACTTCACAACTATAATCAAACTGAAGACATTGCGACTTATGATGGTACCCCGGACATTGCGAACGACGGGACACGCTTCTCAACGGGCTGTTTGATCGCCGAAACGGCAAAGCATGCTCTGAGATGGGCTCCCATGCAGGTTGGTAAGGAGGACGTGGGATGACTTTCCATTCCTATACCAGCGTGGCTGGCATCTGCTGGGTGGACACTGGTGCATGTTGACGTGCTGCAGTACATCCCCCAAATGCATCCCACACGTGCTCGGTGTCGTTTAAGACAGGGGGACCTGCAGGCCAATCCATTCGGCAAATATTCTCTTGTTTGAAGTGCTCCTCCACCTGCTCTGTTCGATGCGATCGCATACTGTCATCCATAAAAATGAACTCAGGGTAGAAAGCACCCCCGAAAACACGCTCATAGGGAAGAAGTGCAGTACCATAATAGGCTTGATCGGTCAGTATATCGAGTCCAAAGATTAGATGACAGTGCACCCTTGCTACATTATGCTTCCCCACGACATTACATTTGTACCAACAGTATGATCACGCTCGACAATGTCCCTGGGTGCATTACGTGTTCCCACTTCTCCACATGAGGGTAAGTCGAACATTGTCGAACATGATGTTTTGGTGGTCCAGGTGTTACGTGGGCGTACTGAACTACGAATCTTTGAACACGGTACACTCACCGACCATCCCTGTTGTGATACTCTACTATTTGCTCATTGTGCGTCTTTTCAGGGGTTCAATCTGCCCTGACTTCATTTTTAGGGATGATATTGCGCGACCGCATCGAACGCAGCAGGTGGGGGAGTTATCGGAACGAAAAAATATTTTTGGAATGATTTCTTGAAGTCCTCAGCTGCTTTACTTCCTGTACGACTGTACAATTTCGGCCTTAGGCCATTTTCAAGTATCTAAAACGGAAGTTTCATACAGTGGATACATTACTGACACTTGTCATTTTGATATAGGAACAACTCATATCTGTAGATATATTGGGCGCATTATCACTTACTTCACGGATGATTTTTTGGTAACGCATTATGTCATATACGATTTTGCTCCTATGACATCATATCATGTCCATAAATTAGTTCGAGGTGTTCACGCTATTTTAGGAGCACGTTACTTTCGAGCAGCTGCTTCAAAGCTCTTATATATAACGTACTTAACACTAGGAAGATTATAATTATTTTACAGAATTTTGCTACTTAACCTGCATATCCTTTTGTTCTCAGTTATATTTAGTTATCGTTCATCATTGGTGTAAATACACTACTAGCCATTAAATTCGCTACACCACGAAGATGACGTTCTACAGGCGGGAAATTTAACCGACAGCAAGAAGATGCTGTGATATGCAAATGATTAGTTTTTCAGAGCATTCACACAAGGCTAGCGCCGGTGGCGACACCTGCAACGTGCTGACATGAGGAAAGTTGCCAACAGATTTCTCATACACAAACAGCAGTCGGCTGGCGTTGCCTGGTGAAACGTTGTTGTGATGCCTCGTGTAAGGAGGAGAAATGCGTACCATCACGTTTGCGACTTTGATAAAGGTCGGATTGTAGCCTATCGCGATTGCGGTTTATCGTATCGCGATTTTGCTTCTCGCGTTGGTCGAGATCAAATGACTGTTAGCATAATATGGAATCGGTGGGTTCAGGACGGTAATACGGAACGCCGTGCTGGATCCCAACGACCTCGTATCACTAGCAGTCGAGCTGACAGGCATCTTATCCGCATGGCTGTAACGGATCGTGCAGCCACGTCTCGATCCCTGAGTCAACAGATGGGGACGTTTGCGAGACAACAACCATCTGCACGAACAGTTCTACGGCGTTTGCAGCAGCATGGACTATCAGCTCGGAGACCATGGCTGCGGTTACCCTTGACGCTGCATTACAGACAGGAGCGCTTGCGATGGTGTACTCGACGACGAACCTGTGTGCACGAATGGCAAAACGTAGCTTTTTCAGATGAATCCAGGTTCCGTTTACAGCATCATGATGGTCGCATCCGTGTTTTGCGACATCGCACTGAACGCACATTGGAAGAGTGTGTTCGTCATCGTCATACTGGCGTATCACCCGGCGTGATGGTATGGGGTGACATTGGTTACACGTCTCGGTCACCTCTTGTTCGCACTGACGGCACTTTGGACAGTAGACGTTACATTTCAGATGTGTTACGACCCGTGGCTGTACCCCTCATTCGATCCCTGCGAAACTCTACATTTCAGAAGGATAATGCACGACCGCATGTTTCAGGTCCTGTACGGGCCTTTCTGGATACAGAAAATATTCGACTGGTGCCCTGGCCGGCACATTCTCCAGCTCTCTCAGCAATTGAAACGTCTGGTCAATGGTGGACGAGCAACTGGCTCGCCACAATACGCCAGTCACTTCTCTTGATGAACTGTGGTATCGTGTTGAACCTGCATGGGCAGCTGTACCTGTACACGCCATCCAAGCTCTGTTTGATTTAATGCCCAGGCGTATCAAGGCCGTTTTTACGGCCATAGGTGGTTGTTCTTGGTTCTGATTTCTCAGGATCTATGCACCCAAATTGCGTGAAAATGTAATCACATCTCAGTTCTAGTATAATATATTTGTCCAATGAATACCCGTTTATCATCTGCATTTCTTCTTGGTGTAGCACTTTTAATGGCCAGTAGTATATGACTGAATACAATTTCTTTAAAATAACACAACAAATATTTTTGCAAGTTATTTTAAAGAAATTATGTAGAGTCATATTTACACCAATGATGAACGATACTTATATATAACTGAGAATAAAAAGCATATGCAGGTTAAGTAGCAAAATTCTGTAAAATAATTATAATCTTCCTAGTGTTAAGTACGTTATATGTAAGAGCTTTGAAACAACTCCTCGAAACTAACGTGCTCCTAAAATAGCGTGAACACCTAGTGCTAATTTGTGAGCATGGTATGATGTCACAGGAGCAACGACGTATATGACATAATCTGTTACCAAAAAATCATCGGTAATGTAAGTTATAATGCGCCTAGGATATCTACAGATATGACTTGTTCCTATATCAAAATCGCAAGTGTCACTAATGCATCCAATGTAGCAAACTTCCGTTTTAGATACTTGAAAATAGCCTAAGGCCGAAATTGTACGATCGTACAGGAAATAAAGAAAATGGCAGCTGAAGGCTTTAAGAAATCATTCAAAAAATTCATCGCAGCTGCGGATCCCATCGCACTGAAAATTATGGGAAGAATATTTGTTTAATGGATTGGCCTGTACGTTCTCTCGACTCGAAGGTTATCGAGCACTTGAGAGATGCGTTAGGGAGACGTACTCGTGCTGCAGCACGTCCATATGCAGCAGCTACCATCCAGTCGCTGAGGAATGAAATAAATAGGAAGTGCAGGGAAGCTAAGACGAAATGGCTGCAGGAAAAATGTGAAGACATCGAAAAAGATATGATTGTCGGAAGGACAGACTCAGCATACAGGAAAGTCAAAACAACCTTTGGTGACATTAAAAGCAACGGTGGTAACATTAAGAGCGCAACGGGAATTCCACTGTTAAATGCAGAGGAGAGAGCAGATAGGTGGAAAGAATACATTGAAAGCCTCTATGAGGGTGAAGATTTGTCTGATGTGATAGAAGAAGAAACAGGAGTCGATTTAGAAGAGATAGGGGATCCAGTATTAGAATCGGAATTTAAAAGAGATTTGGAGGACTTACGGTCAAATAAGGCAGAAGGGATAGATAACATTCCATCAGAATTTCTAAAATCATTGGGGGAAGTGGCAACAAAACTACACTTGGTGTGTAGAATATATGAGTCTGGCAACATACCATATGACTTTCGGAAAAGCATCATCCACACAATTCCGAAGACGGCAAGAGCTGACAAGTGCGAGAATTATCGCACAATCAGCTTAACAGCTCATGCATCGAAGTTGCTTACAAGAGTAATATACAGAAGAATGGAAAAGAAAATTGAGAATGCGCTAGGTGACGATCAGTTTGGCTTTAGGAAAAGTAAAGGGACGAGAGAGGCAATTCTGACGCTACGGCTAATAATGGAAGCAAGGCTAAAGAAAAATCAAGACACTTTCACAGGATTTGTCGACCTGGAAAAAGCGTTCGACAATATAAAATGGTGCAAGCTGTTCGAGATTCTGAAAAAAGTAGGGGTAAACTATAGGGAGAGGCGGGTCATATACAATATGTACAACAACCATGAGGGAATAATAAGAGTGGACGATCAAGAACGAAGTGCTCGTATTAAGAAGGGTGTAAGACAAGGCTGTAGCCTTTCGCCCCTACTCTTCAATCTGTACATCGAGGAAGCAATGATGGAAATAAATGAAAGGTTCAGGAGTGGAATTAAAATACAAGGTGAAAGGATATCAATGATACGCTTCGCTGATGATTGGCATTTCTGGCCAAGAGAAGTCTACTAATATCAAATACCGGCCTTAATTTGAGGAAGAAATTTCTGAGGATGTACGTCTGGATTACAGCATTGTATGGTAGTGAAACATGGACTGTGGGAAAACCGGAACAGAAGAGAATCGAAGCATTTGAGACGTGGTGCTATAGACGAATGTTGAAAATTAGGTGGACTGATAAGGTAAGGAATGAGGAGGTTCTACGCAGAATCGGAGAGGAAAGGAATATGTGGAAAACACTGATAAGGAGAAGGTACAGGATGATAGGACATCTGCTAAGACATGAGGGAATGACTTCCATGGTACTAGAGGGAGCTGTAGAGGGCAAAAACTGTAGAGGAAGACAGAGATTGGAATACGTCAAGCAAATAATTGAAGACGCAGGTTGCAAGTGCTACTCTGAGATGAAGAGGTTAGCACAGGAAAGGATTTCGTGGCGGGCCGCATCAAACCAGTCAGTAGACTGATGACCAAAAAAAAAAAACCATCCAGCTGATGTCAAACGCTCTGGCACGGGAGTGGAAAGCCATCCGGCAAGACCTCCTTACCAATGTTGTGGACAGCATGGAAGGACGGTGCAGAGAATACGTTGCTGCCTGGAATGGTCACAGGTCGTATTGAGAACAGTGTCCCACCGTTTCTAATGTGCAGGGGAGTTTCATCAATCGCAGTGCCAGTTAATTACTGTCTTTGATAAAAGTGTAATTTCTTTTCTTCTCATTGCGTATTTCCTTCAGTTGCCTTCTGTGCTATGCTGTAGCGGTACTGTCTATATATGGCTTAAGTTTCATCGATTTATGTTACTTTTCAGCGACACATCGTGCGAAGGTTACTTTCGTCCTTAAATTTTGCTCACCAGTGTATTTAAATGAATCACTTCACATATCAGACATGGCCGACCCCTGGTTATAAATTGGGCTAAGCGAAAGCAATTATCATGTCTTTTACTGTAGCGATGTGAAATAAACTCGTTTTTCTTGATAGTTTTGCACAATGTTGGATAGCACAGATATTTGTCGATCTTCTTGCTCTGCAAGATCGTAACTTCCCATTCCAAATCCGTAAATTCGTATTCCAAATTTATATTTCGACTGCTCTATCGGTTCCTTCAATTTGTGCACAACCTTTCACATCACGGTGACTAAGCACATATAGACAAATTAGGTGCAATACATACACACACGGCAGGCAGACGCATGGTGGCTGTTTAGCCGCAGAGTCGGTCACAGGCTATGGAGATGGCGGCGCGGCCGATGTTTGAGGAAAAAAACGTTCCCAAGCACCGATCGATGAACGAAGAAAATGGAACTAAACTGTTAATAATAATAACAAAAGAAAATATATGTGGAGCACGGAACTTGTTTCAGCGAGTGTTTCCGTTATTTTAATAAGAACTGCTTAGGATGCTCAATATCATTATTTGTCTCCGCTTTTAGTTTTATTATTTTGTAGCTGTAAATCCTTATTTTCAAAGCGTATTCTGTGTACAACACATTATGAAGCACGCCACGTACCTTTTCACGTTAGGTTGTGTAAAGATGCCAATTAAGAAGCAATGCACAAATGATGATTGCAAAAAGCTCTGACTGAACTAAATCGGACCTTTATCTAGAAAATAAATGAAAATCATATTAACTATTCCTCTATCACATGAGTAACTTAGTTTTTCGACCAAAAATTCGGGGTCGTTTCAAAGAATAAATTTTCAATGCGAAAAAAAAACATAAGACGAGTAACCGAACAAAGTACGTTCGCGATCTGACAGTTCAGCGAAACAACCGACTCTGTAGATCGCATGATGCAGCCGGGGCTCGGAATGCCCAACCGGCCACGTGGAAACGCGGCATAAAGATAATACTGCTACATACCGTTTTGCTGCTATAGACATCTTGGTGAAAAAGTGAGCTATATGCCGAGGCTAATAGACACAGAGACAGATAAGAAATTGATGTAATCATTATTATGTGCGTTATAAAAGGATACGTGAGATAATGTAACCATACAAATGCGTTTCTTTCAGAGGTTCGCATGCAAAACTGAGGAACACATAAATTTTGAATCTTCTTCATGTCTGCTCAATTCGATAACATCGGAGAAATACGATGGTTGCTGCACTACAACGAATTATAGCCGCATTACTACAACACTATATTTCAACAGAACAAATATTCCTGCTAATGGGAAACCTACGTATAACACTACCGGCTGCTATTATATTAGTACTGTTTCGATAATGTTACACGTGTGAAAGGATTTTTACTGTGTAATAAGCTAACGAATGTCCTCCCACGCGGGTCGACGTATAACGCTATTATACGGGAAATTGTGCATACAGTAAAATATTACCACTTTTTCAGGATTTGACCACCGTGATGTATGACTAATGGATATGGGTTCAAATGGCTCTGACCACTATGGCACTTAACATCGGAGGTCATCAGTCCCCTAGACTTAGAACTACTTAAACCTAACTAACGTAAGGACATCACACACATCCATGCCCGAGGCAGGATTCGAACCTGCGACCGTAGCAGCAGCGCGATTCGGGATTGAAGTGCCTAGAACCGCTCGGCCACAACGGCCGGTAATGGATATGGGAATCAGACTGTTAGTTACTTTTCCTAAAAGTTTTCAAGCTGTTAGAAAGAAAAGCAGTAAAAATGGGATAATACTGAATCTAAGACCTTTCTGTACCAAGTTCACTAAGTAGTTTGTGTAATGGACTTTATTGTCGCTAGCTTATCTAGTCAAAGAAATTGTTGAGTTTCAGAAAATCAGAAGTAGTAAATTTGGCCTACTTTCCTGCTGTTCCCTAATATAACTTCACAAATAAATATAACTTTGAGGACATAGTTCTGAGGAAGACACCAAACTCTTTTAGCTACTACACTCACACACAGAGATAGTTTTGCTCTAGAAATACCACTAATTTTTAATCATTACTGTGATCAAAAGAAATTTGGCCACGGGGGGACTTCCATGTTTACATTTTGTATAACCAACAACAAAAAAATGGTTCAAATGGCTCTGAGCACTATGGGACTTAACTGCTGTGGTCATCAGTCCCCTAGAACTTAGAACTACCTAAACCTAACTAACCTAAGGACATCACACACATCCATGCGCGAGGCAGGATTCGAACCTGAGACCGTAGCGGTCGCGCGGTTCCAGACTGTAGCGCCTAGAACCGCTCGGCCACTCCGGCCGGCATATAACCGAGAAATCAAATACTTAAATATTCTAATATCAAAAGCAATTTTTCTGTTCATCGCTCTTTATACCTTGTCGTCGAGTATTTATATACAACCATACTTCAGTGTAGCTGAGCCACATTACAAAATTTCTTTTATAACTGAAAGAATTTTACTGCACTTTACTCAGAACTTATTTACTCACTTTCACTTTAAAAAATTAGTTCACTACAATTATTTTCAGACATTTATTCAAAGATGAAAATTAGTGCTTGTAGATGCTGAATAAAGCACTTCAAATGTTTTTATAATAGGTTTACTCGGAATAATCGAACACCAGGAAAGGACCCTATGTAGATGAGTGACTAGGAGTAAATAACAGTGTGAACCAAATTTTGTGTTTTAAAACAATAATTACTCAAAAAAAGTTAATTTTGAATTGAAACTTCCTGGCAGATTATAACTGTGTGCTGGACCGAGACTCGAACTCGGGACTCGGTCCGGCACACAGCTTTAATCTGCCAGGAAGTTTTATATCGGCGCACACTCCGCTGCAGAGTAAAAATATCATTCTCTAATTCTGAATTAATAGTTCATGCTTCTACAGTTCTATTTATACTGTCCGTGCCCTGTTGGCTGTAGGCCTTGTGTGTGGCAGATAATAATGGCGGCTACACTGCCCATGGTATGGCGTACAAATTTCTTGAAGTATGGGCTAATTAATTGTTGTTGGCGTCATTTTAACGTCGGTTACCTAGCCCACCAACTTGTACCAAAGCCGTTCAGCAGTCGTCATCCGATGCTATTGTGCAACAATTTCCAGGGAAGGCATCTCCTCCGTCCGAGTGTTGCCTCTTTCACTGCTGCCTACGGACTGTGTCTTCTCCTTGTAGCTCGCTCTAGAGGTAGTGCACCAAAAACCCAAGCTACCTTTCACGCTTCCCACAGTAACTTCCGTACAGTTCAAAGCCATTCGATCTTTTACTTAACACATATCCTACATATTGTCTCTAAGCGTGTACCGCTTTATACAAATGAAAACATGCACAACAAATATACAGGGTGATTATAATTAAAGTTAAACTTTCAAAACGCTGTAGAAATAACACCACTGGTCAGGATGACGTCAAATTATAACGGAATACTATCGGAGAAAGGGGAAAACGTATGACAGAAGAAAATTGATCAATAGATGGCGTTGTATGTGTCAGAATACACCTGTCATACGCACGCCTATTGAAGTTGGTACAAACACGCCGGCTACACAGCTTTTCCTCCTTTCGCGTCTGCAACGTTCGCCATGACTACCTCAATGCAGGATCGCGCTCTGCTTATAAAGCTGTATTACAAGAATGATGACGGTGCACACGTCTCTCTGCAGAAGTTCCAGACATTGAAGGGTTTGAAAAAAGGCGGCCGGCCGGTGTGGCCGAGCGGTTCTAGGCGCTTCAGTCTGGAACCGCGCGACCGCTACGGCCGCAGGTTCGAATCCTGCCTCGGGAATGGATGTGTGTGATGACCTTAGGTTAGTTAGGTTTAAGTAGTTCTAAGTTCTAGGCGACTGATGACCACAGATGTTAAGACCCACAGCGCTCAGAGCAGTTTTTGAAAAAAGGCGTTGTTCCGATGACTGCCGTGGGTCAGGAGAGAATGGTTCGGAAATTCGAAAAGACATGTTCTCTTAGTGACCAACCTGGTAGAGGGAGGAAGCTAATTGATTGGACGTCAGTGGAAACGGTGGCCACAGCAATGCAGAAGTAGACGGGTGGTGGTGTGCAAACGTGTAGTACACAGAGAATGGCCCTAACATTGAACATAGCCGTGAGCACGGAGCGTAAAATCCTATGAAACATCCTTCTTTGCTATCTATTCGGAATTATCCATGTGCACGAGTTGCTTCCTGTTGACCTGGCAGCAAGAAGACCTTTGCTTTAGGATTTATTGCTCGCATCGAAGTGGACAATGATTGGCCGTGTAAGATCTTGTGAACAGACGAAGCCCGCTTCCATCTGACAGGATATGTCAATACACAGAATTGTCGAATATGGGCAACGAAAATTCCACACGCAAATTAACCAGTGCCCCTGAAAAGGTCACTGTTTGGTGTCGGCTTACAGTATCATTTATCATAGGGCCATATGCTTTCGAAGAGGCAGTTACTTCCGGTCCTGATACCTGTACCGTCACCGGTAACTGTCTTTTGCGCAACCACGTCATTCCAGCTCTCCAACATCTACATCTGCATCTACATTCATACTCCGCAAGCCACCCAACGGTGTGTGGCGGAGGGCACTTTATGTGCCACTGTCATTACCTCCGTTCCCTGTTCCACTCGCGTATGGTTCGCGGGAAGAACGACTGCCGGAAAGCTTCCGTGCGCGCTAGAATCTCTCTACATCTACATTTATACTCCGCAAGCCACCCAACGGTGTGTGGTGGAGGGCACTTTACGTGCCATTGTCATTGGAGGGCACTTTACGTGCCATTGTCATGATCTCCCTTTCCTGTTCCAGTCGCGTATGGTTCGCGGGAAGAACGACTGCTGGATATGTGGGTGGGATCATTTTTATGCAAGATGGCGCACCGACGCACATTGCAATTCCAGTTAAGCATCTGCTGAAACGCCATTTCGGAATGCTACAATTATCAGCTGCCATTTCCCTAAAGCCTGGCCGTGCCGATCACCTGATCTTAATCCGTGTGACTTCTGACTGTATGGCTATCTGAAAGATGTTGTGTTCAGTGTTCCGATGCAAGCTTAGCTGCACTGAAGGCACGCATTGCGCAACACTATCTGAACGTGACCCAGGAAACACTTCGATCTGTTGTGGAACATGCTGTTTCTCGATTTCAACCTTTTGCAGAAAACGGTGGACAGCATATCCAACATGTTTTGCACCAGTCACACGTAAATTAATAATCCGATTTGATTTTGATTAAATTTCCTTTAATTTACTTCTATGGTCACAAACTTTTTGTTAACAGCTTACCAGTTTCGGTCTTCAATGACCATCATCAGATCTGTTTCATAAAAACAAAGTCCTAAAGTACTGCAGTCATAGTGGCATCGCCAAATGTTAAATGCGGAATCAGCACCAGCACTGCATGTAACATTTGACGATGCCACTATGGCTGCAGTACATTAGGACTTTGTTTTTATGAAACAGATCTGATGATGGTCATTAAAGAGCGAAACTGTTAATCTGTTAACAAAAAGTTTGTGACCATAGACGTAAATTAAAGGAAACTTTTTACATATACGGGTCACTGTTTTTTCGCGACGATGTCGCAGCTTTTTGATTTTGATTGATGCTTTCTATGCGGTTTTCTGCCTCAGGACAGTTAAAAACCGATGTGATTGATGCTTTTTATGCGGTTTTTGGCCTCAGGGTAATTTCAAACCGATTTTTCCCATCCGATGTGATATGACCTTGCCGTGGTGGATGGGCGTACGTAGCTAACAGTAACACACCTGTACATCCATGCACACTGAGTAGTACAGTTTGTTTAGCGTCAGACGTACATTTTAGGCATTGTTGTACTATTCATTTGTCATTTCTAGACGACCACTATAATATTATGATGCTTACAGCGCCATCTATTTGCAACATTTTATAACTACTTATTTTCCTTCTGCCATACGTTTTCCTCCTTCTCCGATAATATTCCTTTGCAATTTGACGTCATTCTGACCAGTGGTGCTACTTCTACAGCGGTTTGAAAGTTGAGCTTTAATTGTAGTAACCCTGTACATTAGTTAAGCACTTTAACATCACATACATCATATTTTACAAGTAGCCTTTGCACATCACAGATACGTTGGGATAAAATTTAAAAAAATTGTTCAAATGGCTCTGAGCACTATGGGACTCAACTGCTGTGGTCATTAGTCCCCTAGAACTTAGAACTACTTAAACCTAACTAACCTAAGGACATCACACACATTCATGCCCGAGGCAGGATTCGAACCTGCGACCGTAGCAGCCGCACGGTTCCGAACTGCGCGCCTAGAACCGCGAGACCACCGCGGCCGGCTAAAATTTAAAGGCAATAAAAATTATAAATATAGATGACTGACTGAAGAATACTGTTGTAGACGATGCTAGCCGCTACTTGGGACGTCTTACCGCACTGACCGCAATACACGGGTGCTGTTGACCGGACTCGACCTGCCGCTGTGGACTGATCAAGAGGAAGACGCGACCTCCGTATTGCGCGGTAGCACCCACGGCTCCGCAAGCTGGAGGTTGTTACTCCTGGGCTCTTCCAGGTCGTGATGTCCCGCCGAACGTAATTAACGCCCGACCGATGTCCTCGTCGGGTACAGGGCTATTAGCAAGCCACAATAGCAAGTCAGGTCGGCAGATCGATAGATCGATGGCGCGGGATCGATCAGCCGAGCCGGAACTTGGCGTGCAATTACCAGTCCTGCCTCCGGTTACGCCTAGCCATCTGTGGAGTGCAGTACGGTGTCGCAGCTGTGACTGCCGCCTATTCACGCCGCCAGTCTTGTCTTCGGCAGCGTACATCGGGTGGCGACGGCGCGAGGAAATTCCTCGACTCGCTGAAAGGGAGCTTCATTCTGGACCTGCGTCGACTGGGACACGACCTCGACTGTTGACCACTTTCGCGTCGCTTCGAAGCAGTTGCCGATCGAGGTCTCGTCTCAAGCGAAATGATTACGCTGACGCAGCACCGGAGGAAGAAGGGATAAAGGGACGAAAAGTGTATTACTACGAAGTTAAATAAGGAATTCCGATGTCGCCCTCGTTGTTGTGGTCTTCAGTCCAAAGATTGGTTTGACGTAGCTGTTCACACCACTCTATTCTGTATCAGCCACTTTACCTCTGCATATGTATTGCAACGTACAACCGGCCGGAGTGGCCGAGAGGTTCTAGGCGCTACAGTCTGGAACCGCGCGACCGCTGCGCTCGCAGTTTCGAATCCTGCCTCGGGCATGGATGTGTGTGATGTTCTTAGGTTAGTTAGGTTTAAGTAGTTCTAAGTTTCTAGGGGACTGATGACCTCAGAAGTTAAGTCCCATAGTGCTCAGAGCCATTTGAACCATTTTTGCAACGTAAATCCACATGAACTTGGTCACCGTAATAAAATCTTAATCTCGTTCTACAATTTTTACCCCTACATGATGTCTCAGGATGCCTTCTAGTCTATTTACGTCGTAAATTTATTTCCTCCAGAATTCGATTCAGTGCCTCTTCACGAGTTATTCGATGTACCCATCTAACGTTCAGTATTCTTTTGCACTAGCACGTTTCGAAAACTTATGTTTTCTTCTTGCCTGTAAAGTTTATTGTCCATGATTTTCTTCCGTTTTGCTGAAGCGCTACTCTTGTTATTGCCAGTCTGCGTTTCATGTCCTCTCTACTTCGGCCATCTTCACTTATTTTGCTGCCTGAATAACAAAACTTATTTACTACTTTCAGTGTCTGATTTCCTCAGCATCCCCTGATTTAAATCGACTACATTCCACAGTTTGGATTCCGTAGAAATACTGGAACACGTGAGGCAATACTGACCTTACGACTTATCTTAGAAGAAAGATTAAGGAAAGGCAAACCTACGTTTCTAGCATTTGTAGACTTAGAGAAAGCTTTTGACAATGTTGACTGGAATACTCTCTTTCAAATTCTAAAGGTGGCAGGGGTAAAATACAGGGAGTGAAAGGCTATTTACAATTTGTACAGAAATAAGAGTTATAAGAGTCGAGGGGTATGAAAGGGAAGCAGTGGTTGGGAAGGGAGTGAGACAGGGTTGTATCCTCTCCCCGATGTTATTCAATCTGTATATTGAGCAAGCAGTAAAGGAAACAAAAGAAAAATTCGGAGTAGGTATTAAAATCCATGGAGAAGAAATAAAAACTTTGAGGTTCGCCGATGACATTGTAATTCTGTCAGAGACAGCAAAGGACTTGGAAGAGCATTTGAATGGAATGGATAGCGTCTTGAAAGGAGGATATAAGATGAACATCAACAAAAGCAAAACGAGGATAATGGAATGTAGTCGAATTAAATCGGGTGACGCTGAGGGAATTAGATTAGGAAATGAGACACTTAAAGTAGTAAAGGAGTTTTGCTATTTGGGGAGCAAAATAACTGATGATGGTCGAAGTAGAGAGGATATGAAATGTAGACTGGCAATGGCAAGGAAAGCGTTTCTGAAGAAGAGAAAATTGTTAACATCGAGTATAGATTTAAGTGTCAGGAAGTCATTTCTGAAAGTATTTGTGTGGAGTGTAGCCTTGTATGGAAAAGAAACATGGACGATAAATAGTTTAGACAAGAAGAGAATAGAAGCTTTCGAAATGTGGTGCTACAGAAGAATGCTGACGATAAGATGGGTAGATCACATAACTAATGAGGAAGTATTGAATAGGACTGGGGAGAAGAGAAGTTTGTGGCACAACTTGACCAGAAGGAGGGATCGGTTGGTAGGACATGTTCTGAGGCATCAAGGGATCACCAATTTAGTACTGGAGGGCAGCGTGGAGGGTAACAATCGTAGAGGGAGACCAAGAGATGAATACACTAAGCAGATTCAGAAGGATGTAGGTTGCAGTAGGTACTGGGAGATGAAGAAGCTTGCACAGGATAGAGTAGCATGGCGAGCTGCATCAAACCAGTATCAGGACTGAAGACCACAACAACAACAACATTCCACTAACCCCATTCCACTTTTGTTGATAGTCATCCATTCATTTATATTCTTTTTCAAAATCTTTTCATCTACATCTACATTTATACTCCGCAAGCCAACCAACGGTGTGTGGCGGAGGGCACTTTACGTGACTCTGTCACTACCTCCCTTTCCTGTTCCAGTCGCGTATGGTTCGCGGAAAGAACGACTGCCGGAAAGCCTCCGTGCAAGCTCGAATTTTACTTCGTGATCTCCTCGGGAAGTATAAGTAGGGGGAAGCAATATATTCGATACCTCATCCAGAAACACACCCTCTCGAAACCTGGACAGCAAGCTACACCGCGACGCAGAGGCCCTTTCTTGCAGAGTCTGCCACTTGAGTTTGGTATCACGCTTACCAAATGACCCTGTGACGAGACGTGCTGCTCTTGTTTGGATCTTCTGTATCTCCTCTGTCAACCCGACCTGGTACGGATCCCACACTGATGAGCAATACTCAAGTATAGGTCGAACGAGTGTTTTGTTAGCCACCTCCATTGTTGATGGACTACATTTTCTAAGGACTTTCCCAACGAATCTCAACCTGGCACCCGCCTTACCAACAATTAATTTTATATGATCATTCCAATTCAAATCGTTCCGTACGCGTACTCCCAGATATTTTACAGAAGTAACTGCTACAAGTGTTTGTTCTACTATCATATAATCGTACAATAAATGATCCTTCTTTCTATGTATTCGCAATACATTACATTTGTCTATGTAAAGGGTCAGTTGCCACTCCCTGCACCGAGTGCCTATCCGCTGCAGATCTACCTGCATTTCGCTGCAATTTTCTAATGCTGCAACTTCTCTGCATACTACAGCATCATCCGTCGGTGACAGAATTACAAGCTCGTGGCAGACATTAAAGTTCCCTTTCACTAATTTATCTTTGGTTTCCTCAATGTAGAGATTGACTAACATGAGTGACAGGCTGTAATCCCTCCTCACGTCTTTCTCCACTAACGCATACCTTCCCCGCCTTTCGTTTCCAATAACTGCAGTGTGGTTTCTGTACACCTTTTAGACACCCTATCGCTTCTTGTATTTTATCCGTCGTACATTCAGAATTTTAAAGAATGTATGCCATCGTTATCGTCAAACACTTTCTCTGAATCTATAAATCCGCTTGAATCATGCTATAGAATAAAATTTAATCACTTTAATGGGAACACATAAATGTTGTCTACTTGACTTTGAAGTGGAGATGTCAAAAGGAAATGATTGTAATTTATGGTAACTATTTTTACTGTCTGCCTTTAAACGACAAGGGAGGTGATACGGTATTTTTAGGGCAGTGGGCTTTGCTTCTCACTGTGCAATGGTAAGATTAAGTTATGGATAGGTGTATCTAGTGTTTTATTTATAGACACTACAATTGTGAGTGTTTATGCACAACAAACTTAAGGAAAGGGCAAATGAATTGAAATACTGGTTTGTATGCCTGGTTTTTTAATCAGCTGCCTACAGTGAGTCCGAGTATACGCACTAGATATCATCCTTACAGCACGTATATTTGCAGTTATTATGTTGTGTTTAACTGCACAGAAGTGACGACATCAGTACAACACAGTCATAATTCAGGAACGATTCTTTCAATCACATATCTACACTATATGATAGTGAGTACGTTCTCAGATTATATCGCAATCATACAGGAACTGAGAGTCAAGAATAAAACAATGAATACTTCTCAGCAATAATACATAACGTATTTTCGAGATTATAGCTTTAAAGACAAAAACCTCTGTTTCTGTGTAAAGTGCAGCCCTAAAATATTTGATATCATGTCAAACTCTAAAACTTTTACATCATCAGAAAACTTGGGAGGTACAGGGGCTAGCTGTGTATTTAACACTAAATTCTTCTCGAATCTTCATATGGAAATGATGCTCTAAGCCCCCCCTTTTCTAACCCCGACTTTTGCTGTTGCACATAGATTAAGAAGAAACGCGAACTGACTGTAATCGACCCTGCTAGTGGAGTAGAAAAGAGTTTGGCACCTGCAATAATTTAATTAGATAGAAATTAATTAGATAAAGGAAAGTTTCATTAACGTATTGAGAAATGAAAGGGTTGCTCTACCGATTAACAGTATGAAAGTTCTGTCCAAAATAACAATTTGATTTATTATCACTAAAGTCAAAATAGTAAACAAAACACATGAAACATTTACAATACATCAAATTGGATACTCATATAAATGCCGTGAAGGTGAAGTTGTCCATAAACTAGATTGTGACATTTATGACCAAATGGTATGTGGAGCCAATTCCTTGCAACTCAAATCTTAATAGAAACACCCAGCCAATCCAACACTAATTGCTGCTACGGTAGTAATAACTCAGACAATGAACACCCAAGACAGAACAAAGTTAGAAAAGACGGACAGGAGCACCCTGCTGATCTCTGATTATAACCTAGCAGAATTCCCTGATTTGGCAGTGCTGCGGACGTACATTACCAAGCTGTCTTCTTAAGTGCAAGAACACAATCTGGCATACCGGAGGCGATGGCTGGTTGCTTCGACGCCCCGTCATGGTGATGATAATGTCGTGAGTATAGCCCGAAACAAATTCTCCTGGTTTGGTTGTTCCAGACTAAAGACTTACTAGCAACACAAATATGCCTCTGAGGGCTACACAATCACTGACGATACAGTGAGTGATTTTAACAAGAGAAGTCACACAGCAACTCCGGTACAGTCAACTTTAGCCAAAACTGCTCAAGATGGACAACATAGGCCGCATGTACGCAGAACGCTCAGTTGCCTACTCGGAAAGTTACGTTGAAGTCGAAACTTCAGCAACTTCGTCAAACAGTTAAAATTAAAAATAAAGTATATTAGACAGCCAACAGAAGGCAGGCTATCCAGAGCAGCGAGTGCTCAGTCTTGTAACTTACTCCGACCGAAACGTGAGAGCCGACTCTCTCAAGAGCAGCCGTGCAAGCCGTCACAGAACATTCCCGCCCCCACGACAGTGGTCGTGGTTAAAAGTTCCAATCAGAAACTCGAAAACCGGCGGAAAATTCCACTCTATTGCTGACGCACTACTATTCTCTCAATGGAGATACTTGCCGCCAATTTCTGCCCCGATTTTGCTACGTCACGGAGCTATCCCCTGAGCAAGCCAATCACAGTTATGATTTTGCAGAAAACGCGGGAATTTGCCAGCCAAGACTGCCTGGAACACACGTCATTCCCACGCCTCACTGATAGCCCGCCAGAAAGTGTTTTCACTAGGTTTCTGCGAAGTAACGGAATCTCTTGCCCAGTCGCTCTTGCCCCCGCTCTAATGACAATGTCGGCGTTTGGAAAGCATCCACGCGACTCCCTCACACCCATCGGCTTAACCCTTTCAAGATTAGCAAAACCCGCCTGTCACTGGACCACCCAGGTGACGAGAAACCCTGCGTGGGAAGTCCGCATGTGAAGGGATAGTGACTTTTCACCGCATGCAATTGGAGAGGAAAATCGAATTACGCAGAGTAAGATAGAAATATGAGAGAGGGCTCATGCCACCTCTCAAACTAACAAGAGGAACAACTATGTAAAGACACATGTACACAAAAAATAGCTTTTTCTTCGAGTGCTGACATAGTGCCAGAAGCCTTCAAGTTGTTGTTGTTGTTGTGGTCTTCAGTCCTGAGACTGGTTTGATGCAGCTCTCCATGCTACTCTATCCTGCGCAAGCTTCTTCATCTCCCAGTACCTACTGCAACCTACATCCTTCTGAATCTGCTTAGTGTATTGATCTCTTGGTCTCCCTCTACGATTTTTACCCTCCACGCTGCCCTCAAATGCTAAATTTGTGATCCCTTGATGCCTCAAAACATGTCCTACCAACCGATCCCTTCTTCTTGTCAAGTTGCGCCACAAACTTCTCTTCTCCCCAATCCTATTCAATACCTCCTCATTAGTTACGTGATCTACCCACCTTATCTTCAGCATTCTTGTGTAGCACCACATTTCGAAAGCTTCTATTCTCTTCTTGTCCAAACTATTTATCGTCCATGTTTCACTTCCATACATGGCTACACTCCATACGAATACTTTCAGAAATGACTTCCTGACACTTAAATCAATACTGGATGTTAACAAATTTCTCTTCTTCAGAAACGCTTTCCTTGCCATTGCCAGCCTACATTTTATATCCTCTCTACTTCGACCATCATCAGTTATTTTGCTCCCCAAATAGCAAAACTCCTTTACTACTTTAAGTGCCTCATTTCCTAATCTAAATCCCTCAGCATCACCCGACTTAATTAGACTACATTCCATTATCCTTGTTTTGCTTTTGTTGATGTTCATCTTATATCCTCCTTTCAAGACACTGTCCATTCCATTCAACTGCTCTTCCAAGTCCTTTGCTGTCTCTGACAGAATTACAATGTCATCGGCGAACCTCAAAGTTTTTATTTCTTCTCCATGAATTTTAATACCTACTCCTAATTTTTCTTTTGTTTCCTTTACTGCTTGCTATATATACAGATTGAACAACATCGGGGAGAGGCTACAACCCTGTCTTACTCCCTTCCCAACCACTGCTTCCCTTTCATGTCCCTCGACTCTTATAACTGCCATCTGGTTTCTGTACAAATTGTAAATAGCCTTTCGCTCCCTGTATTTTACCCCTGCCACCTATAGAATTAGAAAGAGAGTATTCCAGTCAACATTGTCAAAAGCTTTCTCTAAGTCTACAAATGCTAGAAACGTAGGTTTGCCTTTCCTTAATCTTTCTTCTAAGATAAGTCGTAAGGTCAGTATTGCCTCACGTGTTCCAGTGTTTCTACGGAATCCAAACTGATCTTCCCCGAGGTTGGCTTCTACTAGTTTTTCCATTCGTCTGTAAAGAATTCGTGTTAGTATTTTGCAGCTGTGACTTATTAAGCTGATAGTTCGGTAATTTTCACATCTGTCAACACCTGCTTTCTTTGGGATTGGAATTATTATATTCTTCTTGAAGTCTGAGGGTATTTCACCTGTTTCATACATCTTGCTCACCAGATGGTAGAGTTTTGTCAGGACTGGCTCTCCCACGGCCGTCAGTAGTTCCAATGGAATATTGTCTACTCCGGGGGCCTTGTTTCGACTTAGGTCTTTCAGTGCTCTGTCAAACTCTTCACGCAGTATCATATCTCCCATTTCATCTTCATGTACATCCTCTTCCATTTCCATAATATTGTCCTCAAGTACATCGCCCTTGTATAGACCCTCTATATACTCCTTCCACCTTTCTGCTTTCCCTTCTTTGCTTAGAACTGGGTTTCCATCTGAGCTCTTGATATTCATACCAATCGTTCTCTTATCTCCAAAGGTCTCTTTAATTTTCCTGTAGGCGGTATCTATCTTACCCCTAGTGAGATAGGCCTCTACATCCTTACATTTGCCCTCTAGCCATCCCTGCTTAGCCATTTTGCACTTCCTGTCGATCTCATTTTTGAGACGTTTGTATTCCTTTTTGCCTGTTTCACTTACTGCATTTTTATATTTTCTCCTTTCATCAATTAAATTCAGTATTTCTTCTGTTACCCAAGGATTTCTACCAGCCCTCGTCTTTTTACCTACTTGATCCTCTGCTGCCTTCACTACTTCATCCCTCAAAGCTACCCATTCTTCTTCTACTGTATTTCTTTCCCCCATTCCTGTCAATTGCTCCCTTATGCTCTCCCTGAATCTCTGTACAACCTCTGGTTCTTTTAGTTTATCCAGGTCCCATCTCCTTAAATTCCCACCTTTTTGCAGTTTCTTCAGTTTTAATCTGCAGGTCATAACCAATAGATTGTGATCAGAGTCCACATCTGCCCCTGGAAATGTCTTACAATTTAAAACCTGGTTCCTAAATCTCTGTCTTACCATTATATAATCTATCTGATACCTTCTAGTATCTCCAGGGTTCTTCCATGTATACAACCTTCTTTCATGATTCTTAAACCAAGTGTTAGCTATGATTATGTTGTGCTCTGTGCAAAATTCTACCAGGCGGCTTCCTCTTTCATTTCTGTCCCCCAATCCATATTCACCTACTATGTTTCCTTCTCTCCCTTTTCCTACACTCGAATTCCAGTCACCCATGACTATTAAATTTTCGTCTCCCTTCACAATCTGAATAATTTCTTTTATTTCATCATACATTTCTTCAATTTCTTCGTCATCTGCAGAGCTAGTTGGCATATAAACTTGTACTACTGTAGTAGGTGTGGGCTTCGTGTCTATCTTGGGCACAATAATGCGTTCACTATGCTGTTTGTAGTAGCTTACCCGCATTCCTATTTTCCTATTCATTATTAAACCTACTCCTGCATTACCCCTATTTGATTTTGTGTTTATAACCCTGTAGTCACCTGACCAGAAGTCTTGTTCCTCCTGCCACCGAACTTCACTAATTCCCACTATATCTAACTTCAACCTATCCATTTCCCTTTTTAAATTTTCTAACCTACCTGCCCGATTAAGGGATCTGACATTCCACGCTCCGATCCGTAGAACGCCAGTTTTCTTTCTCCTGATAACGACATCCTCTTGAGTAGCCCCCGCCCGGAGATCCGAATGGGGGACTATTTTACCTCCGGAATATTTTACCCAAGAGGACGCCATCATCATGTAATCATACAGTAAAGCTGCATGCCCTCGGGAAAAATTACGGCTGTAGTTTCCCCTTGCTTTCAGCCGTTCGCAGTACCAGCACAGCAAGGCCGTTTTGGTTATTGTTACAAGGCCAGATCAGTCAATCATCCAGACTGTTGCCCTTGCAACTACTGAAAAGGCTGCTGCCCCTCTTCAGGAACCACACGTTTGTCTGGCCTCTCAACAGATACCCCTCCGTTGTGGTTGCACCTACGGTACGGCTATCTGTATCGCTGAGGCACGCAAGCCTCCCCACCAACGGCAAGGTCCATGGTCCATGGTTCAAGTATCCAGTCAATATCGATATCAAGCACCCCTTCATTCTTTGTGTCATCCTTGCAGACCTTCACTCATCAAGGTGCCTGCAGCTGTGACAGTACATAACAGTTTTCTGCTGCTGAGCTAATCTTCTATACCGCATCCCACACGAGCAACCCAGTTACTTGTACTCTGGGTACTTGGGCTATACATGGCTCTGAAAACAATAACTCGTTGTACCAGGATCGATCTGTGCACATGCTCTGCAACTAACTCCCTGCGATAATAACCTGTAACTGTGATCCTGTAATAAAATAGTCTATGCACTGGCTACAGCAGCGAGTTAATAAAATAAACAGAAATACAAAATAAAAGTTAAACGAATAATTTAGTAGCGAGGGGACTATTCTAACGTCTGTAATTGATGTAGACGAATTATGTTGAATAATGTTTGTTAAAGAAAAGACATCTCAAATGAACAGGAAGTGGTCCTACGGTGTTCAGTTAAAATACAAACAGAAAACGACCCTATCAAATGCAGTAAAGTTCAGAGCGTTACGAGAATGGCAGCAAATTCCCAAAGCAAATTGTAATCAAAGATAGGCGAAAACTAAGTCCATCTGTAATCTCAATACACGAAATATTCACCAGCTTAAAACAGTTCGGAGTTTAACATGATCATTTACAGATTATCACACGTGATACAAAGAATAGTAATTCTCTGTTTATCCTCAGTTCCGTATTATGAACGGAAAAAGTTAAGAGTCCTACACTGGGGCTTATTCAGACCTCTCGAAATATATGAAGTCCCTTCAGAATTCAAAGTATGGTAGCGTCCATTCACCGCCCAGAATCACCTACATGATTGAATACCATGCTACATCAGGCAAGTCTCCCTTCTTCAAACACAAACATAAAATGTCCAGAATCGCTCCCTTGAGCTCTCCACTTGGTTCCCATAGTGTTCCACTACTGTCTGCTTTTCCATTGGCTGAAGGATGTCTCCGCCAAAAATACATCATTCTTATGTTTTACAGACACCATCTGACTCAGCATGACCACTTCTCAGACTAATCTAGTGTATTACAAAAATATTTAAATAAATAAATGTTATGAGCATTCAGTCACATTCAGACCATTCACAATAAATGTAAGTAAAGTTTGTTCATAAATAAGTAAGACAGTGTTCTTGTGCAAGCGCACTCACAATAAATGACAACAGATTGTCGTTAAATATTCTTTAAATAATTATTTAGGTCTGTTTGTCAGAAGCATCTTTTGACTCTCTTTTAAAATAGGTGGTGTCAGCTAACATGTTACTGACCATTTCTTTAAGTTCCATGATTTTGTATTATCAGTTGTAATTAATATTTGAATGAAGTTACTGCCAAAATAGTAAATTGTTCCTTACAGAAATATACGAGTATGACAAAATGTGATGTATTCATGCTGGATTTATTTGCTGTGTAATTGTGGAGGACAAAATATTCTGACAAACATTTTCATATTGAAAAGGTATATAAGACGTAATAAATCAAGAAATAAAATAGATACAGAAGTTTAGCTTTCAGGGAGGATAGCTATAGTGCAATGCTATCGTCTGAGATATCATATATTAACGTTGCACGAAATGCTTAAATTTTTCTTAATTCAGAGGATCAATGCGAAAATTCTTATTTCCTGTGAAATATTAAATTCTGTTGTTTTAAAGATATTTAAATGTGGTTGTGTCATTGGATGTTCTCGTTTTCTGGGATCACAGACGTATTCAGATTTGCTTTGAATTTGGTTGTCAGTTATTATAGATTCTTGAAAAGCTGTAAAAAGCCATCTTTCAGCTTCCCTGACAAAAAATAAAAACACCTACAGCCGTCCTTATGATTTTATTTTATTTTGTCGCTATCTGTTTCAACGCTTCATTGCGCTATCTTCAGGCTGTTTTGATGCGGTACAGGTTGATACGATCCCCATGCATAACCCATCAGTTGCCAGCATTACTGGATTCGCAGATAATGTGTCAGCACTCCAACCATCAACTGTCAAATGAGCCTTGAGTTGACAGTTGATGGTTGGAGTGCTGAAACATTATCTGCGAATCCAGTAATGCTGGCAACTGATGGGTTATACATGGGGATCGTATCAACCTGTACCGTATCAAAACAGCCTGAAGATGACGCAATGAAGCGTCGAAACTGGTAGCGACAAAATAAAATAAAATCATAAGGGCGGCTGTAGGTGTTTTTATTTTTTGTCACGATAGTAAACGACCGTCTTCCCAGAGACGTCCTGCTAAAAGGATGGACATACAAAATTCTTTCAGCTTGTCTGACACTCTGCTGTTTCTTGGAGCATTTTCTGTCCTTTTAAATGTCATAATCCCTGTACCTGGATTAACCCATTTCCGATAACACACGCTCATTATCTCTGCACAGACATCAACAGCAGAGTAATTTTAATCGGACTAGTCACTGTAGTTAAGTCGTAATCTCTTGCTTTTCAAAAACTGCATAAGATGCATGGTTCAAAACAGCTCATAGAATGTGATCTGTCATTTCACCTCGGTCCTAGCTGCAATTTTTTTCTTTTTTCTTCTATTTCATCAGTCTTCTGACTGGTTTGAATCGGCCGCCACGAATTCGTGACCTGTGTCAAGCAAGCTCTATATCAGGAGTTCCCAAACTTTTCCTCTGACGGAACACCGAGAACCCTGGTACGTTGATGGATGGATAACAGAATTTTAAGAAATGAAAAAAACTAGTTTTATTTAGCGATTTCTTCAATTTTAAATCGTAACTAATAACACAGAGGTCTTAACATAATGTTGAAAACGTAATTAATACCGATAAAATGTCGAAAAAAGTCTGCCATGTTATTAAAAAATTTTCGCGGAGCAGTTTCTCACTTCCTGTGGAACACTAGTGTGCTGCGGAACACCGTGTGGGAAGCGCTGCTCTACATCTCAGAGTAGTATTTGCGCCCTCCGTTATTTGATGGATATATTAAAATTTCTGTCAACTTCCATCGGTTTTACCCGATACTCTTCTCTCGAGTACGATGGAAGTCATATGAGTATACAACAGTAGCATCACAGCTACACTTAGATTCTCTTCTTTCTCGAGTTTCACACAATACTATGCAACAAACACACATTCTCAGAAATTTCTTCCCCGAATCAAAGCCGATGCATTATGCTACTGGACTTCTTCTGGCCAGGAATGCTATCTTTACCTCTGCTCGTCTGCTTCTTCCATCCTCCTCGTTTCGTCGGCCATGTGTTATTTTGCCACCCACCCCCACCCCCCACCCCCTGGTAGCGGAATTGCTTCACTTCGTCTACTTCATGGTCGCCAATTTCGATATTACGCTTAATGCTAATCTTATTTTTGCTGCTGCTTCTTACTTGAGAATTTTATCCGTTTGTTCTCAATGCACGAAAGATTCGTTGATTATACGCTATTACCATGTGAAAAGACAGTTGAAAAAATTTTAAAAAAAACTGAAAACAAGCTGTGAGGTACAGGGAGTGAAGATAAATGTGATAAAGTTGGTTGGCTGGTTTGGAGAGTAAAAGGACTAAACTGCAGGGTCATCAGTCCCTGTAAAAAAGAGGCTACGACTTTTACAAAGCAAGTAAGAAAGTAAAGGTGAAAATTTGTTGCTTGTAATGGCGATTTTTGCCTTATGCAATTTATTTGTGATAATTTGACTGAAGTTTCTGTTTTGTTAATTGTTTTTGTTTCTAATGAAAACTTACTACCAATGTTTGTTCGTACAAACAAGAATCTTAATCAATGTATTCTGTTATACAAAGATTTAACTGTTAATGTACGCTTTCCTTGTAAAATTATGAAATGTAAATTATGCAGAACCGGTATGCGCCGTCAATATTATACCCATTAAGTCAAAGCAATGAGGCATTAGGGAGTGACAGTTGATAGTGAAGGAGTGAGGATGATGGAAGTTTGTTAGTGCGGGAACGGCCATGTAATGTGGGAAAGAAGTAGCATTTTGCACCTAGACTGTGATGGGCGGAGAAGAATGTGAAAGTAATGTAACGAGGAGTTAAAATGAAGCTCTTTTAATAAATTGCCGATGTGTTGTCTGAGATATAGTAGTGGCGTCGTAGTAGAATGAGTCGCTTCGTTTTTAATCGGACATTACGTATATGAAGTATTCAGAAACTGAAGAAGTGAATCAAGAAAGAAGAAGGGCGGATCTACATCGTTAAAAGAAGACGAGTTAATGTGTTGAATAATAATATTTCAAGAAGAACAGAACAGAAAAGATCTGAGAATTTTTAATGGCAGTCAGCAGCTACTTAAAATTTCCAAGATATAATCAACTATTTGCACTCTTATTGAAGTGTGGGGAGAAAGAAGTGATAAAAGAGGTTAACGGCAAGATCATTCAAGAAGTAGTGATTATGAATTGTAAAAAGACGCATGGACTGTGTTTCGTTGGGAAAAATTAAATTTATTTGAACGGACAGTGTTTAAAAAGAAGTTATAATTGTTTCATTTGTAAGGATGTAGTAGTGTTGTGTTGTGGAAAGCGAAGTTTTTAATATATGAGCATTTCGCTTGAGCAAATATAATAATTGAGGAGGTGCTCATTGTTAGAAGATCAACATTACGCTTCAAACAAATACCGCAGTGAAAACTCATGCAGAAGCATTCACTGAATTATTCAAGATATTTCAAATGAATCCAACTGTCATCTGGAGTGGAGTTATCAATGTGTTAATCTGCAACTAAACAGTATTAAATTTGGAAGAGGAGGCGTTGTCATTTGCCAACAAGAAAAGGCAGATCAGCTACGTCAGCAAGGTGGTCGGCCTTGTCTTGCTGCCGGAAGTATGTGCTTCTCATAGACACATCTTTGACAGCCGCCAGAAATCAGTAACAAAAGCATATTTGCTAGAGCTCCAAATGACGTGATGACCACAAAAATCAGTCTGGAAAAGTGAATGAACTAAACATAAAATTATTTATACATATTAGGAAATGCACTAATAAAAGTAATTTAATTGGCAGTGAAGAACTATGAAACTAGGCTCAGGTTAACGATAGCTAGTCGAAGTTTAGTAGAAAACACTGTCAGTGTAATTTCTCTCGCAGTCAAGTACTAAACATGTTTTGTATATGTACAGTCCTTTAACGGGCTGCTGATAGCTTGCCTGTTGTCCAGGTTGTAAAATAACAATAAAGTAACAGAAAAAAAGTCTTTAATTCTGCGATTTGTATTGATAATTCTTTGGGAAATATCGAGAAATGATTATGTACATTACAGGAGGTTCGAGTCCTCCCTCGGGCATTGGCGTCTACGTCATCCTTAGCGTAAGCTAGATAAAATAGTGTATAAGCTTAGGTCCCGATGATCTCAGCCGGAAATTCCTCGTCGTTATCTGCTCCACTTGAAATCATTAAGACCCATACTCGCTTCGCAGATCGTTCGGCACAACTGTTGCTATGTTTTTTGATGAATCTGGATGATGGGTCTAACAATTCAGCAAATTTAAGTTTATTAATTCGGAGATAATCTCTCGATGAATTCTGACCCCGGTAAATGCATGTTCGCACTATCGTTCCAAACTTCAAACTTCCTTTACTATATACGGCAATGGTATCTCACAACAATACAATCTCCTGCCATAAATCAAGTCCGTTGATAGTGCACTTGTCCATGGTGAGAACAAGGATTTCATGTAGCATATACATCCTTAGTTTGCACATCCCAGACTTCACCCGAACCTGTAGACAAAAATATAATAGCATAAGGTTTGGCTATCTTGGTGGCAAATTAATTGTTCTACAACGACAAATCCAGTGATTAGGGTAAGAGCGGTTGATTAATATTCACTTACGTGTCTGGTAAAATGAGGAGGAGCTCCATAATGCTGCAAGTACACTGCACTTTGCTTGGCCAAAGGAGCGGCCTCAAGATGTCTAAAAAGCCCATATTCAAAAAAATGCTAGTGATTCTGTCCCGCCATTCACTGTTCCGAAAGGGCTGGAACATGTTACCGATCGTGCTCCTCAAATAATGATCTAAAAACGAGCTTGGAAACTGGTTTCGACTGTGACGTTTGGATTTTCCTACCATCATCGATAAGGATTACGTACGTTGTTGATTCAGTTCCATGTAAACGTGCGTTCATCAGTGAATAGTATTAATGGAAGCAAATGCCAGTTGTCATTTGACCACTGGCAAAATTCATGTGGTGCCGTCGGTAATGTAAATACTCGTATTGTGGACACGTTCTGTGTGGAATGGCTACGTGTTTTCAGCTCGCAATGTTCGCCATAGACGTGTTCGTAGAACACTGATCCGACCAGAAAGTGGAAGAGTGCTGATAGGACTACACTGCGAGCGAATGAGAGAGTATCAGGATGAAGCATCGGTTAATTGTGTTCGTATAAGCGCTGGTCACGATGCGTCGCATCTACACTTAAGCGGCATATGCAGACATGGTGAATGTTCACGGCTTCTGCGATGGTAACGCTTACTGCTGTTGAAGAATGCCGTCGGTGCTTTCCGACAGGTCGAATTTCTTATCGCAGAGCGTTTACTTGAGCGTTCACGCACTGCGTGAAACACGTTTTCCTCCAAGCTCCCATTTTTTCCTGGAAGTGTACGTAGCGTAAGAACCTGTGATGGAATAGCAACACATTGAAGTGGTCCCACTCACGTATCAGTGTCCGACGGACACTTTTATGACGAACATGTCATGCGGAAAAAAGTGCATCCATTTCACAAAGAACGTGTCCACAATCCTTACTTTAGCGACAATGCCACACGACTTGAATTTTGACAGTGGTTAAAATGGTCCGATCAGTACTATGCATTGATGAAGCCACGTTTAAGTGGAACGGGATTAACAGCGCACGTAATAATCATCGACGGACGCAGGAAAATCCACACGCTACAGTGGGTACCAATTTCCAAGCTCGTTTTTCGATCAGTGTTTGATGTGGCATGATTGGTAACATGCTGATAGTTCCAGTCATTTTCAAAAGAGCGATGACGGAACAGAATCGCTTGCATTTTTTGGAAAACACGTTTGCTGAACATCTTGAGGACTTTCCTTTGGTACGCAAACTGCAGTGTACTTCCAGCATGACCGAGCCCCTCCACATTTACCCTAGCCTCTGGAACGTCCGTGGTTGTACAGTTAAACTGGCCATCTAGATCTCCAGCCTTAAGAGCATAAGATTTTTGTTTATTTGGTTCTGGGAAGTCTGGGACGTAAATATCCTCGTAGTAGTGAAACAACTTAGTGAAACAACTTAAATCACTTAATAAAAGCAAGTCTTCTGGGCCCGACTTTATACCAATTAGGTTCGTTTCAGAGTATGCTGATGCATTAGCTCCATACTTGACAATCATATACAACCTTTCGCTCGACGAAAGATCCGTGCCGGCCAGTGTGGCCGAGCGGTTCTAGGCACGTCAGTCTGGAACCGCGCGATCGCTACGGCCGCAGGTTCGAATCCTGCCTCGGGTATGGATATGTGTGGTGTCCTTAGGTTAGTTAGGTTTAAGTTCTAGTGGACGGATGACCTCAGATGTTAATTCCCATAGTGCTCAGAGCCATTTGAACCATATGGAAGATCCGTACCCAAAGACTGGAAAGTTGCACAGGTCACACCAATATTCAAGAAAGGTAGTTGGAGTAATCCACTAAATTACAGGCCCATATCATTAACGTCGATATGCAGCAGGATATTAGAACATATATTGTGTTCGAACATTATGAATTACGTCGAAGAAAACTGTCTATTGACACACAGTCAACATGGGTTTAGAAAACATCGTTCCTGTGAAACTCAACTAGCTCTTTATTCACATGAAGTGTTGAGTGCTGTTGACAAGGTATTTCAGATCGATTCCGTATTTATGGATTTCCGGAAAGCTTTTGACTCTGTACCACACAAGCGGCTCGTATTGGGTGCTTATGGAATATCGTCTCAGTTATGTGACTGGATTTGCGATTTCCTGTCAGAGAGGTCACAGTTCGTAGTAACTGACGGAAAGTGATCGAGTAAAGCAGAAGTGATTTCTCACGTTCCCCAAGGTAGTGTTATCTATATAAACGATTTGGGAGACAATCTAAGCAGCCGTCTTCGGTTGCTTGCAGATGACGCTGTCGTCTATCGACTAATAAAGTCATCAGAAGGTCAAAACAAACTGCAAAACGATTTAGACAAAATATCTGAATGGTGCGAAAAGTGGCAGCTGGCCCTGAATAACGAAAAGAGTGAGTTCATCCACATGAGTGCTAAAAGGAACTCGTTAAACTTCGGATACACGATAAATCAGTCTAATCCAAAAGCCATAAATTCAACTAAATACCTAGGTATTACAATTACGAACAACTTAAATTGGAAGGATCACATAGAAAATGTTGTGGGGAAGGCTAACCAAAGACTGCGTTTTATTGGCAGGACACTTAGAAAATGTAACAGACCTACTAAGGAGACTGCCTACACTACGCTTGTCCGTCCTCTTTTAGAATACTGCTGCGCGGTGTGGGATCCTTATCAGATATGACTGACGGAGTAAATCGAAAAAGTTCAAAGAAAGGCACCACGTTTTGTATTATCGCGAAATATGGGAGAGAGTGTCACAGAAATGATACAGGATTTCGGCTGGAAATCGTTAAAAGAAAGGCGTTTTTCTTTGCGACGGAACCTTCTCACGAAATTCCAATCACCAACTTTCTCCTCCGAATGCGAAAATATTTTGTTGACACTGACCTACATAGGGAGGAACGATCACCACGATGAAATAAGGGAAATAAGAGCTCGTACGGAAAGATATAGGTGTTCATTCTTTCCACGCGCTTTACGAGATTGGAATAATAGAGAATTGTGAAGGTGCTTCGATGAATCCTCTGCCAGGCACTTAAATGTGATTTGCAGAGTATCCGTGTAGATGTAGATGTAGATACAAACGAAATTTGAATAAGGTAGATGATCTGCTTGTTCGCTTCATGGACGCTGTTCCTCTCATTAGGAAGCATGCAGAGGCACTCATACAATACATGTTCTCCCAAGAATGCACAAGTGCACTGAAGTTGACGATGGGATATTCGAAAATTCATTGTAATCTGTACAACAGATGGATGTGACGCGTACAATGATGGTTAGAGGTGAATACGTTAAAATACGTATTTATCAACTGACGCTTTGCAAAACGCATATCGTAATGTTTACTAACTAAATAATAGACGTCGTGTGACCAGGGCCTCCCGTTTGGTAGACGGTTCGCCGGGTGCCATTTGATGCCACTTCGGCGAAATGCGCGTCGATGGGGATGAAATGATGATGATTAGGACAATACAACACCCAGTCCGTGAGCGGAGAAAATCTCCGACCCAGCCGGAAACCGAACCCGGGCCCTTAGGATTGACATTCTGTCGCGCTGACCACTCAGCTACCGGGGGGGCGGAGCGTTTACTAACTGATGTGGGTGTGTACATCGGACAGTGTATTGAATAATACAGAAGATAAAATGTGTTCTACCTCGAAAGCGTTCGGAATGTGGTATATGTCCATATAAAGTTTTTTGCTTGAAATGATTGTTCTTGCCGTGTCCCTGAATATTGTTCATTCCTCCTGGGGCTCCCTATATATTCGCATGAATTAGGAATGATAGTGTATTACTACTATTTTGCATTAATTATCTGTTATCTGGCTTTAATGTGAGAACGTATGTCTGTACTTCTGTTGTTTATATTAGAAGTGTGAGGCTGTCCAGTGTCAGTGTATGCTGTTATCGATGAGATGGATATGAGGAAAGTGGTAACAGTTTTTATTGGCGTTTTGAGAAAACAACGGCCCACTTATGTTGGGTTAAAATGCAGTGAAGCGGCAGTTGTTTGCCGTAGTGAGTAACGCCAATATCAGGAATATTAAAGAGTATAGTGAAAGAGATACAGTAAAGAAGGAAGTAGCCTGAAGCAGGAAAAGAACAGCTACGTCAGTGAAGATAGCTTCAAGTTTGCAGAGAGGCGAAAGACAATTCCGCACTTCATGTTTGTTTGATAACACGGTAGGTGATTTGCATTATCTTAGGTTCAAAACAGTGAAAAAAATCAGTATCCTCAGGTATTTAGCATGCAAAACAACCGGTACCATGACATGTAATGAGATATAAAAACTTGGGTAGCTAGTGCAAAAGAAATCTCACACAAGGAGTATTATTTCCTCTAGTCTATTAAATTAACAGTAAAGTTAAAAATTAGTGAAGTGATTTGTATAGAATGTTGTGCCGTACGCTGCGGAAACACACTGCGACGGCGAGCGAAGAATTGCCGGGAAACTTTTGAAATGGGGGTTTGGAGAAGAATAGAGAATATAAAACGGAGAGATAAAAAAGGAATGGCATTGTTACACAGGATGAATGAGAGAAGACAAATACTGGAAACAATTATGAGGAGCGAACTAAATTGATTAAGGCACTGGGTGAGAAGAGACTGTATAGTAAAGGATGCACTACGCGGATGCTGGTTAGAAAGAGGACCAGAGGAAAAGTGATGCACCAACAAATTGACGACGACAAGATAAACACATCATACGAAGATACGAAAAGGATGGCAGGAAACGCCGAGTGGATCTAGGCGCTTCAGTCTGGAACCGCGCGACCGCTACGGTAGCAGGTTCGAATCCTGCCTCGGGCATGGATGTGTGTGATGTCCTTAGGTTAGTTAGGTTTAAGTAGTTCTCAGTTCTAGGGGACTGATGATCTCAGATGTTAAGTCCCATAGTACTCAGAGCCATTTGAACCATTTTTTTTGGCAGGAAACCCGTTAGACTGGAGAATGCCGTGCTTTCAATGATGGACCTATCTTGTGGGCAGCGCACTTCATCTTCTTTTTTAAGACAATTCGTGGCCACTATGTGGATTTTTTCTCTATTGTGGGACCTGCAGCATACATTACTTCACAGCAGGACATTATGCAGATAATTACCAGAATGATGCTTGATGTTTTATTTTTGTATATATGCTTATTTCGGTTTTATTGCCTTTATCAGTACATCTCTGGACGTTGTAGACGGACATATCTATACTTTGAGGTAACTATTAACTGCTGTCCGTGATTTTTGGATGTTATATTATTTCAGGAATGTTCTAAAGTTATTCAGTGATTGAATGTTCCACTTATGTTATAATACGCTTTTCATTATTTTGGCAGTAGTAGAAATTCAAGTTGGACACTAGTTGTCTACTCAAAGATAATATAAATAAAGGTAATAACATAACTATCTCTCAGTAAATAACTAACTACCATACCCGAATTTCTACGACTATCAAAATAATAAAAAAAACATATTATAATGTAAGTGCAATGTCAACTCATTGAACAAGTTTAGAACGTTATTGAAACAATAATACTTCTAAAAACCACAGACAGCTGTAATAGTTTACTAAAAGCAGACATATTTCCGTCTACAAAGTCAGGACATGCCGAAATTGGCTTTCATAAAAAAAACAGACGGTATTCTACTAATTCGCTGCATAGGTATATTTTATTTGTATATCCAAAGGACATGCCCATATGAACGTCTTCAGACTGTCTGAACCAGTACAGCATGAAGTTTTACAAAACTGTATTCCCCCCCAGATTCTCCTTAACACAACAGCGAGTTTCGCTAACTGCAAGCTGAGGACCCAGGCACAAAATAGAAACACGCCATCCACGGATTCTTTCCTGTTTTCGGCCAATTCCGTATAGAGGCTTACGTTACATATTAAAGAATCCATTCAAGAACAGTTTCAAAGTGACCTTCTGTCCTCAGTACGTTCTTATCTGAAGTGTCTAACTGTACCATCACAACAATATCATGAAAAAGATGGATTGCTAGTCACTATACAGAGGAGACACAGAGTCGCATAGCAGGCACAACTATAATACTGCTATAGGTTTTAGCTTCGGTGAAAAGACTTTCTTCTGAATTAAAATATACACACACATTCACCCAAGCACAATTCACTCACACGACTGCTGTGGCTGGACTATACAATAAATTAACTATCTGTGGTTGGACTATACAATAAATTAACTATCTTCTCGAATCCTGTTCACTGAAGTGTCAAAAGTCGTGGGATAGCGATTTGTACATATGCAGACGGCAGTAGTATCGCGTGCATAAGGAATAAAAGGGCAGCGCATTGTCAGAACTGTCATTTGAACCCAGATGATTCATGTGCATAGGTTTCCGAAATGATTATGGCCGCACGACGGTAATTGACAGACTTCGAACACGGAGTGATAGTTTGAGCTAGGCACATGGGACATTGCGTTTTGGAAATCGTTAGGAAATTCAATATTCCGAGATCCACAGAATCAAGAATCTACCAAGAATACCAAATTTAAGGCCTTACCACGCACCAAGGACAACGCAGTTGCCGACGACCTTCATTTAACGATCGAAGGCAGCGCGTTTGCACAGAGTTGCCAGTGTCAATAGATAAGCAACACTGTGCGAAGTAACCACAAAAATCAATGTGGGACGTACGACGAACGTGTCCCTTAGGACATTGCGATGAAATACGGTGTTAATAGGCTATGGCAGCAGAAGACCGACTCGAGAGCCTTTGTTAACAGCAGGGCATTGCCTGCAGCGCCTCTCCTGGGCTCGTGACCATATCGGTTGGACCCTAGACGACTGGAAAACCGTGGCCTGGTCAGATGAATACCGATTTCAGTTGGTAAGAACTCATGGTAGGGTTCAAGCGTGGCGCACACTACACGAAGCCATGGATCTAAATTGCCAGCAAGGCACTGTGCAAGTTGGTGGTCGCTCCATAATGGTGTGGGCCGTTTTTATATGGGGTGGACAGGGTCCTCTGGTCTAACTGAAGCGATCATTAACTGGGAATGGTTATGTTCGACTACTTCATGTTTCCAAACAACCATGGAATTTTTGTGGATAACAATGCGCCATATCACCAGGCCACAATTTTTCGCGACTGTTTTTAAGAACATTCTGAATATTTCGAGAGAATAATTTGACTACGCAGGTCACCCGACATAAATCACCTCGAACGTTTTTGGGGCGTAGTCGAGAGGTCAGATCGTGCACAATGTCTTGCACCGGAAACACCTTCACAATTACGAACAGCTATAGAGTCAGCATGGTTCGATATTTGTGCAGGGGACTTATAACTACTTGTAAAGTCCATACCACGACGATCTGATGCACTATGGAGACAAAAGGGGGTCCGCAATGAACTTAGGAGATATCTCATGACTTTCGTCAACTCAGTGCGTAATTTATGTGATAAATCTTCTACACGTCTTGACGACTAATATTCGAGTTAATTTTTCACATAACTAAGTTGTGAGATGCATAAAAAGATAAAAACAATAACTTCAGGGAGAAAAATCACAAGGAAAAACTGAATCAACAAATAAGTAACGGGAAAGGTGAAGTAAGGAACATCTCAATAGCGGGTCGAACAGAGACGGAATGTTAAGTCAGTTGGACAAGGAAAAAGAAAAGAACATTTGGACCTAACCTGTCAGTAGCTTAAAAAGCATAAAAAACCAACAGAAAATCTATATAATTACGTTCACACAAAAAGCTGATCTTTTCTCGAACAGGCAACAAACTAAAACTAACTGTTTGTTTAAGCTGATCAGGTCTGGCCTTATGTAACTTGCTTTCTACATACTTGCCCTAATAAAATTCACTTAAGTATCTAATGATTAATTCTTGCCTGGAGGAATGCTTAATCTTTGTATTAATTTAGCTAATCAAAAAAATATAAATAACACACCAACCACCCATACTGCTGCGAAGCACGTGAAGGCAAGCGTCCTGAAATTATTGCGCGGACAAAATCGATAATCGTATAGGATAGATGACAACTTTCAGTACTTGCAATAATTTTCGTCTTACCAGAATCCGCAAACATATCATGAACATAAACACGCTTTACAACGCTTCAGTGTGACGTCACGTTTATTTCGAAAGTCACTACTTTACTTTCTCCATTTAGTGTCGTACATGTAATGAAATTAACGACAAACATCCGACACGTCCATCAGTTGACAGGATCACGGTAGTTAACGTCTCTGCTCTCTGAACAGCTAACTAGCAAGTGTCCCGAAAACAACTTACGACTACAAGAAAATACTGTTCTCTAGGTTTTTGAGCCAGGGAGGAAGACGGACGTGACGTAAATTTTCTGTAAAGGGACGCTGGCATCCTCTTGAGTTACTATGGTGACAGTCTTCGACACGGCAGTAATTAGTAACAGTAACGGTTAACAAGGAACTACGCCACATTCAGTGACGCCTCACTTTCCTTTCTCAGCTTTCATCCTGCTCCTGATATCTTCACTGCTCGACGAAAGCGATAGTGTCCCGACGAGCGCACAGATTCTGTTGCGACCATTAACAGCGGTCTCCGCCTTGTTCCCGACAGTAACTAAGTCTCCCAATTAGCTTGAGGTATTGCGTTACGCCACCCACTGCTCCTGCTTCGGACATCTCCGCCATGCTCGTGGCATACAAAGCAAGAGGGCTTCGTCTCCACAATAGCACTGTGATACCTGATACCACGGTGAAGGGCAGCGTACCTCCAAGCTAAAGATATCAAGCCTGCTATACTACCTCTATACATTAAAGCGCGTAGGCCAAACTTCAACAGATAGTCGTATTGGAACTAACTAACCCCAGAATTTGTTTTCTACCAGAAAAAGGAAGGAATGACATATATGTCTTCCATCCCTGTGTTTTGTCGTTTTACGAAGTTCGGCTTCTTCACATATTGGAACGCACCGTCATCCCTTTCCCAAGTCTGTTGAGACTCCTGCATGGAATTCAGCAATCTTCATAATCTTGACGCTGACTTCTAACCATTTCTGCTGAGGTCCTTTACTTGTTCATCTGCTAGTACGCGCAGTTCCCAGATTTCATACTGTTTTGGCTGCAGTCCGTGTCCTTAAGGGTGACTTTCTCTGCAATAAGAGATGAACTCAACTGAATTTTCTCATTTTAAGATAACTGAATAGGGATCTGTTTAATTGTCCAAAACCATTCAACAACCAAGATCGTTTTTTTATTTAAGAATGTTCTGTCATATTTAAGTCCTAAAATCTTTTGTTGAAAACAAGTTCATTTTACGATGACCTCACGCACAAGATGTTATCCACTTGGCAGCTTGTGTGTGACGTCATGGTAAAATGAATATGCGTTACAAGAGAATATTTTGAAACCTGAAGATGACAGCATAATCTGTTGAAACCGGTTGCCTTAAAAAAATATTTATGCGATCTTGACTTATGAATGGTTTTTAAGAGAATAACCCTGTTGGATAGTGTCGCTGGTAACTAGCCAAAATGGAAGAAGTCCACTACACAACGCATCATATATTGTCTGTAATGTGATGGTTGAACTGAAGCGCCAAAAAAACTGCTATACTGTTGCATATTCAAATACACAGATGGGTAAACAGGCATAAGATGGCGTTGCGGTCAGCAACACCTATATAAGACAACAAAAGTCTGGCGCAGTTGTTAGATCGGTTACTGGGCTATAACGACAGGTTATCAAGACTGAAGTGAATTTCAACGTGGTGTCATAGTCAGCGCTCGAGCAATGGGATAGCATCTCCGAGGTTACGATAAAGTGGGGATTATCCCGTGCGACCATTTCACGAGTGTACCGTGAATATCAGGAATGCGCTAAAACATCGAATCTCCGACATCGCTGCGGCCAGAAAAAGATACTGCAAGAACGGGACCAACAAAGACTGAAGGGAATCGTTCAACACGACAGAAGTGCAACCCTTCCGCAAATTGCTGCAGGTTTCAATGCTGAACCTTCAACAAGTGTCAGCTTGAAAACCATTCAACGAAGCATTATCGACATGGGCTTTCGGACCAGAAGGCCTACTCGCGTACTCTTGATGACTGCACAACACAAAGCTTTAACCTCGCCTGGGCCCATCAACACCGATATTGGACTGTTGATGACTGGAAACATGTTGCCTCGTCGGAAGAGTCTTGTTTCAACAGTTGGAGTGATATGGGATCCCTGATACGTCTAGAGGCGACTATGACAGGCGACACGTACTTAAGCATACTGTCTGATCACCTGCATCCATTCATGTCCATTGTGCATTGCGAGAGACTTGGGGAATGCCAGCAGGACAGTGCGACACGCCACACATGCAGAATTGTTACGGAGTGGCTCCAGACATGAACATTATTGAGCATATCTGGGATGCCTCGCAACGTGCTGTTCAAAAGAGTTCTCCATCGCCTCGTACTCTTACGGATTTAGGGACAGCTCTGCAGTATTCATGGTGTCAGTTCCCTCCAGCACTACTTCAGACATTAGTCGAGTCCATGCCACGTAGTGATGTGGCACTTCTGCATGCTCGTGGGGGCCCTACTCAGTATTAGGCAGATATACCAGTTTCTTTGGCTCTTCAGTGTTTATTTCACAGCACTTAATATCTTACAGTAGATACATTCCACCCAAAAAAGTGGCTATGTGATGATTTGCTTCAAACTGATGAGAAAACTAAGCATAATCTAAACACCGTTGTTCATTATATATGTGTAATTTCGATCTAAAATAAAATACAGTTCTCTATTTACCTCAGATTTCGCACAGACCGTCATTTGAGTCACTGCATTATTCATGTTTTGTGACAAATACTTGGTCGATTCTCTTAACAGCGCAGCACAGCGTTCTGGTGCAGAGTTGATCTGACATCTCTTCGATACCCTCTTTTTTAAAGCACTTCATGTTTTTGAGTATAATATTTTTCATTTGGGCTACACGGAATTAGGAAAACAGAGAACAAAGAAGTACGTACATCTATGTTACTGATTTATTTTGATTACTTCACAGCCACTCTTTTGAAGAGAAGTATTTTTTATATTTGTATTAGATGCAACGCAGAGATAGCAACTGACTGTACAGTCTGGGACCTTGGTTTTCCCGGTGTACACAACGTTCAAATAACTTACGAGAATATAGACGGGTGACGTCGTCGACCACCACCGATGTTTCGCTAGGAGCACACCCTGGCAATATCGAGGTAAAACTGCAGCAAGTAATCGCTATACGAGCGAATTTAATACCTCGGAATCCACAGAAACTCCATAAAGATGACACGCACGTACACTAACATTGTAAACACTAGAGTCATCACAAACCAAAGATGACCGACGTCAGAAGTTATCAACAGTAAAATTAGTAATCAGTGGATGAGATAGCATAAAGTCTGTCCCTGTGTTTTTGGACATGTGAGAGAGCAGGATTCCATGCAGCGTTTAAACAAAAACTAACATTTCTTTTTATAAGATTATTTGTTAATTTAATTTCAACACCATCTCAATAGCTGGAAATGCTAAGTAAGAATTTCCGTGTTGTTATATTCCATAGGATGACCGGTGGCAAGACAATGTTCTGCGTTGGCGGGTTTTCTCTGCTGTTGTAAGCACGTGTGGCTCTTACGCTCGGTGCAGCGGTGCTCCACAGTCCTAATAGTCTGACCAAAATATGGCATGCCGCAAGTGCAAGGAATACGGCTCCACTCCCGTATGTTGTTGAACATTCGTACAGTTAACGAACTAATTTATAATTTCCGGTTTATTCCCTTAACAAGTGACAAGAACGACACATATATAAAATGATACAGTAATAGTACTGCTGCAGCAACCACAACACAGTATACACGTGTTAACAGCGTCAATAACTGAATTAATCGTAAGTGTGAATTATTACTTGTTAGTGCATAAACTCGTTTTCCGTCTCAGTGAAATGTAAGCCGTTTTCAAAGGGGTTGTTCAACTGAAATATTTTCTTCATTATGCGCTACTAATCTGGTCAGAATCTAGGTCACTGACATGTGCAGTAATTTCTGGCTTCTCAGCTTCTCCTTATAAAAACCATACATAAAAAATAATTTCCGTGTCTTTATGAATACGAGTATAAATTCTTCCTAGTTACTTCGCCATCTCGCAGGCTTTCTCTCAGTTGATTGGGGTTTCTTCCATTCAATTCATCACCATTCCATTATTATTTTGCCTCCATCGCTCCAGAAAAGGAATCTCACAAGCATCCCAACGTACTACGATCTTCAGCTTTACATATCCTAAATTGCCCTACTAGTTTCCTAACTTCCTAACGCTGTCTACTTATTTTTCATTAGGTCGCCGCCCGTGTCCTTTACTACCAGAAAGCAATATCGCAACATTTCACTTAACGAAAACACTCAACACCTACATTTCAATTTAGGAAACGATGAATAGAGCTTAAACTGAAGCAAGACGAAAGTGATGGGGAGTATCAGAAATAGATTAGCTAAAAACTTAAAATCAGAATTGATGACTAGAGCACAGATGAAGCGAAGCAGTTCTGTTACCTCGGAAGCAAAATAAAACATGACAGACGAAGCAAGGAGAACACAAAAAGTGATATAGCAAGAACGAAGAGGGCATTCCAGGCCAAAAGAAATCTACTAGAACCAAATATAGGGCTTAATTTGGGGGGAAAATCTCAGAATTTACATCCGGATCGCAGCATTGTTTGCAGGTGAATCATGGACAGTGGGAAAACTGAAACGCAAGAGGAACGAAGCGCGTAAGTTGTGGTGATGTACAGGATGTAGAAAATGAGGAATGAGGAAGTTCTCCACATAATCGACGAAGAAAAAGACATGTGGAATACAGTGACAAGAAGAGGGGAATGTTGGTTACGTCATCAAAGCGTCTACCCTTCATGTGAACTTCTACTCTTTGTCGTTTTGTGGTAGGATTAATTTGATAAGACAATATCTTGTCACCCGTGATGACTTTCCCAGAAAATAATAGCCCGCGTTCAGCGTTTCAGTCAACGCGTCGTTGTTTTTGTTCGAGGGTCAAGGTGTGAGGGACAAACTTTGCACACACTTTTCTCTTCTTCAAAACATTCTGGAAAATTTCTTGAACACTCGACTTAGAGATGTTGCCTAAATGCCATCTCTGACACAATAACGTTGACATACAACATCTGCAGATCCACTACGTAGCTCGCAGCAGACTGATAGAGTACATAACTGTTATTTACAGCTTTTATTTCGAGCAGCTAAAATTAGTCTTGGATCTTCTCGGGCGGATGGTGTATGTATCTTAGAGAAATGTGGTAGACAGGGTACTACACTCTGCCCACAGTGTTACTGTTCCCGTTTCATTGTGAAGTTACGTTTGAACACATTACTTAATTTACAAATGATATCTAAGTGTCTTCTTCTCATGTTCATTTATTTCGATATAATCTGATAATAGTTTTCACTTCCTCTAAGTACACCAAACGTCAACTGGTTCAATAATTTAATGGCTGGTCGAGTCAGTATTCCTTTCACCTTACTGTTTATACAACGTATTTGTCGTACTGCAGTTAATTTTGTGCTCTACTGTTATAAATACTATTATCTTAATAAATAACCTTACTTTTGATATTCTTTGATAAATTTTTTACGTAGATTGTATCCCGCGTTTCTATACTAATATTGGGATCGATTTTGTTGAAACACGGTCCAGACGTTTTACAAAACTATATAAATAACAAACGAACAAAGTCATACTTATTGCTGGTTCACGTAACCATTTTCATCATCGATCGCGAAGTTCTCACTCCTAATAATATCGGTTCTACCCCAATTACAGCCCAATTTGAGAAATAGCTTATTAGTGAGAATTTTGATAGATGACTGCTAGAGAAATGCGCGTCAAACTCTCCTTATATGTTTCTTCTCTGCCATCATCTTCTCTTTTCAAATGTCAAATATTGTGTTCTTATGCATACATTCCTCAGATTTAGATTTAATCACACCTGAGCATATATTTCAACACATCTCTTATTATCCTGTCAGTTTCATGTAGTCTACCGTGTGCTGATGGTTTTCTTCCATTGCTTGTGGAAATATTGCAGGAATGTTATAATTCTTCCAATTCGCTGTCTTTTAACTGGGTGAACTATGCAAACTACTAAAGTGCTATTAAAAGAGTGGATAAATGATTTATTTAGCGATATAGGAAACGATATAAAACTGGAATGATATCTTTTGTTTGAGACAGAATAACGTAGCCTGTTACCGAATGCAGATGAAGCAGCTAACAGTCAGAACGAATATTTTACAGATATTTTCAAAGGCAAGGCATCACAATGGAAGAAGAACGCACTGAAGAAGGAAAAGAGCGGTGTGCTGACCACATGCCCCTCTTTATTCGCATCCGGTGATGCCTCAGGACTGAGGATGAAACGGCGGTCAGTCGGTACCGTTGAGCCTTCAAGACCTGTTCGGACGGTCTTTGTTTTTGCCGTGTACTTATAGAGAATACACCCTGCATTAGTGCCATTCATTCCCTTTCTCAATGGAACGTGAGCCATATCTTTAGTTTCAGTGGCGAATAATTTCATATTGTACCATTGTATTCCTAGTTCATATAATTTGCTGCATACGCCGAATGTTGTAAGTTTTCTTCCTTGTTCTGTTTTAAGACTACGTCATCTGCAAAGAGCACAGCATTCAGATGATATCTTCTTTTCAGTTGTATACGTTCATTTACTTCATTGTTCCATTTTCAGATTAGATCTTCAATACGGATAAAAAATGACATAAATATTCTGTACGCGGTCTTTTTATAGATGAGACATGCTTTTCTAGAACCCTCCCAAGAAACCAAAGTCGACGGTTCACCTTCCCTACAACCGTCCTTACGTGTTCAATCGATGTCATGGCGCTTTGCAACGTTACGGCTACATATTTAATTGACATGACTGTGTTAAGTGGCACACCAATAATACTGTGTTCGAATATTACAGGATCGTGTTTGCTACTCACCTGGCTCTCGTTCTTCCACCTTTAGAGTAAGCTGCCATTCTTGGGACTAAACAGAAATTCAATCCAGATCACCCTGTATTCTCCCACAGTCATCCAGCGACTACTCCTTCAATACAGCGTCATCAGTAAACAGTCTCAGTTTAACAGCTACTCTATCAGAATATTTATGTTTGTATAGAACAAGAGCAGACGCATGACACTTCTCTGAGACGCTCCTGACGATACCTTTGACTCCGGTGAACACTCACAGTCCAGGACAACGCACTCTGTTGTACTACTAAAAAATTCCTTGATCTACTTAGCATCTGGACATATTCGGCATCGTCAAACCTTCTTTAACAATTTATCAAAAAATACCTGAAAATCTAGAAATAAGTAATCTGCTAGTGGCTCTTCTTCTAAAATAGTCCGATGTTAAAGCTATCGGTCTCTACCTTTGCATGTATGTTTCTTTAGACTTCTTATATTCGCGTGTCACCTGCGCTTTTGTTCCAGTCGCTTAGGGCTTTTCCGCTGTGCTGAGGAGTGTTCTTGCATTTTGGTATCCATTACAAAACCATTTCGTTAATAAACTTTTTAGCCACCTTACGCACACACACACACACACACACACACACACACACACACACACACACACACACACACACAGACATACACAGAGAGAGAGAGAGAGAGAGAAAGAGAGAGAGAGAGAGAGAGAGAGAGAGAGAGAGAGAGAGAGAGAGAGAGAGCGTGTTTAGGTGCATTTCTTGTTACAGTAAACAAACACTGCAAAACATGTGCACCTTGCAATATACCCATATTTAGATGTGCCCCAAAGATTCTTTCTTTCTGCCATTCCATGCATTACAGTTTTTAACAGCGGTTCATCTTGTAACGTGAGCCAAACTATTCAATCTCTTTGACTCACTGTACTCTGCATTATCCATTTTTTTCTCGTTACCTCGTTGTTGGACATCTCAATTTCTCGATCGATGTATCGGTTCTTCCGTAGCCTCCTGTGACATCCAATTTTGTTTCTGCATTCCCCACTAACCATGTTTTGCACCTGCACTTACGGAGGGACATGCTCAAAAGGTAACCCTTGGTGTCTGTTTTTCTAGTCACAAATTGTCTTTTTAATTAAGTGCTGTTTCTTTTTTACAAACATTTCTTACGCAGCTTTTTCTGGTCACAAAATTTATCCTGTTGTACTTACCAGCTTTGTTTTTTGTTTAATTTCTTATGCAATCCTTGGAACTAATGTGTATGCTTTATCTTCCTTCTTCATCTTGTCTATTTCTGAGACAGCGATATCGTCAGTCTCTTCAATAACCCCTTGTATTATTTTAGTTTTTATCTCTTCAACCAATCCATCCAATGTGCACCTTATGAGTGTCAGCTACCGAGCGGCAACTAGTGAACTGTGCTAACTGCAAAATATGAAGAATTTTGCTCACCCTTCTTCCTGCTATTAATGAAATCAACAATTCTCAGTTTTCTAAAGGACAATATTCACTTCATTAATATCTACGAAATTACAGCAGGCACCACACAGCTACGAAGACAGTTAAAAGTAACCTACGTCATTGAAAGTGGTTCATAGTGAAATATGTAACTAATTTTTTAGATGGATGTCCAAATACTTAAATAGTCATCAAAAGAGTTGTAAAACCATACACCCCACAATTTCATTAAAGAAAAATCGCAGCAGATGTAACGTGATATCAGACTACAATGTTTATTAGGTTTGATCAGTATAGGATAGATAAATAATCGTTCAGCTAAGATTGTTGTCACATATTTGCTCAACGTTGATACCAATGTAAGGTGGCTATAATTTCGCACCGTACAAGCACTCATCCACATACTTTGCCGTGAACTACAACTACAATTAGATATCATTTGATAGGTTGTACATCGTGTATATGAATATAAAAGGAGACTGACATTGTCACGTACGCCTTGTAAATAATTGTTAACGCTTATTGCATTATTATAAAAACGGCATAATGAATGATTGCCTATACTAATAGAGGTTGGACCGCTAGTGGAAATGAAATGGTAGGCGGAACTCAAGCCCTGGATGGAAGGTCCACAGGTGTGTTGGTCCTTTTTAAACACAGGAAGCAGGAAGACGGACGTTGGGACACCTGAGCGCTGGGGCGCAATAAACTCGTGACCAGCCGCTATTGTAGTAGGGCCAGAAGGATAACTGGATAATACTTCCGAACTTTGCAAATCTTGGACGCAGGTGAGAGGAATGAAGAAGCGGCACCTCGGAAACCACGCAGGCTGTGTTATTTCCAAGGCTTTTTGTTCAGAAGTGTACCATTGTATGAGTATAGGTATTTCCTCGAAAACTTTCCGCACTGGACGACAAAAGACTAAAATATGGTTGGTCGGCGTTTGGAAGAATCTGTAGAGAGGGAGAATATTCCGTGGTTTTGGGAATACGATTCGTTTTCGGAATTACGATGGTGGGGAGCTGAGCCATGCTGGGAGGCCAGCGGCGGAGAGACGTGGTCTTCCGTTGTGAGCGCCCGTGTGTGACGGTCGCTCGGTATCAACTTTCTTGCTACAGACGGACTTGCTGTCTTTGCTCTCAGGAGAGTTTATAGTTAGAACAGTTAAGCACTGTACTGTTGAGAGCCTATGTGATTCTGGACTTCACCTCCGGACTGGAAGTCGTCGTTGAGTATGCAACGTTCAGCAATTGAGAGCACTTCCTCTGCTCATACTTACATTGAGACGTTATCTGAACTCCGTCCCTGTGGCTGGGAGTTCGCGTTTCTCGTCTGTAGAACACAGAGAGGAGAAGACAGTATTATAGTATATTAGTCAGAGGACCGCCTTCTGCCGTCCTCGTGTTTGAAAGAGTTTATTTGCGGCTGACGTTCTTCCATCGTCGCAGACGAGTACGATAACCATCACTTCGACGCACCAGACTCAATACATACGGTAATATCGCAAATTGCTTCGGCTCAGTAGGGCTATAAAAGCTAAACAGCTGTGATCACGTTAGTTTATTTCCACCGAAGTTCCACACGACCGTAGATCAACTTTGAAAGTAGTTTCTTCTAGTGTTTGGTACGTAGATCATGTCAGTCATTTCGCGTTATTGATATTAGACGGCGCACTCATAATAAGGGCAGAGTTGGGCAATTGATTAGTAATTTTACTTGGGAAATGTAAACTTTTAATATAAAGTTTTTTTTAATCTACAATAAATGTGTGACCAGGAACAACATTTATCATTTAGTAGGATTAGTTGCCTTCATCATTCATTTATGTCTAGATTGTAATTTATAGAATTAAGAGATCCCAAGATCTGCTTCAGGCGGTAGTCAGACAGGGCCCAATCTTCATTTTAGCGTTTATTATTTTCCGTTGCGCACATTCATTTCACACTCGCCTCGAGTATCATCTTGGACCGACACTGCAGTATTTAAGCTTCCTTATCCTGCGATTAAGATGTGCAAATCCTTCTTGTCGCTGAGTGACAAATTTATCCAAGTTAAGTAAGCATAGCTGACACCTACCAAAGTACTCCTTCAGTGTTCTGCGGTCTACAGACTGGTCACTTTTCGTCACCGAACCGGATGCGACGGAGTCTTGTCCTGACCTTGACGGCGGTAATAAGGATAAGAAATAAAGGACACGCATGTCCGGGAAAATTAATATTTTGTGTACTCTAGACGCTCTGTCACGCTTTCAAGGCAATCGGGTCATTGACAGCATTAATTAACGCGTAATGTGTGTCGTTCTGTGACAAGAAATCCTGACGGCTGATACGTCACATTCTCAGTTTGTAACAAGACATAATAATGAGATTCATCGTTAAGGCGCCTCTGCATCGGGATCATGTCGGGCATAAGTAAAATGTAACAAGGGCCTCGGAATTGTTTCGAGTGACAGCAGGGCGTAGCAGTCCAAGTGGAAAGTGGAAGGTCATTCGCCCGTCGTTGACACTCAAGGACGATTACTCGACCTTGCTCGTGGTCGTGAATGAAACCGCGCTGCTTCGATAACTGATGGCTTGATAGCCTGTGGGTGGGGTCAAGAAGAGCTGGAAACTTACCAGCGGCCGTGTCGCTTCCAGATGATGGATCACCTGAACTGAAGCAGAGATTTATTCACTTGTCGTTGGACTGTTATAATCTTCATTAACGTTTACCGCTATAATCAAAGCGCGCTTTTAGGGCATTACGTTTTTTTTATGCACAAGTCTATGATAAAATCCATTTCCAATAAAAAATTTAAAAATAGTTTGTGTATTGAGTCAAAAATAATTGGAAAATCAGAAACTTATCCTTTCTCGTGTCTATGTAACAACAGATCATGTTAATGCTTTCTGAATTCTCAGTTCCTCACTAAAAGATAACTCTAGTACCGATTGAGATTTCAGTGTATGTTGCTGGAGTAAACTGTGGTCATATTTCTCCCTCATTTTTAAACACTACTGCTTTCTCTACCAAAATACATATGAAATACATATGAACCAAAATGCGTATGAACAAAATAGAACTTTTTGCCCTTACACACTTTACACTCTACAGCGACCTACAGTACCATGAAAGTTGTTCATTGGTGTCTTAACACACATCCGAACATCTGTAACTTCTTCTTGTTAGTATTTTTCACACATTCCTTTCCTTGTAGACTCTATCAAGAACCTCAATTCTTATCAGTCCACCTAACGTCCATCACCTCAGATGCTCCGATTCTCTTCTTTTTTGTTTTTCTCACTGTCCGTGATTCACTTCCATACCATGTTGTGCTCGAAATGTACATTCCCAGAGATTTCTACCTGAATATTAATCCCCTTCCTAAACGCATCTTTTATTCCCATCATTGCTTTTTGAATGTAGATGGAGGGGAGTTTAGGGTTTAACATAACGTCGACATCGAGACCTTTAAACATGGACTACGAGTTTGAACTGTGTCAACGATAGGGAAGGAAATTGTCCGCGCCCTTCCAAAGGAACTGGCCCGGCATTACCTTGAACCAATTTAGAGACACTAAGGAAAATCTAAATCTAGATGGCCCAGCGCAAATTATACCTTTTGTCTTTTCGAATGTGTGTCCAGTGTACTAATCCACATGATTATTGAATTATTATCTCTTTTTGCTTACTGAGTTAGCCGTTGAGTGTCTTCATTTACGCCGGCCGCTGTGGTCGAGCGGTTCTAGGCGCTTCAGTCGGGAACCACGCGGCTTCTATGGTCGCAGGTTCGAATCCTGCCTCGGGCATGGATGTGTGTGATGTCCTTAGGTTAGTTAGGTTTAAGTAGTTCTAAGTCTATGAGACTGATGACCTCAGATGTTAAGTCCCATAGTGCTCAGAGCCATTTGTTAAGTCCCATAGTGCTTAGAGCCATTTGAACCATCCTCGTTTGCACCATTTCTTCATCTTCTGTTTGTGATTCGGACATGTATGGCTTAATTATTGCTGTTAGCGTTCGTTTGCTGTCGATTCTGATGAGACTAATCCTATCACCGAATTATTCAAAGTAGCTCACTGCCTGACTTACCCTCCCAATCATAACATTTCTAATGTTTGCATATTCCTGAATATTTTATGTTTGTAAAAATACCTGCAATCACCGTCCAGGACTTCTGTTCTCTTTTGGCTGCACAGTGGTGTTCGTAATTATCGTCCATTCGTTCCTAAGTGTTGTACTTCATCGACGACACTGTTTCCAACGTGGACTTGAGTGTGGTTACGACGAGACAGTGTTTGATGGAGCTGTTGTGTACTCAAAACATCTATATCACCGTAGTTTCAATTGGGCAATGTAAACTCCGTCGCCTACACGGATAGTCAGTACATCGTTGCCAGGATCCGTATATTCAGGATACCAATGTGTTTCAAAACAGCTGCATATCAGGCACTCAACAGGGTTTTCCAACGACGGTGGTCAGTTTCCGACGAAACTGATGAAAGGATTTGGCTGCGTCGCCAAACACTATTGGTGGGATGGCATCACATCGGGCATCCATCAGTGTTTTCCAAAGACGGTGGTCAGGCTCCGACGAAATAGCTGAAAGCATTCTAACTAGATGCCAAATAAAATAGATGGGGTGACATAATGTGTTTGGTAAATGTGTATTTTTACTTTGATGGCACAGCATAGCAGTGATTTGAGAACAAAGGTGAAAGGCTCCATTGTTGGGACTGATTACAAACCGAAATCAAAAAATCATTTGGCGACAATCAGCAGTGAGTCAACTTACCCGAAGGACAATCGAAGAACTGGGCCCAACGTTATAGTGAAACGACACAGTTTTACATACACAGTGTTTTGGCCCTATGCCACACTGTGAATCAGAAAATGACTGAAACTAACAACAACTCATACTCGATGAAAAGGATGGCAGAAGACATGCTCCAAGCTACTTTGATCAAGGATGTCATAACAGCCGAAGAATTCATCTAGTGGTACCATCGCATGAAGGAAATGAGAAAAATGCGGCCAAAAGAAGTATTACTGACTCCTGAATGTGGTCCATATGGCAGCTATGGAAGACCACCACGGCCGGCCCTCTCTCATACACCAAGTAGCGAGAGAAGAGGCACAGTATTTTTTGCCAGCCAGAAATGTCGAACCGAGTAGGCTATCGACATCAGGCATGAATGTCGGCATCTTATGTCAGAAGATATAAGGAATGTTGAAGAAGAGATGTGTTTATCAGGGGCGTTCAATAAGAAACGAGCCGGAGACATAATTACAGAAACCAATATCTGTATGTTAGAAGTACTGACCCTGGTTGTTGAGACACTGACACAAGGCGGTAAATGGCTGTCTCATAAATTCCCGGAGCTGCGATGTTAACCAGTTCCTCACGTACCGCTGGAAGTCGTCGTCCGAGGTAAATTGTTCCTCAGAGCCTTATTAAGGCGTCCAAAAATGGCGTAATCACAGGGAGAGAGATCCAGACTGGATGGAGGGTTGCTGAGAACCTCCCTTTTGAATTTCTGCAGGAGTATCGCGACTGTGCTGTCCGTATGAGGCTTTGGAGCAGAATGACCTCACGGGTGAGATTGCCTGGTTGTTTTGATTTGATCGCTTGGCGAAGGGTGGTCAAGGTTTGCGAGTAACGCTGCGTATTCACTGTTGTCTCATGCTGCAGGAAGTGAATCAGATGGGGGCCACCTTGGTCCCCCTTAATAAGGCTATAAGGCTCTGAGGGGCAAACAATTCACCTCGGACGACGATGTCCAGCTGTACGTGCCGTGATGGTTAACACCGCAGCCCCGGGAATTTTATGAAACAGCCATTCACCGCCTTGTGTCCCACTGTGACAAGTGTCTCAACAGCCAAGGTCAGTACTTCTAACATATAGGTACTGGCTTCTGTAATTATGCCCCCGGCTCGTTTCTTTTTGAACGCCCCTTATATTTTTAGCAAAAAAATCTTCGCCACCAGTCCATAGCGAAACACAGCAAATTATTCCGAGTCTTTACAACTTACAATGGCGACAGCGATCTTAGATTGTGTTTTGCTGTGTAACCTGGAGGAGAGCAGTTTTTCGTTCTCGAATACGAGCAGCTGCTGCTGTTCTCGCATACAAGTAGCTGATGGTACGGCCGCAGGGGCAGCGTGCTGGCCCAGAATCAGATCGGTTCGTTATGCACAATTCCTAAGGATCTAAAGAAACGGTATTAAATTTTATTCGATCTCATACTTCATATACAGACTAGTATTGATAATACGGGTATACTATAAAAATCGTAGTTCAATACTTTCAACTTTTTCGGAAATGCAAAATTTTACCTAAAAACGAAAACAACTCTTTTGGTATTACAAAACTGAGCTAGAGACTGTAATATATTCGGTTTCAACCTTAGATGAAACTACAATTAAAAAGATTCTGTTCATAGAAATTGTTTTTTCTAGAATTTCCTTTTCTTTCATTACAACAGCTTGCTGACGTAAGAGTAATGCGTTTAAAAACTATTATTCAGTTACGGTTTGTTGTATCAGTGGTACGGGCAGAGTGAGAGAGTGTATGAAGGACATACGTAAAATATGAATGTTTTACTTTATTAATAAACTATATCAAATCTGTGTGTGGAGAAGTTCTTGTGCAATCATGAATCATGTAACGTCTGTGACATGTGTCCAGTGTGTATGTTTTCATATAAAGCAGCCAGGCCGGCCGGTGTGGCCGTGCGGTTCTAGGCGCTTCAGTCTGGAACCGCGTGACCGTTACAGTCGCAGGTTCGAATCCTGCCTCGGGCATGGATGTGTGTGATGTCCTTAGGTTAGTTAGGTTTAAGTAGTTCTAAGTTCTAGGGGACTGATGACCACAGATGTTAAGTCCCATAGTGCTCAGAGCCATTTGAGCCAAAGCAGCCAGAAGAAAAATTTCATTTCTGGAGATAATTTGTACTTTGATTGATTTAAACTAAATTTGGTTAGAAAATTCAGAGTTTCTTTTATAAGTTAATTTCTGTAGTTCTGTTGGATAGTGGAGGGACTATCGCGGGTATTGGAGTGCTGGAGCTTTTCTGACTGGCTGCCTAAAACATCGGCCAATTGGAATAAAGCTTCTCCCAGAGTTTGTGTAGTGCTTTGTACTACTGATCTTTGTCTCTAAGAGTCACTCTGGAATAGTCTTACGATACAGATCAATGTGAAAGCGCACCACACAAATTTTTGATGATATGAGGAAAATCCTACTTTTTGTCATTTCTTTTGTCGTCGTTGTAAAGTGACAACAGTTTTGAATATTTAGTAAGAATCTGAGAATTATGAATAACTTACGACTAGTTTGGCAGTTATTTACTTGTTAACCTTCTCGTCGTACTCAGAACTCCACGTGGCGTGTTTCGTAAACATATTATTGCGAACACTTCTTTATAAGAAGCCTATTGAACGACTCGATCTAGTAACTCTCTAACAGCGGTGGGTCATTGATTTTTTTTCTGACTGGTTTGATGCGGCCCGCCACGATTTCCTCTCCTGTGTCAGCCTCGTCATTATTTGCTGGAAATATTCCAATCTATGTCTTTCTCTACAGTTTTTATCGTCTACAGTTCCCTCTAGTACCATAAACGTTATTCAGTGATATCCTAACACATATGCTATCATCCTGTCCCTTCTTCTTGTCAGTGTCTTCCATATATTCTTTCCCTCTCCGATTCTGCGCAGAACCTTCTCATTCCTTACCCTAACAAGCCACTTAATTTTCAACATTTGTCTGTAGCACCGCATCTCACATGCTTCCATTCTTTTCTTCTGTTCCTATTCCCCCCTCCCCCAGTCCCTGTTTCACTACCATACGATGATGTGCTCCAAACGCACATTCCAATGCTGGTCTCCTTTTGATGTATTTGCTCCGTTCGTCACTGGTTAGTTTGCTGCCTAGGAAGCAGAATTCTTTAACTTCACCTTATTCGTGCCGATCAATTCTGATGGTAAGTTTCTCGTTATTCTCATTCATCTACATCTGCATCTACATGGTTACTCTGCAATTCACACTTAAGTGCCATCGAGCCATTTTCATACTACCATTTCACTCTCCAATGGCGTGTGGGACAAGGAAACACATAAATCTTTCCATTCTGATACAACTCACTATTTTCGACTTTCTTCGATTTACTCGCAATCCATATTCTGTACCCATTCGACTGTTCATTCCATTCAGCAGATCATCAAATTCTTCTTCACTTTCTCGGAGGATAGCAAAGTCATCAGCGAATCGTATCACTGATATCCTTTCACATTGAATTTTAATTCCACTCTTTAACCTTTCTTTTATTTCCATCATTGCTTATTTGTTGAATACATTGAACCGTAGGGTCGAAAGACTACATCCCTGTCTTAGATCCTTTTTAATCCGAGCACTTCGTTCTTGGTCTTCTTGTACATATTGTACATTACCCGTCTCTCCTTATCCTTTGCCCCCATTTTCCTCAAAATTTCGAACATTTTTCTCCATTTGACAGCATCGGACGCTTTCTCCAAGTCGACAAATCCTGTGAAAGTGTCTTGATTTTTCTTTAGTCAGAACTGCCTCTGTGGTGACTTAACCTTTCCTAAACACAAACTAATCGTCATCTTACACATCTTCAATTTTCTTCTCCATTCTTCTGTATACTATTCTTGTCAGCAACTTGAATGTATGAGCTTTTAAGCCGATTGTACGATAATTCTCGCACTTGGTAGCTCTTGCAGTCTTCGGAATTGCGTGGATGACATTTTTTTAAAGTCTTTCCTCCTATCCGCTCGCTCCTCTGCATTTAACGGTGGAATTCCCATTGCACTCTTAATATTACCAACTTAGATTTTAATTTCTCAGAAAGCTTATTTGACCTTCCCGTATGCTGTCATTCCTTACGACAATCATTTCTTCTTCGATTTCTTGACATTTTTCATGCAGCTGTTTCGCCTTATCTTCCCTGCACTTTCTATTTGTTCGTAAGTGACTTGTACGGCCGTATTCCTAAATTTCCCGAAACATTTTTGTACTTCCTGCTTTCATCGATCAACTGAAGTATTTCTTCTGATACTGGTTATTTCTTCGCAGTTGCCTTCCTTGTACCTACGGATTTCTCTCCGTCTTCTGTGATGGCCCTTTTTAGGAAAGTCCATTCCTCTTCAGCTGAACTGTCTATAGAGGCATCCCTTATTCGAGTAGCTACAGCCTAAAAGTACTTCAAATTTATCTTTTAATTCCCTAGTCCCTTATTTGCGCATTGATTCTTCCAGACTATTTTTTTAAACGTTAGCCTACCCTTCATCACTACTAAATTGTTATCTGAGTCTGTATCTGCTCCTGGGAACGCCTTACAATGCAGTGTCTCATTTCGGAATCTCTATCTGACCATGATGTAATCTAACTGAAATCTTCAGGTGTCTCCCGGCCTCCTGTTATCATTCTTGACAGAATAACCTCCTTGACCTATTACTAGCTGAAATTTATTGCAGAACTCAAATGTTCAAATGTGTGTGAATTCATAAGGGACCTAACTGCTGAGGTCATCGGTCCCTAGACTTACACACTACTTAAACTAACTTATGCTAAGAGCAACACACACACTCATGCCCGAGGGAGGACTCGAACCTCCGGTGAGAGGGGCCGCACAATCCGTGACATGACGCCTCAAACCGCACGGCCACTCTGCGAGCAGAACTCAATTAGTCTTTCTCCTCTCCCATTCCCAGCACCAAGCCCATATTCTCACGTAACCATTTCTTCTACTCCCATTACAACCACATTTCAGTCCACCAAAACTATTAGATGTTAATCTCCCTTTACGTACTGAATCTCCCGCTCAGTATCCTCATATACTTTCTCTGTCACCTCATCTTCTGCTTGCGACGTCGGTATGTATACCTGAACTATTGTTGTCGGGGTTGGTTTGCCGTCGATTCTGATAAGAACAACCTTGTCACTGAACTGTTCACAGTAACACACTCTCCGCCCTACCTCCCTACTCATAACGAATCCTACTCACGTTATACCATTTTCTGCTGCTGTTGATATTACCCTATACTCATCTGACCAGAAATCCCTGTCTTCTTTCCATTTCACTTCACTGAACCCTACTATATCTAGGTTGTGTCTTTGAAATTATCTTGTCAGATTTTCTACCTTCCGTCCCACCTTCAAACTTCTCACACTCCGGACCTCGATTCGTAAAAAGTTATCCTTTCGTTGTTTATAAAAATCTTTTACCATGGTCACCTCCCCCTTGGAAGTCCTCTCTCGGAGATCCGAATGGGGGACTATTCCGGCATCTTTTGCCAATGGAGAAACCATCGTGACACTTTTTCAACTACCGGCCATATGTGGAGTGCAGTGGTTTCCATTGTCCTCCGGATACTCGTGCCGTTGATCACTGCTGATTCTTCCGCCTTTACGGGCAGTTTCCCACCCGAAGGACAAGGCAGTGCCCTGAAGCTCTCCACTCCTCTACCTTCTTTACAAGGCCGTTGGCAGAATGGGGTGACTTCTTATGCCGGACGTCTTCGGCTGCCAAAGGTATGCAGTAATTGTATAGGACGTGAAAATTATTTGTGTTGCATTGGTGAAGTTCTGGCCTCTTTCGCGAGACAAACTTGTAGAAAAAAAAAACAGTAATCAATTTGCACCGGTAATAATTGACAATAAATATGGACTTGATAGCCTTTTACCATTTTTTCACACCAATAAAGCCTCTTCAGTTGAACTTTAATCATTTTCAAGCAAATTATTTAGTATTCCGAACACCCGAAATTTTTACGAACATTCAGGTGCTGCCTCTAAGCTTGAGTTTGCGGACTTTGCTTGGTAGGTATTTAGTCGAATTTTTTTCAGCGCTTGTTTTGTTGGCTGAACCGGTATTTGCCCATTCATAGTGAAGAAGCAGACAACAAGAAGTCAACTGAAGTAGGTCGATTGAACTGTTCGAGGTGATGAGAAGAACTGACACACCTCACCGCAAGCGGACAAGGAAGAATGGACGCGGTCAACTTGGACAATCGTCAGATGACAACCCCGCACTGAATAATGCATATACATCAAACTCCTCCGCCAGCCTAAACCCCCCACACAAACACAGGAATTTCAAGGACAGAGTAAACACAGGTTTTTTTTCCTCTTTGGACGTCGGGACGCTCTACTACATAGAAATTAGGTGAATTTTCGACGACTACTACGCCGCCATATGTCAATCATCACAAAAGATGTATTCACGACAGTCAGCTGCAGACTATTATAGTCGACCTGTGGGATGAAGCTTATTGCGGTACCCTGGACGATGTCACTGACCAACACGCCGTAGCCATTGCCCATCGCCCTACAGACGTACCATCGCCCATCTAGCCGCCTAATTCATCTGTAGAGGTGAGGCCGCCACAGATGAAAATCCTCCTCCATGGTCGACATGACATTGTTCTCGGAAGGGTCTTCTCGTAGACATTACAATCAGTAATGGACTGTGGGAGATCAGAGCTCTAGATTCAAGAAGGTTTTCCAAAAAACACACTCTACACAGATTGCTGTGGACAGTTGTTTGCGGCTGAATGTTTTGCTACCGTCATTGCAGAGAGGAATTACAACCATCAGTCGTGATGCTCAGTTAATCTGAGAAGTGTTTTTCGATTACTAAGAGGAACCATAACAGTCCTTAAAGGCGTGTGCATATGGGGATCCGAACCAGTCCAGCAAGGGCAGCTTTGTACCATCGACGGAGACTCGCGTTCAGCTAGCATTGAAGACAATGCAGAGAAGGAAGCTGCTGTCGAACTTCCAACAGGATCTGGCCTGACCAAGGAACAACATCGGTGGGTATTAGCCCTTTCGTGGCAACTTCCGGATACTTTCTGGCACGGAGTGCAGAAACGACAGATCAAGCGGCCAATGGTAAAACACCGTTTCACCACTGGGGATCGTCCACCAGTTAGCCAACGTCTGTATAGGGTGTCGCCAGCTGAACGACAGATAATCTGCGATGAAATGGAGAAGATGATGCACGATAACATCATACAGCTTTCAGAGAGTCCATGCTGCTCTCCTGTGGTCCTTGTAAAGAAGAAGGATGGCTTTTCGTGTCGACTCTTGCCACTGAAATAAGTGAAAAAAGGTGTCTACCCGTCATCACGCATTAATGACACCCTAGACTGCTTCAATGGGGCAAAATATTCCTGAGCTATGAGCATGCAGACACGCTACTTGGAAATCGAGGTTGAAGAGTCTTCCTCCATAGCTCCTGATGGTCTCTACGAGTTCTAAGTCATGCACTTTGAACTGTGTAACGCTCCAGTCACCTTCGAGTACATAATGAACAACCTGCTTCGACTTCTGAAATGAATGACATCGTGGCATGTTGATGACATTGTTGTTTTTTCGTCTTAAACCACCTGACAACTATGCTGAAGTGAGTTCAGACTGCAGGCCTCCAGCTGAATCCAAAAAAGTGTTTCTTATCCACTAAAAAAATAAGTCTTGGCATATCTGTTGAATGGTGATAGTCTGTCCTGAGTTAGAGAAAATAATAGCAGCCGCAGATTTTACAACTCTGTAGCGCATTTGTGATGTGAGAAGTTGTCTCATAGTGTGCTCGTGCTACCAGCGATTCTTAAAGAACTACTGCAGAGAGACGCCAAATTTTCCTGGAACAAGATTCAAAGAAGAAATATTGTCCTGCTGTGTTACAGGCACCGGTTTGATGACAGTGTAGTGGGTGAGTTTAGACTATTAGGCACGTTTTCGCATTTGTCTAATAGCTTGTTCTTCAGACCTAGCACTAAATGCCGAGAATACCGAGACAGAACTTCATGTTGACACTAGAGGATTTGGTATTGGTGTAGTTCTAGTGTACAATGAGGGAGGTGCTTGAAAGGTGATTGCGTATGCTTTGTATGCTTCCAGAGTACTCTCCAAATCCTAGACAAACTAATCTACAGGATTATATTTTATTTACAACATTAATTCACATCAGTGTAATAACGTCCACGAAGATTCTTGACAATGAAGCTCCTTAGGTCTCCCACGCACTGCCTGTTGACTCACTCATAGTGACTTGCACAGCCACACATCACGTCCTTAGGTAACCACTGGACCACGTTGTGATGAACTCGTGTGGTCAAAAAGCAATAAACCGAAAATACACACATCTTTAAAACATCGATGAACATTCAACAGTTCATTCAAATAACTACACTACTGGCCATTAAAATTGCTACACCAAGAGGAAATACAGATGATAAACGGGTATTCATTGGACAAATATATTATACTAGAACTGACGGGTGATTACATTTTTACTCAATTTCAGTGCATAGATTCTGAGAAATAAGTAATCAGAACAACGACCTCTGGCCGTAATAACGGCCCTGATACGCCTGGTCATTGAGTCAAACAGAGCTTGGATGGCGTGTACAGGTACAGCTGCCCATGCAGCTTCAACACGATACCACAGTTCATCAAGAGTAGTGACTGGCGCATTGTGACGAGCCAGTTGCTCGGCCACCATTGACCAGACGTTTTCAATTGGTGAGAGATCTGGAGAATGTGCTGGCCAGGGCAGCAGTCGAACATTTTCTGTATCCAGAAAGGCCCGTACAGGACCTGCAACATGCGGTCTTGCATTATCCTGCTGAAATGTAGGGTTTCGGAGGGATTGAATGAAGGGTAGAGCCATGGATCGTAACACATCTGAAATGTAACGTCCACTGTTGAAAGTGCCGTCAATGCGAACAAGAGGTGACCAAGACGTGTAACCAGTGGCACCCCATACCATCACGCCGGGTGTTACGCCACTATGGCGATGACGAATGCACGCTTCCAATGTGCGTTCACCGCGATGTCTCGGAACACGGATGCGACCATCATGATGTAAACAGAACCTGGATTCATCCGAAAAAATGACGTTTTACCATTCGTGCACCCGGGTTCGTCGCTGAGTACACCATCACAGGCGTTCCTGTCTGTGATGCAGCGTCAAGGGTAACCGCAGCCATGGTCTCCGAGCTGATAGTCTATGCTGCAGCAAACGTCGTCGTACTGTTCGTGCAGATGGTTGTTGTCTTGCAAACGTCCCCATCTGTTGACTCAGGGATCGAGACGTGGCTGCACGATCCGTTACAGCCATGCAGATAAGATGCCTGTCATCTCGACTACTAGTGATACGAGGCCGTTGGCATCTAGCACGGCGTTCCGTATTACCCTCCTAAACCAACCGCTTCCATATTCTGCTAACAGTCATTGGATCTCGACCAACGCGAGCAGCATTGTCGCGATACGATAAACCGCAATCGAGATAGGCTACAATCCGACTTTTATCAAAGTCGGAAACGTGATGGCACGCATTTCGCCTCCTTACACGAGGCATCACAACAACGCTTCACCAGGCAACGCCGGTCAACTGCTGTTTGTGTATGAGAAATCGTTCGGAAACTTTCCTCGTGTCAGTACGTTGTAGGTGCCCCCACCGGCGCCAACCTTGTGTGAATGCTCTGAAAAGCTAATCATTTTAATATCACAGCATCTTCTTCCTGTCGGTTAAATTTCGCTTCTGTAGCACGTCATCTTTGTGGTGTAGCAATTTTAATGTCCAGTAGTGTAATTGCTAATTACCTGACGTTGATCATGTGGGAAAAGACGTTGGTATGACAGCCGATAATTTAAAGCACTACAATTCTGACAGATAGGAACAGAGGGAGGGAATGGCTTAATGAGAAGTGTGTTTATGACACTAGATGACTTGCAGATACACATAGTTGAGTAATGGAAAAGGCTAGAGAAGTCATTTATCCAACATTTAACATCAAAATCCTGTCGATCCGATGATGACATCTTACTTCAAGAAATGAAGAATCTATGCTTACTTCAAGAAACTAATTCTTTTTAAAAACTCGCTACTGATAATTTTTTTGCGTCTCGGGAGATCTGTACAGTCTTGATCAGTCACAGTGTTCGATCGCCCCAGACGTTATACTGCTGTCGAAGCTACGAAGTATATTGCTGCCAGCCTGGAGCGCTTGTTGTTGGAACGACCTCTGTGTCGGTCGGTGCGCGACGCCTATTGGAAACCTGACACCCCTGATACGGGCCACGTAGCGCAGCGACGAGCGACCTGCCGTTTTCGGTGGCTGTTAACGACGGGCGCCGTATCTGCCAGCGAATCGATCCGCGTCGGGCCGGAGACAGGCGCTTGTTAACGTCTGCCTTAGCGGGCGGCCAGCAACCGGCATAATGGCCCGTGATCCGCCATTGGCACTCACTTACAACGCCTGACATCCGACGCTGCCGCGGAGCTCTCCGTGGTGTGACCCACTTGCGGCACGTAATTCCGCACTGGCAATTCCTTCTCTCTTTTTACTCTCCTGCGATTCTCACTGAAAGGAGGTTAAGGGACAGGCGTGAGGATTGGCAGGCATCAAACAAATCCCTGTACTGAATCCGTAAAGCAAACATGGCTGGATAGAAATTCAACGAGTTTCGCCGAAACTGAGAGGTTCCTATCGAATTGGAACATCGTGATGGGCCTACATTCTGGTTCTGACCCTGTCGAATCGTACCTGCCAGATAATTCGACCAGCAATCCAGTTACCGAATCGAGGCTTTGCCGACGTGAACTGACCCAACTTTCACGCTCGTCCACATGTAATATATTACAATGAACCGCTGTTTAACGGCATTTTCACCACGCAATGGACGCCAAGTTTAGTTCAAAATGGTTCAAATGGCTCTGAGCAGCATGCGACTTAACTTCTGAGGTCATCAGTCACCTAGAACTTAGAACTAATTAAACCTAACTAACGGGACTGCTACGGTCGCAGGTTCGAATCCTGCAGGGGCCATAGATGTGTGTGATGTTCATAGGTTAGTTAGGTTTAAGTAGTTCTAGGGGACTGATTACCTAAGATGTTAAGTCCCATAGTGTTCAGGGCCATTTGAACCATTAAACCTAACTAACCTAAGGACATCACACACATCCATGCCCGAGGCAGGATTCGAACCTGCGACCGTAGCGGTCGCTCCGCTCCAGACTGTAGCGCCCAGATCAGCACGGCCACTCCGGCCGGCCCCAAGTTTAGTATTTATGAAGGTACGACAAGTGAAAGATTTGTACTATTCCCAAAAGATGCAAATTGTAACCCTCATATACAACACTGTTGGTTCCTGAATGTAACACATTCCACCAAAAGATATGCCAGGAGCTTATTCCGAGTCAGTCTGCTACGCCTATTACTGCTCACAGCTAAGTTTTCCGGATGCTAATCGCTATTTCCCTATCACTGAAAAAAGACATAGGTAATATTTCACAATCTTATTATCAGCCCGAGATCACACTTGTACGTTTTCCAAGGCAACATTTGACGAACTGTTCCGTCTTTACGCGGAATCGGAGTGCACGCAATGAATCGTGTATTGCCTCTTCAGAAACTGATCGTAGCCTCCTCCAAATGACATTAATATAAACATGAGATTCAAAATGTACGTCAGCCGAGGCAATATCCAACAAATTTTTCTCTTTTACACGAGGTCTCTCTTCATACACGAAGTCACGCGTTGTCTCTTTGGAAACCGATCGTACAGTGGTAGTGAACTATCTTGAAAATTTGGTGCCTGCTTGCTCAGGGTGCGTTTCTGATTGGTTCATCTTGTCCACCAACGATTCTCAACAGCAACTGACATCTGTGATTAGTTTCTGATTATAAACTGACAGTTACTGAAATTATTATTAACATGTTACCAGTGCGTATAACGTCAGCAGCACAGATAGAGCAGCACATTGACATTCAAACAATAAATATGAGTAATGAAAGATGTCCTTCTCGGCGCCAAGCCTCGTAGGTGAATCCTCGCTTTCTGCCTAGGTTCCAGCACGGTATGGGTTCTACACACCACATCGTTCTCACGCACTGACACCATCTGTCTCTTCGCACTGCGGGAACACCTCTTGCTGGCTTACAACGATGTAAATACACTCCTGGAAATTGAAATAAGAACACCGTGAATTCATTGTCCCAGGAAGGGAAAACTTTATTGACACATTCCTGGGGTCAGATACATCACATGATCACACTGACAGAACCACTGGCACATAGACACAGGCAACAGAGCATGCACAATGTCGGCACTAGTACAGTGTGTACCCACCTTTCGCAGCAATGCAGGCTGCTATTCTCCTATGGAGACGATCGTAGAGATGCTGGATGTAGTCCTGTGGAACGGCTTGCCACGCCATTTCCACCTGGCGCCTCAGTTGGACCAGCGTTCGTGCTGGACGTGCAGACCGCGTGAGACGACGCTTCATCCAGTCCCAAACATGCTCAATGGGGGACAGATCCGGAGATCTTGCTGGCCAGGGTAGTTGACTTACACCTTCTAGAGCACATTGGGTGGCACGGGATACATGCGGACGTGCATTGTCCTGTTGGAACAGCAAGTTCCCTTGCCGGTCTAGGAATGGTAGAACGATGGGTTCGATGACGGTTTGGATGTATCGTGCACTATTCAGTGTCCCCTCGACGATCACCAGTGGTGTACGGCCAGTGTAGGAGGTCGCTCCCCACACCATGATGCCGGGTGTTGGCCCTGTGTGCCTCGGTCGTATGCAGTCCTGATTGTGGCGCTCACCTGCACGGCGCCAAACACGCATACGACCATCATTGGCACCAAGGCAGAAGCGACTCTCATCGCTGAAGACGACACGTCTCCATTCGTCCCTCCATTCACGCCTTTCGCGACACCACTGGAGGCGGACTGCACGATGTTGGGGCGTGAGCGGAAGACGGCCTAACGGTGTGCGGGACCGTAGCCCAGCTTCATGGAGACGGTTGCGAATGGTCCTCGCCGATACCCCAGGAGCAACAGTGTCCCTAATTTGCTGGGAAGTGGCGGTGCGGTCCCCTACGGCACTGCGTAGGATCCTACGGTCTTGGCGTGCATCCGTGCGTCGCTGCGGTCCGGTCTCAGGTCGACGGGCACGTGCACCTTCCGCCGACCACTGGCGACAACATCGATGTACTGTGGAGACCTCACGCCCCACGTGTTGAGCAATTCGGCGGTACGTCCACCCGGCCTCCCGCATGCCCACTATACTCCCTCCCTCAAAGTCCGTCAACTGCACATACGGTTCACGTCCACGCTGTCGCGGCATGCTACCAGTGTTAAAGACTGCGATGGAGCTCCGTATGCCACGGCAAACTGGCTGACACTGACGGCGGCGGTGCACAAATGCTGCGCAGCTAGCGCCATTCGACGGCCAACACCGCGGTTCCTGGTGTGTCCGCTGTGCCGTGCGTGTGATCATTGCTTGTACAGCCCTCTCGCAGTGTCCGGAGCAAGTATGGTGGGTCTGACACACCGGTGTCAATGTGTTCTTTTTTCCATTTCCAGGAGTGTAGTTCTGTTCTGTGTGTCAAGGAGTAACAACAAAATATAATAACATGTAGGCAGAGATGTGGCATGAACGCCACACGCAGATGTACGGTAGGTAGAGAACTGAAAGAGTGGGGCTGTCTTGAATTATATATTTTTTTCACTGCTCGTCAAAATTTATAACGGATGATAGGACAAACCTCGTAGCAGATTGTGACTGTGTGCCGGTCCCGGACTCGGACCTGTAACCTTGCCTTTGGTGAACAGGTCTCTTACCGCATCTACTTCTGCTCTCTACTCTCGACCTGACTTCACAGTTTTACTTTCGCCAGTACCCCCTGTCTGCCTTTTCGTCAAGGACAAGTGTGAATCACAGCGGGGAGGGGGCAAAAGAGGGAGGGCCGTCATATTTTCTCACTACCCACTCTCCACAAACAACATTTTAATAACAGCGTTTATATTTTTAAGTACATCACTTTCCAAGAACCGTGGATAACTTACTGAAAATATGGTTCTATGAAAACCACAAGTCGCAAAGAATTATAAAAAGTTTGAAGCTGTGTTTAAAGAACATTTGCTTGCTGCAGGGCTAAGCTACATGGATGCACTTCCGGACTGGCCCCCTGTAGATATCATTCCACCCAACAAAAAGCGTCTATCCACAGACCGACCGTACTTGCTGGCAACAAGAAGTCTGAGACCTCTCGTAGGTCCACAGATAGAACCAAGGAAACACATCAGTACCCAACACTAAGATAAATGGTTTAAGGACAATCTTTCCCGCACGTATACGGAAAGAAACAGCACTTCCGACACTTACGTCTTAGCATTATCGTAGTCTGAAGACCTGTTTTCACAGTAACAAAAATGGTTCAAATGGCTCTGAGCACTATGGGACTCAACTGCTGAGGTCATTAGTCCCCTAGAACTTAGAACTAGTTAAACCTAACTAACCTAATGACATCACAAACATCCATGCCCGAGGCAGGATTCGAACCTGCGACCGTAGCGGTCTTGCGGTTCCAGACTGCAGCGCCTTTAACCGCACGGCCACTTCGGCCGGCTTCACAGTAACAGTTAGTCCACAAATTATGCACTGATGACCCAGATGACCATGACCAACAGCTTAATAGCCTGTTTGTCCGTCTTTGGTACGAAATACATTACTGATCACTGATTTTGCGTATCAGGGATCCGACACTTTGTTGGTGGATTTGTGAAGGTGTGTGGTATTAGATTGCTACGCCTAGGTCGTGTAATTCGCATAAATAACGGGCCGCTGATTAGCGTACGCTGTGATGGCACCTGATGGCGACCCAGATGGGTTCCACAGGATTGAAACGATTTACGTCAGACGAATTTCGCCGCCAAGACATCAACGTGACTTCGCTATAGTGCTCCTCAAACCACTGTAGCACGCTTGTGGCTCCGAGACACGGAAAAATTGTACAGTTGAAAGATGACATTGCCGTCGGGGAAGACATCAAGCATGAAGGGATGAAGGTAGTTCGCAGCTGTCAGAGCGTCTGCGATTAATACCACAGGTGCCATGCAAGCCCAGGAGAATGTCTCCCATACTGTAATATTGCTCCCATCAGCTTGCGTCCGTGGCGCGCTGCGTGCATCTCGATGACGGCGTTTGTGGAGATGACTATCGACCTAGTGCAGCAAAAATGTGATTCACCCGAAAATCCCATATGCTTCCATTGATCGACGGTCGAATCCCGATGGTCCCGTGACCACTGCAATCGTAATTGACGACGTCGTTGGGTCAACATGTGAACACTTGGGGATGGTCTGCTGCGGAGCTCCATGTTCAACAATACACTGTGAACGGTATTCTTCGAAACACTTGTGCGTGCACTAGCATTGTGCTCTGGCGGCAGGTGTCCTTCTACGTCTTTGCGACTTTCTGTAGACACTCACGACAGTAGAAGGTGAACATTTGACCAGCTTCGCCGTTTTTAAGATATCATTCACAGGCTCTGCGTAATAATAAGTGGCCTTTGCCAAAGTCGCTTATCTCAAAGGACTTCCAGTTGCAGCCCATATCTTCTTCAGGGTGATCCCCCGTCCGCGTCTGCTCCGCTTGCATACCCTTGTTATCACGTCACGTGCCAACAACCCCACCAAGTGGCCTCTAACATCGCGGTGGGCATGGACATTACGTTTTGGCTTATCAGTGTATCTGTGACGGGGGGCGGGGAGGGGGAAGATAATGAGGAACTGTGATCTCTCCTCCCCAGAAACCAATCTTGGAGCTGTCACTACTCCTGGCCCAGTACTCAGTTTTAATCCACCAAGAAGTTTGGAAACATCGTACACTCCGCTGGAGAGAGAAGGATTCATTCCGGAAATGATGGGATAGTTCCTTCAATGAACTTAGGACCGAAGGCCTCGTGCAACTGAGCGTGTACTCAGCCTCTGCTGATGTAGGTGTCACGGGATGTTTAATTCGAAACTTTCTTCCCAATCATCGTTCGGAATAATACTGATCCATAGAGGGATCTGCTGTTGTGAACGTTCGTTTTCGAATCACGTTTGATGTCGAGTGGTCACTGCTACACATCCGAAGCCATCGTGCTATACTCTGTGAAGAATAGTAGGCGTCCATTATTGCGAAATACCACGACAACACAAAAAAAGCGGCACCACAGTCCACTAATCTGCATCTGTTTTCGTATTTCTTTTGAGTCATCGGTCGTCTGACTGGTTTCACAAGGCCTGGTACGAACTCCCTCTCGTGTGGCAACCTCGTCATTCTGGGGTAGCACTTGCAACCTACGCCCTCAGTTATTTACTGAATATATTCCAGTCGTTGTCTTCCTTTATAATTTTTAACCTCTACAGCTCCCTCTAGTACAATGGAAGTTATTCTCTGATGTCCTTCCATCCTGTCCCTTCTTCTTATCAGCGTTTCCCATACATTCCTCTCCTCACCAATTGTGTAGAGAACCTGCTCATTCCCTACATTATCAGCCCACCTGTCCGCCCCTGGCAGCTGAGTGGTCAGCGCCACAGAAGGTCAATCCTAAGAGCCCGGGTTCGATTCCTGGCTGGGTCGAAGATTTTCTCCGCTCAGAAACAGAGTGTTGTGTTGTCCTAATCATCATCATTTCATCCCCATCGAGGCGCAAGTCACCGAAGTGCCGTCAAATCGAAAGACTTGCACCTGGCGAACGGTCTATCCGACGGGATGTCACGCGACGACATCAGTCCACCTGATTTTCGACATTCTTCTCTAGCCACATCTCAAGTGCTTCGAGTCTGTTCTCTTCTGCTTTTCTCATACTCCATGTTTCACTACCACACAGTGCTGTGCTCCAAACGTACGTGCTCAAAAACTTCTTCCTCAAATTAAAGTCTATGTTTGATAATAGTACAATTCTCTTGGCCAGAAATGCCCTTTTTGCCACTCCTAGTCTGCTCCTTATGTCTTCCGTGCTCCGTCCATCACGGGTTATTTTGCTGCCTAGGTAGCAGAATCCCTTCACTACGCCTACTTCATGATCACGTTTCTTATTTCTGCTATTTCTCATGACTTTCGTCTTTCTTCGATTTACTCTCAATCCGTATTATGTACTCATTAGTCTGTTCACTCCATTCAGGAGATACTGTGACGTACGGGGCAGCCGCACGGTTAGAGGCGCGATGTCACGGATTGCTAGGCCGCTCCCGCCGGAGGTTCGAGTCCTTCGTCGGGCATGGGTGTTTGTGTTGTTCGTAACATAATTTAGCTTACGTTAGTTTAAGTAGTGTGTAAATCTAGGGACCAATGACCTCAGCAGTTTGGTTCCTTAAGAATTCACACACACCCAAACACACAGCAGATCCTGTAATTCTTCTGCACTTTCACTGAGGATAGCAATGTCCCCAGTGAATCTTATGATTAACATCCTTTAACATTGAGTTTTAATTACATTCTTGAACCTATCTTTTATTCCCGCCATTGCTTCTTCGATATATAGATTGAACAGCAGAGGTGAAAGACTATATTCCTGTCTTACGCCCATTTTAATCCGAGCACTTGGCACTTGGTCCACCACACTCCTTATTCCTTCTTTGTTCTTGCACATATTAAATATTTCCTGCCTTTTCCTACAGCTTAATCCTATTTTCCTCAGAATTTCGAGCACCTTTCACCATTTTACATTGCCGAACGTTTTTTTCAGGTCGACAAATTCATATGAACGTTTCATGACTTTTCTTTAGTCTTGCTTCCATTTACAACCGCAATGTCAGAATTGCCTCTATGGTCCCTTTACCTTTACTAATGCCAAATTGATCGTCATCTATATATGAAGTGATTAAAACTAATTCAAGACATTTGTTCTACCTGCACGGCGTATTGTTTCTGACAGTTGCCACACGTAATCGCTTACACAAGGTGTCTGACAATTATAGATGGATATGAAAGGGGAGAGTGGATTACAACGAAACGAGGAAGTAATCCTAATAGATACAGACAAGGACACCTATGGTTTCCCTGATACAACGTATTACGATTGAGTACATGAGCGCCTGGTAACGGAGACTTGGAGGATCCAAACTGGAGATATGCACATGAGAATAATCCCATTATAACAAGTATTCCACATTGCCACCGTTCACATGAATGTAGGTTTCAGTATGTCTCTTCACAGATGACCGTACGCGTCAAAAAATCCCAGGCGTGTTCCGATGCACTGACAATCATCCGCACTGCGTCTCTGCCGTTCATTGACACCATCAATAAGGTAGGAATACATCAAAGCTTTTAAATGTCCCCACATACGAAAAACAGAAGTTCATTGGGTTCAACCTCGAACATATTAATATTTTTGCTCGCAGTGATCTTTGTCCCGGACGCCTCGTGTATGAGACGAAGTGGCGATAAATCACCGTTGGTACAAAAATGTCGGAGAACAGACTTAGCCCGTGACCTGGAGGCAATCATCGAAAACCCTGGATTTAATAAGAATTTGAGACAGTAAATTAATTGAGAACTTTTTATCGATGAACTCCGTCGCGAAAGATTTCTCCGCCGTATCAGCACCACTGATGCTTCCCGGCTTATACGCTTCTCCTGGGCTGTAGCTGCTCCCGTGGTTCCCAGCGTCTCCTCATCGTGGTGGACTTTTACGCCTGCGTAAGCTCGCAGACGCTCATTAATTTACGCTGCGTGTACCACACAATGAGCGTAAATAACTGACTGCGCGTAAAACGTTCCCCATCGGCGTTAAATCCAACCACAAGAGGCGCTTCCATGCGTTAATTATCCTCGCCCCCTGCAACCACAGCCTTGGCGTCACGTCGCTCACCGGACGTGTAACGCCTGCGTAACTCCTGATGCAACATCGGGAAACCTATTCACTTTCAAAGTGTTTCATTAAATTTACAATAGTTCTAGGCAACCTCAGCGTTGCCTAGAATTTCTAGTTGAATGAAGACAGGCAATGAAAGAAAACTCTTGGTAAAAATAGCTTTCTATACGGTAGAAAATGTTTAGACACAACGCAGAGAAGCAAAGAGATCGTACATGCGCTAGAATAAAATTAAAATAAACTGAATTAATGATGATACAATGATAGTTAATTAAACCGTCAGTAGAGGCGAGTGTAGAGCAGGCTAATAACAGATTGGGTGTTCATGCCGCCTGGCATCATGGAGATTGACCGTGGTGGGATAATCTCCAGCTTTTTGCCCGCCTTTCAGAAAGTTGTGTGGTGGTATTGACAATGAGGCGTTTTATCTCTCTGGGTAGTCAGAATCTTTTACCATAAAACATATGTGCATTAGATCTCATTACAAAAATGTCCTTGTACCCACGCCAAAGGTTTTACAAATGGGTATGAAAGCCAGACACCTGCGTAATTTTACAGTTGAACGTTGAAATAAATCTGGCGTAGCGTTCTGCACTGCAGCAGTCTAGCTTAGCACTGGGCTGGACTGCTACGAGGTGTAACATAGAGTGACATTTCACAGCCGGCTACTTGACAAAAAACTCAAGCTGTTGTCACAACAACCCGAGTCTGGGCAAGTGTACAGTACAAGCACGAAAGAGCTTTACCCTTTCAAAAATGCTTACAAACGAAATATTACAAATTGTTCGCTTTAAACCTTAACCTGTTAACAGAGTATCTCTGAAAGTTCCTTTTAGACATGGGCGCCGTTCTTTTGTTGCAGGCTGCTACCACTAGAGCGTGCTAGTGTAGATCATGGTAACTACACTGCTGTGTCGAGGCTTTGCATCTACTCAGCCAGCAACTAACAATACAGTCAGTTTACTCATGGACCTCGAAGGGGACAGCTCTTCAGAAGACAGACATGGGTTGGCCGCAGTCCTTCCAGCCACCAGGCCTCAACTTGCTACTGGTCAGTGCCACTGCGAATCTTCTGTTCTCCACGGGCCACGTGACCGGAAGTGATACGTGCAGTATTCTGGTGCGCGGGTCGGTGCCTAGGCTACGGTTAAGCTATTAGCCCTGAGAGAGTTTCCTGGGCCAGGCGCCAATTGCGAAAACATTCCTAAAATGTGTATCTCACTCTGGAGCCACTGTCCTCCACATTGACTTTCACCACCAAGAGCTGCCAGCTACGCACTTACACCATTCGTGGCTTCCGCACTGGAAAGACGTGGCCTCCAACATCTGTAGCAGCAACTGGACTTTGTACTATTTGTCTTTCTTTACACTGGCAATTTGCCACACTTAAACTTTCGTGTGTCCTCTCGGAACTTTAACTTTTGCACATCTCTTCCGGACATTGATTGCCGCATGTGTAGTGTGCGGACAGTTGAAACTTTCAATTTACTGTGACACTTACCGGCCTTCAATCCTCAGATACTATTACAGTTCTTTCAATATTAAAGAAGTGATTTGTTTTCAGTTACTGTTCTTAAAACTAACTCTCATCAGAGACGGATGTTTATAATCATTAAATACTCTTCATATTCATTATGTATCTGGGTATTTTTTTAGCGTTGCCTTTGGCAGATGTATCATACACGACAAAAGAAGCGCTGTTGTGTCTTGCAGTTAACAAAAAGGGAGTCAATAACTCCTATTCAATGACCACTTCGTACACACTTTATCAGAAGCTACTCAGCAGTTTCTATGTATGCCTGGTGTGAACCGCTTCAAAAGAGAGCTGCATGTGCAAAGCGAAAAGTATTTGTAATCCTACTGTGTAGCAGCAAAATGGTCGTGCTTGAGCAGAATTCCAGCGAAGCTCATAGAAATCAACACGTCGAGCAAGGTTTGAGCCAATCGTTTCCAAAATCACGCATAAACACTTGCGCAAAAAGTCATATAGATTACAGTTGGTCCGGCCACGCAGTCCGGAAGATTATGCTGCACTTCTGCACCGAGATGTTGGCAAGGACATGTCGAAGAGATTAATTTCTAATGACGAAGCAACGTTTCACGCTAATAGTAAAATTAATCTGTGCAATTTCCTTTATGGGGAAACGAAAATCCCCATTTTTCCATCGAACATGAATGAGATTCGCCAGTGTCGCAATTGTGGGGAGGCATGCTGTATTCGTGGCTTCTGCTTTATCTGCAAAAAGCCTTAAAAACTTCATCTTGCAAAAAGATGGAACGCCTAAACGCACATCTGTCCAAACGACGGCTCAGTCGTAATGTAGGATGCATAATAGATATGTATAATTATTATTATATGTAGGGTGTATAATAATTTTGTACATAATTATTATATACCCCACAGTAAAGTCACGAATGATGACGTGTGTAGACAATAACCACTACGGTCACCAGACTTAACCCACTGCGACTTTTTCATGGCGGCGTGTAGAATACGAAGTGTTTGTCACACCACTACCACGATTCTTGCCATTGCTCGGCAGCTAATCGCAGTTGCGGAGGAGTCCATCACCATGACATGTTGTGCAAGGATTGGAAACGGTATGAATGTCGTCTCTACATCTGCTGTTTAGCTCATGGAGCACATATCGACTCACTGTAACTCGTAACAAAAATTTTCAGACGTGCTCTGATAACTGGATAAAGTTTAGAACGTAAAAGTTGTGTTCATCGTGTGCATGCCCCCACCTCAGGCGATAGCCGCATCGCGTTTGTGCAGCCAAGCAACTACGTCTTCACTGTTTAGCACTTCCATCTAAGTAAAGCCACTGATCTGCGAGCCATCAGCTTTTCCTGATGACTCGGGGGGGGGGGGGGGGGGGGTTGTTTGGGGGAAGAGACCAAACAGCGAGGTCATCGGTCTCATCGGATAAGGGAAGGAAGTCGGCCGTGCCCTTTCAAAGGAACCATCCCAGCATTTGCCTGGACCGATTTAGGGGAATCACGGAAAACCTAAATCAGGATGGCCGGACGCGGGATTGAACCGTCGTCCTCCCGAATGCGAGTCCAGTGTGCTACCACTGCGCCACCTCGCTCGGTCTTGATGACTCAGGGCTTCGAAACGTTACTGCCGAGACAAAATGGTTTGTTGGATGTCATCGTGTGATTCCAGCCTGTCTTTGAGAGTCTTGGATTCAAACTGGGGCGTCTGTACAACCCTGCGATCCGCCTTGGGCCATGGGCGGAGCACGCCACCAGCTATGGGCTCGCTGTGCTGCAGTGTAGACACACCTGCTGTTGGCTACCAGCCGGTGTTTCGCTGCCTCAGAAAACTCACCCGCTGTCGCTAGCCACTGTCAGTACCCGGGCCGCAGCCATTGGTCTACTGTATCAGAACCACATTTCTCTTCACAGGACATCCAAAACGGCTGTATAGATTATTTATGATTGATAACATCCACATACCGTTGTATTAAACTTATTTTTCAATAAAAGGGGAGCACGAGTAGGTTTCGATACAAAAGGTTTATCTTCATGTGCACAGAATATGTGAACAGGTCATTTAAGGGGAGTAATATAATAGTTCTCTGTTCTACATATGCATATATACACCGCTAGCCACCAAGTGGTGTGTGGCGGCGGGCACAATTCGCGCCCAAGTTATATTACTCCCCCCCCCCCCCCTCCGCCCCTCTGTTCCACTCGCAGATCGCGCGAGGGGAAAAACGACTGTATGAACGCCTCAGTACGAGCTCTAATTTCCCTTATCTTTGAGTGGTGATCATTGCGCCATTTGAAAGTTGTTGGTAATAATATATGCTCTGCATCCTCGGCGAAGATCGGATTTTGGAATTTAGTGTGCAGCCCCTTCCGTTTAGCGCGTCTTCTATCTGCAAGTGTGTCCCACTTCAAACTTTCTATGAGATTTGTAACGATCTCGTGATGGTTAAATGTACCAGTCACGAATATTGCCGCTCTTCTTTGGACCTTCTCAATCTCTTGAATCACACCCAACTGGTAAGGGTCCCATACAGACGAACAATACTCTAAGACTGGAAGAACTAACGTCTTGTAAACAATTTCCTTTGTTGAAGGACTGGATCGCTTCAGGAATCTACCAATAAACGGCAATCTAGAGTTCGCCTTGACCGTTACTTGCGTAATCCTATCATTCCATTTGAGATCATTTCGAACAGTCACACCCAGATACTTGATGGACGTTACCGTTTCCAGGGACTGGGCATTTATTTTGTACTCGTACATTAATGGAGATTTTCGCCTTGTTATACACAGCAGGTTACACTTACTAATATTGAGAGATAACTGCCAGTAACTACCCCACGCATTTATTTTCAGCAAATCCCCATTGATTTGTTCACAACTTCCGTGTGATACTACTTTCCCGTAGACTACAGCATCATCGGCAAACAGTATAATGCCGCTGTCAAGCATGTAAGCCGAAAATTCATATATTCCAAGACCACACAGGAAACGACTCAGTGACTCACAGCACTGGCAAAAGGTGTAGGCTTAAGGTTGTCACTAATATGTACTAGCATAAAGTCAAGCAACGAGATTTTAGCACACAACACCACATACATGCCCATCGAGTACCACATCAATTGCATACCAATGTATAACACACAACGCCTTTAGCAGGTGAATGTCACTACAAGTTTAAAACTAGTGGTCCGAGTCTGAATGAAAATTATATAATGTGAATTGTAAAGACAAAAATTGTACAGTAAAATAATAAGTTTACATTTCTCGATGAGCACAAAACGACGATCACAATGAATGCCTCTCCCTCAACAGACGTAGAAATCAGACACAAAGAAATTAAAGACATTAGCTGCCAGTGGGCACTGATTTATATCAATGGGGCAAGTTGAAAATCTGTGCCAGACTGGGATACAAACCCAAGTCCCTTGCTTACTAGGCACATTTGCTGACCACTACTCCGTCCAGACACTGTAGTCGTCACAACCAGACTGACTAACCTGGCACGCCTTTCGTCAGACATAATTTCTCAATTCCTACCACACACTACCGATGTAGAACCCGTGCTCATTAGTCTCAATGCTCACTACATCTCGCCAATTCCCGTAATAGTTGGAGCTTGGTGTGCATCTGCACTGAAGGCGTCATTGGTCCTCATCGCCCAAATTATATATATACACTCCTGGAAATGGAAAAAAGAACACATTCACACCGGTGTGTCAGACCCACCATACTTGCTCCGGACACTGAGAGAGGGCTGTACAAGCAATGATCACACGCACGGCACAGCGGACACACCAGGAACCGCCGTGTTGGCCGTCGAATGGCGCTAGCTGCGCAGCATTTGTGCACCGCCGCCGTCAGTGTCAGCCAGTTTGCCGTGGCATACGGAGCTCCATCGCAGTCTTTAACACTGGTAGCATGCCGCGACAGCGTGGACGTGAACCGTATGTGCAGTTGACGGACTTTGAGCGAGGGCGTATAGTGGGCATGCGGGAGGCCGGGTGGACGTACCGCCGAATTGCTCAACACGTGGGGCGTGAGGTCTCCACAGTACATCGATGTTGTCGCCAGTGGTCGGCGGAAGGTGCACGTGCCCGTCGACCTGGGACCGGACCGCAGCGACGCACGGATGCACGCCAAGACCGTAGGATCCTACGCAGTGCCGTAGGGGACCGCACCGCCACTTCCCATCAAATTAGGGACACTGTTGCTCCTGGGGTATCGGCGAGGATCATTCGCAACCGTCTCCATGAAGCTGGGCTACGGTCCCGCACACCGTTAGGCCGTCTTCCGCTCACGCCCCAACATCGTGCAGCCCACCTCCAGTGGTGTCGCGACAGGCGTGAATGGAGGGACGAATGGAGACGTGTCGTCTTCAGCGATGAGAGTCGCTTCTGTCTTGGTGCCAATGATGGTCGTATGCGTGTTTGGCGCCGTGCAGGTGAGCGCCACAATCAGGACTGCATATGACCGAGGCACACAGGGCCAACACCCGGCATCATGGTGTGGGGAGCGATCTCCTACACTGGCCGTACACCACTGGTGATCGTCGAGGGGACACTGAATAGTGCACGGTACATCCAAACCATCATCGAACCCATCGTTCTACCATTCCTAGACCGGCAAGGGAACTTGCTGTTCCAACAGGACAATGCACGTCCGCATGTATCCCGTGCCACCCAACGTGCTCTAGAAGGTGTAAGTCAACTACCCTGGCCAGCAAGATCTCCGGATCTGTCCCCCATTGAGCATGTTTGGGACTGGATGAAGCGTCGTCTCACGCGGTCTGCACGTCCAGCACGAACGCTGGTCCAACTGAGGCGCCAGGTGGAAATGGCATGGCAAGCCGTTCCACAGGACTACATCCAGCATCTCTACGATCGTCTCCATGGGAGAATAGCAGCCTGCATTGCTGCGAAAGGTGGATATACACTGTACTAGTGCCGACATTGTGCATGCTCTGTTGCCTGTGTCTATGTGCCTGTGGTTCTATCAGTGTGATCATGTGATGTATCTGACCCCAAGAATGTGTCAATAAAGTTTCCCCTTCCTGGGACAATGAATTCACGGTGTTCTTATTTCAATTTCCAGGAGTGTATTTTATTGACTCTACTGCCCTATTTCTGATGTTTTTCCAATCCGTTTTTTTCCGATCCGGCAACTCTTCTCTGCCTTTGTCTTTGTACAATAAGTCCCAAGTAAGGATTTTGTGGTAAGAAACCGTAGTCTTTCCGGTTTACAATTGCACTTATTTTAAAAATAATCTCCACAATCTGAAACACAGTACATAGCCTCAGACCGTGACAGACGAAGTACGAGCCCATTAACTGCTGCATTGTGACACGTAAATACAGCACTTCACGCCTGAATGAACGTGAAGTGTCCCCGCTCTCACACACCTACCGGTAGATCACGCCGAGCTGACTCTGTCTATTCTGTTGCCAGACTGTTCTGTCGCCGTTATGTCTGGTGAACAGCTTTTAACTTTCTCTGCTACTCATTGGAGTGTGTCCCCACTTCTCTTAACGATGTTGACTCAACGAAAGAAACTCCTGACCGGGAGAACTGCAGATCAAGCGTGACGGCGCCTGCTGACTCATGCCGAGTATTCTTTCACGCAACTCGCTTATTACTACGACTTCGTGGGGCAATAGCTAGTTTGTCTTACAGAGAGCATGAAAGAGCTGTTTAATGAAAGCGACTTCGTATTCGATAAAAGAAACTTTAATTATAAATAGTGTCTACTTCGCGAAAATTTTTTAGTGGGACCGTGAGGTAATTGAGATATAAAAATGGGAAAAGGCAAGAACGCAGCCACTATCAGATTCACTTTTTTTTTCTTCTGATGAGGTTGATGTGGCACCCAAAGAATTCCTATCCTATGCCAACCTTTTCATTTCAGAGTAGCAACTGCAACCCACGTCCTCAGTTATTTGCTGGATGCATTCCAGTCTACCTTCCTCTAAAGTTTTTATCCTCTTCTTACCATAGAAGAGAATACCTGCATTCTTAATAGATGTCCGATAATCGTGTCCCCTCTTCTGGACAGGGTTTTCCATACATTCCTTTCCTGGCCGATTCTGCGGAGAACTTCTTCATTCCTAATCTTACCAGCCGTAGCAACACATGCCAAATTCTTCTCTACTCTTCTATTCGAGTTTTCCCACATTCCACGCTTCACTGCCATAAAATGCAGTGCTCCAAACGTTCTTTCTCAGAAATTTCTTCTTCAGGCTATGGCCTATGTTTGATACTAGACTACTCGCCATTCAAATTGCTACTAAGAAGAAATGCAGATGATAAACGGGTATTGGCTCTGAGCACTATGGGACTTAACATCTGAGGTCAACAGTACCCTAGAACTTAGAACTACTTAAACTTAACTAACCTAAGGACATCACACACATCCATGCCCGAGGCAGGATTCGAACCTGCGACCGTACCGGTCGCGCGGTTCCAGTCTGAAGCGCCTAGAACCGCTCGGCCACATCGGCTGGCAAACGGGTATTTATTGGACAAATATATTATACTAGAACTGACATGTGATTACATTTTCAAGCAATTTGGGTGCATAGATCCTGAGAAATCAGTACCCAGAACAACCACCTCTGGCCGTAATAACGGCCTTGATACGCCTGGGCATTGAATCAAACAGAGCTTGGATGGCATGTACAGGTACAGCTGCCCAAGAAACTTCAACACAGTTCATCAAGAGGAGTGATTGGCGTATTGTTCACCAAAAAATGGTTCAAATGGCTCTGAGCACTATGGGACTCAACTGCTGAGGTCATTAGTCCCCTAGAACTTAGAACTAGTTAAACCTAACTAACCTAAGGACATCACAAACATCCATGCCCGAGGCAGGATTCGAACCTGCGACCGTAGCGGTCTTGCGGTTCCAGACTGCAGCGCCTTTAACCGCACGGCCACTTCGGCCGGCTGGCGTATTGTGACGAGCCAGTCGCTCGGCCACTATTGACCAGACGTTCTCAGTTGGTGAGAGATCTGGAGAATGTGCTGGCCAGGGCAGCAGTCGAACACTCTCAGTATCCAGAAAGGAACGTACATGACCTGCAACATGCGGTCGTGCATTATCCTGCTGAAATGTAGGGTTTCGCAGGAATCGAATGAAGGGTAGAGCCACGGGTCGTAACACATCTCAAATGTAACGTCCACTGTTCAAAATGCCGTCAGTGTGAACAAGAGATGACCGAGACGTGTAACCAATCAAACCCCATACCATCACGCTGGGTGCTACGCCAGTATGGCAATGACGAATACACGCTTCCAATGTGCGTTCACCGCGATGTCGCCAAACACGGATGGACCATCATGATACTGTAAACAGAAACTGGATACATACAAAAAAATTACGTTTTGCCATTCGTGCACCCAGGTTCGTCGTTGAGTACACCATCGCAGGCGCTCCTGCCTGTTATGCAGCGTTAAGGGTAACCGCAGCCATGGTCCCCAAGCTGATAGTCCATGCTGCTGCAAACGTCGTCGAACTGTTCGTGCAGATGGTTGTTGTCTTGCAAACGTTCCCAAACGTCCCCATCTGTTGACTCAGGGATCGAGATGGGGTCATCATCCTGGCCCCTAAGCCACATGGGCGATGACGGATCTTTGATTACGGCCCAGAACTCTATTCAAAAGTGACATGAAAATTTTTACCCATTTTTTGGCCTCAAGACTCAAGAAGGCAGCAAGATGTGTCACTTCCCTTGATCAGACTTCGCTGGGCGGTGACAACAACACCCATACGGCACTTTGCCGTAAAACGGACGTGATCGCGCTCGCGCGGTCGCAGCATTTACTTGGCGCATTAGCATCGTCTGACTTCCGTCAGACATTTGACCGTGTCGACCATGCTTTTCTGAAATCAGTCCTCCAACACATGGGTTTTCCGGCTCGTAGAGTAACAGTGGTAATGTGGCTCTTGAACGGCGTGACTTCAATAATACTCGGTAATGGTTGCCTCACCGCGCCTCTAGCGACCGAGCGCTCGGTCCGACAGGGTTGCCCACTTTCCACGATACTGTATGCTTTGCCATTAGAGCCCCTACTGCAGGGGATTCGTCATCGCCAACGCCTGGTGAACCTGATATTACATGGGCACCGCTTCTGTTGTACTGCCTATGCTGACGATCTAGTCCTCTACCTCCGCAATGAAGACGATGTTCGCGCGGTTCTGACTTGGCTGGCGACATATGGGGGGGGGGGGGGGGCATGGGGCAGTTCTCTTAACATTTCCAAATCGAAGGTTCTGCTCATTGGTGAAGGTCTACCTGAGAGATATGTCGCTCCTCTAAGTGTGGCCACCATCGTCCGCTGTTTGGGCATTGATTTTATGAATGATCTGCGTCGTTCAGCGGTAACAGATAGTAGACGTCTATTCCAAACGATCAGGGCTGGGCTTGTGGACAGCCGGCTTAGATCCCTCGACATTGTACAGCGAGCGCAATACGTGAATGTTTACCACGCATTACGCATCCCCCATGTAGCACAAGCGTTCGCGGTGTCGATTACCCTCGCACGTCGTATGTTGATGGCGATGGGATTTTTTTCTCTGTACCGGGATGTTATTTAAAGTTCAATATTCCTCCCGCTGGAGTGTGGTGAACTGGGCTTATTCCATGTGCCAGACAGACTTACGGCACTTTTTCTCAGCTCGCAACTGAAAGTCTTGCGTCGCTACCCGACGAGCCTGACTGGACTGCTTTTGCGTGAATATTCACCAGTCTCCATGTCAGCCCCAGTCATGTTATCAGACATTCCACACCCCTTTTATCACTTTCGGCACTTCTTTCTTAGTTACATTCTGCACTCCCTACCTCTTCCACGTATACTCCAGGCAAAGACTGTACACGACACATTAAAAGTGTGTCGAACCCCCAACCCCATCGAACACAAGCCTCCCCAGATCATATGGCGTCGAGTGTGGAAAGCGGTGCATGCTGGTTATCTCGACACCAGCGTCCAGTCCACCTGGTATATCACCGTCAATGGCAAACAGATCAAACAGTTTCGTTTGTACCGCGTCCGCCTCGCTGACACACCCCTCTGAGTTCACTGTGCTGTAGACGACACAGATTCTCATAGATTCTCATGTGGTCCGTCGTCTGACGTCTGGTTGCTCGCGCAGCGTGTCTTGGCTTTCCTCACCCGACAGACCCTTACTCAGATCAATTTCCTGATGCTTTTATTCCCGGATGTGATTCATTACCCCGCAACAAAAACTAACGCTGTGAGTTGGATACGCGGTCACACGATCCGCTACCTTTTTGGCCCCGACGAGAAATCAGTACTAGATTATTGGACGTACCTTAACGATCGACAGTGTGCATTTGTTCGCAACTCCAGATACAAGCAGTTCTTTTCCAGTTTCCTACGGAGCGCCTTTCATGACCCGCCTTCCAACTGGAACGTCCAAGCCACGAAAGGCTGATGCTTTTTTGCCTACACGATGTTCTGAACGCACTACAAACGGAACCTCCGATAAAATTTCGAGAAGACAAGTTTGGATGTTCCGCAAACCGAAGGCGCTAGCGACTCCTGGAATTCTGGTACACAGACTAATTTAGCAAAAAAATTTAAAAATTAAAATTAAAAAATTCAATACATAAATAAAAGAAAATAAAAATATAAATACAAATACAAAATGTGCGACGGGCTACCAAGCGAAGAGGCATGGGTTCGGCACCCAGCCGTATAGGAGATTTTTTCCGCTCGGGGACTAGCTCTGTTGTTTTCCTTACGTGCGTATCGTCATAAATGACATTCCACTATGGAGTTGGCTGAATGGACGCATCCCGAAAGCCGCTAAATTGAAAAACGTTTTGCGCAATAACGAGTAAAAAAAAACCATAAATAAAACCTGATACAGTGTGCAAGATGCAAGACACATACCTATATATTCCGCCACCTACATTACGGTGTGTGGCTGAGGGTACTTCTGTTACTACTATCATTCCGCCTCTTGCTAGTGCACGGGAAGAACGATTGTCTGTAACGCTCGTATAAACACGAATTTTTTTCTGGTTTTGTAAGTGCAAATATAATATCCACACAGAAATTTAGCAACTCTGTAGAAACAGACATATTTTCTTCGGAGAAAATCTGCAGACATTTGCTGTACAACATACTGTATCGTCCATCTACATTTCTTTATTTTTGGAATTATCGGGTTCTGTTCCACGTGAACCATCCTCAGGTGTCGCCGTATAGCTTAAAAGAGTAAATTATCCTTTGACGTAGCACGTACTTTATTTGGATCGGATACTCTTGTAATCGGTACTATTAATCTAAAACAAACGACAGTCATTTTAAAAATGACTGCAATCTAGATGGACAATAACATCATTTGATTCAGAAAATGGAGATTTATAACTGATTATTTGTGACAGTCACAGCTTCTATTTAATCATTGCGATTACTGGTTCCGATCGTTATAGGACATCTTCAGAACTTTTCAGCCTATGTATAGTGTAGCACGTAGATTTCGTTACTCTGAATGGCTGTCTCAACATTAAAATTCTGACAGCCGCACTCGGCGGTAAAACGCTCTGAAGATGGCCGGTAATGATCGAAACCCTTTATTGCCTAGATTAAATGACACCAATGTCTGTAATAAAGAAAAGAAACACATTTATGTAGTTAACCGATTCGTCAAGTATATTACGCGACATGTAAATGGAGAAAACAGTACACTGATTGAACAATCATGGAACATGCGGTCTCAGAATTTTAGCAGTAAACTTTGATTTCGCGGTCAGAATTCCTTGTAGCGACCTGCAAATGTAATTTTCTCGACAATTCTGGGATGCTCTCGTCTTAATGAACAAAATTCGTGACGAAACACACCGCTCTCTTTTCTATCTTTTGTTTCCTATATTAATCCTGTCTGGAAAATATTCCAGGTTAACGAACAGTACTCATACATATGTAGATCGTACGAATGTTTCGTAAACCATTTACTTTTTGGACGAATTAAAGTTTCTTAGGACTTTTCTTATTAATCTCAGTATGGCACCTGCCTTTTACTCATTTACATTTTACTGTTGTTAATGTTTCCAGTGATTTTTCATCATTATCGTAATCGAGCGACAACGGCCATCTCCGTATATATATGTACAATACATTATACACAATAATACACTGATAAAATCAACCTGTACATAAGCACTGAATATGTCTTCCGGATAAACGGAGCAGAGATAAAAATAATGAGGTCTAATAAAAAGGAGATTATCAGTTCGCTTGACATGAAAATTGGGAACGACATAGTAGTAGAAGTAGTGAAACAGCTCTACTATCTTGGAGGCAGGATTACACAGGGTAGGGAAATGAGGAAGGTGACATAAGTAGTCTGACACAGGGCGGTGAAATTTTTCTTGAACTAAATAGCTCTACTGATATCACATATTTGCATGGAACGGAGAACGAAGTTCTTGGAAGTGTACGTCTAGGGCACAGAATGAAGAAAGTGAGAGTATTTGAAATGCGGTGCTATCGAAGAATGTTAGGATACAAATCGACATATAAAACACGGAATGAAGAAGTACTAATAAGAAAAGGTTGCAAGTCATTGGAATACACTTACCAGGTGAAGGCACAAATCAGTGAAACGTGTGCCACCTCTACAGGTGCGGGGCCAGTAGAGGGGGAAATGTAAAGAACAAAGATTGTAATATGCAAAGCAGATTACAGAGACTGTGTCTGTTGTAATAGGTGAACAGAGAAGAAATGTAAGAAGGCTGTTTAGGTTTTTATGTTGGTAACGCCATGTAGCGCTCTTTATGAAAATCACTGACTGTGCTTTGTGCAGTCTGTGGCTGGTTTACATTGTTGGAATAGTCGCCATTGTAGTGTTGAGCAGTTGGCTGTTAACAGCGCGTACCGTTGCGCAGTTGGAGGTGAGCCGCCAGCAGTAGTGGATGTGGGGAGAGAGATGGCGGAGTTTTGAGAGCGGATGATCTGGACGTGTGTCCATTAGAGACAGTAAATTTGTAAGACTGGATGTCATGAACTGCTATATATATTATGACTTTTGAACACTATTAAGGTAACTACATTGTTTGTTCTCTATCAAAATCTTTCATTTGCTAACTATGCCTATCAGTAGTTAGTGTCTTCAGTAGTTTGAATCTTTTATTTAGCTGGCAGTAGTGGCGCTCGCTGTATTGCAGTAGTTCGAGTAACGAAGATTTTTGTGAGGTAAGTGATTTGTGAAAGGTATAGGTTAATGTTAGTCAGGGCCATTCTTTTGTAGGGATTATCGAAAGTCAGATTGCGTAGGGCTAAAGAAATATTGTGTGTCAGTTTAATGTTGATCAGAATAGGTGAAGAGCGAAATGTCTGAGTACGTTCAGTTCTGCTCAGCTGTTTGAAAATCAAATAATGTAAGAGGTTTATCAGCACAGTAATTCATTAATTTTTTCAAGGGGACGTTTCAGAAATGATTAGTATAATATAGGAATGAGGGTGTAACACCATAGCTTAGGCACTACATACCTTTCGCTGATTCATTTTGCTCTCTGTTTTGTTCAACATTCTATCGTTGAGCTTCCGTAATTTTTCTATGATTAATTCGGTACTGTATAAAAATGTTTACTTCCTTCTTTGTAAAAACTTTGATCTCCTGGTAAAAACACATGCAATGTATTGTCTTTATTAGTTAAACACTTTGCTTCACTTGGAGGCAAACAAAAATTTATTATATATAACTGTCAATTTGTGAAAAAGATATGTTTTGTTCAAAATGTCTTATTACTTTGTATTTGCTGATCCTCACTTACGGTTATTAGTTCTTTTTTATGTATAAAAGGTTTTGTGATTCACCTCGGGAACGGAATCATGCAGCGCGCGCAAAATGCGGTTGGGATGGATAGAAAGATGGAACCAAGAGTCAGTCGGAGACGAGCTACTGAACCGCCAACAGCTCGTGTAACAACCTTGGATTGTGAAAGTTTCACAATGTGCCAACGCCTCGGATGGATGGATGAATAGCTGGAACTATTCTAGAATTGGTATCTATCATCGCCACCAAGAAATGACAGAGTCCAGCATTTCTACCTGCAAATCCACCTACCAACATGCACTCGCCAGCATATTGCGCAATCACTATAGCGAAATAGAAGAATCGTAGAAATGTACAGTGAAGGATCAGCTCATTGGATATTTTAGTGTCCTCAAATATAAGGTAACTTATAACTGAATTTATGTACCTACACTGATTTTTTCCTTATCACAACACCTCTCAGCTTCCTCTCCGTTTGAACTATGATTACCGAGTGTCCTTATTGTGGAAAAATGAAATCCTCAAAGCCATACAGTTAATTAAGTAATGTTGTTTGATATTTGGGAAGAAGGGAGTATTCAGATTTACTGTGGATTTGTTAAAATTGTGGGAGGTAGTAAATGCAGCTTTGTGAAATTGTCCCAGTGATTGAAACAGTCCAATTTAAAGTTTTGTGGACTTTCAAAGTTACCTATTTAATCATTGACTTGAAAATAAAAGACTGTGGTAATAAATACAGGCAATAAACCACATTGAGATTAGTTCCAAAAGTAAATATTAGTTCCAAAAGTAAATATTACTGAAGTTTGGCTTGAAATGTTCTTAGTAAACAATTTGCTGTTACTTTCAAAAATTAAAAGTTCTTGAAACTGAGGCTTATAAATATTTGCTTAGTTAATGATCACAGTGTGCCTGTTGTAAATAGGAAAAGGTGAGTCAGTATCTTACAAATATGTCAATTTTGTGTCTCACTGCCGTAAAAGTCGAGAACTGCAATTGTGGAAAGTTATATACTCATGTTTGCTAAGTGCTTGTTCCTCTTGTGTTATGAAAATGCATGTCAATAGTGTAACAGGATCCGCAATTGTCTATTGTGCTCATGCTAGATAACAAGTAACAGAAAGACCACTATCTATAAAAACAGTAGCATCATTTATTCAGAGGACAGTGAGAAATAGTTTGACAGTGAATTTTTCTTTTATTCCCCTGTCAGAGAGAAAAGTAAGTGGTAAAAGAGAGACAAACCTATGCCCAATTTATAATTTTGCAGTGAACTTTATTGGCACATGATGTCAGATAGGAAAGTGTTTGAAAAATGATACTAAATCGATGTCTACTTTATAAATTTGTAGTAAATATTAATAGTAATATTATTGAAACCATTCAGTTTGACTAAGCCCTGAAGGCAATAGGGTGTGTCATGATCTGTTGTACTTATGCAAATAGCCTATAACTGATAGCATGTTCTTTAACGTCAACATTTGTTGGTGGCAGAGTTTATTGCGCTCTCGTGTGATAAAATGTAGGCTGTGTCTGTCCGTTAAAGCTACTCATATTTCGTTTCTTGAACAAAAATGTTACTTATTCTTATGCCTAATTAGGCTGGCGACCGTTTTCTTTATCATTTGGACAGTGCGGATAGGCAAAATATTGTTTGTTGTTGTTTAAATATTTACGTAATTCCGACTTCCATTTCCAATAAGCAACCTCCGTTAGGTACATCACGGGCAACACAACAAAACTCCTTTCAGAGGGTAACACTGCACTGCATCTTTATACTGTAATTGCTTTATTAAAAATAATTTCATGCGAACTGCCTCCAGCTTTGAGGTTATAGGATAACAGTAATGGGTGAAAGTGTTATAAGGGGACAGGTACATATCAGTCTTGCCTTCACAAACGGAACCGTGCCCTGTTACAACCAGCAAATATTTATTTGACATATAGTGACGACATTTTTGTTTAAATTGTACCTCGGCCTCTCACTTGCATAAAAACACATTTGTTGCCATTTAGAGGGATGTCATACGGTACTGTACTGCTTCCGTCACATCGTTAAAGCGAGTAACATGTGAGCACTGAGAGTAATAACACCGCATTTCTATGAGTCTCTGCTGCGCTCCCCCTGGGATAGTCTATGGGACTTAATGAGACGTAAAATACTGCGTTGTAATAATCCCGTGGACTCTTGTTACTTAGCGGACAGATAACCTAAGCTTAGCGATGTCGTCAGGATGAATTGTGAGCCGCTGCGTGGGCGTTAACTGGGTGCGGTACCACGTGGCGTGGCATGCTGTGGGAACCAGAGACGCGACGCCGGCGCGGTCGCTGCCGTAGATTCGAGGTTGGTTCCAGAGGGAGAACAACAGCGCAGAAGCCGCGCGCGTACCATGCACCGCCGATCCCGAAACAGCTGCACGCCAAGACAGCTGTCTAAACGCAAGATAGTGCCGCACGTGTGCAGCTAATCAACAGGTGCTGGCATCGTACTACGGTACCCCTCAATGTTCGTCTCACAAGTAGACGGCATCTATTCGTCATCATCAGTTTCTTCCGAATTTGTGATATACGCGGGTAAGGAGAGTCATGAGCCATTTGTGGTATCGTAATTTAAAGTCGCCATTGGTGCAGTGCTAAGAGTATAAAACAATAATGTGAGATCGTAGAGTCGATATCCAAAGGAAAAAAATAACACTTGAAAATTTGTATTTATTAATATCTTCATAGAAGGCATGAAACGGAGAGGCAAAGAAAAGATTGGGATTGCAAATAAATTTCAAGAAACGGATTGTAAGGCGTACACGAGAACTTCGTATATAAAATTAAGTATTTTTTTAGGGCTTCGTACATCAGTTAGTAAAAATGGATCCTTTACAGGACCACTTTGCTGTCTGTATGTCTGTCTGTCGGAAAGTTAACAATCCTTTTTCTCGGAAACGGTAAAATGGTAGACGTATCAAGTTCAATTTTTTGTCTCATCCTAAGGTCTCCCGTCCCTTGCCGGTGAAAAAATTTAAGCTTCTACGTCAACGCAGTCGAAATATATGGCCATTTATGACACATATTCTGATACACCCTCGTCAAAACCTTTAGCTTACTTCCCCTTCTCACAGAATCATGAAATTTGGCGAGAAGCACGGTTTTAGAGTACAAGTAAAGAAAAAATTCCGAAAATTGTTTATTTGTAATTATATCACACGAAAGTTTTTTTTTTCGTCATTTGTTACCCAACTGTATGTCTGTCTATTAAAATCCCTTTTTCTTTGTATGCGTAGACAGTTCAAATTTGTCACATACTAACGTCTACTGTCCATTGACGATGTAAAAAAATTAAGCTTCTAAGACAACGCAATCAAAAGATATGGCCGTTTATATCACATAATTTGATACTCGCAAACGCACTTGCCGTTGATTATTTTAAAGTTCTTATTATAGGAAACAGAGATCTATAATTATTATAAATAAACTGGAAGCAGTCTTGATCGCATAAATTTTTTAATGTGGTGACCGGTTTCGATCATATTATAAGATCATCTTCAGACCTTTTCTATCAAGCATTGTTTGTTGAAATTTATTCTCGTATTTGGCCTCATAATTTTAGTCCTTATTCTTCAAAACTTCTTATAATTTTCCTTCACCTTGTAACCTCCCCACAAAATGAAAATAATAATGAAAATGGAGCCAAGTGTAACCTCCCAAAGAATATTGTTAAATGGAAATGTGCCAAGCGTAGCCTCGCCACAAAATATAATAATTAAATGAATTTTTCTAATAATATTGTAACCTCTGAACAAAATTGGCTCCCGTTTATGGTCTGTGCCCAGAAATGCATTCACATTTAATATTACCACAAAATTCTTTTCTCATTTAATGTCAAGTTCGAAACAGAAAAATTCCTAGACACCAAAATAATAAAAAAGTTTTGTAACCTGATGAATTTATAAGGACAGCAGCGCTGACCTTCGGCCCTGTATTCGGAATAAAAGAAAAGCAAAAATTCTTACCGCAATAAAATTGCAATTATATCTGCTCTTAATTAGTCATTTTTCGACACAGCTTCGTGCAATGCTGGCGTATATTTTTTTTTATTCTTGGATGCAATGATAATGCATTGGAAATTCTTTAAATTGAAATGAATGCTTTTCATTAAAAGAGTTGCTTTATATTATAAAAATTATTATTGGGGCATTTTTTGGAACAAATTAAATTACAATTAACATACATTATTAAATATGCGCAAGGCTGCTTCTTTACCTTCTACAACAATACTCATCCTCCAGAATCCTGACCAGAGTCGCGAGCAGAGCACACAGCCGACGCATGCCGACTCCCGCCGACTCACGCAGACTACACCAGACTACTACCGACTCGCTACTACTACTGTCGACTCGCGCAGTCAAGCGCAGACAAGCGACAAGCAACAACTAACGATAAACTACTCTCTGGTCAGAGATTCTGTCATGCCTTGCCCATCGCCGGCAAAGCAAACGTCTTACAACCTGACACGGCAATGCGTTTAATATTTTAAAGAATATAGTTCTTATTATAAATAAACTGGAAGAAGTCTATGAAACTAAATACGAGAATAAATTTCAACAAACAATGCTTGATAGAAAAGGTCTGAAGATGATCTTATAACAAAATCGAAACCGGTCACCGCATTACAAAATTTATGCGATTAAGACTGCTTCCAGTTCATTCACTTCCCGTTGACCAAGAATCCTGAAATTTGGCAAGATACAAAATTTCACGAAATAAGTAAGGAAAAAACTCCAAAAATTATTAATTTCAAATTATATCACAAAAAAAGACATTTTTTGTCGTTTTGTTATCCGAGTGTCTATCTGTCCGTCTGTTCAGACCGCTTTTTCCCAGGAATTACAACAGCAAATGTGAAATAACACAAAAAAAATTCACACCTAAAACTTAAGATTAAAACATTCTCGAAAGTCTTCGAATCCTGGTGATCGATGTCTTGCTAGTATCGATAGCGACAACAGGCAAAATTTATCGACATTCTTCATTCCCGGGACGGATGAACCATCTATTTACATCATGAAATTCGCACGGAACCCTCAGACGCCAGTCCTACTAGCTCTAGGACAATTTATCTTATTGAGCAGTTGATCATTTAAGCACGCTGGGATGATATTCATCGTAAAATTTGGGGAAGGAATAATTTTCTCGGAATCTTGCCCCTGTTATAAAATCCGTATTTATTTGTATAGTTACATGGTTGTTTCAAATTTTCTACACAAAAACAAACTTGGCTTACATTCATGAAGGGTTATACCTCATCGCAGAGACGCAGCAAACCACGCGTAACGCATCATTTAGCCAAATGCCACCCTGCTCATAATGGTGATTTGGGATATTTATGTCACTTATATTATATAATACGATTACAGTAAAAGAAATAATAATTTATGTAGAAAACTAACATAAGCTTTATACTGCAAATCGGTAGTACTGAATAAAGAAATCTGAAACATACGGCTGAAAGTAGTTCTCACAATCCTCACAGAATGATTTACGCTCAATGTTTTTGAAATGCTTCTGCGTCTAATTTTCTGGCATCAGTTCCATTCTAGACTGTGTGCTGGTATTTGTTTTTGTATAAATCTGAAATCAGTATAGAAAGGCCAATGTGAAAGAGGATTAAAATATGAAAAATACATCAAAAGTTGCGTCTGAAAGTGTGTGTTTAAAAATATGAATCCTAAAACATCCTCGTCCATTATTTAATTTTGATCAAGGTAACTGTGCAACAAAGAACAACGAATGCGTATGAGAAGACGACAAATTCAGGTGAACAGAAGATATACACAACCCATCTAAATGAGAATTATCTTCTAATTATCTCTCGTGGATAAAGGAAAAATTTCCCTTAAAACTATCTTAGTAATATCTTCTGATGACTGTAAATTGTATTTGGTCAAGAATAGTGGAACGTGGGGAGGCGACAATCTACTGAACAGGATCAGTTACTTCGTTGCACCATTTAATAATAGTAACAATAAAGCACTCATCAATCCGACTGTTATCTAGGGACAGTCGTTCCGGTGGTAGTATGTAGTTACGGAATTAGTGGTTATGTTGATCTGAGCTCTGCATGAGTTGCAGGCTACTCACCTGCTCTGCAACATCTTCTCAAAAAGCTACAAAAGGGGAGCAAAGTACTCCAACTACAGACCGTATTGCTTGGCAAAAGTCCGGCATGCAGTTGTTATCTGCCAGGAAGTTACATGTATATCTGCATTCCTCGCTGAGCTACCCCCATTTTTTTTTTTTTTTTTTTTTTTTTTTTTTTGTAATTTCGCGTCTGATGTCCCAGTCTCTCCGCGTTTAAGGCCGGAATTACACACCGATTGTAATGTTACGTTTCCAGAGACATCAGAAATTTTGTTTTGAAAATCCTATTTAATCTGCCGAAAGTACTCCAGGACATTCCCACTCTTCTGTTTACTTATTTACTTTTGCTGAACATATACTAGCAGTCTTCAACCCTTCTAAATGAATAAACTCGTAAATTACATTATTAATCTTTATTATTTCGATTTTTTGCTTATTATTCTAATATTTTATAACTAATTTTCAAGCCTACTGCTTTATGCTGATATTTATCTGCACTATAGGAACTCAGTTACAGGAAGTTCCGATAGGTAGCAGCACAATATGTAGCCTTCAAAATGGCGTCTGTAATTGAGTGGCGTTCGAAGTCAAAATCTGTCATTGAGGTTTTTTTTTTTTTTTTTTTCTGTGGAACACCGGAGCGTCCCAGATATTCATAGGCGCTTGCAGAATGTATAAGGAGACTTGTCAGTAAATAAAAGTACGGTTAGCCGTTGGGCAAGGCGCCTGTCATCATCGCAAACAATATTGTGCAAACCTTTTTCATCTCCTTATATCGCGGATATCCGACTGCCATTATTTTGGCACTCTGCGAGAAGCAGTACGTAGGTGATGAGGCTCTCCCAATGAAGTGGAGTTAAGATCGTAGCATTTAACGAAGATTATGTTGACAACCAAGATTTCTAAGCCAAAAGAGTGGGAAATAATATGGTGTATTGGAATCCCAATTAAAACCAACCTGCTTCGGAAAAAACTGTAATGCTTTTCTTATTCAACGTACCTCGTACATTATTCATATAAGACTCTCCGACTTCGCTCAAATCGAGTCAATACGTTCTCAAAATCTATGCAACTATAAAAAATTGTAATTAATATTTGTTCTCTAATTTTGTTGATGACCTGCCAATAACCCACTCTGCTACATCCACTGCCACAGCGAACTCTTTCCTTTGTCTGATAAACGTTCACCTTTTCCACGCGATTGTTGGTTTTAGTATGTAGTTACAGGAAGTTTACCTTGTTTTCACTTCTTTTCTCTCCCTTTCTTCCACCAGCTTTATTTATTACTATTGAACTACCACGTTCTCAGGGCGTCGTTTCGTTCTTTACACCTTGAATGACTTTCTACGTCTCGTCTAGCATTTCTTCCGTAATGGTCATCACCCTGAGAGTCACTGCCTGTGATTCCAGTCTGTAGCTCAACACAATTTAGTGTCTTATCTGATTAACCACACCGTTCAGAAAGGGTCTTTCAGAACTTTTGTGAAAGCGCCTCCTACGCCTACATAAAGGATCGCCCGCCAACTTACAATCGCCGGAGAGAGGAAATCTGAGGTGCTGCAACAATTGTGCAAAGTCAACGGGGCTTATTCAAGTGAAACGACACGATCGTCCTCTCCAGTGATGGCCAGGATCTTCTTTCTCAGACAAAGCAGCCGTTCTCCTCAGGAAAGGAGACAGATAAAACGATCTCAAGAGATCGTATCTGTCTGTGGACGAAGCTAAGAAACTCGTGCTAATCTTTAGAAAAAAAAGTGATTTTCGTCGTGAATTCACAGGCAGTGAAATTCACCTATATTGCCGCAGCGTCTGACACTAACATTTTTTGCTGCAGTTGTTGCGAATATCGTGAAAAACATCTATCAGTCGTAGTTCTAATATTTGCTGCAATGTGGCGCTGATGTATTACAGTCCTCTCGAATCCAGTGACTGATGTAACACTTCGCTTATGGTTTTATAATAAACCGTAGTAGAGAGTATAGAAGACAGGATTATAGGACACACAGCGACACGTGAAAAACTAGAACCCCGTAAGAAAGGACAGCAAAGACCAAAAATATGAGGCGTGAATCTTCTTACGAGGCACAATCGTCCGTAATATAATCAATTTAATTGAGTCAGTCAGTAAATATTTATAAGAATGTTCAAATTTTTTTTTCAAGACTGTCCCGCGCGTCTACGAGAGAGCCCTGGTTCTGGTTTCCAGATTTCATCGACCAAAATGTAATTTCTTGTAGTATCTGTCTCTTTCGGTTGTTGCCCATTCTCTACCACGAGGGATGCGTTATTCTCTTTTACTGTGCTTTTCATTTCTTTGATCAAAACTCTTTTTTCGAGTCATCAGTCATCTGACGGGTTTGATTCAGCCCGCCACGAGTTTCTCTGCCGTCCCATGTTCTTCATCTTAGCTCTCTCTAGAGTTCCCTCTAGTACCATGGAAGTCATTCAGATGTCCTCCTGTCCTGTCCCTTCTTCTTGTCAGTGTTTTCCAGATGTTCCTTTCCTCGTCGATTCTGCCGAGAACCTTCTCATTCCTTACCTCATCAGTCAGTATTCTTCTGTAGCACTGTAACTCCAATGCTTCGATTCTCTTCTGTTTTGGTTTTCCCACAGTCCATGTTTCACTACCATACAATGCTGCGCTCCAAACGTACGTTCTCAGAAATTTCTCCCTCAAAATAAGGCCTATATTTCATACTAGTACACTTCTCTTGGTCAGGAATGCCCTTTCTGCCAGTGCTAATGTCCTTTTTGTGCCATCTTGGCCCCGACCGTCTTGGGTTATTTTGCTGCCTATGTAGCAGAATTCCTTAACTTTATTTACTTCGCGATCGCCAATACTGATGTTAAGTTTCTCGCTGGTCTCATTTCTGCTACTTCTCATTACTTTCGTCTGTCTTCGATTTACTCTCAATCCGTATTCTGTACTCATAAGACCATTCAATACAGCCTGAATTTCTGCTTCACTTCCACTGAGCATAGCAATGTCATCTGCGAATCATATGATGGATATATTTTCACTTTGAATTTTAATTCCATTCTTCAATCTTCTCTTTACTTCCGTCATTGCTTCTCCGATGTATAGATTGAACAGTAGGGCTGAAACACTACCTCCCCGTCTTACACCGTTCTTAATCTGAGTCCTTCGTTTTGATCTTCACTGTTATCGATCGCTCTTGGCTCTTGTAAATATTGTATCTTACCCGTCTTTCCCTATAGCTTACCCCTATTGTTCTTACAATTTCGAACATCTTGAACCATTTTACATTGTAGAATTATGTTTCCAGGTCGACAGATCCTATGAACGTGTCTTGTTTTTTCTTCAGCCTTGTTTGCGTTATCAACTGTAACATCAGAAAAACCTCTCTGTTGCCTTTACCTTTCCCAAATCCAAACTGATTCGTCATCCAACCCAGCCTCAACTTTTTTTCAGTTCTTCTGTGTATTACACTTATCAGTAATTTCGACGCATGAGCTGTTAGGCTGATTATGTGATAATACTTGCTCTTGTCACTGTTGCAATCTTCGGAATTGTGTGGTTGATTTTATTCAGAAAGTCAGATGGTATATCACCAGACATACCAAAGTGAACGGTCGTTTTGTTTCCACTTTCCCCATCGATCTTAGAAATTCTGATGGGATGTTATCTGTCCCTGCTGCCTTATTTGATTTTAAGCCTTCCAAAGCTCTTTCAAACTCTGATTCCAATACTGGATAAACTATCTCTTCTATACTGACTCCTGTTTCTTCTTCTATCACTTCATCAGACGACCTTTCCCCCTCTTAGAGGCCTCCAATGTACTCTTTCCAACTACCCGCCCTCTCCTCTGCATTTATCAGTGGAAATCCTGTTGCACTCTTAATGTTACCGTCACGGCTTTTAATTTCACCGAAGGTTGTTTTGACTTTTCCATATGCTGAGGAAGTTCTTCCGGCATCATTTCTTTTACGATTTCTTCACATTTCTCATTCGGCCGTTTAGTCTTAGCTTCACTGTACTTCCTGTTTGTTAAGTGACTTGTGCTTTTGCGTTCCTTAATTTCTCTGTTGGAACACGTGAGCCAATACTGACCCTTCGACTTATCTTAGAAGAAAGATTAAGGAAAGTCAATCCTACTTTTCTAGCATTTGTAGACTTAGAGAAAGCTTTTGACAATGTTGACTGGAATACCCTCTTTCAAATTCTGAAGGTGGCAGGGGTAAAATACAGGGAGCGAAAGGCTATTTACAATTTGTACAGAAACCAGATGGCAGTTATAAGAGTCGAGGGACATGAAAGGGAAGCAGTGGTTGGGAAGGGAGTGAGACAGGGTTGTAGCTTCTTCCAGATGTTATTCAGTCTGTATATTGAGCAAGCAGTGAAGGAAACAAAAAAAATTCGGAGTAGGAATTAAAATCCATGGAGAAGAAATAAAAACTTTGAGGTTCGCCGATGACATTGTAATTCTGTCAGAGACAGCAAAGGACTTGGAAGAGCAGTTGAACGGAATGGACAGTGTCTTGAAGGGAGGATATAAGATGAACATCAACAAAAGCAAAACGAGAATAATGGAATGGAGTCGAGTTAAATCGGGTGATGCTGCCGGAATTAGATTAGAAAATGAGAAACTTAAAGTAGTAAAGGAGATTTGCTATTTGGGGAGCAAAATAACTGATGATGGTCGAAGCAGAGAGGTATAAAATGTAGACTGGCAATGGCAAGGAAAGCTTTTCTGAAGAAGAAAAATTTGTTAACATCGAGTATTGATTTAAGTGTCAGGAAGTCGATTCTGAAAGTATTTGTATGGAGTGTAGCCATGTATGGAAGTGTAACATGGACGATAAGTAGTTTAGACAAGAAGAGAATAGAAGCTTTCGAAATGTGGTCTTACAGAAGAATGCTGAAGATTAGATGGGTAGATCACGTAACCAATGAGGGGGTATTGAATAGAATTGGGGAGAAGAGGAGTCTGTGGCACAACTTGTCTAGAAGAAGGGATCGGTTGGCAGGACATGTTCTGAGGCATCAAGGGATCACCAATTTGGTTCTGGAGGGCAGCGTGGAGGGTAAACATCGTAGAGGGAGACGAAGAGATGAATACACTAAGCAGATTCAGAAGGATGTAGGCTGCAGTAGGTAGTGGGAGATGGAGAAGCTTGCACAGGATAGAGTAGCATGGAGAGCTGCATCAAACCATTCTCAGGACTGAAGACGACAACAACAACAATTTCCGTGAACATGTTTATATTCGCTTCTTTCATCGATCAACTGAAGTATTTCTGCTGTTATCCGTGGTTTCTTCGCAGTTAACATCTTTGTAGCTATGTTTTTCTTTTCACTTTCTGTGACTGCTCTTTTTAGAGATGTCCAGAACGAGTCATTATTACAGTATCCTTAGCCTCAGAGAGCTTCAAGCGTATCTCTCTTCATTCCTTAGTACTTCCGTATCACACTTCTTTGCAGATTAATTCTTCCTGACAAGTCTCTTTAGCTTCAGCCTACCCTTTATCACTACTGAATTGAGATGTAAGACTATCTTTTCCTGGGTACGCCTTACAATACAGTATCTGATTTCGGAATCTCTACCTGACAACGGCGAAATCTATCTCGAATCTTCCTGTATCTCCCGTCCCTTTAAAAATATATATATCCTTCTCTTGTGATTCGTGAACATAGTATTCGCTATCGCTAGTTGAAACTTATTGCAGAACTCAATTAGTCTTTCTCCTCTATCATTCCTAGACTACATTATCCCGTAAACCTTCTCTGCTACTCCTTCTCCTACATCCTCATTCCAATGCCCTATGACTATTTGATTTTCATCTTCTTTTACGTGCTGAATTACCCTTTCAGTATCCTCATCTTCTTTCTCTATCTCTTCATCTTCGGCTTGCGACGTCGGCATGTTTACCTGATCTGTCGTTGTGGGTTACGGTTCGCTGTAGGTTCTGATGAGAGTAACCCTATCACTGAACTGTTCACAGTAACTCACTCTCTGTCCTACCTTCCTGTTTTTAGCGAATCCTACTTCTGCTGCTGTTCATATTACCCTATACTCACCTGAACAGAAATCCTTGTCTTCTTTCCATTTCACTTCTCTCACTGTCACTACATGCAAACTGAGCCTTAACACTTCCATTTTCATTTTTTCTACCTTCCCTAACACGTTCAAACTTCTGATATTAGACGACCCGACTCGTAGAACGTTGTCCTTTCGTTGGTTGTTCAATCTGTTTCTCATGAACCTGTTGGCTGTCCCCTCCTGGAAATCCGAATGGGGGGACTAGTCTGCAATCTTTTGCTAGTGGAGGCATCATCATAGCGCTTTTTCAGTTACAGGCTACATGTCCTGAGGATACACATTATGTGTCTTAATGCAGTGATTTCCATTGCCATCTGCATCCTCATGCCCCTGATTATTGCTGAGTCTTCCATCTTTAGGGCAGTTTCCCATTCCAAGGGTGAGAGAGTGCACTGAATCACCTCTGTCCGCTCCTCTGCCGCCTTTGGCAACGCCATTGGCTATATTAGGGCAAAGTCTTATGCTGAAAATCTTCGGCCGCTATTGCTGATGATTTTCATTCAAAATTCAAGCGGTTGCAAGCCCGAGGACGCTTTGGTTAGTAATCATAGACGCTGCTCCTAGCCCTCAGATGCGCATTCGCCTCAATGACAGTCAGGAAAGTAATATGCTTTAACTTTTCTGTTAGCTGCCCATTTCTGAAAGCCATATTCAAATGGTTCAAATGGCTCTGAGCACTATGGGACTTAACTTCTGAGGTCATCAGTGCCCTAGAACTTAGAACTACTTAAACCTAACTAACCTAAGGACATCACACACATCCCTGCCCGAGGCAGGATTCGAACCTGCGACCGTAGCGGTCGCGCGGTTCCAGACTGTAGCGCCTAGAACCGCTCGGCCACCCCGGCCGGCGAAAGCCATATTACAGCACTGTTTTCTTTGCCACGTCTCTTACTAGACAAGTCGATTTACTTGTGGCTACATGATGTAAGTTCCCACTTTTGAGATAATCCCTTAAACTATCTGCAGAGATTCCTACTACAAAATAATATGTATTCTGGGCCCCACATTCAACCGTCACATCACATCACCTTCGCCTTTTCTAATCCAAGGTTAAAACCTTATACCTAACGCTTTGATTACTATATCGTTCTTGGCGTGAAGTGTCGATCCAGATCTTATTCTCAATTACAAACGCGAGTACAGAATCTCATGGATTCTTTTAATACAATCATTTATCTTCACACCTTTCTTCTCAATTTACATGGAAAAAATTCGATTGCCATCCTGTAAAAAGTTTAATTTTCCATCTAAACATAACTTGTTTGTTCCTCTTATAAGCCTACAGTACCAATTGTTTCATAACACTTTAGTCAAAGTGAAATATAAGACTACACACTTTCTAGAAATTTTAGTCTCTGGCAATAGGTTTGGGACGTCTTTGACATTGTTCATGATAAAGAGACAGCACAGGAAATGGAATCTAAGTATCTTAAGAGCACTGTATCCATGATTTATTTTCAACGAAATATCTCTTTATTATTGAAAATGAAGGGGTACATTCTTCATCATTCTTCATCAAATTTTGATTTTCAGTGGGCGGTAAACCGTCGAAAAAAAACTATTTTGTGATGGCATGTTTTTTCTGCTTATCGGTTTAAGCCAAAAACACGTAAAAATGTTACTTAAAAAGTGTAATTGTTCAGCAGTCAACACTCAACGGCCATTACTGCACAACAAAAAATGCTTCAGATGGCTCTGAGCACTATGGGACTTAACATCTGAGGTCATCAGTCCCCTAGAACTTAGAACTACTTAAACCTAACTATCCTAAGGACATCACACACATCCATACCCGAGGTAGGATTCGAACCTACGACATTAGCGGTCACACGGTTCCAGACAGAAGCACCTAGAACCGCTCGGCCACACCGGCACAACACTTGTCAATATAACAAAAATTAAATACGACTAATTTTAAAGGAAACTATGTGACAGATAGCGAATTTGCAACAAGTGTTACTTTGATGTGAAACGTCCCCTTTGAACAATTTTACAAGACTGTGCTTAAACTGACACACAATATTTTGTTAGCGCAACGCAATCTGACTTTCAAAATTCCCTACACAAGAATGGCCCTGACTAACATTAAACTATACCTTTCACAAATCACTTACCTCACAAAAATCTTCGCTGCTCAAGCTACTGCAATACAGCGAGCGCCACTACTGCCAGCTAAATAAAAGATTCAAACTACTGAAGGCACTAACTACTGATAGGGATAGTTAGCAAATGAAAGATATTAATAGAGAACAAACAATGTATTTACCTTAATATCATCACAAGCCATAATATACACTCCTGGAAATTGAAATAAGAACACCATGAATTCATTGTCCCAGGAAGGGGAAACTTTATTGACACATTCCTGGGGTCAGATACATCACATGATCACACTGACAGAACCACAGGCACATAGACACAGGCAACAGAGCATGCACAATGTCGGCACTAGTACAGTGTATATCCACCTTTCGCAGCAATGCAGGCTGCTATTCTCCCATGGAGACGATCGTAGAGATGCTGGATGTAGTCCTGTGGAACGGCTTGCCATGCCATTTCCACCTGGCGCCTCAGTTGGACCAGCGTTCGTGCTGGACGTGCAGACCGCGTGAGAGACGCTTCATCCAGTCCCAAACATGCTCAATGGGGGACAGATCCGGAGATCTTGCTGGCCAGGGTAGTTGACTTACACCTTCTAGAGCACGTTGGGTGGCACGGGATACATGCGGACGTGCATTGTCCTGTTGGAACAGCAAGTTCCCTTGCCGGTCTAGGAATGGTAGAACGATGGGTTCGATGACGGTTTGGATGTACCGTGCACTATTCAGTGTCCCCTCGACGATCACCAGTGGTGTACGGCCAGTGTAGGAGATCGCTCCCCACACCATGATGCCGGGTGTTGGCCCTGTGTGCCTCGGTCGTATGCAATCCTGATTGTGGCGCTCACCTGCACGGCGCCAAACACGCATACGACCATCATTGGCACCAAGGCAGAAGCGACCCTCATCGCTGAAGACGACACGTCTCCATTCGTCCCTCCATTCACGCCTGTCGCGACACCACTGGAGGCGTGCTGCACGATGTTGGGGCGTGAGCGGAAGACGGCCTAACGGTGTGCAGGACCGTAGCCCAGCTTCATGGAGACGGTTGCGAATGGTCCTCGCCGATACCCCAGGAGCAACAGTGTCCCTAATTTGCTGGGAAGTGGCGGTGCGGTCCCCTACGGCACTGCGTAGGATCCTACGGTCTTGGCGTGCATCCGTGCGTCGCTGCGGTCCGGTCCCAGGTCGACGGGCACGTGCACCTTCCGCCGACCACTGGCGACAACATCGATGTACTGTGGAGACCTCACGCCCCACGTGTTGAGCAATTCGGCGGTACGTCCACCCGGCCTCCCGCATGCCCACTATACGCCCTCGCTCAAAGTCCGTCAACTGCACATACGGTTCACGTCCGCGCTGTCGCGGCATGCTATCAGTGTTACAGACTGCGATGGAGCTCCGTATGCCACGGCAAACTGGCTGACACTGACGGCGGCGGTGCACAAATGCTGCGCAGCTAGCGCCATTCGACGGCCAACACCGCGGTTCCTGGTGTGTCCGTTGTGCCGTGCGTGTGATCATTGCTTGTAAAGCCCTCTCGCAGTGTCCGGAGCAAGTATGGTGGGTCTGACACACCGGTGTCAATGTGTTCTTTTTTCCATTTCCAGGAGTGTATATATCAGTTCATGACAAATTACAAATCTCCGCCATCTCTCTTCCCACATCCACCACTGCTGGCGGCTCACCTCCAACTGCGCAACGCTACGCGCTGTTCACATCCAGCTGCCGCTGCCCAACACTACAATGGCGAGTATTACAACAATGCAAAGCAGCCACAGACTGCACACAGCACAGCCAGTGATTTTCATACAGAGGTGGCGTTACCAATAAAAAAAACCTAAACAGCCTACTTACATAGCCCCCATGCTCCCCACAAAAATATTTTACAAATGGGATTGGGCAGTGGCCAATACAGATTTGAAAAATTTTTTTTTCATAATTACAATAACAAAGAAATCAAATGCACACACTTATTGATACAATGTTGGTCAAAAGCTAAAATTGTCTCACAGTCCATAAAGACAGTCCTAATCGTACATAACAGGAGAATAGCAGTGTTTTTCTCAAAGTCTGAGCAGTAAAAGAAAATGCACACAGAAGTAGTGGATTTCCATGCTGTCTTGAAGAAGTAGTGTTGTCCTTCCAATGGAAAGACAGTGCTGACTCTCGACATGTAGACAGGTAATGGGCCACAACAGAGCAAACCCACAGCAGAGTCAGTTGAAATTTTGAAGAGTATTGGTAGGTAGGTCATCACAGAGCAGACCCACTGTAGTCCTGGTAGAGATTACGGTATTGGTGGGCCACCAGAGGTGCAGACCCACTGCAGTCCTTGTAGAAATAATGGTATTGGTGGGCCACCAGAGGTGCAGACCCACTGTAGTCCTTGTAGAGATGACCAGCAGCCATCTGTTGCGATTGTGCAGGTGCACATTCACCATCGAAGAGTCTTGCGGAGAATATAGCAAGTCCATAAACCACCACTTGTGCACTCACAAAGTTTTTGAAATTGTCCTTAGAACCAGCAATGCTGTTATCCAGTCCCTTGCTGAATTATTAACACACGTGCAAACACTAACAGTCCCTAATTTTCCATTTTTTTTCATTGCTGTTTATAATAATTGTTTTACGTGCTGCTGCATTGCCTCGTCCCTTAGTTTAGCATCTGAGCTCAGTAGATTTAAGTTAGCTTAAGAGGGGGTAGACTATATGAGAAACTGACTATGGAGAATAGGTTAAGAATGCATTGCGAAGTTATATAAAAAAGGATTTGGGCCCAAATGAGTATTGTACAATCAGAAATAATTATTTTGAAAGAAATATGAACAGAATACAGAAAGCATGCTTGGATAAGATTTTTTTGGTGGAAGCAAAGGTTGAAATAAGACGAAAGATCTATAGAATGAAGTTTTGGGATGGACTGCAGTACCACATGTTACACTGAAAACGAACCCTGTCCTTTCCTATTGGTGTTATCCCACTATATGTTTGTGTACCCTTGAGTATTTGTTTTCTTCCTGTCTCTGTGTAGTTTCATAGAATTTTTTCTCTTTTAATATTAAGCTACATTCACTATGATGAGGAATACTGTTATCCTCAAATATAATTGGCATTAATAATATGTTATTTACTTTGTAAAGATGTTAGACATTATTCATTCTCTTTAAATGCTCATGTGAGAAGTTGATGTTTCAAAAGTTATTGTGATCTTTTATGTATGTACACATGTCATAATCCCACTGATGTATATGTTAGTTCGATTCTTTTGTAAAGCCTGTACTACAAATGTTATCTGTATTATTATATTCTTTAATGATGTATTTTGTACCTTTGTAATTGTATTTTTATGTTGTAAATTTATAAAATTGTAATTGACACCAGTTCATTTTATTATTAACTTGTAAGTTACATTTCACTGCACACGTTTCTGTTGGTCATAGTATATGGACAATATGTGAGAAGTAGGGACTGTTAGTGTTTGCACTTGTGTTAATAATTCAGCAAGGGACTGGATAACAGCATTGCTGGATCTAAGGACAATTCCAAAAACTTTGTGAGTGCACAAGTGTTGGCTTATGGACTTGCTATATTCTCCGCAAGACTCTTCGATGGTGATTGTGCACCTGCACAGTCGCAACAGATGGCTGCTGGCCATTTCTACAAGGACTGCAGTGGGTCTGCACCTCTGGTGGCCCACCAATACCGTAATCTCTACCAGGACTACAGTGGGTCTGCTCTGTGATGACCTACCTACCAATACTCTTCAAAATTTCGACTGACTCTGCTGTGGGTTTGCTCTGTTGTGGCCCATTACCTGTCTGCATGTCGAGAGTCAGCACTGTCTTTCCATTGGAAGGACAACACTACTTCTTCAAGACTGCATGGAAATCCACTACTTCTGTGTGCATTTTCTTTTACTGCTCAGACTTTGAGAAAAACACTGCTATTCTCCTGTTATGTACGATTAGGACTGTCTTTATGGACTGTGAGACAATTTTAGCTTTTGACCAACATTGTATCAATAAGTGTGTGCATTTGATTTCTTTGTTATTGTAATTATGAAAAGAAAAATTTTTGTCAAATCTGTATTGGCCAGTGCCCAACACCATTTGTAAAAATTTTTTGTGGGGAGCATGGGGGCTATGTAAGTAGGCTGTTTATGTTTTTTCTATGTAAGTAGGCTGTTTATGTTTTCTTATTGGCAATGTTACGTAGCGCTCAATATGAAAATCACTGGCTGTGCTGTGTGCAGTCTGTGGCTAGTTTGCATTGTTGTCTGCCATTGTAGTGTTGGGCAGCGGCAGCTGGATGTGAACAGCGCGTAGCGTTGCGCAGTTGGAGGTGAGCCGCCAGCAGTGGTGGATGTGGGGAGAGAGATGGCGGAGATTTGTAATTTGTCATGAACTGATATATATATTATGACTTGTGATGATATCAAGGTAAATACATTGTTCGTTCTCTATTAATATCTTTCATTTGCTAACTATCCCTATCAGTAGTTAGTGCCTTCCATAGTTTGAATCTTTTATTTAGCTGGCAGTAGTGGCGCTCGCTGTATTGCAGTAGCTTGAGCAGCGAAGATTTTTGTGAGGTAAGTGATTTGTGAAAGGTATAGTTTAATGTTAGTCAGGGCCATTCTTTTGTAGGGAATTTTGAAAGTCAGATTGCGTTGCGCTAAAAATATTGTATGTCAGTTTAAGGACAGTCTTGTAAGAATTGTTTAAAGGGGACGTTTCAGATGTCCTACGAACGGTTTTCGTTTCCCAAAATCATGCAACGCAGTTTGCACGTGACTCTTCCTCACTGTAGAGCAGCGAATAATGTTTAAAATGAAAGGTACCCCTACATAGAAATTCACACCATACTGTCTGCGAACTGAGTTCACTCTTTTCAACTGGTACATCCTCAACTCCAAATACCTCTCACAGAAATCCACGGGCACTCCATTTCGCAGTGTACACAGATCAGCATATATGCAGGGTATTAAAAGTCTGCCGGCCGGGGTGGCCGAGCGGTTCTAGGCGCTACAGTCTACGGTCGCAGGTTCGAATCCTGCCTCGGGCATGGATGTGTGTGATGTCCTTAGGTTAGTTAGGTTTAAGTAGTACTAAGTTCTAGGGGACTGATGACCTCAGAAGTTAAGTCCCCTAGTGCTCAGAGCAATTTTTATTAAAAGTCTCGCGCATTGATACAGCAGATAGTTTTGATGAAAAATAAGGTTTCTATTATCTGTCTGGAAATCAGTTACTGTTGATATTGGACTAATCTGCTCACACATGATCGGCTCAGTATTCTCGCATGAAATTAGGTAGAGCCTGTTGGCAGGTAACTCAGTTACCAAATTCTCAAACCGTTGCTGCGTCGCGAAAAGTGCCCATATGGGCCATTTTATTCTTGACGAGTGATGTGTAGTATTTTGTAGTATAGGCCGTCTTGCTGTTGCAGTTAATTTCATACGTCTGAAACTGAATGGTTTTAATTTGCAGGACAATAATGGTGGTAGTGATACGAGTTACAGCAATGCAGCGATCTGCTACATCAGTCAGCTGAGTCAGTGCTGGCCCCACACCACGTTGGCAGAACATGATTAGCGACTCCGTGCGTTGTGGACAAGCAATACTGTAAGCACTGCAGTTAAGGCCAACAATGAATCATTCGCAGCAAGGACAACGCACAATGCTGGGCCTCCAACTGATCGCACGTCGGAGATTGAGCAGGTATTGTGGCTCGTAGATAATGATCCTGAAACAGATAAGCAAAGAAATGGAGATTCTTTCATGGTTAGTTCTGCATGAGCAGTTAATTTCTCTCTATCATATGCAACAAGTGTCATGTATTTGCCCAGCAGATCACAATGCCCATTTAACAGTTCTGCCAATGGCTTCTAAAACACACTGCTGAAGATCCACAGTGCACAGCCTGCATTTTATTTACAGACTATAATCGATGTTGTCTTGGTCTGTATTTATTCCACTTCTATTAGTCCATCTCTCAGCACTGTCTGTTTCTTCTGTCGTCCTCTCTGTCCAGATCCTTCTGCCTCCTCCAAATACAGGGTGTTACAAAAAGGTACGGCCAAACTTTCAGGAAACATTCCTCACACACAAAGAAAGAATATATGTTATGTGGACATGTGTCCGGAAACGCTTACTTTCCATGTTAGAGCTCATTTTATTACTTCTCTTCAAATCACATTAATCATGGAATGGAAACACACAGCAACATAACGTACCAGCGTGACTACAAACACTTTTTTACAGGAAATGTTCAAAATGTCCTCCGTTAGCGACGATACATGGATCCACCCTCCGTCGCACGGAATCCCTGATGCGCTGATGCAGCCCTGGAGAATGGCGTATTGTATCACAGCTGTCCACAATATGAGCACGAATAGTCTCTACATTTGGTACCGGGGTTGTGTAGACAAGAGCTTTCAAATGCCCCCATAAATGAAAGTCGAGAGGGCTGAGATCAGGAGAGCGTGGAAGCCACGGAATTGGTCCTCCTCTACCAATCCGTCGGTCACCGAATCTGTTGTTGAGAAGCGTACGAACACTTCGACTGAAATGTGCAGGAGCTCCATCGTGCATGAACCACATGTTGCGTCGTACTTGTAAAGGCACATGTTCTAGCAGCACAGGTAGAGTATCCCGTATGAAATCGCTCCATTGAGCGTAGGTGGACGACGAAACTAAAATGAGCTCTAACATGGAAATCAAACGTTTCCGGACACATGTCCACATAACATCTTTTCTTTATTTGTGTGTGAGGAATGTTTCCTGAAAGTTTGGCGGTTCCTTTTTGTGACACCCTGTATATCCACCTCCTCCACTCCCCATTCTTTGTCCGTCTGCTTCTGCCCCTTTCTCCGTCCATCTACTACTCCCCATTCACTCCATCTCCCCCTCCCCCATATCTCAGTCCATCACCTCCTCTCCAGATTCTCTGTCCAAGTCCTCCTCTTTCCATCCTTTTGCCACACGGGGTAGCCGTGCTGTCTTGGTCGCCTTGTCACGGTTTGCGCTGCTGCTCCTGTCGGAGGTTTGAGTCCTCCCTCGACATGTGTGTGTGTGTGTGTGTGTGTGTGTGTGTGTGTGTGTGTGTGTGTGTGTGTGTGTGTGTGTGTACGTGTGTGTGTGTGTTGTCTTTAGCGTAAGTTAGCTTAAGTCAGATTAAGTAGTGTGTAAGCTTAGGGATCGATGACCCCAGCAGTTTGGTCCCATACGACTTACCACAATTTTTTTCCTTCCTTTGTCTATCTCCTTCTTTTCCCTTTCTCTGTCCTTTCCCCTCCTCTTCGTCTGTCTGTTTCCTCCTCTCTCTTATCTGTGTCCCCATAGGACTTCCATCTGTCTGTCCATCTCTTCTTCCCACCTTCTCTCCACATTATCACCCCCAGCCCCATAGGAGGCCCCCGCAGCATTTCCTTCCATATAGTAAGTAACGTGCGTACCAAGTGCGGCTGAAATCGATGCAGGACTTTAGAAAGAATTCTTTTATATGTGGCTTTGCCTGCATATTCACATGTCACATACATTTAATATATTTCACGCATATTTATACACATATTTCACGTGTGTTTTAGCGTATTGCGTCCTGTAATTTCTGCTCGGGCATCGTAATATCTATGACGACATATCTCCTGAAGTATGTGTTTGCCGGCCGGAGTGGCCGAGCGGTTCTAGGCGCTTCAGTCTGGAACCGCGCGACAGCTACGGTCGCAGGTTCGAATCCTGCCTCAGACATGGAGGTGTGTGACGTCCGTAGGTTAGTTAGGTTTAAGTAGTTCTAAGTTCTAGGGGACTGATGACCTCAGATGTTAAGTTCTATGGTGCTCAGAGCCATTTGAACCATTTTGAAGTATGTGTTGTACAGGGTGATTACACGGGTAATTACAGTTAAACTTCCAAGCCGCTGTAGAAATAACACACTGGTCAGAATGACGTCAAATTGCAACGGCATATTATCGGAGACGAGGAAAAACGTATAGCAGAAGAAAAATAAATAGTTGCAAAAAATATAGCAATAGATGGCACTGAAAGCATCATAATTTTATAGTAGTCGACTACAAATGACAAATGAATCATACAACAATGCCTAAAGTGTAGGTTCGACGCTAAACAAACTGTACTACCCAGTCAGTATGCATGGTCGTACAGGTGTGATAATGTTCGTTACGTAAGCCCATCAACCACAGCAAGGTCATAATCGGTTTCTAATTGTCCTGAGGCCAAAAACTGCACAAAAAGCATCATTGACATCGGTTTTTAATAGTCCTGAGGCCAAAAATCACATAAAAAGTAACAATCACATCGGGTTTTAATTGTCCTGAGGCCAAAAACCGCATAAAATGCATCAATCAAAATCAAATCTGAATATTAATTTCCGTGTGACTAGCGCGAAACATGCTCAATATGCTCTCCACCGTTTTCTGCAACAAGTTCAAATCGAGAAACAGCATGTTCCACAACTGATAGAAGTGTATCCGGGATCGCGTTCAGAATGTGCTGCGCAATGCGTGCCTTCGGTGCAGCTAAGTTCGCAATCGGAACACGGAACACAGCCAGAAGTCACACGGATTAAGGTCAGGTGAATGAGACGGCCAGGCTGTAGGGAAATGGCGGCTGATAATTGTAGCTTTTCCGGAATGGCAATTCAGCAGCTGCTTAACGTGATTTGCAATGTGCGGAGGTGCGCCTTCTTGCATAAAAATGGTCCCATCCATACATCCACGCTGGAGAGCTGGAATGACGTCGTTGCGCAAAAGACACTCATAGCACTTAAAAGTGTGGTACGGGTAACAGGACCGGAAACAACTGTCTCTTCGAAAAAATATGGCCCTACGATCAATGATGCCGTAAACACACAGTGACCTCCTCAGAATGAAGTGGTACTGGTTGATTTGCGTGTGGGTTTTCCGTTGCCCATATTCGGCAACTCTGTGTGTTGATATATCCTGTGAGATGGAAGTGGGCTTCGTCTGTCCATAAAATCTTCCACGGCCAATCACCGTCCACTTCCATCCGAGCAAGAAATTCTAAAGCAAAGGTCTCTCTTGATGACAGGTCAACAGGAAGCAACTCGTGCACATGGGTAATTTTCAGTGGATAGCAGAGAAGGATGTTTTATAGTATTTTACGTACCGTGCTCACGCGTATGTCCAATGTTCGGGCAATTCTCCGTGCACTACACGTTTGCACACCATCACTCGTCTCCTCCTGCATTGCTCTGGCCACTGCTTCCACTGACGTGGAATCAATTCGTTTCCTCTTTCTACCAGGTTGCACACCAAAAGAACCCGTCTTTTCGAATTTCCTAATCATTTTCTCTAGACCCACGGCAGTCATCGGCCAACGCCTTTTTTCAAACCCTCCAGTGTCCGGAACTTCTGCAGAGCGACGTGTGCACAGTCATCATTCTTGTAATACAGCTTTACAAGTAGAGCGCGATCCTGCATTGAGAGAGTCATGGCGAACGTCGCAGAGGCGAAAGGAGAAAAAGCCGTGTACCTGGCGTGTTCATACCAATTTCAATGGGTCGTGCGGTGGCATAGCAGGTGCTTTCATTTACGTATTCTGACACATTCACCATGTACTGATCAATTTTTACACTGTTTTTTTCTTCTGCCGTACGTTTCCTCCCATCTCCGATAATATTCCGCTGCAATTTGACGTCATTCTGACCAGTGGTGTTATTTCTACATCGTTTTGAAAGTTTAACTTTAATTATAATTACCTTGTATAACGACATAACTTCGTAACTGCATTCAGCGGCAATAGAGTAAGTAGCAAGGAAGTAATAAATTTAATGGTCATATACGACGCGGCAGTTGCTAACACATTTCAGCGTTTATGACGTTATATCTCCTGAACTCATGATATCTCTTTAAGTCATGGCATACGATAAATACAAGCCTCAGTTCACGTCCGTATGACGTCAGCAATGTAGTGTCAACAGCTGGCCGACACAAACGCATGCTTTGTCAAAGATTTCGTCTAATTTCTTTGATCAACCACTTCACTGGAGCTATTACACGCTCGTAAAATTTTTCGTCATAGTTGTTCGGCAACAGATGTCAAACAGTTAACAACAGTGTAAGTTGGTGATGTGCTCACTGCTTGAAAAGACAAAAATGCAAACGATTGTAGGTGAAACCGCGCGATTGGAGAAGCACGAAGTGTCCACCAGAAGTTGCTTCATGAGCTACAGTGCGAAGACATGAAGAACAACGAAAATTATTTGAGAGCGGGCAAACAAACATTTCAGTTTGCCCTCATGAAAACGGCCCGTCAAATTTGCTTACCCGATATTCATTTAAGAAATGCCGTTTCTAAATTTCATTTAGCGTAATCGATGTTTTTGAAAAACCCTGCATCTGTGTGTTCAAGATTTAAATAATGAAACACTGAACTAGTTACGTATTTTTTCATGCTTAATATGATGCTTTTCGAGAACTTCTCATTGCCAAAGGAAATATTCACTTAGGTGTTTTACGTGGTGTTTGTATGTGTTTTCTTCTGTCTCTTTTGCACTGTTTGTATGGTTTACAGCAACCCGACAGATTTCTTCCGTGAGATTTTCCTAAAAATTACCTAAGATACCTACGTAAATATTTGCATTTAATCACGAGAATAAATTCTCGCAAAGCATTGTGCAAATCGTGCAAAAATACGTAACTGGTGCAGTGTTTCATTATTTAAAGATCGTCTCATGGCTAAGATAAGATTTTTAGCAAAAGGCGAAATCTATAACAGTTTTCAACATAGTACTCGAATCCCATTGTGTGCCATTTTACAAAGTATTCCAGAAATATGTGAACCAATATATACATCACCTAATGAGGGATTTATGAAGGTTAAGTTAGGTTATTAGGAGTACGAATAAATAAATTTCTTTCACTTATGTACACTTTGAACACACCTGGTTTCACACAGCTCCATCTCCTTCCACATTGCTTCTTTTTGTACGTAAACTTAACATCATCCGCAGTGCAGTATCTGATGTAAGGAAATATTGTTATTATTATTAAGCATCAGATTGGGAAGGCGAAGCAACATATACTTGTGTGGCTCCCTTTCCCATTTAGAAAGTGCCGCGTACCATTGTGGAACAGCGAGGCTTTGTGCTAGCGATGTGCGATTTGAGAAGTGAAGTTTGCTAAAGAATTCCCGGACGTCACTCGCACTGAAAATATACGTAAGGGCCAATTTAAAACTGAGTTTGAAGAATATACAAGGGGGGGGGGGAGAATAAAAGTATTATATTAACGTCGACCTCAACTGTTCTGTCCACACAATGACACGTCGGCCACTGTTGGCTCTGTGAAAAAAAAAACTTGGCACATAGAAAGTAAATGATTAAAGTTGCCCATCTACCAAAGCAAACACAAATTTAGAGTAATTGACACTATAATTACGAGGTTGGATTTAAAACACATATAACATTTTAACATCTGCGTCAATAACAATGACAGCCTGAGTGGTTCGACAAGTTTAGAAATCACGTAGAAATGTTTAATCATTAACCACTCTGCGGTTTTCACACGTGCTAGTCTCACATGCAACAAAATAATAGAATATCTCTGTAGATTTAAACAAATTACAAATCTTATAATGACGCCTATGTAATGGCTCGTCGCATTATACAGGAGATAAAAAGAGTGATATCGTCCGGCAGTGGACGACGCGTTGCGCGCTTGTCTTTTTTTAATATTCAAATGTCTTCAGAGTCTGTCTTTAATATCGATGTTTTTACATGCGCGCCGAATTAGTCTATAGTTTCTTAGGCGCGTCAGTGGCGCTGGATTCTTTTCTCCTTCTAAATCGTCAAAATACATCATTACAGTGCGCTGTTAAATATAATACATTGGAAGATAAATGGCTCTTGACCTTTTTCATTACTCAAATCAGTGTTTTATGTGACGAGATGTGGCGGTGTGAAAATACATCACAAGTATGTTCGAATGCAGCCAATTGATGCAGCTGTTTCTTTGTAAGGTTCCAGCTGCTTATTATGGTTTTTGCAGACAGCGTGCTTTGCTGTTGGAATAATTTCGTATTCTTCCTACTTCGCAATAATCGCTGTGGTGGTAGCCACGCACCAAAGATGCTTCGTCATTCTATAGCTTAAATACCCCAAAGCAAGCGAAGCCTTGCTCTAACTATTATCAGAGGTCTTTGCCCAAGTTTCCCTACTACACTGCCAAAGCTCTGATCAAAGAGATTTGACACGGACATTCTTATGTATGTGGGCTTTGATAAGTAGTCATTGGCCGCGGACACTACATTATTGACGTCACACAAACATGCATTCAGGCCCTTATTTATTGTTGGCCACGTTCTGGACCATGTGTCGTACAATGATTTAATTTTGGAGGTACATTCAGCGGTATATTTAAATACTGTCTGCAAAATATTTCATGCAGTTCAGTTAGTAGTGAAGAAATAATAAATTAAAATGTCATGCCTGATGCGACAGTTTTCTGCATGAATAACGAAACTGTAGCAAGCGATCATAGTTTTTTCTTTTAAAATATTGTAGGAATCGTCACCAAAAAAAAGTTTCGTAAAGGTTTGAAATTATATGTGAAGTTTGTTGCAATTCACTAAGTGCTCTCATTCACAAATACTGAATGAAGAAAGTGTGGGTATTTGCGGTACTTTTTCGGCCCTACACTTTACTAGCTAGGTAGTTCTTAACCACTCAACAATTTTTTCCAGACAGTAAGTGATATGTGTACCAAGTTTAATTGAAATCGGTCCACTGGTTTAGGAGGAGATGTAGGACGTACATACATACTATACGTACATCAATTTTTATAATGTGTATGGATGAGGCAGGGCTCACAAAAGATGGCATAGTAAATTATCAGTGTAAACGTGTGGGATGATGCAAATCTTCGAACAGTAATGCAGAAGAGGTATCAGGATCGTTTTAGTATCAATGTATGGGCAGGAACAGTCGGTGGTAGACTCACAGGGTTACACTCTGTAGCAAACAGATAACGGGTGCTGTGATCGCCGATTGCTGCGTGATGACTTACTACTTTGTTGAAAAACGTTACCCTTGCGGAAGGACGACTGTGGTTTATGCATCACGGGACACCACCCTATTTCCTACGGATCGTGCGTCAGTACCCCACTGTAACGTCTCTTGGACAACGGATTGGTTGGGGAGGTCAGATAACATGGCCTCCTTGTTCACTGGGTTTGAAGCTGTTGGGTTTTTGGCTCTGGGGACATTTAAAAGCATAGTTGTATGACCAACCAATTAACAAAATGGTTCAAATGGCTCTGAGGACTATGGGTCTTAATATCTGAGGTCATCAGTCCCCTAGAACTTAGAGCTACTTAAACCTACTAACCTAAGGACATCACACTGCGGCGGCGCGGTTCTTTCCGTCCCTTTACGATGAACCTGCACCTACCTGTGAACATTGTCTCAGCAGATTATCAGTAGGAAAGCCGAGTGAAACCTACTGTACTTCGACGTGAACCAGGCTGCAATTTAAGTCACTAATCTACGTTTCGGGAGAAAGCTTGCACACAAATGAACGGTTGGAAATTTTGTCCTCAATTATTATATTCTGAAGCTTAGGTGAACAAGTATCGCTGCCAAGCCAGTGCTAGTCTTAACACAGTCACTCACAATCCCTTTCACTCACGTTAGCAAGTTTGAGGTGTTGCATTTCCCGAAAACGTAATAGCTACAAAAATACTGATTGTTTTTGATTGATAATGCTCGCCAAATATTAAGTCTATCGGTACCAAATGCAGTCACAGTTTTTAGCCACCGACCTGCTCAATACACCACGCGGAATATATGTCTTTTCTCTTCACAACATTCAATTAAATATTCCGAAATTTCTACACACTCATCGGAATAATTATGCCGTCACTTTCCAACACCTTTGATGTATGAAACACTGCTAGATCCGACAACTTATCGTTTCCATCGGAATTACTACTACACACGTCCGAACTGTTTCATGGCTAGGCTCCCACTCTTCTCTAGAATACTGTAAGTGTTCTCTACCAGCAGAGAAAGGCGCGCGCAGAATTTTGCTTTACCATTGGTCAGTTTACTCAACAGCTAATAGCAAAACAACATTCTCCAACGTCAGTCCGCGATTTTCATCAATAACCAATCGCAAAATAATAAATCTAACGACTGCACTTTTTACCGACGTAATTATCTAATATGCTGATGTTTTGCTTATGCATAAAGTTATTTACTATTGTTATTTATACCTGTTATACTGTTATTCATACTTTTCCCTTCACCATAAACTTACTTTACAAATGTATTGTACAAAAATCCGCTTTGTCCATATCCATACTTCTTCGAAATGTTCCCTCACTAAATCCTACTACACAACTCGTTAAACAATTATCTCCATATTAACCTAAAACCACACTGACGCATCATTCATACTGCTAAAACACATTTATAACATTTTACATACACAAAAAGACATAGTAACACATTATGAAAATACTAGAACAGTTTACGAAAAACATTATATTACTTTAGTGCACTCTAGTAGGCACAATCGAAACTACAATCACAGTCGCCCTACCCAATATTGTCCTCTATCGGCTGATACATAAACTACGTGCGCGTCCAGTCTCGCGTCACCATCTGTCACTGTCCAGCTCTGAGACACATCTCCTCCACTTAACCGCCTCCAAGGCAGGATCGGTATACGGCGCTACGCCTCAACACACATCCATGCCTGAGGCAGGAGTCGAACCTGCGACCGTAGCAGCCGCGTGGTTCCAGACTGAAGCGCCTAGAACCGCTCGGCCACCGGGGCCAGCACCAAATAACAAACTGCAGACGTTATAGCAGAGAGTGACCAATGCATGTGACACAATTCGAATGAAGCCAGGTGTATCTGAAAGAGAGCGTGATTCACTGCGAAGAAGGACTGAAGGATCTGTGAGGGCGCGTGGGAATGAGTGAACAGACTGCCTCATATCACAACAATTAGTGGTTTCCTGCTACGTTATAGGAACATTTCTTCTAATTTTAACGTCCTGTAGGAATATGTGTGTGAATGTTTAAAAAAACATTCTGTATATGAGGTAATGGAAGCATGAGATGTGTATGTGACAAATGACGCTTGACTGAACCTTGTAACCAACGACGCCGGAACAAAAGAGATAAAAATAACCGGAAGAAACGGTGAGTGCACTCCATGTTGCGCTCCGGACACGACGAGCGTGCGGTGTGGTGTTCGTCTGGCCTTCACCCGCTGATGTTTATACTGGAGGCCGCGAGTACGTAACGGACAGGGAGCAGGTTGTCACCGCTTAAACAAGACGTGCGCGGCTCTCAGATGCTATCGGCGCGCTCACAACAATAGCGCACGGCAGCGCCGCATTTTAAGCGGCCGCAGACGGCGTCGCCGTGGCGTCTCCAGATGCTGCCGCCAGATAGCAGCGCCGCTGCGTCGCCGTGACGGACTGGGACCCGGGCTGGCATCGCGGCGACACCGCAGACACCGTACGTCGCCACGGCGTCCTCTGCCTCTCACCGAAGGCGCCGGCGCTTAATGGCTCTCCCCACCTATGTCTCACGATGCTATCACGCAGTGCTGGAGCTGACATCGTTCACCTGCTATAATTCACCTGTGCGATTAAATGGAGCACAATTCTCCATCTCTGAAAGCTGTACAGCGACCCATCGATCGCAGATACGAGGCTGTTTTATGTTATTTTCCCTACCTTTGGTTTTTCCTCCCGTCCCCCTCCCCCTCCTCCTCCCCTCCCCAGAAATCATATGTACGAACACTCAGCTCTTCGTTGCTTCATTTTGTACTGTTTCTCCTGGGTGGACTTGGGCTTAAAAAAAATGTAAACTAAATATTACGATAGATTTTACAAATAATCGACAAGTACGCCAAAGAAGAAGAGAGAGAGAATTGCAATGGACATGTTATTCCATGGACTCTTGCGCCTCTATGCATGAGCTATCTTTCCTTTATCATTTGCTTATCTTATCTGCTTGGATTCCTAAGACGACGTTCCTGTGTAAAGCTCACCTTGCTGTACCAGCTGATAATGTAAGTTGTACTTAAAACCCGAAAAATATAATGGTTATTTTGTCAAAAGAATTTGTGTATGCGGTCAAGTAATTGATCTTCTGATACCTAGACTGTCTTGCAAGGGCCCATGATCTGAGCTGGGGGGGGGGGGGGGGGGGGGCGGGGCAGGTCATACTAGTCTCAGGAAACAAGGACTCGTGATAACATACAGCACTTCTTATTAAATAAAACAGTAAACCAGTGAAAAACTGCTTTTAATAAACATTTTAAATACAAGAATGCTCTTGTACAATCCGAGAAACCATGCAGGATTTCTTATTAAATCAAACAGTAAACTAGTGAAAAACTACGAATATCTTCTAGGAGCGGGGGAGGGGGGGGGTTGCAGCTGCCCCCCCCCCCCTGCCCCTCGCTGGGTACGCCCATGGATATGGGCGCTAGGAAAGAATTTTCATTGTTAGGCGCCATCTAAGGAAATTCTTTAACATTTTTCTTTTACCTCATTTACGAGACGTGCTGTCGGTTAGGACAATTAACTTTATTTCAGATCCCACGAGACCTGACGCAGCTACTAATAATTTAACAATTTTATTTACAGATTTTTTCATATTGTAAGTAGGCTGTTTAGGTTTTTATGTTGGTAACGCAAAGTAGCGCTCTGTATGAAAATCACTGACTGTGGTGTTTGCAGTCTGTGGCTGGTTGGCATTGTTGGAATATTCGCCATTGTAGTGTTGGGCAGTTGGATGTGAACAGCGCGTAGCGTTGCGCAGTTGGAGGTGAGCCGCCAGCAGTAGTGGATGTGGGGAGTGAGATGGCGTGGTTTTGAGAGCGGACGATCTGAACGTGTGTCCATCAGAGAGAGTAAATTTATAAAACTGGATGTCATGAACTGATATATATATTATGACTTTTGAACACTATTAAGCTTGCAGTATTGGCGCTCGCTATATTGCAGTAGTTTGAATAACGAAGATTTTTGTGAGGTAAGTGATTCATGGAAGGGATATGTTATTGTTAGTCAGGGCCATTCTTTTGTAGGGATTTTTGAAAGTCAGATTGCGTTGCGCTAAAAATATTGTTTGTCAGTTTAGTGTTGATCAGAATAAGTGAAGAGAGTAATGTCTGAGTACGTTCAGTTTTGCTCAGCTATTTGAAAATAAAATAACGGAGAGGTTTTCCAGCATTGTCATGTATAAAAATTTTCTAAGGAGAGGTTTCATAAATAATTTAACAATTTTATTTACAGATTTTCTATATATAACGAGATAACATCCCAGGCAGAAAAGGTCTGGTCACAGGATTCCAGTTCAATTATAGGACTTCATTTGTAGATGCTACTCTTGTTATCTTATACTGGGGAATCGAGACGAAAGCACGACATTAAGTTATGTACTACAGTAATGTACATCGAACAGACTTGGCAAATATTTTCTAGTGTTGAATAAATAAGTAAAGGACAATTAATTATCGACGATTACGTAACTACCCTGAGAACTGAGCTAGTTTACTGAGTGCTTATACACGTAGGGCTAAATTAAACAACGTATTACACTGTTAATAATATTCCTACATTAGTTATTTGTCTTTTATGCTGAGCCATTGCATTAATGTGTGTTTCTGTTTTACAGAAGTCACGGCTCATATTTTATTACATTACACTAATAGTCACAAAACAAACAAAATGTTTTATTTTATTACATTACAATTTTACAAGTTATTACAGATTTGTATTTCAGAGTTACATCCGCATCAGGATTTTGTTTTGTCAACACGAGAACTGCTTTCGTCTAGCCATAACTGTAGGTTCTTTGATTGTTCTGGGAGAAGGCTCGTCAAACTAAAACACGCGAAATGCTAGTGCACTTCATTGCATAAATGAATAAAAGATTTACTTAAGTTTGACACAATTCTTTGCTGCAGAATGATTGGATAATTTACGTCATTGACTTATAAAGCATCCCTTGATTCAGTAATTTACAAACTCTTCTCTTAAAGCACAATGTTCGACATTTACGACAATACAAGTTTGCCGAAAACTTTATCCGCTCGTTGATCCTGCACTACGATGTTGACTGCTGTAGCTCAGGTCCATAACTCTGCAGAGGTCTTGCATACTCGATGCTTTATTATTCGCAGTACGAGGGCACTGCTATTCTGACAAGAAACACCTTGAGTGTGAGGTCGCAAGTTCAGTCCATAGTAAGGCTCATTTGAAAGTGGTATGTTAATAATTATGGCAGGAAAAATATTAGCTGCTAGTTACTCACCATATGCATCCGGAGGGCAACGGAAAATGAGTGCCCGGGAGATGCAGAGATCAAACTTCTATGGGACGTATGTATTACACTTCACAAAATGGACTTAGCCGATATTCAAGAAATGAAAAACTATTAACTTGCACTATGAACGCCGAATGAAAAATTAAGCACCACAGCAATAAAACAATTGCACCGTCCAGACCGAAGGCGAACTCCTCGGGAGTTATAAACCGTGCACGACGTTTAGCTAGGTATCCACCCTTAAAGAATGTATACAGAATCATACTGGTGTAACGGGGTGGTGAGAAATGATGAAATGTAATGGCATGCAACCGAAAGCGAAACAGTTTGTCGTGGAGCTTATTTTGAAACTGGTTATCCTTCAAAGGGTAGCTGCAGATACTGCGGTAATATGTTTTTTAGGCCAGAAAAAAAATGAGTAGACTGAATTTCTCCAGTGGTTCCAGGTGGTATGAACTGCAATGTTATACACTTTTCAGTAGGGATAGTTTGCTTTAATGTAGTATGATTTTTATGCGCAGACTAGAAACCAAACAAAAGCGAGATTTTTGACCGGATATTGACCAAAATCATTGATCATACTTTATTTGTAGTTCGCCGACGACCAGTTTCAGACTCTTGCTTACTGTGACTTAAATGTTCCCTACTGTGCTTCCAATATCACACAAACGAGAAGGAGTAGTAGAGGGCAGGGCACCTCCAAGTCGTCGCGACACAATAAATGACTCTCCAGACAATTTACCATCGAGATTAACAGTCGGCATAATTATATACGATTGTGTTAAGGCATTGATGTTATTTGAACTTGATTCAACTCTTTTGGTACCTCTAATCTCCAGGGTTTCTTTCATACACATTTCCTCGTCAACTCCTGACTTATCAGAGAAAAACACAAGTTCCTTACTGAACGCTGAGATAAATTTGTCTATTTCATCTACAAATTTTCGGGACCATTCCGGAGCTTGCTATGCATCGTCAAGTTGACGCCTTGTTTGAAAATTCGATGTCATAAGTGTTCCAGTTCTGTTACATCGTTTGAAGTTGTGCAACCATCCACAGCTTCCCCTGAGATCACTGTAATCTATGTCAGTTTGATGTGCATAATGTATTAGGTCACTATCATACACATCCTGTAAATTTATCGAGCATCCATGAAACGCGCAAATAGCAGTTTTTGTAATAATTCCCCTGTCCTCCCTTGAATATCCGTAGTTCTTCTTATGCGCAACATAATCGTACTGCTGTGGGCTTCTTCGAAATCTATTCATATTTTTTTTCTACGCTGCGCATGATCTTCCATGTACGTGGCTATGTTTAGTACCCCTCCTTGAACAACGGCGGTCTGAGACGCCTTGCCATGATTCGAGCGGTTCCTTCCGTCGGAGGTCCGAGTCCTCCCTCCAGCATGGATGTGTGTGTGTGTTTGTGTGTGTGTGTGTGTGTGTGTGTGTGTGTATGTGTATATGTATGTGTTTGTGTGGGTGTGCCGCCGGCCGCGGTGGCCGAGCGGTTCTAGGCGCTACAGTCCGGAACCGCGCGACCGCTACGGTCGCAGGCACGAATCCTGCCTCGGGCATGGATGTGTGTGATGTCCTTAGGTTAGTTAGGTTTAAGTAGTTCTAAGTACTAGGGGACTGATGACCACAGATGTTAAGTCCCATAGTGCTCAGAGCCATTTGAACCATTTTTTGTGTGTGTGCCTGCGTGTGTGTTGACCTTATCGTAAGTCAGTTTAAGTTAGATTAAGTAGTGTGTAAGTCTAGGGACCAATGACCTTAACACAAATTTCGAATTCCCCGACAACGATGGTCCTTTACTTTGTTTCACTGGAGACGGAATTTTTGGCCCCCTGTCCGACAAGGATGAAGAAGTAAATGGCTGGACACCTGTCTCAATGTAACTTTCACTTTCTGAGCGCAAACAGGCTTTACTGTACTCCTCGTGTCTATTGCCCGCACATTGGAGCGTGTACGACTCCACACACTGCACTGCGTCATCTTGCACAAACGCTAATCTGCCACTTCTTTCTCTCTCTGTAAAATTCCTTGGGTTTGTTTCTGATGAAATGTCAACTTCGGCAACAGTTTGTTGTAGATAGAATGCAATGTTTGCTTTGCTATTGCTCCTCTTTGTAACAACACCACTGCCACTATACCACTGTCGTGAGTTACTCGTCGACTAAGCAGTTCAATTACGATCCGTAGCCTCTTGCTGTGTTCAGCAATTGACATCTCCAGTCTCGCCCCCTGCTGCCAGTGGGAGCCAATATTGTGGCTGCTTGCCAGACAATATGAAGGGTATCGAATGCCGTTAAATATCAATGGCCTTTCGTGATCTCGCGCTCAAGGGGTTCCTTGTGAGAGGGGAGGCGTGTTCATCAGGAATGTGTAAGACATGTCGTCGCTGATTGCAGCGAGACCTTCCTACTCTCTGTGGTACCGATTCACTTTGCCGACTTCGGTGTGGCTCCGCGATCTCGGGTTGATACCACAGTTATTACAGAGAGAATAAGTCCAAAATAATGTTACTCCTTTGACAGAAATTAAAGTTGACCATGATCGCACGTCCATGGTAAGTTACCGGCCTGAGTTTCGTCACAATATGGGTTATGTGTCGCAAGGAAGCAGTAGTTATATTAGTGGCTATCAAATCAACTGTATTAACGTTGGAAAGTAAAGCTATGGTCATGCAAATCAAAACGGTCGCCTGACTGATTAGGCAAAATAATACAAAGTAAATATACTCCTCATAAAAAAATTAAAAAAACTGCTGCATTTAACTTAAATTACAATATATATCTTTTTTGTAAATCAAACACGAAAAGGCAGAACACTATAGCATGTATTGGTGAAGCAGCCAGCCGCGAGTTACACAGATAAAAGCTTAAAATGTACCGAGGACAAAATACAGTCCACTAATGTACACTGTATATTTTAAAACAAGAAGTCAACAGTCAATAAGGTAGAAGCACAGCTCTGTTGGACATGAGATAGCTTTAGCAAGTTACTATTGAAAGACAAATGGCTCAAACGGCTCTGAGCACTATGGGACTTAACTTCTGAGGTCATCAGTCCCCTAGAACTTAGAACCACTTAAACCTAACTAAGCTAAGGACATCACACACATCCATGCCCGAGGCAGGATTCTTACCTGCGACCGTAGCGGTCGCGCTGTTCCAGACTGTAGCGCCTAGAACCGCTCGGCCACTCCGGCCGGCTATTTGAAAGACAGTAATATCTAAATGGTTATGAATCTTTTATCCTAACTAACATTGTAACTATTCGATTTCAACTGGAGCATTTAAGTCTATACATTATCCAGAACATAAGCGAAGCTTGGCAATTGTGAATCTGTTAATCTGTTGTGGTCTTAAAAAGTTGTCGCCAGTTATATTTACAAAAGCACGAATGTCTCTACAATGATTCCTAAACTTCATAAACACTTTCACTGTAAGAATGATCTATTATTGCGTCTATATTTCGTGGGGGAGGATTGGGGGGGGGGGGGGCGGCGGCCCAGAAACTGTTCTGTCTATTGAGTGGTTTCAGACTAACACTTCCAACAAGACACAGTAAAGATACACACATAAACAACATTATATTAATAAAAACACCATTACAAACCTGCAAAGTAAATAAAAATTTTGTGGACTTTAAACCATAATGGCCTGTAAATGCTTCTTATAATCACAACTCAATTCACTTACTTTTAGTATTGAGCAAAGATTTTAATAATTGAAATAATTGCTACTACGAATCGTTTTTCCTTCCACTCATTTTCATAAAATGCTCTAACTAATCAGTTTACTCACCATTTGGAGGATTTCATACAACTCACTGATTGAACACTTGAGAAAATTATTACTCCACCATATTTAATAAACAATTTTGAATAATATTTCATGAAAGTAGTGCGGGAGCTGTACAAACATAGTACCATTGTGGAAATGTTAATGAAGAGAAGACTGAACTGGGCTGGTCATGTAGCAAGGATGCCGGAGAACAGACTACCCAAAATAGCATCCACTAAGAAATTAGAAGGAAAGAGAAGAAGAGGAAGACCTCGAATTAGGTGGATGGAGAATATCCGGGAAGATGCAGCTAGGATGGGCATCAACTCTGATTGGACAACAATTTCCCTGGATAGAAATAATTGGAAGAGGCTCGTAGAGCAGGTGTATGGTCGATAAGGCCTTAGCCACGTGTAAAGTAAAAGTGCGAAATAATCAGGCTTCATACATCAGCAGATAAGAATTTATATAACGTAACGTGCTATCTGCACTGTATTTAAAGATTCAATCTAAGTTGAATTTTTCTTTTCAAAGTAGGTTCTGGGTCACCAATCCACAATTGTTATAGTAATTATTTATAACCAACAACATTCGTGTCTGATAAAATTTCTATTGTCTGATAAAATTTCTATTGACAACTGCCGCTGCAATATTTTACTAAAATAGCGGCTGACATGAGACAATGACTTGTCGATTCTCGCTTCAGATCCTATTTTACCACAAACAAATAATATACATTTTGCTTTAGCCTCATTATGCATTAACATTTGAAAATGACATGAAATGATCGTACGGCACTGTTTGCCGGGAGACCCCATGCGGGGTGTTCGGCCACCGAAACTGCAAGTCCTTTTTAGCTGACGCCACTTCGGCGACTTGCGACTCGTGATGATGAAAGACACACAACACCAAGTCATCTCGAGGCAGAGAAAATTCCTGACTCCGCCGGGAATCGAACCTGGGACCCCATACGCGGGAAGCGAGAACGCTTCCGCCAAGACTACGCATATTGCATCTTACTTTTCTAGCATTTACTAATAAACTGCGGCGTAAATCACTAACACTAATGGCTGTGCTCCTTGGTAGCTGAGCCGAAAAATTAACACTTACGTAGGGTGAGAATTACAATGGATTAAACCTTGAAATAAATAAATAAAATTTCACATCGAGAGTAACTCTATTTTGCAAATATTAATTAACAATACATTACAGTTTCTTACAGACCTCAGTGTTACATCAATCGCGTCCAGTCAGTTCAATGGTTCGAAGAAGAAGCGTCCTTCATATACAATTATCACAGATAACCAGAGATGATTTGCCTTGTCTATTTTCCATGAACATTGTCTGAGATATTATTGACACATAAAATTAAACTATTACAGAAATAATAATTATTTATTATTATTTTTTAGTGCCGATGAAGTCCTTTCGACTGATTATTCTGAGTAAAATATAGTCGTGGATATTACAGTTGTCAAGTGCAATCATGGGCCTTGATGTGAAGATGCTCCGTAAATTATCTTCTTGACGTCGGAATTTTACGATTCAGAGCAAACCAATGAATGTCGTAATCTAATAACCCAGATAACAACCACCTCCGAGGCGTAATTAATTCACTCCTGCTACAACTCATGCCTCATTAAGAACTCAAGACGTAAGCTCGTTGAATGCTTGCCATCGACTGTCTGTGACGCAAACAGTTCTTGCGGTACTTCGCAACAAACTACCTTTTACACTTCCGCCTAAGGGTTTTCTTTGCAGGGTGGCATACCTTTGTACAATCATACGTGCCCTACGCTTGAACCAGTTTTGCACCCAGTACTTAAAGGCATTTACGTTATGAAAGAACATAATTTTAAAATTACATTAATAAAGTAAATCTGTTAACATACTTAACAGAAACTAGGAGCAATTATTCCCATACATGTTGAATCGAACAACGTAATAACATAGATATTACAGTAACCATGTGAAGCTTCGAACTATTCAACAGTGTCTCATGGCGTGATTGATGGCCTGTGTGGATGATCAGGTGCTCAAGTCCTTTCAGATCACTACGTTCTTCACGAAATCCCCCCCCCGATTTACACTACACAAACATTTTCGACTACAGGAACTTTTTCTCTCGTAAGACATATTTCGGTCTTCGTTGATTGATCTAAAAAGGTACAATTCATGTCGGTTAAACAGCTGCTAAGGACTGTTATGCAAGGAATATGTGCACAGAGTAGCAAAACAGGCAATGAACACCACAAACACGTGATATAAAATCGTAATTTAAAATAATAGTGTCGTTAAAAGAAATTTCAATTTACTTCTTTCGAGGGAAGCAGAAGACAAGAAACATCACTTATAAGGTTGATATTCAGTCATGGTTAATTTCCTAGTCATCTAAAACGAATCAAGTTTACCGAGCCCCATAAATTGGATGCTACAAACACACATTTTTTCCTGTAGGCAACACGCTTCAGAAACAATAATTAGTAAAATGTGTCCAACGACTGTCACCTATTGTCGACTATTTACTATCCACGTACGTAGCGTATAAAGCTATAGCTAATTTTTTGTTGTGATTTGAATATTTTTACTTAAACAAAACAGTAGTGTAAACACAAAAAATCTGTAATATATTTGTGTACAGAAATTGTATAGAAATTGAAGACACAGTACTTTCGATCTACACATTTATCAGACTTCCACATAACTGGCTGGAGCCTAAAATGCAGAATTTATGAGGAGTAGTTCTGACGAGATGAGACGGACTTGGTGGTTTCATAAAGGGCCATCTAAGCAACGTAGCCTCATCAGAAGAGGGGGCCTTGTAGATGCTATGAGCAACCATCAGTAGATAGCAGCTAACGTTCAGTATATTGTCGAGAGCGTTTCCAGAAGCGAAAAGCAGCAATCACGGAGAGACAAGTAAACGTGAAGTTGCCGTTTAAGTTTTCTCAACACGAACTAGTCGAATAACTGCTTACAAACCTCAACTGAGCACTCACTAATTTTTAGGACTTTGGTTCAAAATGGTTCAAATGGCTCTGAGCACTATGGGACTTAACATCTGAGGTCATCAGTCCCTAGAACTTAGAACTACTTAAACCTATCTAACCTAAGAACATCACACACATCCATGCCCGAGGCAGGATTCGAACCTGCGACCGTAGCGTTCGCGCGGTTCCAGACTAGGAATTTTAGTGATCATATACTCGCGGCCTTAGGCAATAATCTCCCGTCCAGACTGCTTCTCCATCACGATATCACATTACAGTTTCAATAAACCACATGTGATTATTTATTTGTTTATTTATTGTTCCGTAGGACCAAGTTAAGGAGAATCCTCCATGGTCATGGAACGAGTCAATACATGAAATTATAACACGTTAGTAGAAACAGATAAAATGAAATATAAAAAACATATTCAGGCGACAAGTCGTAAGTTTAAATAAAGAAAATCAACCATGTAACACTGGAATTTGCTTCATTTTTTAGCTCTTCCAGGAGCTCCTCGAAAGAATAGAAGGAGTGAGCCATGAGGAAACTCTTCAGTTTAGACTTAAAAGAGTTTGTGCTACTGCTAAGATTTTTGAGTTCTTGTGGTAGCTTATTGAAAATGGATGCAGCAGAATACTGCACTCCTTTCTGCACAAGAGTCAAGGAAGTGCATTCCACATGTAGATTTGATTTCTGCCTAGTATCAACTGAATGAAAGCTGCTAACTCTTGGGAATAGGCTAATATTGCTAACAACAAACGACATTAAAGAAAATATATACTGTAAGGGCAATGTCAGAATTCCCAGACTATTGAATAGGGGTCGACAAGAGGTTCTCGAACTTACACCACATATAGCTCGAACAGCCCGTTTTTGAGCCAAAAATACCCTTTTTGATTCAGAAGAATTACCCCAAAAAATAATACCATTCGACATAAGCGAATGAAAATATGCGAAGTAGACTACTTTTCGTGTTGAACTGTCACTTATTTCAGATACTGTTCTTGTGGTAAATAAAGCAGCATTTAGTTTCTGAGCATGGACATGGGCGTTCCACAACAGCTTACCATCTATCCGAACGCCTAGAAACTTGAACTGTTCCGTCTCGCTTATAATATGCCCATTCTGTCTGATCAAAATATCGGTTCTTGTTGAATTGTGGGTTAAAAACTGTAAAAACTGAGTCTTACTGTGATTCAGCATCAAATTATTTTCCACAAGCCATGAACTTATTTCATGAACTACATTATTTGATACTGTTTCAGTATTATTGAATGTGATTTTTCTGTATATTCTGGCTACTTACTCCTCTGCCGGTCACATTAGCACTACAGAGTAGCGAAAATTCGAAACCTCGACTCCAATTCTTGCCGACTCAGGATGATCCTCTCCCTGTCTTATGATCTCCACCGTACTCAAATCGGCATGCGTTTATAGCGGAGTACCAGCCAAAGCTGGTGAGTCAAACCATTTGCAGTGTGGTTCACAATGACCAAAGCTTTGGGTAAAGTCTCATAGCCCTAAAACGTAAGGTTTGGTGGAAAATTCATGATTTTGACTGTTTTTAGAGATAAGGTATGAACAAGGGAATTGTTACTGTGCTCATCCGTAAAGGTTCTCAATAACCAAAAAATCGCGCTTTCATTAGTTGCCAACTATTTAGATGAATGTGTGGCTTCCAGTTCAACGAGTACTCTCAGTTATCGTAACCTGCATTCCATCAGGTTCAATCTTTCTTCCTCATTCCATACGGAGGTTCAACATACCATCTTTAAATTATCATCGCCTTATGACGTACCTCAAAGAGTTATTACGTGTCTGAGAACCTCTACCCCAAAACTTTATGGATGACCACGGAACTGTCCAGAAGAAGGGCCATCAGATACCTCTCTCAGAAACACGAACTTGGCTGTGAAATCTACAGTCCCCAGAAAGACAGAGCCTGCAGTTCTAACAGCTGTTGCAAATTTATGTGGTAATAATAATAGCTCGTAAAGCGTGGCGACTCGATCGTTAAAATTCAAGGCAGAGAAGTACGCCGGACACAGAAATTTTTTCACCAGATTAACGGCTGTTGACCTGTACACAACCAGTTCCAACGTTATTAGATATTTTAACACCCTCAGTAGGCGAGTGTAGGGCCATTTCTTCATTCCTTACCAGATAAATGACAAGTAAGGGGTAACAAATAAAGGGTACAATACGAAGTTTAAATGAAACAGAGTAAACATCGTTAAGAAATCTGTTGCTAAGTGTGTATTTAAAGCGAACTGTACAATGCTTTGGAAGTCATGTGTGACGAAAAATTTTCAGTAATTCAGGACAATAAACATAAGAAGCTAAAGATACGAGAAGAAGCATTTCGTCTTTGTAGAAGCCCAAATATGACCTTGGATCATTGAACATAGGTCAGGCTAGAACAGCCTGAGGATAGTGTTTTAGAATTACCTTAGACAACAGCAGATTACCATAAGTAAGTGTAGACTACGATAGTTTTCCTGGTAGTGTTGGTCAGTTAAGGTCGCACTTGCATTACCTGTACATTGGGTGTGTTGTATACCTATTCGGCGTTTCCACATAGCGATCGCTTTCGTTACATATGCGATCAGTGTCTTACTAGAGTCCACAAAAAACCGGAAGTAGTGTACCGTCTAGAAAATGAGTGAGGATATATAAAAGTTCACGTAATCTATGGAACTTAATTCTGGTTTTATTCAAAAATTGTTGATTGGTAACATGAAACAGAGGGATTTGTAGTAAAAATAAAGAAAACAATACTATTTCGAACACAGCGCTTGAAAACGCAATTACCTAAACAAAATGCTAATATTAAAAAACCGCAAAATAAAACCGTATCAAACATCGCTACAATACTTCATCGAACTTACATGAAATAGGTCTCTGTTATTCATAAACAACTTTCGCATTATATATAATGTTTGTGCATGTAAACTTTACTTGCGTTAAAGGTAGCTGCTTGGGTTGCATAAAAGTGAAGAAGTTACGCGCTAAACTATTTTTTATTACTTACAAAATCCAATTTATATCCTTTAAGGATATAAAATACACAATGGACTAACACTGAATGATGCGCAGTTCTAATTATGTGCAAAACAAACAACGAAGAAAACAAAGAGACCTCGTCGCTTCCAATTTTCTCTCTTAAATATTAATTTGTGTTTCTTTCCCTACCAATTCTATCAATACTACCAGACCTATACGCCATACCTTTCATTGAGCTATTCATTACTGATGTCGAGTGACAGACAGAATAAAAAAAATCTATCAAACTCATTAGTAAAGATGTCTGACTGATGGAAAAAGTGGCAGTTGATCCTGAACAGTAGAACGTGTGAGATCGTCAACATTGATATTAAAAGAATCCCGTTGAATTAATGAAAATGACAGATTTAGAGATGGTGAAATCGAAGTAATTTTTAGGGACTCCATTTACTAACAATCTAAATCGATCGTATAGAAAATATTACAGCACAGGCGTATCTGGCTGTGGTGTATTGGTAGAATATCTAGAAGGGTCAAAAAATTCACTAAAGAAAAATGCTTACGCTACGTTTGTTTGTACTCGTCTGGTGTTGCTGTACATTATGGAGTCCTCACCAGATAGACCTGACAGAAGGCACCGAAAAAACTTCCAAATATGGGGGAGTATTTTAAGGATATGATTAAAAAGTTGCGATCGTAATCATTTCAGGAAATTATTAACAGCTATCATCCGTATCGCCACAGTTTTATCTCCGACTTACAGAGAGAGGAATGTCCACCTCGATGATATAAGAGAACTAAACGCTCACGTGTGCTTTCCGAGAATGGATGGTAAGTGTGTACCGTTGAAGTTCTCTGGGAGCAGAGATGCGGCAAGTTGTAAAAAATAATTGTCACTGACTTTCAGCCGCGTTTTTAGTTCCTCCTGTTTCTATTGGTGTACTATGCTGCTCGCTTCCCACATATACACTGAAGAGCAAAAGACACTCGCACACTTGCCTAATATCGTGTAGGGTCCCTGCGAGCACGTAGATGTGGCGCACCACGGCGTGGCATGGACTAATGTCTGAAGTAGTGCTGGAGGGAATTGCCACGATGAATCCTGCAGGGTTGTCCATAAGCCCTGAAGAGGACGAGGGGATGGAGAACTCTTTTGAACTGCACGTTGCAAGGCATCCGATATATGCTCAATAATGTTCAATTTTAGTGGCCATTGGATGAAGAGTGTTCCTGGAGCCACTCCGTAGCAATTCTGGACGTATGGAGTGTCACATTGTCCTGCTGGAATTCCCCAAGTCTCTCGGAATGCGCAATGGACATGAATGTATGCAGGTGATAAGACAGGATGCGCACGTACGTGTGACCTGTCAGAGTCGCATCTAGACGTATCAGGGGTCCTAAAACAACTCCAACTGCACACGCTCCACACCATTACAGAGCCTGCACCAACTTCAACAGTCCCCTGCTGACATGCAGCGTCCGTGGATTCATGAGGTTGTATCCACACCCGTACACGTCGCTCGATACAATTTGAAGCAAGACTCGTCCGAACCCAACATGTTGAGTCACCAACAGTCCAATGTCAGTGTTGACGGGCCGACACGAAGTATAAAGCTTTGTGTAGTGTTGTCATCAAGCGCACACGAGTGGGCCTTTGGCCCCTAAAGCTCATATCGATGATGTTTCGTTGAATGCTTCGCAAGCTGACACTTGTTGATGGCCTAGCACTGAAGTCTGCCGCAATTTGCGGAAGGGTTGAACTTCAGTCGCGTTGAACGATTCTCTTCAGTCGTCGTTGGTCCCGTTCTTGAACGATCTTTTTCCGCCCACAGCGATGTCGGAGATTTAATGTTTTACCGGATTCCTGATATTCACTATAACAGGGTGATCAAAAAGTCAATATCAATTTGAAAACTTAATAAACCACGGAATAATGTAGATAGAGAGGTAAGAATTGACACACATGCTTGGAATGACATGAGGTTCTAGTAGAACCAAAATAAAGCAAAGTCCACAAAATGTCCGACAGATGGTGCGTGAAAGATCTCTTGTGCGCGTAGTTTGGTGATGATCGTGTGCTCAGCTGCCATTTTCGTCATGTTTGGCTTCCCAGGTCCTCAGACCTCAGTCCGTGCGATTATTGGCTTTGGGGTTACCTGAAGTCGCAAGTGTATCGTGTTAGACCGACATCTCTAGGGATGCTGAAAGACAAAATCCGACGCCAATGGTTGGTTCAAATGGCTCTGAGCACTATGGGACTTAACATCTGAGGTCATCAGTCCCCTAGAACTTAGAACTACTTAAACCTAACTAACCTAAGGACGTGACACACATCCATGCCCGAGGCAGGATTCGAACCTGCGACCGTAGCGGTCGCCCGGTTCCAGACTGTAGCGCCTAGAACCGCGCGGCCACACCGGCCGGCCGACACCAATGCCTCACCATAACTCCGGACATGCTTTACAGACCTGTTCACAACATTATTCCTCGACTACAGCTATTGTTGAGGAATGATGGTGGACATATTGAGCATTTCCTGTAAAGAACATCATCTTTGCTTTGTCTTACTTTGTTATGCTAATTATTGCTGCTCTGATCAGATGAAGCGCCATCTGTCGGAAATTTTTTGAACTTTTGTATTTTTTTGGTTCTAATAAAACCCCATGTCATTCCAAGCATGTGTGTCAATTTGTACCTCTCTATCTACATTATTCCGTGATTTATTCAGATTTCAAATTTATACTGACTTTTTGATCACCCGGTACTTGTGAAATGACTGTATGGGAAAATACCACTTCATCGCTACCACTGAGATGCTGCGTCCCATTGCTTGTGTGCCGACTATAACACGAGCTAAATCTTAATAAACTGCTATTTTAGCAGCAGTAACTGCGCCAGAGACTTCTTGTCTTATGTAGGCGATGCCGATCACAGCGCCGTATTCTGCCTGTTTACATATCTCTGTATTTGGATACGCGTGCCTATACCAATTTCTTTGGTGCTTCTGTGTATTTCATGACCCTTCTATTAGGCATGACATTACGCCACAGTTATAAGAACAGTGGATGTGATTGGTCTCCTGTAGTGGAAGACGACATAGAAGTATACAGGACACTGAAACTAGAGCAGGAAGTATACCGATAGCCGATACACACGGGCTGGTATTTACATGCCTAATTCCACCACCACCCAGCGAAGAAGAATTCAGCCTCCGCTTGCTGACCACTCACATGCAGCATCAGTTACGCTCAAAATATAGTAGCTGAGCTTAAAAAGCTGCACACAGCATTATGGGTCATTGACTATAACTCCAGCATGAAATGCAGAGGCACAGCATTCTTGATTTTTCCTCAAAAAAAAAAAAAAAAAAAAAAAAAAAAAAAAAAAAAAAAAAAAAAAAAAAAGCAGCGGAAGCAACAACAACAGTATTTTGACTGGTTTGATGCGGCCCACAACGAATTCCTATCCTGCACCAACATTTTCATCTGAGAGCAGCACTTGCACCCACGTTTATTTGTTGAATGTTTGTTGTTGTTGTGGTCTTCAGTCCTGAGACTGGTTTGATGCAGCTCTCCATGCTACTCTATCCTGTGCAAGCTTCTTCATCTCCCAGTACCTACTGCAACCTACATCCTTCTCAATCTGCTTAGTGTATTGATCTCTTGGTCTCCCTCTACGATTTTTACCCTCCACGCTGCCCTCCAATGCTAAATTTGTGATCCCTTGATGCCTCAAAACATGTCCTACCAACCGATCCCTTCTTCTAGTCAAGTTGTGCCACAAACTTCTCTTCTCCCCAATCCTATTCAATACCTCCTCATTAGTTACGTGTTGTTGAATGTATTGTTGAATGTATTCCTGTCATACTCTTCCTCTACAGTTTTTGTCCTCTGTAAGTGCCTGTAGTATAAGGAAAAGAGATCGAAAAAATAAGTAAACAGTTTATTACTTCAAAACTAATCATCACAATAGTCAATGCATATTTCCTACTGCGAGACAAGACGGTCCATGCCCTCACAGTAAAATGTTTACGCCTGCCTACCGAAGTGACCGAGCGGTTCTAGGCACTTCAGTCCAGAACCGCGCTGCTGCTACGGTCTCAGGTTCGAATCCTGCCTCGGGCATGGATGTGTGTGATGTCCTTAGGTTAGTTAGGTTTAAGTAGTTCTAAGTTCTAGGGGACTGATGACCATAGATGTTAAGTAACATAAATGCTTGTAGCCATTTGAACCTTTTTTTTTTTTTTTTTTTTCAACATTCGGCTATCCGCAGTGTCAAGAGTATGACGAGCGAGACCAGCAGCGTTTGCATGGAGTGCTAACAGACAAGCAACGCTGTATGATATAACCGCAGAAATCAATATGGAACGTACGACGAACGTACGCGTTATTAGAGTGTGGCGAAATTTGCCGTTAATAGACGATCGCAGCAGACCGCTAACGCGATTGCCTTTGCTAACAGCACGACATCGCCTGCAGCCCCACTCCTGGGCTGGTGGCGATATCCGTTGGACTCTAGACGACTGGAAAACCGTGGCCTGGTCAGAAGAGTCCCGATTTCGGTTGGTGAGAGGTAATGGTAGGGTTCGAGTGTGGCGCAGACCACACGAAGCCATAGACCAAGGTTGTCGACAAGGTGCTGTGCTAGATGGTGGTTTCTCCATAATGGTGTGGGCTATGCTTATGTGAAATGGACTAGTCCTCTGGTCTAACTCAACCGACCATTGAATGGAAATGGCTATGTTCGGCTACTTGGAGACTATTTGCAACCATTTATGTACTTCATGCTCCCAAACCACAATGAATTTTTTATGGATGGTAATGCGCCATGTCACCATGCCACAGCTGAGTGTGATTGGTTTTAAGAACACTCTGGACAATGCTAGTGCATGATTTGGCCACTATGAATGCTTGACATGTATCCCATCGAACATTTGTGGGATTTAATAGACAGGTCAGTTCGCGTAAAAAAATCTGCACGGCTATAGAGGCATCACGGCTTAGAATTCTGTAGCTGACTTCCAACGACTTGTTGAGTTGATGCCACGTCGAGATCATGAACTACAACGGGCAAAAGGAGGTCCGCCACGATATTAAGAAGTAACCCCTGACTTTTGTCACCTCAGTGAACATTCCAATATCTGATTTCGGAACCTCTGCCTGACCATGAAGTAATCTAGCTACAGTCTTTTTGTGTCTCCAGGTCTTTTCCAGGTATATCTCCTGTTGATGTGATTCCTGAATGGAGTATTCGCCATTGCCATCTGAAATTACTGCAGAACTCAATTAGCCTTTCTTCTCTCTCATTCCTTCTGCCAAGCTCATATTCTCCTGTAACCATTGCTTCTGTTGCTTCCCCTTAAAGCGCCTTCCAATCCCCCATCATCCTCATATAATTTCTTTATCTATTCATCTTCTACTTGAGAGGCCGACATGTATACCTAAATTATCGTTGTCAGTTTTGGTTTGCTGTCGAATCTTATGAGAACAACCCTATCACTGAACTGTTCGCAGCACCTCAGTCTCTGTCGTACTTTCCTACTCCGAAAGAACGCTACTCCCAGTATACGAATTTCTGCTGCTGTTGATATTACGCTATACTCGTATGACCAGAATCAATATCTTCTTTCCATTTCACCTCACTAACCCCCAGTATATCTAGACTGAACGACTGCTTTTCCTTTTTCTGATTTTCTAACTTTCCTACTAAGTTTCATCTTCTGACATCACATACTCCGACTCGTAAATATTATCCCGTCGTTATCTCAAGGACACATCCTCATTGCAGTCCCCTCCTGGAGTTCCGAATCGGGGACTGATGAGGAATCTTTTACTAATGGAGAGTTCATCATGACGCTTTAAATACACAGGCCACATGTCTTTAAATACAAATTTGTATTTTTAAATAAATGCTTTTCATCGTCTTCTGCACCCTCATGCGTTAATCATTGCTGATTCGCTTTTTAAGGGCGTTTTCCACCCAAAAGGCAAGAGAGCTCCCCGAACCTCAGTCCGCTCCTCCGTCTCTTTGACAAGGTCATTGGCAGAACAAGGGTGACTTCTTATGCCGCAAGTATTCAACCGCCATTGCTGATGATTTTTGTTCAAAATTTAAGCAGTTGCTGCTTAGAAACGAGGACCCAGGTTGTTTTCTTTACTCGTCAAATACGCTACCCTAGACAGTGAAGCAATAAAAGAGTGAAAGAGAAACTGGACATCGGTAAACAGTAACCATTGTTAGCTTAACCGATCTGTCGAAAGTATCCACTCCATCACTCCTCTACATCACAGTTTCTTTGTTCCTATAGATAGGCGACGTTTCAAATCTAGAACGTCCTCTAACGACAATGCCTTCATTGCAGGCCGTCCTACCGCCAGCTCATCTAAATGAGCCCTCTAATTCCATTTCAAAAATTTCAGCCCCTTTCTGTCAATCCTGTAAAATCCTAGGCAGTAATTACAGGAAAATCGCCCAGAGTATTCCATCCCAGCTTTTACCTCACAAACGGCAGCTGTCGAATCGAAATACTAAAACCCTGAAACAGACATAACCAACAATCTCTCAAAAACTTACCTCTAACCCTAACGTACTAACCATCCTAAATAAAGCCTGTAATAAAACTACTGAAACAATTTATTAAATGAACACGGGGATTAAATCCTACAATGGCAATCCATACAGACATATCAAAAAACGTTTTGCATCACCTCGGTTCCGAGAGTTCCGGAAGTTCTTCAGAAAATTGGAATAGAGATCAACAAAAAAATCATTTCCGCTCCTTTTATGAAAACCAGACATTACATGCTGTACCACCATACAGCGAGACTTTCACTGGGGGAGGTCCAGATTGCAGTAGACAGCGGTACCTCTAATACCCAGCAGCACGTCCTCTTGCACTGATGCACGATTGTGTTAGTCTTGGCACACTATCCGCAAATTCATCAAGGCACTGTTGGTACTGACTGTCCCACGCCTCAACGGCGATTCGGCGTAGATCTCTCAGAGTAGTTGGTGGGTCACGTCGTCCATAAATAGCCCTTTTCAGTCTATCCTAGGCACGTTAGGTAGGGTTGATGTCTGGAGAACATGCTGGCCACTCTAGTTAAACGATGTCTTTATCTTGAAGTAAGTCACTCACAAGATGTGCACGATGGGGCGCGAATTGTCGTCCATGAAGACGAATGCTGCAGATATAGTTGCACTATCGGTCGGAGAATGGCATTCACGTATCGTACAGCCGTTACGGCACCTCCCATGACCACCAGCGGCGTATGTCGGCCCCACATAATGCTACCCCAAAACAGGAGGGAACCTCCACCTTGTTGCACTCGCTGGACAGTGTGTCTAAGGCGTTCAGCCTGGCCGGGTTGCCCCCAAACACGTCTCCGACGATTGTCTGGTTGAAGGCATATGCGACACTCACCGGTGAAGAGAACGTGATGCCAATCCTGATCGGACCATTCAGTATGTTGTTGGGCCCATCTGTACCACGCTGCATGGTGTCGTCTTTGCAAAGATGGACCTCGCCATGGGCGTCGGGAGTGAAGTTGCGCATCATGCAGCCTATTGCGCACAATTTGAGTCGTAACACAACGTCTTGTGGCTGCACGAAAAGCATCATTCAACATGGTGACGTTGCTGTCAGGGTTCCTCCGACCCATATTCCGTAAGTAGCGGTCATGTACTGCAGTAGTAGCCATTGGGCGGCCTGGGCGAGGCATATGATCAACAGATCCTGTCTCTCTGTATATGCTTCATGGCCGAACAACATTGCTTTGGTTCACTCCGAACGCCTTGACACTTCCCTTGTTGAGAGGCTGTAACCTCCCCCTTACTTATCGACCTTAATGACAGTGAAAAATTAAACCGCGTGCACCTAATGGAAATTTGGGAAAAGCAGTCGTCACCGAAGTTAATCTGTCGGTAAAGAGGGAGGAAAGGGTTACATCTAAATGAAACGAAAAATGCAAATGAAATTGGTGGAAATTAATTTTGAAAAGGGGTAAAGTTAATAAAGAAAGTAAATGTGCGGTCGTTACGTTAACAATTAATTGACGTTAATTAGATATTTGAGATTTGGGGAGAATTACGGTCGCCAGTCCTATGGACAACTACTATAATAGCTGAAAATGAAAGATTAATGCACATATAATTAGCACTAAAAGCGTGGCAACTGAAGGTTAACACGTGTTGTGTGAAAACTGAATGTTTGTCAGAAGTAATAAATTTCGCTACACTCTGACTTAATGTAGCAAAAGAATCAATAAAACCGGAAAATTTAAAGTTAATTTAGTGATTGAATTTAATAGATAACTTTGTTTCTGAAGCACTACGAAATTCAATAAAATACGGTTAGCCTTGGGCTACCTCAACAATCATTTCAAAAGCTACTTGAATCTACGCAATTTACAAATAAGAGATTTAACTTTGAACTTGAATTAAATGATTCTGAACAATTAACAATAGTAAAATTTAGTACGTACCAAGCTGAGCTGCAGTCACAGGTAAGCTAAAATACGGTAACAAAACTCGCACTCTTAATTTGTGCTTGTGTAATCTAAATATTGTAGCCAGCTATGAATACCTTAACTGAACTTTGAAATTAAAGCAGTGAAATCGAATGATATTACTTTAATGCTGGCGTCTGAATTTCAACGACACTCGGGTTCATTCCGAAAAAGGAAGGGACCCTGCTTGGTAATGCAATTGGGACAATGAGCAACAAAGGTTCATACTACGTTGCTGTAATTTAGTGAGAAAAATGCAACAGTTTGAAAAGCTGAGGCCTGTCATACAGTTCTAAAACTTTACGTGCCTCCAGTCTTCCTTGTTGGTTGATTGAAGGTTTGAAGCCGTCGATCGAGGAGGTGGCGACAGTCACTCACTCATTGTCGGCCGTCGCTGTTGCAGAAGCTGGATGCTGGCGCGCCTTCTTCTCGACACGGTCTCCAGCCGAAAGGGGCTCTTGATGTGTGCCAGCTAACGCTTCCCGTCCGCGACACCATGTCAGAAACTAACATAGCAAGTCGAGCGCAATTACATGCTGCCAAACCCAGAAAGCGCGGCAACTCGCGGGAGCGTCACACAACACACCTGCTCCACCGCCCTCCTCCAGCCAGACTCTGCTCTGCCCGCGCTCCACGCGGCAGAGTTAACACTACCAAACATCCTAAACACTTTGGTTCTCCACATGACCTATCGATGTATTCGTTCGATAGCATAGTTTTCCCTAGGCAGGACCCAGCGTAAAAATACAAATAATATTTACAAAACAAACCAATTATACATCGATATAAATGCATAAATAAATATATACATACAAATAGTAAAACAATTACAATATATTAAGACACAGAAATGTCATATCTTCAGGTAACAAAATAAGGAAAAAAATTTGTAGTACAATAGATGGAAATAGGAGGATATGCATTTCTGGCGTTACAAGCCCTTCCTGGCACAAAGTTACAATGCGGACGCGATCGAACCGCGTTATTGAACGTGTAGGCATGGTTGAACTACAAACAATAGGAGCCATGTACCTGTTTCCTGGTGGAATGTCTGGAATTGATCGGCTGTCGGACCCCCTCCGTCTAATAGGCGCTGCTCATGCATGTTTGTTTACATTTTTGGGCGGGTTTAGTGTCATATCTGAGCAGTCAAAGGGACTATGTCTGTGATACCATATCCACAGTCAACGTCTATCTTCAGGAGTTATGGGAACCGGGGTGATGCAAAACTTCTTTTGATGTGGGTCATAAAATCCTCTTCCGCCCCATTCCTACCTGTGCCAACCGTAAGGTGCCCTCCTATCTCGAACATCTACTAGTGGCTCGACACTTGCAGGCTGGTTGGAGTAGTACTATAGTATCGCAGACATTCTCCTGCACTTGCTTGGTACATGTGGTAGTAATCGAAGAGACGCTGATAGCTGCGAACAACCTGCATCCTTTCATGCTTGATGTTATCCCAGACGCCGATGTCATATTTCAGCAGTATAATTGATCGTTCTACAGTGGTCTGAGGAGCATTATAGAGAATTCACGTTGATGTCTCGGGGATTAAATTGACCTGATGTAAAACCTATGGAACATACCTGGGCAGGTATCGGACGCACCAATACATATGCAGACCAGTGAATGTCCAGGAATAGCAAAGGATACTTCCTCAACAGCTGAAACCATAGAAGGTAGTGATGGACGCTAGGGCTTGGGGTGATGTCGACATTCTGACTCATCCTAAAGATGTTCCATTAGGATTGGGTCGCGATTCTGGGTAGGCCAGTCCATTTCAACAATGTTAGTGACCAAAAACCATAGCCTCACAAACACCGCGAAGGTGGCTGAGCAACACAGAAGTGGTTTCTGGCATTCCTAAAAGTAGTGTTATAGGCTCTCTGCTGTTCCTTATCTATATAAACGATTTAGGAGACAATCTGTGCAGCCGTCTTAAGTTATTAGCAGATAATGCTGTCGTTTATCGTCTAGTGAACTAGTCAGAAGATCAAAAGAAGTTGCAAAACGATTTAGAAAAGATATCTGAATGGCGAGTAAATTGGCAATCGACCCTAAATAATGAAAAGTGTGAGGTCATCCACATGAGTGCTAAATGGAATCCGTCAAACTTCGGTAACACGATAAATCAGTCAAATCTAAAGGCCGTAAATTCAACTAAATACTTAGTAATTACAATAACGAACAAATTAAATTGGAAAGAACACGTAGAAAATGTTATGGGGAAGACGAACCAAATACTGCCTTTCATTGGCAGAACACTTAGAAACTGCAACAGATCTACTAAAGAGACAGCCTACACTACGCTTGTTCGTCCTCTGTTGGAGTACTGCTCCGAGGTCTGGGATACTTGCCAGATACGATTGATGGAGAACATCGAGATAGTTAAAATATGAGCAGCAAATTTTTTACCATCGCTAAATAGGGGACAGAGTGTCACTGACCTGATACAGGATTTGGGGTAGACACCACTAAAGCAAAGGCGTTTTTCCTTGCGGCGGGATCTTGTCACGAAATTTCAATCACCAACTTTCTCCTCCGAATGAGAAAATATTTTATTGACGCCGACCTATAGAGGGAGAAACGACCATCATAATAAAATAAGAGAAACCAGAGCTCTCACGGAAGGATAAAAGTGTTCGGTTTTTCCGCCCGCTTTACGAGATTGGAATAATAGAGAATTAGTGTGAAGGTAGTTCGATGAACCTCTGCCAGGCACTTAAGTGTGATTTGCTGAGTATACATATAGATGTAGATGTAGAGCAGAAGTATACAGTAATTAAATTCTAAATTCCAATTGGAACGTATTTCGCAATGATAGGTAGAACGCTCTTGGTGGTGGCATTTTTATAGCCATAAAAAATAGGACAATATCTCTTGAGATTAGTACAGATTCCGAATGCGAAATATTTTGAGCAAAGACAATTGTTAAAGGTGGGTCAAAGATGAAAGATGGTCATCGCATACTTTTTTAGACCTCCCGCTCCCCCCCTCGCCACACACACACACACACACACACACACACACACACTGCCTCAGCAGCAGTAATGGCGGGAACAGTTAATGGGAAGCTCGGGGAATTTTTACGTAGATTTCCTGCTCAAATTGTAGTTTCAAGTGGAGGTTTTAGGTTTCCAGCTATAAACTGGGAGATTCAACTGATTAGGATGGGTAGTAAGGATTGAGAATCGTGTGAGACTGTTCTAAGTGCCTTATCCGAAAATTACTTTGACCAGTTAACCAGACAATCTACCCATGAACATAGTATCTTAGACCCGCTGGTGACAAACATACTCGATTCTTTTTTAAGGTGAACAGGGACCAGTGTTCATAAAGCCGTTGCGAAATTACTGAATAGGGCTCTAAATAGGAATACAAAGAACAGCAAAAAGATCTTTCCGTTTAGCAAGACCGACGAGAAACAGACAACGGATTACCTGAAATCTCAGCAGGAAAATTTCATCTCTATTGCTAACAACTTCGAATATCAATGGACAACATTGAGTATCAACCGACAACGTTCAAGAGCATTGTACAATAAGCTTTAGACAGGTACGTGTCAAGCAACGTTGTGGGGGATTGAAAGACCCGTTGTGGTTCGACAGCTATATTAGGAACTGCTACTAAAACAAAGAGAGCTTCATTGCAAACGATGGCAAGACTATATTATTTGGAGAACCGTGCGTGAAGTGTTCAACGAATTCTGAAGTAAAATTCTGTGTACCAACTTGACAGAAAATGCCACGAAGTCCTGGTCTCATGTTAAATCAGTGAACGGATCGAAGCAATCTGACCAGACATTCCTTGACCATAATCGGACGGAGGACGACGCAGGAAAGGCCGAAATACTAAACTTCTTTTGCCCATACTGTTTCACAGAGTAAGATCCCACTGAAATGCCTCCTTTACATCGTCGTACGAATGGCGAATGGCTGATATCGAAATGTGAGCATGGGACAGAAAAGTAACTGAAATCGCTCGACAGAGGGAATCTACTGAACCTGGAGGTTTACCATTACAATTCGACACAAAGTAAGCGAAACAACTTGTCCCTCCTCTAGCAGCTGTGAACCGTAGGTCTTTGGAAGAGAGAAGTTTTCGTGATGTTTCGAAAAAAACTCTGGTCATTCCAGTATTAAAAATGGGGCGCCGCACAGACGCACGGCACTCTAGGCCTATATCAATGACGTCCATCAGTTGGAGAATTTTGGAACATGCTTTATGCTCACTTATTATGACCTTTATGAAGGCCGAAAATTTCTTCTCTAGGAACCAACAAGTGTTTCGGTGACAACAATCGTGTGAAACCCACCTCGTTCCGTTCACCAAAAAAAGTCAGGAAGCAATACGTACAGGCGCCCAGACAGGTGTCGTGTTCCTTGACTTGCGGAAGGCATTCGATACAGTTCCACATTGCCGCCTAATGAACAAAATACGAGAGTACGAAACATTAGGCCAACCGTGTGATCGTATTAAAGAGATTTTAACAAACAGAACACAGCATCCCATTCTAAACGAAGACGCAAAAGAAACTTCAGGCCTGCCCCTGGACAAAAAAGAATCACTTGCAATCTATGACCTCAACGTATTCCAATCTCTGTTTTCCTCTACATTTTTTTACTCTCTGCAGCTCCCTCTGGTACCATACAAGTTATTCGGTTATGCCTTAAGTGATGTCCAACCATATTGTACATTCTTCTTGTCAGTGTTTTCTATATATTCCCTTCCTCGCCGAAGTTCCAAGGAGCTTCCTCATTCCTTACATTATCAGTCCACATAACTTTCCACATTCTTCTGTAGCACCGCGTTTCATATACTTCGATTCACTTCTCTTCAGGTTTTCCCACAGTCCATGTTTCACTGTCATTCCAAATATACATTCTCAGAAATTTCTTCCTCAGATTAAGGCCTGTATTTGATACTGACAGACCCCTCTCGGCCAGGAGTGTCCTTAGTGCTACAGGACCATAACTATATACAGGATGGTCCATTGATATTGACCGGGCCAAATATCTCACGAAATAAGCGTCAAACGAAAAAACTACAAAGAACGAAACTCGTCTAGCTTGAAGGGGGAAACCAGATGGCGCTATGGTTGGCCCGCTAGATGGCGCTGCCATAGGTCAAACGGATATCAAGTGCGTTTTTTAAATAGGAACCCTCATTTCTATTACATATTCGTGTAGTACTAAAGAAATATGAATGTTTTAGTTGGGCCACTTTTTTCGCTTTGTGATAGGCGGCGCTGTAATAGTCACAAACGTATAAGTACGTGGTCTCACGTAACATTCCGCCAGTGCGGACGGTGTTAGCTACGTGATACATTACCCGTGTTAAAATGGACCGTTTACCAATTGCGGAAAAGGTCGATATCGTGTTGATGTACGGCTATTGCGATCAAAATGCCCAACGGGCGTGTGCTATGTATGCTGCTCGGTATCCTGGACGACATCATCCAAGTGTCCGGACCGTTCGCCGGATAGTTATGTTATTTAAGGAAACAGGAAGTGTTCAGCCACTTGTGAAACGTCAACCACGACCTGCAACAAATGACGATGCCCAAGTAGGTGTTTTAGCTGCTATCGCGACTAATCCGCACATCAGTAGTAGACAAATTGCGCGAGAATCGGGAATCTCAAAACGTCGGTGTTGAGAATGCTACATCAACATCGATTGCACCCGTTCCATATTTCTATGCAGCAGGAATTGCATGGCGACGACTTTGAACGTCGTGTACAGTTCTGCCACTAGGCACAAGAGAAATTACGGGACGATGACAAATTTTTTGCACGAATTCTATTTAGCGACGAAGGGTCATTTACCAACAGCGGTAACGTAAACCGGCATAATATGCACTATTGGGAAACGACAAATCCACGATGGCTGCGACAAGTGGAACATCAGCGACATTGGCGGGTTAATGTATGGTAAGGCATTATGGGAGGAAGGATAATTGCCCCCATTTTATCGATGGCAATGTAAATGGTGCAATGTGTGCTGATTTCCTACGTAATGTTCTACCGATGTTACTACAAGATGTTTCACTGCATGACGGATGTCCGGTAAATACCTCGCGTGCGGTTGAAGCGGAAATGAATAGCATATTTCATGACAGGTGGATTGGTCGTCGAAGCACCATACCATGGCCCGCACGTTCACCGGATCTGACGTCCACGGATTTCTTTCTGTGGCGAAAGTTGAATGATATTTGCTATCGTGATCCACCGACAACGCCTGACAACATGCGTCAGCGCATTGTCAATGCATGTGCGAACATTACGGAAGGCGAACTACTCGCTGTTGAGAGGAATGTCGTTACACGTATCGCCAAATGCATTGAGGTTGACGGACATCATTTTGAGCATTTATTGCATTAATGTGGTATTTACAGGTAATCACGCTGTAACAGCATGCGTTCTCAGAAATGATAAGTTCACATAGGTAAATGTATCACATTGGAATAACCGAAATAAAATGTTCAAACGTAGCTACGTTCTGTATTTTAATTTAAAATACCTACCTGTTACCAACTGTTCGTCTAAAATTGTGAGCCATATGTTTGTGACTATTACAGCGCCATCTATCACAAAGCGAAAAAAAGTGGTCTAACTAAAACATTCGTATTTCTTTATTTACTACAAGTATATGTAATAACAAAATGATGGTTCCTATTTAAAAGCCGGCCGCGGTGGCCGTGCGGTTCTAGGCGCTCCAGTCCGGAGCCGCGCTGCTGCTACGGTCGCAGGTTCGAATCCTGCCTGCCTCGGGCATGGATGTGTGTGATGTCCTTAGGTTAGTTAGGTTTAAGTGGTTCTAAGTTCTAGGCGACTGATGACCACAGCCGTTGAGTCCCATAGTGCTCAGAGCCACTTGAACCATTTGAACCTATTTAAAAAAAGCGCAGTTGATATCCGTTTGACCTATGGCAGCGCCATCTAGCGGGTCAACCGAACGCCATCTGGTTTCCCCCTTCAAGCTAGAAAAGTTTCGTTCTTTGTAGTTTTTTTGTTTGACGTTTATTTTGTGAGATATTTGGCCCGGTCACGATCAATGGAGCACCTGGTATATATATATATATATATATATATATATATATATATATATATATATATATATATAGAGGGTGAGTCACCTAACATTACCGCTGGATATATTTCGTAAATCACATCAAATAATGACGAATCGATTCCATATACCGAACGTGAGGAGAGGGGCTAATGTAATTGGTTAATACAAACCATAAAAAAAATGCACGGAAGTATGTTTTTTAACACAAACCTACGTTTTTTTAAATGGATCCACGTTAGTTTTGTTAGCACATCTGAACATATAAACAAATACGTAATCGGTGCCGTTTGTTGCATTGTAAAATGTTAATTACATCCGGAGATATTGTAACCTAAAATTGACGCTTTTAGGTTACAATATCTCCGGATGTAATTAACATTTTACAATGCAACTAACGGCACTGATTACGTATTTGTTTATATGTTCAGATGTGCCAACAAAACTAACGTGGGCATTTAAAAAAACGTAGGTTTGTGTTAAAAAAAATACTTCCGTGCATTTTTGTATGGTTTGTATTAAACAATTACACTAGCCCCTCCCCTCACGTTCGGTCTGTGGAATCGGTTCGTCAGTATTTGATGTGGTTTACGAAATATATCCAGCGGTAACGTTAGGTGACTCACCTTGTATATATATATATATATATATATATATATATATATATATATATATATATATATATATTTGTGTGTGTGTGTGTGTGTGTGTGTGATTCCGTGCGTGCGTGATTAGATAACGTCGGAGGTTACATGAGGCTTTTCGTGGACAATGGTCTTGTATACAGAGAAGTCGCAGTAGTAGAAAATCCTAACGAAATGCAAGAAGGCCTGCAGGGGATCGAGGCTTGATGCACGGAGTGCCAACTGACCTCCAAAATAAACAAAGTTAAGTAATGCGAATACATAGAAAGACCTTTTACTGTGTGATTAAAAGATTGTGGAACAATCACTGGAAGCAGTAGTATCTAAGGAGCCATTTGAAATGTAAAGACCACGTAAAAGTTATCGCGAGTGAGGAAAATTCCGGCCGGCCAGTGTGGCCGTATGGTTCTAGGCGCTTCAGTCTGGAACCGCGTGATCGATACGGTCGCATGTTCGAATGCTGCCTCGGGCATGGATGTGTGTGATGTCCTTAGGTTAGTTAGGTTTAAGTAGTTCTGAGTTCTAGGGGACTGATGACCTCAGATGTTAAGTCCCATAGTGCTCAGAGCCATTTTTTGAGGAGAATTCCAGACTGAGATTCATTGGAGGAACCCTCAAGAAATATAGTCCATCAAGAAAGGAAGTGGCCTACAAAACACTTGTTAGACCAGTACTTGTTTACCGCTCGCCAGTATGGGACCCGTAACAGATAGGACTGATAGAAGAATTAGGAAGATCCATAGAACAGCTGCGTGTACATTTGCTATGCACGAAAGCATCATAGGATCATCAATTAACTCCAGTGGCAGACGCTGCAAGAGAGGCGTTCTGCATCACCACGTGATTTTATTGTTAAAGTTTTGAGAGCATACGTTCCTAGAAGAGTCAGCAAATATATTAATCCCTCCTGCGCATATCTCATGAAATGACCATGAAGATAAAATTAGGGAGATTGCGAGTCCACACGGAAGCTTACCGGCAATCGTTCTTTTCGCGAACTATTCGAGACTGGAGCACAAAGTACCCTCTACCACACACTGCAAAATGGCTTGCAGAGTATGCTGGTGCATTAGCTCCATACTTAACAATCATATACAACCGTTCGCTCGACGAAAGATCCGTACCCAAAGACTGGAAAGTTGTACGGGTCATACCAGTATTCAAGAAATGTAGTAGGAGTAATTCACTAAATTACAGGCCCATATCGTTAACGTCGATATGCAGGAGGATTTTAGAACATATATTGTATTCGAACATTATGAATTACATCGAAGAAAATGGTCTATTGACACACAGTCAACATGGCTTTAGAAAACACCTTTCCTGTGAAACACAACTATCTCTTTATTCACATGAAGTGTTGAGTACTATTGACAAGGGATTTCAGATCGATTCCGTATTTCTGGATTTCCGGAAGGCTTTTGACACTGTACCACACAAGCGGGTCCTAGTGAAATTGCGTGCTTATGGAATATCGTCTCAGTTATGTGACTGGATTTGTGATTTCCTGTCAGGGAGGTCACAGTTCGTAGTAACTGACGGAAAGTCATCGAGTAAAATAGAAGTGATTTCTGGCGTTCCCCAAGGTATTGTTATAGGCCATTTGCTGTTCCTGATCTATATTAACGAGTTTGGAGACAATCTGAGCAGCCGTCTTCGGTTGTTTGCAGATGACGCTGTCGTTTATCGACTAATTAAGTCATCAGAAGATCAAAACAAACTGCAAAACGATTTAGAAAAGATATCTGAATGGTGCGAAAAGTGGCAGTTGACCCTAAATAACGAAAAGTGTGAGTTCATCCACATGAGTGCTAAAAGGAACTCGCTAAACTTCGGTTAAACCATAAATCAGTCTAGTCTAAAAGCTGTAAATTCAACTAAATGCCTAGGTATAACAATTACGAACAAGTTAAATCGGAAGGAACACATAGAAAATGTTGTGGGAAAGGCTAACCAAAGAGTTCTATTGGCAGGACACTTAGAAAATGTAACAGACCTACTAAGGAGACTGCCTACACTACGCTTGTCCGTCCTCTTTTAGAATACTTTTGCTCGGTGTGGGATCCCTACCAGATAGGACTGACGGAGTACGTCGAAAAAATTCAAAGAAAGGCAGCACGTTTTATATTATCGCGAAATATGGGAGAGAGTGTCACAGAAATGATACAGGATTTGGGCTGGACATGATTAAAAGAAACGCGTTTTTCTTTGCGACGGAATCTCACGAAATTCCAGTCACCAACTTTCTCCTCCGAATGTGAAAATATTTTGTTGACACCGACCTACATAGGGAGGAACGATCACCACGATAAAATAAGGGAAATCAGAGCTCGTACGGAAAGAAATTGGTGTTCAATCCTTCCGCGCGCTACACGAGATTGGAATAACAGAGAATTGTGAAGGTGGTTCGATGAACCCTCTGCCAAGCACTTAAATGTGATTTTCAGGGTATTCATGTAGATGTAGATGTAGTATACGTGTAGATGTAGATTTAGTACTGACTACAGAAATCTGTGGCTTTCGAGGAGTTGCTCGACCAGTGTACCCCTACGCACAGTCACTGTGCTAGCTGAACCGCTGGCAGTACCTTGACACTCCTTCTGAGGGTTTCGTGCAATTGTTTATAACCATCCTCCACAACGCTCGACGATCTCTGTTCGCCACTACATGACTTCCGCCTGGTCTCGGCTTAGCTGTGGCTGTTACTTAGTGATTCCAGTTCACTATCACATCACCAACAGTCGACATGGGCAGCTTTAGAACGGCTGAAACGCCCCTGATTCATTTGTTACTTCGGTGACATCCAGTGACTAGTCCCCATAAAAGTCACTGAGCTGACCTGATCTACCCATCCTGCTGTTACTACTTGTCTACTGATAACACAATACGCCCACCCCCTTTCACACTGTGTGTCGGTACGTCACCTAAATATTGACATTTTTATCGGTTGTAAGCAGTGAACAATATTGTGTAGTGTTACAGGTGAACTAAAAATTATTTGCAAACACTTAACGTACATTATGAACATAATTCGTATAAAAGACACAGTTACTGTTCTTGAAAAGAAACTGATATGCAGCGATAATTTAAAAGTAGCTGTTGTGTACATAGTTCCACGAAGTCAGTGCGTACACAACAGTGCGCCCCGCTAAGCACAACAGCGCAGGCGCAGTGTTCGTCCATCTCCGCACTACGAGATGGCGCTGCCATAGAGACGGACCAAATTCTGCTTCCGCCGATCCGCGTATTAATATGTAACGCAGCCAATGAGATTGCTGCTAACATAGAACCTTTTCTCCTCACGGATCACACTCGCGCAGTGATACATGAACGCGTGAGGTATTATAACGAGCGTACAGACCTCCGATTAATCAGTCTGCATTTGTGTGCACCAGTCTGTACCAGTCTGCATTTGTCTGCACCAGTCTGTACGAGTTCTACATTTGTCTGTACCAGTCTATAGTCAAGTTTCAGTCTGCGCCTAATAAGATTACCATAGTCCCATACATAGGCATGAAGATAAATTTATAGACACTTTTTTCAAGTATCAGAGATATGTGAGAATAAGATTAACGTACCAGTACCAAGAAAACTTCAGATTGTCAATTGTAAATAGCATCCAGAACCAAGTTAAGTAATTTTTATGCTTGGTATTATTTTAATAAATGTGTGTGAAAATTAATCAAGTTCTGTTTAAAGTTAGTCACCGTCAATTTGCTACTCTAAGCGTGCAAGTGGCATTTCTATCGTCGGACCTAATGGCAGAAGCTAAACACGCCACGATAAGACCACGAGACATATTGCTGACACTCGCGTACTTCGTTAGAGCGACAAGTCAAATAATCTGATGGTGTGTGCACTGAAGGTCTTACAGTACGCACACCACAGTAGCATCTTTATTGAAAACATGTCTATGAAAATAAAAAAGGATCGCTAAGAGACGCGATTGCATGGCCGAAGAGGTCGGACGTACTATGTGGTGCACACACTGTTTTCTTTTTTTTTTTTTTGCAATACGGAAGGCAGCCATTGAGCGGCTACACATATTTTATGTAAGTTATTCTGTATTCTGCTAAAATAAACTAATTATTGTTATCACAAAATGAATTTCTTTGTAACAGTTATCACCTAAAATGGTCGCAGAGGCTAATTATTTTTAATAAGCATTTTTTTCAGTAATTTGTGCTACGGGAAGCTCATCTTCCGACGTAGCCTCTGGTCGGCCATTACGCGCCGAAGTATTAAATTATTTGCTTTTGAATACATTATGGGAGTGACAGTGATCAATATGTTACAAATATTTACTATTAAGAATGTAGTAGAGTGTAGAAGAGTAATGATTGTCTAGCAGAAGGAGGTTCTTACTCATTGATCTGAAGATGACCACAGTAGTGGTCGACACCGGTCACTATACTAAATAAATTGTGATCAAGACTGTTTCTAATAGTAAATATTAAATTATTTTTCAAAGTGTTAACAGTAACTGTAAATGAGAGAGATTCCGTTGTAAAAACCTTTCTAAATTGCAACAGATACTTAATTTAACGTTAAAGTTCATTTTTTAAATTATACAGATTCCATGAGTTCAGTAAGTTTTATCTTGGCCGCTCCACGGCAACAATCGAGATTCTCTCGGCCTTGCTTTGCAATCAATAAATAGAAATTACATTCAATTCAGTTAACGGCAACTATATTTTAGTCATAACGTTCCAAATCCAAAGTTGGTACATGAATAACAGCGGCCCTTCAAGAACCCGTTTCACATTTACTTGGTGATAAGAGCCCGAGCGGTTCTAGGCGCTTTCAGTCTGGAACCGCGCGACCGCTACGGTTGCAGGTTCGAATCCTGCTTCGGGCATGGATGTGTGTGCTGTCCTTAGGTTAGTTAGGTTTAAGTAGTTCTAAGTTCTAGGGGACTGACGAACTCAGATGTTAAGTCCCGTAGTGCTCAGAGCGATTTGAACCATTTATTTGAAAAGTGATAAGAAAAGATAATATCCCTGAGAGAAAGAATCCTGCTCTAACAAAAAAAAAACAAAAAACAAAAAAAAAACACCTGATACACATAACAACTGGCGGGCCCACATCTTGCGACATCTAGTCATCAGTTCCACATTACATATAGATTTTGAAGGAAATTTTCTGCGAAGCACTTAAGTGTGAATTTCGCAAGTGAACTGTGACACGTTTAGGAGGAGTTGAGTATGCAGATCACGGAAGGCCAATACAGACTATGTCAGTACAGGGAGCTTGTGGTTCACACAACATCAACGTGCGAGCCAGTCACTTCCTGAATGCACACGCGATCCCCATCGGGACTGGCCACGCCGGGTCGAATTGCAGGAGCAATCACCGTCGGGGTCAGCGCTAAATCACACGCAAGAGTTCTCTCTGAGCGTGTAGAGAAATATGGTTGCTCCTTGTTCACGGTTCAAGATCTATAAATTACGTGTCCGCTAATGTTGTGAAATGCTTCCACGCGGTGTGTAAAATACTTTCAGTGCAACGCTTTCATCCGCGAGATGAGTTACGGCGGTGAGAACGCGACCGCGAAGTGGCGTCGCAGCGGCGCGGACCGCAGATCCCGGCTTCGCGACCCGTGAAGCCGTTAACACCGGCCTAGGCGGGTATGCTGGCTGGCGTGCTGCAAGCAGCGGCCGTGTACGCCCAACACCGACTCAAAGGAAGGCCTCGGCGCTTGCTGGTGACGTCACGTCAGCTAGGCACGGAGAACACCAGGTCTGTTGCAGGCAGAAACGACTGGACGTGGTTATCACTATAAATCTCTATTTTTTGGACAAACTGTTTGGTATTGTTTTGGATTCTGCAGTTTTATTTAGATGAAAGATTTTCTTACTATCGTAAAGCTACAAATGAAGTTCATAGTTCTGTGTTACTGAATCCTGTCGAAACAAACGTTGATCAATATGAGAAGATGCTTTGCCCCATTGCAAGCTTCGTAAATTTTACATTCAAGTAACTATATTTACTTGATCCATTTTGTTATCGAAACTTAGCCCAACCCCCTTACAATGAACTCGTTTCCTTTATTTATTTATTTTTGTTTGACATCGTCACTGTAAATGTGAACTAATTTACATGTGTAAATGTCCAACTGTTGCCAGTCATTAGATTACAGTCGTTTTCAACGAAAGGAATTCTAAACAGGAAACAAAATAGCTTCATACATCGAAAATACTGCTGAGCTTAAACTTTTTTAAACATGCACATTAGAAAAGATAAATATTCCCCTCTTGCAACTGAAAGGAGAAACTTATTAAGATAAAAAAATTTTATTTGATAAAACAAGTATCTCTCTTTTGCCTCTTCTTCTGTCCCCCACCCCCTCCCCCAACGTGTAAAATCGCAAGATTTTTCATCAACATTCAGTGCTCCTCACCCCATAGTCAACCAAGATACCTAAAGAAGAGCACCAATATGTTCACAGTTTCTTGTAAAAGTAACCCAGTACAAACGTAACTTCCTCAGATTTGCAAGTAAGGTAAAGAAGAACGAATTCTGTTGCTGCTGGACCATGAATTTGTTTTTGTATGTCAATCCTTAAATCAGGAGGAAATTTAAGTTCAGGACTACACTATTTGTTAAGAAGTGTAATGAATTGCACAATTAATTGATTGCAGAAATCTCTGAGAACAATGCATGTTAGTCAACTACCACCAATGGTTTCACATTTTCCTGTGTCAGAGAGGGAGACACCACCATTATGAGTATGCCTACAACAAACCTGGCGTTCTCCGTGCCTAGCTGACCTGACGTCACGAACAAGCGCCGAGGCCTTCCTTGGTGTTGGTACGCCACGGTGTCGTGTGGCAGTACTGGTACGCTGCGGGTAGCTGGGTCGTCACGGGGCAGGCGCCAGCAAAGGATGGAGTGGTACACTTACGGACTACCCTCCTTGGCTTAAAAAAACTCACTGTGTTAACAAAAGGCGTCTGGCTTCATCTCTCACAGAGTTAAATAGCCCAAGTGGATGTAACATTAATGGTACATGAGGGTTGGTTCAAATGGCTCTGAGCACTGTGGGAGTTAATTTCTGAGGTCATCAGTGCTCTAGAACTTAGAACTACTTAAACCTAACTAACCTAAGGGCATCACACACATCCATGCCGAAGGCAGGATTCGAACCTGCGACCGTAGCTGTCGCGCGGTTCCAGACTGTAGCACCTAGAACCGCTCGGCCACCCCGGCAGGCGGTATATGAGGGTATTTCAAAAAGAAAGTTACAGAGTATTACGAGAGGGCAAATGACTTTTATTGAACGGTATACTTCACTTCGAAGAGACACATATACTTGACACAACTTACCAAGTCTCTGTGAACAACAATCGGAAGAACCTACCGGTCATGCACCTCCTCAAAGTGCCTTCTGTTGAACGTCCTCATCTTTAGAAAATCTGCCATTGCACCGAAATCAGTTCCTCGAGTGCAAGTATTTTCTGATCAAGCGAGGAACTGTAAGAGAACGAGCGCGGGCAGCGATTTTATCTCAAGGTCACCCACGCTTCCGAGAACTACCCTAGCTACTTCCCCTCCCTTCCCCATATATCTCAGGCAATTATGTGAGGCATTTTTTTAAGTCAAGCGCCGACAGAAAGAAGATGCTGTGATATGCAAATGATTGGCTTTTCAGAGCATTCACACAAGGTTGGCGCCGGTGGCGACACCTACAACGTGCTGACGTGAGGAAAGTTGCCAACCGATTTCTCGTACACAAACAGCACTTGACCGGTGTTGCCTGGTGAAACGTTGTTGTGATGCCTCGTGTAAGGAAGAGAAATGCGTACCATCACGTTTCCAACTTTGATCAAGGCCGGATTGTAGCCTATCGCGATTGCGGTTTATCGTATCGCGACGCTGCTCGCGTTGGTCGAGATCCAATGACTGTTACAGAATGTGGACTCGGTGGGTTCAGGAGGGTAATACGGAACACCGTGCTGGATCCCAACGGCCTCGTAGCACTAGCAGTCGAGATGACAGGCATCTTATCCTCATGGCTGTAATGGTTCGTGCAGCCACGTCTCGATCCCTGAGTCAACAGATGCAAGACAACCATCTGCACGAACAGTTCGACGACGTTTGCAGCAGCATGGACTTTCAGCTCGGACACCATGGCTGCGGTTACCCTTCTCGCTGCATCACAGACAGGAGCCCCTGCGATGGTGTACTCATCGACGAACCTGGGTGCACGAATGGCAAAACGTCATGTATTCGTCATCGCCATACTGGCGTATCCCCCGGCGTGATGGTATGGGGTGCCATTGGTTACACGTCTCGGTCACCTCTTGTTTGGATTGACGGCACTTTGAACAGTGGACGTTACATTTCAGATATGTTACGACCCGTGGCTGTGCCCTTCATTCGATCCCTGCGAAACCCTACATTTCAGCAGTATAACGCACGACCGCATGTTGCAGGTCCTGTATGGGCCTTTCTGGATACAGAAAATGTTTGACTGCTGCCCTGGCCAGCACATTCTCGAGATGTCTCACCAACTGAAAACGTCTGGTCAATGGTAACCGAGCAACTGGCTCGTCACAATACGCCAGTCCCTACTCTTGATGAACTGTGGTATCTTGTTGAAGCTGCATGGGCACCTGTACCTGTACACGCAATCCAAGCTCTGTTTGACTCAATGCACAGGCGTATCAAGGCCGTTATTACGGCCAGAGGTGGTTGTTCTGGGTTCTGATTTCTCAGGAACTATGCACCGAAATTGCATGAAAATGTAATCACCTGTCAATTCTAGTATAATATATTTGTCCAATGAATGCCCGTTTATCATCCGCATTTCTTCTTGGTGTAGCAATTTTAATGGCCAGTAGTGTATCTGGAGGCATATGGCACAAGACGTCTAGGCACAGGTCATGCAGTTCACGTAAATTGCAGCCGGTGGTTTGTGGCGCAGAGCTGACGCTCGATAGCGTACTAGATGTGTTTTATCGAGTTCAGATCCGGGGAATTTGATGTCCAAGACATAAACATGGGTTCACCGTCATGTACCTCAGACCACTGTGGCACGCTTCTAGCTCCGTGATATCGAAAGTTATACACTAAGGCGACAGAAATCATGGGATATGACCCGACATCGTGTGGGACCTTTTTTGCCTGGCGTAACGCAGCATGTAAGATGAACATCAGCAAAAGCAATACGAGGATAATGGAATGTAGTCAATTGAAACAGGTGGTGTTGAAGGAATTAGATTAGGAAATGAGAAACTTAAAGTAGTAGATGAGTTTTGCAATTTGTGAAGAAAAATAATTAATGATGGGCGAAGTAGGGAGGATGTAAAATGTAGACTGGCAATAGCAAGAAAAACGTTTCTGAAGAAGAGAAAGTTGTTTACATCGAGTGTAGATTTAAGTGTCAGGAAGTCCATTCTGAAAGTATTTTTGTGGAGTGCAGTCATGTATGGAAGTGAAACATGGACGATAAATAGTTTGGACAAGAAGAGAATAGAAGCTTTCGAAATGTGTTGCTACAGAAGAATCCTGAAGATTACATGGATAGATCACGCAACTAAAGAGGCGGTACTGAACACAATTGGGGAGAAGAGAAATTTGTGGCACAACCTGACTAGAAGAAGGAATCGGTTGGTAGGACACATTCTGAAGCATCAATGGATCACCAATTTAGTACTAGAGGGAAGGGTTTGGGGTAAAAATCGTAGCGGGAGGCTAAGAGACGAATACATTAATCAGATTCAGAAGGATGTAGGTTGCAGTAATTACTCGGAGGCGAAGAGGCTTGTACAGGAACTATGCACGTAGTATTGAATCAAACCAGTCTTTGGACTGAAGACCGTAACAGCCACAACAGTGCAGCAACTCGACTTGGCATGGACCCAAGTAGTCGTTGGAAGTCTCCTGCAGAAATACTGAGCCACGCTGAATCTTTAGCTGTCCATAACTGCGGAGGTGTTACCGGAGCAGGATTTTGTGCACGAACTGACCTCTCGATTATGTCCAACAAATTTTTGATGAGATTCATGTAGGACTATCTGGGTGGCCAAACCATTCGCTCCAATTGTCCAGAAAGTTCTTCAAACGAACTGTGGCCCGGTGACATGGCATATTGTCATTCATAAAAATTCCATCTTTGTTTGGGAACATGTAGTCCATGAATGGATGTAAATGGTCTCCAGATAGCCGGACATAGTCACTGCCAGTCAATGATCGCTTCAGTCGGGCCAGAAGACCCAGTCTCTTCCATGTAAACATTCTTGGTTCTAATTAATCCTGTTATAAAGGAGAAATGAAATCACTTATCTCTCTTCACGAATGGGAATCAAGTTCCCCCTACACTCCCTCTTCCTTATTATAAATCCAGCTGCATGAGCGCCATCATTCAACGTGCTGTAATGAAAGGATCATGAAAGGCCAGCAGCAGTAGCTCCAGAGATCAACCACTCCCTCTGGTCAGAATAAAAATATGAAGACTGTCACATTCAGAAGTATTTGTCCATTCATTATTATAATCATTAACGTTCTTATTATTCATTTATTAATATTCTGTTACTTATACCCACGTTTTATTTCATTTTTGAGCCCTTAACACAACACACCCCTGATGCATTGCTAGCTGAAATGCTGGATGAGGGCGTGTTCGAGTTTCTGTTGTCTGTGCTACCGCAGCAGCAACAACCCATATTGGGCTTCCAGATTTATCGCGTCTACTGTTCGAGTACCTGCTCCACCACCACAGACGCAGCAGCAGCTATCAGAATTTCCACAAATCGCCGAGCCGCGGTTAAGTGGTTGCAGAATACTGCTCTTTGCCAAAACTTATAATCTGACTGCTAGCGAATCAAAGTGCGAATGTAGCCTTACTACCTGAGCGTGTATTTGATTTAATAACTGAAACTGAACATGTTAATTGTGTTGTACTAGAGAGCAGTACACATGGTATGAGTATGACAACCTATTCAGCGTGATGGAGTATACTGAGAGTACGTTGGAGTATATTTGTGTCATCAGTCTTCGTATTGGTTTGATGCAGCCCTTCACGAATTCCCCTCCTGTGCCAACATTTTCATCCCAGAATAGTATCTGCACCCTACATCTTAAATTATTGGCTCGATATATTCCAATCCCTGTTTTCCTCTATAGCTTTCACCCCCTACAGCTCAGTCTACCACGGAAGTTATTCTCTCATGTCTTAAAAGATGTCCTATAATACTTTTCTTCTTGTCAATGTTTTCCACATACGTTTTCTCTCTCCGATTCTCCAGAGAACCTCCTCATTTCTTGCCTAATGAGTTCACCTAATATTCAACATTCTTCTGTAGCACCACTTTTAATGCTTCCATTACTTTCTGCTCCAGAGTCTCCACAGTCCATGTTTCACTACCATACATTGCTGTGCTCCAAACGTACAGTCTCAGAAACGTTTTCCTGAAATTAACACCTTGTTTCATACTAGTAGAATTCTCTTGGCCCTTTTGCCAGCGCTTGTCTACTTTTCATGTCCTGCTCCCTCCATTCGTCAAGTGTTATTTTGCTGCCTGCGTAGCAGAATTCCTTAACTTCATCCACTTTGTGACCATCAGTCCTTAAGTTCCTCGCTTTCCTCATTTCTTCTACTTGTCATTATTTTCGTCTTTCTTCGATTTACTCTCAAATGGAATCCTGTTCTCAGTAGAATGTTCATTCCATTCAGCATGCGGCTTTTCGCGAATGATGCTGTAGTATACAGAGAAGTTGCAGCATTAGAAAATTGCAGCGAAATGCAGGAAGATCTGCAGCGGATAGGCACTTGGTGCAGGGAATGGCAACTGACCCTTAACATAGACAAATGTAACATATTGCAAATACGTAGAAAGAAGGATCCTTTATTGTATGATTATATGATAGCGGAACAAACACTGGTAGCAGTTACTTCCGTAAAATATCTGACAGTATGCGTGCGGAACGATTTGAAGCGGAATGATCATATAAAATTAATTGTTGGTAAGGCGGGTACCAGGTTGAGATTCGTTGGGAGAGTCCTTAGAAAATGTAGTCCATCAACAAAGGAGGTGGCTTACAAAACACTCGTTCGACCTATACTTGAGTATTGATCATCAGTGTGGGATCCGTATCAGATCGGGTTGACGGAGGAGATAGAGAAGATCCAAAGAAGAGCGGCGCGTTTCGTCACAGGGTTGTTTGGTAAGCGTGATAGCGTTACGGAGATGTTTAGCGAACTCAAGTGGCAGACTCTGCAAGAAAGGCGCTCTGCATCGCGGTGTAGCTTGCTGCCCAGGTTTCGAGAGGGTGCGTTTCTGGATGAGGTATCGTATATATTGCTTCCCCCTACTTATAACTCCCGAGGAGATCACGAATGTAAAATTAGAGAGATTCGAGCGCGCACGGAGGATTTCCGGCAGTCGTTCTTCCGGCGAACCATACGCGACTGGAACAGGAAACGGAGGTAATGACAGTGGCACGTAAAGTGCCCTCTGCCACACACCGTTGGGTGGCTTGCGGAGTATAGATGTAGATGTAGATGTAGATGTAGATGTAGAGAGTGTAATTCTTCTTCACTTTCACTGAGCATAGCACCTTACATTTTGAATTTTAATTCCACTCTTGAACCTTTTTTTTTTATTTCTGTCATTGCTTCTTCGATGTATAGACTGAACAGGAGGGGCAAAGAACTACATCCGCAAAGAACTACGTGCCTTCTTACACCATCTTTTAATCCGAGTACTTCGTTCTTGGTCTTCCACTGTAATTGCTCCCTCTTGGCTTTTGCAAGCATTGTGTATTACCCGACCATTCCTACAGTTTACCCATTTTTCTCGGGATTTCAAATCTACATCTACATCTACATCTATACTCCGCGAGCCACCTTACGGTGTGTGGCGGAGGGTACTTATTGTACCACTATCTGATCCCCCCTTCCCTGTTCCATTCACGAATTGTGCGTGGGAAGAACGACTGCTTGTAAGTCTCCGTATTTGCTCTAATTTCTCGGATCTTTTCGTTGTGATCATTACGCGAGATATATGTGGGCGGTAGTAATATGTTGCCCATCTCTTCCCGGAATGTGCTCTCTCGTAATTTCGATAATAAACCTCTCCGTATTGCGTAACGCCTTTCTTGAAGTGTCCGCCACTGGAGCTTGTTCAGCATCTCCGTAACGCTCTCGCGCTGACTAAATGTCCCCATGACGAATCGCGCTGCTTTTCGCTGGATCATGTCTATCTCTTCTATTAATCCAACCTGGTAAGGGTCCCATACTGATGAGCAATACTCAAGAATCGGACGAACAAGCGTTTTGTAAGCTACTTCTTTCGTCGATGAGTCACATTTTCTTAGAATTCTTCCTATGAATCTCAACCTGGCGCCTGCTTTTCCCACTATTTGTTTTATGTGATCATTCCACTTCAGATCGCTCCGGATAGTAACTCCTAAGTATTTTACGGTCGTTACCGCTTCCAATGATTTACCACCTATGGCATAATCGTACTGGAATGGATTTCTGCTCCTATATCTAACATCATTTGACTTCGTCGAAAGCTTTTTCTGGGTCGAAAAATCCTTTAAACATGTCTTGGGTTTTCTTTTGTCTTGCTTCCATTATCAACCTCAAAATCATATCTGCCACTCTGGTGCCTTCACCTTTCCTACAGCCGAAATGATCATCATCTGACTCATTATTTCCCATTGTTTTGCATATTATTATCGTTAGCAACTTGGATGCATGAGCTGTTAAGATGATCAAGCGATAATTATAGCATTTTTCGACTGTTGCTAACTTCAGAATTTTGTGAATGACGTTTTTTCCGACAGTCTGATGGTAAATCGCCAGAGTAACTTATTCTGCACTCCAAAGTGAATAGCGTATTTGTTGCCACTTCACCCAGTGATGGGAAAGTATGTGTGCTTTCTGTCTTTTTGATCTTAAATCTTCCAAAGCTCTTTTAAATTCTAAATGGCTCTGAGCACTATGGGACTTAACATCTGTGGTCATCAGTCCCCTAGAACTTAGAACTACTTAAACCTAACTAACCTAAGGACACCACACACATCCATGCCCGAGGCAGGATTCGAACCTGCGACCGTAGCAGTCGCGCGGTTCCGGACTGAGCGTCTAGAACCGCGAGACCACCGCGGCCGGCTTTTAAATTCTAATTCTAGTAGTGACTCCCCTACCTCTTCCATGACAACTACTTTTTCTTGTTGTATCACGTCATCAGAAAAGACCTTCCTGTCCCCCACATAGAGGTCTTTAACGTACTCTTTTCGCCTAACCACACTCTCCTCCGCGGATTCCGGATTGCATTCTTGATGTTGCCACTCAAGGCAACAAGTAGACATTCTGAAGAGCATGTTGGACTACAACAGAGGTATGTGGGCGAACAGTAGCCTGATGGAAAACAACCACTACAATGCCTTTCATAAATGGCAGTACAACAGAACGAATCACCAGAGTGACGTACAGATTTGCAATCAGGGTGCGCGGAATAACCATGGGAGTGCTCCTGTTGTCTTACGGAATCGCACACCAGACCGTAACGCCAAGTGTAGGTAAGCGTAGGTAGCACTCGGACAGGTTATTGCAGGCCGTCAATTAGCCTCCTCTTAAGCAACACACGGAAATCATTGGCACCAAGGCAGAACTGGCTTTCATCAGGAAAAGCAACATACCTCCACCCTGTGTTCCAATGAGCACTCGTTTGACACCACTCAAGTCGAAAACGACGGTGGTTTCGGGTCGTTGGAACACACACTACAGGGCATCTGGCTCTTAGCTGTCCTTGCAGTAAACGATTCGTAACAGTTCGCTGTGCCACTGTGCTGCCAGCTGCCGCTCAAATTGCTGCTGCAGATGCAGTACGAAGCACAAGGGCCATGCGCCGAAAAGACGGTCTTCTATCTCGTTAGTGTCATGTGACCGTCCAGAGCCTGGTCTTCCAGCGACCATACATATTCGTGAGCACCACTGCCAGTAGCTACAGACCTGCCAAGGCTTTCTGCAGTATCGCAGAGGAACATCCAGCTTCTCGTAGGCCTATGACACGATCTCGTTCAAACTCAGTGAGGTGTTGGTAATGGTGTCTTGTCGCTTTAAAGGCATTCTTGACTAAAAGCGCCTCACTACATCGAAACAGAAAGGTAACTAACGATTACGACAGTTATAGTGTGTAAAAGTAAACTTGATTTGCATCCTCATAGTGGCGCCAATAGCGCCACTCGTATTAGACGGCCGCGAAATTGGAATATACATCTTTCACCTGAAGAAACAGTCTTGCCAACTTTCGTTTATGTCGCACAACTCATTCTTAGTGCTGTGATTTTTTTTCCTTTAGTTTAGAGCAGTGGTTCTCAACAAAATTTTCTCAAGGACCCCCTCATCGAGCATGATTGTCATATGACAGTAACAGGTACCTAAAAAAGCCAAATTAAGAGTCTTTTTATACGTTTTCTATTTTTGATACTTAGAAAAAACATTGACATATTCATTATTGAAAACTTATTGAGCTTAAAACTTTTTCAGTTTAGCCGTCACTGTTATTAACTATTTGCTTCTATCTAATTCTAGAGTGTGCTAGTGTCAGTTGGCTCTAGGAAGACGCTAGACGCAGACATTAGCGTTCGCTGTGTGGCATCGATAGCAACGATGCCACGGCGTAGGTGCAAGTTCATAAGTTTTGGCACTACGAGACACCGTCGACAGCGCCCTATAGCCGGCGCTGTGGAGCTCTACGAGCGTCGCTCCGGACTCAGCCCATTTCATCAAGTGCAGACGGCCGGGAAACGTCGCTTCAACTTCAGAGGGTGTGGCCTTGCTATTGAGACTTTTACTACTTACGACGGGTCTAAAGCTTTGCTCATCATTGCAAAGTTATGTAACCATTTATTAACTTGTCTTTACCTATAGTAAACATCTATAATTCACACTGCAGTACCGAGAGATTTTCACCTTTTCCTGTTCCTACTCGCTTTCGTCATTCGGCCGACCTTTCCGTTTTCAGGAGCAGACCCACGCGCCGCCTTGCAGGCGGGATACAATACGCTAAAGCTCTGCTCATGCATGAAGCGGCCAAAACAATACATCTGTTATCATACTAAATATATTTAATATATTTTTTATTCTAATAGCATCTTGCGGACCCCTCTGGCATACAATGAAATTTTCACTCTACAGCGGAGTGTGCGCTGATATGAAACTTCCTGGCAGATTAAAACTGTGTGCCGGACCGAGACTCGTACTCGGGACCTTTGCCTTTCGCGGGCAAGTGCTCTACCAACTGAGCTACCCAAGCACGACTCACGCCCCGTCCTCACAGCTTTACTTCTGCCAGTACCTCGTCTCAGCGCACACTCCGCTGTAGAGTGAAAATTTCATTCTAGAAACATCCCCCAGGCTGTGGCTAAGCCATGTCTCCGCAATATCCTTTCTTTCAGGAGTGCTAGTTCTGCAAGGTTCGCAGGAGAGCTTCTGTAAAGTTTGGGAGATAGGAGACGAGGTACTGGCAGAAGTAAAGCTGTGAGGACGGGTTGTGAGTCGTGCTTGGGTAGCTCAGATGGTAGAGCACTTGGCCGTGAAAGGCAAAGGTCCCGAGTACGAGTCTCGGTCCGGCACACAGTTTTAATCTGCCAGGAAGTTCCCTCTGGCATAGCTCACGGACCCCCCGGGGGTCCGCGGACCACCTGTTGGGAACCACTGGTATAGAGAATCTTCGCTAGACAAACTCATTCTAGCGTCAAAATTCAACACGTCGTAATTCAAAACCCACAACAGGTATTTACTTGAAATAAATTCTTCTGCGAACTGCAAGTTCCAATGTATTGAATTCTATATTTTTACCCACGAGATCAGGTTCACGCCTCTTCAGTGAATAACTGCAGACCCGGAAGAATAATGAAGCAAACCGAAGACTACTGTTAGCGGAACCTTAACAAGCACGGGGCAACAACGTGAGGAGGAAACAAAGCTTACAAAAAAAGGCAAAAGTGCTGGGCCACCAAAACCCGAGAGCAGGTTCGTGTGTGGGAGGTGGGCAGCACTGCGGTGATAGTGCCGCAGGTGATGCACGGCGCGAGGCGGCAACAATGGCCGGGGGCGCGCACGCCGCGCCACCTGCGCTAACAATGAGCCGCCATTGTTCTTAATTGGAGGAGTAAGTAGCGCGCCGATGGCCCCTGCGATAGCCGCGCCCCGCCAGCGCGCAGCCACTGAGTCAGCGGACGCGCCCGCCCAGCAGGTGCAACAGCTCTGCCAACACGCCCACTGCCTCTAATCGCCGTGACGCGCCGCTCTCGCAACCGTGGCCCACGGAGGTTATTTACCTAAACAGTTTCTTGACCAATACTGCCACTCAAAACTTCAAAACTTACTGTGCTCATGAGGTGTTGTATTTTCACACCGCCACATCTCGTCACATAAAACACTGATTTGAGTAATGAAAGAGGCCAAGAGCCATTTATTTGCCAATGTAGAATATTTAACTACACATTGTAATGACGTACTTTGACGATTTACAAAGAGAAATGAATCCAGCGCTACTGAGGAAACCAAAGACACTATAGACTAATTCAGCGCGCATGTAGAAACATCGATATTAAAGACAGACTCTGAAGACATTTGAATACTTAAAAAACACAAGCGCGCAACCCATCGCCCACTGCCTGAAGAAATAACTCTCGCTCATGTGTAATACGGAAGCACCATTACATAGGTGTCACTATAAGATTTGTAATTTGTTTAAATCTACAGAGATGTACTGTTATTTTGTTGCATGTGAGACTAGTTTGTAAGAAAAACGCAGAGTGATTAATGAATCAACGTTTCTACTTGATTTCTAAATTTTTCAAACCACTCAGGCTCTGTCATTGTTATTGACGTAAGTGTTAACATGTTACATGTGTTTTAAATCCAAGCTCGTAATTATAGTGTCAATTATTCTAAACTTGTGTTTGCTTTCGTTGTTGTACAACCTTAATCATTTACTTTCTATGTGCCAAGATTTTCTCACAGAGACAACCGTGTTCCACGTGTCATTGTGTGGACAGAACAGTCGAGGCCGATGTTAACATACTACTTTAATTCCCCCCTTGTAATATTCTTCAAACTCAGTTGTAAACTGGCCCTTAGGTACATTTTCAGTGCCGAGTGACGTCCGGAAATTCCTTAGCAAACTTCATTTCTCAAATCGTACATCGCTGTCACAAAACCTCGTTGTTCCACAATGTACGCGGCACTTTCTAAACGGGAAAGGGAGTATATGTTGCTTCCCCTTCTCAATCTGATGCTTAATAATAATATTTCCTTACATCAGACTACCTATCCTTCGCAGGCATCAGTCCATCGTTTCTATAATTGCCGACGACTTTAAAAGTATTAGATTGGTGCAAAAGTTTAGAGAGTTTTTGTATTGCGTGTTGCTACGGGTTTATTTATCTTTTGCATTTTTCATTTGTAGTTCACTGTTGCTACTTGAGTTTTCATGTCGTCGTTTTGACACCCACCTACGTAAGGAGAAATGATCATCATAATAAAATAATAGAAATCAGAGCTCGAATTTCTAACAACCCTATCACAACAAAGGTCAAAATTTAGTAATGATTGTGGTGTTGCTCACGCTGCTAGATACTGCATTTTCGGGCAACAACAAAGTTATTATGTGGCAGGTGTCATTAGAGCACAGTTAATAAAGTCATTTGATGTAATAATGAATAAACTAGGCACTCATCTTTTCGTGTTTCCCACGCTGGTCTCGTATGTAAAATCATGGCTCAATCGTCGAAAATCTAGGTGGTGATTATTCCAAGCTCGGATGCAAAGAGGCCTAGGTTCTATTCTGCTATATTCAAAAGTTTTGTAGATGCGCTTCACAAACAATTCTTGAAGATTAAACCTTTCATAGTTAGCACAATGGTGATGTAAAAAAAAAAAGAATAATCAGCACTCCGAATTTAAGTTACACTACTTTTTTTTGCTTTTGTTGCAATATCACGTAAGTCACAAAACATCACTTCACAATACAAAACATACTTGAAAACATCTTCCTCACTGTTAAAGTTCACATTTTATAAGCTGACTACAATATGCATCTTCCTAACATGACGTCCAAGACTTGACCTTGAAACGCGTACGTATTCAACACCAGCGATGGCGAGGCATGACAGAATCTCTGACCAGTGAGTTGTTTATCGTTGCTAGTCTGCGCTTGACTGCGCGAGAGTTCAGTTGCGTGTTGGACTGAGTTGCGAGAAGGTTGTTGTACGTAGCGAGTCGCGAGAGCATGTAGTTGCAGTTGCGAGTTGTACTCAGTTGCGAGGAGTCGGCGGTCGTCGACATGGGTCTCTGGTCAAGGTTCGGGACGAGGTATATTGTTAAATAAGGTAATGAAGCAGCATTGCGCATATCTGATAATGTAATGTATGTTAATTGTAATTAATTTGTTCAAGAAATGCCCCAATAATAATTTTGTTTTCAAAGCAATCGTCTTAAGAAAATAATCATTCCAATTGAAACAATATTTCCTATGCTTTTCCTCTCAGAATAAATTTATCAGATTAATTATTGCACAGGGCCTAAGGTCAGCGCAGCTGACCTTATAAAATTTATCAGGTTCATTTTAGCGTTAATTTTGTAGGGACTTAACATTTTTGCACATTTTTATTATCATTGAGTTTTATTACTGTGGGAAGCTAACATTTGGCACAATTTGCAATCCTATTCAATCCTTTTCACTTTAATATTTTTACGGGGAGGTTACACTTAGCACGATGTCCATTCACATTTTAAAATATTTTCATTCATAAATTTTTGTGGGAGGTTACAACCTTCTCAAGGACCGATTCTGTAACTAACTAATAATCGCTTACACGCCCAAGAATCAGAGTTACAATTACGTCAAAGATCATAGTGACAAAAGAAAGAATACACATAAATCAAATAGGGGTAATGCAGGAGTAGGTTTAATAATGAATAAAAAAATAGGAGTGCGGGTTAGCTACTACAAACAGCATAGTGAACGCATTATTGTGGCCAAGATAAACACAAAGCCCATGCCTACTACAGTAGTACAAGTTTACATGCCAACTAGCTCTGCAGATGATGAAGAAATTGATGAAATGTATGATGAGGTAAAAGAAATTATTAAGGTAGTGAAGGGAGACGAAAATTTAATAGTCATGGGTGACTGGAATTCGTCAGTAGGATAAGGGAGAGAAGGAAACATAGTAGGTGAATATGGATTGTGGGGAAGAAATGAAAGAGGAAGCCACCTTGTAGAATTTTGCACAGAGCATTACTTAATCATAGCTAACACTTGGTTCAAGAATCATAAAAGAAGGTTGTATACCTGGAAGAATCCTGGAGATACTAAAAGGTATCAGATAGATTATATAATGGTAAGACAGAGATTTAGGAACCAGGTTTTAAATTGTAAGACATTTCCAGGGGCAGATGTGGATTCTGACCACAATCTATTGGTTATGAACTGCAGATTAAAACTGAAGAAACTGCAAAAAGGTGGGAATTTAAGGAGATGGGACCTGGATAAACTGAAAGAACCAGAGGTTATAGTGTTTCAGGGAGAGCATAAGGGAACAATTGACAGGAATGGGGGAAAGAAATAAAGTAGAAGAAGAATGGGTAGCTCTGAGGGATGAAGTAGTGAAGGCAGCAGAGGATCAAGTAGGTAAAAAGACGAGGGCTAATAGAAATCCTTGGGTAACAGAAGAAATATTGAATTTAATTGATGAAAGGAGAAAATATAAAAATGCAGTAAATGAAGCAGGCAAAAATGAATACAAACGTCTCAAAAATGAGATCGACAGGAAGTGCAAAATGGCTAAGCAGGCATGGCTAGAGGACAAATGTAAGGATGTAGAGGCTTGTCTCACTAGGGGTAAGATAGATACTGCCTACAGGAAAATTAAAGAGACCCTTGGAGAGAAGAGAACCACTTGTATGAATATAAAGAGCTCAGACGGCAACCCAGTTCTAAGCAAAGAAGGGAAGGCAGAAAGGTGGAAGGAGTATATAGAGGGTTTATACAAAGGCGATGTACTTGAGTACAATATTATGGAAATGGAAGAGGATGTAGATGAAGATGAAGTGGGAGATAAGATACTGCGTGAAGAGTTTGACAGAGCACTGAAAGACCTGAGTCGAAACAAGGCCCCAGGTGTAGACAACATTCCATTAGAACTGCTGATGGCCTTGGGAGAGCCAGTCATGACAAAACTCTACCATCTGTTGAGCAAAATGTATGAGACAGGCGAAATACCCACAGACTTCAAGAAGAATATAATAATTCCAATCCCAAAGAAAGCAGGTGTTGACAGATGTGAAAATTACCAAACTATCAGTTTAATAAGTCACAGCTGCAAAATACTAACGCGAATTCTTTACAGACGAATGGAAAAACTGGTAGAAGCGGACCTCGGGGAAGATCAGTTTGGATTCCGTAGAAATATTGGAACACGTGAAGCAATACTAACCTTACGACTTATCTTAGAAGAAAGATTAAGAAAAGGCAAACCTACGTTTCTAGCATTTGTAGACTTAGAGAAAGCTTTTGACAACGTTAACTGGAATACTCTCTTTCAAATTCTGAAGGTGGCAGGGCTAAAATACAGGGAGCGAAAGGCTATTTACAATTTGTACAGAAACCAGATGGCAGTTATAAGAGTCGAGGGGTACGAAAGGGAAGCAGTGGTTGGGAAAGGAGTGAGACAGGGTTGTAGTCTCTCCCCGTTGTTATTCAATCTGTATATTGAGCAAGCAGTAAAGGAAACAAAAGAAAAATTCGGACTAGGTATTACAATCCATGGAGAAGAAATAAAAACTTTGAGGTTCGCCGATGACATTGTAATTCTGTCAGAGACAGCAAAGGGCTTGGAAGAGCAGTTGAACAGAATGGACAGTGTCTTGTAAGGAGGATATAAGATGAACATCAACAAAAGCAAAACGAGGATAATGGAATGTAGTCAAAGTAAATCGGGTGATGCTGAGGGGATTAGATTAGGAAATGAGGCACTTAAAGTAGTAAAGGAGTTTTGCTATTTAGGGAGTAAAATAACTGCTGATGGTCGAAGTAGAGAGGATATAAAATGTAGACTGGCAATGGCAAGGAAAGCGTTTCTGAAGAAGAGAAATTTGTTAACATCGAGTATAGATTTAAGTGTCAGGAAGTCGTTTCTGAAAGTATTTGTATGGAGTGTAGCCATGTATGGAAGTGAAACATGGACGATAACCAGTTTGGACAAGAAGAGAATAGAAGCTTTCGAAATGTGGTGCTACAGAAGAATGCTGAAGATAAGGTGGGTAGATCACGTAACTAATGAGGAGGTATTGAATAGGATTGGGAAGAAGAAAAGTTTGTGGCACAACTTGACTAGAAGAAGGGATCGGTTGGTAGGACATGTTTTGAGGCATCAAGGGATCACAAATTTAGCATTGGAGGGCAGCGTGGAGGGTAAAAATCGTAGAGGGAGACCAAGAGATGAATACACCAAGCAGATTCAGAAGGATGTAGGTTGCAGTAGGTACTGGGAGATGAAGAAGCTTGCACAGGATAGAGTAGCATGGAGAGCTGCATCAAACCGGTCTCAGGACTGAAGACCACAACAACAACAAATAATATCGTTGCAATACAAACATATCGATGTATCAAAGTACCTCTACATTAATCAAATCAAATCTGAATGTTGTCTCAGAAATATGTCAACTACTTTACAGAAACACAGTAGAATATTATTGGTATCGAGAGGTTCAGGTGAGCTGCCGTAATGGTTACGTAATTCAAGTACCATTACAACTTGAAAGATTTAGGTGTTCCTTTTTCTCACGCGCCATTCGAGAGTGGAATGGTAGAGAAGTAGTATGAAAATTGTTCGAAGAACCCTCTGTCAGGCAATTAAGTGTGAATTGCAGACTAACCATGTAGATGTATCTGTATATGTAGGTGTAGATAGTGAGTGGAGGTGTGGACGCTAGGAAATGGGAGTGCCAAGAGGAGAAATGGGAAAATTTCCGACGTACTCTTTTGTTTGAGTTCAGTAGAGTGTGAGCAGTGGAGGTAGCCAGAAACATGTGCCTCATGTATGGGGATATGCCATTGGTCAAGCACAGCAAGAAAACGGTTTTTTCGCTTTAATGAGGATCGATATGACATTAGTGACTCTCGAAGTTCAGGAAGACTTCGGGGTTTCACGAAGATTGTTTAAAAGCATTGATGCTTGATGGTGCATGTCAGTATACTCGAGAACTGGAAGCTGTGATAAACTGTGATCTTTCCACCGTAGTGTGACATCAGAATGCAATGAGGGAGGCTCAGATATCGGTCGCGTGGATACTGCACGCTCTAATCCAAGATCACAAAAATCAGCGGGTTGCCATACGTGCATCTCCGCTTGCTCGTCACCAATTCGCTCGTGAACAACTCGGATTATTCTCATTCTACCGTCACTGGTGACGAGAAATGGTGGCGTCATACTAACATAAGGAAAAGAAAAGAACCGCCGAGCCCAAGCAAAGCATCAACTTCCCATACAATGACCTGTCCGCATCCACAAAATCTAATGTTATGTTAGTGGAACAGCGACTACAAAATTCCTTTCCTGAGGTGAAACCAACACTGCTGACACTTATTGTCAACAACTGAGACGTCTTTCAGACGCAGTAAAAGAACAGTGGCCAAGATGACTTGATGAACTGAAGCCACTCTTCGATAACGCCCGCCCACGTTACGCCAGACTGACAAAAAGCGCTACACAGGAGTTGTGTTAGGAAGTCATTCCGCACCCAATTTTTATTCACCTGATCTTGCGCCCTCAAGTTTTCTCGTTTTACTCTGTGTATCGAACATTATTCAAGAGACTTTCTTTGCGGATTAAAATGCTCTCCAAATATGGCTCGACGAGTTTTTCGCCTCAGAACCACGTGATATCTAAAATCGCATGTTCAAAAAGTTACCCTTGTGTTGGCAGACTGTTTTAAATACTGAAGGAGAACATAACGATGACCGAAGTCTCTATTGTGTGTCTCTCTCGTATTTATTAAACTAATGAAAAATTGCCGTGAAGTAATGGATCAACATAATAATTTCATTGATACGGTTTATAACACTTATTTAAATACAATGGCTTGTTAGGTTACCTGACAGATTTAGATTAAACCGAAATAAACATTTACACACACACACACACACACACACACACACACACAGACACACACACACTGGTTACACTTTCAACACAATGTTTAAAATGAATTCCACAAGCAATAAACGTCCATGTTCATCGTAGTCAAGAGTGTCAACACAATTGAAGGAATTTCTTGGCACAGTTGGACCAGTTCTGTTAGTACCCAGGCTCATTCTCTTCTGTACCTACAGTACTGCAGGCAAAGCAAGTGTGGCTGACATTCTGGGTCTCCTCACGGTGGTAGTAAGGTGATGATACGACGTGGATTCTACACAGATGAGGAGGATTGCAGCCGGTGGGTGATCCCCAATTTCGTCCGCTCCCGGCAGCTGAGTGGGCAGTTCGGCGCTAGCCGCCGTGCGAAGCGGAGGTCCGAGACTTCCACCCTCATCAGACCCCTAGAACTTAGAACTACTTAAACCTAACTAACCTAAGGACAACACACAAACCCATGCCCGAGGCAGGATTCGAACCTGCGACCGTAGCGGTCTCGCGGTTCCAGACTGTGGCTCCTAGAACCGCACGGCCACTCCGGCCGGCCCACAATCCTTGGTACAGGTTAATAGGCGTATAGCAGGGCCCATTCAAATTCGACGATCCATTCGCCAGGGCTGCCCTCTTTCAATGCTGCTGTTCGCGATAGCGTTGGAACCATTAATTGGGAGGCTAACAAATTCTCTTACTGGGATGGAAGTACGGGGCTACACCTTCAAATGTCGTGCCTATGCGGACGACCTCCTGCTGCTCGTTCGTTCTGAGGAAGAGGTGAAGACGGTCCTTGAACTGCTGTTGGACCACAGTGTGACAGCGGGTAGTGCAGTGAACATGAACAAATCGGCGGCAATGCCGGTTGGAATGGGCCTTTCGCCGGAAGAACTCAGTCCGTTTCCTTATGTGCAACGATTCCGCTATCTCGGCATAGACTTTACCTCATCTGTAAAACATACTGCGACAGTTAACTACCGACATATTTTACAGACAACACGTACCATGGTCCGACAACATCTCCTACGGCGCCTTGATCCTTTGCAGCGAGTCGAGTATCTGAACACTTATGTGGTTTCTCGAATGGTGCATATTTCGCAGATCCTGTCCCTACCACTCACGCTCGGACGTCGACTTCAATCAGTACTAGGCTATTTTGTGATGATCGGAGCGCCCCTCAAGGTGCGATACGCAACGCTCATGCTCCCTACGGACACGGGGGGACTCGGACTTACGAATGTTCACTGCCGAGCGACGGCGCTCCCTCTAGCCACTATGTACAAGCAATGGCGTAGCGGGGGTGATTCCCTTACATCCCGCCTACTAGATCTCCTGGTTCCAGCGTCCCTCACACCTCCGGTGGTGGTGGGCACCATTACGCCACATTTTGCGCATGTATCAACATTTATCGTGGAACTTAGTTATATCATAGACGAGCTTCCGAGCACGAGACCGCCATGCGCGAAGGATTTTTATTTTTGGCTGCTACGACGGATAAGTCGTAATGTCATTGAACTCAAACACGCCAGGTTGCATTGGCCGAAGATCTGGAGACATGTGCACCAAAAATTCCTTCCTACCTTCGTTCGGGCACTGTGGTTCTCTGTCGCCTGTGGCAAGTTCAACACCAACCAACGGCTCCATACAATACTCTTCTATGCCCGAAATGTCGCCAAGTGGATGACGACCATCACCGCTTAACTTGTATCGCGATGGAGGACGTCTGGGTACTAGGAAGGCAGATGGTAGCTTGCTACCTCCGTGTGACCCCGCAACATATTACACCTGCTTCCTTCTTACATCCGGAGAGTGACTACTTTCCGGCGACTTAATCACAGTTGATCATCTGAGTCAATGGCTGGACGATAGCATACCTTGTAAGTAGGCTGTTTATGTTTTCTTATTGGCAACGTTACGTAGCGCTCTGTATGAAAATCACTGGCTGTGCTGTGTGCGGTCTGTGGCTAGTTTGCATTGTTGTCTGCTATTGTATTGCTCGGCAGCTGGATGTGAACAGCGCGTAGCGTTGCGCAGTTGGAGGTGAGCCGCCAGCGGTGGTGGATGTGGGGAGAGAAATGGTGGAGTTTTGAAATTTGTAAGACTGGGTGTCATGAACTGCAATGTATATTATGATTTTTCAACACTATTAAGGTAAATACATTGTTTGTTCTCTATTAAAATCTTTCATTTGCCAACTATGCCTATCAGTAGTTAGTGCCTTCCAAAGTTTGAATCTTTTATTTAGCTGGCAGTAGTGGCGCTCGCTGTATTGCAGTAGTTCGAGTAACGAAGATATTTGGTGAGGTAAGTGATTTGTGAAAGGTATAGGTTAGTGTTAGTCAGGGCCATTCTTTTGTAGGGATTTTTGAAAGTCAGATTGCGTTGCGCTAAAAATATTGTGTGTCAGTCTAAGGACAGTCATGTATAATTGTTCAAAGAGGACGTTTCGTATGTCGACCCATAGCCAAGGATACCTCACTGGAATCTTCTGGTTTTTTCTTGTAGTTTGTGTAATTAGTGTAGATTTTGTTTATTGCTAGTGCGTAATTGTAGAGAGAATCTCCTTTGTAGTTGCAGTCTTTCATTGTTGTACATTAAAACAGGTGGGGCACGCATGTAAATTTGCACCAGGTATTTCGCAGCTGCGCTTGCAATTAACTAGATATTATTTTCAGTGCTATGTTAATGTGTTCTCTTATTTTTGCTCTTCAAATTGTGTTTTTATGTGTTGTCGTATGAAATATTGTGACAATAATGGCGTGTGAAAAACGTAATACTAGGCTCCAAAGTAATCTGAGAAATGACAGTGAAGACGAAAGCAGTGTGTTAGCGCCACCATGTAATGAATTAACTAATGTTCAACATAGTAACTTGGTAATTGTGCATAGGGAAATGGAGCGAGCTGCAAATAATGGTGTAGGCAGTGAAACAATTAGTGAACAGGGAAGCATTATCGATCGATCGGTCGGCAACAGCTCACCTCAGGATTCCGAAATGACAGGACACAATCTTGCAAATACTGTAGATTCAGGTTTTGCGTCCTCACCGTTTTCTCAAATAAATCAAGACACATTTTCTGCTTTTCAAAATGCGAATATTGCCGGTTCAAATGCACTGCCGAATAGCACTGAGGAACATGTTTCAGACACCAGTGCACTGTTATTACAGTCAATGCAACAAATGGGCAAAGGCTACAAAAGTTAGACACAACGCTTGAACAAAATAAGAAACAAATGGGACAAAATCTTCAAAAGTTAGACACAATGGAACAACACCAGAGACAAACACAGCAACAGTTAGACACAATGGAACAAAATCTTCAAAGGTTAGACACCACAGTTGAACAAACACGTGAAGATTTAACTACTGAGTTACATAACATTGAATCGAAATGTCAAAAAGTCTGTAATGACGTAAAAACACAAATTTGTGAGCATTTCCAACCTATTTTTTCGCGTCATGAAAATGCATTACAGAATCACGAAGCAGCCATAAAAGAACTGCAAACTGTTCTTCATGAAAATCACGACACCTTGCAAGCTACAATTCACTCAGTTGCATCTGCCGATTCGGTTACGCAACTTGCAAAAACTCAGGAAAACTTAAAGGACACAGTAGATACGATTTCAACACAAATGGACACTCTGAAACTTGGTTCAGAAAAACACACAGAGGAAATAATTTCACTAACGGATAAAGTAGCCGAACTTTCAGATCAGTTCACTAACTTATCTACAAAGGTAGATGATGATCTGAATGACACAAGACCTGAAGCCTTCGCGGAAACTGAAGAGTAGGAACAAATTAGAAAATTCAAACAAAATCAAAATCAAATCAATACACAGTACAAAAGAGAAATCCGGGAAGTACAAGATCAGTTGGCACAAGTAATGCAAGAATTACATATTTCAGAGGACACTAGCGCTCCAGTACGGGAAAAGGGACATAGAAATACGGAACAACCACAAAATAATAACACAGGACACTTCGGAAATTATGAACGAAATTGGCAAGGTGCATTGGATTTTGAGATGGAACCGCCGACACGACGTAACAATGACCGATATGCTACTCGCCGACACGATGATTTTGACTATAAGCTGCTCATTACTGCACGTAAATTCAAAACATTTAAGAATTCTGGCAACGACATTCATCCACAAGCGTGGCTCCATCAATTCTCTCATTGTTTTCCTCCCAACTGGTCGTTAGAGCACAGATTAGAATTTATGTGTGGCTACTTAGAGAATGAACCAGCTGAAAGAATGTGATCGGTCATTCACGATTGTGAAGGAGAATTTTATCATGCCTTCCTCTCAGCATATTGGTCTCAAGCTACACAAGACCGAGTAAAACATAGCATCATAATGATGAAACATTTCGAACAATCTGAATTTTCCAGTCTTGTGAAATATTTTGAAGACATGTTGCACAAGAATCAGTACCTGTCAAACCCTACAGCCCCTCAGAACTCATCCGCATTTGCTTAATCAAATTACCTCAACATTTACGACATATTATTTTGGCAGGACGTTGCAAAGACGACATTGAAGCTTTTCAGGGACTCTTACAAGAATTAGAAATAGACACTGACAATCGCGGAACGCGAAAACAGGAACACAACAATTACAGGTCACATCCGTCGCAATTCCGCGATGGAAGAAATAATAACTGGACACGACAAGGCTATTCTCACAACACAAATCGTGACCAAAACAGACACCACCCGTATGACAACCGTTGGCAGAGTAGTAATAATTACAGAGAAAGATCACCTCTCCGCGGTAGTGACTATCACAAAGACAATCAGAGAAACAGACAATATGGGAACCAAAATAATTATTATCAAGGGAGACAGAATAACTTTAGACGCAACAGTCCAGCGCGCAGTTACGATTTAGGGAGAAATTCGACCGACAAGAAAGAAACTATGGAATCTGCCAACATGACGACAGACGATATGATCGTAACGACAGACCTGAATTGCATCAGAACTGGCGGGATTCAAACAGTGCAGGGCCCTCTCGACAAGGTGAGTTTGTAAAAGTTAGGTCTCCTAATCCTAATAACGACGCGCGCCAACAAAGAGACAGACAATGACTCACACCGCAGGCAGCCACGTGCGCCGGCTGGGCTTGAGAAAAATAACATAAGCTAACCTTGAGAAAAAATTCCAGTATTCCTTACCGACGTATACAACATGATAATTGCTTTGAAGTTGAAACTCTGCACACTAGAAAGGGTAAAAGATTGCACCACATTTCACATGTAAAACCGTTTATTGAAAGATAATCTGCTTTTTAACTTAGTCTTTGCTATAAAATTTTTCACTTCACGTTACTAGTACGCTTCGTCAGACTTAGAAACTGTTAATATGCAACTATGTTTTAAAGTTAACTATCTAGTCTAGAACCTAGGGAACATATTCAGACAGTATTTACGAGTGCATTGTTATAGTGAACAGACGACACAGTGTTATTGTGTGTGTACATTTTTGCTTGTTAGTTGCACGATTACGTAACAACTATAAGGCTTACATACTTAGAACATATACTGGTATTGCTAATGAGATTTTAATGCAACATTTTGGTTTACTTGAAAATACATTCTGGATTTAAAGTACTTTCTGTGAGATACCAGATGACAGAGTGGTTAGTTTATGTGATAGCTACACGATTATATCGCGACGCTACTAATATGTGAAAAAATTTACATTGTTGCTTTTGCAGTGTATCTGTTTTATATCTGCACAGTTTTTCTGAATTCTTCTGGAAAGTAAAACATGTTTTAGTAATAACTTTTCTGGTATAGCTACAGTGAGACAGCCTTTTTCGTAGCGCAACAATATGTTACAGTATAGTACTTTCTTGATCACGGTAATGTATGTAATAACTACGATATCTATACGCAAAGCATATCACTTTCGTTTATAATGAGGTAAGTACATTGACTTCAGCAGAACTTTGCTTACAGAGGACGATAACTAAGACACTTCCACAGAATTATCTTACAGCAAGACGCACATTTAACGCTACTGGACACGCATTTGAGTGATTAATTATGTACTTAAACCATTTATTTTTCAAGATTTTTGAATTACAAAGAAGGTTTTCCGTGATACATTTCATTCCATTGCTGTAGTCTTAACACCTGAGGGTATAATTACATTAATCCTCAGGGAGGTACACGTTTACTTTCTGTACCATGTGTTTGGCAAGCACAAGGAGCCCTAGCTAATATGGTATTTGCTTATACAACTTTACACATCGGTACCATATTTCTCTAACACTGAATTACACAGCTATCTGATTATTTAACAGAGAAACAAAAAGTTTTTACTACATCAGTGACAGGTGTTTACGTAATTACACAATTGGATAACTTCACACTTATGAAATTGCATTTTGTCTGTACTTTGTTATCTGTTCATATTTTTTCGGAACCATTGTGATACTATGAGAGCTTTGATTATTTTGTTCAAAAAAGTTTTATCCTTCGTCTTCGGTAGAACTGCAGAAATATTAAGGTGGAGCCCATTCTTTGTGTTTTTTGATGCTTCGACACCATTTTGGGAACCCGTCTTGCACAGAGTTCGTGGTACTGAAGTCTCTCACTCACGATGGTATAGAGAGCTGATATTGAAATTTGGGGAAACGAATCGCTCAACAAAATATGAATCGAAGATTTTCTCGGATCGCCGGATACACTCGCTGAACTGGATCATCGACTGATACTCGCCATCTTCCCTGACTGCCTGCATCAGCTGTGCCAGTCCGTCAAGGAACCTAAAATTAATTATAGACTGCGTAATAGTGCGGAGGCAGCGGGTAATTACTGTGCTAGAGGTATGGGTAAAAAGAGGAACAGAGTGTTGCTCTGATCATTGTATAGTTACTTAGATCAAAATAAAACAGGTCGATAAAGACAAGGATACTGGAATTAGAACTACAGAGGGTCCAAAATTTAGGATGCATCTGCTGTAAGAAGAAAGTATGAAAAGCTTGTAAGAGCAAGATTAAATCTAAGATTGGACGCAGTAGAGGACTGAAGTGCTAATGAGCTATACAGTTTCCTGAAACAGTTAAGGAAGCGCCGGAGGAGGCTTTAAGAAGGGAAAGGGAAAGAAGGGTAAGAAGCGAATCGATAACAGCGGAGTTAGTGGATGTGGTTAAGGAAAAGAAGATATTATATCACACGTGGTTAAGCTCTGGGAGTCAAGAGGATTGGAACTGGTACAAGGTATATAAAAAGAGGGCTAAGAAATAGCAACAAAGAGTAAGGAGGTGGAATTTGAAAGAGTACGTGAGAAAATAGACAATATAGGAGATCGGTAAAGGCATGGAGGATGATGAGGAAGTTGAAAATGGCTAGCAGTTCCACGCCCACAATACAATCTATATCTATTGGACAGTGAAAAAGCACTTTGAAGAACTTCTGGTAGAAAAAAGAAGAGACTACGTGATAGGAGTCTGCAACAAAAGTAGTACATTAGGTAATACAGAACCTATAAAGACATGCCGAAAAAGGCAAGAGGACTGGGAGGAGTTGTGGCGGGATTCTGAAAATATGGGCTTCCTCAAAAAGTGAGCCTTCATGTAAATTGATTAGTGAGATTGTAGAGGGAGAGGAAATACCAAGAGAGTGGTGTGCATCATACGCATCTGCTATCTGTAAGAAAGGAAACAAGAAGCGCACAAATAATTATAGGAGAATAGCGTTATGCCATCTATCAGCAGGCTTTTTAGCGCGATACTGCAAGAACAGATTGGAGAATGAGATTGAGGAAAAGTAGCGAGAGACAGGTTTTACAGTTGGACGAGACGATCTTGTATGGATCATAGTTTTAGCCCTAGACAAGTAAGAGAGATGGGTTAGTCTAAGGGTCAGGAAGTACGCTTAATATTTGTGGATCTAGAAAAAGTGTATGTTTTTGTACCCATCAACACACTGTAGGAAGCGACAGGATATGAAGGTCTTGTTTCAATAGTGGTACAAGTCCATTACCTCCACTTTTCTGCCTATAATGCTTCTGAAATTAAAGATCCAAACAAACTGAAAGAAAGGTTCATCTCTAGCAAGAAGCCATATGCTTGAATTTTTCTGGTATCTCAACTGCAGATTTTTCAGCGCTCATTTAACTTTAGGACTCTTTATCTCACAATGAACAAAAATGGACTTGTACCACTATTGAAATAAGCCCTTCATATGTAGGTCTAGAAGCAACACATATATTCCTAATTCGAAGAACGTAGCACCAATCCTATTCAGCAGTTAAAGTAGGGAGAAAGCTGAGGGAGACATTCCAAACATCGAAAGGACATACTTAGGTCTGCAGTATGTCCCCGACCCTGTTTAAAATACATGTGCAGCATCTACTGGAACAGTGAATCAGTCATGTGGGGGTATAGGAATTCATTTCCAGCATGGTACTATGTAATCGTTATTATTTGCTGATTATCAAGTAGAGATAGCACAAAGTAGGGAGGATGTCATATTTATCATAAACAAGTTAATGGAAGCAACTGAAAGACGTGGGCTTAGAATGTTGTTGTTGTTGTTGTGGTCTTCATTCAACTGCTCTTCCAAGTCCTTTGCTGTCTCTGACAGAATTACAATGTCATCGGCGAACATCAAAGTTTTTATTTGGGCTTAGAATAAATATGAGTAAAACAGAATATTTACTAGCGGGAGGAGATTCAAGGGACATAGTATTGCCGCAAGGAACTGTTAAAGCTGTGAAGTTGTTTACATGCTCACATTGATTATCCTTTGCTCAGGAATCTGTGAAGCGGATGTGGAACGAAGGATCCAGCAGTAAGAGAAGCAATTAAAATGCTAAATGGAGTTCTGTGGAGCCGGACAATAGCAAAAGAAACAAAGAAGAGGATACTGCAGACACAAGTGGAAAGTACACTAACATACGGTGCAGAGGGATGGACCCTTTGGGAGCTGCAGAGAATCAGAATACAGGCAGTAGAGATGGATAAAGTAAGGAGGGCACCGAGGATATCCAGGACAGAGCGCAGAAGAAATAAGGCAATTAGGGAGATAATGGATACGGTGCAACCAATCGTGCGAAGAACTGAGATATAGCCATGTACGACGAATGGGGTAAGGACGATGGCTAACAGAAATCAGGGAAAGGTCGCCGCCAGGAATTGTGGATGCCCGAGAGTAACACAGAGAGCGGGAGCAATTTCAGTGATGAGGAATAGAGATCCGAAAGAGGAAGAATGCCATGATCGTGAAAGTTGGCGAATGGGAGTTCAAGGCAACTGCTGAAGAGAGGAGAAGCCCTTAAAAGACTTACATATTAGGGACGGTATAGCCACCATTGTTGTGCCCCCCTCATCTCTTTCTTTCTCCTCTCCATCATAGCTTCGAATTATTACCATTCTATTTCTCTTCCTCTAACCTATTTACCTCTTCTATATCTCTTTCACCCCATTCTATCTTCTTATGTCTCTGCTTGATGAGAATAACTCACAAGCTGCAAGAATATAACGAGAAAATTCCCAACTAGCAATAGGACTGACATTCATAAAAGAAAAATATGTTTACTTTCATATACATAGTCATTACTATTATTGTTATTATTATTCTTGATTGTTATAATTATTTTTTGATTGTTATAATTATCATTGTACTACTTTTATAATCTCTATTTTTTTTCTTTAACATTAATACTGTATAACATGTTATATGTCCTTAATGTTCTGTAGAAACTGAAATTTGTTGAATCTGAGTATGCCTGGTTAGGTGTAAGAGAGGGCCTGAAGGCCCTAATCTTGCCAGGTAAAATAAATGCATAAATAAATAAATAAAAGAAAAGAAGAACGTACACGTCGTATAATGCACGAGTACAGCTGCTCGTTGTGCATTGTGGCACTTGCAGAGGACGATGAACATCACAGGCTATGCTCACCCGAACAGGCAGCCGCGTGAGGCTAGCTGAGCCTAATAAACATACAATAACTTACTTTCTCACCATCGCTGGTCGTAACAAAACTACGAAACTATTGACATGCAAGCTATATGTCATGTATTGTATACTCCCCTACAATTTTTTTCGGTTGTATTATTTGTTTAATTCTTTTGTTTATAAATTTTCTAATCAGCATTTTCCAAACTACATACTGACCTTTTCGATAACCAGTTATATTTTCCTAAAATGGTCCCACGAAGTCTGATCAATAAATAAATAAATAAATAAAGATAACTATTAGGTAGTATGTGAGACGAAGGACCTGGAGCTGCAAGCGACACCCCACACAAGCTGTAAGGGAGCAGTGCGTTTGCATAAGTGTATTGTGTACTGAGGCCTCATACATCCTATTTCGGAAAGCATGGGGAACTAAACATTCCGAGATGCGCAGTGTCAAGAGTGTGTCGAGAATAGCAAATTACGGGTATTATCTCTCACCACGAAGAAATCAGGCTTTCACCTAACGACCGGCGTTTTCGTAGAGTTGTCAGTGCTAAAAGACAAGAAACACTGCGTAAAATAACTGGAGAAACCCTTCCAACCGATATGATCATGAACCCAGGAGAGAAGCTGCATGCGATGTCGTGAAAAGCCACTCACGTAGGTCATCTGCTGCCATAGCACATTAACGCCACTTTTCGCAGCACTGTCCTACCGGATATGTTTAATATTCCGAGTCCACTGTGCCAAGAGTGTGTCGAGAGTATCAAATATCTGGCATTACCTCTTACCACAGACAATCCAGTAGTCGACGGCCTTCACTTTACGACCGAGAGCAGTGTGTTTGTGTGGAGTTGTCAGTGCAACAAGCAACTCTGAGTGAAATAATCGCAGAAAGCAATGTGGGACACGCGATGAACGTATCCGAGGACACTGCGGAAAAATGTGGGGTTGAAATTTCGTGGCAGATTAAAACTGTGTGCCGGACCGAGACTCTAATTCGGGACCTTTGCCTTTTGCGGACAATTGCTTTACAAACTGAGCTACCCAAGCACGACTCACAACCCGTCCTCACAGCTCCAATTCTGCCAGTACCTCGTCTCCTACCTTCCAAACTTCACAGAAGCTTTTCTGCGACCCTGCAGAACTAGCACTCCAAGAAGAAAGCGTACTGCGGAGACATGGCTTAGCCACAGCCTGGGGGGATGTTTCCAGAATGACATTTTTACTCTGCATCGGAGTGTGCGCTGATATGAAACTTCCTGGAAGATCATAACTGTATTTGGAAGGTAGGAGACGAGGTACTGGCAGAATTGGAGCTGTGAGGACGGGTCATGAGTAGCTCAGTTGGTAGAGCCCACGAAAGGCAAAGGTCCCGAGTTTGAGTATCGGTCCGGCGTACAGTTTTAATCTGCCAGGAAGTTTCATATCAGCGCACACTCTGATGCTGAGTGAAAACCTCATTTTGAAACCTGGTGTTAGTGGACTATGGCAGCAGAAGACTGACGCGAGTGCCTTTGCTAACAGCACGACATCGCCTGCAGTGCCTCTCCTAGGCTCATAATCACATCGGTGAGACCTTGACGACTGGTAAACAGTGGCCTGGTCAGATGACTTCCGATTTCAGTCGGTGAGATCTGATGATACTGTTCGAGTACGGCGCAGGCCCCACGAAGCCATGGACCCAAGCTGTCAATAAGGCACCATTCAAGCTCTTGGTATCTCCATAATGGTGTGGGCCGTGTATACATGGAGTGGACTGGACGGGGTCCTCTGGTCCACCTGAGCCGCTGAACCGATCATTGACTAGAAATGGTTATGGTCGACAGACCATTTGCAGCCATTGACGAACTTCACGTCCCCAAACAACGGTGTCATACCACTGGGCCACAGTTGTTCCCGATTGGTTTGGAGATCATTCTGGTCAGCTCGGGCGGAAGATCTGCCTACCCAGATCGCCCTACACGAATCCCTTCGAACATTTATGGGACGTACTAGAGAGGTCATTCCATGCACAGGACCCTGCACTGGTAACACTTCCGCAACAGTGGAAGACTTTAGAGACACCAATGCACAGTATTTCTCAAGGGGACTTCCAACAGTTTGCAGAGCACACGTCACGTTCAGTTGCTGCACTATGTCGGGCAAATGAAGTCCGACCCGATATTTATTATGTATCCCATTATTTTTGACACATCAGTGTATAGTTACTAGTCGGGCGTTGTGGCAGCTGCCGGTAGCGGTACACATCATGAGCTATGCTTACCCGAACAGGCAGATGCATGAGAACAGCTGACGTTATTGCACGTACAATGGTCTACCTACTCACCATCAATCATCATACCAACACTGCTGATACGTAAGCGCAGCGGCAGGTAACAGCTGCTATATTATATCTCGTGTAGTCTCATTTTTTCGGTTTTATTAATTCTTCATTTCTTTTCTGTATAAATTATCTAATCTACATTGCTCAAGCTATGTGCCGACTCTTTCGATAACGAATTAAATTTGGGTCGAATAGCCCAACAGAGCCTGATACATAAGTAGAATAAATAATTAATAACAATGTGTTCTGTTTTGAGGCTCAATCCGTTGCGTTAAGGACGCCAAATCACACTGATGGATCTATGAGGTAGTATGTGAGATGAAGGATCTGGACCTGCAAGCGAGTCTGACACCAGATCCACATAAGTCACAGGTCAGTGACATGCATATACAGGGTGGTCCATTGATAGTGACCGGGCCAAATATCTCACGAAATAAGCGTCAAAACTACAAAGAACGAAACTCGTTTAGCTTGAAGGGGGAAACCAGATGGCGCTGCCACAGGTCAAACGGATATCAACTGCGTTTTTTTTAAATAGAAACCCCCATTTTTTATTACATTTTCGTGTAGTACGTAAAGAACATGAATGTTTTAGTTGGACCACTTTATTCATTTGTGATAGATGGTGCTGTAATAGTCACAAACGTATAAGTACTTGGTATCACGTAACATTCCGCCAGTGCGGACGGTATTTGCTTCGTGATACATTACCCGTGTTAAAATGGACTGTTTACCAATTGCGGATAAGGTCAATATCGTGTTGATGTATGGCTATTGTGCTGCTCGGTATCTGGACAACATCATGCAAGTGTCCGGACCGTTCGCCGGATAATCACGTAATTTAAGGAAACAAGAAGCGTTCAGCCACATGTGAAACGTCAACCACGACCTCCAACAAATGATGATGCCCAAGTAGGTGTTTCAGCTGCTGTCGCGGCTAATCCGCACATCAGTAGCAGACAAATTGCGCGAGACTCGGGAATCTCAAAAACGTCGGTGTTGATAATGATGCATCAACATCGATTGCACCCGTACCATATTTCTATGCTCCAGGAATTGCATGGCGACGACTTTGAACGTCGTGTACAGTCCTGCCACTGCGCATAGGAGAAATTATGGGATGTTCACAGATTTTTTGCACGCGTCCTATTTAGGGACGAAGCGTCATTTACCGACAGCGGTAACGTAAACTAGCAAAACATGCACTATTGGGCAACGGAAAATCCACGATGGCTGCGACATGTGGAACATCAGCGACCTTGGCGGGTTAATATATGTTGCGGCATCATGGGAGGAAGGATAATTGGCCCCCATTTTACCGATAGCAATTTAAATGTATGCTGATTTCCTACGTAATGTTCTACCGATGTTACTACAATATGATTCACTGCATTACAGAATGGCGATGTACTTCCAACATGATGGATGTCCGACACATAGCTCGCGCGCGGTTGAAGCAGTATTGACTAGTACATCTCATGACAGGTGGATTGACCATCGAAGCACCATATCATGGCCTGCACGTTCACCGGATCTGACGTCCCCGGATTTCTTTCTGTGGGGAAAGTTGAAGGATATTTGCTATTGCGATCCACCGACAACGTCAGACAACATGCGTCAGATCATTGTCAATATATATGCGAACATTACGGAAGGCGAACTACTCACTGTTGAGAGGAATGTCGTTACACGTATTGCCAAATGCATTGAGGTTGACGGACATCATTTTGAGCATTTATTGCATTAATGTTGCATTTACAGGTAACAGCATGCGTTCTCGGAATGATAAGTTCACAAAGGTACATGTATCATATTGGAACAACCGAAATAAAATGTTCAAACGTACCTACGTTCTGTATTTTAATTTAAAAAACCAACCTATTACCAAATGTTCGTCTAAAATTGTGAGCCATCTGTTTGTGACTATTACAGCGCCATGTATCACAGAGAAAAAAACGTAGTCCAACTGAAACATCCATATTTCTTTATGTACTACACGAATATGTAATAAAAAATGGTGTTTCCTATTTTTAAAAAAACGCAGCTGATATCCGTTTGACCTATGGCAGCGCCATTTAGCGGGCCAACCATAGCGCACCTGGTTCCCCCTTCAAGCTAGACAAGTTTCTTTCTTTATAATTTTTTCGTTTGACGCTTATTTCGTGACATATTTGGCCCGGTTACGATCAATGGACCCCCCTGTATACAGAAGGCGGTATATCGCGTACACAAGGTATAAAAGGGTAGGCGTTCTCAGTGTGATTCATGTGAAAAGCTTTCCTGCTTGATTAATGGCTGCTCACTAACATAGTTTGAATGCGAAATGAAGTTGAAGCTACACGCATGAGACACTCCATTTCGGAAATTGTTAGGGAATTCAATATTCTAAGATCCACAATTGCAAGAATCTGTCGATAATATCTAATTTCAGGCATTACATCTCGCTCGCCACGGAGACAATGCAGTGGCCGACGGCCTTCACTTAACGACCAAGAGGGGCGGCATTTGCCTAGTGGTGTCAATGCTAACAAACAAGCAATACTGCGTGAAGTAACCGGAGAAATCGATGTGGGGCGTACGACCAACGTATCCGTTAGGACAGTACGGCGAAATGTGGCGTTAATGGTTTTATGGCAGCAGACGACCGACGCGAGTGCCTTCGCTAACACCACGAAATCGCCTGAAGCGTCTCTCCGGGGCTCGTGACGATATTGGTTAGACTCTAGGCGACCGGAAAACCGTGGTCTAGTCGGATGAGTACGGACTGCAATTGGTAAGAGCTCATGGTAGTGGCTCCACATCGGTGAGGGCTGTGTGAACATGGAATGGACTTCGTTCTCTGGTCCGACCAAATCAAACATTTCAAATGGTTGTTTTCGGCTACTTCGCGACCATTTGCAGCCAAAGGACGATGGAATTTTTATGGATGACAATGCGCCATGTCATCAGGCCACAGTTGTTCGTGATTGGTTTCAAGAACATTCTGGACACTTCGAGGGAATGTTTTGTCACCGAGATCGCCCGACAAGTGTCCCATCGAACGTTTAAAGGACATAATCGAGAGATCAGTTCGTGAACAAAACCTGCACCAGCAACACTTTCAAAATTATGGACGGCTACAGAGGTAGCATTCCTCAATACAGCGTGTTTCAGAAACTACTTCACAACTTCAAGAATTCATATAAATTTATTGAAAAAAGGTATAGAGCTGGTTTTAGTGTCATTTTTAGGGAAACACATCGTTTTTACCTTGGACTAAAGCCGGCCGCGGTGGTCTCGCGTTTCTAGGCGCGCAGTCCGGAACCGTGCGACTGCAACGGTCGCAGGTTCGAATCCTGCCTCGGGCATGGATGTGTGTGATGTCCTTAGGTTAGTTAGGTTTAAGTAGTTCTAAATTCTAGGGGACTGATGACCACAGCTGTTAAGTCCCATAGTGCTCAGAGCCATTTGAACCATTTGAACTAAAGATGTTGTATATGGCCTCCGTTGGTTATCATGCGCGCATCCCATTGGAAATCAATTTCTTCCCAAACTCGCTGTAGCATTGTAGGTGTAACTTGCTGTCAAGCCTCCGAATGAAGCACTCGTGAAACGAGTGAATTCACGTCATTTAGGGATTTATGGTACTATATGACATTATCGTTTATTTTCAGAGATGCATATGGGGCCTGAAGATGGCATAGTGGAATTCCGAAACCTGTGGCCTTCAAAATAAAATAAAATCGCATCCCAGCTGTTGGAGAATTTCATTGATATTGGCAATTACTTAACCTGCCGATGTTCCGTGTCCATGATGGTTCAACAGAGATATAATATATCTACATCTACATCCATACTCCGCAAGCCACCTGACGGCGTGTGGCGGAGGGTACTTTGAGTACCTATATCGGTTCCACCTTCTATTCCAGTCTCGTATTGTTCGTGGAAAGAAAGATTGTCGACATGCCTCTGTGTGGGCTCTAATCTCTCTGATTTTATCCTCATGGTCTCTTAGCGAGATATAAATAGGAGGGAGCAATATACTGCTTGACTCCTCGGTGAAGGTATGTTCTCGAAACTTCAACAAAAGCCCGTACCGAGCTACTGAGCGTCTCTCCTGCAAAGTCTTCCACTGGAGTTTATCTGTCATCTCCGTAACGCTGTCGCGATTACTAAATGATCCTGTAACGAAGCAAGCTGCTCTCCGTTATATCTTCTTTATCTCTTCTATCAACCCTATCTGGTACGGATCCCACACTGCTGATCAATACCTAAGCAGTGGGCGAACAAGTGTACTGTAACCTACTTCCTTTGTTTTCGGATTGCATTTCCTAAGGATTCTTCCAATGAATCTCTGTCTGGCATCTGCTTTACTGACGATCAACTTTATATGATCATTCCATTTTAAATCACTCCTAACGCCTCCTCCCAGGTAATTCATGGAATTAACTGCTTCCAGTTGCTGACCTGCTATATTGCAGCTAATTGATAAAGGATCTTTCTTTCTACGTATTCGCAGCACATTACACTTGTCTACATTGAGATTCAATTGCCATTCCCTGCACCATGCGTCAATTCGTTGCAGATCATCCTGCATTTCAGTACAATTTTCCATTGTTACAACCTCTCGATATACTACAGCATCATCCGCAAAAAGCCTCAATGAACTTGCGATGTAATCCACAAGGCTATTTATGTATATTGTGAATAGTGAAACGTCCCATTAGAAAAATTAATGAATTACTGTGCTGGTAAACCCATTACGTTATTTGATTTTCAAACAGCTGAGCGAAACTGAACGTAATCAGACATTTCTCTCTTTACTTATTCCGATCATCACTAAACTGGCACACAGTATTTTTAGCGCAGCGCAATCTGACTTTCAATAATCCCTACAAAAGAATAGCCCTGACTAACAATAACCTATACCTTTCATGAATCACTTACCTCACAAAAATCTTCGTTACTCGAACTACTGCAATACAGCGAGCGCCAATACTGCCAGCTAAATAAAAGATTCTAACTGCTGAAGGCACTAACTACTGATAGGCATACTAAGCAAATGAGAGATTTTGATAGACAACAAACAATGTATTTACCTTAATAGTGTTCAAAAGTCATTATATATCAGTTCATGATATCCAGTATTACAAATTTACTCTTTCTGGTGGACACACGTCCATATCGTCCGCTCTTAAAATTCTGCCACCTCTCTCCCCACATCCACCACTGCTGGCGGCTCACCTCCAACTGCGCAACGTTACGCACTGTTCACATCCAACTGCCCAACACTACAATAGCGAGTATTCCAACAATGCCAACCAGCCACAGACTGCACACAGCACAGTCAGTGATTTTCATACAGAGCGCTACATGGTGTTACCAACATAAAAACCTAAACAGCCTACTTACAATAGCACTGTCCTACGACACTCCCCTGCGGCACACCTGAAATCACTCTTACTTCGGAAGACTTCTCTCCATTGAGAATGACATGCTGCGTTCTGTTATCTAGGAACTCTTGAAAAGCGGCCGATGACACTAGAAAACTTAGAAGGGCAACGTGCTACAGATCATTGTTGTTGTTGTTGTGGTCTTCAGTCCTGAGACTGGTTTGATGCAGCTCTCAATGCTACTCTATCCTGTGCAAGCTTCTTCATCTCCCAGTATGTACTGCAACCTACATCCTTCTGAATCTCCTCAGTGTATTCATCTCTTGGTCTCCCTCTACGATTTTTACCCTCCACGCTGCCCTCCAATAGTAAATTGGTGATCCATCGACGTCTCAGAACATGTCCTACCAACCGATCCCTTTTTCTAGTCAAGTTGTGCCACAAACTCCTCTTCTCCCCAATTCTATTCAATACCTCCTCATTAGTTATGTGATCTACCCATCTAATCTTCAGCATTCTTCTGTAGCACCACATTTCGAATCCTTCTATTCTCTTCTTATCTAAACTATTTATCGTCCACGCTTCACTTCCATACATGGCTACACTCCATACAAATACTTTCAGAAACAACTTCCTGACACTTAAATCTATGCTCGATGTTAACAAATTTTTCTTCTTCAGAAACGCTTTCCTTGCCATTGCCATTCTACATTTTATATCCTCTCTACTACCACCATCATCAGTGATTTTGCTCCCCAAATATCAAAACTCCTTTACTACTTTAAGTGTCTCATTTCCTAATCTAATTCCCTCAACATCACCCGAGTTAATACGACTATATTGCATTATCCTCGTTTTTACTTTTGTTGATATTCATCTTACACTGTTCATTCCGTTCAACTGCTCTTCCAAGTCCTTTGCTGTCTCTGACAGAATTACAATGTCATCGGCGAACCTCAGAGTTTTTATTTCTTCTCCATGGATTTGAATACCTACTCCGAACTTTTCTTTTGTATCCTTTACTGTTTGCTCAATATACAGATTGAATAACATCGGGGATAGGCTACAAACCTGTCTCACTCCCTTCCCAACCACTGCTACCCTTTCATGCCCCTCGACTCTTATAACTGCCATCTGCTTTCTGTACAAATTGTAAATAGCCTTTTAAAATTCAAATAGCTCTGAGCACTATAGAACTTAACAGCTGAGGTCATCAGTCCCCTAGAACTTAGAACTACTTAAACCTAACTGACCTAAGGACATCACACACATCCATGCCCGAGGCAGGATTCGAACCTGCGACCGTAGCGGTCGCGCGGTACCAGACTGAAGCGCCTAGAACCGCTCGACCACTATGGCCTAAATAGCCTTTTGCTCCCTGTATTTTACCCCTGCCACCTTGAGAATGACATGCTGCTTTGTGTTATCTAGGAACTCTTCAAAAGCGGTTGATGACACTAGAAAACTTACAAGGGCAACGTGCTGCAGATCATAATGCGTGGAAAAAGCTTGCGGAGATCTTCATCGAGCAGTGAATGTCAAACGACCCGTGGTGTTGATGGCTGAGGTGGAACACTGTGTGTACAGGAGTCCCGTTAGCTGGGACGGTGCCGTCGGCGCAGGTTGTCACCCAGACAACGGGACAGGGTGGGTGCGCAGTGGAGGCTGCAGCGGCCTTGCACCGCGGCTCGGCGCGCCGCTCGCCATTCCCGGCCCGCTTTCTGCAGCGCGGCCTCCGCCCACGCACGCCTCCCATTGTCCGAGTCTCCTCCCACGCGGCCGGTCTGAGTTATACTGCCGTTAATAACACGCACGTTACGGCCCAGCGCCGCCACAATCGGCCGGTGATTAAAAAAATTACCGCGCGCTCTCGCTCGCTCTCTGCCTCCTAATTTATGACCGCTTCCATTACCGTGACTCCAAATAATGAATGCCTTCCAGGGATAAATCACACTGTGTTAAACATTAGCCAAGTACGGGAAACATCATCGAGCGTAAATCAAGATAAAGTGTCTCCCCTCATTTTTACGCAGGACCTCGCGTGCTTTGATACACTAACACTTTATGCTTTCCCCGGGGACCTCCTTGCTCGGAGGAGCTTCGAATAAAATGTTATTAAATTTCGGGGCGTTCCTCCACAATACCCCGACCTTACGAGGTCCTTAATTTTTCAATCGAACCGGAAACGGTTTCGTGAAAAGTCAAGAACGTGAGTAAAGTTTGTTAGCACGCTTTCAAATGCCCCGTCACACATGCCGGGCACGTTAACAATATTTTCCCTCTCCGAAGTTTCTGTTTGGATACTGTAAATCGTGTTGCTGAATGCGTAACAAATCACTTCCAGAATTAAATCCCACACAGAAAGAAATCTAAAACGTAAACCTCAAGTTTATGTGCTGTATGTTTAGTAGCAACCACAATTTTATCAGTTGTATGCTAATAGCCAATACGCACATCAGGCTGTTTGTAAATGTCACAGTCAGGACGTGCAATGATCCATTTCACGACTAATTAACTGCTGAAAAAAGCAGGAGTAACAGTTAGCATTCTACAGGTTTAGCACGTCATAACAGCTGAAAACGTTGGGACGAAGTAACGCTCTAATGGTTCAAATGGCTCTAAGAACTATGGACTTAACATCTGAGGTCATCCCTCCCCTAGAATTAGAACCTAACTAACCTAAGGACAACACACTTATCCACCCCCGAGGCAGGATTCGAACCTGCGACCGTAGCAGCCGCGTGGTTCCGGACGAAGTGCCTAGAACCGCTCGGCCACAACGACCGGCAGCAACGCTCGGAAGACAAATAGGAACGCTGGATATAGAAAACTCTAGTCGAGTGTTCATGTACCCACATGCGAACAAACAATTTCTTCGGTGAATGAACTATGAAATTATCGTACGACATTGACTGTCGGGAAGCCCCACCTGGGGAAGATCGGTCGCCAAGTCACAAGTCTTTTCAGTTGACGCCACATTTGGGGACTTGGGTGCCGGTTATGATAAAATGATGATGAGGTCAACACAAGACACAGTTCCGGAGCGGAGAAAATCTCCAACGCCGCCGGAAATCGAACCCGTACCCACTGCAAGGCAGTCAGACACAATGACCACTCACGTAAGCGGACAGTCTTCTTCGGTGAATGGCGTCACCGTGTTTTTTATCTCACTTTCATATGCATACTGACTTACAACAAGTGTGCAATATAACTGGTTAACAAAACAGCGTAGGTAACTATACAGTATGTCTGATAGCTAGGTACTGGCACTGGGATCAACATCTCCCATAGTAAACCTTTCGATTTATTCATGTCTGCCATATCACTTGCAGAGATCATCATTGAGAACATTAGTTTCAGCAGTCAATCCTCATATGAATTGTTTAATAGCTATACCGGTTTCGACTCATTATTCATTACCAATGGCTCATAAATACATTCATGTTCAGTAGGAAACAGAACACCTTGAACGACTGTAGATAGGGCGTTCATATTCACGGAACATGTGCGTTAGTGTGTTCTGCAGAAATGATTAACATTTCAGTCACATCAGTTCAGCATGTGTCTTGTTGCCTTGTAAGCACAGGGTGCGCCTTGGGCCCTAACTTGTTCCATGCATGATGCAGTCGACCCGTATAAGGCGTGAATGGCGTCCTCTGGTATAGCCATCCACGCAGTATATACCTGGTTCCAAAGTTCATCTGCAGTGATTGGCATTGGGTGACAGCGCTGCACCCGTCGTTCCACCACATCCCACACATTTTCGATTGGCGAGAAGTCTGGTGATCTGGTGGGCCAGGGCAAAAGGCTGAAATCCTATGACACCAAGAAGGTACATGTTCGTGCAGCAACATGTGGTCGTGCATTGTCTTGCTGAAAATGGCGCCTGGGGTGTTGACCAGAAAAGGTATGGCTACAGGTAGCAGGATGTCATTCACGTAGGTCACAATGTTCACAGCGCCCAGGACACGCACTAACTGTGATTTGTAGTTGTACGCGGTAGCAGCCCACACCAAATCGCCTTGAGCTGCGCTCTTGTGTGAATGCCGTCACTGTGAGCCGCTGCGCCAGTCTGTGGCCATCACTTTCAAACAAGAAGAGCCTGGATTCGTCCGAAAACTCTGTGTGATGCCATTCTTTCATTCTTGTCCCCAGTGACGTCGTCCGTATATCATTGCCATCTAGCATGTTTCTGACCATTTGTCAAAGGTAGGTGGTGAAGCGGGCGGAGCGCACGTAACCAGTGCCATAATAAAAGGTGACGGACTATCACCCCTGACAGTGTACGATGTGTTATACTCTTCCACTGTTGCACCAGAGCCGAGAAGGATACAGATCTGTTCCGCAAAGCCATTCGTATGAGGTGGTGGGTGGTCCAGATAGTCGTGACCTATCTGGTCGTGTTCTGAGGGCATTCCGTGAACCTTTCTCCAAACAACCGTTGCACAGCCGAAACACTTCATCCCAGACGAGCAGCAATTTCCCGGATAAATGCATCACATTCTTTCATAGCAAAAATATGCCTTCTCACAAAGTTACTTATTTGACGGCACGGTTCGCACTTACGTCTGTGAAGCGTCCTGCACGTCTGCTCAAGTCCCTCTCATCCATTACCTTCGGTTTATAGCAACAAATATAGCCGCAGGCACAATTTACCGGTAGCGATTACAATGTTGAACGTGAACCCAGGAGCCGCCATAGTTCAAATGTTAATCATTTCTGAAGAACATACTAATATACTTGTCCTGTTAATATGAACGTTCTGTCTCTAGTCGCTCAAGGTGTTCCGTTTTTTTCTGAATGCGTGTGTATTCCTTGGTCAACATTACACTACGCTTTGACGCAGCTGTCGTCCTAGAAATATTTATAAGCTGTTGGTGATACTAGTCGACGTAAGCCCGTATGGCTATTTAATAGTTTACGTCAGCATTGACTGAAATAAAATATGACAAAAAAAGTCAAGCACCCAGAATGTGAGGAAGAAACGAAATGAGACTTCGCGAGTTGAGAGGGTATGTGATATTATTTCAGTGATTACAAAGTGAAAGTGAAAGCAGTATCATCAGTGTGACATGCCTGGATGCATGCACTGATTCGGCTAGGAAGGATGTCATAAAGTCTTTGTATCCCCCTCTGAGGCACGCTGGCTCATAGCTGTTGCAACTGGTCCACCATATCCTGAGTACTGACACTGGGACGGAGTTTATGTACGAGCTGGTCCCACTCATGCTCTGTCGGTGACATACCTGGGTATCTCGCTGGCCAAGGGAATACCTCACATGGCGCACGCGGTTCATATAGGCACGTCCATCTGTGGCCGAACATTGTCCTGTTGAAAATTGGCACCACGATACTGTAGGATCAGAGGTAACACAAAAGGATGCGGGATGTCTGTGCCGAACCGTTGTGCACTCAGAATTCCCTCAATCACTTCCAGTACCCGGCCGGGGTGGCCGAGCGGTTGTAGGCGCTACAGTCTGGAACCGCGCGACCGCTACGGTCGCAGGTTCGAATCCTTCCTCTGACATGGATGTGTGTGATATCCTTAGGTTAGTTAGGTTCAAGTAGTTCTAAGGGACTGATGACCTCAGAAGTTAAGTGCCATAGCGCTCAGAGTCATTTTCAATCACTTCCAGTAGGGGCGTGAAGTCATACCCGATGGCCACAGACACCATGATCCCAGGAGCAACACCAGTGCGGCTCCAAAACACCGGAAGAATGGGACCTCTCCTCAGGTCGTCGTCATACTTGTCAACAACGGTCATCCAGTATAGTGAAGATCTACGATTCATCGCTGAACAAATTACGACACCATTCGTCAGCATTCCATGCTCACCATTCACGTAAAAACGCCAAACGTAGTTGTGTTATGGCGGAAACAGCAACATGCACCACGGGACGGTAATTCGCTAGTTGTTCTGCTAGTAATGTCTGACCATTGGTGCTGGATGACACATAATGTTACAGGAAGCCCATTACTTTTTCCAGGATGGCAGGTGCAGTTGCAAAGGAGTACGATGTGCTTAGAGCACGATAAGGCGATCCGCCCTTGGGATGGTTAGACGTAATCGCCCGGAACTGCGAGGAGTAGGCCTGCCCTCACATTTCCATGCAGACCAACATTGCACAACTGTCACATCCGAATGCCCAACAAATCTGGATATTCCACGATTCGACCAGCTACCCAAGTGGAGACCTCACAATGAGACCTCTATCAAATTCTGTTAATAACACTGTCCCAGACAAGTACGCGGCATCGGCTGTTCCTTCTCGATAATCACTCAGGATTTGACGCTTTTCATGCCCCAATATACCCTCCAAGACCTGCTAACGATACTAAACACGAACAACACTAAAAGAATCTGGTGAACATTCAATCTGTCACAGAGAACTGCGTTTTCTAATGGTTTGTATACTCACTGATGGTGCGTAAATGTCGATATCTGACCATGTTTTCTGGGTGCTTTGATTCTTTTTGTCGGTCTGTGTAGCCCTAGATACATGCAAAATGAGAAATGGCATAATTAGACCTACATGCTAATACGGGCACGGCCGGCCGCTGTGGCCGAGCGGTTCTAGGCGCTTCAGTCCTGAACCGCGCTGCTGCTGCGGTCACACGTTCGAATCCTGCCTCTGGCATGGATGTGTGTGATGTCCTTAGATTAGTTAGGTTTAAGTAGTTCTAAGTCTAGGGGACTGTTGACCTCAGATGTTAAGTCCCATAGTGCTCAGAGCCATTTGAACCATTTAATACGTGTATGTGTTCAAAATAACAATCACTATCACGAGAAAACGAGAAATTTTCAATGTACACTGCCTCGCCAATGCGTGTACAACTTGATATCACTTTCATTCCTTATATCCGACGGAAATATACCTGGTCTGTGAGATCTGCTTCCTGTTTGTCTTCACGAATGATCATGCACTTCAGCTTTCATCGTTGCTTCAGCTTTCAGTTAAGCCCTTCACTTGATTCTACTCTGAAGAGTCAAATAAACTGGTAAACCTGCCTAATATACTGTAGGACCCCGCCAACACGCAGAAGTGCTGCAACAAGACGTGGCATGGACTCGACTAATGTCTGAAGTAGTACTGGAGGGCACTGACACTATGAATCCTGCAGCGCTGCCCATAAATCCGTAAGAGTACGAGAGGGTGAAGATCTCTTCTGAACAGCATGTTACAAGGGATCCCAGATATCGTCAATAATGGTTCATGTCTGGGGAGTTTGGTGGCCACCGGAACTGATTAAACGCAGAAGAGTATTCCTGGAGCCACTCTGGACGTGTGGGGGGGGGGGTCGTATTGTCTTGCTGGAATTGCCCAAGTCCGTCGGAATGCACAATGGACATCAATGGATGCAGGTTATCAGACAGGATTATTACGTACGTATAACCTGTCAGAGTCGTATCTAGACGTATCAGGGACCCCATATAACTCCAACTCCACACGCCCCACACCATTACACATCCTCCACCAGCTTGAACAGTCCCCTGCTGACATGAAGAGTACATGGAGTCATGATGTTGTCTTCAAACCCATACACGTCCATCCACTCGATAGTATCTGAAACGAGACTCGTCCTACCAGGTAACATGGATCCAGTCATCGTCAGTGTAATGTCGGTGTTGACGGGCTCAGGTGACGCGTAAAGCTTTATGTTGTGCAATCATCAAGGGTATACGAGTGGGCCTTCGGCTCCAAAAGCCCACATCGATGTTGTTTCGTTGAATGGTTCGCACGCTGACACTTGTTGATGGCCCAGCACTGAAATCTGCAGCTATTTGCGGAAAGGTTGCACCTCCGTCACGTTGAAGGATTCTCTTCAGCCGTCGTTGATCCAGTTCTTGCAGGATCATTTTCTGGCGTCAGCGATATAAGAGATTTAATGTTTTACCGGATTTCTGATATTCACAGTACACTCGTGAAATGGTCGTACGGGAAAATTCCCACTTCATCGCTACCTCGGAGGTGATATGCCCCATCGCTCTTGCGCCGTCGATAACACCACGTTTAATCTTTATAACCTGCGACTGTAGCAGCAGTAATCGATCTAGCAACTGCGACAGACACTTGTTGCCTTATTTAGGCGTTGCCGACCGCAGCACCGTATTCTCCCTGTTTACATATCTCTTTATTTGAAAACGCTTGCCTGTGGCAGCTTCTTTGGCGCTTCAGTATAGAAGTAAGTGTTGCATGCAGGCTACGAAGTCACTGGCGTGACTATACAGGATATCTTTCGGAGTAGTAACTTGACAAGGTTATTGCATCATATTGTTGTGGTCTTCAGTTTAACGGCAGGTTTGCTGCAGTATTCCATGCCAGTCAATCCTGTGCAAGACATCTCATTTCTGCATAACTACAACAACCTTCACCCATGTTAACTTGGACTCCCTCCATAATCACCACACTGACTTCTTTTCCTTTTTATTATTGCTATTATTTACTTGCTGGATGTATTCCAATCTCTGTCTTTCTCTACAATTTTATCCTCTACAGTTCCCTCTAATATGTCCCTACTTCTTGTCAGTGTTTTCCTGTATTCTCATGCCGTTCACCACTGCTGAGTCTTCCGCCTTTATGGGCTGTAAGGTAGCTATAATTTCTCACTTTACAAGCACTCATCTACATACTTCGCCATGATTTGCAACCGGAGTTAGGTATCATTTGATAGGTTGTACATCGTATATATGTATATTTAAAGAAGACTGACATTGTCACGCACACCTTGTAAATAGTTGTTAACGCTTATTGCATGAAAGGTGATGGAGTGTCTCTATTATTAAAACGGCGTAATGGTTCAAATGGCTCTGAGGATTATGGGACTTAACATCTGAGATCATCAGTCGCCTAGAACTTAGAACTACTTAAACCTAATTAACCTAAGGACATCACACACATCCATGCCCGAGGCAGGATTCGAACCTGCGATCGTAGCGGTCGTACGGTTCCAGACCGTAGCGCCTAGAGCCGCTCGGCCACCCCGGTCGGCGATATTGCTAATTGCTTTGGCGTATTAGAGCTATAAAGCTAAACAGCTGTGATTACATAAATTTTATTTCCACTGAGGTTGCACACCGTTGTAGATCATCTTTGAAAGTAGTGTCTTCTAGTGTTTGGTACAAAGATGACATCATTAATTTCACGTTATTTATATTAGATCACATAGCCATAAAAAGGGGCAGATTTGGGCAATTGATCAATCATATTAGTTAGAAAATTCATTTGTATCTCTTTATGTCCATTGAACATTGACATACAAATATTTGTAATATGTAAAGGTGTTTCAATCTACAATAAATGTATAAGCAGAAACAGCGTTTGTCATTTATAGTTACTAGTTCCCTTAATCATTCATTTATGTTTCTGTTGTAATTTATATGTTAAAGAGCAAGAAGGGGGAGGTAATATCACCATTAAGAGATCCTAAGATCTGCTTCAGGGATAGTCAGGCAGGGCCACATCTGCTTTTTCGTGTTCAGTATTTTCCGTTGCACACATACATTTTACACCCGCCTGGAGTAACAGGAGAGTTCCCTAAACCTCTGTCCACTCCTCCGCTCTCTTTTACATTGCCAGACACCATCGGCTGCAATTGCTGATGATCTTATTCAAAATTTAAGCAGTGGCGGAGTTCGAACCCGGGAGCGAGAACGTTTTTAGTACGTATCAAATACGCTACCTCTAGACCATTTGTCCGTGATCAAATTAAAAGTTCCTTGATAATTCCTTATACATCCTATCAATCCACCCTCCGTTCACACAGGTTGTGCCATAAATTTCTCTTCTGTCCATTTAGATTGAGTATCTCTTCATGAATTATGTGACACACCCAGCTAATGTCTTCTGTACATCTACATTTCGAAAGCTTATGTTCTATTCTGGTATGACCTCAATAGTCGTCCATGTACCGCGACTTCCCGCGAGTGTGTGTGCAGCCCACGTGCAAGCCGCGTGCGGGCGAGTCCATACAATGGCTCCGTCTGCCTCTGGTTTGTTCGTTCCTTCCCGGAAGTACTCGGTATGAAGAACGTTCGCAGGTCCAGTGGATGTTTGCACAAAAAAGTGGCAATTTTGTGATCTGTCGTAACAAGCCTTTAAAAACGAATGTAAATGACAGTACAGACGGATGCTAATTATTAGTATCTTTTATGCAGTCACCTAAGTGGTAGATGCTGTAAATTTATTATGAAACGGTTTTACAGTACCATGCAGAAAGGACTTAAAGACTTAGTTGCCACTGAAAGAGTAAAAAATTACAACCATCGACAGACAGGATTCATTGGTCAGTAAATCAAGAAGGACTTGGTGCTAAATTTGCAGGCACGCAGCATGTGAAGAACTTGACAATATGAATAAGTATTACTTCTGAAGCAGCACATCTCACTCCGATGTCGGTTGCAACAGTTTTCAACTGAATTGAGAGTAAAGTTTGGAGACCATACGGTAAGCTACTACAAACAGCATAGTGAACGCATTATTGTGGCCAAGATAGATACGAAGCCCACACCTACTACAGTAGTAAAAGTTTATATGCCAACTAGCACTGCAGATGACGAAGAAATTGAAGAAATGTATGATGAAATAAAAGAAATTATTCAGATAGTGAAGGGTGACGAAAATTTAATAGTCATGGGTGACTGGAATTCGGTAGTAGGAAAAGGGAGAGAAGGAAACGTAGTAGGTGAATATGGATTGGGGCTAAGAAATGAAAGAGGAAGCCGCCTGGTAGAATTTTGTACAGAGCTTAACTTAATCATAGCTAACACTTGGTTTAAGAATCATAAAAGAAGGCTGTATACATGGAAGAAGCCTGGAGATACTGACAGGTTTCAGATAGATTATATAATAGTAAGACAGAGATTTAGGAACCAGGTTTTAAATTGTAAGACATTTCCAGGGGCAGATGTGGACTCTGACCACAATCTATTGGTTATGAACTGTACATTAAAACTGAAGAAACTGCAAAAAGGTGGGAATTTAAGGAGATGGGACCTGGATAAACTGAAAGAACCACAGGTTGTACAGAGTTTCAGGGAGAGCATAAGGGAACAATTGACAGGAATGGGGGAAAGAAATACAGTAGAAGTAGAATGGGTAGCTTTGAGGGATGGAGTAGTGAAGGCAGTAGAGGATCAAGTAGGTAAAAAGACGAGGGCTAGTAGAAATCCTTGGGTAACAGAAGAAATATTGAATTTAATTGATGAAAGGAGAAAATATAAAAATGCAGTAAATGAAGCAGGCAAAAAGGAATACAAACGTCTCAAAAATGATATCGACAGGAAGTGCAAAATGGCTAAGCAGACATGGCTAGAGGACAAATGTAAGGATGTAGAGGCTTACCTCACTAGGCGTAAGATAGATACTGCCTACAGGAAAATTACAGAGACTTTTGGGGATAAGAGAACCACTTGTAGGAACATCAAGAGCTCAGATGGAAACCCAGTTCTAAGCAAAGAAGGGAAAGCAGACAGGTGGAAGGAGTATATAGAGGGTCTATACAAGGGCGATGTACTTGAGGATAATATTATGGAAATGGAAGAGGATGTAGATGAAGATGAAATGGGAGATACGATACAGCGTGAAGAGTTTGACAGAGCACTGAAAGACCTGAGTCCAAACAAGGCCCCCGGAGTGGACAACATTCCATTGAAACTACTGACGGCCTTGGGAGAGCCAGTCCTGACAAAACTCTACCATCTGGTGAGCAAGATGTATTAAACAGGCGAAATACCCTCAGACTTCAAGAAGAATATAATAATTCCAATCCCCAAGAAAGCAGGTGTTGACAGATGTGAAAATTACCGAACTATCAGTTTAATAAGCCACAGCTGCAATATACTAACGCGAATTCTTTACAGACGAATGGAAAAACTAGTAGAAGCCGACCTCGGGGAAGATCAGTTTGGATTCCGTAGAAATGTTGGAACACGTGAGGCAATACTGACCCTACGACTTATCTTAGAAGCAAGATTAAGGAAGGGCAAACCTACGTTCCTAGCGTTTGTAGACTTAGAGAAAGCTTTTGACAATGTTGACTGGAATACTCTCTTTCAAATTCTGAAGGTGGCAGGGGTAAAATACAGGGAGCGAAAGGCTATTTACAATTTGTACAGAAACCAGATGGCAGTTATAAGAGTTGAGGGACATGAAAGGGAAGCAGTGGTTGGGAAGGGAGTGAGACAGGGTTGTAGTCTCTCCCCGATGTTATTCAATCTGTATATTGAGCAAGCAGTGAAGGAAACACAAGAAAAATTCGGAGTAGGTATTAAAATCCATGGAGAAGAAATATAAACTTTGAGGTTCGCCGATGACATCGTAATTCTGTCAGAGACAGCAAAGGACTTGGAAGAACAGTTGAACGGAATGGATAGTGTCTTGAAAGGAGGATATAAGATGTACATCAACAAAAACAAAATGAGGATAATGGAATGTAGTCGAATTAAGTCAGGTGATGCTGAGGGAATTAGATTAGGAAATTAGACATTTAAAGTAGTAAAGGAGTTTTGCTATTTGGGGAACAAAATAACTGATGATGGTCGAAGTAGAGAGGATATAAAATGTAGACTGGCAATGGCAAGGAAAGCGTTTCTGAAGAAGAGAAATTTTTTAACATTGGGTATAGATTTAAGTGTCAGGAAGTCGTTTCTGAAAGTATTTGTATGGAGTGTAGCCATGTATGGAAGTGAAACATGAACTAGTTTGGACAAGAAGAGAATAGAAGCTTTCGAAATGTGGTACTACAGAAGAATGCTGAAGATTGGATGGGTATATCATATAATTAATGAGGAGGTATTGAATAGGATTGGGGAGAAGAGAAGTTTGTGGCACAACTTCACTAGAAGAAGCGATCGGTTGGTAGGACATGTTCTGAGGCATCAAGGGATCACCAATTTAGTATTGGAGGGCAGCGTGGAGGGTAAAAATTGTAGTGGGAGACCAAGAGATGAATACACTAAGCAAATTCAGAAGGATGTAGGTTGCAGTAGGTACTGGGAGATGAAGCAGCTTGCACAGGATAGAGTAGCATGGAGAGCTGCATCAAACCAGTCTCAGGACTGAAGACCGCAACAACAACAACAACGTTTCTCCAAAGTACGTTTGTTAAGTTAAGGGGCATACTTGGAACGATTTTTTGATTTAAAACTCGCTATTGTTGACTTAAAGAAGGAAAAAGGGTTGCAGGAACTAAAATTTGAAACATCCAGAATCGATTGCAGATCTTGCATTTGAAGTGGACTTGACTGCGCGCTGCCCACATTAAACACTGCAAGGTGAGAAACAAGTTCTTTGTAATTTGGTGATGATGCATCGCGTTATGGAACGCACACTTTCTGACAGACACAGCCCAGTTCCACAAAAACACTGTCATTTAAGAAAACGCGAGTTCTGAAGTATTCATTATGGCCTTGAAACAATTACAACAATAGTTCCTCCAACGTTCTCAGAACACTGTCAGTCTCTCATCTGTTTTAGAGCTGTTTTCGAAACCATTTGCGTTTCAGTTGAAACTTCCCGTCCACATGTGCAGATGTAACTGACTTCTAAGGTAATTCCCTTTTTAATTACACTCCCTTTTACGTTAAAACTGTCCAGGACGACTTCATTATTTCGTAAGGTAGAGTTTGCACGTGCCTATAATGAGGTTGCAAAAGTGCTATAATTTCAATCGATATATTTGTATATAAGATCTTTTTTCCATTACGAAACGATTACATGGCAACCTGAGTGCGAAAATCTGTGGAATTATCTGCGTCTGTATGCGAACAGCTTGTTATAGATAAGAATTATATCTTAGAAGCGCCAAAAACAATTAAATAGTACTGAAAATTTGTTTTGTTTCTTATCTAAGTTATTGAGAAATGTGAAGTGTAATACCAAGTCGTATGCATTGCGCTTGCACTGCCATTTAAGTGCTTCACTCATGCCAACACACGGTCTGCGAGCCGAAATCTTGGCCTCTGCTGTTGTATGTCTTCGTCTTCACCATAATCACACTTAGAAAACGGTATAACTTTAATGCGATGGAAGTGTTTGTACTGAATCTGTACGTATGCCTTTTGATATAAATCCACTTACCTGATTTGACTCGTATATTAAATTTGGGATACATTTCGATTTTACATAACATAGAGTCTAAGTGCGTACAATCCTAGTTTTCTGCGATTAATACTATCGCACTAAATACACAATTGGCAGTTTAAATTTCAACACTAGGGATGACAGGAAATTACGAACTTTTACTTACTGTGGTTATACGGTGGAGTAAGAGGAATACGCAATTAAAATTTGTAGGTAATTCGGGGATATAAGAGGTGCAAAATTTAATACACATGGCTGCCACCTCTGACAGCAAACAATGTCTCTAACCCTTCTGGGTATCGAGTCGAACAGAGGTTGGCTGGGTATGGGTACGTTAGTCGATGCTGCTCTAACTCTATACCACAGTTCGTCAACCAAAGAGGCTGGCGAGTGGCGGCTTGCTAGCCTCTCGGAGACGAACGACCAGTTGTACACGACGGGACAGAGATCTGGGGAATGTGCTGGTGAGGATGTATCACGGCAGGACGGGACAGCACGAGCAATATGCGGCCATGCGTTATCTTGTTGAAAAGTTACGCTAAGAAGACCTACAAATATGGTACAGACACTGCATTAACGCGTATAATATGTAACGCCTACTATCCAAAATACCGACTGTATGAACCAGATGCTACCATGTTATGCACCCAACGGCACACCATTGCAGGTGCTGGGACGATATGACTACGATGAATGCAATCAGGCAACGTATGGCCTCCTCGAGGACTCCATACACAGATAGGTCCATAGTACTTCAAGTGGTGGAGGATCATGCATTTATATTAGAAAAGGAACACAGTTCAAATCAAGACATGATGTCAGTACAGTAAGTGAAGATACACACTTTGAAATATCAGCTATTGAATTAACAGGGCTTGATATCACCAAGAAATTAATCATTTTGTGTGCATACTGATCTCCCAGTGTTAGTGTGGACACTTTTTTGAATAAATTAACATACGTTCTGGATAAAGTCTCAAGTACAAAGGTCAATATAATTCTGTGTGGTGACATTTACATCAACACAAATATCATAAATGAATCCAGCGTCACCTTCATATCCTTCAAAGTTTTGGCATGTCCCTATTGGTCAATAGTGCAACAAGGGTTACTACAATACTGCTTCAGTAATTGGCCAAGTGGCCACAAATATGGACAGGGAAAAATGTGATGTATCTGTAAAAGATTTTGGACTATCAGACCATCTCTGTCAAATAACAACAGTAAAATCAGGCATCGAATCAATCCCTAAATCACAAGCCTACAAACTACATCTATCAGAAATCAAAATAAAATATGTTTCAAAAGAACCAGAAAAAAATGGAATGAAGTGTATAAGGAAACCAATGTGAATATGAAATTCTCTAAATTCTCCACATTGTTTAAATTGAACATTGGAAAGGCTTTTCCAAAAGTATGCATGTCTTTATCAACATCTCACAAAAACAGATGGATAACAGCAGGTATTAAAATGTCCTTGGGAGGACTTTTCAACACTGAGACAACACAGTTCCATGAAAAATCTTCGCAATGATCTAGAATTCTTAAATTTCTGTCATAGATACAAAAAGATCTATAGGAAGGTGCTGATTGCTGCAAAAAGTCATTTAATGACAAAATAATGCAGAGAATAAAAGCAAAGCAGTCTGGGATTTTATAAAAAAGGAAATGGGGAGAGGCAAACAAACGCAGAATAACATACTAATAAGGGAGGAGGATAAGGTAATAAATGATCCACAACACTTAGCAAACTATCTAGACGAGCATTTTTCAAGTATTGCAGAGACGTTACAGCAAAAATTACCCAAAACAAATATAACACCTGTAAATAATGTTGCACTAAATACAATGATGTTACTTCCAACCAAAGAGAATGAAGTCAATAAAACTGTTCAAAAAGTAAAAAACAAAACGTCAGTAGGCTTAGATGAAGTACCAATGTGTGTATTGAAACAATGCATAGGGATTATGGAAGGCCCCTTAAGAATATAATAAATGAATCCTTCACATCAGGACATTTCGAGAGCAGTTAAAACAGGCAAAAGTTGCACCTTTGCTTAAGAAAGGTAATGCATAAGACACAGAAAATTATCGGCCAATTTCCCTGCTGTCAGCATTCTGAAAAATAATAGGAGCAGTTATGAAAGACAGATTAACGAATTACCTTAATAAAGACAATCTTTTAAGCAAATCACAGTTTGGTTTCCGAAGTGGCAAAAATACGGAGTCAGCCACAGTAGAATTCACAAAAGTTGCACTTGATGCTCTTGATAAAGATAAGTGTGTCACAGACATATTTTTGGATCTTTCTAAGGCGTTTAATACAGTCGACTACAAGGTTCAATTAAATAAATTAGAAGCATTAGGAATAAGAGGGGTAGTTAATGACTGGTTTCGATCATACCTAGCAGATAGGGTACAAAGAATAGAGATAACACATACTTCAAGTAGATCTAAGCATTTAGTAAAACACTTATGAGAACCAAAATACCTTAATGTAGGGGTTTCCCAAGGTAGCATACTAGGACCAATACTATTCCTGATATAAATCAATGACTTTCCCACTAGTGTTACTCATGGCGAAAAAATTCTCTTCGCTGATGACAGCAATGTTATAGTCACTGAGAAAACAACAGAACTCCTTGCCGAGAAAGCAAATTAAACTCTCAAGAAAGTTTATGATTGGTCAATAAGCAATAAAGTGACATTGAACATAAAGGAAACTAATGTCATGACTTGTTTGAAGAGGAAAAAGTCAATGTTAAATTAAATTTAGGTGGCACCTCCATAGACTGTGTAACAAAAGCAAAATTTCTAGGAATGAATATCGATTCTCAGTTGAAGTGGTGTGAACACACAAAGGTACTTGCAAACAGAATGTCATCAGCATGTTATGCCCTTAGAATCCTATCATCAGTGAGCAACATGCAGTGTCCTTTAGTTACGTATTATTCATATATACACTCAATTCTTAGCTATGGCATTCTTTTTTGGGGAACAAATGCACAAAACGTGAACACAGTTTTCAAACGCCAGAAAAGAGCCATAAGAATAATAACCAAAAATACTAGTCGAGCTCATTGTAAAGATCTGTTCAGAACACTGGGGATTTTAACTCCTCCATGTGAATTCATTTACCAGTCAGTTATACACATCAAAAATAACATTGGTTCAAATGTTCAAATGTGTGTGAAATCTTTGGGAATTAACTGCTAAGGTCATCAGTCCCTAAGCTTACACACTACTTAACCTAAATTATCATAAGGACAAACACACACACCTACGCGCGAGGGAGGACTTGAACCTCCGCCGGGACCAGCCGCACAGTCCGTGACTGCAGTGCCCAAGACCGCTCGGCTAATCCCGCGCGGCTAACATTGGTAATTACTGCACAAATAGCTCTGTCCATGACCATGCAACAAGAGATAGACTCAGCTTACATTTACCAACAAAAAATAAACACAAACCTCAAAACAGCATTTTCTACCAAGGAATAAAACTGTACAATAAATTACCAAAAGAGATCAAAGAAATTGCCAAAAATACACTTATATAAAAAGGCAGCTAAAAATTAACTGTTATGCAATACATTTTATACATTGAAGGATTATTTAGATAAAACAGAGTAGGGGTTTGATAAAAAAATGATATACAAATAAATAATAGTAATAATGATTATAAAACATCCAACATTCCACATAACACTTTCACTTTATGTTTTTTTCCTTCTTTTTTCCTTTCTAGAAACATTCTGCCCTCAAGGTATGCATAAGTACAATACTACTACCTCTTCCTCTCTCTGAGCTCAACATCTCACTCATTATGGAGGGATGCTGACAGAGATAACCAGTGTGTGTTGTGTGTGTGTGTGTGTGTGTGTGTGTGTGTGTGTGTGTGTGTGTGTGTGTGTGTGTAGTGAGTGAAGTGTTATGAAACAATGTGTGTATAGTGTGTGCAGTGACTGATAGTGAGATATGAGTGAACAGTGTGGCATTACATTATTTAATAAGTTATTTGTAAAAAGAAGTATTGTATAACAGGAGTAAATCTAATGACTAACTAGAAGTCTGTAAATATATGTGTATGCGAATTAGCTTATTTTAAATTGGTCTAAACTTGTAAATACTTTGACATGTCCTGAATCCTTGTAAAAAGAGATCTACGGATGAATAGAGCTACTACTACTACTACTACTAATGCTGTACCTAGAATCGGAACCAGTCTATAAAGTGGTCGTGTAAGTAGGCTGTTTATGTTTTCTCTATGTAAGTAGGCTGTTTATGTTTTCTTATTGGCAACGTTACGTAGCGCTCAATATGAAAATCACTGGCTGTGCTGTATGCAGTCTGTGGCTAGTTTGCATTGTTGTCTGCCATTGTAGTGTTGGGCAGCGGCAGCTGGATGTGAACAGCGCGTAGCGTTGCGCAGTTGGAGGTGAGCCGCCAGCAGTGGTGGATGTGGGGAGAGAGATGGCGGAGTTTTGTAATTTCTCATGAACTGCTATATATATAATGACTTTTGATGATATTAAGGTAAATACATTGTTTGTTCTCTATTAATATCTTTCATTTGCTAACTATCCCTATCAGTAGTTAGTGCCTTTAGTAGTTTGAATCTTTTATTTAGCTGGCAGTAGTGGCGCTCGCTGTATTGCAGTAGCTTGAGCAGCGAAGATTTTTGTGAGGTAAGTGATTTGTGAAAGGTATAGTTTAATGTTAGTCAGGGCCATTCTTTTGTAGGGAATTTTGAAAGTCAGATTGCGTTGCGCTAACAAAATATTGTGTGTCAGTTTAAGCACAGTCTTGTATAAATTATTCAAAGGGGACGTTTCATATGTCGACCCTTGGCCTAGGATACCTCACTGGAGTCTTCTGATTTTTTTTCTTGTAGTTTGTGTAATTAGTGTAGCCTTTGTTTATTGCTAGCGCGTAATTGTAGAGAGAATCTCCTTTGTAGTTGCAGTCTTTCATTGTGGTACAGTAAAACAGTTGTAGCATGCATGCAGTTTTACACCAAGTATTTCTCAGCAGCTGCGTGCAGCCGCTGGCTCAGGGAAAAATAACAAAGACGCTAGCCTTGAGAAAAGATTTAGCATTCTTTACCGATGTAAACAACATGATAATTGCTTTGAAGTTGAAAGTCTGTGTACTAGGAAGAGTAAAGGATTGCACCACACTTCACATGTAAAACCGTTTATTGAAAGATAATCTGCTTTTTAACTTTGTCTTTGCCATAAAACTTTTCACTTTACATTACTAGTATGCTTTGAAAGACTTAAGAAACTGTTAACATGCAACAATGTTTGAAGTTAAATATCCAATCAAGAACCAAGAGAACTTATTTAAACAGAAATGACTAATGCATTGCTATAGTGAACAGATGTCACAGTGTTATTGTGTATGTACATTCTTGCTTGTTTGTTGCACGATTACGTAACGACTATAAGGCTCACATACTTAGAACATTTACCAGTACTGCTAATGAGATTTTAATGCAGCATTTTGGTTTACTTGAAAATACATTCTGGATTTAAAGTACTTTCTGTGGAATTAATGATGACTTAGCATTTGGTTTCTTTGACAGATACACGATTATATCACGACGCTACTAATGAGTGACAATTTAAAATGTTGCTTTTGCAGTGTATCTGTTTTATATCTGCACAGTTTTTCTGAATTCTTCTGGAAAGCAAAACATGTTTTAGTAGTAACTTTTGTGGTATAGCAACAATGAGACAGCCTTTTTCGTGGCACAACATTACGTTACTGTACAGTACTTTCTTCATCACGCCAATAAGCATAATAACTACGATATCTATACGCAAAGCATTTCACTTTTGTTTATCATGAGGTAAGTACATTGACTTCTGCAGAACTTAGCTTTCGGATGACGATAACTACGACACTTCCACAGAGATTATGTTACAAGACAAACAGTTTAGCGCTACAGTACACGTATTTGAGTGATCAATTTTATACTTAAAACATTTATTTTTAAAGATTTTTGAATTACAAAGAAAGTTTTCCGTGATATATTTCATTCCATTGGTGTAATCTGTAACACCTGAGGGTATAATTACATTAATCCTCAGGGGGGTACACGCCTACTTTGTGTACCATGTGTTTGGCAAGCACAAGGAACCCTAGCTAATATGGTATTTGCTTATACAACTTTACACATCGGTACCATATTTCTCTAACACACAATTTACACAGCTATCTGATCATTTAACTGAGAGAGACAAACATTTATTTTTACTATATCAGTGACAGATGTTTACGTAATTACACAGTTGGATAACTTCACACTTATGAAACTGTATTTTGTCTGTACTTTGTAAACTGTTCATATTTTTTCGGAACCATTGTGATACTATGAGAGCTTTGAATGATGTATTTGGTAAAGGGATTATGATTTTTAAAGTACGTTGAGGCGTCGCGGGCACCCAGCTGTGTCAGACGCCTGGAGAAAAAGCCATTATTGCGAGCCCTTTTCAGCGGCACAGGTAGAAAAAAAGGGGACGCCATTAACCTCGCTTCTGACATTCCTTTGTAGAAAGCATCGCAAAAACGACACGGTCGAACTTGAAAACATATGATTTTTGTAATGCGTTGTGGGCACACAGCTGTGTCAAACACCTGGAGAACAAGCCATTAGGGTGTGCCTTTCATCGCTAATGCGACACCCTCGTTACTTGAAAACATATGATTACTCGCACTTTGTGCTAATTACTGAAATGCTTATGAATTGATGGGAAATATTCGTACATCTGCACACCTGATTATGACAAGTGTCTTTCTCCGAGAGTTGAGTGCTACTGACTTACGAAATGCCACATGACTATTGAATGATATTTTTATGCTTTGCTTTTCGTAGTTGCTTATTTCACTTGATATCTGGTTTCCAGCTGTGTTGCAGCATTGCTTTTATAAAATGAAATGCATTTGCTAATGTGAACACTTTCTGTCAACAGATCTATTAAATAATTATTTTATGATCCACATTCTTTAAAAAAGGAGCACTTGGAAAGGAAAGAACAATAAGAAGGAACTAGTAACAGTAACACATAATTTTCTTTTCAAGTACTTGGTAATTTCTTTTGTAGAATAATTTGTGGTGCACCACTTTAATTACATAGACATTAAGATGTGATTATACATTTCCCTTATCTGCATTGTTATCTTTAGTGTACTATTTTTTCTGCTTGAGCTATGTCATGTTTTGATATAAGTTATTACATTTGCTGCTGCTAGCTTTGCCAATCTGTATTTTTTGTCATTGCTGCTTGTGTTAATTGTTTTGTGCTGCTGCATTGCCTCGTTCCTTAGTTTAGCATCTGAGCTCAGTAGATTTAAGTTAGCTTAAGAGGGGGTAGCCTCTAAGAGAATGAGTTGCGATGAATTGGAAGAAATGCATTGAGAAAACAGGTTTAGGTAGGATTTTCTTGGAAATAAATGTTGAGGTAAGAAATGTGTGAACATATAAGTACAGAAAGCATGCTTAGATAGAATTTTTTTGGTGGAAACAAAGGTTGAAATAAGAGGAAAGATATATGAAGTTTTGGGTTGGACTGCAGTACCAAATGTTACACTGAAAACGAACCCTGTCCTTTCCCATTGGTGTTATCCCACTATGTGTTTGTGTACCTTTGTGTATTTGTTTTCTTCCTGTCTCTGTGTAGTTTCATAGGACTTTTTCTTCTTCTAATACTAAGCTACATTCACTATGATGAGGAATACTGTTATCCTCAAATATAATTGGCATTAATAATATGTTATTTACCTTGTAAAGATCTTAGACATTATTAATTCCGTTCTGTTTAATGCTCATGTGTGAAGTTGATGTTTCGAAAGTTATTCCGATCTTTTATGTATGTACTCATGTCATAATTCCGGTAACATTGATGTATATGTTAGTTCGATTCTTTTGTAAAGCCTGTACTACAAATGTTATCTGTATAGTTATGTTTTTAATGATGTATTTTGTACCTTTGTTATTGTATTCTTATGTTATAAAATTGTAATTGTCACCAGTTCATGATATTATTAACATGTAAGTTACATTTCACTGCACACGTTTCCGTTGGTCATAGTATATGGACAATATGTGAGAAGTAGGGACTGATAGTGTTTGCATGTGTGTTAATGATTCAGCAAGGGACTGGATAACAGCATTGCTGGTTCTAAGGACAATTCCAAAAAATTTTGTGAGTGCACAAGTGGTGGTTTATGGACTTGCTATATTGTCTGCAAGACTCTTCGATGGTGATTGTGCACCTGCACAGTCGCAACAGATGGCTGCTGGCCATTTATACAAGGACTACAGTGGGTCTACACCTTTGCTGACTCACCAGTACCATTATTTCTACAAGGCCTGCAGTGGGTCTGCACCTCTGGTGGCCCACCAACACCGTAATCTCTACCAGGACTACAGTGGGTCTGCTCTGTGATGACCTACCTACCAATATTCTTCCAAACTTCGAATGACTCTGCTGTGGGTTTGCTCTGTTGTGGCCCATTACCTGTATGCATGTCAAGAGTCAGCACTGTCTTTCCGTTGGAAGGACAACACTACTTCTTCAAGACTGCATGGAAATCCACTACTTCCGTGTGCATTTTCTTCTACTGCTCAGACTTTGAGAAAAACACTACTACTTTACCGCAATGAACAATCAGGACTGTCTTTATGGACTGTGAGAAAATTTTAGCTTCTGACCAACATTGTATCAATAAGTGTGTGCATTTGATTTCTTTGTTATTGTAATTATGAAAAATTTTTTTTAAATCTGTATTGGCCACTGCCCAATCCAATTTGTAAAAATTTTTGTGGGGAGCATGGGGACTATGTAAGTAGGCTGTTTATGTTTTCTCTATGTAAGTAGGCTGTTTATGTTTTCTTATTGGCAACGTTACGTAGTGCTCAATATGAAAATCACTGGCTGTGCTGTATGCAGTCTGTGGCTAGTTTGCATTGTTGTCTGCCATTGTAGTGTTGGGCAGCGGCAGCTGGATGTGAACAGCGCGTAGCGTTGCGCAGTTGGAGGTGAGCCGCCAGCAGTGGTGGATGTGGGGAGAGAGATGGCGGAGTTTTGTAATTTCTCATGAACTGCTATATATATAATGACTTTTGATGATATTAAGGTAAATACATTGTTTGTTCTCTATTAATATCTTTCATTTGCTAACTATCCCTATCAGTAGTTAGTGCCTTTAGTAGTTTGAATCTTTTATTTAGCTGGCAGTAGTGGCGCTCGCTGTATTGCAGTAGCTTGAGCAGCGAAGATTTTTGTGAGGTAAGTGATTTGTGAAAGGTATAGTTTAATGTTAGTCAGGGCCATTCTTTTGTAGGGAATTTTGAAAGTCAGATTGCGTTGCGCTAACAAAATATTGTGTGTCAGTTTAAGCACAGTCTTGTAAAATTGTTCAAAGGGGACGTTTCAGTCGTTGTGTGCAGTCACGTGCTCAGTGTTGTCGTTGGGCACACACCTGTTGGCCCGCCGCCTCTGCTGCCGCGTCTACTCCAGCAATTAACGCCGTGCAGCCAGTTAGCAGTGCTTCAGACGCCGTCTTACTGTTAGTGTGGACACCCGTCGTTCTGCAAACAAGCCAATTTCCTGTCTCAATGTACCTGGCACGGCCGAATCTACGAGGGCTTTCCCTAACTAGTGCAACACATTGTTTTTCTTGCCCAATTTCTGCTGAATAAATGCGTAATTTGTTGTGGTACATCGTGGAATATTCCCGCTTTAGCCCGTATAGTTTCGCGAAGTACCGGTAGGTGGCGGCGCTATATGTAGGCTTCAAAATGGCGTCTGTAACGGACGTGCGTTCCAAGCAGAGAACTGTCGTTGAGTTTCTTTTGGCGGAAAACGACAGCATGGCAGATATTCATAGTCGCTTGCTGAAAATCTACGGAGACCTGGCAGCGAACAGAACCACAGCGAGTCATCATCAAAACAAGTCGCGCAAACTTGTCCGATCTTCCGCGTGCCGACCGGCCGCACACAACTGTGACTACTGCAATGTCGGAACGTGCTGACACTGTCATCCCAGGTGACCGACGGATCACAATCAAACACCTCCCTGCACAACTGGAGGTCTCTGCTGGTGCACTCGTGCACATGGGGTACTCAAATTGTGCGTGCCCGTTGGATTCCTTGCCGCCTGACAAAAGACCATGGAGATCAACGAAGGACCATCTGTTACGTTACGAGGTTGATCGTGACAATTTTTTGTCGAATTCCGTCACAGGAGATGAAACATGGGTTTTGGTACCGACAGGGCATACACGTCCTTGTTTCGCGCTGGAGGAAGGCCAAAGAACGGGATGGTGTTTACGTGTAAAACTAAGGGTGCAGATGTCTGTGTGTAATTCTCATTATGTGAAATTAAGAATTGTTGAAGAAAAAAATTCAGTGTCTTACTTTCCGGGCAACCCTAGTATAATGTGTACTATTAAACGTTTCCTCTTCTTACACTTGTCACAATGCGATGCTGTCACAAACAGCTACATGCGGTTTCTTACTGAGAAACCCGCTACGTAATATCTTCTTACAAACAGAAGATGACCTTACAGCTACCTACTTTCTGTAACTGCAGTGAGATGGAAATCATACGCATGTCCAAGTACGTTGCAGTGCACTTCAAGGAAATCTGACGTGTGTTGCATGTCGCTTTCGTGGTGTTGCTGTTTTATTGGTCAGCAATGTACGTTCACGTATCTCGATACCTGTGAGCGAATCCAATGTGCATATCTAGTTTTCCTTAGGCGCCAAGTTATAGTAACATTTACAGAAGGACAGTACACATTGATCTAATACAGTACGTAGGGGACTATTTCATTTAACTTCTCCATCACGCCTGCTATGCACTGATGACTTGTAACCAGAGGTGATTAACACTATGGACTATGTCCTACATTAAAACATTAATTATTTCATGAAAATTCGGTGCAGATTAGTAGCAGACAATGTTTTGCCCCGTAGCAGTATTTACACACATAATGCACGCAACTGATACACATAAACATATCATTTGAAGCATTTTAAAGTTTTTTTTTCACAAGTAAACGTAAGTGAAGCTAAATACTGTGTTTTTTTGTGTACACGGCTTAATAATCCACGTTATAAGAAGCAATGTGATACGGATATCACAAGGCAGTGCACTCACCAGCACTGTATCTACCTACACTTGGTCCACAACATAATGTTCTTGTAACATCTCCATCTGATGATGAGCCTGCAGTGTCTCGAAAACATGTTCATGGTTGAATAAATCCTAAAAAAAAGAGACTGGTTGCATATTTATTAACAGATAAACGCCAATAAGAAGGCTACTTCGATGTAGTAGTGGTTGTATAGAAACAGAATCGCCTCCGAATAAGATTTAGTTGATGTGAAGCACTTGCGAAACAGACGTTTGCTGATTATCCTCATCTGCTGGGCAACTTGTTAAGGCGAAATGTAAATAGTTTTCTTTCTAAAATAATCACATAATATTTGAAATTAGCTTCTTTTGGTCGGCCGCTGTGGTGGAGCGATACTAGGCGCTTCAGTCCAGAACCGCGCTGCTGCTACGGTCGCCGGTTCGAATCCTGCCTCGGGCATGGACGTGTGTGATATCCTTAGGTTAGTTAGGTTTAAGTAGTTCTAAATCTAGGGGACTGATGACCTCAGATGGTAAGTCCCATAGCGCTTAGAGCCATTTGAACCATTTTTAGTTTCTTTTACTTAATGAGTTGCCACCAGTTTAGTCATACCAATAAATTTCAAACAGTGTTCCAGTGGACCTGCATCTATGGATTATACAATCGAGTTCATACATTTACGGCTATTACGCAGATGTAAATCCCTGCTCGTGTGATATTTATAAGATTTATGACATGTGCATAGAAAATCTGTCTAAGAGTGTCGCGCTATGGAACAAAGCAAAACAAGATATTAAAACGTAGATTGTAGCGAAACTGCGAGAAAATTGAATGGACAGATAAAGTGCGAACGAAACTGAAACAGAGTAGACGAAGAGAGAAACTGATGGAAACCTGGAGCAGAAGGACGAATTAATGACACCTGTGTCAGTCTCAATACCAGGAGTAGCAGTTACCACGACAGTTGAAAGAAACCACTCACAAAGTAAAAAATTAAACAAAAATACATTTTTTTATTCTACTTATTCATTTTAGCGACGTAGGTTTCAGGTTATTAGCCCGCTGTGCAACGTAGTTGACAAAGATATTGTGGATAATGGTGAAAACATAGACAGAAAACAATTTATAAAGTCAAATCTTATAAACGTCTTTCATGTTACGTATCGGTACGCGAGTTACAAATCATTCTCATGACTGAAAGACTCTTTATCCATGTTTTCGTTTGTCAGAGAAGTCCCATCTTTGGTTAAGTGGTGAAAACGCGTGTCTTCAAGGTATACTTTGTGTGCAGATCCTTGTTGGACAATCAGGTTGTTTGGCGAAAAGTTTGTATTTCGATAGGACCATGAGGACCAGCAGGAGCTTCTCTTGTTCGCCGTCTGAAGCTGTTGACATCGTATTTCCTGCTGACGACTTCTAAAGTTCAGACATACACTATGTGACCAAAAACATTTCCCTCCAATAATATTCCAGCAAGTGCGCACATGAAACCAACAGAAACAAACAAATTTATAAATCTCTTCCGACAATGACGCTAAACGAATATGTTACATCATTATATTATTAAAAAAAGCCAGAGATAAACCAGGAGAAAGTGTTTCTAAAGGTGCGAGTTAGCCGTGCATTAATGTAGCATACATTTCAACTTAGGCCTACATTCAAGGATATCTGTGAAAAATACATGTTATATGTGGTCTTGGGCAACAGCGCGCACTCATCGATCATTCATTCTAAATAAGATACTGTGCCATGGCAGTCTGTAGTGCTGAAACGGGTCGGATGTGGGCGCTTTTCACCCTACTGACTAATTGTCACTTGAACTGACACTACAATTGATTTACGAGTTTCCGACGTCACGATCGATTAATTTCAATTTAGCGCGACGATCTACGAGGTTGTTGCAAACAAACAGGCCAACTAGGAACTCAGCGAGACACATTCCCTCCGTGTTTCAAGTTCCAGCACCAAAGGCTGAGTGTCTGTCAACGCATATCTGAGGAATTGCCCTGGAAACGACAAAAATTGTTTTAAAAGTTTACATCTAGAGCACATCGTTTCTCGTATGACGGTAAATGTTTAATGGTTCACTGTAAAACGTGATGTACACAATATTCGTGACGAATGTAAAGATTATTAACTAATCATGCCGTGGACTAATACGGAAAATTGGAAGAAGATATATCAAACTATTAACTCTCGGAGTAATAGGAGTTTATAACGGCCAGGAAGGCGTCACACTACGATGGCTTTGAAATGTGCTACTTCTAACTGACTCTTTGACTCCATATCCGTATTTATTCATTTTATCAGGTGACTAAAGTAGTCCTTTCGTTTTAGACTTATTAGAGGTTCTATTTTCTGTTGCCTTTAGTGATTTGAGAGATGTACTGTCTACACTGTTACGTTAGTTTATTATCAAACAAAGCATACTTACTTTCGTACGAAACTGGCGCTTGTTTATTCCTGAGACGTTGAGTTTTATATCTTTTTCGGGGTGTAAAAGTAGACTGCCTCCGAGTGATACACCCCGGGCAATGCCAAAAGGTAGCTAAAAGTCTACTACTATTGTGGCGCTACACTATGAGTGTGAACTTATCTCGCGGCTTAAAAGTGCAAATGGAAGCAAACAATAAAATGAATGGGTCCTCTCAAAAGCCAATGACAAGAGACCTCGGCCCATCAGTCCGAGTACTGCAAATTAACATAGAAGGTATAAGTAAGACTAAATGTGATATCCTCTCAAGACTAGCACGGGATATCAATATACATGTCATACTGGTCCAAGAAACACATGTAAACCACGAGGCAGATCTCATGAAAAGAGGTCTCATAAGTGGATACACCGTTGCTGGAGCTATTCACCATGAAAACTATGGATCTGCTACATACTTGCGTAGTGACATTGATAACTGGGCTCCAATAAAAATAAGTTCTTCGGATAACATATTTTTAATAGAAACACTAGTAAGTAACCTCACAATAGTCAATGTATATAAGCCTCCTAATATCCAGTGGCCAAAAGAAGCACTCTCTGAAACAAAATACCTTACCCTCTTAATGGGCGATTTCAATAGCCACCACAGTTTATGGGGCTATAGTGAAAACGATGATAATGGTCAAACCCTACTTGAGTGGGCAGATATTGAAGACCTGCAACTAATATATGATGCTAAAGAGAGACACACCTTCCGGTCAGCTAGATGGCAACGTGGTTTCAACCCAGATCTGTGCTTTGTTAGTAGAGACCACAAGGGTAAAGGTTACCCATCAGGCAGGAAAGTATTAACTAACTTCCCACACAGCCAGCACAGACCTGTCATGGTCCACATTGGAATACAAGTCCCTCTTATAAAATCAGCTCCAAAACCAAGATGGAATTTTGAAAAGGCTCATTGGGAGTCATACGCTTAACGTGCCGATGCCACTGTACGGTGGATAAAGCCAATCATTAACAACTATGAACGATTTAGTAAAGCTCTTATTGCATCAGCTAAGATAACTATACCACGCGGTTTCAGGAAAGAATATACACCTGCCTGGAATGAAACAACTGAACGCCTCTACAACGAGTTCAAAGAATCGGGAGACAGGGAAGTGGCAGAGGAACTTATCGAGTCACTTGACAGCGCTCGAAGAGAAAAGAGGAAAAAAACCGTGGAAGGTATAGACTTTAGAAAGTCCAGTCGAAAAGCGTGGGCCCTACTCAGGGAACTAGGATCTGGTGCATACAATCCCTGTGAAAGAGCAAAAACCACTCCCAATGCAATTGCAGGCCGTATAGCCAATATGTCCAGGGCACCTCTTGACAAAGAAACCGCCAGAAACATTAAGAAACTAATTAAAACACGGTGGAGACAAGCTACTGAAAGATCACATCCTGCAGCACCTTTCACAGTGGAAGAACTGAAAACAGCTATCTCGAACATCAAAACTAGGAAGGCAGCTGGGCCAGACGAGTTATACCCAGAATTCATTAAGTACAGTGGGAAAAATGTTATCAACTGGCTCGTGATTCTATAATAACATCCTTGAAGAAGGCCAAGTGCCTAAGATATTCAAAAGATCTAAAGTACTGCCAATATTAAAACCTAGGAAAACACCAGAGAAGGCTGAACATTTTAGACCAATTTCCCTCCTGAGCACTTGCTTCAAACTCTTGGAGAGACTCTTGTATAATCGTATTGGGACGACTTTGAATGATAGAAACCCCATCGAGCAGGCTGGTTTTCGACCACAACTTAACTGTTGCGACCAAGTACTGACTTAAACAACACATATCGAGAACGGTTATGAACGGAAACTTAAAACAGCTGTTGCATTTGTAGATTTAACCGCCGCATACGATACTGTGTGGAGGCATGGTCTTATTAGCAAGATACTTGAGATTATCCCTTGCCAGACCTTGTACAAATTACTAAGTGATATGCTCAGCAATAGAAGGAAAGAAGAGTCGAACCATTGTTTCAAACAACGGCTTACCACAAGGTTCTGTATTGGCACCATTACTTTTCAATGTGTACATAAGCGACATACCAACAACAAATGCGCGGAAGTTCTGTTATGCAGATGACATGGCCCTGACTGTGCAACATGAAAGTTTTGAACAGTGTGAAAACTCCCTTAGCCAAGACCTCAGAGCAATGGGTAAATATTTCAGATCTTGGAGATTAATTCCTAACCCAATAAAGTCAGAAGTTACAGTGTTTCATTTAAACAACCAACAGGCAACCCGATCCCTTGACGTCACCTTTGCTGGTAGAAAGTTAAAGCCTAACCGAAACCCAAAATATCTTGGTATTAAATTGGATAGATCGCTTACATTCAAACCACACCTAATAGATACTGCTGCTAAGATACGTACAAGAAATAATATTATTCAAAAGCTCGCCAATACTAGCTGGGGAGCTGATGTACATACTCTGAAGATTTCTTCTATAGCGCTGGTATACTCTGTTGCGGAATATTACAGCCCTGTTTGGCTTAACAGCAGCCACACGTCTAAAGTGGATACTCAACTAAACAATACCATGAGAACCATAACTGGGACCATTAGATCCACCCCACTACCTTGGTTTCCTGTTCTCTGCAGTATAGCTCCACCACATCTTAGGCGGCAAACCGCCTTAGTTAATGAATGGCGTAAAATCTCCTCCAATACCAACCTTCCAATCCATCAGGACATTGCCCCAAATCTTTCCCGACTAAGATCTAGAAGACAACCATGGAGAACAGCTCAAAACCTTATAGCTACGTCTTACGATGCTATGGATTCATGGAAAAATGAATGGTCTCAGACCGGACTATCCAAGAACTGCAATGAAATTTCACCTGGTGGAAACCTACCTGGTACAGACCTGCCAAGAAGAACTCGGGTTATACTCAATAGATTCAGAACTGGCCATGGCAGAAGTGGCGAGATGCTCTGTAGATGGGGCATACGAGGTTCACCACAGTGCGATTGTGGACATCCAGAGCAAACGATCCAGCACATCATTCAAGAATGCCCTAAACGTGCGTTTGAAGGATCTATTCGAGAACTTTATGCAGCCTCCCCTGCAGCCGTCGAGTGGATGGAAAACCTAGACATAGAACTTTAAAGAGACTCTATAGATACCATATATATGATTGCTGAATGATGATGATGATGATCGTATGGCATTGTTGGCCGGGAGGCCCCATGCGGGGCAGTTCGGCCGCCGTATTACTAGTTCTTTTTTTTTTAGTTGGCGATAATTTTATCTTATCTATGACAAGATACCTTATTGTAACAACCTGTGTATGCCTACTTTATCCTTAATTGAATGTCCATAAGAGGAGACATATTTATGTGTTATAATGTATGCTGATTTTATCTTTATCTGTCTGTATGTATTTAAACATGAAACCATTTGTACTTGAAAACCACATACGCTAAATAAATAATAAAATAAATAATATCTTTTTCTGCATTATCCTCTTGCTTACGCTGATTTTCTCTTATGTATTTAGTATTTACTTCTTAACAATTAAAGCAAGAAGAACAACAAAATCAAAATTTTTTTTTTCGTGGGAAATGTAGATATGACCTATAATACAACTTTCATAAGATGCTGGAACGTCAGTTTCAACCCTATATACACTATCCGATCAGAAGTATCCGGAGACCTGGCTGAAAATGACTCACAATTTCGTGGCGCCCTCCATCAGTAATGCTGGAATTCAATATGGTGTTTGTTATGCCGGAGCCAAGGTATCCCCTGAGGGCTGGCAACCCATATTACACCACACAGGATGGGGTTGTCTATGTCCAAGACATACCAAAAGCACCAAGGTAAACATTGGCTATTTACATACAAGATAATGGAAATAGACATTCCGAGCACTATTTCCTGCAGGGGGAGCTCGAGCCACGGCCTGCAGGAAGTATCACTGCGCCAAAACCTGATTGGCTAGAGACAGCTATTTAGGGTCTAGAACCAGCTCCGAAGTTCGGTTCACTCTCGATGCCGACTTCATGGACTTCGACCGCTGAAGATTACGTCTTCATCTCTGAACTGGACTTTTACTAGTGTGTGTGTGTTACCACGAAACTTGGTGGAAAATTTAGAAGTGAAGGATGATGACTGAACAAGAAAGGTAACAATAACGATGCTAGTAAAAGTCTCCTAAATGAGGCAAACAAAAAATTCACTTCAAAATTTCTCCACCAAGGTTCGTAGTAACACACACACACTAGTAAAAGTCCAAATCAGAGACGGAGATGTAATCTTCAGCGGTCGAAGTCCACGAGGTCGACATCCAGTGTGAACTGAACTTCAGAGCTGGTTCTAGACCCTAAATAGCTGCCTGCAGCTAATCAGGTTTTGGTGTAGTGTTACTTCCTGCAGGCCGTGGCTCGGGCTCCCCGTGCAGGAAGTAGTGCTCGGAATGTCTGTTCTCATTATCTTGTATTTAAATAGCCGGTGTTTACCAAGGTGCTTTTGGTACGCCTTGGACATAGCCAACCCCGTCCTGTTTGGTGTAATATGGTTTGCCTGCCCTCAGGGGCTACCTTGGCTCCGGCATAACAGTGTTGGCCCACCCTTAGCTTTGATGACAGCTTCCAATCTCACAGGCGTCACTCCACAAAACGTTTTTCCACTGTTCAGTGGTAATGTTTACGCTCCTTACACCAAGCGAGGCGTCGTTTCAATTTACCGGCGTCATGTGTGGCTTATGAGCAGCCGCTCGACCATGAAATCCAACTTTTCTTACCTCCCGCCTAATCTTAGTACTTGCTGTCGATCCTGAAGCAGATTGGAATTCCTGTATGATGGTCTGGATAGATGCGTGCCTATTACACATTACGACCCTCTTCGACAATAGGCGGTCTCTGTCAGTCAACAGACGTACGCTTTTGTACTGTAAGTGTCCCTTCACTTCCCACTTCACTATCATATCGGAAACAGGGGACCTAGGGATGTTTAGGAGTGTGGAAATCTCGCATGCAGACGCATGACAAAAGTGACACCCAATCACCTGACCACGTTGGAAGTCCCTGAGTTCCGCGGAGCGCCCCATTCTGCTCTCTCACGATGTCTAATGAGAAAAAGCATGTTTTGGGGATGTCCGAATACTTTTGATCACATCATGTGTCTTGCTATTTTGATAAGTCTACAAAACTGTATAAAGTTTAGACAGTAGCAGACACTGGTTCAGCAGTTGCCTATCTCATGTTCGTTATTAATAAACACTACATTTGTGGCAACATTTTAAAATAACTCACTACCACAGTAAAAGCATGTAGTAATTACTTCCTGTCCATGGGAACTGACGAATGTTTAAGAACTACTACATCTTTATTTAAGTTATGGGACTACCCTGTACCACTTCAAGTTGGAATTTTATGCAAATCATTCTGAAATTTGCTTACAGACTAAAATTACGATCCTAACCAGAATCAGAACATAGACCTATATTTTACAGCCAATTTGGGAAAAAGAGATGCACTTTATTCACTTTTACGCTGGTTTATTGTCAAATGAAGCATACTTACTTTCGTACGAGAATGGTATTTGTTTAGTCCTGAAAGATTGAGTATTATGATCTTTTTCTACATTTGTCGAGAATGAATAGCACACATTTCTACAGACGGGCACTAGATGTTGTATTCTCATAAGCAGAACACTCGTATCTCGTATCGCGTAGCGGCTCCGTATCGTGTCGTGGAGAACATTGTGGAGCCATCTTGACCCACAACCACTCAGCGTCCCTACACAACTCAAGGAGATCGGCCTGAGATTGGTCCAAGACGGGCACATCACGCTAGATGACGTCCAAGACGTACCGAACAAGTCAAATTAGCGGACTTGCCTGGTAGGTTGGAAGGGCAGAGATTGGACAAAAGAAGTAATCCTGAGTAATCCTGAAAATATTCTGCTGGACTGTGTTTTACATTGTTTTGCTGAAGGTTAGATGCCTGAGAGGCAGCAAGAGGCGCTCAAACAAACGAGCATAAGATTTCTAGATCACACACCGCTGTAATACGATGACAGGTGAATTAGAGGCCCCATTTCATCCCTGTAAACATTCAGACATGCCCTATATATGATGGGATGGACGCATATGTTAGTATGGGTGCACGACAGCAAGGTCTTCAGCGCCTGCGTGAAAACAGTTTGAGGCGAGTGTCGGCAAAATACAGTAAAAATGGTTCAAATGGCTCTGAGCACTATGGGACTTAACATCTATGGTCATCAGTCCCCTAGAACTTAGAACTACTTAAACCTATCTAACCTAAGGACATCACACAACACCCAGCCATCACGAGGCAGAGAAAATCCCTGACCCCGCCGGGAATCGAACCCGGGAACCCGGGCGTGGGAAGCGAGAACGCTACCGCACGACCACGAGATGCGGGCGCAAAATACAGTACACAGGAGTATAAAACAGCACGGAAACTCACACGATAGCACGAAACGAAGTAGCATGCCAGTATTAAAACATAAACTAAACAAGAAGAAAGTGGTAGAAGGAGTTAAAACAATACAGCATATGGAGGTGGCTGGCCAACAACAAGAATATAAAAGGATGAGCCAGTCACTCCGCAAAAAACTTAAATCTCCAGCCTAAAAGTTTATGCGGGAGTCCAGACCCATCACAAAACTTTAATACCTTATTCAAACTCATCATCAGATAAAATAGAGGGCAGAACCCCACCGTGATGTGTCTGGACTCTGGCCTAAACTTTTAGGGTGGAGGTTTTAGTGTATTGCAGAGCGGCTGGCTCCTCCCTTTTTTCCTTGCGGTTAGCCAGCCACTTCCATCTACTATATTGTTTTAGCTCCCTCTACCACTTTCTTCCTGTGTTGTCCATGTTTTACTGCTGGCGGCATGCTTCGTCCCACGCTTCGGTGTGGGTAGGCACATATTTTTCCAAGCTTGTTACCTGCTTTTTACATTCTGTTTTATCTTACTGCTCTGAGTCTTTTCTTGACACCCGTCTCAATCTGTTACTGAGCGGGCGCTGAAGACCTTGCCGTCGTGCGCTCATACAACCCTCTCCATCCATCCATTCATCCATCCATCACGCCGATATTTGCTTCCGTCCTTGCATCACGGTGTAACATGCACTCTGTTAAAATATGACATACAGAGATTCCCACGCCACAAGAATCACAAGACGGGGGATCTTCTCGCCGAAATAAAAGTTCGTGTGTAAAAGGGCAGAGCCCAATTCGAAGACGTGTGAGGGTCACTTCATCCCGCCTGAGCAACCGGCAGGAGCAATTCCACAGCCGGATAGTTGACATCACCAACGGCAGCTTATTGTCCGTTACTGCCAGCCATTCCTCATCTCACAAGTGCATGAACTTCCTGTGTTGTGCAGAAACGACAACCTGCAGCGGAATAGGACACTATGTCACATTCTGTCCTCGGAAGGCCTCCTAGGCAGCCCGATCTGTCTGTTCATTTCCCAGTACCCCCCACTTGCCCTGGCACCCAGCAAAATGACACCTGCTTTCCCTGCCTTTGGAGGAAATATAGTTGGTCATGTATCAGGTGGGCCAACTTCTCAAGTGGGTACAGGTTCTGTAACGATTGTAAGACACTAAGGAAATGGGAGCGGATGAGAAACTGTTTGCTCTGAATACGTCGCATCTGCTTCAGTGCCTTCAGGATCGCTAGAGCTCCGCTAAGAAAACGGTATACTCATCACGAAGGCGAATCCTGGCAGCATGGTCGGGGAATATTACAGAGCCAAAGGAATTCCCTTGTCTGAAGCCATCAGTATACATTGAATTGTATTGTATTGTATGTTAACCGGGGAGCTAGAAACGACGGAGAGCCTCCGTCCCCGCCGCAGCCGCAGTGGTCCACAACCCCATGATGACTACCGCAGTCCACTTCACCCCTCCGCCGCCCCACACCGAACCCATGGTTATTGTGCGGTTCGGCCCCCGGTGGAGTGTAACCCCTACGTTTGCGTGGTAGAGTAATGGTGGTGTACGCGTACGTGGAGAATTTGTTTGAGCAGCAATCGCCGAAATAGTGTAACTGAGGCGGAATAAGGGGAACCAGGCCGCATTCGCCGAGGCAGATGGAAAACCGCCTAAAAACCATCCACAGACTGGCCGGTTCACCGGATCTCGACACAAATCCGCCGGGCGGATTCGTGCCGGGGACCAGGCGCTCCTTCCCGCCCGGAAAGCCGTGCGTTAGACCGCACGGCCAACCGGGCGGACATCAGTATACATTACTGTGATGCAGATTTAAAATGTTAAAAAACAGAGATTGAAATGTAAAATCTGGTGTACTATCTTTCTTAAAATTGGTCAAGTCTAGAATAAGTCTGCCGGCCGCTGTAGCCGAGCGGTTCTAGGCGCTTCAGTCTGGAACCGCGCTGCTTCTACGGTCGCAGGTTCGAATCCTGCCTCGCGCATGGATGTATGTGATGTCCTTAGGATAGTTAGGTTTAATTAGTTCTAAGTCTAGGGGACTGATGACCTCAGGTGTTAAGTCCCATAGTGCTTAGAGCCATTTTGTTTTAGAATAAGTCTGGGCCTCTGCAGGAGCCAAGGTGGAAATCTGCTTCAACCTCAATGTAAAACATTAACACCAATCACAACCATCTCTAAAAGGCAATACTTCGCAAGAATCCATAGGGCCTCCTTCCTCATTGCCTTTCCACTGGACGGTGAGCAATGGAATAGTATGCAGATGTGCATGGTGTGCACAGTGTTGTGTATGCTTGGAGCACCATAAGTAGCCCTCACCTGCTGTGAAGTGATGGTTCACCGGCCTCTGCACAGAGGCTTCGTATAGGGCTTGTTCTGAAAGGCGCAGTGGCCACCGAATCCTTTCATGGTGCACCACGTCCAACATCTTTTAATAAGATGGTCTCGCAGACCCATACACTGTGCACCCATAATTGAGCCTAGATCCCACAAATGCCCTGTACAACTGGAGCATACAAGCCCTGTCTGCCCCCCCCCCCTCCCCACGACCATGTACTAAATGTAAATGTCGTGTGATTAGGGCCTCCCATCGGGTAGACCGTTACACTTCGACGACTTGCGCGTCGATGGGGATGAAATGACGATGATTAGGACAACACAACACCCAGTCCCTGAGGGGATAAAATCTCCGACCCAGCCGGGAATCGAACCCGGGCCGTTAGTATTGACATCCTGACGCTACCGTGTTCGGACGCCTGTGTCCTTCATCCTTAACTCAGGAAAGCTTAAAATGGAACGAAAAGTTAAAACCACTGTTATGGATCCATTCATCCAAATGTCGAAGAGTTAGTTGTGACTGACGCGTTGTCGTTGCAAGGCTTGAAGAAGAGCAAAACACTAAGAAGTCATCCACTAACAAAGAACACTGGACAGGACTTTTCACTTCTGATGTAATGCTGTTAACAGCTATGTCAAAGAAAGTCACACTTAAAACACTACATTGAGGGACACCATTCTTCAGCTCAAAGCGAGCGGACAGGACGTCATTGACTCGGTATTGAAAACACCGTGACGAGAGAAAGCACCGAATAAAAATGGGAAGACATCCGCGAAAACGCCATTCGTGATAGCTTCTCGGAGATAGGAAGCCTCCAAGTAGTATTGCAGGCCTTTTCGGTGTCATAAAATATACCTAGAAGATGATACCGGCTCAGGAAAGCATGTTGTAAAGCCGCCTCCAGGAGGGTGTCCTTAACCTACACTGGATTCCAAGATCCATACAAGGCGGCGGTTGACCATCTGTTCCAAGGTCTTCCCCACTCAGCTAGTGAGGGCAACACTACGATAACTACTCGGGCATGTACGGTCTTTTCTAGATTGCCAAACAAGAATTAAAACTGCCTTACGCCACGAGTCGAGAAAGCCAAATGTCATTAAAAAGTGCGATGAGAATATCTTTGTTTCGCCTTGTGAGGTGCAGTGGCATTCTATAATGGATTCCGTCGAGACCAGGAGACAATGCAGACAATGCAGAATCCGAGGAAAATGGACAGTTGTAATCTTCATCAGTGGCGGACCCGAAGTCCAAACTATTCGTCTCAGCAACCATTATGTGGCCTTGTAATCCTGGACCCTGACTGGCGCTTGCAGTAATTGTGGAAAAATAGGCCCCCATAGTCTGGGCAATGTCTTGCGGGCTGGTTTGGAGAGTGCCATTGCTGTTACAGTAGCCACGGGGCATCTCCTCCCTCTCCAAGAAATTCTCCTGATGGTCTCCCAATGAAATCTTTGCACAGCAACAATTACTGGTCTCGTCCTTGCAGCTAACTCAAAATTATTTATCTTTTTCTGAAGTGCTGTCTCTTAATACAATCATCTTAAAAATCATTATTCATGCTCAGTCTACACATCTTGAAACATCTCGAAGAGAAATTTCTATGCAGCACATCCGCCATCCAAGCTACTCACTCCACCACGATATGACATCCTCTCCCCACAATTCCAAATTACAATTGCGGAAGGCTGCGACTCGACTCGACTATGACCTAGCAGCTTAGCCGCTGTTTTCGCAATAATGCAATCTATGTAAACTAGAGACACTATATAACTCAAGTTTTCAGCAAGCAAAGATACTTAATGTGGTCGTATTCCGAGTGAACAGATGATTTTCATTACATTTGCGTTCAAATATGCACCAGGTGTTGACATACCAAACAAACTATGATTTACCATAGTTTCATTTAATGTACAAGCATTTAAACTGTGTGACTGGCTTTGACAGATACACGGTTGAGAACAGTTGAAATCCAAACAGAGATGACAGACAAGTTGTCACCACGAACCATAGGCGATACATCACTGGAAGCTGCTTAGAGATCTGGAGTTATAATAACCACAGACGATGGAGATTTTCACGATGTAGAACCAGATTGAACTACGATACTGACTGGTAATGTATGCTGTTTAGCAATGGGTCTCACTTCTGTTTCTGCTGGTCTGATCGACGACAACGTGTCGATACATGACCTGCTGCAAGTTCATAGGAAGCAGAGAATCTCAACACCCGTAGCTCTCCTGGAACCGTGGTGTGAGGAGGTACTGGACATGACAACATGACTAATTTAGTAATTAAAAAAAATTTTAGGCTTGCATGGCCACGTTTTGACATATTACCTGTTGGCTTTCCTCTTGGTCCGTTATTTGTTTAATGATACAGGGGATGGACAAAACACGGAAACACCAAAAATAGAAACATAGAAGTAGATATCCTAGGAGTAACGAAGCAGCTTAAATCACTTAGTAAAGGCAAGGCCTCCGGTACAGATTGTACACAGTCAGGTTCCCCTCAGAGTATATAAATAAAATAGCTCCATATTTAGCAATTACATATAACCGCTGGCTCACAGAAATATCCGTACCTGTTGTTGTGGTCTCCAGTCCTGAGACTGGTTTGATGCAGCTCTCCATGCTACTCTATCCTGTGCAAGCTTCTTCATCTCCCAGTAACTGCTGCAGCCTACATCCTTCTGAATCTGCTTAGTGTATTCATCTCTTGGTCTCCCTCTACGATTTTTACCCTCCACGCTGTCCTCCAATACTAAATTGGTGATCCCTCGATGTCTCAGAACATGTCCTACCAACCGATCCCTTCTTCTAGTCAAGTTGTGCCACAAGTTCCTCTTCTCCCCAATTTTATTCAATACCTCCTCATTAGTTATGTGATCTACCCATCTAATCTTCAGCATCCTTCTGTGGCACCACATTTCGAATCCTTCTATTCTCTTCTTATCTAAATTATTTATCGTCCACGTTTCACTTCCATACATGGCTACACTCCATACAAATACTTTCAGAAACGACGTCCTCACACTTAAATCTATACTCGACGTTAACAAATTTCTCTACTTCAGAAACGATTTCCTTGCCATTGACAGTCTACATTTAATATCCTCTCTACTTCGACCGTCATCAGTTACTTTGCTCCCCAAATAGCAAAACTCCTTTACTACATTAAGTGTCTCATTTCCTAATCTAATTCCCTCAGCATCACCCAACTTAATTCGACTACATTCCATTATCCTTATTTTGCTTTTGTTGATGTTCATCTTATACCCTCCTTTCAAGACACTGTCCATTCCGTTCAGCTGCTCTTCCAAGTTCTTCGCTTTCTCTGACAGAATTACAATGTCATCGGCGAACCTCAAAGTTTTTATTTCTTCTCCATGGATTTTAATACCTACTCCGAATTTTTCTTTTGTTTCCTTTATTGCTTGCTCAAAATACAGATTGAATAACATCGGGGATAGGCTACAACCCTGTCTCACTCCCTTCCCAACCATTGCTTCCCTTTCATACCCCTCGACTCTTATAACTGCCATCGGCTTTCTGTACAAATTGTAAACAGCCTTTCGCTCCCTGTATTTTAGCCCTGCCACCTTCAGAATTTGAAAGAGAGTATTCCAATCAACATTGTCAAAAGCTTTCTCTAAGTCTACAAATGCTAGAAACGTAGGTTTGCCTTTCCTTAAACTTTCTTCTAAGATAAGTTGTAGGGTCAGTATGGCCTCACGTGTTCCAACATTTCTACGGAATCCAAGCTGATCTTCCCCGAGGTCGACTTCTATCAGTTTTTCCATTCGTCTGTAAAGAATTCGAGTTAGTATTTTGCAGCTGTGACTTATCAAACTGATAGTTCGGTAATTTTCACATCTGTCAACACCTGCTTTCTTCTTGAAGTCTGAGGGTATTTCGCCTGTCTCATACATCTTGCTCACCAGATGGTAGAGTTTTGTCAGGACGGGCTCTCTCAAGGCTGTCGGTAGTTCTAATGGAATGTTGTCTACTCCGGGGGCCTTGTTTCGACTCAGGTCTTTCAGTGCTCTGTCAAACTCTTCACGCAGTATCATATCTCCCATTTCATCTTCATCTACATCCTCTTCCATTTCCATAATATTGTCGTCAAGTACATTGCCCTTGTATAGACCCTCTATATACTCCTTCCACCTTTCTGCTTTCCCTTCTTTGCTTAGAACTGGGTTTCCATCTGAGCTCTTGATATTCATGCAAGTGGTTCTCCTTTCTCCAAAGGTCTCTTAATTTTCCTGTAGGCAGTATCTATCTTACCCCTAGTGAGATAAGCCTCTACATCCTTACATTTGTCCTCTAGCCATCCCTGCTTAGCATTTTGCACTTCCTGTCGATATCATTTTTGAGACGTTTGTATTCCTTTCTGCCTTCTTCATTTACTGCATTTTTATATTTTCTCCTTTCACCAATTAAATTCAATATTTCTTCTGTTACCCAAGGGTTTCTACTAGTCCTCGTCTTTTTACCTATTTGATCCTCTGCCGCCTTCACTATTTCTTGATATTCATGCAAGTGGTTCCCCTTTCTCCAAAGGTCTCTTTAATTTTCCTGTAGGCAGTATCTATCTTACCCCTAGTGAGATAAGCCTCTACATCGTTACATTTGTCCTCTAGCCATCCCTGCTTAGCATTTTGCACTTCCTGTCGATATCATTTTTGAGACGTTTGTATTCCTTTCTGCCTGCTTCATTGACTGCATTTTTATATTTTCTCCTTTCACCAATTAAATTCAATATTTCTTCTGTTACCCAAGGGTTTCTACTAGCCCTCGTCTTTTTACCTATTTGATCCTCTGCCGCCTTCACTATTTCATCCCTGAAAGCTACCCATTCTTCTTTATTTCTTTCCCCCATTCCTGTCAATTGTTCCCTTATGCTCTCCCTGAAACTCTCCCCAAAAAGGGAAGTAGGAGTAATCCGCTGAATTACAGGCCTATATCACTAACGTCTATTTGCACTAGAGTTTTGGAACACATACTGTATTCAAACATTATGAAGTACCTCGAAGAAAACGATTTATTGGCACATTGTCAACACGTTTTCAGAAAATTTTCTTCTTGTGAAACACAACTAGCTCTTTATACTCATGAAGTAATAAGTGCTATCGACAGGGGATGTCAAATTGATTCTATATTTTTAGATTTCCAGAGGGATTTCGACACCATTCCTCACAAGCCTCTTCTAACCAAACTGCGTGCCTACGGTGTATTGCCTCAGTTGTGCGACTGGATTCGTGGTTTCCTGTCAGAAGGGTCACAGTTCGTAGTAACAGACTGAAAGTCATCGAGTATAACAGAAGTGATATCCGGTTTTCCACAAGGAAGTGTTATAGGCTTTGTATTGTTCCTGATCTATATTAACGACATAGGAGACAATCTGAGTAGCATTCTTAGATTGTTTGCAGATGATGCTGTCATTTACCATCGTCAGATGATCAAAACGACTTGCGAAACGATTTAGATATGATATCTGTATGGTGTTAAAAGTCACGCAAATCTGAAGGCCGTAAATTCAACTAAATACTTAGGGATTACAATTACAAATAACCTAAATTGGAACGATGACATAGATAATATTGTCGGTAGCGCAAACCAAAGACTGCGATTCATTCGCAGATCACTTTGAAGGTGCAACAGGTCTACTAAAGAGACTGCTTAAACCACGCTTGTCTGCCCTACTCTGGAGTATTGCTGTGGGGTGTGGGATCCGTATCAGGTGGGACTGACGGATGACATCGAAAAAGTACAAAGAAGGGCAGCTCGTTTTGTATTATCGTGAAATAGGGGAGATAGTGTCACAGACATGATACGTGAATTGGAGTGGCAATCATCAAAACAAAGGCGTTTTTCGTTGCGACAGGATCCTCTCATGAAATTTCAGTCACCAGTTTTCTCCTCCGATTGCGACAACATTCTGTCGGCACCCACATACATAGGGAGAACTGATCATCATGATAAAATAACAGAAATCAGGGCTCGCACAGAAAAATTCAAGTGCTCGTTTTCCCCGCGTGCAGTTCGAAAGTGGAACAGTAGAGATACAGCTTCAAGGTGGTTCATTGAACCCTCTGCCAGGCACTTTGTTGTGAATAGCAGAGTAATCACGTAGATGTAGGACACATTAACGTGCCTAATATGGTGTACGAAAACACCTAGCATTCGAAACAGCTTACAGTCCTCTCGGAATGGATAAAGACAGGTTCTGTGTAATTTTCAAAGCAATCCTGCACCATTCGTCCTGCAAAAAAATAGCAAATTCAGGTAACCATGGTGGAGACGGACAGCGATCACTCTCCCTTCCCTCCAAATTAGACCACAAAGGCTCAATAATATTGCGATCTGGTGATTGTGGCGGGCCGAGAAGACGGGACGATTCATGCCTGTGCTCAGAAACCCAGTGCTGGACGATGTGAGCTGTAGGAATAGAAACGCTGCCATCTTGGAAAACAGCGTCGGCACTCAGGAAAAACATTGTACAATGGGAAGGATCTGATCAGCCAAAATGGCCACACAATCCTTGGCAGAAATACGACTTTACAGCGTAACCATGGGGCCCATGAAATACCACGATATGGCTGCCCAAATCATCACCGAACCCCCGCCACGTTTCACTCTTGAGAAGTAAACTCGGTCAGAAGTTTAAAATAGTGACAAACAAGACTCATCTTACCAAATGACATCCTTCCATTGAAAGATAGTAAAAGTTTCATGGGCTGGGAACGACTTATTCCTGTTACGGGTGTTTGCATCACTTATGGATGGTTTTGCGATTCCAAGACGCACAGTGATTCCCTGCTTCAGGAGCCCCCTTCGTGTTCTTTTGGTGCTGACAGGGTCCGGGAGTGCGATGTTCAGTTTCGCAGCGACTTTTGCAGCTGCTATCCTCTTATTTTTCGTCAAAAACCTCTTAAATCACTCTCCGTCACGATCACTCAACACACACTTTCGTCCGCGTCGTGACTAAGCAGATGATGTTTTTCCGCTTTCCCTGCATGTGGTATAAATCTTCGGCACGGTGCCACTTGTTACACAAGACACTTCGACTACCTTGGTTAGAGAAGCGCTTACCATACGAGCGTCTACAACTTACCCGCAATCGAATTCACTTAGCCCCGACATAATGCGTTCACAACTACGTGCAACATTGTTCTGGTCACGACCGACACTTGCAACGTATTGAGGGTATTGCATGAGTGCAGTTCGTGATCAAATGCAACAGCGAAGCCACAAGGTTTGACTGGCATCTGCACGTATATTCATGCATGCGTTTCGCGTTGTATTTCCCTATTTCTGTCCAGTCTTTGTATTTCTGAAGTTTTCCAGCGCGAGTGGCTGGCACTGTCAAAGACTTAGTCTCTGCCACCTGCAACGCAGGGTGAATCTTCGACAATGCCAGCCACTGATGCTGGAGAAACGTCAGAAAAATCATTAAGCAGGAGGTGGTAGGAGGTTACAAGCCGATAGCCAACGGGCAATACGTCGATTTGGCAAGCTATGGACGGAGGTCGAATGCTCGCCATCACATTTAAAAAATTATAAACCACGTTGTCATATCCTTCATGTAAAGGGTACCAAATTTCATATACCAACAAAATAACTGAAGAGTCTACACTGCAGTTCACACAATATACACCTTGGGGGATGCACGAATCCTTGACTGGCCTGCCAGGTTAACTGATTTGTCACTGTTAGAGCACGGCTGGGTGATGATGGGAATATTTAATGCTTCATAACAGCCTCCAACCAGTAAAAATCGTGAACTGACCAAGATTGTTCATCACGCGTGGCAATAGGTTCCCAAGGATAACATTCCGAGGCTGTCCGCTTCTGAGTCGCAAGGATTGCAAGAGTGTATGCCTGCCTGTGGGGCTCACACAATATACCGCTGTTTACGATGAACATGAGTGTAGTGTATCAAGTGGAATGTGTAGTTTACCATTTTGAGTCGTTCCAGGAGCCTCTCTGCCACTGATATCAGAGGGGCTGGCCGCAACTATGCGGCGAATGTTATCTGTGGCCAGAGCGGAAGTGGAAAGGCGTTGGCTAGTGTGCAGCCCCGATCACAGTGCACCTACGGCCGACACGTGCTCAGCTGGACTGCGTTGGGAACCAGCCATCTGGTGAACGGAGCCACCAACATGCGACCGCTGAGCCATGTCAGATTGCCAGCCGCTATCAACAGGGGCAGCACAACTGTGTGTTACTTTATGGCCACCATGTACAAAGTGCAGCGTCCTTATGGACGGTGCACAGATACCGGCAACAAATGCAGCCCCTGTGTGCCTATCATTTTTTGCCACCGTGTCTGGAGTACAATTCCCAGTTGAATGTTGCAGAACTGCAGCTCTGTGTCTGCCATCTTCTCACTGCCGTGCATGAAATATGGTATGGCGTGCATGGTATCGCTAAGCTTGTCACCTTCAGATGCATACCGAAGTGACAGGAACATATTAACATGGTTTGTAACTGTGGTTGCTTGTGGACAAATTGCCACAATGCCAGTCATCGTCAGATTGATGTCATGTTCAATTTTTATGCTTCACCTGGCGTGTCTTCTGGGAGAAGGTATTTGTCTGTGTTCCTCTTTAATGCTGCATGCTGCTGCAGCCGTGTGACGTGTACCAATGTTTTGGGTTAACAGTGCTTAAGCAACAGTAGTGAGTCACATTGCTAGAGAAGTGTTCTGGTTAATTACTATATGAGTGAACTAGCTTTAAGTTTTTTTGACTATTGCCGAAAGGTCCTTGTCAGTGGTGCCTTTTGGTCATGTTTGTGGTAAGTGTTGCATCGAGTTAGAGTTCTTTTCTACTGTCAATTCGTGTCTTGTTTAGTTATACATGTTAAGGAATTGTGTCTAGCGTAAGTGTGGCGTTTCACTGCAATAACGATTTGTTTCCTTGACCATCCTAATTCTTAATTAACATTGAGCTTGGGTTACCTTTCCTTTGTGATGTGAGTTTAAAGTGCTGTAATCTTTTTGATGTTTTCACGTGCGGAAAGCAGTTCCCATTTGGTTGTTTTAAAGTGTCTTCTGCCATGGTGGTGCTGAGAGTGGATGCTGATGGTAGCATGTATATGATAGTGCTATCATGATTCAAAGTTTAATCTGCTGTGCACTGAGCCGTGGTGAGTTGGCGCCAGTCTTATTTTTTTCATGTTTCATTGAGATCGAGTGTGGTTGAGGTAAGCTATCTTTGCTTTTCGCGTGCCTTATCTTGTGGCTTGGCAGGCGAAGCGAGTGGGTTGTTAGCCTTCGACGTGTAACCCTCGAAATCTCGTGACATTCGCGGGGAGACCAAGGTGAATGGCTGCCGAACGAGCGTGATGACCATTACGCTTTATGGTGCGAAATCGGTTGGGCGTTTTGCCGACATGGGCAGCTTGTAGATACAAGTTCTGTGTCTTCCCTGCGAACAAAATTTCAAGGGAAGCGGTGAAGCTGTGGAATCCGCTCCCGCGTATTGTGTACTTGATATGGAGTAAGTCGTCGTAATTGTTTGTTCACCGACGCACTCCGAGATTTTAAACTTTATTATTATGGTGAGACTATCATAGTCGAACCTTAAGACGGTGTGGAAGAGTTCAGTTGGCCTCGTTAAATGGTGGCCGTTATCTACGAGTCGGGGCGTGGAATGTCAGAAGCTTGAACGTGGTAGGGAAACTAGAAAATCTGAAAAGGGAAATGCAAAGGCTCAACCTAGATATAGTAGGGGTCAGTGAAGTGAAGTGGAAGGACGACAAGGATTTCTGGTCAGATGAGTATCGGGTAATATCAACAGCAGCAGAAAATGGTATAACAGGTGTAGGATTCGTTATGAATAGGAAGGTAGGGCAGAGGGTGTGTTACTGTGAACAGTTCAGTGACCGGGTTGTTCAAATCAGAATCGACAGCAGACCAACACCAACAACGATAGTTCAGGTATACATGCCGACGTCGCAAGCTGAAGATGAACAGATAGAGAAAGTGTATGAGGGTATTGAAAGGGTAATGCAGTATGTAAAGGGGGACGAAAATCTAATAGTCATGGGCGACTGGAATGCAGTTGTAGGGGAAGGAGTAGAAGAAAAGGTTACAGGAGAATATGGGCTTGGGACAGGGAATGAAAGAGGAGAAAGACTAATTGAGTTCTGTAACAAGTTTCAGCTAGTAATAGCGAATACCCTGTTCAAGAATCACAAGAGGAGGAGGTATACTTGGAAAAGGCCGGGAGATACGGGAAGATTTCAATTATATTACATCATGGTCAGACAGAGATTCCGAAATCAGATACTGGATTGTAAGGCGTACCCAGGAGCAGATATAGACTCAGATCACAATATAGTAGTGATGAAGAGTAGGCAAAAGTTCAAGACATTAGTCAGGAAGAATCAATACGCAAAGAAGTGGGATACGGAAGTACTAAGGAATGACGAGATACGTTTGAAGTTCTCTAACGCTATAGATACAGCAATAAGGAACAGCGCAGTAGGCAGTACAGTTGAAGAGGAATGGACATCTCTAAAAAGGGCCATCACAGAAGTTGGGAAGGAAAACATAGGTACAAAGAAGGTAGCTGCGAAGAAACCATGGGTAACAGAAGAAATACTTCAGTTGATTGATGAAAGGAGGAAGTACAAACATGTTCCGGGAAAATCAGGAATACAGAAATACAAGTCGCTGAGGAATGAAATAAATAGGAAGTGCAGGGAAGCTAAGACGAAATGGCTGCAGGAAAAATGTGAAGACATCGAAAAAGATATGATTGTCGGAAGGACAGACTCAGCATACAGGAAAGTCAAAACAGCCTTTGGTGACCTTAAAAGCAACGGTGGTAACATTAAGAGTGCAACGTGAATTCCACTGTTAAATGCAGAGGAGAGAGCAGATAGGTGGAAAGAATACATTGAAAGCCTCTATGAGGGTGAAGATTTGTCTGATGTGATAGAAGAAGAAACAGGAGCCGATTTAGAAGAGATAGGGGATCCAGTATTAGAATCGGAATTTAAAAGAGCTTTGGAGGACTTACGGTCAAATAAGGCAGAAGGGATAAATAACATTCCATCAGAATTTCTAAACTCATTGGGGGAAGTGGCAACAAAACGACTATTCACGTTGGTGTGTAGAATATATGAGTCTGGCGACATACCATCTGACTTTCGGAAAAGCATCATCCACACAATTCCGAAGACGACAAGAGCTGACAAGTGTGAGAATTATCGCACAATCAGCTTAACAGCTCATGCATCGAAGCTGCTTACAAGAATAATATACAGAAGAATAGAAAAAAAAATTGAGAATGCGCTAAGTGACGATCAGTTTGGCTTTAGGAAAAGTAAAGGGAATAGAGAGGCAATTCTGACGCTACGGCTAATAATGGACGCAAGGCTAAAGAAAAATCAAGACACTTTCATAGGATTTGTCGACCCGGAAAAAGCGTTCGACAATATAAAATGGTGCAAGCTGTTCGAGATTCTGAAAAAAGTAGGGGTAAGCTATAGGGAGAGACGGGTCATATATAATATGTACAACAACCAAGAGGGAATAATAAGAGTGGACGATAAAGAACGAAGTGATAGTATTGTGAAGGGTGTAAGACAAGGCTGTAGCTTTTCGCCCCTACTCTTCAATCTGTACATCGAGGAAGCAATGATGGAAATAAAAGAAAGGTTCAGGAGTGGAATTAAAATATAAGGTGAAAGGATATCAATGATAGGATTCGCTGATGACATTGCTATTCTGAGTGAAAGTGAAGAAGAATTAAATGATCTGCTGAACGGAATGAACAGTCTAATGAGTACACAGTATGGTTTGAGAGTAAATCGGAGAAAGACGAAGGTAATGAGAAGTAGTAGAAATGAGAACAGCGAGAAACTTAACATCAGGATTGATGGTCAAGAAGTCAATGAAGTTAAGGAATTCTGCTACCTAGGCAGTAAAATAACCAATGACGGACGGGTCAAGGAGGACATCAAAAGCAGACTCGCTATGGCAAAAAAGGCATTTCTGGCCAAGAGAAGTCTACTAATATCAAATACTTTCTGAGGATGTACGCCTGGAGTAGAGCATTGTATGGTAGTGAAACATGGACTGTGGAAATACTGGAAGAGAATCGAAGCATTTGAGATGTGGTGCTATAGACGAATGTTGAAAATTAGGTGGACTGATAAGGTAAGGAATGAGGAGGTTCTACGCAGAATCGGAGAGGAAAGGAATATGTGGAAAACACTGATAAGGAGAAGGGACAGGATGATAGGACATGTGCTAAGACATGATGGAATGACTTCCATGGTACTAGAGGGAGCTGTAGAGGGCAAATACTGTAGAGGAAGACAGAGATTGGAATACGTCAAGCAAATAATTGAGGACGTAGGTTGCAAGTGCTACTCTGAGATGAAGAGGTTAGCACAGGAAAGGAATTCGTGGCGGGCCGCATCAAACCAGTCAGTAGACTGATGACCAAAAAAAAAAAAAAAAAGTGAAAATTTTCTCAGGAGTTTTACTAGTGCTTTGTGTAATACAGTTGTCCATGTGTGAGTCAGAGGTTCTGCCGAGTAATTCTATGTTTCAGATTTATTGGAATGTCTTTGTGATTCTGGCAGAAACTTTTGATTGTGCCAGCGCCTTGGCGGGGGGTCAAATGTCATCCAAGGTCTAGGCCTGGCAGTGTTTAAGAACCTGGCCACTGCCGCAGTTGTTCACATATCACCTTCCAAAGTTTAGTATTTATCTTCCTTTCTGTGAAGGTGGGTTAAGGTAATATATATATATATATATTGTATGTAACCTGTTTGTATATGAACTTGTTTTCTTAAATATTAGGGACTGGCAACTGGCTAAAGCTTAGACTGCATAGCATCTGCTGAGTTCCTTGTGCAGCTTTTTCTAGTAATTTTCATTTAACGAGTGTGAGCACGTGAACATTTATTTTTTTAAGATCAGTGTCTCTGTGGTAGTTTTTTTTTATTTAAGTGGTTCTATCATGTTATGTAATGGCATCTTAGCTTGGCACTAGTGTTCAAGTGTTAGTAAGTCACCCTTTACCTGTAACTGTTTCATTATATCTATTTTGAGGGAAGTGCTATATGAGAGTTTGAAGTTCTCTCAAGTTGTCTGTAACCCTGTTTTCTTAATTTGGAATTGTTTGTTAGAGTACTGAGTACGTTGGGTTTCTAACTGTATTTGCAAACTTTTATCTAGTGGCTCTTCCACAATTTGTAATTCTAAAATTTTTTTCAAAGGCGTAATGCCAATAAATTTTCTTAATTATAAAGTGTGACTACCAACCATGATTCCATCCCGCTTCCTCTTTTGTGGTATTTAAGATATGGTGCTTAAGAATGGTACGACTAAGGAATCACATACCATACACCAAGAGGCTGTTTTGTTGCTATCCAACGTTTCAAACTGTTTCTTGCTCTAGAGCTACTATACGGATTCCTGTGAAATAATGTTGCATAGTTTTTTTAATGTACGTTTCAGTATGTGTGCCGAAGAGCTCTTGGTTAAAAGCAAGAGACACTAAGCCATAAATGTTTTTGGAGATTCTCAAGAGCAGAGATTTTTTTTAACGTATTGACTATGGTGACCAAATGCAAATGTCGATTAAATGTGGTGGTGATTGATGGTTGTAAAACCGCTCTTGCCACCAAGTTTAATATAGTTATTATGTTTATTAATAAATGGTAGCTTGCAGTTTTGTCCAGTAGAAACCTCCTACACGTTCCAGTCGCCATCTCCATCGCCTCTACCGGTACGTATGTAATACCCATTATGTGGTGAAAGTGTCCGTAATGTTCGATAAATATCGAAGTGGTGCTTCATGGTGTAACAACTTCCGATTTTGTCAGCGCCATACCGACTCCGCACGCCGAGGTAAGAAGAAAAATAACGGACTGCAGTGTCGACTCACAAAGGATCCCCATGTTGCGAAACCTACGCAGTTTCGCGAAGGAAAGTAGGTCATGGCGAGATTTAGGCGCTGCGAACCAGGGGGCAGGTATGTGTGTGAGACGCCTCTGCCGGGCACTCGTGGCCGCTAACAGCGAAAGCGCAGCGCGCGTGGGCGGAAGACCGCCGTGGAGGCCCGCCGTAAATCCATTCCGGCCGGGCAGGGTCCGCTCTGGCCCTAGCCGCCATCAAAAAACACTTACGAGCCGCTACCCGGCACTGGCTTTTGTTTCAGGCGCTGATGGGAGGCGGCTGTGCGCCCCGGGTATTCCCCGAGTACCGCGCCTGCGAGGCGGCAGGCGCAGCAGTCTTTTGTCTTTCACTGCCCTAAGACTTTGTCTGGCACGGTTCTGAATACCGTCTTCTACGGTTTCAAATTGCCTGCGTTATCATCTATCCCACAAAGAATTTTCTTTTTTTCCCTTTATGTTTATACTTTACAATGTGGTGCACTGATAAGCCGTCATTACGACCACTGCTCACCACTACAGTGAATGCCACCTGGTAGAGTTGAGAACACTTGACCTGGCAAGGGAAGTATACAATCTGAACAGAGACGAGTCATGTTAGCGACGATATCGGTCGTAAGTAGGGAAATCCATCGGCACCAATTACTATCTACATCTACATCCTACATCCTACTTTACCACCTCTTGGTGTGTGGCGAAGGGTACTTTTCATACCACTAACTAAGCCCTCCAACCCTGTTCCACTCGCGATTAGCGCGTGGGAAGAATGGTTGTCGGTAAGCCTCTATGTGTTGTTGTTGTGGTCTTCAGTTAGAAGACTGGTTTAATGCAGCTCTCCATGCTTCTCTATCCTATGCAAGCCTATGCATCTCCGAAAAACTACTGCAACCTACACCCATCTGAACCTGCTTACTGTATTCATCTCTCGGTCTCCCTCTACGATTTTTACCCCACACGCTTCCCTCCAGTACCAAAGTGGTGATCCTTTGATGCCTCGGAATGTGTCCCACCAACCGATCCCTTCTTTTGCTCACGTTATACCACAGATTTCCCTTCTACCCTATTCTATTCAGTACCTCCTTAGTTACTTAATCTACCCATCTAACCTTCAGCACTCTTCTGTAGCATCACATTTCAAAAGCTTCAATTCTCTTCTTGTCTAAACTATTTATTGTGCATGTTTCACTTCCATGCATGGCTACACTCCATACAAATACTTGCAGAAAGAACTTCCTGACACTTAAATCTACTCATTATGTTAACAAATTTCTCTTCTTCAGAAATGTTTTTGTTGCCATTGCCAGTCTACATTTTATATCCTCTCTACTTCGGCCACCATCACTTATTTTGCTTCCCAAATAGCAAAACTCATCTACTACTTTAAGTGTATCATTTCTCAATCTAATTCCCTCAGAATCACCTCATTTAATGCGACTACATTACATTATCCTCGTTTTGCTTTTCTTGATGTTCATCTTATATCCTCCTTTCAAGATACTGTCCATTTCGTTCAACTCCTCTTCAAAATCCTTTGCTACCTCTGACAGAATTATAATATCATTGGCAAACCTCAAAATTTTTATTTCTTCTCCATGGATTTTAACTCCTACTCCAAGTTTTTCTTTTGTTTCCTTTACTGCTTGCTCAGTATACAGAACGAATAACATTGGGGGTATGGTACAACCCTGTCTCACTCCCTTCTCAATCACTGCTTCCCCTTCGTGCCTCTTGATTCTTATAACTGCCATCTGGTTTCCGCACAAGTTGTAAATAGCCTTTGGCTCCCTATATTTCTCCCCTGCCGCTCCCTTCTAAAGACGGGAAGTCTCTATATTGGCTGTAATTTCCTCGTGGTCATTACGCGAGACGTATTGTTGACGGAAGTAATATGTTGTCTGACTCTTTCCGATAAATGCTCTCTCGAAATCTCCGTAGTAAATCTATCAGTGATGCACAACGTCTCTCTTGTGACGTCTCCCTCTGCAGTTTGTTGAGCCTCTCCGTAACACTCTCGCGCCGGGTAAACGCTCCCGTGACGAAACGTGCCGCTCTTCTTTGGATCTCCTCTATCTCTTCTACCAGCCCTAGCTGGTACGGATCCCAGATAGAATCGGTCGATCAAGCATTTTATAAGCCACTTCCTTCGTGGATGAGTTACATTTCCTTAAGATTCTTCCTATGGATGTGAGTCTGGCATCTGGTTTTCCCACTATCTGTTCTATGTAGTCATTCCACTTAAGGTCTCTTTGGATAGTTACTCCTAGATATTTTACGGTAGATACTACTTCCAGCCATCAGTACTGAAGCTGTATAGTAGTGGGTACTACTTCCAGCCATCAGTACTGAAGCTGTATAGTAGTGGATTTCTTTTCCTGTGTATGCGAAATATACTACATAAGTTTAGGTTCAGTGTCAACTGCCAGAAGCTGCACCATTCACCAGTTCTCTGGAGGTCATTCTGCAGATCGTTGCTGTCTTCTGGCTTTGCTGCTTTGTTATGGACAACCGCATTATCTGCCAACAGCCCTAAAGAGCATCCGACGCTTTCTACTAGATCATTTATATATATTGAAACAGTAAAGGTCCTATCACACTTCCTTGGAGTACTCTGGAAATCACCTTTACGTCTGTCGATTTTGCTTCGTTAAGAGCGACGTATTGAGCCCTTTCTGCAAGGAATCTTGAATTCAGTCCCAAATTTGCTCCGATACTCAAGAAGCTCTTTTTTTTTCATCAAACAGCAGTGCGGGGAGGTGACAAATGCCTTCCTGAAGTCAAAGAGTACGGCATCAACCTGAGCCCCGTTGTCTACGGCGCTGGGGATCTCATTATCACGAAGGGCTGTTTATTACGGCCCTGTGCGTCTGAGAAACGGCGAGGTTGGTAGGCTGCTCTGGTGCGTCTCCCGTGAGCGGCTATGGAAAGTGACGGATTGATGGGAGAAAATCAGTGAACGAGTTATAGCTATGAAGGTTTATAGACAACTCTTATCCATGGTTTCAACAATTGTAAAATTGCCTTCTTAAGAGGTACATGGACACATTGAGGAAGTTTTTTTACATCATAATTAAGAATCACCTTTGTGTAAAAGATGTACAAAACGGCTGCATACAACTATAATGAATAAAAATTATAAGAATTACATATTGGCGGCGACATTTCGGAGCAAAGAAGTACACGTAAAATAAAATGGTATGTGTGACCATCTGTAAAACCAAATATAGTCCATTAAAAAACGTTCCCATTGGAGCTGGGCTAAGCATAAAAGTCTTTACATTAAAATGTATTTGAAGTTAGAAGATACTGCAACAGCTCGTATGTGGCTGGTGCCAAGCGGCAAGTGGAAAAGTTGTCACAGGGCACGAAATAGAAACATCAGTAGGTGACGTTCCTGCGTGAAAACATATATGCATAGCAAACTGATAAAGCGTAAAGTAAAGTGGGGAGTATATCAAAATGTTAAAAGTAGTCTCAATCAAGCTACAGTAGCCCATTAAAAACAGTAATATAAGGTGCTTAATAATGTTATTACGAAGGAAAAGTGTATGTGGTATGCAAATAGAATAGCTAATTCAGAGGATAAAATTAAAACCATATGGTCAGTCGTGAAGGAAGTGTTTGGTCAGATGCGTAAGGTCGACGATACAAAGTCAGTTCATAGTAAAAATGTTTCTGCTACTCTTAAGTCAGATATTCGTACACTTTTTGAGTGTTTCTGGTGAGTTAAATAAAAACGTAGTTGCTACAGGGAATCATATAACTTTGAAAAATGCCTTTCCGAGACTGATTTCTGAAATATTACTCTGTGAAACTGACGAGGAGTAGATTGAGTCAATAATTAAATCATTGAAGACTAAGAACTCTCATCGATACGATGGAGTGTCTAGTATAATATTAAAGTACCGTACTATGCTGCACGTGTTAGCCCTGTACTTAGCCGTATTTTTTCCTCTAGGACTGGTCAGTTTCCTAAAGGATTAAAGTATTTAGTAGTAAAGCCGCTTTATAAAAAGGGAGAAAGAGATAATGTAAACAATTTTAGACCTATTTCTATGCCATCAGTGTTTGCTAAATTTATTGAAAAGGCCATACATGTAAGGATAATTGATCATTTTATATCACATAATATGCTATCAAATCTAAGTTCGGTTTTAGAAGTGGTTTAACAACTGAAAATGCTCTTTTCTCTTTGAGGTACTGGATAGATTAAACAAAAAGTTTAGAACGCTAGGGATATTTTTTGATTTAACTAAGGCGTTTGATTGTGTTGATCACAAAATATTGCTCCAGAAGTTGGAACATTATGGAATACAGAGAGTCGCTCACGATTGGTTCACCTCTTACTTTAATAACAGACAGCAAAAGGTCATTCTCCACGGTGTTGAGAATGGCTGTGAAGTGGGGACCGAGTGGGCACTGTTAAAAGGGAGGGGGGGGGGAGGAGGGTGCCCCAGGGATCAGGGCTTGGGCCACTCCTGCTCCTTACTTGTATAAATGATATGCCATATAATATTACAGGTGATACTAAAATATTTCTGTTTGCTTATAACACCAGCTTGGTAGCAAAGGATGTTGTGTGCAACAATGGCACTGTTTCAAATAGGGCAGTTCAAGCAAAAGAAGACGAAGTAAATATTCCAGAATTCGAATCGAGAACAGCTGCCAATATGCGTAACGTAGAAGTAAATATCCTCGGAGTAGTGAAGCAACTTAAATCACTTAATAAAAGGAAGTCTTCTAGTCCAGACTGTGTACCAATTAGGTTCCTTTCGGAGTATGCTGGCCGGACGGAGTGGCCGAGCGGTTCTAGGCGCTACCGTCTGGAACCGTGCGACCGCTACGGTCGCAGGTTCGAATCCTGCCTCGGGCATGGATGTGTGTGATGTCTTTAGGTTAGTTAGGTTTAAGTAGTTCTAAGTTCTAGGGGACTGATGACCTCAGAAGTTAAGTCCCGTAGTGCTCAGAGCCATGTGAACCATCTTTTTTGGAGTATGCTGATGCATTAGCTCCATTCTTAACAATCATATGCAATCGTTTGCTCGACGAAAGATCCGTACCCAAAGACTGGAAAGTTGCTCAGGTCACACCAATATTCAAGAAATCCACTAAATTACAGGCCTATATCGCTAACGTCGATATGCAGCAGGATTTTAGAACATATATTGTGTTCGAACATAATGAATTACCTCGAAGAAAACGGTCTATTGATACACAGTCAACATGGGTTTAGAAAACATCGTTCCTGTGAAACACAACTAGCTCTTTATTCACATGAAGTGCTGAGTGCTATTGACAAGGGATTTCAGATCGATTCCGTATTCTGGATTTCCAGAAGGCTTTTGACACTGTACCACACAAGCGGCTCGTAGTGAAATTGCGTGCTTACGGAATATCGTTTCAGTTATGTGACTGGATGTATGATTTCCTGTCAGAGAGTCACAGTTCGTTGTAATTGGCGGAAAGTCATCGAGTAAAACAGAAGAGATTTCTGGCGTTCCCCAAGGTAGTGTTATAGCCCTTTGCTGTTCTTCATCTATGTAAACGATTTTGGAGACAATCTGAGCAGCCGTCTTCGGTTGTTTGCAGATGACGCTGTCGTTTATCGACTAATAAAGTCATCAGAAGATCAAAACAAACTGCAAAACGATTTAGAAGAAATATCGGAATGGTGCGAAAAGTGGCAGTTGACCTTAAATAACGAAGAGCGTGAGGTCATCCACATGAGTGCTAAAAGGAACGCGTTAAACTTCGGTTACACGATAAATAAGTCTAATCTAAAAGCCGTAAATTCAACTAAATACCTAAGTATTACAATTACAACAATTTAAATTGGAAGGAACACACAGAAAATGTTGTGGGGAAGGCTAACCAAAGACTGCGTTTTATTGGCAGGACACTTAGAAAAGGCGGCTGGAGTGGCCGAGCAGTTCTAGGCGCTACAGTCTGGAGCTTCGCAACCGCTACCTACCTCGGGCATGGATGTGTGTGATGTCCTTAGTTAGGTTTAAGTGTTCTAAGTTCTAGGGGACTGATGACCTCAGATGTTAAGTCCCATAGTGCTCAGAGCCATTTTGAACACTCAGAAAATGTAACAGACCTACTAAGGAGACTGCCTACACTACGCTTGTCCGTCCACTTTTAGAATACTGTTGCGCGGTGTGGGATCCTTACCAGATAGGATTGACTGAGTACATCGAAAAAGTTTAAAGAAAGGCAGCACGTTTTGTATTATCGCGAAATATGGGAGAGAGTGTCACAGAAATGATACAGGATTTGGGATGGACATCTTTAAAAGAAAGGCGTTTTTCGTTGCGATTCTAATCACCAACTTTCTCTTCCGAATGCGAAAATATTTTGTTGACACCGACTTACACAGGGAGGAACGATCACCACGATAAAATAAGGGAAATCAGAGCTCGTACGGAAAGATATTATGTGTTCATTCTTCCCGCGCGCTATACGAGATTGGAATAATAGAGAATTGTGAGGGTGGTTCGATGAACCCTCTGCCAGGCACTTAAATGTGATTTGCAGAGTATCCATGTAGATTTAGACGTAGAAGACGTAAGTTCATGGCTTGTAGAGAATAAACTATCTCTAAATCACAGTAAGACTCAGTTTTTACAATTTCTAACACTAATCAACAAAACCCGACGTTTTAATTTCACAGGATGGGCGTATGATTAGTAAACTGAACAGTTCAAATTGTAGGTGTTCACATAGGTAGTAAACTGGATGTTATTAGAAGATTTAATGCTGCAATTTTTACCATTAGAAAGATATCTGAAGAAAGTCACTGCTCGACACGAAAAGTAGTCTACTCTGCTTGTTTTCATTCGCTTATGACCTATGGTATTACATTTTGGGGTAACTCATCCCATTCTCCAAAAATATTTTCGGCTCAGAAACGGGAGGCTCGGGCAATAAGTGGCGTAAGTTCGCGAAACTCTTGTCGACTCCTGTTCATTAGTCTGGGTATTCTGACATTGGCCTCTCAATGTATATATTCTTTACTGTCGTTTATTCTTAACGATATCAGCGTATTCTCAAGAATTAGCAGCTTTCACTCAGTTAATACAAGGGAGAAATCCAATCTGCCTTTGGATCGCACTTCCTTGACACTTGTGCAGAAAGGCAAGCAGGATGCTGCTGCATCCATTTTCAGTAATCTAACAAAAGAATTCAAAAACTTAGCCGTAATCCACCCGCTTTCAAACCGAAACTGAGGAGTTTCCTCATAGGTCTCACCATCTACTCTGTCAAGGATTTCCTTGAAGAATTATTCTGATTCCTGTGTTATATTGTTGATTGTGTTTACATAAACATATGGCTTGTCTTTTTTTTAGGAGGGTTCATAAAATTTTAATGTCATCTGTTATTTCTTCTCTGTTGCAATTTCGCGCAGTGACAGGTTCCATGCCCTTGGAGATTTGCTCCTCAATTTGGTTCTAAAGAAGTAGACCTGTAAAATAAAATAAAAAATCTGTGCTTACTTTATATTGAAAAGGGAATGAGAATATTTTTAGGAAGAAAAATTGGGAAAGGTGTGAGTTAGGGAGGAGGAGGGGAAAATTTAAAAATGTACCAGTAAAAATGTGAATAAATAGAAAAATTCACAAGCTGTGATATGGTCGCGAACCGACCAGTGACCAGAATATAGAATAAATTTCCTCTACTTCACGTCTATGGTCACAAATTTTTTGTCATCAGACTACCGGTTTCGGTCTAAAACGACCATCTTCAGATATGTTTTATAAAAACATGTTTTATAAAAGAGATCTGAAGATCCAGAATGAAATTTTCACTCTGCTGAGGTGTGTGCACTGATGTGAAACTTCCTGGCAGATCAAAACTGTGTGCCGGACCGAGACTCGAATTCGAGACCTGCAGGTTCGTAGGAGAGCTCTTGTGAAGTTTGGAAGATAGGAGACGAGGTACTGCCGGAATTAAAGCTCTGAGGGCGGGTCGTGAGGGATGCTTGGGTAGCTCAGTTGGTAGAGCACTTCCCCGCAAAAGGCAAGGTCCCGAGTTCGAATCTCGGTCCGGCACACAGTTTTAATCTGCCAGGAAATTTCAGATCTGAAGACGATCATTGATTATTAAGTAGAAAGATATAAAATATTTTACAAGAAAAAAGGAAATTATATGTGAATGAATGGCAAGTGCATGTTGCCAACGAACTGTATATTGACCGGTCTGACGTACCGGCATAAAACCTACAAGAAACTCTCGAATCGCAAATTCTAGTTGATCATTTACATTTTACCATCCTTACCGAATGTGTGTAAAAAATTTCCAGTTCTTCACATAAGTCGCATTTCCCACATTAACCTCCTTCCAAAAAATTACTGCTTCACCGTCTTCAGGAGAATGATTAGTAATGAGTAAATCCTCTGTAAATGTTGAAGTGATGCACATTAGATGCCCTCTTTCATTTGATCGTCCTGCAGTTTGTCCTATATAGTATCAAGGGCAGTTATTACGAATGATTTTATGAACACCTAAATGAGGACAGGGACCACTGACATTGCTTTAGTCTAAGCCGTTGCCAGCGAAGGTTACATCGCATTTATATTTATTCGCTCATAGGCGTTTTATCCTACATAACATTCATTCACATTCACCGTTCCTGAACAGCGGCTGACTTCAAAATTTTGAAAGCGACCGAAGTACGGTGAAACCACGAGTGAGCGTCAAAGTGTTTTACGTCCACGCCTCATCCATGGACATCAGTGACCTGCCCGCTCAACAAAGCCAAATAGCTGGCGACGTGTGGGAGATATGATGCCAGGGCAGAATACTGGTGCAGGCCCTAGTGTTACGGGGCACACCGTTCAGTGCACGTTGTTGAACACAGCTTCGTGTTCCCATATTGACCCAACGATAACATTAGTTACGATTTCAGCGCACTCGTGATCATCAACATTGGATTGTGGATCAATGGAAGCGAGAAACCAGGTCGGATTAAATACGTTTCTTGTTACACCAAATCGGTGGTCTACATCTACATCGATACTCTGCAAATCAGATTTAAGTGCCTGGTAGAGGGTTAATCGAACCACCTTCTCAATTCTGTATTATTCCAATCTCGTATAGCGAGCGGAAAGAACGAACAGCTGTATCTTTCCGTACGAGTTCTGATTTCCCTTACTTTATTGTGGTGATCGTTTCTCCCTATGTAGGTCGGCGTCAGCAAAATATTTTCACATTCGGAGGAGAAAGTCAGAGCTAAGAATTTCGTGAGAAGATTCCATCGCAACGAAAAACTACTTTCTTTTAATTATGTCCGGCCCAAACCCTGTATCGTTACAGTGATACTCTCCCCCATATTTCGCGATAATACAAAACGTGGTGCCCTTCTTTGAACTTTTTCGATGTACCGCGTCAGTCCTATATGGTAAGGATCCCACACTGCGCAGAGTATTCTGAGAGAGGACGGGCAAGCGTAGTGTAGGCAGTGTCCTTAGTAGGTCTGTTACATTTTCCAAGAATCCTGCCAATAAAACGCAGTCTTTGGTTAGCCTTCCCCACAACATTTTCTATGTGTTCCTTCCAATTTAAGTTGTTCGTAATTGTAATTATTAGGTATTTAGGTGGATTTACGGCCTTTAGATTTGACTGATTTATCGTGTAGCGAAGTTAAACGAATTCCAATTAGTACTCATGTGGATGACCTCACACTTTTCGTTATTTCAGGTCAACTGCCAATTATCGCACCATTCAGAAATCTTTTCTAAATAGTTTGGCAATTTGTTTTGATCTTCTGAAGACTTTATTAGTCGATAAACGATAGCGTCATCTGTAAACAACCTAAGATGGCTGCTCAGATTGTCTCCTAAATCGTTTATATAGATAAGGAACAGCAAAGGGCCTATAACCCTACCTTGGGGAACGCCAGAAATCACTTCTGTTTTACTCGATGACTTTCTATCAATTATTATGAACTGTGATCTCTCTGACAAGAAATCGCAAATCTAGTCACATTACTTAGACGATATTCCATAAGCACGCAATTTCACTACAAGCCGCTTGTCAAAACCTACCAGAAATTCAGAAATACGGAATCGATCTGAAATCCCTTGTCAACAGCACTGAACACTTCATGTGAGTAAAGAGCTAGTTGTGTTTCACAGGACCGATGTTTCCTAAACCCATGTCGACTGTGTGTCAGTAGACTGTTTTCTCCGAGGTAATTTATAATGTTCGAAAACAATGTATGTTCCAAAATCCTGCTGCATATCGACGTTAATGATATGGGCCTGTAATTAAGTGGACTACTCATACTACCTTTCTTGAATATTGGCGTGACCTGTACAACTTTCCAGTCTTTGGGTACGGATCTTTCGGCGATAGAATGGTTGTATATGATTGTTAAGTATAGAGCTAATGCGTCAGCATACTCCGAAAGGGACCTAATTGGTATACAGTCTCGACCAGAAAACTTGCTTTTATTAAGTGATTTAAGTTGCTTCAGTTCTCCGAGGATATTTACTTCTACGTTACTCATGTTGGCAGCTGTTCTCGATTCGAAATCTGGAATATTTATTTTATCTTCTTTTGTGAACGCATTTTGGAAGGCTGTGTTTAGTAACTCTGCTTTCGCACCACTGTCTTCGATAGTAACTCCATTGCCATCGCGCAGAGAAGGCATTGTTTCCTACCGCTAACATACTTCCCATACAACCAGAATCTCTTTTGATTTTCTGCCAGGTTTCGCGACAAAGTTTCGTTTTGGAAACTGTTATAAGCATCTCGCATTGAAGTTCGCGATAAATTTCGAGCTTCTGTAAAAGATTGCGTATCTAGGGGATTTTGCGTCTGTTTAAATTTGGTATGCTTTTTTCGTTGTTTCTGCAACAGTGTTCTAACTCGTTTTGTGTACCAAGGAGAATCAGCTCCGTCGTTTGTTAATTTATTTGGTATAAATCTCTCAATTGCTGCCGATACTATTTTTCCTCCTCCGGATACGCCGGCATTCAGCCGAAAGGCTTTTTGAAACATTCATCGCACCACATTCCTCACTATAGTATACAAAAGAGCTTACCCCTCTAGCAGCAGTGTACCTGCGATCTATACAGAAGCGAAACGTTGCTAACGATTGAAAGAAACAAACAAACATAGGTCATTCCTGTTTTCAGGAAGAGTTGTCGAAGAGAGGCACAAACTCTAGGCCTATATCCCCGACATCAGCATGTTGTAGAATTTTGGAACATGTTTTATGCTAGTATGTTATGACATTTCAAGAGACGAAAATCTCCTGTGTAGGAACCAACATGGGTTACGAAAACAACGATCACGTGGAAACCAGCTGACACTGTTCGTTCGCGAGACGCAGAAAGCAGTACATACAGGCGCCCAGGAAGATGCTATATTCCTTCTTGAAAGCGTTAGAAATAGTTCGGCACTGTCGCTTAATGAACAAAGTATAGGCGCACGGAACGTCAGATCGAATGTGTGGTCAGACTGGAGAACAGAAAAGAATACGTCATTCTACACGGAGAGAAGTCTTCAGAGATAAAAATAACTACGGAGGTGGCCCAGGGGAGTGTTATCTACATCTATAGCTACATGGATAGTCTACAAATCACACTTAAATGCCTAGCAGAGCGCTCATCGAAACACCCTAAAATAATTCCGTAATTACACACCTGAATTGCGCGTGGAAAAACACCTACATGTTTACGTGCAAGCTTTGATTGCCCTTACTTTATTAAGATGATCGTTTCTCCCTATGTGGGTCGGCGTCAACAAAATATTTTCGCTTTCGGAGGAGAAAGTTGGTTGTAATTTCGTGATACGATTCCGTCGCAAGGGAAAACGCCTTTGCTTTAATGATCTCCTCCCCAAATCCTGTAGTATGTCAATGACACTATCCCTCCTATTTCTCGATAATACAAAACGTGCTGTTCTTCTTTCAACTTTCTCGATCTACTCCGTTAATCCCATCTGGTAAGGATCCTACACCGCGCAGCAGTACTCCAAAAGTGGACGGACACGCGTAGTGCAGGCAGCCTCTTTAGTAGCTCTGTTGCATCTTCTAAGTGTTGTTCCAATAAAACACAGTCTTTGGTTCGCTTCCCCACAACATTTTCTATGTGTTCTTTCCAACTGAAGTTCTTCATAATTGTAATTCCTAGGTATTTAGTTGAATTTACGGCCTTTAGATTTGACTGATTTGTAGTGTAACAGAAATTTAACGGATTCCTTTTAGTACTCATGTGGATAACGTCACATTTTTCATTACTTAAGTTCAAATGCCAATTTTCGCACCATACGGATATCGCTTCTAAATCTAATCTGATGACTTTACTAGACGATAAACGACAGAATCATCTGCAGACAACCCAAGGCGGCTGTTTAGATTGTCTCTTAACTCGTTTATATAGATAGAGAACAGCAGTGGGCCTGTAACACTACCCTAGGGAACCCAGAAATCAGTAATATTTTACCCGATGACTTTCCGTCAGTTACTGCGACCTCTCTGACAGGAAATCACGAATCCAGTCACATAACTGAGTCTGTATTCCATAATCACGCAATTTCACTACAAACCGTTTGTGTGGTACAGTCTCAAAAGCCTTCTGGTATTCTACAAATACGGAATCAATTTGAAATCCCTTGTCAATAGCACTTCGTGTGAGTAAAGAGGTAGTTGTGTTTCACAAGAACGATGTTTTCTAAATCCGGTATGACTGCGTGTAAAGAGATCGTTCTCTTCGAGGTAATTCATCATGTACGAAGACAATATATGTTCCAAAATCCTGCTGCAAATTGATGTTAATGATGTGGGCCTGTAATTTCGTAGATTACTCGTACTGCCTTTCTTGAATGTTGCTGTAACCTGTGCAACTTTCCAGTCTTTGAGTACGGATATTTCGTCGAGGGAGCAACTGAATACGATTGTTAACTGTGGAACTATTGCATCAGAATACTCTGAAAGGAACCTAGTTGGTATACAGTCTGAACCGGAAGACTTGCTTTTATTAAGTGATTTAAATTGCTTCACTACACAGAGAATATCTATTTCTCAATTACTCAGGTTGACGGCTGTTCTTGATTCGTATTGTGGAATATTTATTTTATCTTCTTTAACGAAGAAATTGCGGAAGGCTGTGTTTAGAAACTCTGCTTCAGCAGCACTGTCGTCGATCGTATTTCCATTACTACAGCGCAGAGGAGGCATTGATTAAGTCTTGCTATACTTTACATGCGACCATAATGTCTTTGGATTTTCTGCTAGGTTTCGAGGCAAAGTTTCGCTGTGGAAACTATTATAAACATGTCGCATTGAATCCATGCTAATTTTCGAGCTTCTGTAAAAGATCGCCAATCTTGGAGATTTTGCGTTCGTTTATATTTGGCGAGCTTTCTTCGTTGTTTCTGCAACAGTGTTATAAACCGTTTTGTGTTCCGAGTGGTATTAGGTCCGTCGTTTGTTAATTTATTTGGTATAAATCTCTCAATTGCTATCGATACTATTTCTTTGAATTCAAGCCACATCTGATCTATACTTACCGATACACTCATAACTTGGAAGGAGTGGAGACTGTCTCTGAGGAAGGCGTCAAGTGAATTTTTATCTGATTTTTTATAGGACGATTACTCTTCAAATGGGATCAAATGGCTCTGCGCACTATGGGACTTAACATCTGAGGTCATCAGTCCCCTAGACCTTAGAACTACTTAAACCTATCCTAAGGATATCACACACATCCATGCCCGAGGCAGGACTGTAGCCCGGCGATTACTTTTCACAGTATATACGAATGATCTAGTAGATAAAGTCGGAAGCTGCATGAGGGTTTTCGCGGATGCTGCTGTTGCATACAGAGAAGTCGCAAAACTAGAAGAGGGTGTAGCGAAATACAGGGTGACCTGCAGAGGACAAGGAGTGACAACTGACCTCTCAACATAAACAAATGTGACGTGTTGCGAATACTCAGACAGAAAGAGTTCTATTGTATGATTACATTATTACAGAATAATCACTGGAAGCAGTTACTTCCGAAAATTACTAATATGGAGGAGTATCAGTACGGAGCGATTTTAATTGGAACGATCACATTAAAATAATCGAGGATAATGCAGCTGCCTGAGAGTCATTAGGACAATTCTTAGGAAGGAGCATACAAAACACTCGTACGATCAGTACTTGGATATTGCACGTCAGCCTGTTATCCACACCAGATTGGACTGATAGAGGAAACAGAGAAGATCCAAAGAAGACCAGCACGTTTCGTTACAGGTTCATTTACTAGCACGAAAGCGTCAGGCAGATGCTGAGTCAACTCCAGTGGCAGAAACTGCAAGAGAGGCGTTCTGTATCACAATATGGTCTACTGTTAAAATTCCGAGAGAGTACGTTCCTAGAAGAGGCAATCAATACAGTACTCCCTCCTACGTCAATTCTGCGGGAGGACCATGAAGATAAGGTTAGAGAAATTCACTGTCACACGGCGGCTTACTAGAAATCGTTCTTTCCGCGAACTGGAACGGGAAAATGAGGAAGTGACAGTGAACACAAAGTACCTCCAACCACATACCATGAGGTCGTTTGTGGAGTAAAGACGTATATGTAGGTGTGCATGTTGCAGCTTCTAACCAAACTGCGTTCCTATGGAGCACTGATGCACTTTTGCGAATGGGTTAGAGATTTCCCGTGTGAAGGATCACCGTTTGTAGTTATTAAGGGAAATCACCGATTAAAGCAGGCGTTCCCCAACGAAGTGTTTTTATTGACACACGAACCTCAAATGCAAAAATTGCTAAAATCATAAATGTTTATATGAAAATGAGTAATGTAACTGTGCTGCAATTCGTCGACTCGATTTCTGATTGATTTTGTACTGTCAGACGAGCGACCCAAATCACGCAAACAAGAAAAAACAAAGTCTTCGGTGTATAGCTTTCGTGGTATCGTAATATTTAATTTTTCATTGTCAAGAGGTATCAGAAGGTCAATAGTTCAAAAACACTTCAAATCAAGTTTACAGTTATATTCTGACCACTCCTGACGCTTGTATTGCGTAACAGAACCGGTGCACTAGAACATGCATTTGCCGTTCTGCAGTCGGTAGTAACGCTGTCTACGCAAACAAATATCGCACGCAGAATCGTGCTACTGCCCAGCGTGACCTAGAAAGGCGGAAGCTGAGCCATTTACTGCAAATGTCGTGCCAAGAAATGAGAAACGCCCTACCATGATCTGAGTAACGATGAAGGTCTCTTGACTGTGTGTCTCACGAATGCACAAATAATGCTGTATAGGCTCCGTTGTATGACAAAAAAAGTTTCTTATGTACAGCCAGGAGCTGGCAAGCAAAGAGAGACATCTTCGGTATTCTACTGAATGTTTTTTTTTTGTGATTTTGTTCAGATCTTTCGTTACTAAGTTCAACGTGATACTAGCCATAATAGGTTCACACCTGGCATGTTGTTGGTAGAGAGTGAGAATATTATTTTCCTTTACTGTTGCTACCATTTTATTCATTCGCAGAACTGAACTCGCACCACACAAACACTCATATGTTCAATCCATTACTGGAAACATTGACGGATGAAATAATAGGAAACAGGAAGTGGATCAGTTAGTACTGTAATAAGATTATTTGAACATTTATGTTGTAACTTAATGTGCTGTTTATTACTTGGTCGGACGCAGGTTAAGTTTACTGTGTTTTTACATTTTACATTACATTTATCGTTTTCCATGGATCCCTTGGAGAGGAGTCTCTGAGATGTGGAAAGAGTCAAAGTTTCTTTTTTTATACTTTTTTACTCAGATACATGGATATTGTACAGTTCTAATGTAGACATAGTTATAAGCTACACTACTGGCCATTAAAATTGCTACACCAAGAAGAAATGCAGATGATAAGCGGGTATTCATTGGAGAAATATATTATACTAGAACTGACATGTGATTACATTTTCACGCAGTTTGGGTGCTTCGATCCTGAGAAATCACTACCCAGAACAACCACCTCTGGCCGTCATAACAGCCTTGATACGCCCGGGAATTAAGTCAAACAGAGCCTGGATGGCGTGTACAGGTACAGCTGCCCATGCAGCGATACTACAGTTCATCATAAGTGGTGACTGGCGTATTGTTACGAGCCAGTTGCTCGGCCGCCATTGACCAGACATTTCAATCGGTGAGAGATCTGAAGAATGTGCCGGCCAGGGCAGCAGTCGAACATTTTCTGTATCCAGAAAGGCCCGTACAGGACCTGCAACATGCGGTAGTGCATTATCCTGCTGAAATGTAGGCTTTCGCAGGGATCGAATGAAGGGTAGAGCCACGGGTTGTAACACATCTGAAATGCAACGTTCACTGTTCAAAGTCCCGACAATGCGAACAAGAGGTGACCGAGACGTGTAACCAATGGCACCCCATACCATCACGCCGGGTGATACGCCAGTAGGGCGAAGACGAATACACGCTTCCAATGTGCGCTCACCGCGATGTCGCCAAACACGGAAGAGACCATCGTGATGCCGTAAACGGAACCTGGATTTATCCGAAAATATGACGTTTTGCCATTCGTGCACCCAGGTTCGTCGTTGAATACACCATCGCAGGCGCTCCTGTCTGTGATGCAGCGTCAAGGGTAACCGCAGCCATGGTCTCCGAGCTGATAGTCCGTACTGCTGCAAACGTCGTCGAACTGTTCGTGCAAATGGTTGTTGTCTTGCAAACGTCTTCATCTGTTGACTCAGGGATCGAGACGTGGCTGCACGATTCGTTACAGCCATGCGGATAAGATCTCGACCAACTCGAGCAGCAATGTCGCGATACGATAAACCGCAATCGCGATAGGCTACAATCCCACCTTTATCAAAGCCGGAAACGTGATGGTACGCATTTCTCCTCCTTACACGAGGCATCACAACACCGTGTTTCACCAGACAACGCCGGTCAACTGCTGTTTGTGTATGAGAAACTGGTTGGAAACTTCCCTCATGTCAGCACGTTGTAGGTGTCTCCACCGGCGCCAACCTTGTGTGAATGCTCTGATAAGCTAATCATTTGCATATCACAGCATCTTCTTCGTGTCGGTTAAATTTCGCGTCTGTAGCGAATCATCTTCGTGGTGTAGCAATTTTAATGGCCAGTAGTGTAGTTCTAAGTCTAGGGGACTGACGACCACAGCAGTTAAGTCCCATAGTGCTCAGAGCCATTTGAACCATTAACACCTTATGCATCTTATAATCGCACTTGCGGTGACAAGAACAAACTGCTGAAAAATGACGGCTTACATACACACATAGGCGCTAGTGCACTGCTTCGTCGTAACTTTTAATGGACAGGCGATACAGGTATAAAATGTATGCCTAAGCTGATTGTCGGAATATATTACACCATAACAGGTGTAAAACGTCTGTGAACTGCCATAGTTACCACTGAGCCATTGTCATCATTCCATTTCGCATCGCAACTTTTTTTTTGCGTTAGGGAGCGGAGCGTGCTGTTTCAGATGCCGCTCACCGTATGAGACACGGTTCTTTTCACCCCATACCAGGCGAGCTGGTAGTAGAACAGAGATGTTTTCCAACTGGGAATGAATGGAAGGGCTTAGCAGTTCAGGTGTTTACCTGGCAACCAAGGAAATAATATCCTACGCCGTGCCAGATGTACCACAGATAAGTAGTGGGAGCGAGAACTAGGTTAGTAAAGTGAAAAATGACTGATTACATTTATTAACTGAAATACTACAATGGCAAAAAAATATATAAATTTAAGTAATTGTCTGCCACAGCAATTAAATATAGACAGTTTACGACGATCAGATTGTTTCATTCCCTTAAAAGAACCTTTCTCAACTAACTACTGCTGGTCAATCCATTCATACGTTTGTAGTATGTATGTGTGTATGGTTTTTTTTTTTTTTTTTTGGGTCATCAGTCTACTGACTGGTTTGATGCGGCCCGCCACAAATTCCTTTCCTGTGCTAACCTCTTCATCTCAGAGTAGCACTTGCAACCTACGTTCTCAATTATTTGCTTGACGTATTCCAATCTCTGACTTCCTCTACAGTTTTTGCCCTCTACAGCTCCCTCTAGTACCATGGAAGTCATTCCATCATGTCTTAGCAGATGTCCTATCATCCTGTCCCTTCTCCTTATCAGTGTTTTCCACATATTCCTTTCCTCTCCAATTCTGCGTAGAACCTCCTCATTCCTTACCTTATCAGTCCACCTAATTTTCAACATTCGTCTATAGCACCACATCTCAAATGCTTCGATTCTCTTCTCTTCCGGTTTTCCCACAGTCCATGTTTCACTACCATACAATGCTGTACTCCAGACGTACATCCTCAGAAATTTCTTCCTCAAATTAAGCCTGGTATTTGATATTAGTAGACTTCTCTTGGCTAGAAATGCCTTTTTTGCCATAGCGAGTCTGCTTTTGATGTCCTCCTTGCTCCGTCCGTCATTGGTTATTTTACTACCTAGGTAGCAGAATTCCTTAACTTCATTGACTTCGTGACCATCAATCCTGATGTTAAGTTTCTCGCTGTTCTCATTTCTACTACTTCTCATTACCTTCGTCTTTCTCCGATTTACTCTCAAACCATACTGTGTACTCAGTAGACTGTTTATTCCGTTCAGCAGATCATTTAATTCTTCTTCACTTTCACTCAGGATAGCAATGTCATCAGCGAATCGTATCATTGATATCCTTTCACCTTGTATTTTAATTCCACTCCTGAACCTTTCTTTTATTTCCATCATTGCTTCCTCGATGTACAGATTGAAGAGTAGGGGCGAAAGGCTACAGCCTTGTCTTACACCCTTCCTAATACGAGCACTTCGTTCTTGATCGTCCACTCTTATTATTCCCTCTTGGTTGTTGTACATATTGTATATGACCCGTCTCTCCCTATAGCTTACCCCTACTTTTTTCAGAATCTCGAACAGCTTGCACCATTTTATATTGTCGAACGCTTTTTCCAGGTCGACAAATCCTATGAAAGTGTCTTTTCTTTAGCCTTGCTTCCATTATTAACCGTAACGTCAGAATTGCCTCTCTCGTCCCTTTACTTTTCCTAAAGCCAAACTGATCGTCACCTAGCGCATTCTCAATTTTCTTTTCCATTCTTCTGTATATTATTCTTGTAAGCAGCTTCGATGCATGAGCTGTTAAGCTGATTGTGGGATAATTCTCGCACTTGTCAGCTCTTGCGGTCTTCGGAATTGTGTGGATGATGCTTTTCCGAAAGTCAGATGGTATATCGCCAGACTCATATATTCTACACACCAACGTGAATAGTCGTTTTGTTGCCACTTCCCCCAATGATTTTAGAAATTCTGATGGAATGTTATCTATCCCTTCTGCCTTATTTGACCGTAAGTCCTCCAAAGCTCTTTTAAATTCCGATTCTAATACTGGATCCCCTATCTCTTCTAAATCGACTCTTGTTTCTTCTTCTATCACATCAGACAAATCTTCACCCTCATAGAGGCTTTCAATGTATTCTTTTCACCTATCTGCTCTCTCCTCTGCATTTAACAGTGGAATTCCCGTTGCACTCTTAATGTTATCACCGTTGCTTTTAACGTCACCAAAGGTTGTTTTGACTTTCCTGTATGCTGAGTCTGTCCTTCCGACAATCATATCTTTTTCGATGTCTTCACATTTTTCCTGCAGCCATTTCGTCTTAGCTTCCCTGCACTTCTTATTTATTTCATTCCTCAGCGACTTGTATATCTGTATTGCTGATTTTCCCGGAACATGTTTGTACTTCCTCCTTTCATCAATCAACTGAAGTATTTCTTCTGCTACCCAAGGTTTCTTCGCAGCTACCTTCTTTGTACCTATGTTTTCCTTCCCAACTTCTATGATGGCCCTTTTTAGAGATGTCCATTCCTCTTCAACTGTACTGCCTACTGCGCTATTCCTTATTGTTGTATCTATTGCGTTTGAGAACTTCAAACGTATCTCGTCATTCCTTAGTACTTCCGTATCCCACTTCTTTGCGTATTGATTCTTCCTGACTAATGTCTTGAACTTCAGCCTACTCTTCATCACTACTATATTGTGATCTGAGTCTATATCTGCTCCTGGGTACGCCTTACAATCCAGTATCTGATTTCGGAATCTCTGTCTGACCATGATGTAATCTAATTGAAATCTTCCCGTATCTCCCGGCCTTTTCCCAGTATACCTCCTCCTCTTGTGATTCTTGAACAGGGTATTCGCTATTACTAGCTGAAACTTGTTACAAAACTCAATTAGTCTTTCTCCTCTTTCATTCCTTGTCCCAAGCCCATATTCTCCTGTAACTTTTTCTTCTACTCCTTCCCCTACAACTGCATTCCAGTCGCCCATGACTATTAGATTTTCGTCCCCCTTTACATACTGCATTACCCTTTCAACATCCTCACAGACTTTCTCTATCTGTTCATCTTCAGCTTGCGACGTCGGCATGTATACCTGAACTATCGTTGTTGGTGTTGGTCTGCTGTCGATTCTGATTAGAACAACCCGGTCACTGAACTGTTCACAGTAACACACCCTCTGCCCTACCTTCCTATTCATAACGAATCCTACACCTGTTATACCATTTTCTGCTGCTGTTGATATTACCCGATACTCATCTGACCAGAAATCCCTGTCTTCCTTCCACTTCACTTCACTGACCCCTACTATATCTAGATTGAGCCTTTGCATTTCCCTTTTCAGATTTTCTAGTTTCCCTACCACGTTCAAGCTTCTGACATTCCACGCCCCGACTTTCGTTGATTGTTCAATCTTTTTCTCATGGTAACCTCCCCCTTGGCAGTCTCCTCCCGGAGATCCGAATGGGGGACTATTCGCGAACCTTTTGCCAATGGAGAGATCATCATGACACTTCTTCAATTACAGGCCACATGTCCTGTGAATACACGTTACGTGTCTTTAATGCAATGGTTTCCATTGCCTTCTGCATCCTCATGTCGTTGATCATTGCTGATTCTTCCGCCTTTAGGGGCAATTTCCCACCCCTAGGACAAGAGAGTGCCCTGAATCCCTATCCGCTCCTCCACCCTCTTTGACAAGGCCGTTGGCAGAATGAGGCTGACTTCTTATGCCGGAAGTCTTCGGCCGCCAATGCTGATTATTTATCAAAATTTAGGCAGTGGCGGGGATCGAACCCGGGACCGAAGACGTTTTGATTATGAATCAAAGACGCTTCCCCTAGACCACGGGTCTTGAACTTCAGCCTACTCTTCATCACTACTATATTGCTGTATCTATAGCGTTAGAGAACTTCAAACGTATCTCGTCATTCTTTAGTACTTCCGTATCCCACTTCTTTGCGTATTGATTCTTCCTGACTAATGTCTTGAACTTCAGCCTACTCTTCATCACTACTGTATTGTGATCTGAGTCTATATCTGCTCCTGGGTACGCCTTACAATCCAGTATCTGATTTCGGAATCTCTGTCTGACCATGATGTAATCTAATTGAAATCTTCCCGTATCTCCCGGCCTTTTCCCAGTATACCTCCTCCTCTTGTGATTCTTGAACAGGGTATTCGCTATTACTAGCTGAAACTTGTTACAGAACTCAATTAGTCTTTCTCCTCTTTCATTCCCTGTCCCAAGCCCATATTCTCCTGTAACTTTTTCTTCTACTCCTTCCCCTACAACTGCATTCCAGTCGCCCATGACTATTAGATTTTCGTCCCCCTTTACATACTGCATTACCCTTTCAACATCCTCACAGACTTTCTCTATCTGTTCATCTTCAGCTTGCGACGTCGGCATGTATACCTGAACTATCGTTGTTGGTGTTGGTCTGCTGTCGATTCTGATTAGAACAACCCGGTCACTGAACTGTTCACAGTAACACACCCTCTGCCCTACCTTCCTATTCATAACGAATCCTACACCTGTTATACCATTTTCTGCTGCTGTTGATATTACCCGATACTCATCTGACCAGAAATCCTTATCTTCCTTCCACTTCACTTCACTGACCCCTACTATATCTAGGTTGAGCCTTTGCATTTCCCTTTTCAGATTTTCTAGTTTCCCTACCACGTTCAAGCTTCTGACATTCCACGCCCCGACTCGTAGAACGTTATCCTCTCGTAGATTGTTCAATCTTTTTCTCATGGTAACCTCCCCCTTGGCAGTCCCCTCCCGGAGATCCGAATGGGGGACTATTCCGGAATCTTTTGCCAGTGGAGAGATCATCATGACACTTCTCCAATTACGGGCCATATGTCCTGTGAATACACGTTACGTGTCTTTAATGCAGTGGTTTCCATTGCCTTCTGCACTCTCATGTCGTTGATCATTGCTGATTCTTCCGCCTTTAGGGGTAATTTCTCACCCCTAAGACAAGAGAGTGCCCTGAACCTCTATCCGCTTCTCCGCCCTCTTTGACAAGGCCGTTGGCAGAATGAGGCTGACGTCTTATGCCGGAAGTCTTCGGCCGCCAATGCTGAATATTTATCAAAATTTAGGCAGTGGCGGGGATCGAACCCGGGACCGAAGACGTTTTGATTATGAATCAAAGACGTTACCCCCTTTTTTTTTTAATCTCATTTTGTTCGTTATAGTTCGTTGCAATTGTTCGTGGCGGACGTTCCCTGACGCCCATTGAAGTTCGTTATTGGTCAATTCACTCAGTTTTTTTATTACAGAGGGCAGCTAACCCTCTGACCGAACACGCTGAGCTACCGTGCCGGCGTAGACCACGGGGTGTATGCACAGGGTGACTATTGAACTATATGAAATAAAATCGTCACAACTTCTCAGCGGTTTGCGTTAGGACATGCAAACTGCACGGTTGGCCGCGGGGCGTGATGGGAACTAGTAAGCGTATGCACATGCACCTTGTTGTTGTTGGCTATTTGCACGTGACAATGTCACGGTACAGCGTGCCTAGCATAGAGTGCTTGTGAATGCCTACAATGCGAGCAATAACAGTCCAACTGCGGCTCAAAGGAAGTTTGTGAGCGAGTTCAAGCTGAAGACAACCAGTCCAAGTGTGCTAATAATCAAGTACTTGATTCGCAATTTTCTGAGAATAGGTAGCGTTCGTGAGAAGAGTGTTGGCAATGTCGGTCGTCCAGAAACGGTGAAAACGAACGTCGAGAAGTTACGCGCTGTGTTTCAAACAAGCCCCAGGAAATCGATTAGACGAGCTGCACAACAGATGGGTATCAATCGGGGGACACTGCGACAAACTGACTTGAAGACGCGCATCTCTTCCCATACAAAATTTACGTTTTTTCCCCTGCAGTTCAATAATTGTCACCCTGTGTATATTTCCCGCACGTCCTAAACTACTAGACCACTAGATCGATTTCAACCTAACTTTGCTGAAATTTCTCTTACTGCCTGGAAACAACCATTGTGGGTGTAAGCACTACCTGCTTCTCAAAGGGGTGGGAGTTAAAAAGAAAAATAGATCACAACGCGCAAATTACTCAGACTATGTTCACCAAGTGTTTGAGAGTAGGAGCACTTACAGAGTTGTTACCAACATTAATCATGATTCAAACCATTATGAGACTTTACCTCGCTGATACCTCTCACAAAAGATGATTGGAAAAATGTTTATCGTTTACTACATTTTTGCTGTTCATACATCAAAGCGGCTGCGTCAGACATGACCATTTAACTTATTACTGCTTTAGTATTAATTCTACTCACAACCCATTTTGCAGATAATATCTACACATACGGCTGGGTTTACCTGCAAAATTATGTCACTGTACGACACATAGTTCAGGAGATATGATATCATAAACGACCCGTCAGTTTAAACGAGAGCCCTAATGCGCTGCTTCCTGGACTCGGGTAGGTGCGCCAGCCCCGGATCGAATCCGCTCTTCGGGTTACCGACGAGGGCCGGTGTGCTGGCCAGCCTGGACGTGGTTTTTAGGTGGTTTTCCACATCCCTCTGGTAAATACCGGGCTGGTCCCCACGTCCCGCCTCAGTTACACGACTTGCAGACATTTGCAACATGTTCGCACTGTTTCATGATTTACACAAGACGCAGAAAGCTGGGGTATACTGATTCCGTCCCTGACGGTATGGGGTGGCGGCAGGAAGGGCATCCGTCCACCCCTTCAAATTAACCTTGCCAAATCCGATTGCAACCTCGCCTACCCTGCAAAATCTGCGGTACAAAGGCGTCAGCAAAAGAAGAAGAAGATATGACATCATAAACATTGAGCTGCGTGAAAACAAAAGTGCAGAGCAAAATTCACTATACAGGTGATATATGACAAACATATGTCACATGTGAGAACGCAGCGAAGCCATGAATCGATTCCTTTGTACACGTGTTATCTGTTACGTGGAAAGAAATACTGTTGGGCTACGAAGCAGCAACTTCCTGTTCGGGTGGGAGTGACGTGGAGAGAGAATGGGAGGGAAGAGATTGACAGAGAGTGTGAAGGAGGAGACAGACTAATAGAAGGCTGGAATCAATACGTACCTAGTCAAGCTGTACAACGGATACTCTGATGACCCGCAAAATAAACCATATTAGGATTTGACCAAGACAAAAGGTTATAACCCACAGACCCACAGCCTTCACATGCGTGACTGTTGAATTCCTTTTACCGACGTAATTTAAATCTTATCTTAACAGCATACTCCAGGCTTGGAATTTTAAGGAAAGACAACACGGTAGTGAACAACCAAATAACATTTAATAAAATTATTAGCACGTGCAGGAGAAAATGGCTTTAAACAACACCCTCCTAACTCAGAATGTAAATTTTTATTGGCATAAAGAAGGGAAATAACTCCAGTTTAATTTCCACAGCTAGAATGCTTCTGAATAAAAAACTCTTGTGGGCAAATAAAAGAAGGAAGTCTACTGAAAGGAAAACTCTAAACGGAACTGCTTACTGTATTCTTAACTGATGGGTTTCAGCTTATAATGGTCACTGTTTGCTGTTAACATTTTTCGGTGACCAAATATGTGTGCATGGTGTTGCTCCCACCTGACGACGATCTGGAATGACGGCGTTACTGCAGTCTTTGCCTTCACTGTATCCGGTATGGCGACTCTTCTTTCTTGAATTTCCAAAATTTGACGTTGTAATTACTGATGATGCTAATAGTGATGCGTCGCTGTAATATGGCAGTGTTTGGAAATAAAATTTTTGCAGAACGGTGGAACGTTCAGTTGGAATGGATAATAACAGTGCACCGAGACATTAATTTCAGTCTAATAAAAACCATACAGGTCATTACATTTGACTAAAGACGTAATCATTTATTGAGTATGAATAATTTGCTATACTGTCAAATATCACTCCTTACATATTGTTCATTGCTTAGCACTGTCTTCATAAAAGATCTTCCAGACGGTAGCGTTCTTCGTCTGAATACTATCTGCATCTGTTAATGGATAACTGTTTCTTCTTTTTAAACAGTGCCACTCGAACTAAGACAGTCCGCGCTCTGTTTACATACTCTTCCACATCGATAATTAATTCTGAGCATCGTGTGTTTTAACTTTTCGTTCCTCTGGTGCGTTGTACAACCATTCGAGCTGTAGTGGCAAAAATCATGAAGGATTGACATAAAAGTATTTAAAAAATCATCTAGGCAGGATTAACAGAAAAGCGAGCTAACTTAGGTACAGAGGTAGAGTGCCAGTCGCTTTCGCTAGTTCTGTGTGTTATAATCGTTGACAGACCACTGGATCATGCTCGTCGATCGCGATTTGGATGCAGAAGGCGATGCATTACGTACCATCCGTAAGCATACAGCCCCAAACGCAGTATATAAAGGCCACCAATCTTCAAGAACAGGAGTTCCAGCCAGCAACAAAATTCGACCCCGACGTCCATCGAAACGATTGCCATGGATGATCACAGTCGACAGCATGAATACCACCGTTAGGCGTTACTGCGTGTGCTATACCTAATAGAGTATTAGGCCGGTGTGGCCGTTGTTCGAGTAATTGGTTAATAATAGCGAGAGGTGGCCGTTGGGTTGCAGTAATTGGTTAATAATAGCAAGAAGTTACGAGCCTCGTCTGTGTTTTACATGTACGTTAAGTGGGTCTTAGGACAAAGCTATAAATCTGTGTCTGCGCTCTTTGGCGTGTTTATTGTAAACACGTGAAGAAGCATTAGAAGTAGATCCAAAGCCAACCCAGTGTCTCATTCCTCTATTATCACCATATATATCTCCTCAGTCTGACATCCGAATCATTTTGTGCTGTCTCAAACCACAGAGATATGAAAAATCTCAACTTGTCCCAGGTCGTTGTCTCTCCCGTCACACGTAGCCGCTCGCGTGTCTAAAACGAATGACGACAAATCCCATGACGCCTCCAACCTGTTTGTGAGATTCAAAATAAATGTTCGCGACCAACGTCGGTTTACGACAAGGCCGTCAAATGCTATTACTCCCTTCCGAAATCACTTCCGACTGTCCTCATCTTCCTATTCTTCTGAGTTTGGACAGATACCAGTTCCTATGAGAAAAGCACACTTATGACAGAAAATATACTTGTTCAATTTTCATACATAAATTCACGTATGTTGTTTAGGTGAGCAGCTAAGTCTGGCAACCACAAATATATCTAGAATGGATAAATATATCGAGGAGGTGTTTTCGCCAAGTTATAGCTGGCAATATGGCGAATTTCCTGACGTTCGCAAAATTTTATCGTTTGTAGACGCCGATTTACGATATCGACTCTGATTGTTTCTAATGGAACTACATACTTTTTTCTGAGGCATTTGAAAGAAGCTTCTAAGAGAACTTCAACGATATAAAATATGTGGGACTTGACCGAATAATACCAAGATATCAGAGCCACTTTTAGGCAAACTGGATACATCAAAGTAGAAGTTCTGGACAATTCTTGTTTTTTTATTTTATTTTTCTTCTTCTTCCCGGATGGATTACTTAGGACCACGCATAATCAACATATGTTGGCCTTCCTTTTCACCCAGTATTCCTTCATACTCAACGAATGGGCTAGTTTTCGTTGCGCAGACCACGTTTCTCTCTTTTCTTCCTCAAAACCCCGTGTGTTTGTGATTTTTCTGATTTCATTTCTGTCGTGTGTATTTGGAAACCCTAATTCTCCCAGGTCTTTTTCCGTCTGTTTGTACCAGTTCGGTCTTGTAGTTTTATTTTTTTTAAATAAATGGATTTTGTGCGTCAACCCGTTTGAGTCCATTCTTTCTAAATGCCCCATGAACTGGATTCTTCTCATGCGCTTTGTGTCTGTTATTTTGGAGATGTTTTTACTTATTTCTGCATTGCGTTTTGGATAATGCACACCATCTTTAATTCTTGGTCCTAGGATTTCCCTCATTATATTACATTCTTTCACTTCTAATTCCCCTTTTAGTGTTCTGTGCTATTTTATTTTATTTCTTTATTTTTTGTAAGTCGTGCATTTTTTTCTCATTTATAGCCACGTGACCTTGATAAGCGTCAGAGCGTGGTCGAGTTACAGCTGGATCAGTCAGCTGGAGAATGTGATCTCCTGCTCCATCAATGAATAGCCTAGCTTTGATAACACCAGCACTTCCATGTGAACAGCAGTACTGAGTGATTTGTATTCCACAAAATGCTGTTTCAGTTCCGTAATATTTAGCACCACTCCCTCTTTTGTATTTACCCTTCAAATTTCATCTTTTTGCTCTATTCTATTATTCATTAAGCATATCTTTTTCAGATAATATACCCTATCCACCTTAGTAATGCCGAGATCTCTATCACAGTGAACGTAAGAGTGATCCTGTAACACAACAATACAATGCTCACAAACAACAAGACAGAGCCCACATCTAAATTTTTTCCTGTTTTATTAACTATGTACATTTAAATGAAGTGTATAAATATGTTGTGCACATTATTGTGATGTGTATATGTTTTAATAATTTCCTGGGTGCAAAATAACCAGTAAAAGAGAATGTAAAGAATTGTAGTAGACGCGCTGCCCAAGTCAGGGAATGTAGTTATGTAAACCAAAGAGGTTGCTGTTAATGTCGCACTGCCGCTGGGTGCAGGATCGCGGCGCAGTCGGGCAGTGTCTGTCAGGTGGTAAGGAGAGTCGGTTAGTAGCAAGCGAGCGGGTCGGACCCAAAGGAGGAATTCTGTTGCGAGAGGACGCAAGATTTGTATCACTGCGAGATCCCACGTACGGTATGGCCAGGCATAGTGTGGAGAGGTAACTGGGCACAGCCCAAACCATCAAGGTTAACCAGTGTTTAATAAACGCCTAAAGTTAATTGTGGTGAAGAGTCTGTGACCGTACGCTGTCGTGGTATAGTGGACCTCGCTGCACCGATGGCACCGCTGTGAAGTAAGACCCGACCGGTTTATCGTTTAGAATTGTAAAAGAATTGCCAGCGTTAGTTGCTAATCGTTCAATAACAAATACTTTAGCAACTCATGTGTGTTAATGTGTGTAATCCTCAGTAACAACTACCTGATAGGATCCCCTCTGTACCCATAACTAACCGAGTGAGTCATTAATGAATTGTGAATGATAAGAAGAGTGAAGTTTATTAAACTGATTAATAGTTTAAATGAAAGTGAACAAAAAAGTTACCTTTTTTGGACTTGCTAAGTAAGTGCTGCTTATTGAAAATAATTTGAGAAAGAGTATTGTTAACTATATTTCTTGTTCAGACAATTTTGTGTGAAAAGTGATTTAAGTAACAAAATTGTAGTTTTTTGGACGTTCTAATTAAGTGCTGATTACTGACAAGTAATTTGACAAAGCAGTAAATTTAACAATACTAGATGTTCAGACAATTTATTATGAGGAGTAATTTATGTAACAATAAGTTAAAGTAGCGAACTCTGTAATTATTTTAAAAACAAGTTATTATTGTAGAACAGTCAACTGAAATACTAAAATTACTCTTTACCAAAAGTTTACATTATGCGAAACAGTTTAACAGCAGTTAGCATTACAGTGAGAAGCGCAGTTCAGTTGTTACATAACTGACAGTGCAAAGAACTAGTAATTAATTTCGTGAAGTAGTAGCAAGTTTGCTTTTATCCATAACTGAAATGTTTTTGGGTGATCATTCTGTTTAGATAATGAGCGTGACTGTCCACACCTGCCAACATGCTACAGTAGCAACGTGATTTACTTTCATTGTCAAGAGCTTTAATTGATTTCTCTCACGCTAAATGAGCTGCTACCGTTCATTTACAGTGATTTCCAGAGTCAAAATTAATTCATCATTCGGACCAAAATTTCACTAGCTAGTTTCCATATTGTTAGTGCATTCTGTATTTCTGCCGGTCGTTATTGGAAATGGGCAGTCCGCTCCTGAAATGATTCAAAGAGCCAGATCTCCCTAAAGAGTGGACGACAGATGATTCGGAAAGAATGAATGGTAGCTCATCTGATTTCAAAAGGCGTCTCTGGTGGCTGTAAAGAGCGGGATGAAAATTCTGCATTTGGCTGCTACAATGGCGCCCCCAACCCACATCCTTAAGAAGACACCCCCCAAGCTACAAAAACTGTGTTATGATCATGAGCACATGTGACTTTGCATACCTTATTAGAACACGAAGCTTTTCTCATCCATAAAGACAGAAAATAAAGAAAGTTCCGTTTCTAATTTATTGGCTGTCAGGCAGTACCATTTCAGCCATCCTAATAGTAATACTAATTATGATGATGTGAAAGTAAGCATAACACAACACCCAGTCTCTGAGTGGAAAAAAATCTGCGACCCAACCAGGAGTGGAACCTGGGCCCCTTTACCTCACAATCCGCTGCATTGACAGCGGAGCAACCAAGGCAAAGGAGCCAGAAATGCTTCACTAATGCAGAAAACACTTCCAGGATCATTTTTCCGTTCTTGATTTCAAAAGAATGTCTCAAATTTCAGAAGTTCAATAAACATTTACATACTTTTGAGCGATTTGTTACTTCTTATCCTTTGACTTGGCATTGCACTCTGAATGTGTGACCAGAGAGCAAAAAAGCTACGGTCGGAGCATATCGCAAAGTGACCCAGGCATCACTCACCTCCCAACAGCTCAGCACTCCCCACCACTCTCACCGATAGGACCATAAGCCGTGTCTCTAAACTCACTGCTCGCCACCATTCTCTGGGATCGGATTGCACTAGGTCACTAGATAATTGCTCCCCCACCACTCTTACTGCTCGGATTGCAAGGTAGCTCACTGCTTCCCCCCCCTCCCCCCCGCTCCCCCCCCCCCCCCCCACTCATGGACAAGATCGCACACCATTTGAGTTCAGCTCTTTATTCTTTGCATCCTTATTTGATTTGTTCTGTCATCCTCTTCCAGTGTTGTTGCTTTTCTGCTTTTTGATGTGTGAGTGTTGTTGTCAGGTGTACAATTATGTCTTCTTCTACGTCTGTTGCATTTGTAGTTGCTGTTGTCGGTGTGTTGGTAGCCTTTATGCTAGATTTAATTACTTTGGGTGGATATAATGGTATGTATAACACACAATTGTTTTAACATACATGACAGTTCATGTATAAAGGCTGTCTCCGGAGAAATGGTCAATACTTAGAGATACGACAGGGACGACCATTTGAAGTAAAAAACTAAATATGGACATACGCCCTATTTCAAATAGTTTCTGAGATGAAACGTACGTGAAGTTAATTTTATACGTTTTTCTTGAATAACAAGAAATCGGCAGCCTCCATCGAAAACTTGTCGTGGTACAAAATTAAACTACATTTAATTTCCTTTAAAACCGTCTAATACATTTTTTCTCGAGGACTTACAGGTTGCGTGGAGAGAGTGAGAGAATGTGGAAGATCTTGCGCAACAAGCATGCGTTGAGGTGTAGGTGAGCCAGTTTGCGGTAGTTTCCTGACTTGATAGACCACCGGTCCTATATCAAATTATTCGTGTAGACTCCGTCTACACTACTATGGAACGTTGTAAACAATGACAGTGTACTGAATCCGTGCAGCGTGGCCTCGCGGTCTGGGTTCGCGCGGCTCCCACCGTCGGAGGTTCGAGTCCTCCCTCGGGCATGTGTGTGTGTGTGTGTGCCTCTGTGTGTGTGTGTGTGTGTGTGTGTGTTTTTGTGTATGTGTGTGTGGTCTTTAGCTTAAGTTAGTTTAAGTAGTGTGTAAGTCTAGGGTCCGGTGACCTCAGCAGTTTGGTCCCATAGAACCTTACCACAAATTTCCAAATTTTGTACTGAACAATAAAGAAAATTAGTAACAATGTTCATTAAATATGTTCTATCTCGGAGGACATTCACAATAGGGCATATGTCGACATGAAGTTTTCTGCTTAGAATGATCGTGCCTGTCATATCCCTGAATAATGACCATTCATCATGGGGCAACTTGTATATTGTGCTTAATTTTTATTTATTCATTTAACATGAACAGGTTAATGTCTTCAGGAGTCCTCTTACATCAGAACATATTTCTGTAATTACAAGACTTATTAAAATCACAGTTATTTAAAAAATGTAATATTTTGAATATAATATCTCTTCTTCGTCTCTCAGCATGTGTTAGACATTTGCCTGTTACGCTCTCTTGGTTGAAATTGTTGATTTTCCTCGGTCTTCCTAAATATCTTCTGCCCATTGGGTAATAATTATCACCAGTTCCTGTAATCTGATGTCTTCCATTCTCATGACATAATCCTTCCAATTGTTTCTGTGTTCTTTAATCTGCTCATTTAAGTTTTTCACTCTCAATTCTTTTCTGATGCATACATTCACTCTCCCATCCGACAGAATGTACCCACCTACTCTTCTTAGCAATTCGATCTCTAGTGCTCGTATTGTTTCTCCTCTGTTGTCCGGGCAAGAGCTTCAGGGACTGGGGAGCAGTAGTTATTATAAGCTGAAGTAGGTCAACAGTAAGTCTGATCATTTGGACTGCGACGTCGCCCTGTACAGTAAATGCTCAGCTGAAGGTTTTTGCTGTGGCATTGACAGCTCAAGAAAAAATATTTTGCCACTACTTTCACTTACCACCGTGAGATAATCAAGTCTATTTTTGTTTTAAATTGAATGAAGGTTATCGCTATAGCCAAGTACTGGTTTATTTCCTTGGTTGGGACAACGGGATCAGCTGCAGCTTCTACTTTGCCTACCCTTCCCTAGATCACAGAAGCTTTTCCATACAGCATCTGATCTTTGTTTTAGATAAATGTATTGGTATGTTTTAGTTATTGTTTCTCTCATGTTGATCAGCTCTGCTTTCTGCTTGTAATCAATTTTATTTTGAAGGTTAGGAGGTTGTTTGTAAGTTCGATGTGCAGTGCCTCTGAGATTCATGAACTGTTTTATCTCTTCCGCTAGCCAAGGTGCAGGTTTTCCCTTCAGGCTTCCCGTCTTTGGGGGAGCATATTTATTGTGTAATAGTTAGTTTGGTAGTAAATCGATGGAATTGGTCTTCTGCGTCCAGGAACGGTATGGAAGTCGTCTCCAAAATTATCTCTTGTGCCTCCACTGCAAGTGCAGATACACTGATACACTTAGTCTCTGTACGTTGGCACAGTTTATTCCTTTCATATTTTAGAGACTAAGTCATGAATATGATGATATGAGTGATATTCCAAGTACGAATTTCTTTGCTTGTGGATTTTGTGGCAAATATGGGACCTGACTATAGGCTGCAAGATGAAATAGTGTTACATCTGTAGAAGAAACGACACACTTGAATTTCACAGTGAAGGGGCAGAATATTTGTTGGTGTTCAAATTTATTAGAAGAAACACATGGATGTTGATATTCTGAAATACATGGCGGAGTTCGTCGAAATGAGTTGAAAGTGATGGTCAACTACGTTCTACAATAACAGTAACAGTTCACACTGGTAGAACTAGTAATTCCATGAGCAGACAAGTTCGTAGTTCCTTACTCACAGACTTGCACTGCTTTTTTCTTCAGCCTTTGTCCGCATCATTATCCTGCCACCTCTTGTTCACACGCTATGTAGCCCAAATTTCAGCAGTGAAATCCTCGTATATTATCAGGCTTGCTCTCGCGAGTTTCTTAGTCTCTGTGACTATTTCACACCTTTTCGCGTATGATACAAACTTCACAATTGTAAGTCAATGTTTCGTAGATCACAGCGTTCTACATTCTGCTCTATAATTTCTGGTTATTGAATATGCTGCATTTATATTTGTCCTCGCTTTAAGCTTTTACAATTTAAAATAGCAATGTTAATACTAAATATCTTAATTTTAAAAATGGAAGAAAAGGAAAATGCCGTTACCGTCAGCAGATAATTGCCATGGTTTCTGGCTCATCATCAGACCTGAAGAGACATGTAAAATCGAAGCATCCTACAGTACCTCTGGAATGATGTGGGTCAGAGAGCCGATGAAGGTCGCAGTCAATCGATGCAGAAATTTGAGAAATCATTTCTCCTGAAACGTCCTCACTGACGTCTTCTTCTGCCTCGGGTGAAGGTATCCTCTCAGAAAGGCCAATTGAGTCCCAGGCTGTATCCAGTCCACCAGTGTCGTCAGATTCCTTTTCTGATGCCTTCACCCCCAACTGTTTTTCATTTACAACAAACAGTAAGTAATTTTTTTAGTATTAAAAATCCGCTCAGATTAAATAAAAGTATGGCGTTACATGTACAGCTTTTAAAAGCGATTTGCGGAGAATACCATCCTTTTCTGTAGTTGAAGAGACAGAATTATATATATATAGTTTGCCCAAATTATAGTTAACCAAATCGTTGTCAAACTCTCTGATTCCCAGCCTGCATCACGAGTTATTTGATAAAATTAAAAATTATTTGACCACCGAAAAGATAGTCTTTCACGTGATGCGTGGACGAGTGTAAATAACAATAGTTTCTATGCACTCACTGCACATTTCGTAGATGAGAAGAGTGAACTAATTCATACCTTTTAGAGTGCTCACAATTCGGAGACAGACACACTGCAGAAAAAACCTCACACTGGCTAAAGTCTGTTGTCCCAAATAAAATATCAGTTTCAAAATCGCTTCCATAACAGCAGAAAATAAATCAAATATGAAATTAACTGCCATGGTTCTGAAAATTCCACATATCCCACGCTTTGCACATTCTTCAAACCGCAATGTGCAACATGCAATTCAAAAGTCCGTACAGAAAACCGTTGACGATATCAAATGAGTTATTTTTTCTTAAGGAGAGACTCTTTGCTTTAAGCAAACTTGCTGGAGTGCAAAACAATTTATAAAAAGATCCACCGAAACTGAAACGAGATGTCCCAACCTGATGGAACACTGCTTACGAAATGTTGCAAAGATTTACTTTAAATAAAGATCCCATAATTTCTTGCCTTGGTGTTTTATGTGGAAAATCGATCACCTTAAACTTAAAAGGTACAGACTGGGGGATAATGCAGCAGGCTGTACAGATATTGACAATTTTCGATGATGTAACCAAAGAAGTGTCCTCACAGAAAACACTCTCGCTTTTAAAAATGAAAATTTTGCCAAGATTAGTGGAATGGCTACCAAAATCTTTTAAAGACTAAAATAGTGTACTCAAGAAACAGAATCATTGGTTGATAATTTGCTTAAAGGGTTATCAGAGTGGGTTGGGGTTATCTTCAGCAACGAACTGATTAGTCAGGCAACCTTACTGGCCCCCCCCCCCTCCCCGATTAAAAGGCAAGGATTTTCAACGGCAAAACATTTCAGGACTGCTGCATGAAGACCACTGCAGAAATGAAAGCGTTGGTTGTTCAAAACAGAGCTTATTGCTCAACAGTTACCACTCTCACAGATGAAACTTCTTCAGTCTGGGAGGAGCTCAATGGAACTATTAATCAGCTTCCAGCAAGTCACAACCCAGAAAGTGCAGCAATTGTCGAACTGGACAAATGTTTAGTGGATGGATATTTGTCTAGAAACAGAAATACCTTAAACAGCTGGGAAACAAGAAAATTGCTGAGGTCAGCGCTGTGTCAACTGGTTCTAAAAGTATTATGCATCACAGCTACATCAGTGGGCTGTGAACGAATATTTTCAAAATCAGGATAAATGTGCACTGAGAATAGGAGGAGACTCACATCAACTAAGATGGGTCAAATTTTATTTGTAAATGACAATATTGATTAATTTTTCCTTTATGGGAACATATATGGTAATATTGACGGTATATTACAACTACAGATACACTTCAGCTACAGCTGTAATAAAGCATCAGTCTTCATTCTTAAAATTTTTCTACTTGATAAAAATATTTATGGCTTTGTTGTAATATTTATATTTTTTGCAGCAGATGAAATTTAAAACTTTTATATCTGAAAATTGCTAGGGTCATAATAGAAAATCGGACAAATTACGTAAAAATACAGGTTTAGAGACCTGAATAAAAAAGGCAATGTACCTTCCTTTTGTGAGTGAATGATAAGTGCTGAGTCATCAAAAGGAGGTAGTTCATTCCAGTGAATAATCAAGTCTGATCCGATCTCTGAAAAGAACAGTTTTGCCCATCTCTATTCATTATTGCGCAAAATAAATCTCAAAATAACGATAAAGTTTTGACAGCACCTGACTTCTTCCGGGTAATACTTTCACTTCGGATTCGATGCCTTATCCCAAATTAATATCAAACCGTTAGCAACGCGGTATATCTTTAATTATTTTACCACCCGGAGAGGAAGGGGAGGGGCGAGTTATATCCGTTATTGGAAAGCAGGGTGCGATCAACTGAAATCTTCCATCATCCACCACCATTAAATATCTCACCGTAGCATGAATTTTATTTTGGCCTCCATAAGAATCGGAGAACAAGTGAAGTTGTTTAACATGTTGTCCAACATTTTCATTTATATAACCAAAAAGAAATGTACAGATTACATCAGGGCTTTTTCATGCTCTTCCTTTGTATAAAAGTAAGACCTAACTCTTCCTCTCAATCAGTCGTGCGCATTAAAGACATTTACAGAAATCTGCCGCAAGTAAAACACGTCTTGTATTGAGATCTGAGGCAATGGTAGGTTCTGCATAAAATCAAACGAGTGGAATACAGAGTTGGAATTTGTTTCGTTTTCTCTTTAACTGCATGTAATTTCCCGAAGAATTTATCAGAACGCCTCTTGTGCACTATTAACTCAGTGCTTTTAGCAGCATAATTCAGAGCTGTACTTTTCATTTTTACACCGATCTGTTGACGTGTACAACAGGTCTCCGCTTGTGGTTACCCAAATAGTAATTATCAAATAGAATTGATAGTAAACAGTGCCGGAAACTTAAAATTTTGAGAAAACCTATTATGTTTTGTACATATGGCGTTCCTCTTCAGTTTAAGTATAAAATGCCTACATAACACAGAAAATGCCAGAAAACATAGGATGTGTAAGCATAAATCAGGTAAGGTTCGTGTGTTTACTATCACGGCTCTCATATCAAGTGCTCAAAATGTTCACCCGAAGACATGCTACAGCTATAAAATGATTTTGTGAAAAATAATGCTGCACGTTGGTGGTGGTGGTGGTTGTTGGGATGTTTAAGGGGGACTAGCTGCACGTTGAATTTCATCTGGAGTTAACGGCATTTCATACCTTCGCAGTCGTTGGTGTTTCCTAATAGACGTCTTGTTTTAATTTTCACCACAGTTAAAAGTATAGAAGATATAAGTATACATGTGTTAAGTTTTTTGATTGGGCAAATCATTTTGCATTTGCTGAGCAACCGTTTCAATGGCCTCCAAAAGTCTCTTAAGCAGGTCTGTCATTACATGTGCGGAATGGGACATCCGTTATGTTGGTACGACACTGATTTCCTGATGACGAGTGAAATGTCTTCAGATAACTGCGGCAGCAGCATATCTTGGGAACTCGAGATACTTGAGTGAATTTAGATTCCCGTCAATAAAACAGGGATCTATGGTGCAGGTCTTCAGAAACACGCACCGAAAGTTGATAGACCAAGAGCGTTGAATTCCCCTTGGGTTGACAACGACGCTTCTTCCTTACAATTTTATATAAATATGCGTGTCACCTTGCACTTTGCACTGTAACCAATTTTGGAAGTCATTTCGATTAAGCTGTTGGTACATCGAAAGGTGAAGAGGATGAATTTCGATACAGTGTAGTATTCTGTTGATCCCTCTCGTATTTCAGAGATGTAACTTAGTGACATTTGCATTGGTATTACTTCTGCTAAAATGTTAGTTTGGTTTCTGCCATGAGTTGCTCTTCTTCGTCCTTAACGTATTTTATTCTCCATACTTCCAGTTTGTAGAATTTTCTTTTTGTAATGTTTACAAAGACAGAGCGCGAGTGCTTAGAACTATTTGGATACTCTTGAGCATACAACCGCAGCGCTGCTCTAATAGTTTGGCGACATTAACCGTAAACGATATTCTCTTTTTCGACAGTCGTATACATTGTGAATGTCTCAATAGCTTTACGGGCAAGTTATCTGGTTGCTACAACAGCAGAACATAGGCTTACAGACTTTAAGTGCACATGTAAACAAAAACTATACCTGAGTTATATATTATGTAAATTGAAGGTCGAAGGGGGAGAAAGGAAAGGAAATGGAAAAAACTGATGACATCAGCTGCAACGGGACTTTATGCAGAATCAGCAGCGACGAACGAAAACGTGTGTCCAACCGCAACTCGAACCCAGCATCTACTGCTGACTGTGGACTTGCGTTAACCACTGCGCCATCCGGACACAGTGTTTATCGCAAATGCACGCACTATCTCGGCACGTTCCCCGGCCGACTCACATTCCCAGCTAGCGCTACCTGTCTGCAGTCTCCATCCACGTTCTCGATGCTCGTTGATTTTAGATTCCCGTTGGAGGTCGAACGGTATTGTGCATCCACACTGAAGGTTTTATGGATTCGTGGCCCATCGACTCGAATCAGTTATATGAGTGACTGGTGTCCGTTCTTCTGTACATGATTCTTTCAAGTGTCATAGAAAAGAGCATACAGTTCAATTAGAAACAAACAGAGACGATGGCGTTTTTCGATGACTATAAGTAACAAAAATTACTTGTGAATCTCAGGAAATTCGTCATATTGCCTGCTATACCTTGGCAAAATACCACACGTCCACAGCTAAAACACCTACTTGGGCATCATCATTTGTTGCAGGTCGTGGTTGACGTTTCACATGTGCGGAACACTTCCTGTTTACTTAAATAACGTAACTATCCGGCAAACGGTCTGGACACTTGGATGATGTCGTCCAGGAAGCCGAGAAGCATACATAGCACTCGATCGTTGGGCATTTTGATCACAATAGCCATACATTAACACGATATCAGCCTTTTCCGCAATTGGTAAACGGTCCATTTTAACACGGGTAATGTATCACGAAGCAAATACGTTCCGCACAGGCGGAATGTTACGTGATACCACGTATTTATACGTTTGTGACTATTACAGCGCCATCTATCATAATGCCAAAAAAGTGGTCAAACTAAAACATTCATATTTCTTTACTTACTACACGAATATGTAATAAAAAATGGGGGCTCCTGTTAAAAAAAAAGGCAGTTAATATCCGTTTGACCTATGGCAGCGACATCTAACGGGTCAACCATAGCACCATCTTGTTTCCCCCTTCAGGCTAGATGAGTTTCGTTCTCTGTAGTTTTTTCGTTTGATGCTTATGTCGTGAGATATTTGGCTCGGTCACTATCAATGGACCATCCCGTATAAACTCATTCTGGATATATTTAGGTGGTCTGTCGTAACTGCATCACCCTGTATACCACAGCTGGTGCATGTTATTCGTATCGCGTAACACGCAGTCGACTAGCTTATGAGACGGATAAACCCTAGGGAAAAGACAGATATAACATGGGGAGGGGAGGAGGGAGCATTAAAGAAAGGAAAGAGAAAACAATAAGTTGCAAAGGGCACTTTACTTTTAGCAGTAATATTCATTGCACTCAAATTTTTGTTTGAATGTTTAATGTTTGCGTCAATTTTTAATTGCGCATAATCTGCAACAAAGGGGAAAGGAGAAAGCTTTCAGAGCTACTAAACGTTCTACAACCAAACACGATTCTCTGTCTCTGATAGTTTCTAAGTTATGTATTTCTGAAATGACAGCGGGTCTTTATGGGACACCCTTCCGGTAGAAGTGTATTTATCTGGGACGCTGTTTGTCCTTCGGTTTCTGCCCACACTCCACGTCGAAGCCAATGTCTTTCGCTCTATTTCGCAGCTTCATAGCTGGGCCATCTATGTGTTTGGCTGATAATGTTTTCTCTTTTTGATTCAGGTGGTTGGCGGGACACTTCTTCCGACACCAATAAAGGTGGCCGTTTCCTTTACTATGGCTCCGCCATAACGAAGTTTTAACACAGCAGTATATTTCACATCCGACCATAGTCATTGATAGTAATACAGCCCGATGTGTGTACTTTCTCTGCCGTTAGGTGGCACTCTTCAATACTAGAAGACAGAAGAATACGGCATGCTGTCTTTAAGAACAGTTGTTACACCCGTGTTCATATTATTCTGCCCAACCCTGTACTTACCAGCGCTTTATGCAGTAGTGAAACTTCGTGACGGAGCAGGAGGGACTACTGGTGGTTAGAAGCTCTGTTTATTGCCGAAGGTTTCCCCGGACGCTGAGTTAATAAGAATACTGTAAGGGAAAGGCAATGTTCCAGCCTCGTCCTAGTTCAGAAAGTGGTATTACCACCTTCACGAAATTTCGTACCTGTGGGAGTTTTCTTCGGACTTTTAATGATATACAAGTGATTAATGAGTTCCTGTGCGCCTTGAACATTGATGACGTCAAAATTGCCGTATTTTCAAATGTAAATTTTTATTTCCGCCAGATGCCTTATTTCTCTAGCTAGATTATTTACTTCTTTTAATTTTTCGTGCCTGTTAAATCCAGTGGTTAAACACAAATGGACTGAAAATAAAAAGCGGCTTCTTTTTTATACTTCGAGCGCGATGTTGGCATCTCTAAATGCTTGAAATGTTTTTTGGATAAGTCAAGAAAAACTCTCACAAATTAAATTTAGTCATTTCAGACGAATGTGACATTCATATGTGAGAACACGAAATAAGAAATTGCGAGGTTCGCCAGTATATTTGTCGATGGTTAGTATTTACTTTAAATGTTCATCAAATTTCTTCTGCCACTAACACTACAAAATAGCTGTTATGGTACTAATCCGCATTGCTAAATGCTGTCGTAGCAATAGCATGGTCATGTGCATTCTTTCCTAGTACACACACTGCAATTCGATTTTCAAACAAACAGCTTGTCCAAATTTCTAAATAAATAAATTAATAATAAACTAATTAAAACAAGCTGCTACTTCAAAATTAAATATTTTGTAATGTTTTGGTATAGAATAGTTTGAATAATGGGGTTGAATGAATAACTACGTAATGTGAAGATTGGCTAGAACATGAACTACAGGCTTATGAATATTGATATTGATGTCATTTGTGAATAACCACATGGAGTACGAAATTTTAAGCTATTTTTTGCGCAGTCTGGCGGTGAACTGTTCGCGATAATTTATTGTATTTAACTCTGAACATGCAATGGCCCCTTCTACATTTGCAAACTGTGACAGGAATCAGAATAATGACTTTCTAATTTCTCCTTCAACTTAAACTGTAACTCTATGGTCTGTATTAGACTACGCTAGAACCTTCTTATCAGATCCCAGCATATCCCATCACTTTCTCCCTTCAACCTTTAGGCTGCTAACAATGTTCACTTTTCTTCACGCATAACGTCTCGAGTCCCTAGAATCTTCTAAAGACTGGTCAACAGTGTACAACAGCAGCATGAGTTTTGAATGCAAAGAAAGTAAACAGTTAAAATTAGTCATACAGCTCATGTGTACGATATTTTTTAATAATGAGTTTTCAAGAATAGGTGAGAAAATTGGTGCAAATAGTTTAGAAGAGAAAGGAAAAAAGTACACTGGAGAACGAGTACAGAGAACTCATAGTGAAATAAAAATTGACCTCAAATCCCTATCTGAAATATGGAAGATAATCATGAATAAGGAGTAAAAGTTCATATCGGGAGCGTGATACCTCCAATAAGACATTAAAAAGTTTTCGTCTAGTAATATGTAATGTTCTTAGTAACTTACGTCATGCATCATTAACTCGGAAGGTTTTCCCCAAAAGATTGAAATACTCCATTGTTAGGCCTCTCTAAAAAAAAAAATGGTGACTCCACACATACGAATAACTACAGCCCATTGTCACTCCTTTCATCGTTTTCTAAAATTTTTGAGTGGGTAATGTACCCCAGGGTGGCCACCAACCTGTGTAGTAATGGGATACTCAGCCAATTACAATTTGGATTTCACATGAGCTACTCTACTGATTCAATCATGTATACATTTACTGAGTACACTAAAAATATTTATATGATAGAATATCACCAAGTTGCATCTTCTGCGACTTGTTGCAGGCGTTCGATTGTGGCAGTCATAATATTCTATTAGAGAAGCAAAAGTTTTCATGGAATACATAGCTCAGCAAAATTCTGTTTACTTCTTACTTGAGAAACAACGCGTAGAAATTTACTGTAGTCTGTTCGAATAACATTAAGAGCGACGCCATATCATCTTGATGGAGAGAAATTTCAATGGGAGTCACACAGGGTTCGATCATTGGCCCACTACCGTTCTTGCTTCATGTCACTGATCTACTATTTTAATTGAATCAGGAGACAGAATTTGTCCTGTTTGCAGATGATACAAGTATTCTTGTGAGGCCAAGTAAAGAAACATCAACAAGTAAAATAGTTTACTATGTTTCTATGAAAGTTACTAAAAGGTTTTGCACAAAAAGGCTAGCTTTAAACTTTGAGAAACCGCAGTTAGTCGTGCTCTGTACTGTCAAAAAAATTGCACCTCCCATTAACCTAAATAAAAAATAGGACAGTAAACTGTAAATTCTTAGGTGTGTGTATTGATGATATAATAAACCTGCAAAAACTTTTAGGATCAGTGACATTTGCCGTAAGAAAATGGCCAACTTTTGGTCTACAGTATACTGTAAGTTAAAATATTTTGCATGTTTTAATTCATTGATGCCATTTGAGATAATATTCCGAAGTAACTATTTCACTAGGCGAAAAGTGTTCCGAGCACAAGAAAAAGTAATTTGAATTATGTGCGGACTTTACAGACGTTCATCTTGCAGGTATCTGTTTAAGCAGCTGGGAATTATAACCACAGCCTCACAGTGCATTAATTCAGTTATTTTAACTTTTTATCAAGATAATCAAGTACATCAAAAGAAACAAAAGTGATCTCCATTATTCTTTAGTGAATGTAACTTCGGCACAGAAAGGGCTGAAATACATAGCTACAAAACTCTTCGAAAATTTATCCATGGAAATAAAATATCTGACAGATATCTAAGGTGTTTTCAAATGTAGATTAAGATGTTTCTCCTTAACGACTGCTTCTGTAACATAAAGGAATTCTTGAGTAGAGAAAATTAGTCATTTTCAACAAAGATAAAGCCTATAAGCCCGTAAATAGCCAGTAAGTCGTCATACAAATACCGATTTTTATCTCTTTTAGATGTATAAGCGCTGTACTGTTGTTATGTTGATATGTTCCACATTTTAGTATTTATTATGAATTTGACCAGTGCGACACGTAACTAACTATAGACTTTCTCTCTCTCTCTCTCTCTCTCTCTCTCTCTCATCAAAGACAGTGAATGATTGTACCAACATGACAATTCACAATATCATAACGCAACAATTGTGCGGCACTGTTTTGTGGTCAACACCATTCCTGTAATGGCTGTAATGAACTGGCATCATAAGGCCCGTCCTGAACCCAAAGAAACACCTTTGGGATGAGTACCAACACTGACTTCGCCCCACACCCCAGCGACTAACATCATTACTTTGGTTTCAGACCTTGAGAAAGACTGAGCTGCCATTACTCCACATTTAGGCACGTCACTGGAAGTGTCTCCATCAGAGATCAACAGGGAAAGATAGATACATGCCACATTAATGTCCACTAATAGTTGTCCAGATACTTTTGGTCAGATAGAGTATACTGATGCTGAGTCCCAAAGTTGCTTCTGGTATCATTCCTCTTCTGTAAAAATGTAGAGCTTGAAATTTATTTATACTCTTTAGTTTTCCACAGTGTCTTCAAGAGTTGAGGCTCAGTATTATTGGACTTATAATAGTCATCATCACCACCATCATCATATACATTCATTGATTATGTTCCAAGAACTTATTCCAGTTTTGCCTGCTTTGCTCCATCGTTTGCCGGAGTGACCTAAGTTCCTTACACGTTTCAGTATATGCTGGAAAACTTTCTTCAGATATCTATCTTGTTGCTTTATTTTATGTATTCCGTCCATATATATATATATATGTATCGATTTTTTTCTGTTACTGCAAATACTTTAAGTTCATTTGTAATCTTCGTTTCTTACTCTTATCGTCTAGTTTAGATCGACTAACTGATCTGAGGAATTTCATTTCTGAAGTCGCTCTTCGGTTTATTCTTCTTTGTTTGCTATCCAAGCGACAGATGTGTAGAGAATAGTTTTATATTATCTCAGATACTTTCCTGTAGTTGTTTTTTTCTTTTAACATTTTTTATTGCTCCGCTTACACACTGAAATTTATCAAAAGAAACATCTTAGAACACGTAACTATAATGACCTACTTGTGCGATTTTTTTTTTTGGCACAATTTTTGATTGCACCAATTCTCTGCCTCTGGATGCCATTACTTTTTTCGTCTCTATAAATGTTTTGAAATTATATATCGAACAATTTTATTTAATTTGAAAACATTTCTTTATAATTCTCCTTGGGAAGCGGCTACAATCTGGTCGTCAGGATACAGTTAGTTAATTAGTTAGTTAGATTTATGCTCTATGGACGACTCAGCACAATAAATCGTAATGAAGTGGAATGAGTCTTTTTACACTCACATCGCGAATTAGTTTGTAAATATGGGTACATGCTCAACATTTAAAAGTTTAGATTTTATTTTAGTTGTAGACAAATGAGTTAGTAATTTCTACACCTCACCTTTCGCTTATTACAATAATAGAAACTCTGCTTCAGAATTAAAGGAGCGGTCAAGGAGAGACTTTTTCAGTTTGTTTTCACAATTTACTTTGCTGTCTCTCAGACATTTTATATCACTGGATAAGTGTCCAAAAGTTTTTGTTGCAGCATTTGCACCCTTTTTGTGTAAAAGACGACCTTAACATGGAGTAGAGCCATTTATCTAAAAGAACTCTGTGATTCACACAGTCAAATGCCTTACATTTGCCGTACAAAATACCAGCCAGCGGCCTTTTATTATTTAATGTTTGTAGACTTCGGTGAGAGAACATGTAAATGTCATTTTCAGTAGAGCAAAGCAAACGGTGATTTGTTGAGGATATTATTGTTGCTAAGGTGAGACACTATTCTAGAATAAATCACCTTCTTAACGATTTTGGAAACTGATGTCAGAAGTGAAACAGATCGGTAGTACTGACATTTCTCTTATCACCTTCCTTAAAGAGAGATTTAACAACGGTATATTTTAGTCTCTCTGGAAAAATGGCTTCAGTTAGTGATGCATTACATGTTTCAGAAACCACCATGCTTGTTATATGGAAACAAACAGTACTCCAATGGAAACACCTTCAGAACCACATGACCTTATTTATTATTTTATTATTTTTTATTATTTATTGTTTATTAAATAAATTTGCTGTCTACATCTCTTCATATATAGCCCTCCCATTCAGTACAATAGTGATGTTATCCTGTTCTGTAGCTATTTGTTCTGTCTCTCATTTCACTACATTCCGTAAGTTTGTAGTCTAAATTACTGATTTATGACATTATGTGCGTGTTCCTTGACTTTTAATAACCTTTCTTAATAATTTTTAGTAGTTTTTGTAATGTGCAACTTCTGCGGGATCTCTAATTATTCTCGGCAAAAGGTACCTTTCCCCATTTTCTTTCACAAAATACATTAAGCCCTCTAATGATACATGATTTTTATGTTACTGTTCAGTGTCCTTTCCGATTAGCTAATGTGAGAAACTGTTTTCAAATAATGATATAAATTTATCATTGAATTTATTAATTTTTATGTTAACATTTGTGTCATTATAAACTTCATCCTAGATTGTCTCGTTTAAACCAATCTTAAAACATATGTCATGGCGTCATTATTTATTTTAACTGATTTCCAGTAAGGAATAGCCATAATGTAAGGCACTATATTACTTATCCTAACTAACTGTGGGTTATTATCAGAGAAGCATTTGTTACTGGATGGAAAGTTATTTCCTTGCTTTCAGCTTCAACAAATAAAACGTTATAAGTAGAGTCCCACTGTATTTATCCTCCTGTGTTGGGAAAGGAATTACTGAGATCAAATTCTAGGAGCCAAATAAGGTTCCCAGGTATTTTTCCTATTAGAATCCTTTAAAAAATCTATAGTGAAGTCATCACAGACTGTTAACTATTTGCTACTGTTTGCCAGTGACAACACATTAAGAAATCCAGATTTCCTCATAAACAGTACAAAATTTCCCATTGGCGATCTACAAACAGTGGCCATTAAAAAGTGAACTATGTTTTAGTATTAAACCACAAGCACATGAGACAATAATCTTGGGCTAATTTCTTGCGCTATCAGTGAAATGCGCATCCAAGATGAGTAAAAATGGAGATTACTTTGAGGGCTTTACTTTTTTAACAAAATGATTGAACCAAGTATGGAAGACTTGTAGCATAGAAACTCAGTGTATGTCGGCAACAAAAGAGAGCAGGAAGAAAATGGTCTTGCTGCTATGTAGTAGCCATGGGAGGGGTGTAGGCCAGATGGCACAGGAAAATTAGGAACAGGGTACCTGGTCACGAAGCCAAGTAGTAGTCTTTACCAAGTGACAGAGAATGCAGGGCATTTGTGGAAAGGTTTCGGCAAAGAGGATCGGATTATTGCAGTAGGTGGAGCAGGGAACAGCCTGCCTGACTAATTACAGCACTGGGGTGATCTGGATGAAATAGAATCAGCAACTACTCACATAAATGTGAGCTTTGTGGAGGTCATGCAGCGCCATAACCAGCCCTGTGTTAACACTGCTGCGAGCCATGTGAACACTGAGTTGAGTGGGGTGCAACTGACTAAAATGATATCTCATGTGACTGCAGTGCTTGCTGCTGCAATTGCGATATTGGAGTGTACTAAACACGGCTTACATCTGAATGATCTGAATGGTAGGGAGAAGGTAGGTTGGCTGAAGCCCTTGCAGTAACTTACAAGGTGGGGGGGGGAGGGGGGGCACCATCACACAAAGTGAGATGGTTACTGGTGTCAAATTGGCATCTTTTCTAAGTTACAGCCAGGATTCAGGAACCATGTTTAGAAAGAAGTCAAAATCACAGAAGAGTCCCAGAAAATGCTTACGAATGCATACAAAAGCAACGTTAGCTTATTTCATGAAAATATTGAGTGAGTGGTAAGGCAGAAGAGCTTCTTTTCTGTTTGGAAAATTTAGAGATCTCTGAGAAGATAGACATCCTCTGCCTATCTGAATACCACATAACCACAGGGATAGATAAATGAAAGCTCCAGCAGCTTACTCGTGGAGAAGTAATATGGGAAATGGAGGAATTGTTAAGACAGAGCACACACACACACGAACTGTAGCCGGTAGACGAAACAATCGATCACTGGTCACGCAAACAAACTTGTTAGACCACTAACAATTTACGAAATGATGCAATTATTTGTGAAAGTATATCTGAAAGTACAAACAGTAGGAATTGTAATCAATGATTTCAGAATCACAAGGATGTAGTCTCGTAACAAAAATATTTTTATAATTGCGTAGGCAGAAAACTTTTATGTCGAAAAATATTTTTACTCAAGCTTGGCTACTTGGAGCACCCGGAAAGCAGCACAAATCTGTAGTTTGTTGTCAGTAAAACATCAAAGCTATCCTATCCACTTCGGGTAATCCCAAGCAGGAAAAGTCTGACCTGTCAGCCGTTTAATCCAAGAGCCTTAGCCGTACAGGTCTATCTCATCAGCTGTTACTCCTTACGGCATTCCTCCTATTCATTTGACAAACAAAGTAAACAGCCACAAAGGAAGTAGAGCCGCAGGATTTCTCCTGATAACTAGTATACTTCACAAAACCACCTTTCAAAAAAGTTGTTACTGAATAAAAATTTTCTACTAATCTTCCCACACGAACCTCTATTAGAAAGAAACAGAATTTTGGAAAAGATTGTTAAATTTCGTCCCAAAAAGAGAAGATTGAGAGAAATAAAAGACAAAGAAAAAATACAAACGGGAATGGTCGAAAAAAAGCAATAAGATAGTTCAAGAAGTCGCAGATAGATCAAACTGCAATGCCACTCGTTGATTTAATGATTTAGGCTTCCCTCCTGAAAAAAAACACAAGCCAGACGCTGATGATGCAGAATGTTCTTTTTGTGAAGAAAACTTTTCTGATGACGTGCAAAGACAGCTTTGTGTTCTGTGCATCATGTGCAATACATGGACACGCATCGAAAGTGCTGGCCTCATAAAGACATTTGTATTTGCGACTTTTGTCCGCAGAACACAATGTTTTACATTATATGACCACAGTTTTCTGATAAGCAACATTGATTTAAAAATAAAAATAACGTTTCTAATATTGTATTCTATAAATATCGTTTTTCATGCTATTTACTAAGTTTGGTTAATGCTACAATATTTTTAGGACTAGTCCAACTTTAGACCACACCTCTAAGCTGTGTAAACTTTCAAATGTTTTTAATTCCTAAATAAGAGAAAATAGTGAGAGAGAGCTATATTTCACCATGACGATTTAAAGCAGGATGCTTCACAGTATTGTTTACTCAAACATTAGTTTATTTATTTTCGACAGAAAGTAAGTTACATCTTAAAAAGTGAACTGTAGACCTACTTTAGATCACTCCCTGTACTCTACCATTTTTCATTAACATTTTAATATTAGCATTATAATAGTAATTCACGATTGGTAACACAAATTATATCTCGTTCTTTTTTCCAGTGAAGAGGTTGGCACACCAGAGAAATTCGTGGAGCCATTTAGTCTTCTGACTGATTTGATGGGGCCCGCCACGCCGTGTGACAGAACCTTGAAATCTGCTCAACGTAGCCTCCCATCTCGTTGAGCCATTAGTTTTATTGTTCTAAGTACCACAACTCAGATGCTCCTTTATATCGGTAATTTACAATTCGTTTTGGCTGTAGCACTTCCGTGTAGCACTGACGACACACATTTTTGCAATGGAATGTCAATTGCTGGCACGTGTAATTGCAGGACTACCGCTGCTTTCACTTGCAACGCTAGCTTTAATCAGGGGAATGACCTGACGTACCTTTCGGAACGCCTGAGACAGCGCAACATTTATCTCTACAGCAGCCGAGTCTAATTAACTATCACTGCTGACGAGTTTTTACTAAATACCTCATACATCCTTTCATTACCTTCTATTGTCATTTATACAGCCAAGAAATGGTCACACTACTGTTGCATTTTTGTAATTAATATATATACTTTTGTTTTCTTTGCCTAAAGTTTCATCTTTCAACGTTGGAGACATCGTAAGAGTCGTTGCGTAATTGTAAGTGGCAGTCAGATCTATTAAACAAAAGAAACCTACCCATCGTAGGCGCCGAACTGAAAACAATATCCATGCATTGAGCAGAGCATGTTGAAATGAAACGTTGTAACAAAGTAACATTTTCACAATCGCCACTTGTCAACATGAGAAAGTGACAATGGGAAGAAAAAAACACGGATTTTGAGAAAAGCATATAATGAAATTTGCGAGCTGGTAGAACATACCATGTTTAAAGCTGAAATATTTGTAATTTTCGCCCCACAAACATTAGTATACGCTCAATAGTAAACGCCGGATGGCCGGAAGTTATCAAACAATAGTAAAGAAATGAACCGTCGCATAGCAGCGACAGAATGAATTATGCTTTATCTTTGCCGCTCCTGCGCGGCGGCTGTAAATCTCTGTGTACACGTATCGATTAATGATATAAAAAGAGCTCTGTTGTTTCAAGTCAAAGGAGGTCTTGAGCGCTTCACCTTTTACTGTTTCTATTGCGTTGCGCAATCTGTGTTTTATAATTTGTGGAAAATATTCAGCAAATGTGTTAATTGTCTTCTCAATCAGTGAACATATATGTTTATGTAATTAATTACGAGCAGGCACCATCAACAGGACATTAATCTCAAGTATTGCCTGTTACGTGCAAAACATTTGTTAATACGCACCAGTTATTGTAACTTTCATATAAAAAGGTACGTAGCATTAAAACACGTGCTTGTTTAGACGTATTATCCTTAAGTAACTCCATCAAAAATGGTTGATTCAAATGGCTCTGAGCACTATGGGACTTAACAGCTTAGGTCATCAGTCCCCTAGAACTTAGAACTACTTAAACCGAACTAACCTAAGGACATCACACACATCCATGCCCGAGGCAGGATTCGAACCTGCGACCGTAGCAGTCCCGCGGTTCCGGACTGGAGCGCCTAGAACCGCACGCCCACCGCGGCCGGCAAGTAACTCCATCTCTTCATTACTTGAATGTTAATCAAAAAAATGGCTCTGAGCACTATGGGACTTAACTTCTGTGGTCATCAGTCCCCTAGAACTACACAATACACTCAAACATTAATAAAAATCTACACACAGTGGCTTACAGAGTCACTTGGTATGAGAAATGACAATTTCCTGTTACTTTAATATTTAATAATTTGCGCTATTGAATGACTGGAAACCAGTCGATAGATCTTAAACTACGCCAAAAAAATGTCATAGCACAAAAAACAGTAAAAGACAGATTTATTGTGTTTTCTTGTTACGTCTTTTTCACACAGGTAAAAGTAGGAAAATTTTTCTCTAATTTGTGTAGCTCTATACCTCTTAAACTGGAACAAAACGAAATACTCTATGCGGTTATTACACGCCACAAAAGCGTTTATGAGGTCATTCATTACTGTTTGTTTTTCTTTTTACAAATACCTTATGGTCATAAATTGCGTTCTCTTAATACAGTTAGGGCAAATCGAAACAAATCAGTTATAATAATTTATGACATTATGAGTGGGTTATCGGATGGGAGGGCTCTGAAGCCATCTTCTCCATATTTATCTCCACCAGCGAACCTTCAAGTAAGTTATAAGGCTACATACTTTCATCTGCATATTACGACGGAAGTCGTAATAGCTCGATCACGAGTGGTCACATAATGGCATGTGCAATAAATGGGTCTGGCGTTGTCCATTAGAAGCCTGCGTCTGTATTAAACAGAGTAAATCGCTTGCCATAGGCAGCCACTGACCGCGGCCAGCCGGGTAATGAACTCCCGAGACCCTTTCGAAGAAGAGAGGGCAGTGAAATAGGACGACCTCGGGTGGGAAATAAAACGAGCTGACCGCCACTTGTCAGCATCGAGGTCTGTGGGGCAGAAGAGAATTAGTTGGTGAACGAGCGCCGGTGTATCAGATAGGGCAGTGTCGTGCTCATAATTCAAAGCTTCCCTCACTCACTTCACTATAAAAACTAGGATGCTAAATCACTTATGCATACGCAGCGGCGGGCGGGCGAACCATATTTTCGTGTCTCTCCAACACCTGCGCCGGATTCTTTTTTCTTAAAAATAAAAGGACAATTAGTTAGCTGCCCTTCATGTACGATGATAAGCCGATCAACGTTTCGTGACTGAACCAATATAAATATTTATGTCTTAATGTGAAAGCGTCTTGTCCAGTATATGGCACAAGGACAGAGTGACAGGCTCTCGTCGCATATATGAATTATGATCTTGAGTTGGAACAAGCGAGCAGGTACGACTGAAAGAATCTGTTGTCTGCTTCGCAATTGAAATGAAATAGAAAGACGCCACTGAAAGAGATGTAACAATACTTTGTTGCAAAGAAAAAGCACAAATGTCTCTGTAGACTAAAAGAATGGTCTACGGTTCCGAGGACATCGGTATACTTATCTAAATTCTTACTACTGCTGATTGAAATAATTCTCACTGCCACGTACTCCCAAACAAAGTTTCGGGCTACACCTCGAAATACCTTGCTTAAAAAAATGAAAAAAATAATGGAAAGTGACATTCTTTCCCCAGTATTCTTCAACTCAGTTCTGTACAAAATTTTCATACAATAGAAAATGTATCTGGACAGGAGGAACATCCAGAATTGCGTATGCTTTGGATACAAAATTTTGTGTCATATTCCATTGTCTGGCATTCGTCAATGACGTCATGCACTTTGAAAAATATGCCCAAACAGAACTGAAACAGAATGAAATGTTGTTAAGAGTATCTCCTTCAAAAACGAATCAGTACATGGACCCTAACAGAAAGACTGTGACAGTTCATTCCACTGCTGGAAGGGCTTAAATATCAAAATAAATAGGTTATATCCTTACTCCACTGGAAAGGGAGATCTGACGAAAATTTCAAAGCAGTTCGAAGGCCTTAAACTGTATACTACACATACAGGCCCCCATTTTTTCTCTTAAAGCACTAAAGTGTAGTCGCTCAAACCGCAACTCATACACACTGGTAACATTGGCCGATGTTGATCTGTCACTTTCGAAAAAATAAATAGAATTCGTTTGAAATATATTAAGTACGTAGATAGTTTCTGAATAATTTGCCTTCCAATGGAAATACAGTACACTGTTGCATGAGAAGCGCAGTTTTTCTGTAGAAGATTGTTTTCTTCCACATCTACTCGAAGAGACCTTAATCTTCACGGGAATCGTTGCAGACCTAAACGATATCAAGATGTCTGCTCATAATGTAGACAGAAGGAGAAATTCGGACTTACAAGCTATAAAATCAGTCTATGCAATACAAAATTAAAGGCCTAAGCAATAATTAATAAAAAACGCAACGTGCGCATATCTGTACAAATAAATAAAAATTAAAACACATTGCCCAATACTTCTGTAGTGAATGTGGCTATGTTTCTGGAAATGCAGAAATTAATTGTCGTAAAGATTACTGGTTTATCGAATTACAAATTTTTCGATACATAGCGAGAATTTACAAACTGGCATCAGTTAAACTAAGGTCACAGGACTGTCCCAGTTATGTATTAAGCACTGTAGGCGATCATACAGTGTAAAAATACTATGAGTTTTCAGTGTTCCGAACATTGATGCGTGTGCATTAATCAGTCGCAGACCAAGGCTTTCGACGTTAACTCTCCAAAAATAAATCCCACGTTTCAGATAGTTACAGTTATGTCATGTTCCGTAGATCATTTTCCCGATTATTTTATCGATATGATGTGGAACAAGTCAGATTACAAGATATATATATAAACGCATGAATAGTGCTAATAATAATATTACCGAAATTTTTTGTTCTACGCACGCAACTACAGTTAGAGGAACCTTTTTTTTTTATAATTTCTGAAACAGAAACTCGTCCATGGAGTAGAAGGAGTTGTGCAACGGAAATGGTTTTAAGCTAGATTTAAAACTTGATCTGCTACCTGCCAGACACTTTATGTTGTTGGGCAAATGATCAAAGATTTTTGTTGCTGAATAATATACTCCTTTTTGAGCAACTGACAGCTCAATAACGGATGGGAAAGGTCATTTGTCCCTCCAGTGTTGTATGTATAAACATCACTGTTCTTCGCGATTTGAGATGAATTATTTGTAACGAATTTCATTAGCAAATATATGTACTCTGATGGTGCAATTAAAATACCTAACTCCTTGAAAAGTTGCCTACATGACGTCATTGGGTGAACACCACTAATTATTCTCACTGCTCTCTTTTCTGCAATCAATACTTTAGGTCTAAGTGGTGAGTGACCCCAGAAAACTATTCCACAAGACATTATTGAGTGGAAATGTGCAAAGTACGTTAGGAGACTGATCTGTTTATTACCAAGACTAGCGATTATACGAAGAGCGAAAGAAGCCGAACTTAGTTGTTTGAGAAGCTCAGTAATATGCTTCTTCCAGTTCAAGTTGGCATCAATGTGAACACCCAAAAATTTGGAGAAGTCTACCCTGTTAATTGAGCCCTGTTCATATGCTACATCAATTGTTGGTATGACTCTGTTCAGTGTATAGAACTGGATATAGTAGGTTTTTTCCAAATTAATTGAGAGTCCATTTTCTGAGAACCATTTAATAAATCTTCTTAACAGTATCTTCAGCTGCTTTTTCTGGAGTGGGATTTATTATAACACTGGTGCCATCTGTAAAAGGTACTAGTTCCACTTGCTGAACGTTAATTTGGAGGTCTTTCACATGAATAATGAACAGCAGAGGACCTAAAATTGAACCCTGAGGGACTCTCTTTGTGATAACTCCCCATTCACTAAAAGTTACCACCCTCCCAACATTATTTGTGCTACTCAGCACAACCTTTTGCTTTCTGTTCATCAAGTATGATGCAAACCAGCTGTGTGTATAGCTTTCAGTTTCATAAAACCGGAGTTTTTCTGAGAGTGTGACATGATCCAACCTTTTGCTTTCTGTTCATCAAGTATGATGCAAACCAGCTGTGTGTATAGCTTTCAGTTCCATAAAACCGGAGTTTTTCTGAGAGTGTGACATGATCCACACAGCCAAATACCTTGGAGAGATCAGAAAAAATACCAACTGGCGATAGTTTGTTATTTAGGGCTTGTACTATTTGATGGGTAAATGTGTAGATAATATTCTCAGTCGAGTAACCCTTCCAGAATCAGAACTGTGACATGCTGAGTAAATTATTTTCACTTAAATGTGAGACTACTCTTGAATACATAACTTTTTCGAATATTTCAGAAAATGAAGTCAGCAATTGGATTGCTCTATAATTATTTAAGTCACTGTTGTCCCCTTTCTTATGAAGAGGTTTGACAATTGCGTATTTCAATCTGTCTGGAAAAATTCCCTGTCCCAGCGAAGCATTACATATATCGCTAAGGACTCCACTTATTAAATTAGAACAACACTTCAAAATTCTGTTAGAGACTCCATCAACACCACATGAGCTCTTGTTTTTCAGTATATTTATAATTCCCTTAATTTCAGTAGGGGATGTTGGTGTTATTTCTAAAGGCCTAAAGTCCTAAGAAATGACTTTTTAGCATATTTTTTTGCTTCTTCAACTGAACCCTTTAACACTATTTTTGCTGTTACATTCAGAAAATGATTGTTAAAAATACTTGCAACTTGTGAATTATCACTCACAACATTATCATTTAGCTTTATGGGTATGGTATGGTATGCACTGTCAGGCTGCCCCGTCTCCCGTTTGACAATAATCCATATAGTTTTGATCTTATTATCCACATCATTAATTTCTGTCAGATTACATAAGCTTCTCGACTTGTTAATGACTTTCCTTAAAATTTTACAGTATCTTTTGTAGTAAGCAAGTAACGTTGGACCCTGATTTATTCTGGCCTGTCAGAAGACACAAGTTTCTTAACAAAGACTGCACGTAGCTTCAATCTTCAAGCCAGTGATTGGTATAAAATGTCGTTGACGTTGTGTTTGCTCTGAATACATTCTCATGAGGGCTGGAAACTTATGTACTAGACAAATTTCAGATACCCTTATCACAATACACACACATATATATATTATAAAAGTGAATGTACGTATGTGAGTATATTTGTGTATGTTCCACATCTTCTCCTAAAGCACTGGACCGATTTCAATCAGACTTGGTACAGATATCCCTTATTCGCAGACAACAAACGCTGTGGGAGTAAGAACACCGTACTACCACATTTCAAGAGATATGACATCATAAACACTGAGATCCGCGAAAAACTGACACATTTCAAATTTATTGCTTCTTTTCTGCTAACTCTATTCGGAACACATATTGTAGACAGTATAAACACAAGCCGCTGAATTTACCTACAAAAGTGTGTCATTGTATGACGCATATATGAAGATATGTGACGTCATAAACACTGAGATAAAAATGGTTCAAATGGCTCTGAGCACTATGGGACTTAACTTCTGAGGTCATCAGTCGCCTAGAACTTAAAACTACTTAAACCCAACTAACCTAAGGACATGACACACATCCATGCCCGAGGCAGGATTCGAACCTGCGACCGTAGCGGGCGCGCGGTTCCAGACTGTAGCGCCTAGAACCACTCGGCCACTCCGGCCGGCAAACACTGAGATACTTGATGAACTTCAGCATCATGCATGAAGTTTTAATACATTTATTATTTACTACTAAGGCACTCCTACAATCGAGTCAACATAAGGAAATTCCTGACACCTGGCACCGCTTAGACAGCTTACAGATGGGAAGAGCGATTTTAGGTGACAACAATAGCCGTCTATATAGCTGTGAAGAGGCGTTGCCATAGCGACGCTTACCAAATCGCTTTGTAGACACGCGACGCTGTGCGCCCAGCGTACAGAAACTGTCCAGGATCATGTTTCTTAATTTGGATACTGTATTTATACATTTGTACATTATTCAAATTTCTTTGTACGACTGTTCCACAATTTAAGGTGTTTTCACGAATACAAGGAAGTGAAATTTTTTCGATACTTCACTAAAAACATAGTTGATTTTCTTGTTTTCGTTTATAATTGAATGTTGCCAAAGTGAGTACCCGCACAATGTCGAGTTTGTCGATCGGTACAAAATAATTTTCATCGGCAACAGTAGATAGAAATAGTAGGCCGAACGATCAAGATCATCTCTCGCAACACGCAACGAAGGCTAGTGAGTGATCCAGCAATCGAAGTATTGTGGATTCCGTCAACCCAGCTATGTATCCTAAAAGACCTGATTAAACTGCAGCTCTAGTTGTATAAAATCTTGTTATAGTCAGAGCCGTTTCAGGTGCTACGCCGTTTTCAAGTAATTAGTTATCACAGTAACAGGCCTAGTAAAACTTTATGAGTACTCGACACAATACTAAAAATGGTTCAAATGGCTCTGAGCACTATGGGACTTAACATCTATGGTCATCAGTCCCCTAGAACTTAGAACTACTTAAACCTAACTAACCTGAGGACAGCACACAACACCCAGCCATCACGAGGCAGAGAAAATCCCTGACCCCGCCGGGAAGACAAAATACTCATTGACTTAAAGCATTATCCGGGTAACGTGGTTTCTCCATTCCATCATGGCACGAACGCCAAAATCACAGGCGTTGGAATAAGTCATCGCCATATGTAAAATTGACTACAATCATTCAGCACAGGACAGGCAGTTGCACTTGTATGGTTTATGTAGATTACATGAAAGCAATCGCTCCTCTAGTAAAATCGGTCTATCGCAGAAACCTGAAGCAACGAAACCTCCCAAGCAACTGGGAAAGGCAGAAGGTCATTCCCACATTCAAGAAGTAAATTTAGGTCTATATAGCTGACGTCAGTCGTAGAAATATGGAATGTTTTGTACGTAGATTTTCAAGCGTTTTCCGCAACCGAAAATATCATCTACAGGAATCGACGTACCTTCTGGAAACAGTGTTATTGTGAAACTACTCACTCAGTTCGCCCACGAGAAGCAGAAGGCAGTAGACAGCGGCGCCCAGGTTAATGCCATCGTCCTTGGCTTCCAGCAGCCATTCCTTACAATTCCGATCTATAGTGTAATAAACAGTACATGAACTCACCGAATGTAGGACCAGCTTTGTCACTAAACCTGCCTCCGTTGTTATTATCGCTAACGCACGCAGTGCTGCACGGCTCGGAGGATCCCGTTAGAATAATAGTTGTAGGAGAAATTGTCGCCACTAATATCTGGCCATCAAAAGCGCCAGTGACCTAGATTAACAAGAGTACCTTACGCTTTCGAAAATTCAGTTCGGGATGAGACTTCGCAGGTTAGTAATATACCTCAAGGTTTGTGTTGTTGTGGTCTTCAGTCCGAAGACTAGTTTGATGCAGCTCTCCATGCTACTCTATCCTGTGCAAGCCTCCTCATCTCCGAGTAACTACTGTAATCCACATCCTTCCGAATCTGGTTAATGTATTCATCTCGCTTTACGATTTTTACCCTCCACGGTTCCCTCCAGTACTAAACTGGTGATTCCTTGATGTCTCACAACATGTCCTACCAACCGCACCCTTCTTCTAGTTAAGTTGTGCCAAAAATTTCTCTTCTCTCCAATTCTATGTAGTACCTTCTTACGTGATCTAGCTATGTAATCTTGAGCATTCTTCTGTAGCACATTTCAAAAGCTTCTACTCTCTTCTTGTTTAAACTGTTTATCGTTCATGTTTCACATCCGTGTATGGCTACACGCCATACAAACACTTTCAAAAAAGACTTCCTTGATACTTATATCTATACTCGATGTTAACAAATCTCACTTCCTCAGAAACGCTTTCCTTGACATCTCCAGTCTACATTTCATATCCTATCTAGTTCGATCATCATCAGTTATTTTGCTTCCCAATCAGCAAAATTCATCTACTGCTTTAAGTGTCTCGTTTCCTACTCTAATTTCTCAGCATCACCTGATTCGATTCGACTACATTCCATTAGCGTTGTTTTGCTTTTGTTAATGTTCATCTTATATCCTCCTTTCAAGACAATGTCCATTCCGTTCAAATGCTCCTCCAGTTCCTTTGCTGCCTCTGACAGAATTACATTGTTATCGGCAAACCTCAAGGGACACGGTGGGTATCCGCGCGGTCTCGGGCGCCTTGAACGGTTCGTGCGGCTCTCCTCGTTGGAGGTTCGAGTCCTCCCTCGGAGATGGTTGTGTGTGTTGTCCTTAGCGTAAGTTAGTTTAAGTTAGATTAAGTAGTGTGTGAGCCTAGGGACCAATGATCTCAGCAGTTTGGTACCACAGGAACTTACCGCAAAAGACCTGAAAGTTTTTAATTCTTCTCACTGGATTTTAATTCCTAGTCCAAATTTTTATTTTGTTTCGTTTAATGCTTGCTCAATATACAGACTGTGTTGCATCGGGGATAGACTACAGATCTGTCTCACTCCTTCTCAACCAATGCTTCCAGTTCCCTCCCCCGCTCTTGTAAGTGCCATTTGATTTCTATTCAAATTGTAAATAGCCTTTCACTCACTGTAATTTGTCATTACCACCTTCAGAATTTGAAAAAGGGTATTCCAGTCAACAGTTTCAAAAGCTTTGTCTATTAGGTTTACTTATCCTTAGCTCCCTGAGGTCGTCTTCTACCAGCTTTTCCATTCGTCTCTAATCCATTCGTGTTAGTTAGTTTGTTTGTTTTTTTTTGCAACGGCGACTTATTAAACTTACAGGTCGGGAATTTTCACACCTGACGCCACCTGCTTCCTTTGGAATTGGAGTTACTATATTCTTCTTGAGGTCTGAGGGTATTTTGCCTGTCTCAAACATCTTGCTCACCAGGTGGAAGCGTTCTGTTATGGCTGGCTCTCCCAAGGCTATCAGTAGTTCTAACAGAAGGTAGTCTACTCCCGGGGCCTTGTTTCGACTTAGGCCATTCAGTGCTCTGTCGAATGCTTCAAAAAAAAAAAAAAATGATTGAAATGGCTCTGAGCACTATGGGACTTAACATCTGTGGTCATCAGTCCCTTAGACTTAGAAGTACTTAAACCTAACTAACCTAAGGACATCACACATATCCATGCCCGAGGCAGGATTCGAACCTGCGACCGTAGCAGCGGCGCGGTTCCGGACTGAAGCACCTACAACCGCCCGGCCAAAGCGGCCAGCGTCGAATTCTTCACGGAGTATCATATCTCCCATCTTATCTTCATCTATGGACTCTTCCATTTCCACAATATTGCCCTCAAGTACATCACCGTTGCACAGACCATCTATATACTTCTTCCACCTTTCTGCTTTCCCTTCTTTGCTTAGGACTGGTTTCTCATCTGAGCTCTTGATGTTCATACGGGTGATTCTCTCTCCTTTAAAGGTCTCTTTAATTTTCCTGTAGGCGGCATCTACCCTACCCCTAATGATACAAAAATGGTTCAAATGGCTCTGAGCACTATGCGACTTAACTTCTGAGATCATCAGTCGCCTAGAACTTAGAACTAATTAAACCTAACTACCTAAGGACATCACACACATCCATGCCCTAGGCAGGATTCGAACCTGCGACCGTAGCGGTCGCTCGGCTCCAGACTGTAGCGCCTAGAACCGCACGGCCACTCCGGCCGGGAATGATATATACTTGCACATTCTAACATTTGTTCTCTAGCCATTCCCACTTAGCCATATTGCACTTCCTGTCGATCTCATTTTTGAGACGTTTGTTTTCCTTTTCTGCTGCAGTTAAATTCAATATCTCTTCTGTTACCGAAGGATTTCTACTAGCCCTCGTCTTTTACCTACTTAACCCTCTGCTGTCTTCACTATTTCATTTTTCAAAGCTACCCTTCTTCATCTACTGTATTCCTTTTCCGTGTTCTTCTCCATTGTTCCCTAATCCTCTCTCTGAAACTCTCTGCAAACTGTGGTTCTTTCAGTTTATCTGCGTCCCATCTCCTTAATTTCCTACCTATTTGCAGTTTCTTCAGTTTTAATCTACAGTTAATAAACAATGAATTGTGGCCAGAATCCACATCTGCCCCTGGAAATGTCTTACAATTTAAAACCTGGTTCCTAAATCTGTCTTACCACTATATAATCTGTCTGAAAACTTCCAGTGTCTACAGGCCTCTTCCACGTATACAATATTCGTTCATGATTCTTAAACTAAGTGTTAGCTATGATTGAGTTATGCTCTGTCCAAAATTCTACCAGGAGGATTCCTCTTTCGTTCCTTACCCCCATTCCCTCTCTTCCTTTTCTACTACCGAAATCCAGTCCCCCATGACTATTAAATTTTCGTCTCCCTTAACTACCTGAATAATTTCTTTTATCCCATCATTTCATCAATCTCTTCATCATCTGAGGAGCTTGTACTACTGTGGTATGCGTGAGCGTCTTGTCTATCTTGGCTACAATAATGCATTCACTATACTGTTCTTGGTGACTTATCTGCTTTCCTATCTTTTTTATTCATTATTAAACCTTCTCCTGCATTAACTATGTTTGATTTTGTATTTATAACCCTGAATTCACATGACCAGAAGTCTTGTTCCTCCTGCCACCGAACTTAACTATCTCCCACTATATCTAACGTAAACCTATCCATTTCCCTCTTTAAATTTCCTAACCTACCTCCCCGATTAAGGGATCTACCATTCCACGCTCCGACCCGTAGAACGCCAGTTTTCTTTCTCCTGATAACGACGTCCTCCTGAGTAGTCCCCTCCCGGAGATCCGAATGGGGGACTATTTTACCTCCGGAATATTTACCCAAGAGTACCCCATCAGCATTTAACCATACAGTAAAGCTGCGTGCCCCTGGGAAAAATTACGGCTGTAGTTTCCCATTGCTTTCAGTCGTCCGCAGTACCAGCACAGCAAGGCCATTTTGGTTGATGTTACAAGGCCAGTTCAGTTAGTCATCCAGACTGTTGCACCTAAAACTACTGAAAAGACTGCTGCCCCACTTCAAGAACCACACGTTTGTCTAGGCTCTCAACAGATACGCCTCCGTTGTGGTTGCACCTGCGATACGCCTATCTGTATCTCTGAGGCACGCAAGCCTGCTCACCAAAGGCAGCGCAGAGAAATTATTTCGTCTGTAGTGGACTCACTTCCACGTTGGCAATCAAGATCCGGTCCTACCTCAGGGTAATTTTTTGTTTTAAAAATTATAACAGCTTCTAAAACAAAACAATCATATGTCCAAGAATTGATTGTTGGGTACTTATCAAACTGATTGTCTCGTTTCTTATTTATTCTTTCCATTGGGATAAATATTCCTTCATTTTTAACCAGATTAATTCTTTTTTGGGGATGTTTGTAGTTTCCACACAGGTGATCACTTACGATGTTAGCAACATTAATTTTGTAATCCATAGAAAGATGATCTATTTCTCATCTTTTTTTATTGTGGTTCATATTCATCTGATGAGCTATTGTCTTAGACTATTTCAAAAGGATCCTCGTCACAGTTTTCATTTTCATTAGCAAGTTCATCATCAGTCACTAGTATCTTTTCAGCCAGCATGTCCGTAGTACATTCGTAAATTTCTTCAATCATCAACACTTCTTCACGAAAAGTTGACGTCGAAGATTCCGATGTAATCAAATTATTTTCAGCAAGGAAATTTCACTGCTTAACGAATCTTAACTTATCATTTGCAGCTTCTGATACTTTTCAGATGTCTTCATTATCAGACATTTTTAACTCACAATATTTTAAAAATTCTCGTAATATGTCATAGTACAGAACGCTCCAGCTTCTGGGAAATTCAAGACTGAACTGGCACGTTAGTTCTAGAGGAATACAGGTGACTACTACTGTATATATCGTACTGCAGGTAAGGACCATCGTTCGATTAGTTCTGTGAGGGTCTTGACACTTCCTGACCATCTGCCTATCTGAATGTACAATAGGACAACAGCTATACTCCACCTTTCCACGCATAAACCGCTTCCACAAATACGCAAAGAATATTTTAACTTCTCTACGACATAATATCGTCACATTTGCGACAGCATTTTAATGACAGTAGTCTCTAAGACTTTAATTTACCTTCATTAAAATGCATTTGAAGTTATTCAACTTTTTAAGAAGAAAATATTAATTGTAATTCACATTTGATGTTATTTGGTTGTAACAGTTACTTTACATGTAAAATAAAATTATTTATGATTTAATTGATAACACTTAATGTGACTAACTTTATTTTAAAATTGTTATGATTTTTGAAATAATTAAAAAATAAAGTAAAAAGGTACCCGGTTTCATCGAATTTGCATGGCTCACGTAGCAAGTAAGTCCACTACAGGTGTCCTGCCATAGCATATAAATTGACCAGTATATGAGCTGCGCCTAAGACCTTAGCGCCTTTTTTCTCGAAATCTTCTGGCTAGCGTGTCTCACAACTTTTATGGATGGACATCCTTGAGGTATACTACTAATCTGAATTTCCGAGTCCGTAAAGTTCCCTTGGCAGCGTCTCACAGAGTGCGAGTACGTAACGCCGCTGATGGTGACCCGCCTGCCGGATGGGGACAAAGACGGGGGCCACTGTTGTTGCTATACGACGGGAGTATCCCCCTCCTCTTCTCCCGTCACACAACACATACACACCCAAGAAATATCGTCACCAACCCCAACAGATACCCTTAAGCCATAATTCGTATAAGCCACATGCGAAGGGACCAATAGGAGTCTTGTAGACAGCATCCAGTGAAATTTGCGCTCAGAGAAGGTACGCTAATACACTCATCGGAGCTTCGCAACTTGGGTGACAGGTAGTAAAGCGGAGGTCTCCCATGTGACGTTTTTATCTTATAATAAAAACTGATGAACAGTACTGTAGCTGTTCCATCAAGAAGCTTAACGTAAACATTTTTACATTAGAACTATTCTTTCCATCTGCTGCAATCACAATATTTTTACTAATCACCGGATCTTTAGAAACTAAAGTATAAAACATAAAAATCAAATTACAAACACGGAATTTAAAAATCAAATAAATATGGTCCTTGCTTGTTGATCATGATATGACATCCGTAATGTACATAAATGCACTGTGTGCACATCATCTATGGGGTCCTTTTCTTTTTTATAAAAGTTCAAAATGTTACATTTGCAATAATTTGCTACACCTTCCAGCAAATCCTCTACATAGTCGCCCCTCCGACATTTGTCGTAGCGTGGTACCAATTTTCCAATACCTTCGTCATAGAACGCAGCCACCTGTGATTTACGTCAATTCCCTACACTGGTCTGCAGTTCGTTATCTGTGCCAAAACGGTGCCCTTATAGCCATCGGTTTATGTGGGCGAAGAGATCAAAATAAGAGAGAGCCAAGTGCGAGCTGTGAGGTGGGTGATCAAACACTTCCTACCGAAAACTCTGAAGGAGCATCTTCGTTGTCCCTGCAGTGTGCGACCGAGAATTGTCACAAAGAAGGAAAACGCATGACAGCCACGTTATGCAGGCCGCATAAAATCAGGCGAAATCCCCCAGCAGGACCTCACACTGGTGAGAGACACTACAGGGTCTCCCTTTCAAACCTCCCATATTTCAGAGGCCGAACAAAAAAAAACTACAGTAAATACACTCCTGGAAATTGAAATAAGGACACCGTGAATTCATTGTCCCAGGAAGGGGAAACTTTATTGACACATTCCTGGGGTCAGATACATCACATGATCACACTGACAGAACCACAGGCACATAGACACAGGCAACAGAGCATGCACAATGTCGGCACTAGTACAGTGTATATCCACCTTTCGCAGCAATGCAGGCTGCTATTCTCCCATGGAGACGATCGTAGAGATGCTGGATGTAGTCCTGTGGAACGGCTTGCCATGCCATTTCCACCTGGCGCCTCAGTTGGACCAGCGTTCGTGCTGGACGTGCAGACCACGTGAGACGACGCTTCATCCAGTCCCAAATATGCTCAATGGGGGACAGATCCGGAGATCTTGCTGGCCAGGGTAGTTGACTTACACCTTCTAGAGCACGTTGGGTGCACGGGATACATGCGGACGTGCATTGTCCTGTTGGAACAGCAAGTTCCCTTGCCGGTCTAGGAATGGTAGAACGATGGGTTCGATGACGGTTTGGATGTACCGTGCACTATTCAGTGTCCCCTCGACGATCACCAGTGGTGTACGGCCAGTGTAGGAGATCGCTTCCCACACCATGATGCCGGGTGTTGGCCCTGTGTGCCTCGGTCGTATGCAGTCCTGATTGTGGCGCTCACCTGCACGACGCCAAACACGCATACGACCATCATTGGCACCAAGGCAGAAGCGACTCTCATCGCTGAAGACGACATGTCTCCATTCGTCCCTCCATTCACGCCTGTCGCGACACCACTGGAGGTGGGCTGCACGATGTTGGGGCGTGAGCGGAAGACGGCCTAACGGTGGGCGGGACCGTAGCCCAGCTTCATGGAGACGGTTGCGAATGGTCCTCGCCGATACCCCAGGAGCAAGTGTCCCTAATTTGCTGGGAAGTGGCGCTGCGATCCCCTACGGCACTGCGTAGGATCCTACGGTCTTGGCGTGCATCCGTGCGTCGCTGCGGTCCGGTCCCAGGTCGACGGGCACGTGCACCTTCCGCCGACCACTGGCGACAACATCGATGTACTGTGGAGACCTCACGCCCCACGTGTTGAGCAATTCGGCGGTACGTCCACCCGGCCTCCCGCAGGGCCACTATACGCCCTCGCTCAAAGTCCGTCAACTGCACATACGGTTCACGTCCACGCTGTCGCGGCATGCTACCAGTGTTAAAGACTGCGATGGAGCTCCGTATGCCACGGCAAACTGGCTGACACTGACGGCGGCGGTGCACAAATGCTGCGCAGCTAGCGCCGTTCGACGGCCAACACCGCGGTTCCTGGTGTGTCCGCTGTGCCGTGCGTGTGATCATTGCTTGTACAGCCCTCTCGCAGTGTCCGGAGCAAGTATGGTGGGTCTGACACACCGGTGTCAATGTGTTCTTTTTTCCATTTCCAGGAGTGTATGATAATGAAAACTCACTGTATGTTATGGAATTTCAAAGAATTTATTTAATAATCATCAGTATACCTCTACATTTGAAGCACGAAGAATAACGAGTCTGCAATCAGTTTCTTGCCATGTTCCTCGTAAACCATCTGTCACTGTTACAGTCACATCAGCGATACGACACCTTACTAAAAGAATATCGTCCACTTGTAACCTCCCCCCTCACTTATCGACCTAAATGACAGTGAAAAATTAAACCGCGTGTACCTAATGGGAGTTTTGGAAAAGCAATCGTCACCGAAGTTAACCTGTCGGTAAAGAGGGAGGAAAGGGTTACATCTAAATGAAAGGAAAAATGCAAATGAAACTGGTGGAAATTAATTTTGAAAAGGGGTAAAGATAATAAAGAAAGTAAATGTGCGGCCGTTACGTTAACAATTAACTAGCGGTAATTAGATATTTGAGATTTGGGGGAAATCACGGTCGCCAGTCCTAAGGACAATTACTATAGTAACTGAAAAAGAAAGGTTATTACACATATAATTAACACTAGAAGCGTGGCAACTGAAGGTTGACACGTGTAGTGTGAAAACTGAAAGTTTGTCAGAAGTAATAAATTTCGCTACACTCTGACTTAATTTAGCAAAAGAATTAATAAAACCGGAAAATCGAAAGTTAATTTAGTGACTGAAGTTAATAGTGAGCTTTCTTTCTGAAGCACATCGAAATCCAGTAAAATACGGTTAGTCTTGGACTACCTCAACAATCATTTCAAAAGCAACTTGACTCTACGCAATTTAGAAACAAGAGATTTAACTTTGAACTTGAATTAAATGATTCTGAACTATTAACAATAGTAAAATTTAGTACGTACCAAGCTGAGCTGCAGTCACAGGTAAGCTAAAATATGCTAACAAAACTCGCACTCTAAATTTGTGCTCGTGTAACCTAAATATTGTAGCCAGCTACTGAACTTTGAAATTAAAGCAGTGAAATCTAATTATATTATTTTAATGCTGGCGTTTGAATTTCAACGACACTCGGGTTCATTTCGGAAAAGGAAAGGACCCTGCTTGGCAATGCAATTGGGACAATGAGCAACAAAGGTTCATGCTAAGTTGCTGTAATTTTGCGAGGCAAATGGAACAATTTGAAAAGCTGAGGTCTGCCATACAGTTCTGAAACTTTACGTGCTTTTAGTCTTCCTTGTTGGTTGATTGAAGGTTTGAAGCCGTCGATCGAGGAGGTGGCAACAGTCACTCATTGTCGGCCGTCGCTGCTGCAGAAGCTGGATGTTGGCGCGCCTTCTTCTCGACACGGTCACCAGGCGAAACGGGCTCTTGATGTGCGCCAGCTAATGCTTCCCGTCCGCGACACCATGTCAGAAACTATCATCGCGAGTCGAGCGCAATTACATGCTGCCAAACCCCGAAAGCGCGGCAACTCGCGGGAGCGTCACACAACACCTGCTCCACTCGCTACTCCCGCCAGACTCCGACCGTTCTTCCCGCGCTTCACGCGGCAGAGTTAACCCTACCAAAGATCCTACACACTTTGATTCTTCACACGACCTATCGACGTAATCGTTCGATAGCAGTTTTCCCTAGGCAAGACCCAGCGTAAAAATACAAATAATATTTACGAAACAAACCAATTATACATCGACATAAGTGCATAAATATATATATACAAATAGTAAAACAATTACAATATGTGAAGACACAGAAATATCATATATACAGGTAGCAAAAATAAGGAAAACAAATTATAGTACAATAGATGGAAATAGGAGGATATGCATTTCCGGCGTTACACGTGCCCCACATTGTCTGAGGATGTTCGTGTAACGTAAACAGACTCAGAAAATGTCCCAAAAAAGAAACAGCGGAAATGCATATGCTCAAAACATCAACAAAATTTAGCATTCGTCTAATTAAGCATAAATCAATTTTTAGACCATAATAATTGAGTGGAGACACTCCTAATCTTATTCCACTCTGTCATCTTGCACAAAATAAAACAGGTTGACAACATATTAAAATTCATAGAAAACATAGAAAATGGTTTAGCTATTCTAAAATTGTCAAAATTCCCAACAGTATCAAGAAATGGAATACTATTTACAAAATTAATCAGAGTACATGGTCATAAAAAACAGGTATATCAAAATACGCAAACTAATAATTAATTACATAGAATACACATATTTATGTAACCTTTTCATAATTAATATTCTCGTCATGTCCAATTAACGCTAAACAAGAAAATAATATACAGCAGATAAAATAAAACATAAATATTGACAGCAGAATCCTTTCACATCAGCTGTCCGGGAAGAAAAGCAACTCCACATTCCGTACTCGCGAGTACAAAGGATGCCGACAGCGGCACAAGAGCCAACAGCGGCACAAGAGCCGACAGCGGCTCGCCTCGCCAGTATTGTTGCGCCCGCGTGTGCGGCACGCTTGATCTCACTCGCCCTTATGACGGCGTTTCCAGAACGTCCGTTTCACTGAATTCTTTAGGAAAAACTCACTCCCGAGTAATCTCAAGGAGTCCCTTAATACTATCACAGTGGATAACTCAACACTGTCCATCATCACACGCATGTACTAGCCTGAAACTTAAAACAGCGTCTAAGTACATCGGCAATGACTAGTAAAACACATATTCATGAAATCTTACAGCTAGTTACAAAATCATATTTACATTGCTTAATCTACTGTGACTCAGCTGAAAACTTAAACTAGCAGCTTGGATTTTTCAGTTGATTAGATCATGATTAAATTGATTAAAATTAAATTGATTAATCAAAACGCGCTTTAGTGTCATGACGACGTATGCGAGCATCGGCTTTTAGCTTCATTACTTCTCGCAAACGATCCTTTTTCACACCAATACTAATGTCAATCCGTGGAGGGAATTTGATTATCTCTTCCACTAAACTTGTACTTCTGTCACCCAACAGGATTTCCTCTGGAGAAAATCCCGTAGATTCATGTCTCAAGGTGTTCATAATTCTCTCAAATACTGCTACATATTTGCCCCATGCCCTATGGTTGTGATGGCAATAGGTACGGGAAAGTCGGCCTCGTCTTTGTTCGTGTGTTACGTTTGACACAACGTCTACAATACTTTCCAATTCACTTTCTACATTATTGTCAATGCCGAGATTCTTCACATTACAGTAGTTCAGCTTCATACCTACGTCAATACCATCCGGCCAGTTAACAATGTGTATAGGCTGGTATTGCCTATGCACACCGTCTCCTGCCTCGTCAAAACTAACTACTATTGTTTTATCTTGGGACGTACATGTCAACGTTTTGCTTTCGCAGTTAATCACTGCACGGTACTTTAACAGCCAATCTAACCCGATAATTACTTCCGTAGTTAAGTCTGGCACGGCGACAAACTCTTGTTCAAATCGTGCCCCACATATCTCGAAGCTGACAAAAATCTGTTTTGTGACCGGTTTACTGGCCTTCCCAGTAGCACCGATAATTTTCACTCCTGTTACTGGCATAACTACGATGCCAGGTCTGTCTTTCAGTAACTCAAATATTTTCCCAGATACAGCACTCAATTCTGCACCGGTGTCAATCAACACGTTTAGTTGTAGGTCGTGCATATTAACAGACACTACTATCTGTCTACACTTGTCCTCGACTGTTTCTTTATTTTCCCACAGTAAATCCTCGTCTATATCCAGGTCATTCCAGAAAAAACCATCCGGCTTTGATCCTAAATCCGGTTTATCTGGCGGCTTTTTCAGCCTCTGTTCACATACAGTTTTAATTTCAACACGTTTGTCCTGAGGCTTAGTCTGTAGCGTCGCCTCCAATACCGAAACCTTTTCCTGTAACTCGTCAACTAGTGAGTGTTGCATTGCTATCAATTCACTAATTGTCACCTTCGTTGATTCCTCTTTAGTCAGATTGATCTCATCTGCCAATCTACCTGGAGAAATGTGCCCAGTAGCATCTGAAATTACTTCCTCTGGATCTGCGCAACCCACACTGCTATCGTCTGACCGTATAACGTCAGCTCTAACCTCATACACACTGTAATCTACGTGGTTTTCTACCAATCGTGTCCGGCTATCACTAAAATTTTCGTAATCTTTCTCCTTAATACTCTCGCAACGTTTAAACTGGAGGTTTGCGTCGGATGGGTCGGCTACTTCTATCACTATAACTTTCGGCAAAGTCTGCCGGTTAGGGCCAGAACTTTCCGTTACTACTTCAACATCTAACTCCTGCGGGACGAAACACGACGAATCTTGCTCGTGCTCCCCCTTAACATCAACTATTTCTAGTAAAGTCTGCCGATTAGGGCCAGAACTTTCTATCATTTCACAAACACTATCTTCCTGCGGGACGAGACGCGGAAAATCCTTCACGCGCTCCCCATAAACGCTTCTCCCATACAGGCCCCTATAATCTCTTAGTTCGTCGTGTAAGCGACCGAACTGCCTTAACCAGACCTCATCCCTCTCTGCATCCCCTCGCTCGATGACGGACGTGTTATCCGACATCTGATCTTCTCTCAACAATTGCGAATCATTCTTAAACTCAATCTCCAGTTCCGCTGTGGGTATTACAGCTGCCACTTTATAATCGATTTCCGGAACACTACTTAAATTGTTCTCACCGACAGTGAATGTACTTCCTACTGCCGTGTATACTGCTGATCTACTACTTGTGGGCGCACTCCTTTCTCTTAACACTGGCACACTCTCCCGCCGTTGATTATTCCATACGGAATTTTCATAACGGCGACACCTGGGTTTTCTCTTGTTATTGGGCCGCCAAAATTTCTCCACGCCCGCTCGGCCCCTCACCGGCGCGGCTAATGGTTTCCCTGTCTCGTCCCAGCAGATACGCTCCCCGGATGCTGCTGAGGCGGCTGATCACACCCTCTGGCGTTATTACTATTCTGTGAAGCCCGTATCACGTTAGTATGATACTGGTTTCTGTCATTCCTGTTATTATTTGCATTGTACCGATTGTTATTACGGTCCGAACCATTATTGTTATTGCTGCGGTATGCATTATTCCCATGGTTATCGTTGTTATGGTTGGGGTGGTACCCGTTGTTGTTACCACGGCCTCTACCACAGTCGCGATTATTGCGCCAATTGTCCTCGTCCTCAACTCTTTCCAGGAAATCATTGATTGTCCTGTAATTGCTTCCTACGTAGCGTTTTGTATCATCTGGAAGCTTCTTGTAGAGTTCCCAGACTATTTCGGATTCCGAGCGGCGGTCACGCAAATATTCCAACTTGCGGATCCAGCCCTCACAAAACTCCCTCATCGAACCGCGCGAATTCGCATCGAAAGGCCTCGATACGACAAATTCGCGCCAGACACTTTGCTGTTTTTGCTCTGACCAGTATTCAGCCAGAAACAAATTTTTAAACTCGTCAAAAGTCAGGTTCGTAATGTTGAGGTTTAAGCCCCAACGCTTGGCATCACCAGCCAACACATCAATAATCGCATTAATTTTTCTCTCATCAGTCCATGATCTGGGTAAAACTCTTTCACAATTTTTAATGAAATCCGTCGGGTGTATACCGCCTTTTTTCAAGGGGTCGAACCGCTCCTCTTTCGTCAACAACTCCGAACTATGTGCACAGATTGGCACATAGCTCTGTTTTTCGTCAAGTTTCCTTTCTAATTCCGACACCCTCGTAATCACTTGGCAAGTGGTTGTCGCAAGCGTTTCCACTTCCCTCTTTTTCTCTTCGCAGGTATTAGCCTGCTTCGTCACTTTGGTATCTACTTCGGATACTAAAGCCTTTAAAGTTTCCACCTTCTTTTGATCCTCTTTTTTCACTAATTGAATTTGTTCCGTCACCTTATTCCCGATGATCGGAGCAACTGATTCTCCTACACTTTTCTCGATTCTGCTAATTTCAGAATTAAAACGAGTATTTATGCTCGCAATTTCCGCCTGAACGCCTATCATTTCCTGTTTAAGATTACCGATTTCGGTATTAATTACAACAATATCTTCTTTGATTTTATCAACTTTTGTGTTAACAACTCCAACATTGTTGTTAACAACGTTAATAGCTTTGTTCTGATTGTCTAGCATCCGTTCAAATTTTTCAGACTGAGCTTCTTGCTTGACCGATTGACTCTTGATTTCGTTAATCAAAACGTTCAATAAATCAGTTAAATTCCCGGAAACTACCGGTTTTACTTCCGTAGCGGCTTCCTCTTTAATTGTCCCCCCGTATTCGTCATCGAGGGATTCAGATTTGATTTTCACTTCTGATTCCGAAACATTTTCTAAAGTTTGGAATTCCATTTCTGCTCTTTGTTGCGTTTCGCCGGTCGCGTCTTTCATGCTAGCCGCCTGCCCCTGAACAATGGGTACCGCGGTGCGCGTTTCCCACTGTTCGACCGATTGTTCCGTATCCAAGTCTACCAAATTTTGGCAATTGTTGCCTTCACTCATTTTAATAATTTTCAATATAACTGCCAAATCTCAACTCTAATTAGGATTCCTCACACGAATATTCTCGCTGACGTATCGACCATTTCGTAACCAGTACTTTGTTACGAGATTTGCACAATGCAAAATTCGTGTCCAGAACAACCTCAAATTTGAAGATTGTCCTGTCACCAGGTCGCCACGTGTAACCTCCCCCCTCACTTATCGACCTTAATGACAGTGAAAAATTAAACCGCGTGTACCTAATGGAAATTTGGGAAAAGCAATCGTCACCGAAGTTAATCTGTCGGTAAAGAGGGAGGAAAGGGTTACATCTAAATGAAAGGAAAAATGCAAATGAAACTGGTGGAAATTAATTTTGAAAAGGGGTAAAGATAATAAAGAAAGTAAATGTGCGGCCGTTACGTTAACAATTAACTAGCGGTAATTAGATATTTGAGATTTGGGGGAAATCACGGTCGCCAGTCCTAAGGACAATTACTATAGTAACTGAAAAAGAAAGGTTATTACACATATAATTAACACTAGAAGCGTGGCAACTGAAGGTTGACACGTGTAGTGTGAAAACTGAAAGTTTGTCAGAAGTAATAAATTTCGCTACACTCTGACTTAATTTAGCAAAAGAATTAATAAAACCGGAAAATCGAAAGTTAATTTAGTGACTGAAGTTAATAGTGAGCTTTCTTTCTGAAGCACATCGAAATCCAGTAAAATACGGTTAGTCTTGGACTACCTCAACAATCATTTCAAAAGCAACTTGACTCTACGCAATTTAGAAACAAGAGATTTAACTTTGAACTTGAATTAAATGATTCTGAACTATTAACAATAGTAAAATTTAGTACGTACCAAGCTGAGCTGCAGTCACAGGTAAGCTAAAATATGCTAACAAAACTCGCACTCTAAATTTGTGCTCGTGTAACCTAAATATTGTAGCCAGCTACTGAACTTTGAAATTAAAGCAGTGAAATCTAATTATATTATTTTAATGCTGGCGTTTGAATTTCAACGACACTCGGGTTCATTTCGGAAAAGGAAAGGACCCTGCTTGGCAATGCAATTGGGACAATGAGCAACAAAGGTTCATGCTAAGTTGCTGTAATTTTGCGAGGCAAATGGAACAATTTGAAAAGCTGAGGTCTGCCATACAGTTCTGAAACTTTACGTGCTTTTAGTCTTCCTTGTTGGTTGATTGAAGGTTTGAAGCCGTCGATCGAGGAGGTGGCGACAGTCACTCATTGTCGGCCGTCGCTGCTGCAGAAGCTGGATGTTGGCGCGCCTTCTTCTCGACACGGTCACCAGGCGAAACGGGCTCTTGATGTGCGCCAGCTAATGCTTCCCGTCCGCGACACCATGTCAGAAACTATCATCGCGAGTCGAGCGCAATTACATGCTGCCAAACCCCGAAAGCGCGGCAACTCGCGGGAGCGTCACACAACACCTGCTCCACTCGCTACTCCCGCCAGACTCCGACCGTTCTTCCCGCGCTTCACGCGGCAGAGTTAACCCTACCAAAGATCCTACACACTTTGATTCTTCACACGACCTATCGACGTAATCGTTCGATAGCAGTTTTCCCTAGGCAAGACCCAGCGTAAAAATACAAATAATATTTACGAAACAAACCAATTATACATCGACATAAGTGCATAAATATATATATACAAATAGTAAAACAATTACAATATGTGAAGACACAGAAATATCATATATACAGGTAGCAAAAATAAGGAAAACAAATTATAGTACAATAGATGGAAATAGGAGGATATGCATTTCCGGCGTTACACACTCTGGTCACATACAAACAGTCCTTCACGAATATCCATAAGAAGAAATCCGGCGGCGTAATGCCGATCCAGCGATTGGGAATTTGCGAACAGCCGTCGACCAATGCAGCAGAGCTCCATCTTGTTGAAAGATGATGTTCTGTTGCAAGCCTTATGTCTGAGACCATACAGATTGCTCCAACAGGTCGAGATATACTGACGCTTTCACTGTGTTTTCTGAGAAGAACTGTCCAACAATCCAGTCGTGCACTATTCCATTTCAGACGTTCAGTTTAGAGCAGTCACGAATATGTTCAATATAGCGTGCGGGTGTTGCGAGCCTCAAATCCGAAAATTATGCAGATTAACCGTTGCTGATGCAGGAGAGGTTGCATGATCTGATAATGAATGTCTTTCCAGGAAGCTGCCAGAAAAGTACGATATCATCCCTTAACTGTTTTCGCATCAGGTGAACTTCATCCATACGATATATAATAACTTATTTTGCACAGTAATCGACGATTTTGTTATTGCAAACCACACTACTGCTTGCGCCGACTGCTATGGAGCCGCTAGTTTCACTTAATGCGATCTTCCTGCACTCTGACGACACTAGTTGGCACTTCTGACACCGGAATACAAGTTTTTTGAGATGCTTTAGCGCTTACTGCAATTTTATTATCATATCTTTTGCAGTTTTTCCTGGGGCTTTGAAATCAGGGAGGTTTCAAAGGATCTTACTGAGGACTTGGTCCACAGCCCATAACCCAACCACTACTATTGTAATTTAGTATGCTTTTACCTAAATAACAGAAAAATAACAGAAAAACCTATACTCCAACAGAACAAATAGGCCTGTTACGGAAAAAGCCACGTATAACCCTCTTACTAAATTTAGTTTAATTTCCAAATAAAGTACACTGTGGGAGGATTGTCCTGTTAATAGGAAAAGCTAACCAATAGAGTTACCCTTCTCACAGGATTTGATCGTGTGATGTGACTAATGGATAAGTATATCAGACTACTCAATTCTTTCGCTAAGATTTTACCCAGCGGTTAAATAGGAAGGCAGTATGAATAATATTATACTCAAGCTAGGACAACCCAGTTACAAGTTCATTTAGTGATTTAAAACAGGTACTAATAGTCGCCCAGCCTATCCAAGCAACGAAGCAGTGGAGTATTGGAGAAGCAGAAGTATGAGTTTTTGTCTACTTTCTTCCTACTGTTTAATTTGGTTCTTCAAATTAATATCACTCCACGCAGACAGTGTTAGTGCAGACTCTGGGATTTCTTTTTCACTACTACAAACTTATACATTACGTTTTTAAAAAGAGAAAAAGCCCAGTAGATAACTTCAGGGAAGCTAAAAAATTTGGCCAGGGGCGACATATAGAAAATCATTTTCTATAATAAACAAACTTAAATACTAAAATACTTAGATAATAAAGCACACACTTTTTTCACTTCGACAAAACCTCTTTCTTACTAGAATTTACTTTCAAAACCTATTCTTCCTTGAACTATATATAGTTATTTACCAGAGTCTAGTATCTTGGCTACACTCTGATTTAAATTTACGTAAGCAGACTTTTATTATAACTCTTCGCAATTGTTAAGAAAGCACGAAAACAATTTAAATGGTGCATCTTTATATTAACTTGGCACTTCATAAGTCTGTAAAAAAGGATACTCGGATTCGTCAAACACCGGGAAGGAACCGTACATAGGTGTATGATTAGGATGAAATAACAGTCTGAATCACTTTCTTTAAAGTTCAAGAATGATTCTTAAAACACAGTTTAAATTAATGGTTGAAGATGTACAAAAGTGAAATAAAAAACATATTGTCTGGTAGCTGTAGGCTTGGGTGTGGCGAACAATTACGGCGGCTACATTACCCACAGTATGGCCTGGAAGTCTCTTGCTGTATGGGCTCAATTTCTCTTCTTGGCGTTGCTCAAATCTACATATAGTGGCCCAACAACTCGCAGCTATGCCAAGCCGTTTGTAGTCGCCATCCGAGGCATTTTGTGCGATTTTGCAAGCAAAGCTTTTCCTGCTCCACAAATGTGTTGTGTCAATCACTGCTGCCTAGAGACTGTGTGTCTTACTTCCTGCGCTTACTCTTAGTAGCGCGTCAATTCGCCCTAGCCACCTTTTCCACTCCACAGAGCCACTTTCGTTTAAAACAAAAACACACTGGCTTTTACATAACATCTATTTCTTTTTGCTAAGCGTGACTATTGCTTAAACTGTCAAATTTACATTAACATGAACAATTTATACACACAAATATTTTTAAATACGAAACATCATCAGAAAATTATTTAACATCATAAACAATTTACATAGTATTTTACTTACATTATTCACATACAATACAAAGAACTTCAACCTCCAGTATAACACAGTTTACTTTACATATACTGAAAATTTAGTACCAATCCGCGAAAATTATTTTGAAGCAAAAAAATTACAAAAAATTTAAATGATCCGAAAACAAATGATATAACCCTTCGTAAAAATTTTGAATATAGTCATCCTGCTTTAGGCTGTTAAAATATTATGTATTGCGGCTACAACTTCGACACATGGTCACCGTCCACCATTCCGAAAGCAGTCACTAAATAAAATACACGTAATTACAAATTTGACAAACGTTTAAAAATGAACATTTTAAACCTACTTACGAGAAATGTTGACACCCACTGAATAAAATAAGGCTTAGACACGATGGTACATAACTCCCAGGAGTGTCAAAGCAAATGCTTGACGTTGTGACACGTTATTCTCTGTTCACACACCATGCAAGTGTACGTTAAGTCTGACCATACCTCATAGCGCCCAACACAATAAACCTTACATGCAATCTGGGGTTTATAAAGTTAACTGTGGAGAATGAAATAACTTTTATATAGGGCAAACTGATAAAAGTTTTAACATACGTTTTAGAGAACACAGTAACACCAGTGATAATTGTAGATTGTCGTTTGCGAACCGTATTCAGGCAACTAAACAAAAATTAAACAACACTGAAAAAACTTTAGAAATTCTCTGTAGACTCGGAAAAGATCGAAAGTTATAGAGCATTTATAGATCAGCCATAACAAAAATAGGAGATTCCTAGACTGCTTCAAGAAAATTCTGTAATCTGCAGTTTTCTGAAATGGCAGGATTTAGCCTTATTAATCATGGCAAATATTCTACACTACGCTACGCCTATCACGTTAGCTTGCGCCTTTTTTTGACTGTATGGACTGCTGCTTTCGTCTATACCTGAGATTTTAGACCCTCTTCTACACTTGTATTTAATGGGTATTGTTCTATTGTGACTTGATAATCCCTTCATCTTTTCACCTACTCTTAATTTACATTCACAGTATCAAGTGTTGATTCCGTTTTTATTTAACATATATTTCCGTCACTTTTCTTCTTTCTGTGCACACATTTTTCAATCTTACCAACTCTATATATTAGCATCTTTGCACTCTGAGGCTGATGCTCTTTGTATGTTTGCACCTTTGCCGATATTGTGATCCATACACCAGGCCTGCTACACGAGATTTTGACGTAAGTGTTCATCATATCTGCTATTACTTCACCAGCATTCTAACGTGTCCTCGAATGGTGTAAGGAACAGCGGATAAATTTATACCACCACATGCATTTTCTTTTACACCCGCTGGGAAGTATGTTCCAGCGTGTCACAGTTTTATGTTACTGAATGGTTTACAACATTCGACGTAAGTAGCTTTAAAATGTTCTCTGTTCAAAGTTTGTCAAATTTTTAATTACCTGTATTTTATTTTGTGAATGCCTTGAAAATGTTTGAAGTGACCATAAGTCGAAATTTTAGCCTCAAAACATAATAGTTAAGTAATGCTGGCTGCGTAGAATCAGGCGAAATTTCTCACCAGGCCCTTGTACTTTGCGGGAGACACTATCGTTCTAGGTATCTTTATGTGCTCCCTGTGTCCTCAGAACTAGAAAGAACGACGTAACTCGATCGACGGGCATACTAGAGACACTGCCCAACAAAACTGAGCAAAATTTCATCGGATTTTCGCTATGGTTTCCATTTCGAGACCGATAGTTCCTTACTTTCCGAATAACCCTCGTATTTTACTTTGGACTTGAGCACAGCTACTCCAGTTTCTACCGGCCGCGGTGGTCGAGCGGTTCTAGGCGCTAAGGTCGCTGGTTCGAATCCTGCCTCGTGCATGGATGTGTGTGATGTCCTTAGGTCAGTTGGGTTTAAGTAGTTCTAAGCTCTAGGGGACTTATGACCTCAGTAGTTAAGTCCCATACTGCTCAAAGCGATTCTGAACTATTGCTTTTTAGCAATGTAATTTTACGATTTAGCAACATTTCATTCTGACGAAGGCAAACATAGTACGTGTCGAAACCTGGGTCAATGTACCTACCGTTAATGTGAAACCGGTTGGCTGTTTAATCCTATGCTGAAACTAGAATACGGTTGCTGAGTAACAGTCATGTTCACTGTAATAGTCCCATACTCCTATCTAGTATCAACATGGGCGCCCACGGCATTCGCGGTTTTACACCACAAATGCAATTCTTACCTGTGCCGTGGTAGCTGTGCGGTCTGCCACTGCTGCCCTGCAATACGACGATCCTGGCGAGCGTCTGTGCTGCGTGGACGGCCAGATCCTCGTCTACGGATGTGAGCGTGTTCACGTGACCACTGATGGCAACGTCACTGGACAACTGACGCAGCACGTCCAGCTTATGTGACAATTCTCCGAAAGGTCCATCCCGCCACTCGGAAGGTTACGATTTGACTCCTTTCAAACTCGCTCAGTTGGCTGTAGAAAGCAAGAATTCCTCTCTGTAGCATGGCTGTCTGCGTGTTTCACACATTTACGTCGCATGACCCTTCTGGCTGTGAGCATTCCCCATTAAAGAGTAGACACGGATGGTGCACTGGTGACTATGCCACTACGCTATCTGTTGGCGGACGACGCTGAAACCATTATGAGTTCATCTACTATCCCCGACGTAGCATAAGCCGTCATCGGATCTGAGTCGATAAGTTTTTTTTTTTTTTCCAGTGGTGTATTTTGAACCCACATTCCATATCGTAAATTTCAGGTCTGCACCTCGTGTTTTAACGAAATCGCTATGAAATTTTTCGTTAAAGAATAAAATTTGCTTTTAAGTTAATTTTCTTTACCTGACTTTCTTTGCGTGCGAACTTTGTTGTAGAACCTCTCTCTTATTTACGTGTGGTAATAAAAATTTTCACTTTCAAAAGAATTACGTACATTTAAAAATTACGTGAACTCATATTAACTGATTAAGAATATATGGTTGAAAATTAAATTCTTTACATCATTCGGCCTTGGCACACATTTTCTAAATGCAGTGGATTTTTTGTTAAATATTTTTACTGAATTCTTTCCCGGCGTTAGCTTTTGAACACAAGATTATCACTATTAGCAGAAAATGGTTAATTATTACCAAGCCGACATTTAATTATCACTGATCAAACCTACTTCGCTATACATTAAAGTTATTTGAAAGAACCAAAATTGTTAAATTTCAATGTTAACTATCCGTCTAACAAATGTGTAACTATTTTTTAAAATCTCCTAACACTCAGTCTCTGGATCGCTGTAAAAGAAGAACATTCTCTTAATTCACTGTTAATTTTTTTTATCTATCTGTTCCCGATTTACGGGTTTGGTTGATTTTTCCTTTAGCGGAACAGTTTTTTAAATGTGCCGCCGCTGCAAATTGATCGGTCGCGGCACAGCCCAGCAACACCGTTAAAAAAATGCTGAAAACTCTTTAAAGAAATATTATAGATGACATGGGCAAGCTAATTTACATTAATAATACACACTTTTTATAAATTGCAATATATTTTACCACAACAAATATTCAACTCACATTAGTTCGTAATTTCTCCTTCAATGGCGGCTAAATCTAGATACAGACAAATGACATCTACCCATTCACCGAATACATCGACACAGCTTCCTACCGCTTTCAGCTCTAAACGAGGAAGACCAAAGAATACATAGTGCATTGTGCTTTTACAGTATTGCTGACTATTAACATTTCTTTGTAATTTCACGACATTATTTCCCTCTGGCTGAATTTCACATCTCTGTTATCTCAGATATTGACACATTTCGCAATTACATATTTAATATAGAAATATTACCATACTAAATTCAGAGAGAATATTACTACAAAAAATATTACAATAATAACAAATGTCTTTTACTCAAAATTCAATAATATTTTTTGTTAAATAATTACATTATATACAAATTGCTCAGAGTGGCGTAAATGGTACAAATAAATTTTAATTTGTTAATGTGTGAGTTTGCCAGGGAACGTTACAGTGTCATACTCCTATCCCTTACAGCACGCGACACAGTACGGCTACGCGGCATGCCTCCTCACGCCCCATCCTGTGACCACCGCCTTAATTGGAGATAAATCTAGCGGTGTCGCAGCGGAGGCCCCCCTATCGGTAGGAGCAAGTTGCGACGTCGCCGCCGGGCCGGCGCGCCGATGAGGAATCCACGTGCAATTACCGAGATTTGTTACCCTCGTTAAAGGCGGGAAAGCGGGGTAGCAGCCGGCGTCGGCCGCGCCCCTAAATCTCCGGGGCGCTATCTGCGGCCCCGGCACGAAATTAATCCGTCGACACCGTTTCCGGAGCCGCGGGACCTGACCACCCCGACGACGTGGCCGTCGCGTGGCCGAAGAATGTCCGCTTAATTGGTCTGAGGCCGCTGCGGCCAGCTCGCGACAGAACTGGTCCGTCCCGTCGCGCCGTGATTTACGGACGGACGTGAATCTCGCCGCTGCCAGATTAATACGCGGCGTTGCGCGCGTACGTGTGCGGCGTGCAGTGGTTGGTAGCGGCGCCGCGGCCGCAGGCTAAAGAGTTCATTAAGGACGGGACGGTAGCGCGGGCAGAAATAAACGAGCGCTCGGCTACCGGTCGTCGGCCGTCTTTGAAGCTCAGCCGGGCAGAATCGTGGCGTTCAGCGAGATCTTATCTCCTTCGCCGCTTCCGAGGAAAAGATATACAAACAGAGTCTGAGACAAAGTCGACGGCCGCTTGAATTTCACAACAGACCACCGAGGCTGTGTAATGGATATTCTCGGTTCTAACAAAGATACCTAATTTAAGGTAGTCATCGCGAAATTTATTTATTCTGTTTAAAAAATACATCGTGATTTGTTATTCAAATTAGGAAAGTCATTTAGCTAAAATAGTGCTTCTGTAGTACAGTACGTTAGTAAATACGCGATTCTGAATGAAAACCAGGGCGGCAGTTCGTTTCCTGTTCCTGAAAATGTCACGATAAAATCATAACAAGCGTTTCTCGTTTTTTTTTTTTTTTTTTTTTTTTTTTTTTTTTTTTTTTTTTTTTTTTTTTTTTTCATCAGTCTCCTGATTGGTTTGATGTGGCTGAACCATGAATTTACTTTCAAAACTTTTTCTTAAAATTTACTTTATTTACTAGCGATTCATCAAGAACATTAACACATTTGATCACACTATGTGAGCGTGGAAGTAGTTGCCAGTGGGAAACTGATGAAAACAAATCAAATTTCTTTCAACAAATGGAAATTTTATTCCTAAAAACCTTTTTTTTTCAAACAAATTTAAAATTATAATCAGAAAGCACCCTCTAAATATCAAGTTACAGTTTATTCAGAGGCAGAAAGAACCAATTTTTGACAGTATGAGTTTTCGGGCTGAGGACCTTGCGGTTCCCTTTTAACACGGCCATAGTCACGACCGCTCACAACAACCTCTGAAAGACTAGACTGGTGCAAATCTGCAACACACCAGATTACTTTAAATTAAAAATTTTAACAACTCACACCAGCACATAAACTATGCACCACCTCGGAAGGATGGAAATGGTAGAAAACAAGAACATTAAAAGATTAACTTGCCACAGAAGGTGCAACTTTATTTTAATAAAAATTAAAATAAACTCTTACGGTGGAAGGGTGGCAACTTTATATACTAAAATGAGCATTTAAATAAAAACCCATGAAAAGCAGTCTTACATAAATTTACAAGGTTGACCAAACATGCTCTACATTACACATATACCGCCTCTCAAGATGATAGGCAAGATAAAAACATATTTCAGGAACTCGGCCGCAACACTTCAAGCAATAAATTCGTTAACACCGAATCCGACAAGCATGACAGAGGCAGCTATTAACGTACGTCAGACCGACAGACAGGCAAACACTAACTGCCTAACAAATGCAGACGGGAGGCAGACGAGCACGCTGGGGACGAGAGACTGACTAAGAAAACAAGTAGAATTTAACAAGTAAATGAAACAACATATCGCCAATCACTTAAATTCTAATAAGCTGCGATTTCTGGCGAAGACCTGTCACAGTACCCCCCACGCTCTCCCAAACCGTCCGCTGCCAGCCGCTTCAACTGACGCAGGAAGGCGCGCCGATCTCCAGTCTCACGGCGTCGCAGCTCGCGCCGGCCAGACCGATGTCGTGGGTTGTCTCCTGTTGCTCTCGTGTCGGCCACGAAGCCACTACCCCTCGCTATACGGCGCGACCCACTGGACTGACGTGGCGACCTCACATGCGCCGACGCTCAAGACGGACAAGTCGTCTTGTGTCCCAGTGCGCGACCGACCAACCGATCGATCCAACCGCCAATGACCATTGCCTGAACAAACTCGAGCAGACTGGCGGCCTACCACGTACTAGCACTCCGGACGACAGACAGACACTGACTGCCCCACACTGATCCGGCTGACCAACTGACCAGACTCGCCGCCTAGCGAGCTCATAGCTCCCCTTAAATGCACGTGAACAGGCTACCTTTCTCGTTTCCCACCAGAGGGAGACACCAAAGTTGCGATTGCCACAGCGGCGCCAACGCCAGAAACGGAGGGCGACTGCTTCACACGATGCGCTGCGGCGCTCTCTTCAAAACAGCAATTTTTAGCACGGCTCAGTGGCCAGCCACGAATTCCTCTCCTCTGCCAACCTCTTCACCTCAAAGTAGCACTTGCTACCTACGCCCTCAGTTATCTGCTGAATGTCTTCCTCTACAGTTTTTTCCCTCTACAGCTCCCACTAGTACCATGGAATTTATTCCCAGATGTCCTTGCAGATATTCTATCATCCTGTCCCTTCTACTTGTCAGCGTTTACCACACATCCCTTTCCTCTCCGATTCTACGCAGAACCTTCTCGTTCCTTACCTTACCAGCCCACCGAATTATCAACATTCGTCTCTAGCACCAGATCTCAAATGCTTCGATTCTCTTCTGATCCGGTTTTCCTACAGTCCATGTTTCCCTACCATACAATGCTGTGCTCCCAATGTACATTCTCAGAAATGTTTTCCTCAAATTAACGGGCCGGCCGAAGTGGCCGTGCGGTTAAAGGCGCTGCAGTCTGGAACCGCAAGACCGCTACGGTAGCCGGTTCGAATCCTGTCTCGGGCATGGATGTTTGTGATGTCCTTAGGTTAGTTAGGTTTAACTAGTTCTAGGTTCTAGGGGCTAATGACCTCAGCAGTTGAGTCCCATAGTGCTCAGAGCCAGAGCCTCAAATTAACGTCTTTTTTTGATACTAGTAGACTTCTCTTGGCCAGAAATGCCATTTTTGCCAATGCTAGTCTGCTTTTGATGTCCTCCTTGCTCCATCCGTTTTTGATTATTTTTCTGCCTAGGTAGTGGAATTCCTTAACTTAATCTGTTTCGTGACCATCAATCCCAATGTTAAGTTTCTCGCTGTTCTTATTTCGCCGACTGCTGGTGGCCTAGCTGTTCTAGACCCACATTTAAATAACAATTATAAAACGGTTATAGGGCCACGCAGACATCTATCTATTCATTCATCCTGAAATTGGGGTCAGAGAATGTTATTCCCTAACTTGAATATAATATTGTGGTCTTGAGAATTCTCTGCCTCTTGGAAAAATTACTACCCCTGTCCAATTATACACATGGCTACACTCATTCCTTGACAGAGCATTGATTATAGATGCTCTCACATTCACCCAAAAAGAAGCTATTACTAGGTTAAATTTTGATAGTTACTTGTGCTTCTTATTTATCTAAGATGTGTAAATCTGTCCCTTAAATGTAAAGATATAAATGTCAACACAACCAAACAACATATGAGTGTCATAAAACAAGTGAAACTTTGCACCAAATGCCAAAATAATACATGAGTCCGTTAACAAAAATAAAACTTTATAACAAAACGTAGAGAAAACATGAAAATGTGTAAGATAGAAACAATAAGGCACATATCAGACATGTAAAGATAAAAAAAAGGAACATACATAAAGCAACAATCAGAACAAAGCTACCTGCCGTGTTTCTCAAAGCTCTTTAGGGAGCCCAAAATATTTTTTATAAATTTACAATTGTCACACGAAAACACTGCACTACACACGTCAGACTAGAACTTGGATGTGGCAGCTATGGGTTACAGCTTTTTTTTCCTTGGCATGTACAGTACAGGCAGCCCTGCCATGTGGCAGGACCTTGTTTGTCTCTGGCAGCAATCATTGGCGTCTCGTTTACTGACCGTCTTGGATGACGTGGTGGTTGGCAATGCGTGGCCGCTGTCGAAGAAGTTCATGGGAAGACCCGTGCGGCATTTGGACACCTGGTGAATCATCTCCAGCCGTCGCCGTCGAGCGTAATACCTTCACACGTAATACCTTCATTCAGCGGACCTCAAGTGCGTCCTGCAGGCTCCGGTCTCGGGCTTCCAATCATTGGGAGGTTCCCTCGGGACCTTGTAGTGGCACCAGGAGTGAAAGTGCTCCGTTGTCGCCCATGCCAGGCCCCTGCTGACAGCTGGAGGCCCGAAGGGGCTCGCCCACTTCGGACCCTTATTCACACAGCCGATGACATCATGTCTACCAGCTGCCCGCCGGTCGCGTAAGTTGACCACCTCCTGCAGTGTCTGCCATCCTCGCAGGACTGCCATGTGGCCTTGGTGGCCTTGAGCGTCCAGCGCGTGTGCCGGCCCTTTTGCCCAGACGCTTCAGCCGATGCCGCTGCTCCGCAGGTCAGCAACCTCTCCAAAACGCCTCACACATCCCCATCAACACAGCCGCAAATAGTCTGCACAATCCTTCCGAGGGGATTCAGTGCCGTGTTTTTACAAATGTGTTTACAACATAAATACAATGAATTACAATGAAAGATTACTCCCAGAATAAAAGGGTTGACAATACCTAGTATATAATCCTATTCTATTACATAAATAATTTGATATTATTACAGTGATAATTTTAAATGATTAAATTTCTTTATAATCTTAAGTAGTGGTGAGGTGTTGTACTGTATGATAGTCTAGTGTTAATTTCCCATAATCTTTAATGGACGAAAAATACTAATCCGGCTTACACTCCACATTCACTTCAGTCATACTCATTCCATCTAAGCCTACTACTTATTCATACTACCCAATTACTGCTAAAGATATACAAATTAGTATACTCTCGTTCTTGTGGATGTTAAGGTGGCACTAATGCTGGTGTATGGTGTGAATCTGGATGAGAACCGATATCACCAATCTACTCGCTGTTCATTCCTAAAACAATTGCTGCAAAATTCTCTTTTTTTTTCTTTTGCTGATACTGACACAAATTTTTTTCAGGTGTGTGTACAAGTTTTTCCGCCCCAGCTTCTGAAACAACATAGAGCACAAGATATTAACGACAATTGACTACCAAGATACACATCTTCCGTTCTTCTCTTTCTCACGAATTGATGTGTGCCTCACTCACTCTGCCTAAAGATACCAATGTGACTTGCACATTCCGCGCTCACGCCACACAGTACAAAATCAACCACTAAGGTGCTCGCGAACTTACTCGCGAAAGCCCACACGAATATCATCGCACAATAGTGCAAAAACCACATGCAAAAGCCACAAGCGAAAAAATAATCACAGTTATCCACAACCACATTAGACACGACAGCTCATCTGTGTAACCACACTCTAATAAAATATCCAATTCACGAGAAACATCGCGCCAAGGGTGGCAGACAAAAACACACCACAAATACATCGCGCCACTGGCGATAACATAAACAGCCCCCAGCAAAGACACATTGCACTGTGTAGTAGCCACAAACCACTAACCACAAACACACAAGAAAGTATACACGCATTTAGCGTGGACATTACACGACCATCCCCCAAAATACCTCCAAGAATCTCGCAGACAAATCTCAACGACGCCCCTCTCACACACAATACTATGAATTATATGCCACATCGTTCAGAGGCGTCTACTGTGATGCATGTGCCCGCCCGGTTGGCCGTGCGGTCTAATGGACGGCTTTCTTGGCAGGAAGGAGCACCCGGCGGATCTGTGTCACGGTCCGGTGTACCGGCCAGTCTGTGGATGGTTTTTAGGCGGTTTTCCATCTGCCTCGGCGAATGTGGGCTGGTTTCCCTTATTCCATCTCAATTACATTATGTCGGCGATTGCTGGGCAAACAAGTTCTTCACGTACACGTACACCACCTTTACTCTACCACGCAAACATAGGGGGTTACACTCGTCTGGTATGAGACGTTCCCTAGGGGGTCCACTGGGAGCCGAACCGCACAATAACCCTGGGTTCGGTGTGGGGCGGCGGAGGGGTGGACTGCGGTAGTCGTCGTGGGGTTCTGGACCACTGTGGCTGTGGTGGGGACGGAGCCTCTCCGTCGTTTCTAGGTCCCCAGTTAAAATACAATACAACACAATACTGTGATGCATACACAAAGAATAGAAGAAATATGCTAGTAGCTGATCTCTAAGATGTTCCGAGAAAAATTCCATCCGCAATACTCGTGTTCTTTTTGTACTCGAACATTGTTGTTGTGACACCTGTGCAAACTGCAAAGCTGCTAAGATAACATATTACTCACGCGAAATAGGACACAAATAAACAACGAAGTTTCCATCGTGAAATCGGCACACCTCTACTCTCAACAACTGTGATTGATTCAGCTCTGGGCTTACCAACTGTACATCTGTAAACGTGCTACATGTTACGAAGAAATACTTGTACATTGAAATTTTAACAATGCCAACTCTTACACCTAGCAGTAATGGGAGAAGTTTCTATGCTAATTACCATGGTGAATCACAAAACATCTAAAGAAATGATTATTATCTTTAAAATTATTATGACTAAACAAACTTATGCTACAATGCTTATGTTCGGCTGTTACCGACCATTGAACTATCTATGGCTTGTTCAGAAGGTCAGTGGCGTTGGTTAGCATTTCCTCACACCCCTTGATCTGGCTTTGGTCCCTGGATCTCAATTTCCTCGATCGGAGCTCCGTTTCCGTTTCCTCCGTTGTTCAATTGCGCCCATCCTCTGTTGTCAGTGAAACAGGAGCCATGGCTTTGCCATCCATTGGATTGTGGTCCGTAGCCTTCATTCCTCCTTCCATTCCAGCCTCTGTTGCGCAGTACATAATTATTGCGGTTCCCATTCCAGTCTCTTCGTTTTTCAACTTCGAAATTTCTCGACCGTGAATGGTTTCCGTAGGGCGCTCCATTCCGTGCATTTCCGTTCCTATTATTGTAATGGTTATATTGTGGACACAACAATAGGCCTGCGACGTATCTGTCAGACTTCCCTCTGTGTTCTCTGATGCTCTCTGCTCGGAATGCGTACTCTAATTCGTAAAGTGTGTTATGGAAAGTACTGAGCTCCATATTACACCTGCCAGCTAGTACTTGTTGATATGCTGACGGAAGTTTGGTGTAGCAATGACGAATGATTTCACTGCTAGAGCATGGTACATCAAGATATTGGTTCTTGTCAATCATTGCATCAAGGAACTTGACAGGGCTTTTGTAGCCTGAACTCTCGAAATCTTTCCCAACAATCATCTCATATTTTATGCGCTCTTGCGTCTCCTTGGACCAGTAGATATTTAGGAAGCTGTCCTTGAACTCCTGGTAACTTCTACATGTTGCTGATATTCCGCGCATTTTCTCCGCATCTGACCCTTAAAAGTGTCCGCCGCAAATAAAGTCCAACTTGTATTTTAATGGCCAATTTGGTGATAAAGAAATGTCAAATTGTGATATGCAAGTCCGTGGGCGAGTAAAATAACCCTCATCTCGGAAAATTTCGAATTTGCGGGCTTGTAGGAAGTGTTGAAAATCAAATGGCGTTTCATCGACAACTTCCGTCCTTCGGAAAATATCTGACCTATGGTTGTCTTCGTTCGACGTCCCCTCATTTGTGCTCCCTCCTCGGCTTCGAGAAAATGTGACGTTCAACTCATCATATCCACTGATTGCCACTAACGGTATACAGTTATCCGTCGCAAGTGAATTTACTTCAGGTGCTGTTGCGTTCCCGCTTGGCCGCATTTGTTGTTTCCTTAGCGCCTCCTCCAATTTCTTCTCTATGTGCATGTTGATCACTTCCTGTTGCGCTTTGAATGAAATGAGAGTACGGACCTCTTCAGTCTCGCTCACTGGAGTTGCAGTTGTTACCTCCAAACCTGTTCCTAATTTGCGCAGCTCAGATTCTAATTTGTCTATGGCCGCTGTCGCATGAAAATCCGTGGCTTCACGTATTTTTGTTTCGATGTGCTGCTCCGTATGATATTGTCGTTTTTCTACACTCTCGACCTTCTTGTTCAAATTGATCACCGCCTCTCGTCCTTGCGATCCTATCCATTTACTCACCTTCGATGCTTCAGCTGCTACTCGTCGTACGAAACTTGCAACTGTCTTGGCACTCTCTGCCGTCTTCTTAGCATCATGTGCAATCTTTAAACCTTTCATTGCCTTTGTAAGTAGGCTGTTTAGGTTTTTTTTATTGGTAACGCCACCTCTGTATGAAAATCACTGGCTGTGCTGTGTGCAGTCTGTGGCTAGTTTGCATTGTTGTCTGCCATTGTAGTGTTGGGCAGCGGCAGCTGGATGTGAACAGCGCGTAGCGTTGCGCAGTTGGAGGTGAGCCGCCAGCAGTGGTGGATGTGGGGAGAGAGATGGCGGAGTTTTGTAATTTGCCATGAACTGATATATATATTATGACTTGTGATGATATTAAGGTAAATACATTGTTTGTTCTCTATTAATATCTTTCATTTGCTAACTATCCCTATCAGTAGTTAGTGCCTTCCATAGTTTGAATCTTTTATTTAGCTGGCAGTAGTGGCGCTCGCTGTATTGCAGTAGCTTGAGCAGCGAAGATTTTTGTGAGGTAAGTGATTTGTGAAAGGTATAGTTTAATGTTAGTCAGCGCCATTCTTTTGTAGGGAATTTTGAAAGTCAGATTGCGTTGTGCTAACAAAATATTGTGTGTCAGTTTAAGCACAGTCTTGTATAATTGTTCAAAGGGGACGTTTCATATGTCGACCCTTAGCCTAGGATACCTCACTGGAATCTTCTGATTTTTTTCTTGTAGTTTGTGTAATTAGTGTAGATTTTGTTTATTGCTAGCGCGTAATTATAGAGAGAATTTCCTTTGTAGTTGTAGTTTTTCATTGTTGTACAGTAAAACAGTTGTGGCATGCATGTAGATTTGCATCAAGTATTTCGCAGCTGCGCTGGCAATTAAGTAGACATTATTTCCATTGCTATGTTATTTTATTTTACTCTTCAAATTGTGCTTTTCTGTGTTATCGTGTGAAATATTGTGACAATTATGGCGTGTGAAAAACGTAATACTAGGCTCCAAAGTAAACTGAGAAATGACAGTGAAGACGAAGGCAGTGTGTTAGCGCCGCAGAGTAATGAATTAACTAATGTTCAAAGTAGTAATTTGGTAATTGCGCATAGGGAAATGGAGCGGGCGGCAAACAATGGTGTAGACAGTGAAACAGATAGTGAACAGGGAAGCGTTATCGATCGATTGGTCGGCAACAGCTCGCCTCAGGAATCGGGAATGACAGAACACAATATTGCAAATACTGCAGACTCAGGTTTTGGGTTCTCACCGTTTTCTCAAATGAGTCAAGACACATTTTCCGCTTGTCAAAATGTGAATGTTGCCGGTGCAACTTCACTGCCGAAAAGCACTGAGGAACATGTTTCAGACACCAGTGCATTGTTATTACAATTAATGCAACAAATGGGACAAAAGCTTGAAAAGTTAGACACAGTGGAACAAAATCTCAAGAAGTTAGACACAATGGAACAACACCAGAGACAAACACAGCAACAGTTAGACACAATGGAACAAAATCAGAGACAAACACAGCAACAGCTTCAAAAGTTAGACTCATTGGAGCAAACTCTTGAACGAACACGTGAGGATTTAACTGCTGAGTTACATCACATTGAATCGAAATGTCAAAAAGTCTGTAATGACGTAAAAACACAAATTTGTGAGCATTTCCAACCTATTTTTTCGCGTCATGAAAATGCACTACAGAATCACGAAGCAGCCATAAAAGAACTGCAAACTATTGTTCATGAAAATTATGAGACCTTGCTAGCAAAATTTGACTCAGTTGCATCTACCAAAACGGTTATGCAACTTGCAAAAACTCAGGAAAACTTAAAGGTCACAGTAGACATGATTGCAACACAAATGGACACTCTGAAACTTGGTTCAGAAAAACATACAGAGGAAATGATTTCACTATCGGATAAAGTAGCCGAACTTTCAGATCAGTTCACTAACTTATCTACAAAGGTAGATGATGATCTGAATGACACAACACCTGTAGCCTTCACTGACACAGAAGAGTATGAACAAATTAGGAAATTCAAACAAAATCAGAATCAAATTAATACGCAACACCAAAGAGAAATCCGGGAAGTACAAGATCAGCTGACACAGGTAATACAAGAATTACGTATTTCAGAGGACACTCGCGCTCCAACACGGGAAGAGGGACTTAGAAACACGGAAAAGCCGCAAAATAATAACACAGGACACTTCGGAAGTTATGAAAGAAATTGGCAAGGTGCACCGAATTTTGAGATGGAACCGCCGACACGACGTAACAATGACCGACATGCGACTCGCCGACATGATGATTTTGACTATAAGCTGTTCATTACTACACGTAAATTCAAAACATTTAAGAATTCTGGCAACGACATTCATCCACAAGCATGGCTCCATCAATTCTCTCATTGTTTTCCTCCCAACTGGTCGTTAGAACACAGATTAGAATTCATGTGTGGCTATTTAGAGAATGAACCAGCTGTAAGAATGCGATCGGTCATTCACGATTGCCACAGTGAGGGAGAATTTTACCATGCCTTCCTCTCAGCATATAGGTCTCAAGCCACACAAGACCGTGTAAAACATAGCATCATGATGATGAAACACTTTGAACAATCTGAATTTTCCAGTCTTGCCAAATATTTTGAAGACATGTTGCATAAGAATCAGTATCTTTCAAACCCATACAGCCCCTCAGAACTTATCCGCATTTGCTTACTCAAATTGCCTGAACATTTACGACATATTATTTTAGCAGGACGTTGCAAAGAAGACATTGAGGCTTTTCAGGGACTGTTACAAGAACTGGAAATTGACACAGACAGTCGCGGGATGCGAAAACGGGAAAACAATCACTACAGGTCACTTCCGTCACAATTCCGTGACGACAGAAACAATAACTGGACACGACAGGTCTATTCTTACAACCCAAAGCGTGACCAAAACAGACACCACCGATATGACAACCATTGGCAGAGTAATAGTTACAGAGAAAGATCGCATTTCCGTAGTAATGAATACGACAGAGATAACCATAGAAACAGACAATATGGTAATCAGAACTATTATTATCAAGGGAGACAGAATAATTTCAGACGCAACAGTTCAGCGCGCAGTTACGATTCAGGGAGAAATTCTCCACCAAATGACCGACACGAAAGAAACTGTGTAAACTACCGACAAAACGACAGACCTGAATTCCATCAGAACTGGCGAGCTTTAAACAGAGCTGGGCCCTCTCGGCAAGGCGAATTTGTGGAAGTTAGGCCTCCTATTCCCAGTAACGACGCGCGGCAACAAAGAGACAGACAATGACTCGCACCGCAGGCACCCACGTGCGCCAGGTGGCTCAGAGAAAAATAACATAGACGCTAACCTTGAGAAAAAATTCCAGTATTCTTTATCGACGTATACGACATGATAATTCCGTTGAAGCTCGAGCTTTGCATAGTAGGAAGAGTAAAGGCTTGCACCACATTTCACATGTAAAACCGTTTATTGAAAGATAATCTGCTTTTTAACTTAGTCTTTGCCATAAAATTTTTCGCTTCTCATTTCTAGTATGCTTTGTCAGACTTAAGAAACTGTTAACATACAACAATGTTTGAAGTTAAATATCCAGTCTAGAACCTAGGGAACATTTTTAAACAGAAATGACGAATGCATTGTTATAGTAAACAGACGTCACAGTGTTATTGTGTGTGTACATTCTTGCTTGTTTGTTGCACGATTACGTAACGACTATAAGACTCACATACTTAGAACATTTACCAGTACTGCTAATGAGATTTTAATGCAACATTTTGGTTTATTTGAAAATACATTCTGAGTTTAAAGTGCTTTCTGAGAGATACCAGATGACACAGAGGTTAGTTTATGTGACAGCTACACGATTTTTATCACGACGCTACTAATGAGTGACAATTTACAATGTTGCTTTTGCGGTGTATCTGTTTTATATCTGCACGGTTTTCTGAATTCTTCTGGAAAGAAAAACATGTTTTAGTAGTAACTTTTGTGGTATAGCAACAATGAGACAGCCTTTTTCGTGGCACAACATTACGTTACAGTACAGTACTTTCTTCATCACGCCAATAAGCATTATAACTACGATATCTATACGCAAAGCATTTCACTTTTGTTTATCATGAGGTAATTACATTGGCTTCTGCAGAACTTAGCTTTCGGAGGAAAATAACTACGACACTTCCACAGAGATTATCTTACAACAAGATGCACATTTAGCGCTACAGGACACGCATTTCAGTGATCAATTTTATACTTAAAACATTTATTTTTAAAGATTTTTGAATTACAAAGAAAGTTTTCCGTGATATATTTCATTCCATTGGTGTAATCTGTAACACCTGAGGGTATAATTACATAAATCCTCAGGGGGGTACACGCCTACTTTGTGTACCATGTGTTTAGCAAGCACAAGGAACCCTAGCTAATATGGTATTTGCTTATACAACTTTACACATCGGTACCATATTTCTCTAACACACAAATTACACAGCTATCTGATCATTTAACTGAGAGATAAACATTTTTTTTACTACGTCAGTGACAGATGTTTACGTAATTACACTGTTGGATAACTTCACACTTATGAAACTGTATTTTGTCTGTACTTTGTAAACTGTTCATATTTTTTCGGAATCATTGTGATACTATGAGAGCTTTGAATGATGTATTTGGTATGAGATCATGATTTTTAAAGTACGTTTGAGGCAGCTGACACTTTTGACATGAGCAGAGAATTTTTTTAGGCTTAGAAATTATTGGAGGAAGCTACGACGTTTTTGAGATTTGACTGAGGTGTTAATGATGTTATTTTTACGACGACGATGTGTATTATGCTGCTGAGGTATGTTTATGATTAATATGCTGAGGCTATATGAGTTATTTGATTATGCTTCATATTTATAATGACGAAATATTGACGAGTGTCGATGGATACGTATATGTGTAATAAGGTAAGGAGTAATGAATAGTGATTAGGGACTCTGACTTATGCAAAAGGATGTTGGAAACCAAGAAACGTACTTTAAGAGTTATGAAATGTGTGTGTATATTCGTGAATGTATTACAATGCAGACGAAAATTTTTTTGGACACTGTTATATCAATAGCATTTTGTTTCTACAGATTTGTAACGCAAATTCTTGACCTGTGAAATATTTTTATATGCGACTGTCACTGTAGCGGAAACTGCTGTCGTAAATATTTTCGTAAGAAAGTTAACGGACCACCTACACATAATGCGTCGTGGGCACCCAGCTGTGTCAGACGCCTGGAGAAAAAGCCATTAGCGCGTGCCTTTCAGAGCACAGGAAGAAAAAAAAAAGGGACGCCATTAACCTCGCTTCTGACATTCCTTTGTAGAAAGCATCGCAAAAACGACACGGTCGAAATTGAAAACATATGATTTTTGTAATGCGTTGTGGGCACACAGCTGTGTCAAACACCTGGAGAACAAGCCATTAGGGTGTGCCTTTCATCGCTAATGCAACACCCTCGTTACTTGAAAACATATGATTACTCGCACTTTGTGCTAATTACTGAAATGCTTATGAATTGATGGGAAATATTCGTACATCTGCACACCTGATTATGACAAGTGTCTTTCTCCGAGAGTTGAGTGCTACTGACTTACGAAATGCCACATGACTATTGAATGATATTTTTATGCTTTGCTTTTCATAGTTGCTTATTTCATTTCACATCTGTTTTCCAGCTGTGTTGCAGCATTGCTTTTATAAAATAAAATGCATTTGCTAATGTGAACACTTTCTGTCAACAGATCTATTAAATAATTATTTTATGATCCACATTCTTTAAAAAAGGAGCACTTGGAAAGGAAAGAAGAATAAGAAGGAACTAGTAACTGCATTCATAATTTTCTTTTCAAGTAATTGGTAACTTTTTGGTAGAATAACTTCTTGTGGTGCACCACTTTAATTACTTAGACATTAAGATGTGATTATACATTTCCCTTATCTGCATTGTTATCTTTAGTGTACTATTTTTTCTGCTTGAGCTATGTCATGTTTAGGTATAAGTTACTGCTGTTTGCCAGGCATTGTGTTACTGAATTTTAATTTGTGTTACTCTGCTAAGCCAGATTTATTTTTTTGTTGCTGCACATTGGTCATATTAGTTGTAATTTTGCATTTTTTCTGTTAATTTAGATTTACTGTAGCTTGCTTTGCGATTTTCCATTTTTTTTCATTGCTGTTTATATTAATTGTTTTATGTGCTGCTGCATTGCCTCGTCCCTTAGTTTAGCATCTGAGCTCAGTAGATTTAAGTTAGCTTAAGAGGGGTAGACTATATAAGAAACTAACTATGATGAATTGGAAGAAATGCATTTAGACGCTATAAGAAAATGGTTTGGCCAAAAAAAAAAAAAAAGTATTTTAGGTATGATTTTCTTGGAAATAAATGATGAGGTAAGATAATGGAAAATAAAAATGAGGTAAGAGATGTGTGAACATATAAACACAGAAAGCATGCTTAGTTAGAATTTTTTTTGGTGGAAACAAAGGATGAAATAAGAGGAAAGATATATGAAGTTTTGGGTTGGACTGCAGTACCAAATGTCACACTGAAAACGAACCCTGTCCTTTCCTTTTGTGTTATCCCACTATATGTTTGTGTACCCTTGTGTATTTGTTTTCTTCCTGTGTCTGTGTAGTTTCATAGAATTTTTTCTTCTTTTAATATTAAGCTACATTCACTATGATGAGGAATACTGTTATCCTCAAATATAATTTGCATTAATAATATGTTATTTACCTTGTAAATATGCTTAGACATTATTTATTCTGTTTTGTTTTAATGCTCATGTGTAAAGTTGATGTTACAAAAGTTATTCTGATCTTTTATGTATCTACTTATCTCATAATTCCTGTAACACTGATGTATATGTTTATTTCTATTCTTTTGTAAAGCCTGTGTTACTACAATTGTTATCTATATTGCTATGTTCTTTAATGATGTATTTTGTACCTTTGTAATTGTATTCTTATGTTATAAAATTGTAATTGTCACCAGTTCATGATATTATTAACTTGTTAGTTACATTTCACTGCACACGTTTCTGTTGGTCATAGTATATGGACAATATGTGAGAAGTAGGGACTGTTCGTGTTTGCACGTGTGTTAATAATTCTGCAAGGGACTGGATAACAGCATTGCTGGTTCTAACGACAATTCCAAAAACATTGTGAGTGCACAAGTGGTGGTTTATGGACTTGCTATATTCTCTGCAAGACTCTTCGATGGTGATTGTGCACCTGCACAGTCGCAACAGATGGCTGTTGGCCATTTCTACAAGGACTACAGTGGGTCTACACCTTTGCTGACTCACCAGTACCATTATTTCTACAAGGCCTGCAGTGGGTCTGTTCTGTGATGACCTACCTACCAATATTCTTCAAAACGTCGAATGACTCTGCTGTGGGTTTGCTCTGTTGTGGAGCATTACCTGTCTGCATGTCAAGAGTCAGCACTGTTTTTCCGTTGGAAGGACAACACTACTTCTTCAAGACTGCATGGAAATCCACTACTTCTGTGTGCATTTTCTTTTACTGCTCAGACTTTGAGAAAAACTCTGCATTTTTACTGTGATGAACAATGTGGACTGTCTTTATGGACTGTGAGAAATTTTTAGCTTTTGACCAACATTGTATCAATAAGTGTGTGCATTTGATTTCTTTGTTATTGTAATTATGAAAAATTTTTTTCAAATCTGTATTGGCCACTGCCCAATCCAATTTGTAAAAACTTTTGTGGGGAGCATGGGGGCTATGTAAGTAGGCTGTTTAGGTTTTTTTTATTGGTAACGCCACCTCTGTATGAAAATCACTGGCTGTGCTGTGTGCAGTCTGTGGCTAGTTTGCATTGTTGTCTGCCATTGTAGTGTTGGGCAGCGGCAGCTGGATGTGAACAGCGCGTAGCGTTGCGCAGTTGGAGGTGAGCCGCCAGCAGTGGTGGATGTGGGGAGAGAGATGGCGGAGTTTTGTAATTTGCCATGAACTGATATATATATTATGACTTGTGATGATATTAAGGTAAATACATTGTTTGTTCTCTATTAATATCTTTCATTTGCTAACTATCCCTATCAGTAGTTAGTGCCTTCCATAGTTTGAATCTTTTATTTAGCTGGCAGTAGTGGCGCTCGCTGTATTGCAGTAGCTTGAGCAGCGAAGATTTTTGTGAGGTAAGTGATTTGTGAAAGGTATAGTTTAATGTTAGTCAGGGCCATTCTTTTGTAGGGAATTTTGAAAGTCAGATTGCGTTGCGCTAACAAAATATTGTGTGTCAGTTTAAGCACAGTCTTGTATAATTGTTCAAAGGGGACGTTTCACCTTGATGTTTACTTTCCGTAGGTTTTCCTGGGGTTTATTTGCCCATGACTTGTGTTCTTCTCGCATCTGATTTACCTGACCACCGATATTTTTTATGTCCGTCCTCGTCTCGTTAATTTTCTCCTCCATTCTTTTTAGTTTATCAAGTTTCTTCTCCATTTCCATTAAAAATGCCTCTAGATTGAAGCCCTCTTCGTTTCCCATCCTATCGTGATCATTCAAACTCATACATGAATTCTTCGGTGTTGTGTCCGCATCATTGCGTTCTGATACCGCCTTGTCTTCCTTGTCTGGATTTCTAATAATCACATCTGCCTCGATATGTTGTGGTACGCTCATATATTCTACCACATGCGATCTGACATTGTCTGTCCCCTCAAGAAAAGACATATCGCTTTCGTCTCCCTGATTTCCTTGTTGTGCGACCTCGTTGTTGCTAATTCTGTTCAACAGCACCACCTCCCTACGTTCAGACTGTGCCTCAACCATTTCATTGCGCTCTTCCTACTGTGCCTCAACCATTTCATTGCGCTCTTCCTCCAAGACGTATGCTTTATTTTCTCCCTTCCAGTGTACTTGTCTAGCCCTGCTTCTCGTTATCATTCATATTCTCAATTAACAACAACTTTACTTATTCTTGCAACACGTGGACAACCTATTATCTAACTCACAAGATATACACAGTAAACACAAAGACAGTAGAACATGAGATTGAGAATAAAAACAACCAAATACAAAGCAAATACAATAGTAAACACCAGAAAAATAATTCGACAACGCCATTAGCAACGACGGGAAATCGGACGACAAATGACACAGAAGTCGCTGACACAAATGTACTATAAATAAAACAAGTAAACACATAAACAACACAATCATAGCATTAAATATCTACAGCATACTAATGAACCATATTTTTCTTAACAATGCGCACCTGATCGACAAGTACGCAAACTGACAGCATCACAGTGTGCCAAGGACCGAGATCCTGGCAGCGGTTCACCATATGAAAGATGATTATTGTTAATGAAGTAGAAGATCCACGCAGTGGACACCAAGTGAAAAACCTACTCCTTATGTTTCAGATCTAGACTGCCACAAAAATGCGAAGGAACTGTTAATCAGAACTCGGGGAGAAGTTGTAGTCTAATTCACAATCAATGTATTGATCTTAGATATGACAAGACAACAAAATTATTAAAGAAACATCATACAAACAATCATAGCATGTAGGCTTTCACGGCCGGCGTCTTCAGTAATTAAAACTACCGGGCTAAGAGGCCGTGGTCCAAAAGTAGAAATACTTCTCCCTGACATATTTCCGACTGATACAGTAGCTTTGTTTAGACATTGCCTTTCCACGACTTATTTTCAGTATAATAATGAGTTCTATGAACAAATTAATGGAGTGACAATGGGTAGCCCCAAGTCCAGCCGTTGCTAACATTTTTATGGAATTTTTTGAACAGCAAGCACTGCAGTCAGCCAGAAAAAGGCCTTTGAAGTGGTATCGGTATGTGGACGACACTTTTGTCATATGGAATCACGGTGAAGAAGAACTGAACCGTTTTTTGAAGCATTTGAATAGCATCAATTCAAAAATACAACTCCCTATGGAGACAGAAAGTAATGGACAGATTAATATTTTGGACGTCTCAGTAATTAAACGAGCAGATGGGACTCTGGGTCACAAAGTCTACAGAAAAGATACGCATACCGATCGTTATCTTCATAAGCATTCAAACCATCATCCCAGGCAGAAGAGAGGTATTATCAAGACATTGGTGGACAGGGCTAATAAAATCTGTGAGCCAGCTTATTTGCAAGAGGAAATAAACCACTTGCGAACCGCTTTCCAGAAAAATGGGTACGCTGGCAAGGAGATAGATAGAGCACTCCATCCCAGAAGAAAAATGTCCGAAAACGTGCAACAACAACAACCATCGGTGGGGAAAGTTTTTCTTCCATTCATCCACAATATTACGGACCGTATCGGGAAAGCGCTGGCCAAGTTCAGAGTTGAAACAATCTTCAGACCCACCAAGAAGATTAGTGAATGCTTAAGATCGGCGAAAGATGCACGACACCCTCTAGCTACTCCTGGTGTCTATAAGATTCCGTGTAGTTGTGGGAAGATTTACATTGGAACCACAAAAAGAAGTATCAATACTCGCCTAACTGAACATAAAAGGAACTGTCGACTGGGACACACGGACAAATCGGCTGTAGCGGAACATGTTTTTGAAACGGGTGACCATGAAATAAAATTTAGTGAGACGAGCGTGCTAGCTAAGACATCGCATCATTATGCACGTATGTATAGAGAGGCTGTAGAGATTTTTAAACACCACAATAATTTTAACAGGAAAGAAGAAGGCTTGAAGCTAGATAAGATATGGCGATCGACTCTGTACCAAAGATGTGACAATCGATTACCTTCGATCGAGAGTAATGACGCCAGCCAGAGATAGTTTTACTGTTGACAACGCGTGACGAGTGGTGGCGCCCTCTACGCGCTCTATATAAACAGGACCTCCACGGCCTAGCAGCCAGTCGTAGACTCACCTCAGATGATGTTGCCCGCAGCTGGCAACGAAACGTCAGGGAGAAGTATTTCTACTTTTGGACCACGGCCTCTTAGCCCGGAAGTTTTACTTACTGATCATACAAACAAATTTTTTATTTAACATGGGATCTGTGGTGGACAAAGTGATCTGCTGGGGATCGACACACGACACTAACCAGAACATTACTCGCTCTATCTCACTTCATACACATGAATCCAGATTAAGGCATCAAACTACGCCACCACCAAGCATCTATATTCTACCATACAAAAAAAAAAAGAAAAATACGGTTCGAAAGAACAGGATGCTGATAAATGCTGATAAAAGCTGTGAGGCTGTCCATGGAATCCTGCGAACGCTGCCGGCCACAGCCAAGTCGCGGAGCTAAATGCTGTCGCTCTAGTATGTAAGAGAGTTACGCTGGCATCATTTGACCATCATCGCAGCACTGCGTCGGCGGCATATGAGGCTGCACGGCCAGCCCCACTACTCAGGGTATGAAGATCGAAGGTCTACGGCTGGCCGCACCCATCGGACGAAGGCACTCATTTGCGTCTGCTCAATTTCGGTGCGTCAGTATAGAGTTTTACTGAAATCCGGCTGGCGTGCTGTGACACCCTCACGTTCGACGGACTCCGTCGCCCGCCAATCGATGTCGAAACGCCTGGGTGGGAGAGCAGCTCGCCATCCTGACATACCGAGGCAACATTCCCCAGACTCTCAACGATGAACTGTAGAAGCGGCTCGTTACATGTGCAGTCAACGAGTCGGCGCCGTCGTACGCAGTTCTCGGATCAATTTTCCAAGTTCAGTATTTGTACTTCATCAATTGTGATTGCATTTGCAGTCGTTCTGCCAATAAGCACAAATTTTTACCTATCCAGTCGTTCTCTGCAACGGTTTAGCCTTCCCCCCAAAACAGGGGATGGGGGAGGCACACAAAGGGAGACTTAATTAGTACTACCTCTCTTAATTTGGCTAAGGACCACCCGCAACGCATTTCCAGTTTCTTCATTACGGAGACGAAGTGTGACCTGAATTGGTACCTGCAACATCTCAGACGCGCCGACGAAGCGGTGGTGACAGTTTTCTGGGCGCCTTACTCTCAGAGTCTCTACCTCCAAAATTTCTCGATAATACTATATTCCTGACCTGTATATTCCCCAGGTGTCGGCCCTGGTAATACCACGCTGTTTCCCTTTTTACGGGCACTCTATTTCACTTTTCTGGACGACTTAATCGCAGAGTCTCTACCTCCAAACTTTCTCAAGAATACTATATCCCTGACCCGACTGTTCCCCAGATGTCGGCCCTGGTAATACCAGGTGGCTTCCCTTTTTATGGGCACTCTATTTATTCTGGCTCTAAGCCAATTATCCTTGATTAACTCAGGATTAATATCATTAGGCAACAAGTCATGTATGGACCGGATATTTGATAAAGGGGAATTAAGGGGATAGGCAAACATGAGAGAAGCAGACGACTGTGCCCCTCATGTCTGGCAGTACGAGGTGCATTCATGTTCTAAGGCCTCCGATATTTTTTTCTAATTAACTACTCACCCGAAACCGATGAAACTGGCGTTACTTCTCGACGTAATCGCCCTGCAGACGTACACGTTTTTCACAACGCTGACGCCATGATTCCATGGCAGCGGCGAAGGCTTCTTTGGGAGTCTGTTTTGACCACTGGAAAATCGCTGAGGCAATAGCAGCATGGCTGGTGAATGTGCGGCAACGGAGAGTGTCTTTCATTGTTGGAAAAAGCCAAAAGTCACTAGGAGCCAGGTCAGGTGAGTAGGGAGCATGAGGAATCACTTCAAAGTTGTTATCACGAAGAAACTGTTGCGTAACGTTAGCTCGATGTGTGGGTGCGTTGTCTTGGTGAAACAGCACATGCGCAGCCCTTCCCGGACGTTTTTGTTGCAGTGCAGGAAGGCATTTGTTCTTCAAAACATTTTTGTAGCATGCACCTGTTACCGTAGTGCCCTTTGGAACGCAATGGGTAAGGATTACGCCCTCGCTGTCCCAGAACATGGACACCATCATTTTTTCAGCACTGGCGGTTACCCAAAATTTTTTTGATGGCGGTGAATCTGTGTGCTTCCATTGAGCTGACTGGCGCTTTGATTCTGGATTGAAAAATGGCATCCACATCTCATCCATTGTCACAACCGACGAAAAGAAAGTCCCATTCATGGTGTCGTTGCGGGTCAACATTGCTTGGCAAAATGCCACACAGGCAGCCATGTGGTCGTCCGTCAGCATTCGTGGCACCCACCTGGATGACACTTTTCGCATTTTCAGAAATGCCAACTCTGGAGGCGATCTGTTCAACAGTCATTCGGCAGTCCCCCAAAACAATTCTCTCCACTTTCTCGATCATGTCGTCAGACCGGCTTGTGCGAGCGAGGTTGTTTCGGTTTGTTGTCAAACGATGTTCTGCCTTCATTAAACTGTCGCACCCACGAACGCACTTTCGACACATCCATAACTTCATCACCACATGTCTCCTTCAACTGTCGATGAATTTCAATTGGTTTCACACCACGCATATTCAGAAAACGAATGATTGCACGCTGTTCAAGTAAGGAAAACGTCGCCATTTTAAGTATTTAAAACAGTTCTCATTCTCGCCGCTGGCGGTAAAATTCCATCTGCCGTACGGTGCTGCCATCTCTGGGACGTATTGACAATGAATGCGGCCTCATTTTAAAACAATGTGCATGTTTCTATCTCTTTCCAGTCCGGAGAAAAAAAATCGGAGGCCTTAGAACTTCAATGCACCTCGTATTAAAGGCTATATTCAACCGTGGTATAGAAAGATCCCAGTCAGTATGAGCCTCAGAGTAGAAAATAATCAGAGAGGTCTTTAAGTTATGATATACCCACTCCGATAATGAAGGTTGGGGGTAATAACGTGTTGTGGTGACGTGTTTAACCCTCGATCGGAAACAAAAGTCCCGAAACTCCCTCGAAGAGAAACAAGGGAAATTACCGCTGACAATGACCTTTGGAGGACCAAACCAAGAGAAAATCTTATTCGAATGCCTAATATTGTGAGCTGTATTTTAAACTTCTTGAGAATTATCTGACATCATGGCTTCTGTTGGGAGTTCACTGAGATGAATGATTTTCCAAACATTTGTCCATATCTGTCGTGGATATATGAGGCACCTCTGACGTGCTAGAAGGTTATTTATCGAAGTTCTGTAAATCTGTTATTACAACTGTTCACCTTTGTTACGACAGAAGGTAGTATAATCGAGACAAATCGATAGGAGATTGCGGGTTTTGTGGTTGCATCGAGAAGAACAATTTCATTGTATTATTCTGTAGCTGTAAGAATCGTGCATTGTTCCAAGAGGAAGAGGGCCCTCCCTAGCGTTTCCTGGTAGAAGAGCCATAAGCTTTCTGCCCAAAAAAATATCGCTACGATTGTAAAGGTTGTCTTGAAGATATAGATACATATGTAACATATCGCTGCCCCTAAAATGCTCCTATAGCTGTCTGTGCAGGTGTAGGAATAAGGTTTGAGGTGTTACATTTTGGATGATATACAGATTTTGATGAGTGTTACCCTCTGAACTCTGTTCATGTTTGCATGTAAGTCATATTGCGCTCTCTAGTACAAAAAAAGACGATGACCAGCGAAGGGATTATCCGAATGGGACGGAAATTGGTAGATATGATGTACATGTACTGAAAAACAAATAATTACAATTTCAGAAAAATCGGATGATTTATTCAGGAGAAGGAGTTCCACAAATTGAGCAAGTCAATAACGCATTGGTTCACCTCCGGCCCTTATTCAGCTTGATATGGACTGAGTTGCTGGATATCCTCCTCCTAAGGGAGTGACAAAATCTATCCAAATGGCGCTTTAGAACGTCAGAATCCCGAGCTGGTTGTGGAGGCCCTGCCCATAATTCTCCAAACGTTCAAAGAGATCAAGTGACCTTGGTGGCCAAGGTAGAGTTCCGCAGGCACCAAGGCAAGCAGAAGAAACTCTTGCTGTTTACGGGCCAACATTACCTTGTAAAAATATATGCCCCGGATGGCTTGCCATGAGTGAAAACAAAACGGGGCTTAGAGCATCGTCAACGAACCACTGTGCTGTAAGAGAACCATATGGCTCGACAGCCAGGAGTTGGGATCTGGGGCGCCATTCCTTGTCATAGCAAGACCCCTTTGCTTGCAGTACATAGAAGGTTTTCTACATCCCGTTTAGTGGCTACTCAGGCTGATGACGACCAAAGGGATCCTGCTACGAATAGAAATTGCTTCTCAGGCCATCACTCCTGGCTGTCAGGCCATATGGCAGGCGACTGTCAGATTAGTATCGCACCGTCGCATGGGGCGCCTTGAAACATATCTTCACTTCTTAATGGGGCTCAGTTCTAAACGGGACGCATTACTGAAGATAGTTCTGCTCCAGTGAATGAGACTGTAAACTAAACACGTGTCTGGAGATGCCCCGAACAGTGGTGGAATACCTACCTGACTGTCGCCCACCATACGGCTCGATAGCCAGGAGTTGAGATCTGGGGCACCATTCCTTGTCATAGCAAGACCCCTTTGCTTGCAGTACATAGAAGGTTTTCTACGTCCCGTTTAGTGGCTACTCAGGCAAGCCATCCTGGGCCTACATTTCAGCAAAATAATGTTCGCCCGCATACGGCGAGAATTTCTGCTGCTCGTCTTCGCGCTTGCCAAACCCTACCTTGGGCAGCAAGGTTCTCGGATCCCTCCCGAATTGAGAACGCTTGGAGCGTCATCTCTGGATTCTGACAGTCTAACACGCCAATTGGACAGAATTTGACACGATATCCCTTAGGAGGACATTCAACAACTCTATCAATCAATACTAAGCAGTGTAATAGCTTGAACAAGAGCCAGAAGTGGGCCAACGCGTTATTGACTTGCTCAGTTTGTGAATATTTCTGAATTGTAATCACTTGTTTGCTTTGGTGCAATGTCAATCGGAGTAAGAAATTTATACTATTCGTAAAGAAACAGAGAACATCACTTAGCTGTCCAAACAATGACGAACGTGAAAAAATGAGAGACGAGTTGCTATAAAGCTTTTATTTTCACAAGTCCGTCTTGATCACATAGATTTCATTACACTCTATGACTGGTTTCGGCTTATCACCATCTTCAGATCTGTTGTAAATATAAATAATGTGTAAGCGACCACGTTCAATTAATTAAGAGTAAATTGAAAGGTGGCTACACTGAGCCACAGCGCCAGAGATTGCGCCAAAGAGTTTTATTCCGCCGCCTCCACTGGCAGTGCTTGTCGAGATGTGGCAGTAGACAGTGCTTGTTGAGAAGTAGTAGGAGTCCAGTCGTTGTTGAGATGTCGTCGTAGTGAGTGCTTGTGCAGATCTTGCTGAGAGGATATTGATAGCTGTGCTATTTGTGGCCATGTTGTATGCAGTTGTTTGATGGGCTAGACAGCAGATGTTGTTCGAATGGAGATATTGTAATGATCAGAGTGCTTTTCGTCAATATATATGAAGGTAAAAAAAATTCCCTTTTTTTTCATTATTTCAGTGTCTTAAATAATGCGTCATTACAGGTTCAGTCAACAAAGCATCTGGCTTGTGTTCTTGTATTAGAGTGTAATTCTGGTTTCCTTACGCAATTATAGTATTTCTATTTTTTTTTTTTATTGCTTCAGTATAAATGGTGTTCAAAATATCTTGTCTTATTGACGAAGAACCGTGCCAGATGTGTACGTTGAATCACACTTTCACACACAGAACAGTTACACTTGTGTTTTGTTGTTTCCTAGGTTTTATAGTTGCTGGGGACTTAATTAATTAATTGTGTTAACGGAAATTTTCTTTCATTCTTTGTTGTTGTTCTATGCAGTCAGATTGCGTACAAATACTAGTCAGGGCCAACCGTTTACGAGACTTCATAATCGGACAGACAACTACTAAAAATTAAAAGTATTTACATCATTTATATTTAATTAAGCCCCCATGCACGTGGCGACCGCTGCTTCGGATCGTCCCTTGGAAATCTTCTGATTGTAAAAATAGCAGACAGTAGTATTGTTGTAGTAATTTGTAGTTTAGTAATTGTAGTCTATATTGCATGTGTAGATTTGGTAATTGTCATTCTTCTAATGGTATTTTTTTTTTTTTTTTTTTTGCAGAATTTAATTTTTGTTGTCTTGTCTGCGGGTTTGACAATTTAGTGCAATTATTTCAATTGTTCGTTAATCGTGTTTGAGGGAAACATTTCGTGTGAATGGTATTGTTGGAGATAAAGAGTCATTGTGTGTAATTTTCGTACAGTGACGAGTTTTGTATGTTTTGTAAATGATTACACGATCGATGAAAAAGGCAAAAATGATGAATAGTGAGAATGACGAAATTGTTAACATGGCGAACTCGTCAACACAGGAGAACAGTGTGATGAATAATGAAGTTGAAAACAATTTAATAAGTCGGGAAAATAGTCCGGAAACAGTTCAAAATTTTTCACAATCGAAAAATTTTCAGAATACATGGTTAACGACAGAAGATATGGAGCAGTTGATGAGTGCAATATTAAATTTGGGATCTGAATTAAGAGCAATGATAACACGGTTAGGCTCACAAATAGGAACAAGTAGAACCGAGATGGAAACAATGGAAACACAGTTAGGCTCACAAACAGGGACATGTTTCAAAAACATGAAAGGTGAATCAAAGAAAGAAATTAGAGAAGATGTACAACCGATTTTGAATGCTCACAATAATTGTTTAATTTCAATAGAAATTAGACAAGAGGAACAGGAAAGAGAACAGGAAGAAAGAGATCGCGTGATAGTACAAAAATTTTCAGAGCTAAATTTACAACGTGCACACGATAAGGAAGAAATACTTGAAATAATCGAGGAATCCGTACCGGATGACAGAATAAATAACCTAACACAAAAGTATGAACAGTTAACTACTAAATGTGACAATACCGAAATCCGAGTCGCGACCCTTACGGAAGACGTAAATAAACAGAAAGAAAAAATAGGTGACACATCGGAAAGAGTTGAGGAGATTTCAGATAAACTGACAAGTCTTAGTTTAAATGGGGACAGAGATTCGGATGATACAGCTCCATTACCATTTGCAGAAACCGAAGAGCACCAGAACATAAATAAGCATGTTGAAAAACAGGGAAAATTTAATGAACGCGTTAAAAGGGAATTTGAGGCATTAGGAAAGCAAGTCAAACAAACTGAAAGCGAAATTGTAGGAAAAGACAGTAGAAGAAATTTACAATCACAGATAGCAGAGGGATTTGAAGAAAGTAATTTATTTCATTTACGAGAAGCAACAAGAGAGCGCCAGGCGCGCGAACTTGACAATAATCGACATTCGGACTGGGACAGACACGGTAGGTCTTTGTCGCCACGAGGAGAAAACTTTGACCATAAACGCTTCTAAACTGTTCGGAAATTTAAGATCTTTCGCAATTCTAAGAATGACATACATCCATGTGCATGGTTAGATCAATTTACGACGCACTTCCACCAAATTGGCCACTAAGTCACAAACTGGAAATTATGTGCAGCTATTAAAGTCCTCAGGGGATTCACTACACTAAGTGAATATGTGCCGTAGCGTGCATAGGGCCCCGAGCTGTAGTGGTGCTATTTCCCTTTTAGTTTTCTGGACCGCTGCCTACTCTTTTACTATTCTTTGCATCTGTCAAAACAACTCTTCGACTATCAACCTATCTAGAGAGTCGGTAAAGATTAACCGGATATGACGATTTTACCCAAAAGAGATTTCGGAAATTACCGTTTGGACTTACTGTACCTTTAGCAGCATTCATTCATAGTTTAAACGAAATTTTACCTGTTTATCTTCGTGACAATATTACTTCATATGTTGACGATATTCTTATTGCGAAACGTTCTTGGAGTGAGGATAACAAAATTTTGGATTCATCATTACGTATTTTTGCAAGAGTTGGCATTACAGTGAACTTGGAAAAATCTGAATTTGGTCGTTCTCAGGTGAAATTTCTTGGTCACATTATTTCTACAGAAGGTATTCTTCCTGATCCAGAGAAACTAGACGCTATTCGTAATTATGCTGTTCCTACCACAAAACGTGATGTTCGTAGTTTCCTTGGTGTCTGTAATTTTCTTAGACGCCGTGTTAGATTGGACAATTTGGCCACACCTCGTTTTTGCAAACTATCTGGAAAGTTCTTCTTAAACGAAAATCGGTTGACAACTCTGTTTGGTTAGTTTGTATTCCTGATGAGTGGGTTAATAAACTGATTTGGTATACGCATTTCGGTTATGCACACTTTGGTCCCAGAAAATGCTTTCATAAATTACGAGAAAATTGCTACTTCAGTAATATGGAAAAACGTATTCGATCTGTTCTTGCCAAATGCAAATTATGTCAAAAGGCTAAGCCGCCAACTATTTCTCACAGAGCACCGTTGTTTCCTATCATTCCAGCGAAATTAAAGGACATGGCTGCAGTCGATTTGTTCGGTCCAGTGGTTCGTTCTACTAATGGTTTTGCGTACATTTTCGTAGCAGTGGAATTGACATCAAAATATGTGTGTTTTACACCTTTACGCAAAGCAACAGCTCGTTCAGTATCTAATGCTTTCATCAAACATTTTCTTAAAGAAGTGGGTCATGTTGATAAGGTTATATCAGATAATGGATCACAGTTTCGCTCTAAAATTTGGGCTCGTACTCTACGGCGTCGTAAGATTAAACCAATTTTCATTTCACTTTTTCACCCTCAATCCAACGCTTCAGAGAGATGGATGAAGGAAATCAATAAATTGTGTCGACTGTATTGTCATCAGAATCACAGAACTTGGGATAAGTATCTTCATATTTTTCAAAACAAAAAATGGTTCAAATGGCTCTGAGCACTATGGGACTCAACTGCTGAGGTCATTAGTCCCCTAGAACCTAGAACTAGTTAAACCTAACTAACCTAAGGACATCACAAACATCCATGCCCGAGGCAGGATTCGAACCTGCGACCGTAGCGGTCTTGCGGTTCCAGACTGCAGCGCCTTTAACCGCACGGCCACTTCGGCCGGCTTTTCAAAACATTCTGAATGAACTCCCTAATGATTCAACTTCTTTACCGCCAATACTGATATTAAAAAACAAAGCACCGACAAATCGCATTTCTGAAATCGTTCCTTTTCCGCCTTCACGGAAACTGCGGCATTCTGAAGTTGTCAACCTTGCTCTACAAAATATTGCATCTGCGGCTGCTAGAAGAGAGAAATCAGCTAAACGTCCTTGTCAGTTGGTCAAACGGTGTTAATTAAGTCTCACCATTTGTCTCACAAAGGAAAAGGCTTGTGTCGCAAATTTTTTTCTGCTTTATAACGGTCCATATAGAGTTCGCAAAATTATTCATGATAACACTGTCGAAGTAGAAACTCTTAAATCTCGGCGCTCTAAGGGAATACATTATATAACGAACGTTAAAATTTTTGTGGAATGACATACTTTGAGAAACTAACAACTACATGTAAACATGCAGAGCATACGAGGATACCGCGCTGTGTTTTGGCGGCGGCACATACTCAAAGCAACAGTCAAGTCTGCGCGCCGCACAAGGCAGTCGTTGACCGCAAACAATCACTTCCTACGTCACGCGCCTACAGCTGATCGAGCGCTCAGTGCGAATGCACTGACAGCCGTAAACAAATACACAGTCTAATTTCTCCGAATAAATTCAGTATAAAGCTATAGTGACTTGATAAATTATGTTATTAGCATTCAGTATTTTTCAGGATACGTTTGTATAAAATATTTAAGAACTTCAGGTAAATTCTGTGTCTGTCCGACGTTAAATCTATCGAGAAAATTTTAGGAAGAATGTAATTTCCAAGAAGAAACTAATAAACTAAAAGGGTAACTGTTAATTGAGTTTATTTTTCAGGTAACATATTTCCACTTAGGTACGTACTTTAGACGTAATTTGCTGCTCGCGATTACGTGATTCAGACTTTGTGCTAAATTTCATGTTCTATGAATTTACTTGTGAAGCGACGTGCTTGCGTACATTAACTGATTTTGACAATGATTGATTAATGAACAGGGTTGTTACTTATATATATTATGCATCGCTTGGCTGCACTGCTTTTTCACTGATATCATATTTTTTTATTATGTGCCTGCTGTGCTTATTTATTTAAATTATAATTGTCACCTGATTAATTGTGCTGATATGGTTATGTATGTAAGTTATACTTAGTGATTTATCTGCTTGCGCCTTCATGTTTACTTATTAAGATTACATACGAACATTTATTTCCTTATGGTGATATGATGCTAATGACCTGTTTATTATGTAAGATATACATTTGCTGCTTTGCGTATGGATTGCATATTTACACATTTCTGTTTTGTTGTCATAACTACTCTTTAATTTGTATATAGAAATGCTGATATACTGGGTACGAACATGGAGTTTAGGTCACATTATGGTATTAATTATAGATTGTTTGCTTGGCAGAGCCTCGTTGTAGGAATTGTGCTGCATCCACTTGTTGACATTCTGTTCTCTACTGGTATATTTACCCGCTATTGCATGTTTTGCTTACGCTCAGTGCCTTATATTTTTAAGATAAGAAAATGAACTGCTATAATTCGACGAACGACATTAGTACAAGAAACTTCATAGAAGTCACATGAGCTGGAGGTTTTATGGAAGCTGTATAAATTTATGCTAATAGGAAGGAAGCTAACGACATGACATACCAACACTAGGGTTAGACCATTGACAGTTATTACAATGCATTCTTCGTGAGCAATTGAAATAGCAAGTGACACTTGACACAAAAAATACTCCACATGTTTGCTTCTGCCATGATTCTTGAAATGGTGTACACACTGTGAAATATTATGATCATTCACACTCCGTAATCGTACTTAATTACTGAGAGTTATTCGAACTAAAGTCTGTTAGAGGTCATGTATGCATTTCTTTTGTTTAATGATGGACAAGGTAACCAAAATGTATTTATAATTCATAATGAGTAGAAGATATGGGTCAGATGGATTACACAGAGGTGGTGTGTGGACATTGTGTCTACGGATTGTATGGGATGATGAAGTTTGCACTAGGATTTTATCTGTACTTGTTCGAGGAGACTGACTAGAGGAAAGAGTTGTTACGGAAGTGAAATGATATTGGTAATAAGGTTTATATGTATCGACGTATTGAAGAGGTATTATTGAGGTATTGAGATTATGTGAAGTTAATGATTATTGGAGTTTTGGTGGACAAGAGGTAAGGTAAATGATATTGATGATAAGGTTTATATGTATCGATGTAAGAGGTATTATTGAAGTATTAAGATTATGTAATGATTATTGGAGTTTTGGTGGATAAGAGGTAAAGTAAGTGAGGAGCATGTTTTTTTGTTGGTCTATATGGAACAAGGAGGATGAAGATAGCAGACTAGAACACTCAAGTAGAAAGAAGATTGCCTACACACACACTTTGTTAAATCAATAAGCAGTATATACTTTTTTTTGGAGAGAGGAAGTATTTGCGTATCTTGGCACACTGACAGTTGTTCAGCAATCGTACATTTTGATTTGGCTTGGCAAACATTGGTCTTGACATCATGACTATGACGTTGACTAACTATTATCGACTGTTATACATTGCTGCCACTACTACTTGATACACATGTTGAACAACAAAGTTTGACAGAATTGCATTTACCCAGTTAACACTATTCAATTACACAGTAGTACTTAATGTGGATGAAAGATGAGTGTGTTTTGTGTGTTTTCCCTTCCTAATCCCAAATAATTGGTACCGTCCTATCTCCTAAATATTATTTTACTTGTTTGTTGTGGCTTGCACTGACACCCATAAATTTATAGGTTTATTGATATTTGTGTATTTGTAATAGTAATATGACAATTATATGATATCATTTGTGTGTTTATTATAATTTGTATGTTTAGTGTAAGAGCATTGAGAATAATTTTGTAAAAGCAATTGTGTGTGCATTCAAACTGTTGTTCACACCTGCACCTGTTCAACATTGATGTGTGGCACTTAGAAATGTTTAATTTCTGCTGATGAACTGTGTGATTAGTGATAGTGAATATTATGGACTGTTACTTGCACTTTTTCTACATGATTGGTGCCACTAGGACATGTTTAATTTCTGCTGATAAACTCTGATGAACAGTGTGATTAGTGATAGTGAATATTATGGACTGCTGTCAGCACCTGTTCAACATTACTGGGTGTCACTAGTGGAACTGCTTATACTGAAATGATGTCACTTGTTGCTGTCTGCACCTGCTCAACATTGCTGGGTGCCACTGATGGACTGCTTCTACTGAAATAATGTCACATGTTGGTGTCTGCACCTGTTCAACAATGCTGGGTGCCACTGATGGACTGCTTCTACTGAGATAATGTCACTTGTTGGTGTCTGCACCTGCTCAACATTACTGGGTGCCACTGATGGACTGCTTCTACTGAAATGATGTCACTTGTTGGTGTCTGCACCTGTTCAACATTGCTGGGTGTCACTAATTGCACTGCTTCTACTGACATAATGTCACTTGTTGGTGTCTGCACCTGTTCAACATTGCTGGGTGCAACTGATGGAACTGCTTCTATAGAAATGATGTCACTTGACGGTGTCTGCATCTACTCAACATTGCTGGGTGCCACTGTTGGAACTGTTTCTACTGAAATAATGTTACTTCTTGCTGTTTGCACCTGTTGACCATTGCTGGGTGCTACTGCTGGAAATATCAACTACTTGTTTTTTGAATCATTGAAAGCATTTTATGTGAACATTTGTATAAACTGATTTTTTGTGTATTGTGTAAACTATGAGAAGTCATATGTATGAAAGAATTTGTATTGCTTACTGTATTTTATATATTAGGTTATTGAAAGGTCAGTGCAAAGCCAAAATTTTATGTAATTATGTGATATTTACGTATTAATATTATCTTTTATTTTTGTCTGTATTTTTGTGGACGAATTTGGTGGTATTTTCACCACCAATGCTGGCAAAAATACCATCAAATTCAGGCCTGTGGAGGAAGGGCATATGAAAGGTGGCTACACTGAGCCACAGCGCCAGAGATTGCGCCAAAGAGTTTTATTTCGCCGCCTCCACTGGCAGTGCTTGTCGAGATGTGGCAGTAGTCAGTGCTTGTTGAGAAGTAGTAGGAGTCAAGTCGTTGTTGAGATGTCGTCGTAGTGAGTGCTTGTGCAGATCTTGCTGAGAGGATATTGATAGCTGTGCTATTTGTGGCCATGTTGTATGCAGTTGTTTGATGGGCTAGACAGCAGATGTTGTTCGAATGGAGATATTGTAATGATCAGAGTGCTTTTCGTCAATATATATGAAGGTAAAAAAAATTCCCTTTTTTTTCATTATTTCAGTGTCTTAAATAATGCGTCATTACAGGTTCAGTCATCAAAGCATCTGGCTTGTGTTCTTGTATTAGAGTGTAATTCTGGTTTCCTTACGCAGTTATAGTATTTCTATTTTTTTAATTGTTTCAGTATAAATGGTGTTCAAAATATCTTGTCTTATTGACGAAGAACCGTGACAGATGTGTACGTTGAATCACACTTCCACACACAGAACAGCTACACTTGTGTTTTGTTGTTTCCTAGGTTTTATAGTTGCTGGGGACTTAATTAATTAATTGTGTTAACGGAAATTTTCTTTCATTCTTTGTTGTTGTTCTATGCAGTCAGATTGCGTACAAATACTAGTCAGGGCCAACCGTTTACGAGACTTCGTAATCGGACAGACAACTACTAAAAATTAAAAGTATTTGCATCATTTATATTTAATTAAGCCCCCATGCAAAATCTCACACAAGTCTTAGTGATGCATGAAATACAAAATATTTACAGTCACATATGACAGTCATAGATACCGTTAAAATATTCTGATATAAATCATCGTCAAGTTAAACACGTGAGTGCTAATACTCAGACTGCGCCAGTATTTATACAAAAACGTAATGCCAGCAGAGGGCACTTTAGCCAGAGTACATAGTAAACCAGTGTCGCCAATATAATGATTTAAATGCGGTATGCATTGTATCTAGTTCAAAAAAATTTCCCCTTGACTAAACGAGCGTCTGTCATTAAAAACACATACTGATATACTATTTGTGAAATTAGACCCATACTTGAAATTCATAGAAAGTACAGATAATATACAATACAGCCTTTAGCCTGGTTAGGTAACATGCCACTTTTACGAATGACGGTATAAAAAGTGTAAAATAAAGAATAAAAATAAAAAAATCACAAAATCTTCTCTCCTAAGATCAGTTAACAGTGAACGAAATCTTAATCATCATCATCATCAGCAGCAGCCAATTCAATCATTAAATGATGTGGCCTCTTCGAGTCTTGGATTCAGGTACGCTTTCAGCAGTCTTCTCCAAGTGGGACGGTCTTGGTCAGTTCTCTGCCAGGTGTTACCAGCGATCTTCTTGATGTCTTTGTCCCATCTGTCTGGTGGTCTTCCTCTAGGCCTCCGCTGCTCACTTGGACTCCACTCCAGTACTAGCTTCGTCCATCTGTTGTCTTTTCTTCTTCCGACGTGGCCAGCCCACTGCCATTTTAAGGAACCTACTGTCTCTAAGATGTCATTAACCTTCGTCACAGACCGGATGTCATCTGCCCTTTTCCTGTCCTTTCTTGTATAGCCCAGCATTGATCTCTCCATGGCTCTCTGTGCTGTCCTAAGTTTCCCTTTTGTAAATGAGTTCAGTGTCCATGTCTCGCAGCCATACGTCATCACAGGAAGATTGCATTGATCAAATACTGCTTTCTTCAAATTTACTGGCATTTTTGATCTGAATAATTTTGAATTCTTCCCAAATGCTTGCCAGCCAAGCTTGATGCGTCGATAGATTTCTGGCTTTATGTCTCCCTTCATATTTATAATCTGGCCAAGGTAGACATATTCACTGACCTCTTCTAGTAGACTGTCCTTGACTTTCACATCTCCAACTGGGACCCATTTGTTGGACATTACTTTTGTTTTGGAATGGTTCATGTTCAAGCCAACCAGCTGACATTCCGATGCAAGATCTGTAACTAAGTTTTGGAGCTCTGCGAAGTCTTTGGCCAGTAAGGCAATATCATCAGCAAATCTCAAGTTGGTAAGCCTTCTTCCATTAACTCTAATTCCCTTACCTTCCCAGCTCAGCTTTGACATAGCCATTTCCAATACAGCAGAGAACAGTTTTGGGGAGATGGGGTCGCCTTGCTTGACACCCCTCATTATGCGGAATTCTTTAGTTGATTCGCCGATGTTAACATAAGCTGAAGAATTCTCGTAGTTTTCCTGAGCACTTCAGTGTATGCTGCTCCCACTCCTTGCTCACTCAAAGCTTGGAGGACAGCTACATGGCTAACGGAGTCAAATACCTTTTCAAAGTCAACAAAGGCCACGCAGAGGGAGTTGGTATTCATTCGCTCTGCTTATCACTTCACTAATGGTCAGAATGTGGTCAATAGCGCTAAAATTGCTTCGGAATCCTGCTTGTTCTATAGGTTGGGCTGAGTCTAGGATGGAACTAATTCGGTTTAACAAGATCTTTGTGAAAATTTTGTACAAAATTGAGAGCAAGCTGATAGGACGGTAGTTTTTAATATTGTGAATACTTTCTTTCTTGTGTATCAATATAATCTTAGTCTTGTTCCACGATAATGGAATTGAAGCATAGTGCAGGTAGGAAGTAAATTCTTTTGCCAAGTGATTTATTGTTACCTCTCCTGCCAGTTTGAGGATGTCAACGCTGAGCTCATCATCACCCGGCACTGTTCCCTTCTTCATGGTATCTAGAGCACACTTGACTTCCGATGGGAGTATATCTGGAACACTAGGTACATCATTTAATTTAGATACTCTCAAATTTTCCCTTGGATTGCTATACAAATTGCTATAAAAGTCCCTGATGAATTTCAAAACCTCCTCCTTTTCAGTGATTCGACTGTCATTTCCATCGAGTGCGATAATCTGCTTTTTACCGATTGTGAGTTTGCGTTTGGCTGACTTTAAACTTGTCTTGTTCTCCACGCTTGCTCGTAAGGTGTCTTCAGTGAATTTCTGTATGTCAGTTTTCATTTCTCTTCGCACTGCCTTACATAGTTCAGAATACGCTACCATGTCACGATCGGTTTGGATTTTCATTTCTCTCCTCTGTTGTAAAAGGGTTTCGGTTTTGGCACTCAATTTCTTTGTTTGTTTATTTTTTTGGCATAGGCCACCGACTTCTTGTGCACTTGAAACAATCATTTCCGCCAAATCAACATCTTTAGTTACGTGGAACTTGCTTTGGAGGACTTCTTGGAATTTCGAGGAACGTTCTTTCAGATTTTTGAGGTTGATTACCCTTCTCTTCCTTTCATAAATTTATTCCTTTCATTTCGTACATTGAGTTAGACCCTTGCTCTCATAAAACGGTGATCACTGCCAGTGTTGACCTAATTTAGCACTGATACGTCTTTTACAATCTGCAGAATGTTTGACAGAATAAAGTCTGTCTAATTTTTGACACTGAAATTTGGGCTCCTCCAAGTCCATTTTCGGTCAGGGTGCTTCTTAAAGAACGTGTTCATGATGGACATACTGGTGTACTCAGCGAACTGGACTAATCTCTCACCTCTATCGTTTCGGTCGTCAATCCCATAGTTGCCCACCATTGTGTCTCCTTGTTTCTTGGTGCCAACTTTTGCATTGAAATCGCCAATGGCGATCTGTAAGTGACAATCGCTAACTTTTTTACAGGTGCTATCCTGACTTTCATAAAAGGAGTCAATTTCTTCGTCAGGGTGACTTGAGGTGGGAGCGTACACCTGAACAATCTGTATTTTGTACCTATTCGACACCGTCAGGACCATTCGAGCTGTCCTGCTGGAAGTTCCTTCTAAGACAGATACTCTATCAGCAATATTCTTGTTGATTAAGAACCCAACTCCATTGAGTTTTCCTTCTGGGTCGCCACAAAAGTAAAACAAGTTGCCAGACTACAAACGGAGACAGTCTTCCCCTTTTCGGCGTACTTCGCTTAAACCAACAATACTCCAGTTGATTTTTGTAAGCTCTTTCTCGATCTCTTCTAGTCTGTCGTTGCCTATTAGAGAGCGACAGTTATATGTACAGACTTGACGAGTCTGTATCTTCTTCTCAGCACCACTTGGTGTTTGGGACATCAAAGTTGCTCCCACCCGGAGATCCGACTGTGGGGCTATTACTCCGGAAAATTTAACATTAATGACACACAACATAACTCGAAGGTGAGAAGTATAATCGCCACGCTTGCTTCAGAACGGTTGGTTGGTTTTGGGGAAGGAGACCAGACAGCGTGGTCATCGGTCTCATCGGATTAGGGAAGGATGGGGAAGGAAGTCGGCCGTGCCCTTTCAGAGGAACCATTCCGGCATTTGCCTTGAGTGATTTAGGGAAATCACGGAAAACCTAAATCAGGATGGCCGGACGCGGGAGCTTCAGAACGGATTGGCGATATAATTTCCAGGCCGCCCCTGACATGGGGTACAGACGCCTTTGGTAGGCCGCTCCACTAGAGTACAGACGCCACCACGCTGCTAGTTTTGGTCCACCCCGGGTATTTCATTTCCCCGGTGCCACCCATATCTGAGAGGCTTTCCCCTATCCGCCATTTCCCCTATCCTCCATTTCTTCGAGCAGGTTCATTAAGTAAGGGAGGCGCCCGATGCGGGACTAGCAACCCCACACGGGTTAATACAATTAATAAATTAGTGACCCTTAAGTAAAAATAGAAAATTGATAATCGATATTATATTAGAGTGCAGTATCGATGGCGAATACGTCATGGCTTCTCTGCATCACTTCCTCGTTTTGCTGTGGTTCAGCTCACGGAGGACGGCCCAGTCTCCTCGCCGTTGACGGCCGGCACGCGTCAATCCGTTGAGGTGCTCCACTCTATTCAAACTAGTGGACTCTGGATATATCAGAGTAAGCATTCAGTTTAAAGTCGTTCTGTTCATTCAGCAGTAGTTCCGGTTGTTGTTTCCTGTGCACATAAACCTCCACTTCTTCGAGCAGGTTCATTAAG